>NC_045608.1:43661276-46061276 GCF_009762305.2 Zalophus californianus
AGCTTCCAACAACATCTAACACATCCAAGCCAATACAGAATCCTAAAAACAGTTAAGAACATACAATTCTCAACCAAGTAAACTACCACTGGGTTTTGTGACAAGTTATTTTTCTAAAAGAATGGCTTTTTCCCCATATTTGATTTCATTTATACTTTTTGTTTCAGTCTGTTTCCTTTATTCTCTAATGAAATGTTTTTTTGTCAAAACTGAAAAATAAAATGTGAGCAGGTGTGTGTACTAATCCTTAATTCCCAAATCTTAGTTGTAGAAAAAATGGACAATGTTACGGGTGGCATGGAGACATCTCGCCAAACCTATGATGACAAGCTTACAGCAGTGGAAAGCGACCTGAAAAAATTAGGTAATCTGCAACAAGAATGAACAGTGCATTAAACTAAATCCTCTAATTCTATGTTAAATAACCTCAGCTATTTAGAATGATACTACTATAAATTCACATTCACCCAGAAGGTTATTAAATTTTTGTGTTGTGTGTTGAGTCTTTCCTCATGATTTAATTTAAAGACTTCTACATTTTAATGTTAAGGAGCAATTTTGGAGTTGAATTCTTCCCCAAAAAAACCACTCTGTGCCAATTAAAATCTGAAGACCAATCCTGATCAGAAAGGACCACAAATACACTTTAATAAAAGCTCTTTTATAAAATGTTCAGTAAATTCCTATTTGAAATATTCTAGACTGCATAGAAGAGTTATAGAAATCAATTTAAAAAATTAAAAAAATTATTTCTATCCTTTGATTTTTGTTTTCGTTTTTTTAGGGAAGAATTTAATGGTGAATTTAATAAACAGTAGGTTATTTCCTTCTTGACACCCTGCCCAGTGCTCTAGAATCTGGTAAAATCCCTCTCCTTCTTTGAGAAAAGTGCTTACAAAGTTAGCACCCTTCCCAATTTCCCAGGACCCAGTTTTAATAGGTATGTTGGTTTTACTAATGCAGAGCACTCTGCATATACCACAAATTTTATATCTGAAATAACAGTGCATACCAGTTAACTCTCTTCGGGATCTTTGACCTCACCTGATCGTTTCTCCATACCACCAACCTAAGTAATAAATATGTCTTATTCCAGGGGACCAAACTGGGAAGAAAGCCATGAGCACCAACTCAGAACTCTCTACCTTCAGATCAGACATACTGGATCTTCGTCAGCAGCTTCGTGAGATTACAGAGAAAACCAGCAAGAACAAAGATACTCTGGAGAAGTTACAGGCAAGTGGGGATGCACTGGTGGACAGGCAAAGTCAACTGAAAGAAACTTTGGAGAATAACTCTTTCCTCATCACCACCGTAAACAAAACCCTCCAGGCGTATAATGGCTACGTCACAAATCTGCAACAAGACACCAGCGTGCTGCAGGGCAACCTGCAGAGCCAAATGTACTCTCATAACGTGGTCATTATGAACCTCAACAACCTGAACCTGACCCAGGTGCAGCAGAGGAACCTCATCACTAATCTGCAGCGGTCTGTGGATGATACAAGCCAAGCTATCCAGCGAATCAAGAATGACTTCCAAAATCTGCAGCAGGTTTTCCTTCAAGCCAAGAAGGACACTGATTGGCTGAAGGAGAAAGTGCAGAGCTTACAGACACTGGCTGCCAATAACTCTGCCTTGGCCAAAGCTAACAATGACACCCTGGAGGATATGAACAGCCAGCTCAATTCATTCACAGGTCAGATGGACAACATCACCACAGCCTCACAAGCCAATGAGCAGAACCTGAAAGACCTGCAGGATGTACACAAGGATGCGGAGAATAGAACAGCCATCAAGTTCAGCCAGTTGGAGGAACGCTTCCAGCTCTTTGAGACGGATATTGTGAACATCATTAGCAACATCAGTTACACTGCCCACTACCTGCGGACGCTGACCAGCAATCTGAATGAAGTCAGGACCACGTGCACAGATACATTGGCCAAACACACAGATGATCTGACCTCCTTGAATAACACACTGGCCAACATCCGTTTGGATTCTGTTTCTCTTAGGATGCAACAAGATATGATGAGGTCAAGGTTAGACACTGAAGTAGCCAACTTATCAGTGATTATGGAAGAAATGAAGCTGGTAGACTCCAAGCATGGTCAGCTTATCAAGAACTTTACAATACTGCAAGGTAAGTGAAAATTCTGAATTTATTCATATTAGTTATTGATTACAACAAATTACCCTAAAAGTTGGCAACTTAAAACAGTAAACATTTGCTATCTCACAGTTTCTGTGGATTGGGAATTCAAGAATGGCTTAGCTGGGTGATTCTGACTCAGTATGTTTTGTAAAATTGTGTCAAGATATTGGTCAGGGCTGCAGTCATCTCGAAACTTTAGCTGGGGCTGAGGATCTGCTTCCAAGATGACTCATTCACATGGCTCTTGGCAGGAGGCCTCAGTTGGCAAGAGACCTTGGTTCCTCGCAATGTGAAATTGCTTGAGTGTTCTCACAGTATGGCAGCTGGCTGACTTCAGAGCCGGTGATCCAAGAGAAAGCACAAGAAAAAGCCACATGCCTTTTATGACCTAGCCTCAAAAGTCGCATACCATCACTTCCACCATATTCTGCTCTTTAAAAATAAGTCATTAAGTCCAACCCACACTCAAGGGGAAGGTAGATTAAGCTCCGTATCTTGAAAAGCGTTTTAACTATGAATTTGTAGACAGCACTCAAAGGTGGTCCATTAAATATTTGCTGAATTTGGACGTTTTCAGTGCCTAGCTCTTTCAACGTCATTATAAATTGGGCTTCTTTGAAAGCAAGATTAATTTGCTTAGGTCATAAGGATTCCTATTTCTAAGTGTCATGAGCAGATGGATGGTTGGCCATCACAATATCCGTAAGGCCACAGGGGACAGAAAGAATGTGGACTTGCATATAAAATCTGAGTTTTAGGGGTACCTGGGTGGCTCAGTCAGTTAAGCGGTTGCCTTCGGCTCAGGTCATGATCCCAGGGTCCTGGGATCAAGCCCCACATCGGGCTCCCTGTTCAACGGGGAGCCTGCTTCTCCCTCTTCCTCTGCATGCCTCTCTGCCTACTTGTTCTCTCCCTTTATCTCCCTGTCAAATAAATAAATAAAATCTTAAAAATAAAATAAAATAAAATCTGAGTTTTACTCTCATCCAGGTCATCCATGTAAATTGAAAATTCTTGGCTCAAATTAAGTCTCCTTCTGAAGATTTGTGGCAACCATATATTAATAGTATTTTTCCGTCATAAACTATTTTTACAGCTTTTAAGTTGAAAGTACTATGTGAAAGATGCTGTGCTAAGCACTCTGGGGTATGCAAAGAAGCCCAGATGGTCTTTGCCTTCAGGTAACTTAAAATCAAGAGAATTCTAGAGTATCAGGAGACTGCCTGTAAGCAAAGTAATCCTGATTTTCAAAAAGAGGAAATAGATGTGTAGACACACTGTGTAGAATAGGGAATTTGTCTTCAAGCCTGAAACGAGATTGTTTTTAACAATATTTTGTGATATATTTGGATAATTTGTGAGCTTTCAGGAAAGCAGCAATCATCAGAATGAGTTCACTAAGAAGAAGGTAGGTGAACCTAATCTTATTTCTGCACATTAACAGAGTTATTAGATTATTAAACTAAGTGAATGGAAAATAGTGTATCTGGGTTTTACCAAGGCATTTGTTACTGATGCTGTTAAGAACAAGTTAGAGAAAATAGGTGCTGGATTACAGCACAGTTAGGTGGATTTATTGGTGATATTGGTTTTCTGTGCTATGTAACAAATTACAAACTCAGCAGCTTAGAACAACACCCATTTCTTATCTCACAGTATTTGTGGATCAAGTGTCTGGGCAAGGCTTGTGGCCTCTGCTCAGGGTCTTACCAGGGTACCATGTCAGTGAGGGGCTGAGGTTTCATCAGAGGCTTGACTGGGGAAATTCCATTTCTATGCTCCTCAGGTGCTTCACAGAATTCATGTCCTTGCAAATGTGCGATTGAGCTTGCTGGGGTCTTTTGGGGGGAAGGAGAGGTACTGGCCTAGAGGCCACCTGTAGACACTTGCCATGTGACCATCTGACAACACTGCAGCTTCTTCAAAGCCGGCAAGGGAGTCTCTCATTCCAGTCTGCTGAGACGGTATTAAGTAATGTAATCTCATCTAATGTAAGTCAAGGGAGTGACATGCCATCACCTTTGCCATGTTCTGTTGGTTAGAAGCAAGTCACAGGTTGCACACTAACAGGGAAGGGATGACACAAGGGCATGAGTCATTGGGGGTGACCCTAGGGTGTGTCTTCCACAGAATGTGTATAAAGAATGATAGTTCAGTGAGCCCCCATGGGGCCAGCAGCAGGTCTGGATGGCAGATGGAAGAGCCCCATTCAACAGCTTTGTCGGTGACTAGCATGAGGATATGGATGACCTGATAATCCAGTACTTGTGTGACATGAAACTATATATACTAGACCATGGATGCTAGAATCATAATCCAAAATGACCTGGAGAGGCTAGAATAGTAAAGAGATGCCAACAAAATGAAGGAGACAGGGAATACATGTAAAATCCTGGTTGTGGTTGGAAAAGACCAAACAGACAGAGGTTGATACAAGAACATGTGCATGAAAAGCATGGTGGTTTTAGTTGACTGTAAGTAAGTCACTATGTCTGCCAGTGAATCTAAGGTGATCTTTGATTATATCAATGAAAATATGATGTCCAGAATGTGATCTTTGATTATATCAATGAAAATACGATGTCCAAAATGAAGGAGGTGATTTCTTACTCCGTTCGGTATGGTAAGACTACCCCTGGAGGACAGTGTGTACTTTGAGGGGGCCCTTTCAAGAGGGACATTCACAGACCAGCATGCTCAGAAAAATATGCCCAGGATTGTGGAGTCCAGACATGCTTGAGGAAGGATTGAAGGACCCAGGAACTTTAACCTGTAGGAGAGACTGCTTAGTGGAGAACAAGGCAGTTGTCTACAGCTATTTAAAGACTATCATGTGGAAGAAATTTTACATGACATCTGAGGAGAGTGAAACACGGGCTAGTGGGTATTCATGAATAGAAAGCGAATTTTGGTCTTATATGATGTTCCTTATAAAAATTGGTGTTGCCTGTAAATATAATGGCTTCCCTGAGCAATATGGGTGTCCCAACTCCAGAGGAGATGGACAATTTCAAGTCAGGGACATTGTGGGTATGAGTCATACTCTGAATAAGGGGCGGGCTTTCAGATGATCAGAAAGTTCTTCAGTGATTGCTTTAGTTTTTTCCTATTCTTTCTCAACTTAAATTCAGAATGAGGGCAGATCTCAGTAGTTGTGCAACAACATAAAATAAGAGCTCTCTAAACTTCTCTTGGCACTGTAAAACCTTAGAGAATCATGTTGTACTCTGGATATTTTCTAGTTATAAGTTTTATAGTTTTATTATTCCATTCAATTGCTAGCTTGCCTTCTACAAGTAAACTTCTAACATATTTAGTGTGGCTTGGCAGCTGAGGAAGTGTATGAAAAACTTATAGCTGAAGATTCAGACCTGGCTTTAAATTAGTTAATTTTCCATTACTGTGATTATTTTTATCTGCTAATATTGAGTGTGAATACACAGAGTGTTTGACACAAACTCTGTAAGACAGGTACTTATTTATTTTCTTTCTTTATTTTTTTAGAGAGTGTGTGTGAGCCAGGGGTGGTGAGGGGGTTGGGGAGAGGCAGAGGGAGAGAGAAAATCTCAAGCAGGCTCCACGCCCAGCATGGAGCCACCACGGGGCTCAATCTCACAACACGAAGATCATGACCTGAGCCAAAATCAAGAGTCGGACGCTTAACCAACTGAGCCACCGGGACACCCCAAGTAAGACGGTACTTATAAGATCATCAGCAGTTTATAGAGGAGGAAACTAAGGTTTGGAGAGGTGTTTAAGGAACTTGCTCAGATTCACAGAGATAGTAAGTAGCTAAACAGGATCTGAGCCCAGGCTGTCTGGTGCCAAAGCCCATGCTGTTAACCCCATCTATAATCGCTGAAAGTGCATGGCCCTCTTCCCGGTCCTCAGGTGCCCCTGAAGTAGTCTGTGAGGGCAGGGAGCTGGGATTTCATTCTAAGTGCGACGGGGAGGTTTTAGGCATGGTGGTGACATGATCTGATTTATATTTTTAAAAGGTCATTCTGGGTGCGGGGAGGGGAGTGGGGTGGGAAAAGGGTAGATTATGGGGGAGCAAGCAGGGTGGCAGGGGTCCACTGCGGGGCTATGGGCCAGTTATGGGTGACTTGGAGGTGAGAGAAATGGGTCTCCTCAGTCAGGAGTGGTGTTGTAGGCAGACCCAAGGGCAGCCTTGTCCTTCCCTGGCCATCAGGGCCCTGACTGGCTTCGTCCGGCCATGCTCCACCGAGGGGAGGAATCTACGGGTGCAAGGGGCTATGAGTATTCAGAGCTCACATCAGCCTGTTCTTGACCCCATTTGGTGCGCAGGCCCCTGGAGTTTCCTACCCAACATGTTCTTAGCCCAGAGGCGCTGCCAAGGCACTGTGTGTGGTAGGGGTGCTGGTGGAGAGATGTGTACAGAAATAGAGCACACGGTCAGGGGCCAGTGTACGTGGCCAGACAAGGCTGATGGGTGGATCAGTAGTGGAGGGTAAGGGAAGAGAGGAACAGAATGTCTCCTCAATTTTTAGCTTGAGAAGTAGGTGGATGGACAGACAGGGGAGGTGCAGGAAGGGAAACAAACATATTAAGCGAAACTTGTCTATTCGGAGGAGGTTTCTGACTCAGTGTTTCTAAAACACCGGAGATCCTGGCTTCTAAATATTTTCCTATTCTCATTTGCCTTCCCGTATTACTTTTATCCTTGGTCTTTTCATTACCTGTGCTTTTTGTGAGTTGACCTTGGAAATGTCTCAAGCCAACCAAGCTGCCCCCTTTCTGTTCCACCTGTTCAACTTCCTCCGGAGCAGGAATGCCCGGAGGCGTTCCCAGGGAACAAGAGACTGGGGGCAGAGCTCCGTTTCCCAGTGCACTTCTCTGCTCTCTTTCCTCGATCCCTCCAGGCAGATCTCTCCCACGAGGATGAGGGAGAGATGGGATAAAGCAGGATGGAGCAGGATTGGATTCACTTTGGATTATGTTGGCCTTGTCCCTGAAAGGTTCAGAATGCTCTGATGCTTCCTGGGAAATCCTTTTGACTCGCACTTTGTGAGCCCTCACGCCTACGGGACGGCTCAGTCACAGGAGACACTGGCCTCTTGCAAAGTAGAAGCTGAGGTTGACTGCTTGCACTAAGCTAAGGTGATAATGTGGAAATAGACGTTAAACCCTCGTTGAATCCCAGCAACAGTTATCTCTGTATCCGTAAACCAAAAAAACCCAAAAGACGACCTTATTTAGAAAGCCTTCTTTTTTTTGTTACAAATAATGTACATATTTTTATGCTTATTATGTATATGGAGGACTTCATGTGTCATAATGCACTCTTGGGTAGGAAGTTCACATCACACCCTGAGCTTTTCTCTGCAAGCTGCAGAGAATGTTAAGTTGCCCCCTCCTAGCCCAAGTGGAGGTTTCTCTTCCTCTGCTCTTCTGAGAGAGGCATCAGATTTAGGGGGTGAGAACAAGAGCTCGGGAATGGGACAGACCCAGACACAGACACCAAGTTCCTCATCCTCGTCTGCGTCTACCTTTTGGAGTGATGAGAACTTAATGAGCTAATGTAAATAAAGCTCTTAGTGCAGTGCCTAGTGGGTGGTTGGCTAATATTTCCACCCACGTGTAAGTTCAGCGCCTCCTCAAGATGTCCCCCCTGCTGCAGCCTCAGCCACTACATCAAGTGGAAAACAACAGCTGCGTGTGCCCAAGGAATGAAATCGTAGGGAGAGGGTCAACATCGATTTGGGTCTAAAAGTCCTTACTGCTGGTGTCCTGGGGCCCAGCCCTGGAGAGGAATGAGACTCAGGTGCTGCCGACAGCTAGCTTCAACTCCTTTTTCAGTCTGGTGTCTGCAGTATGCCAGGCGTGCTGCTGAGCACTCGGTTCGCTTGTCTGCTTTCGTTACAGCTCTTTAGGGCGGGAATTACCAGCAGTCCCCATTTGCAGGGCTGGGAACCGTGGCACAGAGAGCCTAAGGAACTTATCCCAGGCCAAGGAGCTAGTAAATGTCAGTGCTAACCTTGGATCTTTCTAGTTCCCAAACCCACGCTTCCACATGACACCCTGCTGCCGTGTGACACGATGAAATAGAACAGATGGCATGTTTGGGAGGTTGAAATGTGGGAAAGTTTATTTTCAGGAGAGCAATCGGTAGAGGTTTCAGTAAGAGATTGACATTTGAGCTGGATCTTGACAGACACCTAGGAAGGTGGAAAGCATCAGGCAGGAAGCCTCAGTTTCTCTCAGTGCCAACCCTACTCACTCTTGCCATGCTCCCTCAAACAAGACCGCCTGTTGAGGACCCATCAGAGCGGCCACTGTAAGGCACAGAAGCAGACTGTGGCCAGTTGGTGAGAAATGGTGGTTTAAATATACGCTGTGGACAAGGGTATATTTGTGGAGAAGGAGCCTCTGTGGCATTTCAGAAGGCTGTCTTAAACATGAGGTTAAGAATTGAATTATTTCTCAGAATGATTGCCAAATAATATCTTTTAAATTTCCTCAGTGAAAAAAGTGCTTTGAAAGTACCTCAGTGAAACACAATGACTCTTTCATAACGTAGGTATTTTGGTAAATGTTGATTAATTTAGTAGATTTTTAAATGAGAAGCAAAAAGGTCTCTGATTTTATTACTAGTTTTCTCTGTCTTCCATCCTTACACTAGAGGTTCTAAAAGCAAGTCTCCAAAATTTTGGATGGCAGTAAGAATTCAAGTGGTTTCTCTACTTTCTGTCTTGTTGGCAAACAAATTGGAAACTTTATCTCAGGGGTAGGACACAGGGCTGGGCCCTCCCCAAGGCCGGCAGTCTGGTGTCCGAAGCAGAAACAGCACAGTGATGTAAAATCATCTGTCCTCTTTAAACTGCTTGTTTGGAGGATTCGGGTGTTTAAGTTTCCCCAGTCTGGAGGGTGGGGAACACAGGGAGGGGGCTTTGCTGGCAGTGAAACCTGGGCTGCTCCCAGGCTTGGTCTACGTCACAGTCAGATGTTTCGGGAACTTGTGATGGCTTTACCAGCACCGTGGTGGGTATCCTGACATTTCAGAATCTGGAGCCAGGGGGCCACTCGCTTGGCCTTGAAAGCAACTCTCAAATTTGCTTCTGAGCGGGCTGTCACACGTGCCTCCACATGGTAGCATCAGCACATTCTCAGCTCGGAGGACAAGTTGTTACTACACACACTTATAAATACTCTCGTGTCATTTATCTAACTGTTTTGGTTTTAAGGCACTAGGGGTGGTGACCCATAGAGTACATTTTTATTTAGCCCAACATTGGAAGGCCAGCTTCCTGGTCTAGCACCATGACGGTTTTCCCAAGGCTAGGACAGCTGTGGATGAAGAAATCATTAACACTGTGCTTGCTGGGAGTTTATCCACAGTCATGAGTATTCAAACTTATTAAGAGTCAGATAACTTATTTGTGGTCAATGTAATGCTTTGTGTAAAAAAATTCAGTTTTTATGCTCATCCAGCTGGGAAATGCATCACAAGTAAGATTTTCAACCTTTATCAAAGGCAAAAAGTCTATCTTCTTTTGACGTCTTTTCCTTTCCTCCCCAAGATCTCGAAGTTAGCATCTGCTGATATTTTGCACTGACTGTGGAATCCACGTTTGGTGCCGTTCTTAAAATAAGCCACAACTTTTGTGTGGAGTGAGTGGGGACATTTGAGAAGCAGTTCAGAGGGAAATAGCTGAATACCATCAACTACCCAGCCCCAGAAAGAAATAAGATTAATGAAAAGCTGTCATCCTAGGTAAGGGAGGTCTTGGGTTCATATCAGGAGAGGAAGAGAGTGTGTCTTTGGAGTTCTGTCAGAAACCAGAGGAAGGTGTTCTGGGAGAAACAGAACTCCCTATCACATCGGTCTGTCACATCAGGAAGACAAACCCCTGAACAGTCTCTGTTCCATGGGCACAGGTAAACTCCTTTCCTGTCACCTGCAAGTATAGTACCAAACCCAGTTGTGAGCAAATGAGAAACACTGATTGTTGGCAAAACCCATAAAGAGAATAAGGACAAAGAATCTCTAAAGCACTTGAATTTCCCAACAGACCTTCTTAATTATGTGGATTTCATAAGGCTAAACGTAGAACATGAAACAGAAATAGGTGAGAAACAAAGCTACTTTTATTTTTGCTATTATTGTATTTGTTGTGGTTGTGTTGGCCTGTTGTCAGTATTGTTCCACTAGAACCTTCCATAATGATACCTCCATTATGGAGGAATGCATATGCCACCTTCCCACTGTTAATCTCTAGGACACTTTCTCAACTACACAAATGAACTAAGATACCTTTTTACAGGAGATAGATTTGGCAGTGAAAATCCACCTTCCCTATCTTTACTAATGCACTTAATGAGCCTCCTCGGTTTAAAAAAAAAAAAAAAAACCAGTCCTCAGATTGCAGATGCAGAGACCACTGGGTCAATTCTTAGATGTGAGTAGAGTTGAGAAAGACCAGTCTCCCCAGGATCATATTCCATAGCAGCAGCCAGGGTCATCCTGGTAACGTAGATTGAGTGGAGCTGTACTTCTTAGAATGAGGTGAGGGACACGAATCAGGCCACTGTTCCCCAGAAATCTCTCCCTTCTGGTCTCTCCTGGGGCCTAAAATGTTGGTATCAGTGCTCCAGGTCTTTGGATCTGTGACACACATTGATTTGATAAACACTGTCTGAATAATGACTATGTAACCAGACACTGCTAGCTGCAAGTTGGGAAAGTGCCCTCAAAGAACAAACAAGTACTAAAAGATGAGAGAAAGAGGAAAAACTCCCACCTGGGAGAATTACATGGTAGGTGGACTGGAATTTTCCAGATGGATATGGGCAGAGGAAATTCTACGAGAAGAGATGCAGAAGTGCAGAGGAGGATGGAATAAACGCATGTTAGGCCAGGTCATGAAAGCCTTGATTTAATACCAGATGACCAAGTAGTGGGGGCTGAATATTCTAGAGGAGGTAGAGATCAGAGTTATGGGTAAGGAAGACAAATGTAGGAAAGATGCAGAGGGGGTGAATGGAGAGGAATCGAAGGTAGGAAGAGCAGTTAAGAAGTTAACCCTTACACTGGGTCATGATGAGTGACGGAAGGAGGAGATGGTTGTGATGATGTGCTGAAGGGCATAACAGTAAAGAGAGGCTAGGTCAGTTTGAGACATGCCAGGTTGCAGATGCTGGCAGGACATCCCAGAGAAAGTGGACTATCGGACTAGGAGATGGACATAGGGACCAGGAGAGCTGATGATAGAGAAGAGCCAACAGGAGCTGGGGGGCAGAAGTCAGTGAGTTGGGTTCAGAGAGAAAATTCATCGCAAAGTCTTCTCAAGTCTCTCACTTATGGAGCAGGTAACCCTAGAAAGGGACATGTTGAAACTAGTTCTAACCATTAGCATAAACTCTCTTATAGCTCAGTAGAAGGTCTGCCTCAGATAAATCCGAGGACGATATCATGGGTAGCCTTAAATAAGGAAAGCTGAGTCCAGAGCTGAGGTTCTCACTAAGAGAGAACAGAGATGGGTGGGCTCATTGGGGCCATGGATAGTGTGAAGGTGCAGTGGACACCCATCAAGGCCTAGAAAGGAGAGTTGGGCAGAGAGATCCCCCTCCTGAGGCAGGAAGACCTACTTCACTGTTCTGTCCTGACCAGCTGGTACAGGAGGAGTAGGGCAAGGGCATCAAAAGAAACACAGGGTGGGAAGCCCACCTACCCTTCGTCTCCCTCGCACTTCTGCCCACCCAGCCTGAAAGGCTTTCCACTTCTATGGAAAGAATGAGTATGGATCTCTTTCACTTACTCCTGTAGAAGAGTGAGATTTCAGAAACTCAAAAATTCTGGATAGCAGAGTATTTGAGAACAGTGTCCTCCTAGGTACAGTCATTTCCACGTAAGAAGACCAGAATTCTTGTCCGAGCTCCACTACTAGACTGTGACTGTCCACATTTCATCCTCCTGGGCGTATCTGTCTTGAGGAGCTAGTGTTGAAGAAGAAGCTTGGCCTCTCTGGCTCTACATGTCCTCAAATGTGCTCCGGGAATAAAATGTCATAGATGAAGGTCAGGTGACATAACGTATGTGAAAGTACCTCGAAAACTCATTCACTCTACAAATCCTGGTTGTGGTGTATTTGCGTGCAGTTCCCTTTTGCCCCTGAGAACTTACAGAAAAAAACCACCCCAGGTTATGTGAGCTTCTCTAGGATGATAAGGGATGAACAGATATTTGCCTTCTTCCTTTGGGAATAGAATGGTGTCCTTTTTTTCTCACCTGTTCGAGGGTCACCTGTTTTTTTCTCTAGCCCACCTTCCCTGTTTGCATTATTGAACTAACCAGCTGGGGAGGAGGACACTCTTCTGAGCCCAGCCCGTCGAGCCCTTTCCCACCAAGACCCTCTGAGCTGGTCCGCAGGTGAGGTAGGCCCAGCCCCAAGGACAGCAGCATCCCCACAGCACGGTCGGTGGAGGAGACAGGAGAGCTGGGGGTGATGTGACAGAGACGAGACTGGCCTTGGTGTGGTGAGGGAATTAGCACGAAGGTGCCTCTCAACATTTGATGGCCTTTTTCATTCAACTTTTTATCCCCCAGCACCTTGCACGGTGCTTGGCATCTAACAGGTTGTTAAGAAATATTTGTTAAACTAATGAAAAGAAAAGGAAACAAGTAGGAGGGAAGCCACCATCCCAGCCTGCACGGTTTTTCTGCTGGTGACAGAACAGTCCCAGACGACTAAGGGAGCCCACGTTAATGGTGTGAGTCACTCTGTGAAGATGTCCCTCCCCTGAAAACATCCGTCGAGATACCAGAGCGCTGTGTGCCAGTAAGATATATTCTAAATGCTTGGAGCAGAAAGGGTGAGCTTAGTAAAGAAACCTTTTGTTTAAAAAAAAAAAAAATACCGTCAACAATAGTATGGTGAAGCAAGCAGCGCTCCTTAATGTATATATTTTGGACATCTAGATTTTTTTTTAGTTGGAGAGTTTATAAGAAGATAAATTCTTCACTACCACTCACTATGGATTTCATGTTCATGCCATTTACATTTTTTTTTATATTTTAGGTCCTCCTGGCCCCAGGGGTCCAAAAGGTGACAGAGGACAACAGGGACCCCCTGGTCCCACTGGCAACAAAGGACAGAAAGGAGAGAAGGGGGAGCCTGGTCCACCTGGCCCCGCCGGTGAGAGGGGCCCAATTGGGCCCATTGGCCCCCCCGGAGAGCGTGGCGGCAAAGGCTCCAAAGGCTTGCAGGGCCCCAAGGGCTCCCGTGGATCCCCCGGGAAGCCCGGTCCTCAGGGCCCCAGTGGGGACCCAGGCCCCCCCGGCCCACCAGGCAAGGATGGACTCCCTGGCCCTCAGGGCCCTCCTGGCTTCCAGGGACTGCAGGGCACCGTGGGAGAGCCGGGGGTGCCTGGACCACGGGGGCTGCCAGGCTTGCCTGGGGTGCCAGGCATGCCAGGCCCAAAGGGCCCCCCTGGCCCCCCAGGCCCATCAGGGGCAGCGATGCCCCTAGCCCTACAGAACGAGCCAACCTCAGCACCCGAGGCCAATGGTAAGTCTGAGACTTCCCTCACACCCGGGGTCAGGGGCGCTGTGTGCACTTGTGGCCGGCCCACAGCATGCAGCCCCATGTGCCCCCCACGCCCTGCTTTACTTGGCTTTGAAGGCACCGTGTGGGCAGGCACATGGCCCCTGTTGCTCTCACAGGCCTCTGAGCCAGGAGGCGTCACTCAGGCACATGTGTTTCTCTCTCAACGCCATCCCTCACACGTGTTTATGTAGCAGAGTCAGGCCCTCAGGGACAAATGCATCCCCAGACATTTCCTTCATGCAAGTCTGAGGCTGGCTGCCCCCAGCCAATCTTGTTCTCATTCTATGCCCTTCACCTTGGGGATAGAAGCCCTCAGTAACCGTGTAGATGGAACTTTCTGTTACTAAAGCCCAGATTGCATAGTTTTGAGAGGGTGTTCTGGTGCTTCTAGCTTTTTTATAATTAGGAAACTCGATTCCTAAATTTTGATAATTTGGCAAAACCCTCAATGTCTGGTTAGCAAGCAAGCCTGTTTTTTCTCTCCTTTGAATCACACCCAGTTCCACTTGATTTCCTTAAGCACGACTCTGGTCATCTTCATTTTTCCACAAGCCCAGTTTTGGTTCCGGGTTCTCCCATCTATTTATTGATAGGTTCCATATGACTCCAGACTGATGTGGCACATCTGTGTCTGCTCAGCCTTTTGTTGTTGTTCCTGTTATTTCTGTCATTGTAAAGACTAATCCAGATGCAGAGGAACTAAGACCCAGCATCAATAATTTTCCAGGCTCTGTAGTTTTAACTACTGTGTGCTCTGCAGCCTGTCGCTCCCCCCCCCCCCCACCCCCCAGTCTTTGCTCCCAGCGTGGCTGTCTCGGGCCACTTGTGGGATCACACACGGACGCGGGAACTGCTCCTGGCCTTGGAAAGAAGCAAGGCCAAAGCCATGGCCTCTTAAATATAACTGAAGAAAGGCGTAGTGCTTTGTGTATGTGTTTGTTTTCTTAATTAATATTTTAAACGTTTGCATTCCTAGGCTGCCCACCTCACTGGAAGAACTTCACGGATAAATGCTACTATTTTTCGGTTGAGAAAGAAATTTTTGAGGATGCAAAACTCTTCTGTGAAGACAAGTCTTCACATCTCGTTTTCATAAACACAAGAGAGGAACAGGTATGTCTGTGGCATGCTTGGAGAAAAACTATAAGGATCGTTTACATCTGGAAATTGCATGCTTAACTGGGGATTCAAAGATATCAAAAATCCGTAAGTCACATAAACACAGAAGGCCACATTGTGGAGATTCGGGCCTTATCCAGTGACAAGAAGCATTCACGGCACGGGAACTGTGTTCTCTTGCTTCCAGCTGGAAGATACTGCTTTATTAAGCCTGGAGATGGGTGGCTCCTGCCGGTGGCTGTCGAAAGAGCTGTAATGTGGAAGAGAAGTCTGCTGGCTGGCACCAAACACGTGTGGAGAGAGAAGCCAAGGGGCATGAGCACTGTAGGGGTGGGTGCCAGGGACCAGATGGGTGGCCTCAGCAGTGGAGAAGGACCCGGGGCAGAGCTCACACATGGTCACACTGGTGACCACTCCCTAGGCCCCTCCTATGGGCCAGGCACTGTACGAGGCACTTCTTTCTCCTTTACCCCTCACAGCAACCCCAGAACCCATGGGTATTATTATCCCCCGTTTACAGATAAGAAAACTGAGGCCCCACAAGGCTTCATGGCTTTATTCATAGGATGACAAGTAAATGCAGAGCTGAACCTGAAATGGGGGTCCCTCCAGCAATAATGCTAGTGCTCTTTGGTGCCACACAGTTCCAGCAACCTCCTTCCTTTTCCCTAAGTATCTTCAGCAGATGTGGCCCTGGAAACAGGTTTCCTGCAGTAACTGACTGGGGATGGCCAGGTGCAGGTACCCGGGCTTTAGAATTGGTAGACTTGGGTCCAGTCTCAGCTCAGCCACTTAACTACCGTGGTTGCTGAAGGCTTACAGACAGGTTTCTTGTGGCACGTTGGACATGGGAGCTGGCCAGAGGAAGAGCTCGATAATGCCAGGGCTGTTGGTATTACCAGAACACTGGGCTGACGGGTGACAGAAAGGGATGGAGCCTGGTGGAATTCATTAAGTTGTCTGGGTGATCTAGAAGAGGAAGAGCATCCCTTAAATATCACTTACAAACTTATAGAAGGAAAACGTGTCAAAGCCCCAAAACACTGCAAAACAAAACAGGTGCAGTAAAAGAGCAGAAGCATGTACATACTCTAACACACATTCTCTTTTAAATGTTCTTTCTTTCCTCCCATATGTTTCAGGGGAAGGGGGAATTCCTCTAGATATCCGTTCCCCTCCAAGTAATACCACACTGTCACGGATTTATCTTTCAGCAATGGATAAAGAAGCAAATAGTAGGGAGAGATAGCCACTGGATCGGCCTCACAGACGCAGAGCATGAAAATGAATGGAAGTGGCTGGATGGGACGTCTCCAGAGTATAAGTGAGTGTTCAGAACCTTCCAGGCTGTTCTCTGTTTTCCACCCCTTGCCTGACCCCTTGCAATCTCTTCTTTAACCACCCTGTGTCCTAGATACCCCTCACATTGAGGCTTCTGCTACTAGTTGTGTATTTCCATGTGTGGTAGAGAGTCAATATGCTATAAACTAGGGTTGTTTTCTTTTTTTCTTTTCATGGTGTGAATTTTTTTCATTTCTATGGGAAAAAAATCAGAGACTCATAACATCTCACAGTATGGTACTTGAGGTGAGGTGTTCTCTTTAAACGCTGCTGTGAAGGATAAGACTACTTCAGGCACGATGAGAGCTCACCCCTGTTCAAGGGCCAGGAGCTCCCTTCAAGATAACACCTCAGTGGCCCTGACCCCAGCTGGGCTTCTGGCCAGGGTGTGATTATGAACTACAAGTTAATAACAGGCACACCAGGAACAAAGGTGCGGTGTGTGGGGAATAATCATCCCCTAAGTGTTTGAAAAGTCCTTGTAAGTCTGGTGTGACCTGAGTTCTATAAAGGCAGCAACAAAGAATGGAAACCCTTTACAATACCTGCTCAGGCTCCCAGGCTCATAGAGACTTCTGGGCCCCTAATTCCACCCCTGGGGCTGTCATGTCAACTCCTTCCTTAATGCTACCCCAGGGTCAGAAGATGGGCTGAATTGTACCAATTTGATTTTCACTTCTTCCAACTCCTACTTTGCTTCTAATGAATGTGAAAATATGCAACAAACTGCACCATATGAAGCAGAATTTATGAAAACTCACCTCTGAATAACCAACTTTCCTTTGCTGGAGAAGAGAGGCAGACCCTGCAGAGGCTCAAGCAGGCATGAGACTGTCACGGTATGGAGACAGCCATGACCATGGCACCCGGGGAGGAGACAGTGAGGTGTTTCAGGGCTAAGACAGTGCCAGGGATATTGAGGCAGGCCCTGTAGCAGTCAAGGAGGGGAAGCAAGGGCCAGAGGTGGTGGAGAAGCCCGTGAGAGTTTTTAAAATGTTTCTGTGGGGGCACCTCGTTGGTTCGGTCAGTTAAGCATCTGACTCTTGAGATTTCAGCTCAGGTCATGATCTCAGGGTGATGAGATCGAGCCCCAAGTCAGGCTCTGCACTCAGCGGAGAGTCTGCTTGAGATTCTCTCTCTCCCTCTGCCCACCCCCACCCCCAACTCGTGCACTCTCTCTCTAAAAAATAATTTTTTTAAAAATTTCTTTGAGAGAGAGAAAGCATGGTGGAGTAGGGAGAGAAGGAGAAACACACTCCCCGCTGAGTGGGGAGCCCGCCGCGGGGCTCCATCCGTAGACCCTGGGACCATGAGCTGAGCTGAAGGCAGTTGCTTAACTGACTGAGCTATGCAGGCACCTGTAAAAAATAAATAAATCTTAAAAAAAAAAAATGTTCCTGTGTGCGTGTGCCTGGGCACAGGTAGACAGATCTTCCACGCGACAAGCAAGATTAGAGGGTATAGGCAGAAACCAAAATAAGGCCATTTCTTTACAAAACAATGACCAAACATCAAGATGGAACATTGGCAGGTTTTAGGTCTGCTCCGAAGGTGAGCCTCACCGTGCCCCCAGGACCAATGGCCATCTGCCTGCTGGGCCAACAGATGTCCTGTCTACTCCCTCTGCACCTGTCCTTGGGGAAAGGAAGCTATACTACACTCTGGCACTCGGGGGGTTGGCTGACAGCCCAAAGGAGATCACCCAGCATGGCAGAGATATACCTCAGGAGATTCAAAACAGTTGGGAGGGTCGGCAGTAGCGATGGAAGGCAGAAGTTATTAAAGGACAAAGATAAAGCTTGTCTTAGACAAGATTGCCAGGATCTTTCTTTTTTTTTTTTAAGGCAGTTGAGGGTAGGCGAGCCTCCACTTTCCTCACAGCCCTAAGTGCAAAAAAGTTCTAGCGTAGACTCACTAAGAAATTCAGCTAGAAGCCTTCCTCCAAGAAAAAACTGGACTGACCCATATAGGAGGGACTGAGCTGGAACGCTACAGTCTTCACCAGCTGCCCCAAGGCGGCACTTTTCTCCTCTTCCCTGGGCTCTAGCAAGAGCTGGGTGACTTGGGAGGAGAGCTCCCGTGTCAGTACCTGGGACAGGAGAAGGATGAGCTCACCAGACCCCTTCCTGGGAACTCCATCCCCAGCGATGGCCACCCTGGAGCCCCACAAGACCCTCAGCTTCTGCACCCTAACCACAGCACCACTGTGCCTCTCGTTTCCCACCCAAAGGAACACGTACACTTGACAAGTCCCCAGGATCAAGTTTTAAAAGCAAGAATAAATTAGTCAGACGTATTATGAGGCCTCAATGGCGAAAGGCTAATTTAACTTGACACAGAATAATAAACACTGCTCAAACTAGAAAAGGAGCCAGTGCAGTGAGGTCTGGGTTCCAGGCTTGGACGTGGCCTTCGTAGCTGCCAGCTACTCAAGCATGCGAAATCTCATGTCCTCGTCTAGAAACAAGTCTTACAGAAGGGTCTATGTCAGTGTGGTGAAAACAGAATGGGATTATGTATATAAGGCGTTTAGGACAGTGTGTGGCCCATGGGAAGTGCTCAAGAAAGGTCACCCACTCGTACCAGTATTAGTATCATTATCTTGTCATAATCGTAACTGTCTTCCCACCAGTCAGTCACTGCAGAATCCTACTCCCTGGCATTGAGGTATTTTACCATGTCCTGAATGAGATGCCACACACAGTATCTCACTCAGATCCCACACCAGGGTTGTAAAGAAGAAGAACATTCTCCACCATGGCCTGGGGATGGGGTCTGGGCTTCAGGCTCTTAGGGGGTCTCTCACCAGTATGTCTCCCCAAAGACTTCTCCGTCTGCCCAGACTCACCTTCACCCTCCTCCTCGGTGCTTCTGGCACCTCCCTGTGCCTGGTCCAGGCTGTAGAAGCATCAGTAAAGTCTCCCAGCTGTCCTTTTACCCCTTTCCTCTAACACACCCACCCTCGCGCACACTCGCACACACACACAGTTGTCTTTATTTTTTCTCATTTCACCACAGATCTGTGAAAACTTCTTTCCTGGCCAGCATCAGACCCCGGACTAGAGATTGGGATCCAGTAACCCACAGTCCTGTGTCCACATTCACTGAATTATCCTGGAGGGCCCACTGTGAGCCAGCCTCTGTGCTGGCCTGGAGGATCTTTTCTAGAGTGTAGGGGCAGCAATATGCGTGAGACATGTTGCTCTCCTACTCATGTGTAAAAAAAAAAAAAAAAAAGATCTGATTTCCAAGACCATGTCACAATCAAGAAGACAGACATACCAACCCTAAATGTGGACACGGCAGAGAGGCAGGGCTTCAGGGAGAGCTCAACATTCTCCTCACAGTAGTTGACAAAACAAGTAGCAAAATCAGGGATATGGTAAACACTATCAACTCACTTGGCTTAATTGATGTTTATGGACTGTTTCACTCAACTGCTATGAGTACACTCTTTTCAAATACATTCAGTACATTCACCAAGATAAACTATATGCTGGGCCATCAAACAAGTCTCAATGAATTTAAAAAGAACTGAAATTATATAGAGTATAGCATATATAGTTGTTTGACCTAGAAATCAATAACAAAAAGATATCTGCAAAATTGCCAAATATGTGGAAATTAATGGATACACATCTAAATAACCCATGGATCAAAGAAGAAATCAGAAAGGAAATCTGCAAATGTTTCAAAGAAAAGGAAAATACAACATATCAAAATTTGTGGGATGCAGCTAAAACAGTGTTTAGACTCCTTTAAAGTGCTTATGTTTGGTGGGGGGGGGAGGTTTTTAAATTGAAAATCCACGATCTCAGCTTCCACCTTGTATGGGTAGAAGAGGAGCAAATTAATCCCAAAACAAGGGAAGAAGGAAGGAAATAATAATGACCTGAAAGCAATGACATAGAAAACAGACAGAGAGGATTGGTGAAACCAGGAGCATATCACAGCTGAGCCTTCTGCTCCTGATGGAATAGATGCAAGTATGTTTGGCAGAGTCGTCATTGTTCATGGAGGCTGCCCAGGAGGAGGGGGGAATCAGTCCCAAGTGGGACGTAGATTCTGCCCACCGGCTCAGCTCAGAGCACAACTGTAAGGGAGCCTTTTGAGGCCTTTCCTGCCCACCCTGCCTGCAGTTGCCCAGCTTAGATCAACAGAAATGTGATCATCTTCCCGAGGGTTTCCCAAAACATGCTTGAAGCTCCTCTGTTCCTCTTGTCCGCTTCTTGGTCGCCTGCACAGGACATCATTTGGTGGAAGTATCCTGTCAAGTGATGAGTAACACTCCCATCTCTGCACTGGGTTGCCTCTCTGTCCAAGCAGACCACTCCGTATAATATTACATGTTGTGTTTTTTAGACTAGAGAGCCATAGAATGATGGCCACCAGAAGGGAACCTTCAGAGTCATCTAATTTACTAAAAACTCACTCTGGTCTGTGCTTCATGTTTCTAGCAGAGTGGTGCTGGCTTCAGCCACCAGCAAGAAATCTATACAGACCCTGGTATCGGGAGAAAATTCTACAGCAAAGTAACACTTCTCACGACAAAGATTTTCCTGTTTTGAGGCCAGGCTTTTACCAGCAGAAGTTGTTTGGCCATGAAGCCTCAATCTTGGGGTTGATGAGAAAGTACTAAGTCGTGAGGTTGGAAGGGGCGATTCCCAAGATTGAGAGTTTGTGCTCTGCTGCCATTAGGAGAAACCAAAATCCTCAGTGGGGAGGTTCACACCCACTGGCTGATGTGCTTGTATGTTTCCAGCTGACTAGAGCAGTGAGTCCAACTGCTTCCCAGGCCCCTGCTGTACTGATTGAGTATGCTGCCCAAGTACATATGTGTGTTGCTACCCAACCACTTCTGTGGTATGTCTATTACAATGTGGGATTCAGGGATTTGGGGCCCAGGCTTCAGCCATGTTCTTTCTAGAACCTACTTGTAAAGAAGGTTAAGGCATGATTTAAGCTGAAATTCTTCTCTAAAATATATACACTCTGTTTATCTGATATGTTCTCTTCTGTTGTATTGCGAGCATGCAGACTCAGGGTATTTGCTCCAAATCACTCCATGTGATTTTGGCTTTTCCAAAGAGACTGGGTACTTAGGCTGCAATACGAAGTGCCCCCTGCAGCCTGGCTTCAGGCTCCTCCTCTGCCCACCCATGCCAGTACTGTCCCCTCAGTCACTCACTCGCAGCCACAGGACTGCATCCTAGTTCTTGTCCCGCAGGAAAACCTTGAGCACCACATGCAAAGATTTCCAATGGCCTGGAAAAATAATGGAGAATGGTGATAAAGGTTATCTCCTTTCTTATCAGTCAGTTATCTTTTGGTTTATTCTCTAAATTCCATTTCTCTGCTTAAAGGGAAGGAAATGCAAGGGAAAAATACTAAGCAGCTCTTCTATCCAAAGTCCTATTTATACAACTTCCCAGTAAACTGAGATAAAGACTATCAAATGTCCCATCATTATACATTCAGGAATCACAGATCTCAAATTCTGTAAACAAAATTGGAATCAAACCCCATCGCAGTGCTGGCAGAAATTAACCAAACGTCCATCAGCAGTATCCAACTGCTCAGGCATTGCTGACATTGCCGAAGGCGTCCTACAAGGTGGATGGAAATACACACAGAAGGGCAGCCGTGAAAGTAAACTGTTTTCCCCTCCAACCTCATTTCTCTCTGTCGTCACCGTGGCAGTCTGAGATTTTTAATGCACTTGTTTCTTGCCTGTTATGCAAGTTCCGTGAGGGCTGGAATTCCGTCTTCTCTCCACACTGCTGTGTTGCCATCATGTGCCATCATCCCTGGCATGTAGTAGGTGCTCTGTGGATATCTGTTGAGTGAATGTGTGAATGAATATTTCTAACGCTCCCTCCTAAGTATCATCCCATTTTCACCCTCTTCGGTTGATGGTGTCATCTAAACTATCTGTTTGGCACTAGATTTATTTAAGTGAGGTCACTTTTCATTTTTTAAAAATCCCAGTATATGTTTAGAGTGGGGGAGGCAATTCTACCTCATCTCCTCACCCTTTAACTGTGACTTTCATCCGTCCTTTCCCACTGCCCTCAGTCGTACTGATACTCCTGTCAAAAAATATAGGGCAATAGGGGCTGTATCCTCTGGTGATCCTGGGACACCCTATGGCTGACGGGGTAATGAGTCATCATTTATGGGAAGAGCCTTCTGCTGCACATGTTTCTTCAGACCCTCCACACGAGGCAAGTTTGTCTTTTCAGGCAGTAACCACAAGCTTTTATGCAAAAACCTGCTTCTTAGAGAAAATTCAGCTTTCACGTTCTGAGTCCTAGAAGCACATCTAATTTATTGCATAGAAATAGAATCAAGAATAGCAAACTGGCAAAGTGGTGTTTTGAGCTGTGGCATCCAAGTTAATAAGCCCCAAGTGAATTCATCCTGAAGAAAACTTGTTTTTGAGAATTTCCCTCCCAAAAAAGGCAGGGAAATGTAGGAGTCATTTTCAGTAAGATTAAATTACTATTTCTCTCTAAAGCAATCAACTGTCTACAACTTAGCCAGACTACCATAACCCAGGGCTGGTGATTGTAAATTCTCGAAAACGTGTATCAGCAGTCCCTCACTTTCTCTGCCTGACGCTGTGACTTGTCACAGGCAAGGTATCAAAATGCGCAAGGATACCTCTGGGTTCTCATGAGAGTGAGAGAGTGTATGTATGTGTGTGTATCGTGTCCTCCGAGTGCATATATATTCACACACAAACATTTACACACATGCCCAGAAGTCGGCATTCGAGTAAACACTGGAAAGTTACTCATCTAACTGTGTTGCCAAAAGGATTTACTCCCTCAGCATTGTGATGAAGCAGCTCAGTGAGTTGATTTCATTGTGGCAAAGATAACAAGCCTGCAGGGAGATGCTGCATTACACAGTACTCTGCAAAACAGCTGCTTTTTATTCTGAATAAGAAGTCAGTCAGAGAAAGAACAGCTGCATTTTCATTCCAGGCCAAATGACATGCTGCAGTTTTGTTTTTTACATTTCTCTGCTGCTCTTGGGTAAAGAAAACTTTTGCAGGACTTGGAAATAACACTCAATTTCTGTTTTATTAAAAGAAATTGGAAAGCTGGACAGCCAGATAACTGGGGTCATGGCCACGGGCCAGGAGAAGACTGTGCCGGGCTGATTTATGCTGGACAGTGGAATGACTTCCAGTGTGAAGACGTCAATAACTTCATTTGCGAAAAGGACAGAGAGACAGGTAAGCAGGAGAGGAGATCTAAGGGTGGGCTGCAGAGCTTATATCCTGTTAAAGCGTGAGATGTGAGGAGCATAAGGGCTCTGAATGCAGGCTCGGCAATTGGGCTCTAGTCTTGGTTCTGCCACTTATTAGGGGGGAAGGTTGCAACCTCAGGGAAATAGTAACAGTATCCTCTTCATAGGACATAGTAACAGTATCCTCATGAGAGCTTAAATAAGTTAATAAATGTGCCTAAGATATAGGAAGTAAATATTAAACTGTTCTAGGTCATTATCTTGTAATATTGTCAGTTAATAAATTCAGTACCAGTGTTGTCTTTTTTATAGAGTTCCATACACAGACAATTTAGGTGGCCAACCATTCAATTCCACATGTATTTATTGAGCATCTAGTATGGGCCAGGTGCTATGCTAGATAATGGAGGGAGATAGTCTATGCCCCTGAAAAGCTTAGAAGCCAAAGAGACTTTGGGATGTATCTACTTTTTATTTCAAAAGATTTTAATCTAAAGCTTCACTTAATACATGACCCTTTTCAGAATGGGGCATCTTTGTTTTCTTCATCAGAACTAGATTTAAATATTTCTGGTGGGAGGAGGAGGAAATGCAGAGTGAATCCTAATAAGTATGGCTTTCTTCTGGAGGTGATGAAATGTTCTAAAATTAGATACTTCTAAATTGTACAAATTTGTGAATATACTGAAAGCCACTGAATTGTATACTTTAGGTGGGTGAATTTTATATGTGAATTATATCTCATAAAACCTTTATAAAAATGGTGGTGGCAAACAAAAAAACCTCAACTACATTTTGTTCAAACTATTGTTGCTAGTAGCTGGGGCACAAATTATCCATACCTCCATTCAACAGACATTTACTGAATACCAGGCACTGGTCCCACGTGCTAGGGGTCTTGAGACCCATAAGGAACTCTCAGCCTGATCAGTTGCAGGGGGCAACTACAAATACCTAAACAAGAAATTACAGCTTCCAATTCAAAATGGCCTGTCCCACGGACACACCAAGTCTACAGCTACATATGGAACAACTGCTCTGAAAAAACCTTTAAAACCTGACTAAGCAACTCCAACAAATTAGGCAAACAAGGGGGAAAAAAATCAAAGTGGGTAGGAGAGGCTGGGACACAGTCTTGCCGTAAATCCCACCCTCTGGCACAGTGAGCCCCCAATTAGGAAGGAACTCAAAACCCAGAGCTTCTCTCTGAGGAGTGAAGACTTTACACCCCACACCAGTGCTGGTGGGCACCATCTCTCTTCTTTTTCCCAGCCTAGCTAGCCAAGGCTTGTGGGAGCCAGTGCTAACACTCTCCATCTACCTTACGTGCTCTGCCTTGGCATTCTCCTGCAGACCCCCTTCCCCACAACCAGCCCACCCACCCATCTCAGCAAGCATCCCTCCAGAGTGGCTCCTACCCTGCCACACCTGGCAGGCAGCCCTGGCCAGGACAATACTACTCCAAAGTGACTCCTGCCCTGGGGAGGTGAGGACATAACCCTACACACCACAGTGCCTGCAGTTCCTACAGCTGGGATTCTTAGCTGGCTGCCCAGGGAACAAGCCTGCCCTTCGGTGGGCCTGCAGTTGTGGAAGAAAGGCTCATTGCAGGCAGCTAGCCTGACTGCTGGTCCCACCCATTAGTGAATTCATAGCAGCTGCTGACAGGCCTCTCAACAGCACCGGGAGGAAACCCTGCGCAGTGCACCCACAGCAGGCACAGTGGGTCATTGTATCTGGCTGTGCTGAAGGCACTCAGCTCAGCTACAACAGGAGGGCACATGCAGCCCACACAGGGGACACTCCTGGGGCACCTGGTTCTGGGGACCGGGTGTGGGGGGGTCGGGGGGGGCGGGATTGCACAATAGCACACCACAGGACCTCTTCTATATAAGGCCACTATTATATAAGACCAGGAAATGCAGCTGACCTACCTAATACATAGAAACAAACACAGTTTGACAAAATGAGGAGCCAGAGGGAAAAGTCCCAAATAAAAGAACAAGATAAAGTCACAATAAAAGAGCTAAATGAATGGACATAAGCAATATGACTGATAAAGGATTCAAAGTAATGGTCATAAAGGTACTCTCTGCACTTGAGAAAAGAGGGGATGAACTTAGAACTTCAACAAAGAGATGGAAAATATAAAAAGAACCAGTTGGACCAAAAGAATTCAGTAACAAAGAATACACTAGAGGGAAGCAATAGCAGATTAGAGGATGTAGAAGAACAGAACAGCAATCTGGAAGACAGGGTAATGGAAAGTGGTCAACCTGAACAGCAAAAATAAGAGTAGGTTAAAGGGAGCTCTGTGACATCATCAAGCATAATAACACGCACATTATAGGGATCCCAGAAGAAGAGAGAAAAGGGCAGAACACTTACTTGAAAACTTCCTTAATCTGAGGAAGAAAACAGACATCCAGGTCCAAGAAGCATAAAGAGCCTCTAATAAGATGAACCCAAGGATTCTACACAAGACACATAACAATTAAAAAGTAATGAGAAGGGGCGCCTGGGTGGCTCAGTTGGTTAAGCAACTGCCTTCGGCTCAGGTCATGATCCTGGAGTCCCTGGATCGAGTCCCACATCGGGCTCCCTGCTCAGCGGGGAGTCTGCTTCTCCCTCTGACCCTCTTCCCTCTCGTGCTCTCTATCTCTCATTCTCTCTCTCTCAAATAAATAAAATCTTAAAAAAAAAAAAGTAATGAGAATTTATGGGCCAAATGGGTAATGGGTATTAAGGAGAGCACTCATGATGAGCACTGGGTGTTATATATAAGTGATGAATCACTAAATTCTACACTTGAAACCAATTTTACCATATATGTGAACTAACTAGAATTTAAGTAAAAATGTGAAAAAAAATAAAAGCAACAAGAGAAAACAGGTATTTACAAGGGAAACCCCATAAGCCTCATCATTCAGAATTGAAGGAGAGATTTCCCCAGATAATCAAAAGCTAAAGGAGTTCATCACCACTAAACCAGCCTTACAAGAAATGTCAAAGGGACTATTTTAAGCTAAAAAAAAGAGGGGGGGGTGCTAATTAGTAAGAAGAAAACATACAAAAGTATAAATCTTACTGGTAAGGGTAATAGTAAAGGTGGTGGATTAATCACTTATAAAGCTGGTAGAAGGGTAAAAGACAAAAGTAGTAAAAATAACTATAACTACAATAATTAGGGATACACAAGGTGAAATGTGACATCAAAAACATAAAATGTAGGAAGTGGGAGTCAAAATGTAGAGCTTTAGAATGCAAACTTAAGCCGTTATCAAGTTAAAATAGACAGTTATAAGTAGTTACATGTAAACTTCATGGTAATAATAAAGCAAAACCTGTAGTTAATACACAAAAGATAAAGAGAAAAGGGATCTAAGCATACCACTAAAGGAGGTCATCAAATCACAAAGGAAGAGAGCACGAGAAGAAGAAGGGAATAGAGAGGAACCATAAAACAACCAAAAAGCAATTTTTTTAAATGCCAGTAAGGATACACCTACTAACAGTTGCTTTAAATGAATTAAATTCCCCAATCAAAACCAGCTACGTGGAGTGAGTAGCTGAATGGATAAGAAAACAAGACCCGTGTGTATGCTGCCAACAAGAGACTCACTTTAGACAAAGATACACACAGACTGAAAGTGAAGGAATGGAAAAAGATACACCAAGCAAACAGAAACCAAAAGAAAGATGGGATAGCTATATTTATATCAGACAAAATAGACTTTAAACAAAGACTATATAAGAGACAAAGAAGGGCATTATATAATAATAAAGGGGTCAGTCCAACGAGAGGATATAACATTTGTAAATACTTATGAACCCAATATCGGAGCACCTAAATATATGAAACAAATAGTAACAGACCTAATAGACAGCAGTACGGTAGCAGGGGACTTTATACCCCATTTACATCAATGGCTGGATCATCCAGACAGAAAATCAATGAGGAAACATCAGCCTTAAGCAATTTATTAGACCAGGTGGACTTAACAGACATATATACAAAACACTCCATCAAAAATCAACAATACATATTCTTCTCAACTGTACATGAAGCACTCTCCAGGATAGATCATATATTTGGCCACAAGACAAAGTTTCAGTAAATTTAAGGAGAATGAAATTCTATCAAACATCTTTTCTGACCACAGTGATATAAAACTAGAAATCAATTACAGGAAGAAAACTGGAAAATTCACCAGTATGTGAAGATTAAACAACATGCTACTAAACAACCAATGGATCAAAGAAGAAATCAAAAGAGAGATCAAAAAATTCCTTGAGACAAATGAAAATGGAAATACAACATACCAAAACTTACAGGATGCAGCGAAAGCAGTTCTAAGAGAAAGTGCATCGCAATAAACGCCCACCTCCATAAACAAGAAAAACTCAGATAAATAACCTAAGTTTACATCTCAAGGAACTAGAAAATGAAGTCCAAAGTTAGTAGAAGGTAGGAAATAACAAAAAGGAGAGCAGAAAGGAATGCAATGCCAACTAAGAACACAATATTAAAGCTCAATGAAAATAAGAGCTTGTTCTTTAAAAGGATCAACAAAATCAACAAAACTATAGCTAGACTCACCAAGAAAAAAAGAGAGCAGACCCAATTAAGTAAAATCAGAAATGAAAGTAGAGATATTGTAACTGATACCACAGAAACACAAAGATCATAGGAGACTACTATGAACAATTATTGACAGCAAATTTGACAAGCTAGAAGAAATGGATAAATTCCTAGAAACATAAACCTACCAAGACTGAATAACAAAATAGAATATGCAAACAGACAGATTACCAGCAAGGAGATTGAATCAATAATCATAAACCTCCCAACAAACAGAAGTCCAGGACCTGAAGGCTTCACTGGTGAATTCTACCAAACATGCAAAGAAAAATTAATACTAACCTTCCCAAACTTTTCCAAAAAATAGAAGAGAAAATGCTTCTAAACTCATTTTACAAAGCCAGCATTATCTTGATACCAAAACCAGACAGGTATGCTGAAAGAAAGTTACAGGCCAACATCCCTGATGAACATAGATGTAAAAATCCTCAACAAAATATTAGCAAACTGAATTCAACAATATATTAAAAGGATTATACACCATAAGCAAGTGGGATTTATTTCATGGAGGCAGGGATGGTTCAACATCCACATATCAATCAATGGGATACATGGGAAAACAAAATGAAAGATAAAAATAATATCTCAATAGATGCAGAAAAGCATTTGATGAAATTCAACCTCCATTTATAGTAAAATAACTCTCAACAAAGTGGATATAGAGGCCTCAACATAATAAAAGTTGTATGTTGACAAGCCCATAGCTAACATCATACTCAGTGGTGAAAAGCTGAAAGTTTTTTGTCTAAGATCAGAAACAAGACAAGGATGTGGCCATGCTTGCCACTTTTGTTCAATGTGCTATTAGAAGTCCTAGCCAGAGACCTTGGGGTGGGGGGTGGGGGAGGTGGGAATAAAGGCATCCAAATTAGAAACGAAAAAGTAAAAGTGTCACTATTTGCAAATGACATGATTTTATATAGAGAAAATCCTAAGGACTGCACCCACACACCCACCCACCCACACACACACACAAACCTGTTAGAACTAGTAAATGAATTCAGTAAAGTTGCAGGATACAAAACCAGTATACCAAAATCTGTTACATTTCTATTCACTAATAATGCTAAGAAAAATTAACATCTCCACTTACAATGCCATCAAAGAGAATACCTAGGAATAAATTAACCAAGGAGGTGAAAGACCTGTACGCTGAAAAGTTACGAGACATTGATGAAAGAAATTGAAGATGACATAAATAAATGGAAAAATATTCCATGCTCATGGATTGGAAGGCTATTGCTAAAATGTCCATACTAGCCAAAGCAATTCAGTCCTATCCCTATCAAAACTCCATAGGGATTTTTCACAGAAATAGAACAATCCTAAAATTTGTATGGAACCACAAAAGACCCCAAAGAGCCAAAGCCATCTTGAGAAAATAAAAAAGCTAGAATCATTTTGCTCTGTGATTTCAAACTATATTACAAAGGCATAGTAATGAAAACAGTATGGTATTGGCATTAAAACAGACATGTAGGTCAGTGGAACAGAATAGAAAAAGCCCATACATATATGGTCAATTAACTGACAAAGGAGCCAAGAATATATAACAGCACAAGGGTAGTATCTTCAATGAATAGTGTTAGGCAGACTAGAGCCGTTTGCAAAATAATGAAGTGCACACCATACACAAAAATTAACTCAAAGTGGATTAAAGACTTAATTTAAGACCTGAAACCATAAAATCCCTAGAAGAAAACATAGGCAGTAGGCTCCTTGGCATCAGTCTTGATGATGATTTTTTAAATCTGACACCAAAGGCAACAAAGGCAAAAATAAACAAATGGGACTACATCAGACAAAAAAGCTCCTACACAGCAAAGGAAACCATCAAAAAAATGAAAACGCAGCCCAAGCCTTCACTGACAGATGAATGGATAAAAAGATGTGTTATATGTATACAATGGAATACTATTCAGCCATAAAAAGAATGAAATCTTGCCATTTGCAGTATCATGGATGGAGCTAGAGAGTATTATGCTAAGACAAAATCAGTCAGAGAAAGACAAATACCATATGATTACACTCATGTGGAATTTAAGAAACAAAACAAATTAACAACTAGAAAGAAAGACAAACCAAGGAATGGACTCTTAAATATAGAGAACAAACTGATGATTACCAGAAAGGAGGTAGGTTGGGGGAATGGGTGAAACAGGAGATAGAGGTTAAGGAGTGCACTTGTCATGATGAGCACCAGGAATTGCTGAATCACTCTACTGCACACCTGAAACTAATATAACACTGTATGTTAACTAACTATAATTAAAATGAAAATTTTAAGAGGCTATCGTAAGAAAAAAAATTATTTTTCTAACTATGTATGATGACAGATGTTAACTAAGTTACTGTGGTGATCATTTCACAATGTATACAAATATCAAATCATATTGTACACCAGAAACTAATATAATGTATGTCAGTTATACCTCAATTTTTAAAAAAGAAAGAAATTACAGTAGAGGGTGAGAAGTGACCCAGACTTGTCATTTGTTTGCCTTGTTTGGCCATTTGGGATTTGAGTTGAGCCCAGAATAGGCACCTTCAAAAAGAAATTTACCTTTTAGTTAATCTGAATATGACCTTATAGGCATTTCTTTGAAAAAATAATTGAATGATGTATTTTGGAATCTTTCCTATAAAAATCTATGTTCCTTTTTTTGAATTGTACATTAATGGTATTCTTTAAGAAAAACTAACGTCCATTATTTTTCCTCTCTTTTAGTACTATCATCTGCATTATAATGGACTGTGATGTAATAAACATGAGCAAATTTCTGGATGGTTCTCAAAGACAAAGGATACTTCTTTCTGATTGTATCACCTTCTCTCCAGATTGGAAAAAAAGCACTGAAAACCAATTCCTGAAAAAACTGACAGCTGGTTATTTTTACCATCCTCCTTTACTCAAGGACTTCAGAACTAAAATGTTCCCCCAGTATGATATATTGATTTTCAGTATGGAAATGGACTGAATCACATAGATTTCCCTCAGCCAGTAACTGCACAATTATGCAAATCACATCTTCCAAAGTATGGATTGCTCCAATCAGAAAAAAGGCTATCATTGGTTGTTGAGCTCTAAGAAGAACTTAAACTGTACTGTGTAAACAGTACCTTACATTTCTGAAATCCCAAATGTAAGAAAAATACGCAGACGTACAGATATATAGGCCCACTTTTAGTAATAATATGAGATATACTTAAAGAGCTTTTTAAAACTTTGTATTTTTGTACAAAATATTTGCCTTTTTTACAATTTTTTCCTTTTCTTTTTTTTTTTTTTTTGTCATTTTACCAATATAATACATGGAGCCAAAGAAAACAATAATGGTACTAATAAAACTCTAGGGTTTCTTGTCAGATTTAATTCTACCCAATGGCAAAGAATTTTTTTCAGTTGTGGATTTTAAAAAATGATTAAATATATGTGTGTATATATATATTTTTTTAATGTAGCATTTCCTCAGAGGAGTCAATCACTTGAAATGTCTACAAACATCCTTGCAGATTTTGCCAGGGTAGGTCAAGCCTGAGCATATACACTGCTCAGTCCTGCGGGCTGTGTACTGAGCCCATCACCAGCCAACATTCTTGCTGCATGCCTGGCCAGGCCCAGAGGAAGTGGTCAACTCAGGACGTGCTTCTCCTTCATTTTGGTGGAGGCAGGGGTGGCGGAAAGGTATCTGTTGGAAAAGACAGAGAACCTAGAAAGCCTTGTTTTGTGGCAGCAGTATGAATGTGCGTGGTATCAGACCCGTAGCAGAGCTGCTAGTGACTGTCAGGAAAGTATGGCATCTTATCAACCAAGGGCAGAGATGCAAGAAAGATGGGGAAAGCTATATGCTACCTGGAAATTTTGTGTTTTCTTAATTCACGTTCCAAAAAGCATAACTCCAAGGCACATGCATGTTGAAATGCAAGAGTCAACTTTTGGCCACTGCACTGAACTATTGCAAAGAACCTTTCCTCTGAGCCCATCCTCCTTTTACTCCTTGACTTGCCATTGAAAAGTCTAACATGAAATGTGCTGAAAATAGGCATTAGATATAATTGATGCTCAAAGGTAAGATTTCCATCCAACAGAATCCCTCTCCTCCCCTTCCAGGGAACTCCCCAGGCAGTGCTGCTACCTATCCCAAATAAAATGATAAAAGAATAAAGACAGAGTTTGACTTTCACACCTGCAGCTGTGTGGACTATGTTGTCTTACCCCTGGTCACCATTTCATGCCATCTCCCATCCCTGCAGCCAAAAGCGGCCATCTGCTCAGCACCTTTATGCCCTGCTGCCCTGTCCATGTGGCCTGGTCAGGTTGGCAGGACCCACCAGCATCTGGGCACTGTGACACAAGGCAAGGGCTGGACTCCGGTACTTATTTAGGCTCAAGACCTTTCAGAGACGAGACCCAGTCCCTTAAGACCTCTCAGAGACGAAACCCAATCCCTTAAGACCTTTCAGAGACTAAACCCAATCTGCTTTTTTATCCTTTTCCTGTTTAAGTGTCAATTAAGATTCATGCCTAGAGGCAACTTAAAGTTAAGTGTCTGACACCCCATGAGAAAGAACTATGCTAGCTCCCACAGCTGGTTGTTCCTCTCCTAGCCTTCAACTTACAGTGCTGTCATTGTCGGGCACCACACGGAGTGCTTGAGTCAGACAATTTCATGTCATCCTCCTAGCAGCCCTCCCCACTGACAGAAAAGGGGAGGGTCTCAAAGAGGGGACATCATTTCCTGGGTCACACCATCACCAAGGAGTGAGACAGGGTTCAGACCTGAGCTCTGAAAATGTTCTAAATGTTCTTTAGGAACCAGGGTCCTTCTTAATAACACCCTGAATAAAATCAGATGAATATCGCACATCATAAGATGCCTCATGTGCTTCTCTGTACATTTAGCTATTTATACACCAGCCTTCTGTTCACCTACTCACAACTGATGCTCTTTTGGGAGGAGAGATTTAATGAACTTTGATGAGGTCTTCAGGCATCTGATTTGCTACATGCTGGGAGAAGAAGGAAATGTTTTTCTTCCTAAATGGCTCTTGAAAGGTTGAATGCACAACCAGGAAGAAAAAACCCTTTCTTCTCCTCTATTATCATCGATATTCATCAGCTCACCCACCACCCTTCCAATTTGTAGGAGTTAAAATTTAAGCTAAAGCAGACAACAAATGGTAATAGCCACTCCCGTTTTAAAAACCAGATGTTTAAGGACGTAGGAAGCTATATAAATCAGGTAACAATGCCAAGCATGTCTTTTTTGCCTCAGATGACAAAGCTGGTCTCTTCTTGAAAAAGTAAGCATATTGGGGTGCCTGGGTGGCTCAGTTGTTAAGCGCCTGCCTTCAGCTCAGGTCATGATCCCAGGGTCCTGGGATTGAGACCCTCATCAGGCTCCCTGCTGGGCGGGAAGCCTGCTTCTCCCTCTCCCACTCCCCCTGCTTGTGTTCCCTCTCTCGCTGTGTCTCTCTCCATCAAATCAATAAATAAAAACTTTAAAAAAAGAAAAGAAAAAGTAAGCATATTAACTCATTCATGACTCGAAGTCCCACAAGAATAATAATAGTTTAAATATGTCTGGCATTTTCACATGCATTATCTCCTCTAATCTTCATGCAAACCTATTGTCCCTCTTTATTTTTTTAAAGATTTTATTTATTTGAGAGAGAGAGTACGTACAAGTGGGGTGAGGTGGATAGGGAGAGAGAGAATCTCAAGCAGGCACCCTGCTGAACGCGGAGCCCGACAGAGGGCTCGATCTCACGACCCTAAGATCATGACCTGAACTGCAATCAAGAGTCCGAGGTTTAACTGACTGAGCCACTCAGGAGCCCCTTGTCCCTACTTTAGAAATGAGGGAACAGGGGCTACTTGGAAGACTTGCTGTTGCCCACATTGCTGTCACAGTTGCCTTCAAAAATGCAAATCTGATCAGGTTCCTCGATCTTAATTCAAAATCTAAGTCCATCCTACCCCACATCCCCAGCCTAACATCTTCCAGAGGATCACAGGGTCCCACCCACACCTCCAGCCTTCCCTCCAGCTGCAACCCCACCCTCCCTCCATACGCACCAAAACAGCCTTTCAAGCCATCTGCACTCACTCTGCCCCCGTGCTCTTTCTCACCCCCATATGCTACCTGGACTCCTTCCTCATCTTTTATACCTAGAAAGAGCCTTCTTTAAGATTCAGCCCAAGTATCACTTGTCTGATTCCTTTCCCAACAAATGCATCTTGAAAGTAGGGCTGATTCCTCTTTCCATGCCAAACACTATGAACAAGTGCTCTGGATGAAACAATAAAACTCCTTCACTGTGTTAGATGATCTACAGATTAGTTGCAAGACCTAAAAATGACTGAATTGAGAAGAAAGGAAAGTGAATGTGGCCAGTCAGTTACAAAATCAAAAGCACTGAAGAGTGGGAGAAGCCAAGCAGGAGAAATGAAGGAATTCATGTTACTAATAATTGCTTATTATACATCCAGTATATTGGATGTAAGTATATTATATGTATTATTCCATCAGCATGAATGGAAAATAGACTGAAAAGAATCAGATGATAAAACAGATTCATTCTATTACTAAAGTATGGCCCTGAGTCTGGGAAGAGCTTTAGAAACTTAAATGGCAGTGTGACCAAGTATCTCTTTTCTAGCTTGTTATACTCAACAATTTTACAAGTACAGGTAGACTTTCCAGTCTTTTTGAAGTGTTTCTCTGTATAATAGTTCCATTTTCCTAGGAAGAATCCCTTAATGGCATGGTGTCATATTTATAAATCACAAAGCAGATGTTGAAAAGATTTTGCTTCATCCTTTTTCCTCCCCTCCTAGATATTCTTGTTCAAATAAGTACATAGCATCCTCAGTTGGGCAAAAGTCCAGAGAAAAGCAGGCTTAAGCAAACCAACTTTAGGGCACCTGGGTGGCTCAGTCGGTTAAGCAACTGCCTTCGGCTCAGGTCATGATCTTGGGGTCCTGGGATCGAGCCCCGCATCAGGCTCCCTGCTCCGTGGGGATCCTGCTTCTTCCTCTCTTTCTGCCCCTCCCTCCCACTCATGTGCACACTCTCTCTCAGATAAATAAGTAAAATCTTTTTAAAAAGAATGGGCATAACCAAAGGGTCTTGATTTAGTCTTCTTGGCCAGTTACGGAGAACTGTCCTTTGGCCAGTCTTCTAATCTTTGGTGACAGAGTTTGCTGTATTCTTTACATGTCACTCACTGCCATGACCCACCAAATCACAGCTGGAAACTGCAGGGAGTTATAAGCACCTGAAAATCAGTTCCTATGCTGTGGAACAGGAGCCACGCCATGAAGACTTGCTGACAAGCACCAAGTGCTGGGTATAAGGTGACTGTAATAGCACTTACTATAGGTTAGGAAATTGATGTATACTATATCCAACACCTATGAGAGAAAATGAAAGATCAGACAGATTAAATAATTATCCAAGAACTGGGCTTTGAACCCATGGCCACCTAGCTTCCACCCCTCCATGCTGTCTCTTATACTCCCAACCGTGACCTTCCTGAGAGCCTAGGCTTTTCACATTATATTTTGTTCTTTGTCAAAAGAAATCTCAAGCCACCAAGATTACCTCTAACAGAACTGGAGAGATAATGTAGGAATCCTGATTTGTACACTTTAGATAAAAGTACTACACCAATCCCTCCAATATTGATGAGCAAAGAGGCTTAAATCAACTTGGCACCAAATGCCATGGATGTGCAAAAAGGTTAGTTTTAAGAAACCACCCTAGATTCTAGAGTAGCTGGACCTCTCACAGAGTTTTCTGATATAGTTAGTGCCAAATGAAGAGAGATGGGCTTTGGAGCCAAATGGGCCCAGGTTGGAATCCTGCTTTCTACTTCCTGGTTGTGACATAATACTCAAACAAGCGGCAAATAACTCTCTCACCTCATTTCCCTCCTTTGCCCACCAGGCCCTCTGCTCACATATAGAACAAGCACTGGTCCAGAACTGGTTCAGAACTGGCATTACCTGTCCTGATATCATTAGGGAAACTGCATTGACAATTAGCTCACTGATAAGCATCCTCTCAAAAGACTAGATGGGGGTGACATGGCAAAAAAACTAAAATTGTGAGATCTCTTCTCCCTTACACCAGTAATACTGAAAAAAACTATACCTCTTTCTCTTAACCCTTCCATTGGGTATCAGAGTAGCGGTTCCTATGAATTTGTGTTAATCAAAGATCTGGCTGCTGAAATAAAGACCCAAAATAATGGCAGCCTAAAAAAGATGGAGGCTTCTTTCCCTCTCACCTAACTCTCTGCACATGACCGGCCCAGGGAGCCACCCTCCTGTCGTCTTCCTGCTCTGCCATCCTGAAGCCATCCCCCTGAAGCAGGGCCAGGAGGGCGCAGTGCCATACCCACATTCCAGGAAGCGGGCTTGGGGGAGAGGTGAGGAAAGAAGTTAATCCCTTTAAGGTCAGAAACTGCATCTGTCACTCCCACTCACATCTCTTTAGCCAGAACTTCCTCAAACAGCCTCATTTAACTGCAAAGGGTGCTGGGAAATATAGTCTCTAGCTGGGAAATACAGTCACATGTCAAGCTAAAAATTCTATTGTGATAAAAGGGAGAATGGATAAGGATGGGGGGATGCGAGGGGCGGAGCAAGATGGTGGAGGAGTAGGAGACCTGGATTTCGACTGGTCTCAGGAATTCAGCTGAATAGAGATCAAACCATTCTGAACACCTACGAACTCAACAGGAGATCGAAGAAAAGAATAGCAACAACTCTCTGAACAGAAAAGCGACCACTTTCTGGAAGGTAGGACGGGCAGAGAAGTGAATCCGAGGCGATATTCGGGAGGATAGACGATGGGGGAGGGGGCCTCCGTCCGCCGCTTCTGGCAAGTGATAGGGCCGCGGAACACAAAATCGGAACTTTTAGAAGTCGGCTCCGCTGAGGGACGTCGCTCCAGTGGCTAAGCTGGGGGTGGAACCCTCATGGGACAGTGTGGTCTCAGGACCCTCGGGGTCACAGAAAGACCGGAGGTGCCTGAGTGCGGCAGAGCTCCCAGGTATCGGAGCAGGGAAGCCGGCTGCAGAGACGGAGCCGAGGTGCGGGCTCTCAGCTCGGGGTTGCCATAAACTGTGATCCGCGGCCCAGTCGGGCCACTGCTCCTCCAGCAGGGACCCAACAAGCGGCAGATCTGGGGAGACTCCCCTTCCTCCCCCAGGAGGAGTGGTGCGGGAGCACACCGCAGGGATCTGCCAGGTTGGGAGACTCCACACAGGGTCGGGTGCCAGAGATGGAAACGCTCGGTCACAGGCCGGATGAGCACGGAGTGCAGCCAGAGACCGGGGGCGCGGGAGGGACTGACTGCTTTTCTCTGGGGGCGCACTGAGGAGCGGGGCCCTGAGTTCTCGGCTCCTCACAGGCGGAGATTGGGAGGCCGCCATTTTCACTCTCGTCCTCCGATGCTGTACAGAACGCTTGCAGGGAACAAAAGATCCCGAGAGCAAACCTGAGCAGCTTGCTTAGCCCGGACCGGCAAAGACATTTGGGAACCATGGCAACAGGCCCCTCCCCCAGAAGATCAGCAAGAACAGCCAGCCAAGACCAAGTTTATTGATCAATGAGAACGGGAGAACTCCAGCACTAGGGGAATACAGCACATAGAATTCATAGCTTTTTTACCATGATTCATTAGTCTTTCAAAGTTAATTTTTTAACTGTTTTTTTTTTTAATTTTTCTTTCCCTTTTTCAACCAACATCAATCCCTTTTTTAAAAAAACATTTTTATTTTTCATTTTTAGAGTCATATTCTATCCCTTCATAGTAGTTACCCTTATTTTTGGCATATATATATAAGTTGTTCTCTCTTTAAAATTTTGAGATACAGTTTCTTCTAACATATCAAAATATACCCTAAATCTCTAGTGTATGGCTTTGTTCTAGTCTCCTGCCTGATCACATTCTCTCCCCTTTTTTTTTTCTTTTCTTTAATCCTCTTCTTTCTTTTTTCAAGCACCTTATCAATTCCTGTTTTAAAATTTTTTATAATTTTCATCTTTACAGTCATCTTCCATCCCTTCATTGTATCAACCCTTATTTTGTACATATATAAGTCTTTCTTTCTTTAAAATTTTAGGAGGCACCTTCTTCTAACAGACCAAAATAAACCCAAGATCTAGTGTGTGGCAGTGATCTATGCACTAGCCCGATCATATTTGATCATATTCTGTTTTTTTTTGTTCTGTTTTTGTTTGTTTTTATCTTTTTCCTTTTCTTTTTCTTTTCTCTTTCTTTTTTCTTTCTTTTCCCTTTCTTTCCCCCTGGCTTCAGGTCTTTTCTGATTTGTTTAGAGTATATTTTCTGGGGACGTGGTTAACCTGTTAGCATTTTGTTCTCTCATTCATCTATTCTCCTCTGGACAAAATGACAAGATGAAAAAAATCACCTCAACAAAAAGAACAAGAGGTAGTACCGTCTGCCAGGGACCTACTCAGTACGGACATTAGTACAATGTCGGACCTAGAGTTCAGAATCATGATTTTAAACATACTAGCTGGGCTTGAAAAAAGCATGGAAGTTATTAGAGAAACCCTTCCTGGAGAAATAAAAAACTAAAATCTAACCAAGTCGAAATCAAAAAGGCTATTAATGAGGTGCAATAAAAATGGGGGCACTAAATGCTAGGATAAATGAGGCAGAAGAGAGAATTAGCGATATAGAAGACCAAATGATGGAAAATAAAGAAACTGAGAAAAAGACAGATAAACAACTACTCAATCACGAGGGCAGAATTCGAGAGATAAGCGATACCCTAAGATGAAACAACATTAGAATAATTAGGATCCCAGAAGAAGAAGAAAGAGAGAGGGGGGCAGAAGGTATATTGGAGCAAATTATAGGAGAGAACTTCTCTAATGTGGGGAAGGAAACAGGCATCAAAATCCAAGAGGCACAGAGAACCCCTCTCAAAATCAATAAAAATAGGTCAACACCCCGACATCTAATAGTAAAACTTACGAGTCTCAGAGACAAAGAGAAAATCTTGAAAGCAGTTCGGGAGAAGAGATATGTAACCTACAATGGTAGAAACATTAGATTGGCAACAGACCTATCCACAGAGACCTGGCAGGCCAGAAAGGACTGGCATGATATATTCAGAGCACTAAACGAGAAAAATATGCAGCCAAGAATACTATATCCAGCTAGGCTGTCATTGAAAATAGAAGGAGAGATACAAAGGTTCCAGGACAAACAAAAACTAAAGGAATTTGCATAAACCAGCCCTACAAGAAATATTGAAAGGGATCCTCTAAGCAAAGAGAGAACCTAAAAGCAGCATAGACCAGAAAGGAACACAGACAATATACAGTAACAGTCACCTTGCAGGCAATACAATGGCACTAAATTAATATCTTTCAATAGTTACCCTGAATGTAAATGGGCTAAATGCCCCAATCAAAAGACACAGGCTATCAGATTGGATTAAAAAACAAGACCCATCGATATACTGTCTGCAAGAGATTCATTTTAGACCCAAAGACACCCCCAGATTGAAAGTGAGAGGGTGGAAAACCATTTACCATGCTGATGGACACCAAAAGAAAGCTGGGGTGGCAATCCTTATATCAGACAAATTAGATTTTAAACCAAAGACTGTAATAAGAGATGAGGAAGGACACTATATCCTACTTAAAGGGTCTATCCAACAAGAAGATCTTACAATTGTAAATATCTATGCCCCTAACATGGGAGCAGCCAATTATATAAGCAATTAATAACAAAAGCAAAGAAACACATTGACAACAATACAATAATAGTGGGGGACTTTAACACCCCCTCACTGAAATGGACAGATCATCTAAGCAAAAGATCAACAAGGAAATAAAGACTTTAAATGACACACTGGACCAAATGGACTTCACAGACATATACAGAACATTCCATCCCAAAGCAACGGAATACACATTCTTCTCTAGTGCCCATGGAACATTCTCCAGAATTGATCACATCCTAGGTCACAAATCAGGTCTCAACCGGTACCAAAAGACTGGGATTATTCCCGGCATATTTTCAGACCACAATGCTTTGAAACTGTAACTCAATCACAAGAGGAAAGTCGGAAAGAACTCAAATACATGGAGGCTAGAGAGCATCCTACTAAAGAATGAATGGGTCAACCGGGAAATTAAAGAAGAATTAAAAAAATTCATGGAAACCAATGAAAATTAAAACGCAACTATTCAAAATCTTTGGGATGCAGCAAAGGCAGTCCTGAGAGGAAAGTATATAGCAATAAAAGCCTTTCTCAAGAAACAAGAAGGTCTCAAATACACAACCTAACCCTACACCTAAAGGAGCTAGAGAAAAAACAGCAAATAAAGCCTAAACCCAGCAGGAGAAGAGAAATAAGAAAGATCAGAGCAGAAATCAATGAAATAGAAACCAAAGAACAGTAGAACAGATCAACAAAACTAGGAGCTGGTTCTTTGAAACAGTTAACAAGATTGATAAACCCCTGGCCAGACTTATCAAAAAGAAAAGAGAAATGACCCAAATCAACAAAATCATGAATGAAAGAGGAGAGATCACAACCAACACCAAAGAAATACAAACAATTATAAGAACATATTATGAGCAACTATATGCCAGCAAATTAGATAACCTGGAAGAAATGGATGCATTCCTAGAGATGTATCAACTACCAAAAGTGAACCGGGAAGAAATAGAAAACCTGAACAGACCTATAACCACTAAGGAAATTGAAGCAGTCATCAAAAATCTCCCAACAAAGAAAAGCCCACGGCCAGATGGCTTCCCAGGGAAAGTCTACCAAACATTTAAAGAAGAATTAATACCTATTCTCCTGAAACTGTTCTAAAAAATAGAAATGGAAGGGAAACTTCCAAACTCATTTTATGAGGCCACCATTACCTTGATCCCCAAACCAGACAAAGACCCCATCAAAAAGGAGAATTACAGACCAATATCCTTGATGAACATGGATGCAAAAATCCTCACCAAAGTACTAGCCAATAGGATCCAACAGTACATTAGAAGGATTATTCACCACGACCAAGTGGGATTTATCCCTGGGCTGCAAGGTTTGTTCAACATCCGCAAATGAATCAACGTGATACAATATATTAACAAAAGAGAGAACAAGAACCATATGATCCTCTCAATAGATGCAGAAAAAGCATTTGACAAAGCACAGCACCCTTTCTTGATCAAAACTCTTCAGAGTATAGGGATAGAGGGTACATACCTCAGTATCATAAAAGCCATCTATGAAAAACCTACAGCAAATATCATTCTCAATGGGGAAAACCTGAGAGCTTTCCCCCTAAGGTCAGGAACGCGGCAGGGATGTCCACTCTCACCACTGCTATTCAACATAGTATTAGAAGTCCTAGCCACAGCAATCAGACAACAAAAAGAAATCAAAGGCATCCAAATCAGCAAGGAGGAAGTTAAACTCTCACTCTTTGCAGATGATATGATACTTTATGTGGAAAACCCAAAAGACTCCACCCCAAAACTGCTAGAACTCATACAAGAATTCAGTCAAGTAGCAGGATATAAAATCAATGCACAGAAATCAGTGGCATTCCTATACACCAACAACAAGACAGAAGAAAGAGAAATTAAGGAGTCAATCCCATTTACAATTGCACCCAAAACCATAAGATACCTAGGAATAAATCTAACCAAAGAAGCAAAGGATCTGTACTCAGAAAACTATAAAATACTCATGAAAGAAATTGAGGAAGACACAAACAAATGGAAAAACATTCCATGCTCATGGGATTGAAGAACAAACATTGTGAAGATGTCAATGCTACCTAGAGCAATCTACACATTCAATGCAATCCCCATCAAAATACCATCCACTTTTTTCAAAGAAATGGAACAAAGAATCCTAAAATTTGTATGGAACAAGAAGAGACCCCAAATAGCCAGAGGAATGTTGAAAAAGAAAAGCAAAGCTGGCGGCATCACAATTCTGGACTTCAAGCTCTATTACAAAGCTGTCATCATTAAGACAGTATGGTACTGGCACAAAAACAGACACATAGATCAATGGAACAGAATAGAGAGTCCAGAAATGGACCCTCAACTCTATGGTCAACTAATCTTCGACAAAGCAGGAAAGAATGTCCAATGGAAAAAAGACAGTCTCTTCAACAAATGGTGTTGGGAAAATTGGACAGCCACATGCAGAAGAATGAAACTGGACCATTTCCTTACACCACACACAAAAATAGACTCCAAATGGTTGAAAAACCTCAATGTGAGACAGGAGTCCATCGAAATCCTAAAGGAGAACACAGGCAGCAACCTCTTCCACCTCAGCCGCAGCAACTTCTTCCTAGAAACATCGCCAAAGGCAAGAGAAGCAAGGGCAAAAATGAACTATTGGGATTTCATCAAGATAAAAAGTTTTTGCACAGCAAAAGAAATAGTCCACAAAACCAAAAGACAACCGACAGAATGGGAGAAAATATTTGCAAATGACATATCAGATAAAGGGCTAGTATCCAAAATCTATAAAGAACTTATCAAACTCAACACCCAAAGAACTAATAATCCAATCAAGACATGGGCAGAAGACATGAACAGACATTTTTCCAAAGAAGACATCCAAATGGCCAACAGACACATGAAAAAGTGCTCAACATCGCTCGGCATCAGGGAAATCCAAATCAAAACCTCAATGAGATACCACCTCACACCAGTCAGAATGGCTAAAATTAACAAGTCAGGAAACGACAGATGTTGGCGGAGATGCGGAGAAAGGGGAACCCTCTTACACTGTTGGTGGGAATGCAAGCTGGTGCAACCACTCTGGAAAACAGTCTGGAGGTTCCTCAAACAGTTGAAAATAGAGCTACCATACGATCCAGCAATTGCACTACTGGGTATTTACCCCAAAGATACAAAGGTAGGGATCCGAAGGGGTATGTGCACCCCAATGTTTATAGCAGCAATGTCCACCATAGCCAAACTGTGGAAAGAGCCAAGATGCCCATCGACAGATGAATGGATAAAGAAGAGGTGGTATATATACACAATGGAATATTATGCAGCCATCAAAAGGAATGAGATCTTGCCATTTGCAATGACGTGGATGGAACTGGAGGGTATTATGCTGAGCGAAATAAGTCAATCAGAGAAAGACATGTATCATATGACCTCACTGATACAAGGAATTCTTAATCTCAGGAAACAAAGTGAGGGTTGCTGGAGTGGTGGGGGGTGGGAGGGATGGGGTGGCTGGGTGATAGACATTGGGGAGGGTATGTGCTATGGTGAGTGCTGTGAATTGTGCAAGACTGTTGAATCACAGATCTGTACCTCTGAAACAAATAATGCAATATATGTTAAGAAAAAGAAGAAGAAGAAGATAGCAGGAGGGGAAGAATGAAGGGGAGTAAATCAGAGGGGGAGACGAACCATGAGAGACGATGGACTCTGAAAAACAAACTGAGGGTTCTAGAGGGGAGGGGGCTGGGGGGATGGGTTAGCCTGGTGATGGGTATTAAAGAGGGCACGTTCTGCGTGGAGCACTGGGTGTTATGAATTGATATGAATGTGTGATGAATTGAATGATTCCACAATGAATCATGGAACACTACATCAAAAACTAAGGATGTGATGTATGGTGATTAACATAACAATAAAGAATTTAAAGTGTTAAAAAAAAAAAAGGATGGGGGGTGCTATAAATAGTAGTTGTACCACCCAAAGCTGCTCACACTAATTCCCCTCCTATGCAATCTGTTTTCACCTTGCCCTCTTAGGGAGACTTGGGTGAGCTGAATTACTGGCTCCAATTCTTCTACCTCCCTGTATCTACCCCTTTGCCATGCAACCTGGCAATTTCCCCATCTCTCTGAGAGGAGGGGCCCTTGACTTTGGGCTCAGCCATATGACTTGCTTTGGCCATTACTGGTGGGTATGACATGACCAAAGGCTTGAGAAGTGCTAAGGTCACTGTTTGCCATCACCTTGAGGAGGGCCTCCCCTGGGTGAGGGGTAGCTACTGCCCCTGCAGCCTGAACTGTAGAAGGAACACACATGGAGCAAAACGGCCCCAACTAAGACATACCTGCAGCAAGAAGCAAAGCCTCCTCAACCTTCAGAGCCTGCAGCAAAGCCACCCGGCCGACACATAGACCCTTGAAATGTATATGCCATTGAGATTTGGGGGTTGTTTATTACACAGCATTTCTGGACCAAGAGCTAACTGTTAACGGGTCCTTAGGTTCTAACCCAGTTACTCTATATATGGCTATTTTCTCTTTGTCCCTCCAGATCCCTTCTCCATCATTCTCTGGACTCTGGGAGGTAAATCTTTACGGGTTTCCTTGGTTTCTGGTTTCCAATTGGTTTGGCCAAGGAAATGGGAGAAGAGAAAGAGCGAAGTGGGCCATTTATTTCCCTGACCTCCTCGCTGACCTTCTTTCTGCATCTCTCTCCTGAAGGCCACATCTCCTGTTAGGTGGGTTCAGGGGTGGTAACTTCCTCTCGCCCCCCATAATGGTTCGCAGATGCACTAGCTTAAAGATTCCACACTATCCTTTATTGTTTTCCCTAAACCTACTGCAGCTTTGTCAATTACCCATTTATTACACTCTCCTCAATTACCCAGCTGGACTGCGCCATCTTTTCCTTGTTGGACCCCGACTGATAACCTTTCTGCCTCTACCCCATCTCCACCTCTATGCCTCTACCCTGCCAACTAGTGTGTCCCCCACCTCCTCTTCATGGGTCCAAACATGACTCCCCTTTCAAGGCACACCCCCCTCTTTCAAAACACTTCTTCCAAAATCTCCAGCTCCCAGTGACCTCTCCCTTCCCTTATTTCTCCACGATCAACTGCCCAAACTACATCGTGAATACTTTGCTTTATACCAAAGCACAGCAATCTGTAAGCTGTGCTCTGGGGAGCCAAGGGATCTTGTGAAGGTGCCACAGTAGTTGGGAGGAGGGATTTGCACAGCAAATGGTGTTCCAGATCACTTTTCAGAGGGCTATGTATTTATCTCATATATGAGATTTCATCTGAGGTTCATTGTTTAAGAAAAAAGTTTGAAAACTTTGATGCAGAACACTAATCTTTAATATTTTATGCATTAAGTCATATCTGCCCAAAAGGAATAAAATCAATTTAAATACCTCTAAAATCAAGGAATTTGTGTTCTCCCTTTGCTATAGGGGCAGATGGATGATGGACAGATGGAAGGATGGAAGCATAGATGGATGCATGGATGGACAGATGCATAGATGGGCAGATACATAGATGGGTAGATGAACGACATAGATGAATGGATGAATGGATACATGCATCCATGGACATAGAGATAGATGGGTAGAGGTATGTATGAGAAGGCTCTGGTCCCATCATAAGCAGTTTCTTCACAGGCTCTACCCACTTGCTCATGATCTATAGGAACATGTCTTTTTGCTCCTACACAAATCCCCCTGGAAGTATCTCTCCTGAAACTTCAAACTCCAAAAAGTCAACTAAAGGGGAGCTGAAGGTCACAAGGGATGTGGGCACTAAGCAGCCCCAGATTGCATGGACTGAGATCTGAGGGGAAAGTGATACAAGAGGAATGGCACAGAAGCGTGAAGCTATGGGAACTCCTGCTCAACCTTATGAAAAGCAAGAGTCCCCAGTGGACTAGCAAACATGTCCTTAAAAATCTATAATTCTGGGGGCGCCTGGGTGGCTTGGTTGGTTAAGCATCCAACTCTTGATTTCAGTGCAGGTCATGATCTCAGGGTTGTGGGATTGAGCCCCACACTGGGCTCCTCATGCTCTCCTTCTGCCCCTCCCTGCTATTCACTCTCTTTCTTAAAAAAAAAAAAAATCTGTAACTCTGCCCCCCAAATATTTCCCAGCTCCAACCATGTTTCCCAGCTCTATCATGATGTTCATAGATAGTAAAATGAATAAAGTAATCATTTTCTCTTGCTTAATCAACATATACAATGGTCATATGTGTTGTAACACTCATATTACCTTGTTTTTGATGGTGACAATTACTTATTTCTAAAGAACTATTTGCTATGCCTCCATTTGAGCAATACCATGTGAAAAGAAGCTGGTTTTTTTTCTCCAAAGGTATAGTTTGAGACCCATTTCATATAATAGTCTGGATTTCAGGTCCTATAAGATGCCCCTTAATAGACACTCTGCAAAGCAATAATCATTTTCTACTGGAACTTCACCTATTTCAACCTTCTATCTACAGCTTCACAGAGTTGAAATGTAACAAGAGTCCTGAATCAACAGGCACAAGGAATAATGACCAGCACCTTCATACAGACCCTGACATTTCTCAAAAAGGAAAAACAAAAAGCCTAGAAAAATTAGATGATGGATGGATTGATGGATAGGAAGATGGCTAGCTACATACATACATACATACGTACGTACATATATACATACATCATACATATGTACGTACATACGTACATACATACAAACATACATACATACATACATAGAATGGAAGGGAGAGAGAAAAAGAAGAGATTGAGGGTTGGCTAGGAGAAAGCTGTTAGTTTTTAACCGAGTCCATTTGAAAGAGTCCTTTCAGTGGAAAAAGCACTGCCCTCCAAGTCCACTGAGGTCCTACACTCGCTCCCCATGCCTGAGTTTTAGATTATGACAGATAAGGAGAAGCTGGCTCTACTGCACATACCTTGCTGAGGGCATGAAAAAATCATCTGCCTCAAATCATTTTTGCTTACTTTTCAACTCCATAGTTGTATTGTTTGGAAGTTACAGACCCCCCAGAAATTGCCTTTTTCTGTTTTTCTCATAGGCAACAAGATCACATGCATTGCATTTTCCAGTCTACAGTAAGAATTGGTGCCTTGGTCAACTGGCCCTGGCATTTGGGATTGCTGCTTTCCTCCTCCTATGGGGACAATTGTCCTCCCTCTGTAATTCAGCTCACTGACTTGTACTCTCAAATGACAGGTCCATAATGAGACCAGAGCAGGAGAAGCCAGCAACCCAGCATGTTATCCAAATACAGGTAGAAAATGAACCTCCCCAGGAGAAGATGTGTGGGGGCCGGCTGGTCCCAGCCACATAAAAGACCCACGGGAAGACACTTGGCACCAATGAAAAGCAGGCAAGACTGACCTTCTGCTGTCACCTCTACTGTGTATGAATGAACTCTCGAGTCTCATCCTTTCTGGTCCAGCACCTTTGCGATTTCTGAAAAATAATCTTACATTTAGCACTAGAGATTATGTAAGAAAAGACCACTTCTCATAAGAAAATAAATCAGTCCCTCGAGACTAGTAGGATAATGTCCCAGACCCCATAGCCTGATATGTCTGTAAGCTTCACGTTCTCCTAGGGCCCGCACTGGTCCCTGCTATCACCACAGCAGGAAGGGGAGTGTTGCCCTTTGACACGCATACCCAAGTATGGACCAAATCCCTTCCCCTCATTTTCTAGGTTAGAAGCTCTGAGGAAGCCTATGCACTAAAGGCTAGAGCACAATAAGAGGCAAATAGCCACAAAGAGCAGCCAGTTGCTAGACAACCAGAGCTCACTGTCCACAGAAGAGTCCAGAGCAAAGAGATCTCCCCTGGACTCCTCCCTTTCTAGCTCCAGCTTGCCTCCAGGCATCACCTTTAAAACCTCCCATCCAAGAGTACCTCAAAGGCATCCAGCCCCCCTGAAGTGCCCCTCCCCTACTTACACAGACCCATCATCCACCCTGAGGGACACTTCTCTCAGGTTGTTAACACAAAGGCAGACCTCTCTCTACAGGGGTCTGCACCAGAATAACCAAGCCCCAGTAAACCCCCACGAGCCATTAATACAAGAGAGGGAGGAAGGGGTAAGGAGGGAAAAGGCAAACTTTGGTAAAAAGGCTGGGAAAGGGACACTTCACCTAAAGAAGCATGTCTCCAAAGGTGGACTCAGTTATTGTGGGGAAGAATCTAGGGATAGGGAATAAAAAGGTGGGGGGGTAACAATTATTCATGGACCTTGATTTTTCTTTCTCTATCTTGGAGCAGTTACAGATTTACAGAGAAATGGATCAGAAAGTACAGCAAGTGCCCCCTCTCCCTCCCTGTCCCCCCCCCATCTTGCATTGGTGTGGTGCCTCTGTTACAGATGATGAACCAATATGGACACAATATTATTAACTAAGGGCCATAGTTTATATTAAGGTTCATTCTTTGTGTTATACACTTGTCAAAATCCATAGAATGTGCAATGACAGGTGTCCATCATCACTGAATCATACAGAAGTTTCACTGACCTAAAAATCTGTGCTTTACCTATAAGTGAACCAGGCTTGATGAGCAAAATATCAGGAGATCTGACAAAGACTTTTGCTAAAATCTGTGAATGTATACTGAAAAAAAAAAAAAGAACATTAAAAGATTCCCCCACTGCCCCCCAAAAATCACATTTGATAATTTGAATTCCCTTTTCACTGGGGAGACTGACATCACGCAAACCCTGAACTCTCAAGGGAAGCTCAGGCCCACACAGTTCCTCCATGGTCCCTCCCTACACTTAAAGACCCCCCTGGGAGGGTCCAGCTAGCGTATCCCGTGTGTCTCAGAGGGGCTGGCAGGGAAGAGAAGAGGCCCCAAGACAGTTCTTGGGAGCAGAGAAGCAAAGGAAGCCACCAGCTTACTTCTCCTCTCCCAAGGTCAGACAACCTGCCAAAAGATCACCAGGAAGCAAAGATTTTTCACAGTATGTATCATCACGTGGTGGTTTTCTTTGAGGATCTGCCTTACCAAGGGAAGGCTGAATATGAAGCCAAGCTGGTGGAAATAGAACAGAGTAGAAGGAGTGGTTGAAAGCTGGGGAGGGAAGAGATAGTAAGTGCCCCCTCTTTTTTTTTTTTTTTTTGCGTTTGAGCTACAAAATCAAGCCCTGCTGTAATACTTTCCAAAGCTTTCAGATCATTCTCTTATTCTACGTGTATGTAGATCACCTGACAATTTCTTAAATCAGACATGTTCATATCACACCTTTGCAAATGGAGGATAAATGGAAACCTGATACACACTAGTGTGTTTATAAATACAACACACACACACACACACACACACACACACACACACACAGCCCAGCTGAGAAATCCCATCCCTAACCACAGTGACGTCTGAACTCGCTTGCACACCAATCACCCCTCAGCAAGCACTCCTTCCACACTCGTCTTCACTCACTATGGTACTCCCTGCATTGGCTGTTAGAAATGTCTCCTGTGTGTCTCAGCCTTCAGTTCCTCCCTGTACTCATCCGCTAGGGCAGCCATGACAAAGTACCACTGGGTGGCGTGAACAGCAGAAATTGAAGTTTCTCACAATTCTCGAGGCTGGATGGAGCTGCTGACAGGTTTCTCCCGAGGCCTCTCTCCTTGGCTTGTGGATGGCCATCCTCCTGTGGTGAGCTCATGTGATCTTTCCTGTGTGTGTCTGCGTCCTCACCTCCTTTTCTTAGAAGGACAGTTGTCATATTAGGGTCCACCTTAATGACCTCATTGTACCTTAATTACCTCTCCTATTACAGTCACCCTCTGAGGTATTAGGGGTTAGGAGTTCAGTATATGAATTCTGGGGGACACAATCCAGCCCGTAACACTCCCCATTTTTTAAATTGCCTTTATAGATTTCACCCATCCGCCTGCCCACCACCCCTCTGGCAACCATGAGTTTGTTCTCTGTAGTTAAGTGTCTTTTTGTCTCTTTTTTTCTTTTTTTTTGTTTCTTAAATTCCACATATGAGTGAAGTTACATGGTATTTGTCTTTCTCTGACTTATTTCACTTAGAATTATACCCTCTATGCCCATCCATGTTGTTGCAAATAGCAAGATCTCATTCTTTTTTATGACTGAGCAATATTCCACTCTAGGTATGTATGTATGTATGCACCACATCTTTATCCATTCATCTATTGATGGACACTTGGGTTGCTTCCATAATTTGACCATTGCAAATAGTGCTGCAATAAACATAAGTTTGCATGTATCTTTTTGAATTAGTGTCTTCATTTCTTTGGGTAAACACCCAGTAGTAGAATTACATGGATCATATGGTAATTCTATGTTTAATTTTTTGAGGAACCTCCATACTGTCTTCCACAGTGTCTGTACCAACTTATATTCCCATCAACAGTGTATTGTGAGCGTTCCTTTTTCTCTACATCCTTGCCAACACTTGTTATTTCTTGTGTCTTTGATTCTAGCCATTCTGACTGGTGTGAGGTAATATCTTGTGTTTTTTTTTTTTTAAGATTTTATTTATTTATTTGAGAGAGAGAATGAGGTAGAGAGAGAGCATGAGAGGGGAAATGGTCAGAGGGAGAAGCAGACTTCCTGCTGAGCAGGGAGCCCGATGTGGGACTCGATCCCAGGACTCCAGGATCATGACCTGAGCCGAAGGCAGTCGCTTAACCAACTGAGCCACCCAGGCGCCCTATCTTGTGGTTTTCACTTGCATTTCCCTGATGATTAGTGATGTTGAGTATCTTTTCCTGTGTCTGTTGGCTATCTGTGGGTCTTCTTTGGAAAAATGTCTATTCAGGTTCTCTGCCCATTTTTAATCAAATTATTTGGGTTTTTTGGGGTGTTGAGGTATATAAATTCCTTACATATTTTAGATATTAACCCCTTATCAGATATATCATTTGCAAATATTTTCTCCCATTCACTAGGTTGACTTTTTGTTTTGTTGCTTGTTTCCTTTGCTGTGCAAAAACTTTTTACTTTGGTGTAGTCCCCATAGTTTATTTTTTTCTTTTGTTTCCCTTGCCTGAGGAGATATATCTAGAAAAATGTTTCTACAGCCAATGTCAAACATTATTGTCTATGTTTTCTTTTAGGAATTTTATGGTTTCAGGCAATTTCCTCCTGCCCATTTTAATATTTCTCTGTACCTTCCCCTTTTCATTCCTTCTTTGTTGAGGAAGAAGTCCCCCTCCACACCTGTTCCCAGAACCAACTCACTGCACCCCTGGGAGGCACATCACATCACCTGCCCTGGGAATACACCACTCAAGAAACCCTTCTCTTGTATCTTCAGCTTCTCCTCTGGTACTTGTTCCTTCCCCTTCCCTCCGTCTATTTCATATCCCCCCACCCACCCGATTTTTTTAAGGAAAGGAAAAATATAAAAAGTGACTCTCTTTCTTAAACTGCTACCCTCACCTCCTGTTAAAGACACACTTCTTAGACTGGCCTAGATCTGCAGCCTCCATTTCCCCTCTACCTTCCTACTCCTTTACCCCTTAGAGACCTGGTTCCCACTCCCCCTGCCCTCTGGAAAAAGTGCTCTCCAAGGTCACCAGTGACTGCCTCAGTTTTTGTGGGGATTAAGTGAGAAAATACAGGTAAGGCCTTTAGAGCCCAGAATCTGGCCCATGTGAGTGCTCCTGGCTGTTATTACTTATCCACCATCCTCCCTGGCTTTCTTCCCTCTGCCATACTGACCTCTCCTTTGTGCCTCCCTCCATGGCACAGATGGTCCCAGGGACAGGGTCACCTCTAATTGTAGAAAGAGCCCAAATATCCAAGCCTGAGCTCCTCAGGATTCAATGTATGTGTCAACTGGCGCTTTCCATACAAGCCCACTGATCGATGGGACAGTTGTTACGCCAAGAGGCAGAGGGACATAGCTGCAGATAGAGCTCAGCTTTGGTCCCTCAAATCTGCTCTCCCCTGACGCACATCTGTAGCACACGAGCCTCTTTTTTCTAACTCTGTCTGTGCCTTCTTTATGGTCCACTGTGGCAGTAAGAGGTCCTTAGCCACTTACGTAGACACCTCTTTCTTGTACATACAAAATCTGTTCTGCCCCCTCTTCTCTTCTCTTCCAAGACCTATTTCTAATCCTTTTCTTAAGGCCAATTCTCCACCTTTCCAGGAAAGCATTTTTGGTTTATTTCCATATTTAAGGTAGCTGGGAACTTTATACAATACTTGAAATCTCAGGCAGTCCTGGGAAAAAAGGCAGAGGAAAAAACCAGGATCTGCTTCTTTTTTTTCTTTTTAAGATTTATTTAGAGAGAGAGAGAAAGAGCACTTTCATGAGCAGGGCAAAGGGAGAGAGAGAGAGAGAAAATCCTCAAGCAGACTCCCTGCTAAAAGGGGAGCCCAATGAGGGGCTCCATACCAGGACCCTGAGATCATGACCTGAGCCAAAATCAAGAGTCAGATGCTTAGTCAGGAGCCACCCAGGCACCCCTGGGATCTGCTTCTAATTTCAGAGGGCCTGAGGTCCATAGAGGAGCAAAAGTCCAGAATTTCTATATCCATGCTGAACTTCCCTAGGTAGAATACTTTTTAGCCACATATCCATCCACCCAATGAAATTGGGCTCTCCATACAAATTCTGCCTCACAGGCTATGTCCTCCACAAAGACCCCAACCAGAAATAATTTAACTCTCTCATGCCCCTTTCTTCCTCTCTTAAGGTACTGACTTTCTGCCAGTTACCTGAATATTTATCTACCTCCCTACCCCACAGATGATAGGCACCTCTTGAGGCAGGAGCTGGGACTTCCCTATTTCACATTTCTACAGCCACCTGCCACAGTGCCTTGTACATCGGTGGCACTCGATACACAGGAGTCAAATTGAATTAAGACAAGAACATGGGAGGAGGGGAAATGAGGAGTTACCAATAAGCAGGCATAAAGTTTCACTCAAGCAAGAGGAGTAAGTTCTAGAGATCTGCTGGCCAACTTTAAGCCAAAAGTCAACAATACTGTAAGCACAACAATACTGTGTGCTTAAGCGTTAAAAGGGGGGATGGATATTAACTACACTTACTGTGGTAATCATTTTACAATCTTAAATCATCACGTTGTCCACCTAAAACGAACACAATGTTATGTGTCCTTTCCATCTCAATAAAAAATGTTAAGAGGGTAGATCTCCTGTTAAGTGTTCTTCCCACAAAAAAAGATTTTAAAAAGGAAAGGTTTAAAAAGAAAAAAAGAATGAACAGACTCTTAACTGATCTTTATGTAATCTGAACCTCAGCTTTTCATAATGTTTGTTTCGAGGAGAAATGAAACAAGCAGCCAGTGGTTTGTCACAGCCGCAGGGGCCAGCCTTCACCCCCAGGCTGTCTCTCCCTGCCAGGCACACACCATCACTTTCCCCCCAGCCCGTCCCCCCTCCTTAGATAGCACAAGACCAAAGAGCCCATTGAAACTGCACAGGTGGAATGAGGCACCTCACTGAGGTCCTAGAAGGGACAGATCTCTGTGAGGCCATTTGCCTTGGAAACTTGGCTGTCACAAGGCATTTAGGAAGCAGGTGCAGGGAAGAAAACAAGAATTAAAGTCTGTCCTCCAAGATAGAGGTAGCAGCCAGCCCTCCAAGGGTAAGATAACAAAGACTCCACATGCTTAGCACACAGCTAGGGAGTGCTTTCAAACTGACACTACTTATTTAGAAAAGTTTACAAAAAGTTTAAAAAAGAATTCCTTCATGGATGGCCATTGTTAGCCTGTCTGCAGAGGGGCAGTCCTTTTGGCTCTTCTCTTCCACAGGAATTCTGGGGCACGACCAGAATTTGGAGGCACCCTCACATCCTCACTCAAACCATTTTATCCACTCACTTCAACACCTTCTTTTTCCTGTGTTCTTCAAATCGGCACCTTCCTCTACCCATGTATCTTATATAATGTTCAAGTATGGTATATCCTTGCTGACGTTCTAGTCTTTAGAATCTTCTCCTCCTGGATACCCAGAATAAAATGTTTTAAGGACACACACTCTTTGCGAGCTCTTCACAGTCAGCAATACCTCAGTGGAGTAAGTGGATCAAGACTTCTGGGTCTGCAGTTCTGTGATGGGGGACAAAGTCTAGCATAGAGCAAACCTGTCCGTGGTTATCTGAACCTCTGTCTCTTTTGTTTTTTTTTTTTTAAGATTTTTTTATTCATTTATTTGACAGAGGCACAGCGAGAGAGGGAACACAAGCAGCGGGAGTGGGAGAGGGAGAAGCAGGCTTCCCGCAGAGCAGGGAGCCTGATGCGGGGCTCGATCCCAGGACCCTGGGATCATGACCTGAGCCGAAGGCAGACGCTTAACAACTGAGCCACCCAGGCGCCCCTGAACCTCTGTCTCATTTGAAAAACCTCCATCTTCATTCTTACCTTTCTGGGCCTCTCTGAAGCATCTGGACCTGCTGAAATGGAGAACTCCTTCCTTTTATAACTCTCTCCCTACCTCGGGTTTGTTTTGGAATCAGGCAGGCCTGGCCACTGACCTAGTTCAGAGCTCCACATCTTCCAATCTCTCTGGTGTGCCCTGGGCCAGTGGCCCAGCCTCTTGGGGCCTCTGTTCCCTCCTTTGTGAGGATGCATAGATGATATTTTGAGATGCTACCCAAGGTTTCTCCTCCTCCTCCTTCCTTGTGCCCTTCCCTTCATCATTTAGACAAAGAAACAGAATCCTATACTGATCTGTATTAAATCTGATCTTAAGCTAACCATAATATTTGTTTCTAGGAAAAACCGAACAAACAAAATGAGAGCAGTTCTCCATACATACCGTTCTTAGGGGGAAGGCAAATGTGCTAAACTCAAAGAAATAATTGCTCAACTGTGAGTTCTGAAAGAGACTTGTTAGAGTCTTGAGCAGAGACAATATCTTGAAAACAAAATTTTTTTGCTGCAGCAGACGGGGGGCTTGAAAAAGAAAAATGTTTGTGACAGAAAATGTTAAACTAAGGAACTAGGATCCTTGAGGATTCTGCAGAGTGTATACTATGAACTAAAGAACAGGAAAAAAATGTAGGTTGACATTAAAACATTTGTCTCTACTTGAAAAAAAACAAAGATAGAGTCAATGACTGTGGAATGAAGAGTAAGCAAGGCTACGAGCCAACATTTAGGTCCCTAAGAAGAACAGTGGCCCCTTCCATGGACCAAAAACCTTGGATAGAAGGGAGAGAAAAACCCCAGATAACCTTAAAGGGTGTCCAGAGCCAAAGAGCCCATTGTCTGGCTTCCCAGGGAGTAGCTCAGAATTCAAGTCTTGAAGAAAAGCCTCACGTCCAAAATGGCCCCAGAAGGGCAGCCTGACAATGACTAAGGAAATTTCCAGGTCAGGTGAACTGCAGGGCAGCCTCATAGAACCATGAGCAAAAGGTTCCTGTGAGCCCCTGCACAAACCGGAAAGTGACTGAGCACAAGCCACAGTCCCAAAGGAGCCAGGGTTTGGGACAAGATGAGGGAGGAATGTGTGATCCCCACAGACATGATAGGAAACCATGAGGACCACGTGGACCAGAAAAGACAAACTTCTCAGGAGAACACAGGAGACAGAGGCTGGTGTCGACCCCTCCCCACCAGGATATTATATAAACGAACACCCCAGAAATTTAGCTCAGCCCACCCACACACAAGGGGTGAAGGAGGGGAGGGGGGAGTCTTGCACTAATTGAATTTAAAACTGTACAACTGCATTTAAGTCCAGAAGTGACTAAATTACCTTGAGTTGACAACATGAAATTTTCTGCTCTCTGTGGAAACTGAGATGTCACGACTTCAGAAGAAATGCTTATATATGAAAAGTCAAATGAACTAACTCTAAAATCTGAACTTGTCAAATGCAAAATAAGTGTGCCAAAACCTACCTCACAGAATTATTGCAAGTTTTAAATGAGTTCAAGTACAAAAAGCACCTCACACAATGTCTGGCTCATAAGACACAGGCCAAGATCTTGGTCTTCCCCTCCTGTGGCACTCTCTTTCAGTTCTCTGGTTCAGCTCAAGAAATAACAGGGTTTCAGTCCTCCCAGACACTTAATATTATGGCCCAGAGAGCCGGTGAGCAGTTTTATGGATAGATGAGTGTGGCGGTTCCTACAGAAGCAGGGTTCGCTCCACCCACAGAGAAGACGGGACCCTGGATAGAAAGCAGGGAAGCAGCCATGTTTTTTAAATAGCTGGGCTGACAAGTAACTCAACCCACTTAGGGACTTTGTAGTCTGTGAGTCAAGACCCTCAGGAAATGATTGGATGTCCTCCTCAGCACTGTATTTGGAAGAGATTTCAGAAGAAAAAGGGGAGACAGTGGTTATTGTCTTTCCACACTTATTCTAGACAAGGAGTCAGCATACTACAGCCCATGGGCCAAACACAGATCACTGTCTGTTTTTATAAACAAAGTTTTATTGGAACACAGCTATGCTCATTGGTTTATGTGCTGTCCGTCTACGGCTGCTTTTGAACTGTAACAGTAGAGCTGAGTAGTTGCCCAGAGACCATTTAGGCTGCAAAGCTGAAAATAGTTCCTATCTGTTCCTTTACAGAAGAAGTTTGCCAACCCCTGTACTAGACAGTAACAATTCATGCTTTTATAGAGCTTAGAATGTATTTCACACACATAATTTCATTTATTTTATTTTTTTTTATTTATTTTTTTTTTTTAAAGATTTTATTTATTTATTTGAGAGAGAGAGAGAATGAGAGAGAGCACGAGAGGGAAGAGGGTCAGAGGGAGAAGCAGACTCCCTGCTGAGCAGGGAGCCCGATGCGGGACTCGATCCCGGAACTCCAGGATCATGACCTGAGCCGAAGGCAGTCGCTTAACCAACTGAGCCACCCAGGCGCCCCATAATTTCATTTATTTTAAACAAACATCTCAATGGATTAGGATATTTTATCCACCATAGTATCATTGTGTTGCTATATGTTTCCTATAAAAATTAGAAAGCTGAGGCTCCAGGTGTTAATGGACTTGGTGCTGAGTAACAGAGGAGTCCTCAAACCCAGTGCTGTTTCCATCCCACTCTCCTGCCATGTTCCTTACACTAAAAGCATCCTTAGTGTGACCTGATGAAAGTCTTTTTTTTTTAAGATTTATTTATTTATTTGAGAGAGCGAGAATGAGAGAGAGAGAGAGTACAGGAAAGGGGGGAGGGTTAGAGGGAGAAGCAGGCTCCCCGCTGAACAGGGAGCCCGATGCGGGACTCAATCCCGGGACTCCAGGATCATGACCTGAGCTGAAGGCAGTCTCTTAACCAACTGAGCCACCCAGGCACCCAAAAGTCTTTTTTTTTTTTTAAGATTTATTTATTTATTTGTTTGTTTGAGAGGGTGGGGCAGGCAGAGAGAAAGGGACAAGCAGATTCTGCTGAGCAAGGAGCCCAACAAGCGGCTAGATCCCATGACCCATGAGATTATGACCTGAGCTGAAATCATGAAATCACAAGTTGGACACTCAACTGACTGACCCAGTCAAGTGCCCCTAGTGACCTGATGAAATTCTCAAGGGACACAGAATCATCTTAAGGAGCGTTAGCAAAGTAGTACTTCAACAAACTCTCTTGTGTAACCACGACAGCACCACTCATCAGAAATGCTCACCTTGGCTCAGCCTTAGAAGTGCTCACCCGACCCAAGGCCACATCAAGGGCCATACTTATGAAAATGAGGTGGGTGGCCAGTCTTGAGGTCATACAGCATGTGCCCCAAGCCACAGAAGGAATACATCATCCCAAAGACATTTTATAAAAATAGCATGTAAACATATGATTGTCAAAAGATTAAAAACATAATTCTCATACAAATAATAAAGTGGCACATGTGTTAATGAGGGAACTGGCAAGAGAGAAAAACTGGTTCAAAGGTGTACACAAGAAATGAATACATTTCGGCAGTGAAAAAAAGGTTTGCTAGCAGAAATATAGCAGCTTTACTCATAGTGCCAAATATGCGAAGTAACCAAGATGTCCTTCAGTAAGTGAATGGATAAACAAACTGTGGTACATTGTGCAATGGAATATTAGTCAGTGACAAAAAGAAATGAGCTATCAAGCCACAAAAAAAAAAAAATGAAGGAAACGTAAATGCATATTGCTAAGTAAAAGGCCAAATACTGTATGCTTCCAATTACTGGGCATTCTGGAAAAGGCAGAACTATGGAAACAGTAAAAAGATCAGCAGCTGCCAGGAGGGAGGGGAGAGAGAAGGATGGATAGGTAGAGTACAGAGGATTTTTTAGGACAGTAAAACCGTATGATACTTGATGTTACACATTTATCAAAGCCCATAGAGCTTCCCAGCACAAAGAGAGCATCCTAACATGTGGAAAATTTTTAGAAATAATTTAGGGGCTTGGGGGATCCCAGGATGGAACACTGACTATGATATGAGAATCTGGCCATATGACAAACATGTGAGACAACCTCACTTGGTGGGGGTGGGGGCGGTTGCTGACCTAAGTAACTCTGGAGATGAGTAGAATCTGTAAGACTAAAGGCAGAAGGAGATGGGTATAAGCACTGTACCCCAGCAGATAAAGTGGTTTCCCATGGGGGCATGGATTAACAATTCTGATACTGTACTATGTGAGCCCTAGAATTGAACGAGTAAGTGAATGGATGGTGGGTGGTGGGAATCAGGCTTTTCACTCTTGAAGTGAGAATTTACAGGAAATCCAGGGGAGGAGGCTAGAATGACTCATGTGGTTGGAGTTGGAGACATCAGTAAGAACTCATGTGTAGTTTCATGTAGCTACATATGGTTACATACAGAAATATCCACAGACATGTGTATACACACAGGTTAACATACATACATATATTTCCCTGCTGTCAGCTGAGAGGCCCTGTTAGCAACAAATAAACGGGGCACCTGGGAGCCATGAGTCCATATAAAGAGGATATAAATAAATGGTTCAATAAATTAGTAAGTGAGGGAGAAGAAACAAACCCCCCATGAAGAAGAATTCCAAACAATTTATGTAGATCCTCTACCCTCAAAGAGGCAGAGCAAAACTCTGGACCTTTTAGGCATGAACTACATGCAGTGGCTTCCTTCCGGGGAGGACAGAGTTGAAAAGGGGGAGAAAAGAGATGTGTACAGTGGAGAAACCTGACAAACACTACGTCTGCTGGTGCTCTGGGGCAACATCAGTAGTCGTCTATCATGTGGCTATCATGTTGGTAGGATGTACCCTTGATAGGATGTAATGAAAATGGCACTTTATCGCTGTGGTCTTTTTCCCAAAAGCCCATAAAACTAGTCTGATCATGAGAAAACACTGGACACATTCCCATAGAGGCATATCCTGTAAAATATGTGACCAAGACTCCTCAAAATTGTCAGGGTCATCAAAAACAATGAAAGACCTAGCAACTGCCACAAGAAGCGCCTACGGAGCCTACGGAGCACTTACGGAGACCTGACCACTACATGTAATGTGGAATCCTGGTGGGATCGTGGGACAGAAAGGGACATTGGGTCAACACTAAGGGAATCAAAGTCAAGTATGGAGTTTGGCTAATAATAATGTAACAGTATTGGTTCACTATTTATAACACATGTACCCTATTAACATAAGATGTTAAAAACAAGGAAAAGTAGGTACAGGGTATAAAGGAACCCTCCATACTAGCTTCTCAATTTTTCTGTAAGTCTAAAACTGTTATAAAAAATACAGTCTAGGGCACCTGGGTGGCTCAATCAGTAAAATCTTAAAAAAATAGTCTATTTTTTAAAAATTAAAGTTGCTAAAATAGATACAAAACTACACTACAGAGCAATAGGGCCACAATCTTTGGAGTTACCTCTTCAGCCAGACAGAAACCATCTGCTTGACAAAAAGACTGGCAGCATGTCAATCATCTTCATTACCATCTAGCTCTCCAGGGTCTGACCCATACTCAACACAGGTTGTCCAAGTGTCATTCCCCTAGAGGTTCTGATGGCTCTTCCATGGGTTTGTTGGTCAATTTGACCAATGACATTCACATGCATAGACATTCATCTTTCTACTTTATTTCCAAGTTTTGCATCATTTTCTCTTAACAAAGGTAATGTATACGGTTTTCTTCCCAGAAATCACCACTACTAGCTAGATCCATGGTTCTAACTGATAGGTCATATATAGGACTGTGACATCTCACAAACCCATTGCTAATATGAAGTCAAATATTGAACAAGGTGTAAATTTCATATTTTGGCACAACTAGAATATTTCCTGTCACAGAGCTGTTCAAAAGAGGAAACACAGAGGTGAGATGGTTGCTATGTGAAACACACAGGCAGTAAAATACAGATTTTTTCAATCCAGTACTAAAGGCAAATTTTATAATGTAAACATGTGAGCAAAAGGCCAGGACAGTGAAAAGGTCATCTCAAACAACCACGTGGGTCTGAAAAACTGCCAGGTGAATGAAGTAGTAGTTGTGGATGCTTTCATAGACCCTACGAGCAAGCACTCCATCTAGCAGTGATCACGTGGCAATGTATGGCTTATTTCCTGTTGTTCTGAGTATTTCAATCTCTTCAGGCATGCCACCAAAATTCTATAATAGGAGAATGGGCTAGAAACAAAAGAGTTGAGAGTCATTGAACCAGACTGTCAAAATGTCAAAAACTAAGAGAAAGCAAAAACGATGGGAAGAGCATAAGAGGCTGACGACTTAATCAGAGTTTTTCACGGTTAGGCAAAACACTTCCGGGTCCACCCACGCCTATGACTGCATTTCAAGAAGATAGCTCACATGTTGGAGAATTCATCTCCCACCAGCCGATCCCAGGAGACAGAAATGAAGGGATGGAGGGAGAGCAATTTTTCATCTAGCTAAGCCTCAGACCACTGTCAACACTGTAATTATATTATGCTTGCTGTTTATATTGGTAATTTATCAGGGTAAGGTACATGGGATAATTGAAAAACTAAATTCATTCAGTCACTTACAAAAACATTCAACTGGTTTATGTGTGCAGCAATGAAGTGGGAAAGTGACATAGCGTCCAAATTGTAGCCATGTGTGACTTGGCTTTTTTACTTAGGGGAAGGAAAATGGTTAAGCCTGAAGGATTGTATTTCTCTCTGTCACTCCGACTCTGAAGGAATAATGAGTTCCTGCTGGTGACACAGTGGCTTGGGGAGGCAAGCAGAGAGGTGGTTTGGGGGCATTTCCAAAGCTGTGGGTGAGCCTTCACCACGAGATCCTGGTTCTGCGGGAGGGACAGTCAGTGAACCTTGCTGAAACTGGCTGGGAGTGCCACGTGCTAATATACAGACTATGCCCTGAGTTCCCTAAGCACATCTCAATGTGAATTAACGTGACCACCTTTACTACAGAGCGCAAGGCAGTCGTGCAATCCTATATTCACCAAAGATTCATGTAGTCTACCACAGAGGGCCTCCCAGCTTTGTTCCAGATCTTCTGTCAGGTGCTAGGGATCTTTCTTGAGTTCCCTGGAAAGCAGATCTCAAGATAAAGGCTTCATTTCCCTCCTCTACCACCCATTCTAATTTCAGTCACTCTTGGCCAGTGCTCCAGACAGCCAAGGCTGCCTGCCTAATGGGCTGATGATCCAGGACCTCAGCCTGAGCCCTGAGCTACCTTGCCCTCAGTAAGCTATAGCTAGCTATTGAAGTTGCCCATTTACTGTTATCCCCCGCATGGAAGCACCAAGAGACACTCAAATGAGTCCTCTGGGTTCTAGTCAATTCCTCCAGGCTTTTATTATGTAGAAGCAACCCACTCCTTATGGTAATTGGGGTCAAATTTGCCCACCAATGCAGTAATTCTCTTCTTTGTCAGTTCTTCCACTGACATGAGGAGACTAAAATGACCCAGCCAAGTTCACACACTGCCTAGTGTTTCCCTTGTGGGAACCGGGAACTTTCATATGGCAGAACCTGAAGTTGCAAGCTTGAGAAGCAGTGACTATGAGAGGCTTCACACCTACTTCTTCCCCTTGGTTCCCGTATCTGTGAATTCTAGGTATTGGGAACATAGCACCAGAGCCACTCATTTAGTGCATATACTACATACTGAGGACAGCCGCACCCCAACCCTACAGGTTATTGCCCTAATGATGGCACCCTAGCTGGGCCTTCAATAATCTCTTCACTGTCCCATTGGATTAGGTACTCCTGGTTAAGCGAATACCTGATAAGACCAGTGGATCTCTGGTCATGTACCCATTGTGACAGTGTTATGCAGGATACCACGTCTATAGATCAGGAATTCTGTGAGCCCTTGGATGGTGGTTCTAACAGAGACACATGGGCAAGGCAGGTGTCAATTCTGGTACGGACTAATTGAAACTGAAATCACTCTGCCACCCAGTGGGTGGTCTGGTGTCCTCAGGCTCATCGTGAGTTGTCCACAGCCACAAAATAAGACCTCTTGTCTACCTCATTGTTGAGAGCGTCCTCTGCAGTGGAAGTTCTCTGATGGGCATTAAGGTAGGATAGGAAGAAACACACACTTTGAACCCATAACCTCATCCCTCTTCCCCAGATTACCTTATCATAGACCTCCCAATCTGGTTCCTTCAGGGCCCTGACCAAGAAGTCAAGCCATTCACCCTTGTCCCCCAGCTCACAGCCATCTGTATCTCAAGCTGCTTCTCCCTCTTTATAAAGTGAACCTCCAAGTATGTGGTTTGTATCTCTGCCCACTGGAACAACTGCCATCACCACTTTCTGTTAAGGCCACCCTGAGAGGGGTTCTCACAGGGCAGCAGTCCATTCCCCGGGAGCACGGAGATCCTGTGATCCCTCTATTCCACTGTGCTGGTAAAAAGATGGTAGGTGGCTGGTTAACTTTTCTGCTGTGGTGGGTTCCAGGCAGAGACGTGATATGAGTGAGGTTCTTTGGCACTTAAGTCTGTACTTTTCCTTGGCGACCCACCCTGCCAACCCAGAGAGCACTTATGGGAGAAACCATGTGTTCCCCAGCCTGTGCTCTGCCCAGTGGGTGGTCACTCCTCCTCCAGCCACTGGCCAGAACGTGACACCCTCTACAGAGCAGGTCACAAAAATACGTGTGTGCCAAACCCCACTCTGTCCAGTTTTGGGGAACACACTTGAAGTTGCAGCTGTGATTACCAGTTCAGGTGCCATTGCTATAGGAGAATGAAAAACCACAATTTGGTTTGGGCCAATCCTGGCTCAAAAATTGTGTTCCAGCCAGCTGAGAGGCTGGCATTCCTAAGAGAATAGAAAAGTTAAGAAATCTGTAAGAGGTCTGCTTTGTGTTGATTTTTCCAGGGATTCTGAAGTTGCTGGATGCTTCAAAGTATTGAGTGGCTAATTTCCCTTCTTTTTTTTTTTTCCTAAAATCTCACGTGGTAAACATTTATTTCCTGAAAACCTGCCAAAAGAGTAATTTTTTTGCAGAGTTGGAATATTATTTTAAAATGTAAAATGAAGTCCTGATAGCAAATATTATCAATGCAGGCACTTAAATCTACATATAGCAACTTAAGAAGTACTAACTTCTTTTGGTTTCAGGCTTTGGGAGTTTTAAAAGAGAGAGACAGAGAATTCCAAATGCTTCTGAAGTGCTTATTTTTCTCTAAGATCCAGGTTACTTTTTGGATGAGAACGGTCAATCCAGGACAGTTGGCAACTCCAGGTAAAAATGTGCCTACGATTTGTTTTTAGTTGTGTTATTACACCTTTCAAGCCAAAGATGCAGATTGGCAGTGCCCTGGAGAAAGGAGAGAACCGGACACCACCCACACCTCCCCTCTGGGGAGTCCTCCAGACAGAGCCTGGAGCAGGGCCGTGCTGGAATTGACCCAAACCAGGCCTCCCTGTGCTGCCCTAAATCAGATCTGATTTAGATTTAGATCTCAGGACCAATCTTCACTTGCGCCCATTCTGGATGGCCTGGTCTAAGGGTATATACAGATTTGTTAAATGGGTGTTTGTGTCCTGTCAAATCCATAATTTAGGTTGGAGGATGGTGATAAAATACTATGGGACACCACCTGTTTTTGCCATTTAGTGAAGGTGTCGGCCTTTCACTGCAAAAAGTGTTGATTGAAAGTAAAGTATTCTGTCTCAAGAGGTACATATACAGGTGGAATTTAACCTGGAATTTAAAAAATGTTTTAAAAAAATAACACTACAACTTATTTAAATGAAACAATTTCAGTGCCCTGTGTATTATGAAATTCCTTTGATTAGTAAGTCAGATTACTTATGGACTGTTGGAAAACCAACTTTTCAATGTACAAATTGCCAATGGATCATTTGGGGAAAGAACCAGAGGGTCAGGAAGAGCTCTTTATCACACTAATGTGGAAAGACACACAAAGCATGACCCAGATCTAAAAAGGGGTCAGCACGTCCAGCGGATGCTATTCATGGTTGAGCTGAGGAGGCTGCTGCCTGGGAGCAAAATGAACAAAGAAAACGATGGAGAAGAGGTGGGGGGAAAACACTGCCCAGGGTGAGACACAATGGGGAGGCCAGGAGGACCTGGAAAGGGTCTGCTTCAGGAAAGAAAACAAGATGTGAAAGGCTTTCCATTTTTCTAGCTTCTTCCCCCTTCTGAAAATCTGAATCCAACTAGACAACCTATTTGACGGCAGAAATCCACTCTTTCCGTGTGTTCCATCGTGGTTATAGTTATGAAAAGAGCGTATTAATTTGGATAACACTAGCTGCTATAACAAACAGCCCCTCAAAAAAGGGTACAATGGCTTAAAGAACACAGAAGTTTATTTCTTGTACATAATTCAATGTGGGAGAGATTCCTAGTTGTTTGGCAACTCTCTTCCACATGGCGACTCAGGAACTCCGTCATCGTATTGTGGCTGTGTCATCTCCACAGCCTTGTCACCTTTGGCATCGAGACCCTAAGGGGGACAAGAATGAAGAGGGCACACCTGCCTCTTAAAAACCCTAGCTCAAAAGTGACATGCAAAACTTCCACTCACAAACCATTGGCTAGAACTTAGTTGCATTCTATGCCAACCTGCAAGGGCACAAGAGAGGTCTAGGTACACATCCAACAAAAAGAAGAAATGGATTTTTTGGTTAATGGTGAGCCTCTGCTTGGAAGCAGATAAATGCCTTATTCCTTTTTGCATGAGTACCTGCTGCTATGCATTACAGGGTTAGTGGTAACTAAACGTCTGTGAGACAATGAAGGCTTGAGTGATACTGAAATCCTAGGAACAATAATAATAATAATAATAATTTATTGGGAGCCGTGTTGTGTGTACGTTTCTAAGTTACTTACACATAGTATTTTATTTAATCCTCAAAGTTTTGCGTTCTTTTACAGATGAGGAAACTGAGGCACAGAGAGATTAAGCAACCTTCCAAAAGTCAGATGCTGGTAAGTGGCAAAGCTGGATTCTGAATCCAGGTTCCTCATTCTTATCCACTATATTTTGTTGCCTCCCCGAGTATAACTTTTAATCACAACTTTCATTCATACACACAGAAACCAGCTTTTAGGATTTTATAACTCAAAGTTTAGCATGACATAACGTAGTGTATCTCAAAGTGGATTCTTAGACGGGGTCCACTGAGTTCACTATGACAATGTAAAATTTTTGAGTTTCCATTGTAATGATAACCTTTTAGAAACATGTCATGGTGGGGTACGAATCTTGGTCTGCAAATTATGTATGGAAAAATATATTACTTAATCCTCTCTCTCCCTTTTTTTTTTTTTTTTTGGTCTATTAAGGGTGGGGGCCCAGCTATCAATCACCCTCCTGGCATTCCCAGTGTTAAGTCAGCTGACTTTTTTTTTAAGTTTTTATTTTAATTCCAGTTAGTTAACATTCAGTGTTATATTAGTTGAAGATGTACAATACAGTAATTCAGTAGTTCTAGGGATCAGTAGTAATTCAGTAGTTCTATGTATCCCCCTACTGACCTCCCCTCTGGTAACCATGATTTTGTTCTCTATAATAAAGAGTCTGTTTCTTGCTTTGTCTCTCTTAATTTTTATTTCCTTTGCTCATTTGTTTTGTTTCTTAAATTCCACATATGAGTGAAATCACATGGTACACTGACTTATTTCACTTAGCATAATACCCTCTAGTTCCATCCATGTCATTGCAAATGGCAAGAGTTCTTTCTTTTTTATGGCTGAGTTATACTCCACCGTGTGTGTGCATATATATGTGCAATACACACATACCACTTCCTTATCCATTCATCAATCAATGGATACTTGGGCTGCTTCCATATCTTGGCCATTGTAAATAATGCTGCAATAAACACAGGGTGCATGAATCGCTTTGAAGTAGTGTTCTTTTATTCTCACCTGACTTTTTAAGCTCCAGGCTCCAAGTCCCGCTGGTTATACAAACTCATGAAATTCAGTTCTTCTGGTTTTCAAGGCCAGATGTTATGGAGATTCGTTTTCCCTGTGTGGGCTTCCGGGTGCTTTCCCCTGCCTGCACCTGCAGCTCCCTCCCTCCTGTGGGCAGCTCCCAATCACCATTTCTGTCCTTCCTAACCTCTCTGATGCAGCTTCTTCTCTACATTTAGTTGTGGAGTTTGTTCTGCCAGTCTTCAAATTGCTCTCCGGTTTATTGACTCAGATGTGAGTGATATCTAGTTGTAAACATGGCCGGGGTGAGCTTGGGTCCTCATACTCTGCCATCTTGCACCCCCTCCTACTTAATTCTCTATAATTAAACTTAGTTTCTAACTTGAGTCCACCATTCTACCAGGAAGCCAGAAAACCTCAAGTCTTCTTGCTCCCCTCACCTCACATCTCTGGGGTTTTGTCCCAACTCTGCAATCTTTCATAGAACCCAAACACCAACACATGGGGGACTGTGTGGGAGGAAGGGCATCTGTCCAAATAAGGAGCCACTGAGGTGTGCCCTCCAATCTCATACCACTGCCTCCCAATGACCAAATCAAAGAAGCCAAAAGGCAAGAAGGCCCAGTTATGTAGTTCGTAAAGATCAGCCTCCAAGGGCACAGATGAGGATGGAGGAAAATGGAGAGTAGATCTGGAGGTATGAATGAAAGGTAAGCATCACATTTTGGAAGGGTATACTCAAAACTGGCTCTTTCATTTGAAGGCTTAAGGGACAAAAATCAGGAAAGCTTGTAAATAATCTCTGCTTCTCTGACCCACCAGATCTCTCCATGAGGTCACAGGAATAGAACCCCAAGTATACCTGCTTGAGTGGCTGAAGTAAGAAGAAAGAGAAGGCCTGGAAACAACACAGAAATCAATAAAGAAATAACTCAAAATATTATCTCAGCAATATAAGCACATTTGAATCATCTGGATGCCCATCTATCTATTACTACCATGAGATTTCAGGGCCTGCATTATAATTAATAATGTATTAGCTTCAAGTATTTTTTATTAACTCCTCTATTGGATAAACATTTCTTGAGCACCTACTATGTGCCAGACACTATTCTAGACACCAAGAATACAACAGGGAAAACAGACAGAGGACCTACCCTCAAAGAGTGAACATTCCAGAAACATAGTTCTATTTTATATTGTCATGAGCTAAGGAAACAAGAACAGAAGTGAATTTCATAACAAAATAATCACTTAGGGCAAATAAAGGCTAAATCATATCACAATGTCCTGCAAAAATCTTGGGTTTTAACAGTAGTTCAAAGAGAAAACAATAATGTTAAAATAGAATCATCACACAGCGTATAGAAATACCAAACTGAAAAGAACCTGCATGGTAAAAATCAATATTACATTTATATTGCAAGCCTCAATTTTAGTGCAACAAAATTATATTAATTGTTCATTATTAGTATTATCTGAATTTTTTATTCTATTTAATGTGTACATTTGCTTTTAGGTCTGTAGTTATATAAATGCCATAAGCATGAAATATTTACTTCTAGTTTTAGGCTTATTCACTCAAGAAACATAAAATAATTTTAGCCACCATGAAGTATCTGTGGAAATATTTTTCTTAAAAAAAAGTTTATTCTCAAGAAACAATAAGGGTTGGCAAGGATGTGGAGAAAAAGGAACCTTCTTACATGGTAAGTGGGAATGCAAACTGGTGCAGCCACTGTGGAAAACAATATGAAGGTTCCTCAAAAAATTAAAAATAGAATTACTCTATGACCCAGGAATTGCACTACTGGGTATTTACCAAAAAAATATAAAAACACTAATTCAAAGGGATACATGCATCCCTGTTTATTGTAGCATTATTTACAACAGCCAAATTATGGAAGCAGCCCAAGTGTCTATCAATTGATGAATGCATAAAGAGGTAGCCTATATACACAATGGAATATTATTCAGCCATAAAAAAGAATGAAATCTTGCCATTTGCAACAACATGGATGGAACTAGATAGTATAATGGTAAGTGAAATCAGTCAGTCAAACAGCAATAAGCTACCTTAAGAGAAGAATTTAAGAAAGGAACGTTGTTTCCCTGGAATTGCCCATTCTGAGTACCCAAATCCTTCCTGTAGTAGTTTGGGTAGGGGTTGTTGTTTCTTACTTTCAAGGCCCTTTTGGTCTTTACATTTGCAAAAGCTCAAAGTTCATTTCAAGTCTAGCCTTTAAATACAGCTGCTCATTTGATTTGTTAACTCAGATAATAGCTTTTTCTATTCTCTCAGCCCTGTATTCTTCTATTCCCTCTAACTTGGGACCTTGGTGTTGAAACTTTAGTTACTGCTTCCCTCAGTTCTCTCTCTCTTTCTCTCTCCTAGTAACCATATTCTGGGGTCAAAGGAGTTGGACGTATTTTGCTCCCTTTGGAAGGAAGAATCACTTCCTTGCAGAAGTTCAAGTCAAAAATGCAGTTCCGCACTGCATAGAGCACTGGTTCTTCCAGTAGAGCATCAGCAATCATATCCCCAATCCTCTGCCACACTCCCTCACACACATTCTAGAAAAACTACTCAGGACTGGAACTCAGAGCAGGTGCAACGAACACAGTTGAATAGATCAGGGAGGGTCACCCATAGCAGGTGATAAAACTAAGTTTTAAACCCAAGAAGGATTTGACTAGTTAGAGCAGACAAGAAAGGTATTCCAGAAGATTATGCAGAAGTTATTAGACATAAAAGGAACTGAGATACCTCAGTCTGACTGCAGAGTATGTGGTTATGAGGAGAGGCAAGATAAGAGAAGTGTAATATATAATAATGACTTTGGAGTCAAAAACACTCAAGTTCAAATTCTAGCTGTGTAAAGATTTAAGTTCTTGGAGTCTTGGTTTCCTCATTTGCATATACTATTTCAAAAAGGAATAAATGAGGTCATGTATATAAAGTATGAAAGACAATGACATATGTGCTCAGCATATCATAACTAAGTATTAATATTCATATATATTTCTTTATAATATATATGAATATTGTACCCTTGGCATAAGGCTGACAGATTAGTCAGGGCCATATTATTAATAGTTTTGAATGTGGAGCTAATTCAACTAGTTCTTGAAAGCTCTTTGGAGTCACTGACGGATTTTTAGCTGGGAATGGATTGATCGGGTTTCTGTTTTCATTAGGGCAGACATTCAAGTACAAGGCAGTGTGCTAAGCACTGTGGGGAAAGTGTTCCAACAAAAATGCTACGTAGATTCCCTATGATTCATTGCCATTGACACTGACAATTTAGTGGAGGTCTAACTTCAAAACAGGAAACTCGTCACTATTTTCCATTTACAAAGTGGGTGGAAGGAAGCTGGAGTTGGGTGAAGACACACTGTAGTGGAAAGTCTAACCAGAACCAAGCGGCAGAGACCTCCTCCTGCCCTGAAGGCAATGTGCTTCATTTTCCTCTAAGAGGTACTCATAAATACAATACATGCTAGCAAGAAGGTCACAAAACTTCATGAAATAATCATAACTTTGTAACTGCCACTGATACAGGTTTGTATCCTTATTTTTTAAACTGACACTAGAGGAACTACTTGAAAGAAAAAACACCATCAAAGTGAAGATGAGCCTGGAACTGCTAGATGCTCTGAACAAACAAGAATCAAGTACTCTAATGCACCACTAGATCCATCGTTTTCTCTAATAACTTACTTAAAATTTGCATTGACTAAGGCAGTTGAAGATCAGGACCAGAATCCACTTTGGAGAGGAATACATCTAAATATAAAAAGTTTACTTCTTTTGGTCTCAGTTTTTTCACTACACCACTTTGGGGGAAATATTTCCATGCAAATGCTGACCTCTTGTGGTAAGAACCAGTTACTTCAAAGAATGGAATTTAAGATAATGGGTTATTATGGACAGGAAGAGGCAAAGCAAGTTAAATGATCGTATTTTAATGATAAAAAAAAAAAAAAAAAACCTTCATCCGCAAAAATGCTTTTGCCTTGGCAATCCACAGGATTTTCTCTCCTCCATAGGATTTCTCATTTTGCCTACTATATTCCTATTGAAAATTATAAAACGTGATCACTCCCACTACGGAAAGAGATTTATTCCCACGAAAAAAGTACATCTAGTTCCTTCATTTTCCCTGCCTTACACACTCATAGAATATTTAAAATTTTGTTGGCCAATTCACTGATCAACACTTGGTGTTTCTAGTCCTGCAGCATTACCAACAGCTCTGAAACATTCTTGTACACATCTCTCTGTATACATGCGTAGGAAATTCTCTTGTGTTTATACCTAGAGTGGAATTATAAAGTGAAATTTATACCTAGAGTGGAAGGGTATTACATCTTCAATCTTACTAGAATGTCCAATTCTTTTCCAAAATGGTTGGACCCGATTACATTTCCATCAGTTGAAAACACAAGCCCCACTTCCTCACCAACATTCATCAGACTTTTTAACTCATGCCAATCTGACAGATGAGAAAACAATAGCTCAGCATTATTTTATGCATTTCCCTGATTCCTTCTGAGGTTAGCAGTTTTTCATGTTTCCCCTTCTGTATGAATTCCCTGTTTACATCTTTTGCCATTTTTAACTTGGTTATTTTTTTTAAATATATTTTAAGGTTTTCAATATATTCTAGCCATTAATCACTGGTCATATGAGTTGTAAATATCTTCTACCACTCTAAGTTCCATCTTTCCATTTTTATTATGATGTCTTTTGATGAGCTGAAATTAATTTTAAAGTAGCCAAAATTATCAATCTTTTCCTGTATGGTTTATGTTTTTTGTATTTTGAAAAATCTCTCCCTACTCCAAGATAATTAGAATATTTTCTAAATAATTTAATTTTGCATTTCATAATATGTCTTTAATCCATCTGGAATTTTTTTGTATAATACAAGGGATCCATTTTCATTTTTTTTACATGTGGATAACCAATGCTCACAGAATGATTTCTCCTTCCATTTCCCTACACACTGTTAGTCAGTGTCTTATAATGTGATACAATGAAATGCAGATAGTTTCTCCATATATGTGGGTCTGTTTGGAGGCTCCTTATAGTCTTTCATTAGCCTATTTATCTTTTCCAACACCATTACTATGGCATCTAATTTCTAATGTTATAATAAACCGATATCTTGTAGGGCAACTTTTAATTTTTTCCAGTGTTACTGAGAATAATTGACAAAAGTTGTATATACTAAAGGTACGTAACATGACTTTTTGTTTTTGTGTAGTTGACATACAATATGATATTCCTTTCAGGTGTACCACATGGTGATTCAACATTTAGATACATTATGAAATGATCATCATGATAAATCTAGTTGCCATCTGTCACCATACAAAGTTGTTACATATTATTAACTATATTCCGGATGCTGTACATTGAATCCCCATGTCTCTATTTTATAACTGGAAGTTAGTACCTTTTAATCCTTTCCCATATTTTGTCCAACCCCCCCATGCCATTCCCCTCCGGCAACCATCAGACTGTTCTCTATACCTATGAGTCTGTTTCTGTTTTGTTTTGCTTAACTGTTTTTTTTTTTTTTTTAGATTCCACATATAAGTGAAATCATAGGGTATTTGTTTTCTCTAACTTACTTCACTTAGCTTAATACCCTCTAGGTCTATCCATGTTGTCATAAATGGAAAGATTTCAATCTTTTTAATGGCTGAGTAATATTCCATTGAATGTATGTGTGTATGTATTCACACGCACACCTTCTTTTATAATTCATCTATTGATGAACACTTATCTATTGTTGAACATATATCTTGACTATTGTAAATAATGTTGCAATGAATACAGAGGTGCATATCTTTTTGAATTAATGTTTGTTTTCTTCAGATAAATACCCAGAAGTAGAATTGTTGGATCATGTGGTAGTTCTATTTTTAATTTTTGGGGGAATCTCCATACTGTTGTCCACAGTGGCTGCACCATTTTGCATTCCCACCAAGAGTGCCACAAGGTTCCCTTTTCTCCACATCCTCGCCAACACTTGTTATTTCTTGTTTTATTCATAATGGCCATTCTGACAAGTGAGGTTATATCTCATTGTGGTTTTGATTTGCATTTTCCTGATGATTAGTGACATTAAACATCTGTATGTCTCCTTTAGAGAAATGTCTATGCAGTTCCTCTGTCCAATTTTTAATTGGATTGTCTGGGTTTTTTTTATATTGAGTACAATATGATGTTTCGATATACATATACATTTTGAAATGATTACCGCAGTCAAGTTAATTAACATATCTACTACCTCTTATAGTTACCCTTTTTGTGTGTGATGAGAATACTTAAGATCTACTTTCTTAGCACATTTTAAGTACAGATCTTCCTCAACCTACAATGAGGTTACATCCTGATAAACCCATAACTTGAAATATCGTAAGTCAAAAATGCATTTAATACACTTAACTACCAAGGAGCCTGGGTGGCTCAGTAGGTTAAGCATCTGCCTTCGGCTCAGGTAATGATTCCAGGGTCCTGAAATCAGAGCCCCTCATCGGGCTCCCTGCTCAGCAGAGAGCCTGCTTCTCCCTCTCCTCCCTGCTTGTGCTCTCTCTCAAATAAATAAAATCTCAAAAAAAAAAAAAAATACACCTGTATTTACCAAACATCACAGCTTAGCCTAGCCTACCTTAAATGTGCTCAGAACACTTACGTTAGCTTACACTTGGGCAAAATCATTTAACACAAAGCTTATTTTATAATAAAGTATTGAATATCTCATGTAATTTATTGAATACTATACTGAAAGTGAAAAATGTAATGGTTCTTTGGGTCCAGAACGGTTTTAAGTGTGGGGGGTTATTTACCCTCCCGATCATGTGGCTGACTGGAAGCTCAGCTTGCGGCCGCCCAGCATCACAAGACTCATAGGACATATCACTAGCCTGGGAAAGATTGAAATATTTGAAGTTCTATTGAATGCATATCACTTTTACACCATCATAAAGTCAAAAAACCTTAAGTCAAACCACTGTAAGTCAGGGGACCATCCATATATAATATAGTATTATTAACTATAGTCACCAGGCTGTTCATTAGATCCCCAGGACTTACTCACCTTAGAACTGAAAGTCTGCACCCTTTGCCCAGTATCTTTCTTTCCCCCGTGCTCCAGCCCCTGGCAACCACCATTCTACTCTCTGCTTTTATGAGTTTGGCTTTTTTAGGGTCCACATACACACAAGATCATACAGTATTTGTTTTTCTGTGTCTAGCTTATTTCATTTAGCATAATATCCTCCCTTAAGGTTCATCCATGCTATCACAAATAGCAGAATTTACTTCTTTTTTAAGGCTGAAATATATTCCATTATGTATGTGTGTACACATTTACTTTATCCATTTATCCACTGACAACTTAGGTTGTTTCCATATCCTGGCTACTGTGAACACTGCAGTAATAAAAATGGGAGTGCAGATATCTCTTTGAGATACTGATTTCATTTTCTTTAGATATATACCCAAAAGTGGGATTGATGAATTTTTTCTTTTTTTTATTATGTTCAATTAGCCAACATATAATACATCATTAGTTTTTGATGTAGTGTTCAACGATTCATTGCTTGCATATAACACCCACTGCTAGATTTTATGGTAGTTCTATTTTTCATTTTTTTGAGGAACTTCCATACCATTACCCATAGTGGCTGCACCATTTTGCATTCCCCCAACAGTGTACAAAGGTTCCTGTTTCTCCACATGCTCGCTCACCAAGACTTGTTATCTTTTGATTTTTTGATAATAGCCATTCTAACAAGTATGAGGGGATATCCCATTGAGGTTTTTTTTTTAAGGTTTTATGTATGTATGTATGTATGTATGTATGTATGTATGTATGTATGTATGTTAGAGAGAGAGCACAAGCAGGGGGAGGGGCAAAGGGAGAGAGAGAATCTCAAGCAGACTCTGCACTGAGCCTGGAGCCAGATAGGAGTCTCTATCTCATGACCCTGAGGTCATGACCTGAGCTGAAATCAAGAGTTGGATGCTTAACTGACTGAGCCTCCCAGGCACCCCACCATTGAGGTTTTGATTAGCACTTCCCTGATGAATAGTGACGTTAAACACCTTTCCATATACCTATTGACCATGTTTATGTCTCCTTTGGAGAAATGTCTGTTTAGGTTCTTTGCTCATTTTTTAACTGGATTATTTGTGTTTTTGCTGATAAGTTGAGTTCCTTATATACCTTGAATATTAACACCTTATCAGATGTATGGCTTGCAAATATTTTCTACTGTTCCATAAGTTGTCTCTTTACTCTTTTGTTTCCTTTGCTGCCCAGAAGCTTTTTTGTTTGATGCACTCCTACTTGTCTATTTTTGCTTTCGTTGTCTGTGATTTGGAGTCATATCCAAAAAATCATTGCCCACACAAATATCAAGAAGCTCCCTTCCTGATGCTCTTCCCTCCCCCATGCTCTCTTTCTCTCTCTCTAAAATAAATAATATATAAATATTTTTTTAAAAAAGAGAAGCTTTTTCCTTATGCTTCCTTCTAGCTTTTTTTTTAGTTTTAGGTCTTGCATTTAAGTCTTTAATCCATTTTGAGTTAGTTTTTGTATATGGTGTGAGATAAGGGTCTAATTTCATTCTTCTACATATGGACATCCAGTTTTCCCAATGTTATTTATTGAAGAGACCATCCTTTCCCCATTGTGTATCTTGGGCATCTCTAGTTTTTTTTTAATTAACATATAATATATTATTTGTTTCAGGGGTACAGGTCTGTGATTCATCAGTCTTACACAATTCACAGTGCTCACCATAGCATACACCCTCCCCAATGTCTATCACCCAGTCACCCCATCCCTCCCACCTCCCTCCCCTCCAGCAACCCTCAGCTTGTTTCCTGAGATTAAGAGTCTCTTATGGTTTGTCTCCCTCTCTGGCTTCATCCCATTTCATTTTTCCCTCTCTCCTCTGCCCTGTTTCTCAAATTCCTCATATCAGTGAGATCATATGATACATGTCTTTCTCTGATTGACTTACTTCGCTTAGCATAATACCTTCTAGTCCCATCCACGTTGTTGCAAATGGCAAGACTTCGGTTTTTTGATGGTTGCATAATATTCCTGTGTGTGTGTGTGTGTGTGTGTGTGTGTGTGTGTGTGTGTGTGTGTGTATGCATATATATATATATCACATCTTCTTTATCCATTCATCTGTCGATGGACATTTAGGCTCTTTCCATAGTTTGGCTATTGTGGACATTGCAGCTATAAACATTGGGGTGTTTATGCCCCTTCGGATCCCTACATTTGTATCTTTAGGGTAAATATTGGGCATCCGTGGTAAAGATCAGTTGACCATATATGCATAGATTCATTTGGGGGCTCTCTATTCTGTTCAATTGGCCTATATGACTGTTATAATGCCAATGCCATATTATTTTGATTGCTGTAACTTTACCATATATTTTGAAAACATACATTATGTGATGCCTTCAGTTTTATTCTTGCTCAAGATTGCTTTGGCTATTTCAGGTCTTTTATGGCTCCATGTGAATTTTAGGATTTTTTTCTATTTCCATGAAAAAAGGCATTGGAATTTTGATTGGTATTATATTGAATCTGTGGGTCACTTTGGGTAGTACACATATTATATTAATTTTTGAATCCATGAACATAGGGCATCTTTTCGTTTATGTGTATCTTTTTAATTTTCTTTCATCAATGTTTCATAATTTCAATGTATAAGTCTTTCATCTCCTTGGTTAAGTTTATTCTGAAGTATTATTCCTTTTTCTGTTTTCATAAATGAGATTGTTTTCTTCGTTTCTCTTTCAGACAGTTCAGTGTTACTGCATAGAAATACCACTGATTTTTGTATATTGATTTTATATCCTGCAACTTTACTAAAATCATTTATTAGTGTTAGCAGCTTTTTTGGTCAAGTCCCTTGAGTTTTCTATATACAAAATCATGTCATTTGCAACAGAGACAATTTTACTTATTCCTTTCCAACCTGAGTACCTTTCATTTCTTTTTCTTTCCTAACTGTTCTGGCTAGGACTTCCAGTACTACACTGTATAGGAGTGCTGTGAGTGGGCATTGTTAGGAGTGGTCATCGAGAAACAGTGACCACTGGTTGATCTGTGGGCTGGACAGTAACTGGAGGCTCCTCACCCCTGCCCCTGTCCTTGGAATGTGCACTCTGCTTGCCTTTCCCATTCCTCGATGCTGCCCCAAGGACACGGCTTTGTGATAGTGATGTGATGTTGAGACCATCTGGATGGTTTATGTAACTAAAACCAGTTAAGGCATCCATATAAGACTTGGCAGGCAGGTGCAGAGATCTACTCTTCTTGTGGCCACTGAAGATAAGCCTCATATGTAAGTTCCCTTGCTTATTAAACCTGCCACCTACCAATCTGAAGTGACCTGCCTCTTTCTTCAGTCTCTCTCTGCCCTCCATATATAAGGGCCAGTTTCAGATCATACCTGGGAAGCTCCCAGGGAGCTTGTGAACCAATTGTTGAGCCAGCCAGGAAACCAAAGAAACAGGCCTTGGGAAAGAGGCATCCTTGGGGAAAATCCCAAGTTGGCCGTTGACCTCTTTGTGGGTGGGATAGGCTGTACATTTGAATCTTGTGGACCGCCATATGAGTACAGGAACACCAAAAGAACACTGGCTCCTTTAATGAGCTTGTTTGAGAAACTGCACATAGCACACTGCAGCAAAGAAGGGAAACATGGCTGCCACAGTGGGCTGGTCACCATGCCCAACTAGAGGCTGAAGCTCAAGTTAGAAAGTTAGAAGAGCTAAGGTTAGAGAAGGAGGTGCAAGTGTCCCCTGGTCTGCTAGCTTTGGGACTGGCAGACAAAATGGGAGAGCAGGGTAGTAAGTTGGAGACTATTTTACAAGTGTTTTTGCAAAGCTAGGAGGGCACAAGATGCTTTGGATAAAGCCTGATCCAGATGCTAAGAGATAGAATCTCTGGGAAATTGATGAGAAGGAAGAGGAAGATGTGGTGATTGATGAGGAAATGGACTCACGTCCAAGCCAACTGACCCCTAATATAAGGGAAAATTTTAAATAGCAATTACCAGAAAACTCTTAGAAAGAATTAGAGAGAAAACTTCTTTTTCTTTGTCCCTTGAGACTGTAAATCCTATCATGTCTTTGAAACGTAAACCCCTGGAGACAACCAAAACACTCCCCACAGGGTTAAAAAGAAAAAGAGAGAGAGAGAGAATTTTAATACCAAAAGTACACGGTACAAAATTATAGTTTGGTTTTCTCTCCACTAAAAGGACAAAGTTTTCTTAGATTATTGGTCTGCTCTTAATAAGAAATTTTAAAAAGGTTTTTCTTTACCCTTAATGTAATTTGCCTAAAAAAAAAAAGATTCTGTTTTGCCTTTATCAGGTCTTTGAATACTTAAGAAAACAGAGTCTTCTCCATTAAAAGAGCTAAGTTTTTATAACTATGTAACTTTTTATACATTAAATCTCATGGAAAGTACTGTCAAATAAGAAGTGATGCAAAGTTTCTTTCTTATTTTTATGAAATTCCTAAAAATCTGGTATATCCTGGTATAATGTTATTAGTCATAATTTTAAAATGTGTATCACAGCAACAACAAAAATTCTTTGTCAATTACATTAAAATGAACTCTCATCAGATTTTTAACCATGGCCATTTTTTAAGTCTTTGTCATTTACAGACAGTTACTGTTTTACTCTGATGCTCTGACCAAAAGAAAGTGTTCCTGTAAAAGTCCATCTGCAAGATTTGTGGAAAAGAATTTTTTTTCTGATAACTAACATCAATTCGCATTCATATAGGAGGGACAAATAATAAACCTTTCAGGTTCTTCTTCCCTAAAGCACATGGTCCCACCATATCTCACGGGATGGTAGCTTGAGACCTGTCCCCATTCTCCTTCCCCACATCAGTAAAACGAGCCATTACATTGATAATATAATGTTAACATATGACGATTTGCCTCTGCAGTAGGACACCCTACAGGCTTTGCTAGAGGATCTATGAGAAGAAGGATGGCCAGTGAATCCCCAGATGATTCAAGGCCCATATGGTTTGGGGAGTCATTTGGTTGACTAAGACTTGCATTGTCCTAGAAGCTATGATTGATAAGGTACAAGCCTATCCAACCCCTATAATGATGAAAGAGGTGCAAGCCTTTGTAAGGATTTGGGGGTTTGGAAGCCTTTTATTCCCCATCTGGCATGGTGTCTCTGTCCCTGGCAAAGAAAGGGCACATGCAGGAGTGGGGATCAGAGCAGTAAACCACCCTTGAGAAGACAAAAATACTAGTATAGCTGATTAAAGCTCTGGGCATCTCCCAAGGAGGGTTGCCACTGAAGTTAGATGTCTTCCCAGATGTGACTCTGGGAGATATGGGTCAGACACTGTGACAGAGACAAAAGAAAGGGAGAGTGCCCCTAGGATTCTGGTCCCAGCTCTGGAAGGGGACAGAAATCCAACATACCCCTGCAGAGCAACAGTTCCTAACACTGTACATAGCACTCCTCCAGGTGGAGCTTCTTAGGAAAGAAGAAACCACAGTAGATGGTGAACTGAACTCAGAATGGTTTGGATGGTGAGCCCTGGCCGTTAAACCTTTATACCAACAGTTGAGATTAATCCTATGTCTTGGACATAGGGAAGCCAAGGGATGGATGATCATGAGTGGGTCCTTCTGGGGTCAGGATGTCTGTGGGGACATTTGGGTCCACCTCTGTAAGAGCCTGACGTGGTCCTCACTGTCTTCCATGTTCCGGCTCATAAGGCACTGACAATCAGGAAGCTGATGCCCTAACTCGGGTACAAGCCCTAGGCTGGGTAGAAGCCCTAGCAACCAACCCTTCAGAAGATACAGCAGATTGGATGCATAGAAAGAGTGGCCACCTCAGTGCCCAGGTGGGATGGATGTTGCTAAGGATGCTGAATTGCCCTTGAAGTACGGTGACTTGATTAATGTGATAGCAGCGTGCCCTGTGTATTCTAAACAGTGCCCAAGGCAACTGCCAAAAGAGTCTGGGGCCATCCACCAGAGTTCCGAGCCAGTGAGGGATTTGTAAATGGATTATACCGCCTCCCTCCCTCTGAGTAAGTGTTCTAAATAAGTCTTGGTTTGTGTGGACACCACATCTGCCCAACCCAAGCTTTTCCCAGTCGCCATGCAAACCAAGTGCCACCATTAGAGGCTTAGAGAAGCTGAGTACCATGTATGGATACCTTCATCAACTAGACAGTGATCAGGGGTCATATTTCAAAGGCCATCAAGTATACGATTGGGCAAAAAACCATGACATTAAATAGAGGTTCCATCTCCCCAGAAACAAGAGGGTTGGTAAAAAGGAAAAACAGAATATTAAAGCAGTGGACTAAATTACTAATAAGTAAAGCTACCTGGTCAGATGACCTAAAGTACTGTCTCAGGCTTTAATATATCTGAATGATCAACCATTAGGGCCTGTTGTCCCATATAGCAGACTGGGGACTTCTGCCAAGGCACCCAATACCGTAAAGGTATGAAAGTCATGGGAAATAACCATTGCCCTGACTCTCACCGTGGATCAACATGCTAGGCTCCTGGGAACACCAAGCTCCATCACACCTGAGAGAGGTATTACCTACTAGAATTTGCAATGGGACACCCCACTGGAATGGGTAACTTTACACCCCCCGGTAAAGAGAAACTACTCAATTTCCCTTGGGATCTTACTGTCCTGCTGCAAGCTGGACCTGCTGAAACACACTATACCTAAAATGGAACATGCACCATTGAAAGAGAGGAGAAGGTGAGGGTCCTGGTCTAGCATATCCTGGCCCCAGTCCATCTCCTCACACCTGACAGTGCTGTCTCCCCCAGCCAACATGTATGGTAGGAACAACCATGTCAAGTTCCTAAAACTGCCAACCTCCCTTTTCTCATGGCCAGGTGGGCATGTTCTGTTACCTACTGTTAGGGTTACTTGGCCACTATCTTTGTTCCCTCCATGCTCCTGGAAGATGTTATGGCACATATAGAAGCTCTTCCTAAATTCACCCAACAATCCTTAAATGTTAGTCAACAAAGCCTGTCCTTACTGAACACTGAAATGTCTCTAATGAAAAAAGCTATCCTCCAAAATAGGATGGCCTTGGACATTATTACTGCATCATGAGTCACCTGTGCCATTACCCAAACAGAATGTTGTGTATGTTCATACCTGATAAGCCTGCTAATGTGTCATCTTTATTTAAATCCCATGAGGACACAAGTAAATGCCCTGAGTGATCTGACCCTCTAGCTTAAGGAACTTAATAAGTCAGATCATTGGGTTCTTGGTGAAAAAAATTGTCACTGATTTTGAAAATTATTGTCTTTTTCTGGGTTTTCTCTTAAATATGCCTGTATTGTTGCTGTGGCATCTGCCACTAATGCAGCTGGATAGCCACCTCCATGCCAGGGAAACCCTTGGCCAACTGCTCAGGGCCCATTGCAGAAGAGGGGGCCTGTGAGATTGTAAAAGCCAGTCACAAAGGGTAGAGTGTCAGGAGAGGTCATCAAGGTAACATAACAGCCAGTTGATTCCTGAGCTGGACCTGGCAATAACAGGCTCCTCACCCTCTCCCCTGTCCATGGAATGTGCATTCTGCTTGGCCTCCCTGCTCCCTGAGGCTGCCCCAAGAACATAGCCTCATGATAGACCATGATAGATAGCCTTTATATAAACTTTTAAGATTTGTTGGGCAGGTATGGAGATATACTCTTCTTGCTGCCATCCAAGTCAAGCTTCATGTATAAGTCCCCTTTCTTATTAAACCTGCCACCTACAAATCTGGAGTGGCCTGCCTCCTTCTTCAGTCTTTTTTGCCCTCCTCGTGTGGGGGCCAGTTTCAGATCCTTCAGATCCTGAGGAGCTTGTGAACCAGCCAGCATCTTTGTCTTGTTCCTGAGCTTAGAGGAAAAGCTGTCAGGTTTTTACCACTGAGTATGAGAGTTGTGGGCTTTTCATATACTACCTTTATTATGTTGAGGTAAATTCCTTCTATACCTAATTCGTTGAGAGTTTTTATCATGAAAGTGTATTGAATTTTTGACTGTCAAATTTTTTTTCTGCATCCATTGAAATTATCATATGATTGTTATCCTTCATTCTATTAAGGTGGTGTATTTATTATGTTTATTGATTTGCATATGTTGGACTATCCTTGCATCCCAGGAATAAATGCCACTTGGTCGTGGTGTATACCCCTTTTAATGCTACTGACTTTGGTTTGCTAGTATTTTGTAGAGGATTTTTGCATCTATCTTCCTTAACGATATTGACCTATAGTTTTCTTTGTTGTGGGTCTTTCTCTGGTTTTGGTATTAAGGTAATGTTGGTCTCATGTGGAAGTGTTCCCTCCTCTTCAATTATTTGGAAGAGTTTGAGGATTGGCATCAATTCTTTAAATGTTTGGTAGAATTCACCAGTAAAACCATGTGGTCCTGGGCTTTTGCTTATTGGGAGGTTTTTGATTACTGATTTAATCTCCTTGCTAGTTACAGGTCTGATCAGACTTTTTCTTCATGATTCATTCTTGATAAGTTGGTATGTTTCTAGTAATTCACTCATTTCTTATAGATTAGCAAGTCTGGTGGTATCTAATTGTTCATAGTAGTCTCATGATCCTTTTTATTTCTGTTACATCAATTGCAACATCTTCTCTTTCATTAATTTGATTTTGTCTTTTTTTTTTTTTTTTAGTCAAGCTAAGGGTTTGTCAATTTTATCTTTTCAAACAACCAACTCTTAGTTTCACTGATTTTTTTCTATGGTTTTTCTACTCTCTATTTCACTTAATTTTCAAAGTCATTCAAAAAGATCCTCCTTTTCCAGGGCACCTGGGTGGCTCAGTCTGTTAGGCATCCAACTCTTGGTTTTCGCTCAGATCATAATCTCAGGGTCATGGGATTGGCCCCACCTTGGTCTACACGCTTGGCAGGGAGTCTGCTTGAGATTCTCTCCCTCCCCCTCTGCCCCTTCCCCCAGTCATGTGAGCTCTCTCACTCTCAAATAAATAAAATTTTTAAAAAAAGATCTTCCTTTTCCAATTCCATTTACACCTTTGTTAAAAATCAAGTGGCCAACTGTCTGAGTCTATTTTTAGACTCTCTTCTGTTTCTTTGGTCTACTTTTTTTCCTTATTATTTTATTGACATTATTATAATAGCTTTATAGAAAATCTCTTTGTTCTTCTTCAAGATTATCTTAGCTACTTTAAGTCCTTTGCATGTCTTTGTAAATTTTAAAACCTGTTTGCCAATTTCTACAGAATGTTTGCTGGGATTTTGTATTAAGATTTTATTGAACCAATTGATCAATTGATCAATTTGGGAAGAATTGAAACCTTTTCAGTATTGAATCTTCAAATCCATCAACATCATTTGTCTTTTCACTTATTCATGTCTTCTTTATCTCAGCAATGTTTTAAAAATTTTTTTATTAAATTCATTCCTAGGTATATGATGGGGTTTATGCTATTAAAAATGGTATTTATTTTAAATTTTATTTTCCAAATTCTTAGGATTACTACAAAGAAATAAAACTACAGATTGATTTTATAGCTCTTGATTTTATATACTCTTGCTAAACTCACTTATTAGTACTAATAGTTAATTTTTATATACTTTTTTATACCTTTGAATTTCCTACATAAAAAAAATCATGCCATTTGCAAATAAAGACAACTTTATTTCTTCCTTTTGAATTCTTGTCTTTTGTTGTTTTTCTCTTGTGTTAATGCATTGGCTAGGACCTTCATTATAATGTTGAATAAGAGTGATGAATGTTAACATCATTATCTTCCAGATTTTAGGGGTAAAGATTTAAATATTTTACTATTATTATGTTAGGTGAAGATTTTTTAAGATACCTTTTATCAGATTGAAAAATTCATTTTTATTCCTAGTTTGCTGATCTTTTAAAAAAATATGAATGGATCTTGAATTTTACCACTTTTCCTGTATCTATTGAGATGCTTATATTCTTTCTCCTTTATTCTGATAACATGATGAATTACATATATTTCAAATATTAAGCCAAACTTATATTCCTGAGATAAATCTTACTTGCTTATGATGTATTCACTCACCATTCTGACATATTGCTGGATTTGAGTTTTTTCTTTTGGGACTTTTGTACCTAAGTTCGTAAGGGACATTAGTCTGTAACTTCATTTTCTTATAATATACTTCTAAGATTGTGAAATCAGAATTATGCTAGGCTCATAAAACAGTTTTGGTAAGTTGTGTTTCACAAAAAGTTTCCAAAATTTAAAAAGTTGTCAGATTTATTGCCTCAAAAATGCAGGAGAAAGCATTATGGAGGGATTATCAGGTAGTTAATATTAACTTTCAATTTCATGATGTTTGTGACATCCGTAATGGATTGTCATTTTTTCCTCCTTCCAAATAAATATTCACTTCATATCTAATTTGTATTTGTAATTTTGTGTTATTCTTCTTAAAGACCAACTCTCCCAAACTGTATAAACTTCAGGCTAGATCCAACCCTCCTTTGATGTATATGTTTTTGTTTCTACCATCATAATTTTTAATTTACTATATATACATGTGTATACACTTATACATATGCTCACGCTCTTTCTCCATCTAAACACACACACGCGCGCACGCACACGAGAGAGAGAGAGAGAGAGAGAGAGAGAGAGAGAGAGAGAAGTATGGGGAGGAGGAGGGGGAGGGAGAGAGCAGGAGAGGGCGACAGGGAGAGGGAGGAAGGGGAGGGGGAAAGGAAAGGGGAGGGAAGGGGAGGGGAAGGGAGGGAAGAGAAGACTTTTGCAGTTTCCCGGTCTTCTAACTTTTGTTAATATGAACTTATTTTGTTTCTTCTTATTATTTTTCTCCAGTGATCTGGGGGCATACATATTATTTTAGATTCTACTAATGGTTATCATTTATGTTTTTAAATCTAATCTATATTTTTTGTACTTAGCTAAGACCCAACTAAATATTTTGGCTCCCCTTAAGTATGATTAAGAATTCAGCACATTTCCTCCCCTTATATTGACATCCCTTGGTCCTGTCTCATATCCCCTGGACCCACTTTTTACTCTCGCCACTGCTGACAGCCAGCTCCACACAGCGATTCAGCTGCATCATACATCTTTTTGTTCTGCCCGAAGACTTCTCCAATATTGTGCTATTTCAAGAACCCCTGTGGGAACCTTCTATGTCCTCCTGCATGCACAACAGCAATGGCCTTCAAGTCAGCCTTTGATGACTAGAGACTCAAAGTCAATGCATAAATGCTTTCCTCCCATTTCTTTGGACAGGCAATTTTGAGGCACATTATATACAGCTTCTCAAAAGACTCCAGTGCCATTGAGTTCCATTCACCTGCAGCAGTGACCAACATTATAAGGTAGCTTTGTAATGGTTTTTTCCTCCTCTGTTTCATTCTTCCTACTTCCGTTGCTTCCTTGGATCACGTTTCAAATAAATTATGTGGACATAAGTCTTTGGCTTATTTTGGGGGGTAATCCAAACCAAAACACTCTTTTTCCATCCCTCTCCCAAACTTCCCAAGCTCTGTTGAGATAAACTGAGGTCTTAGTGTCACCAATACCACAGAAAAGGAATCCTATTTACCAGATCACTTACTGGTCATGTAATGATAGGCTCATATTCATGTCTACAGCCATTCAAGTCATGCCTTACCTAAGAGGTGGCATGCCTACTACTTGCCGATGCAACCAGAAAGAGATCTACCACTGCTCTAAGGCAAAATCCAACTACAGACTTCACCTGGCTCCTGGGAGGTAATAAAGGTACACACCTGCTAGATCATAATCTCCAGCGCACTGGATCACTTGAAAATCAGAACTTCAGAGGGGTGGCCCAGCCTCCTCTTTGTGGGATTGAGAAATGAAAAGAAAACCAAACAATAACTTACACAGTTGTAGATGAAACCCACCTCAGCTCCTGCACTGATTCGATCTTTTTGATGGCAAACAAAAGAAATCCAACTCCAAATAGCATTAAACGATTATAAAAGGGAATTATTTCTGTGAAGATGGCACTGAAGCAGTCATCTGACATGAAAAAGAGCAGTGCTCCAACTCTTCTGCAATTAATCTTTCCCCAACACTTTCCCATCTCTCTCTCCTCACTGCATCTCTCCTCCCCACTAACATCTTTCTCCTCCTCTTTTCATTTCCTATAGCCCATCATCTGTTTCTGTGTGTTGGCCGCATTTTCTCTTTCTGCAGATGGGCTTAGTCCAAGTGATAAGGAAGATGGCAACATTAACTCAAAATTCACCTCAGCCCCTGAGGTAACAGAAAATTGTACTAGGCAGCCAGAATGGCCAATGGATATCATTCTACTGACTGTTTGGCACCCAAAGACCCTTTCCAATTGAAGGGAAATTCCAAATGGAGCTCACTACAGAAGCTGGAAGCAAAGAATATCACTTTTCATCTTCTCTGGAAGCTGAAGCATGAACACAAGAGCTGAGTATAGCTAATCAGATACTCCCAGCCATGATCTCGAACCTAGAGGAAGAGGTGCAAAGTTTTAGGACTGGAGGTGATACAGGACAGTTGCAGCAGCATGGTGTGGTGGTGAGTGTTCAGTGATGTGATGGCAGGTGTCCACAGACCACATAAACCAGGAGCAGAGCCAAGCCATTGAAGATGGCATTATCAGGGGCATCTTAAGACTGATGGTATGTCTTTTTTTTTTTTTTTACAGACTTTATTTATTGGAGAGAGAGAGCAAGCAGTAGCGGGAAGGAAGGGCAGAGGGAGAGGGAGAAGCAGTTCCCGCCCTTGCTCAGCAGGGACCCCAACTCGGGGCAGGGCTTGGTCCGGGGACCCAGGATCACAGCCTGAGCCGAAGGCAGACACTTAACCAACTGAGCCACCCAGGCGCCCCAAGACTGATGGTATGTCTTGCTTCCATTGAGTCCTGCCCAAGATTTATCTCTAGCCTTTGTTGTATTAACTTCTTGATACCCTCCCAAAAACTTACTTTACAAAACATTAACCAGTGTAGGTTTCCCTGTTATTTATAAAAGAAAACTCTGACTAATGACAGCCATATTTTCCAGACACAGAAGAAAAATTTCAAAGACTTACTGCTAGCTAGGTAGCTAGGCCCAGTCATATGCCCACCACCGTTTTGTCTGTTACAAGAATAGGGTGAAAGGGGGGTGGGAATGGCAAGTGAGGGGTGGGAAGTGTAGGGACTGAAGAGCCCCTGCTATAGCTCCTAGGACTGGGCCATCTTGACCTTCATTTATAAACATGAAAACATAATGAAAAATCACCAGTAACATGAAGGAAATCAGATGCTCCACAGAGTGGAAGCAAGGTAGCCAATGAAAGCAAATGACTCTCCTCTGAAACAATTTACACAAAAAATAGAGAAATTTTAAAATAAACTTTCGTGTGTTCAGTGAGATTCCAGAAGGCTAGAGTATACTGTAGAGGAGAATGAAACTTCAATGAAATACAAGGTCCTGAACAATCTGGCCCTGTCCATTTCTCCAACCTCACTGTCCACTGCTTTCCCTCTAGCTCCCATGATGCCTTCTTTCAGTTCTCAAATATGCTAACCTCCTTCCTAACACAAGCCATGCACATACTGTTCCTTCTACCTGGGATGTTCTTTCTTGCCTTCTCCTGCCAAATCCCACTCTCACAAATACAACTAATGCCTTTCCATCCTTTAAGTTTTAGCTTACATGACTCCCTCAGAGAAGCCCTTTCTTTTTTAAAAAAAGATTTTATTTATTTATTTGACAGAGAGAGACACGTGAGAGAGGGAACACAAGCAGGGGGAGTGGGAGAGGGAGAAGCAGGCCTCCCGCTGAGCAAGGAGCCTGATGCGGTGCTCAATCCCAGGACCCTGGGATCATGACCTGAGCTGAAGGCAGACGCTTAATGACTGAGCCACCCAGGCGCCCCAGAGAAGTCCTTCCTGACAACTCTATTAACATACTGCTCAAGCACTGTCTGCCTGAGTCTCACACTCCTTTGATTCTGAGTGACCATGGGGCTAAGTTACTTCAGCACTGTTCAAGCCCTTCACCTGTAAACTGGGAATAATAAGAGTAAACCTCATAAGTTTGCTGGGAAGATTAAAAGGAGTTCACAGATGTAAAGCACTTAGAATTCAAGCACACAACCACACTCAATAGATGCTATTATTTCCTGCATAGCATTTATCACCCAATGAAATTCTATTTTTATTCACTTTTTTAAAAAATCTACTCTCCCACAGAATAAAAGCTCCATGCAGGCAATGACTCTTCTGTTTTGTTCACAGTGCCTGGTTCATATTTATTTGAGAATAAATGAAAATATTTTCCAAAAATGAATGAATAAAACATTATATGAATACCCTAGGATACTGTAGTGGCCCTGAAAATGTTCCACTCAGATCTTTTTGCTGTAGGGTACACAAATGACTGACAGCCCTACCTGCTAATGTCTGGATCCACCACGCTGGCACGGAGGCCAGACTTTCCGAGGGCTGCTTCTAGTCAATGACTGAGCATGGCAGAGGTCTTAGTTCAGGCTCATTCTGGAAAACTGCAAGACTCTTCTGAGAAGAAGTTTGACGTGAGGACCTCCTCATTGGCAAGGTCAGACCTTTCTTGGAGTTGCACTTCACTTAGAAACTCCTACCTATGCTTCTTTCCTTCCCTCTCTCCTCCTACAGGTACCATCCCACGTTGTGGTCCAGAGGCTTTTCTGCCTACTTCTGCTCCCTTCATAACAAATTCTTGCACACTAATCCTGTGCTGGTGTCTGCTTCTTGGTAGACCCAAATTAACATAGTCAGAAACTTCAGAAGCACACCCTATGGTGAGAATTTGTGGGCAAATCATTTAGGTGCTGTCAGGAGAAGCCAGTAAGGGAGGGAGAGAGAGAATCAGGACAGGAAAGGGGAACAAGCCAAGCAATGGTACGATTTCAGGCAAAATCTCTGCCTAACCGTGGAGGGAAGCTAGGCTTACCCTGCAGGGCAAGAAGTCATCCATTCATCCATCTCTGTGACTTCTATTCTCACCTTGAATTATGCTCGTCTGTGTGGTCCAACCAAGCTTACCAGACAGGATTTTACAATGTACACTAGACAATGACATTTACAGGACTTACAATTTAATAAAATACTACATATATAATCCAATAACATTGTACTTGTGCCTGGTAGATAGTAGGCACTCAATAAATATGTATCGAATGACTAGGACAATATGAACAATATAAAATGCTTGAAAATTGCCAACACCCTATAAAAAATACAGTAGCCAAAGTTTTCATATAATTCCCCTTTTTCCACAAAAATTAAGTCCCAAATATGTACAAAGTGCCATCCCTCTTCCATTTTTATTCTTCACAGTTCCACTCCTCTCCAAATGCAGGAGTCTCATTCTTTTTGCTCACTTTTTCCTCTCAAACATCAGTTCTCTATTTCAATCCACTCAAGTTACAAAGAGAAAGGGAAAGATGGCAGGGTCCAGAACCTGAACCAGCAAAAGCTACAATCCAACATCCTAATGTAACTGGTGAGCATTTCCTTAGGCCCAGACTAGAGGATAAAGACCAGAACAAAGAAGACGAAGCTGCTTCCTTGGTCCTTTTCTGTCATCACTCCAACGGTAACTTGAATCCCAGTGACAGTATACCAAAGAAAAGAAGGGGAATTGTGATGTGAATGCTTTGAACTTATCTAAACCTCATTGGAGGGTATTTGCTGAGAGAAGCAGTCCCTGGTCCACTTTACCTTGCTAAGAAAAACAGGTGCTCAATAACTGTAAGTGAAGTTGTTGTGTGCCATTGGATGTCTGCCCTTTGAGTGTTATTACATACTTTTGAAAACTCGTAATGTTTTGTTATGACAATATGATCCTCACCTTTATCCGACTATAAGGAAATAATTTATGGGACAATAATTAGGCCTGTGGCTTGGTAATGATTCAAGAGTTAAGACTTGAGAAGAATACAGGCTCTGGGATTAAAGCTCAGCCCAAATCCTAAATTAGCTTTCTCTAGCCATGTGAGCTAGGACAGATGAACCTGTTTTCTCACTGTTATATAATTATGTGGAATATTATTGTAGGGAATAGAAATACTACAAGAAAGTGTCATAAGGAGGTACTCACTAAAACTTGAGCATTACTTGTGACAATATAACATAGTGTAATGAGCACGAAATTGGAATCAAAACTCCTGGATGGTCTTATTTTGCTGATTGCCTCTATCAGGAACCCTATCCTTTTGAGTTTGCGTCATCATGGATGAAATAATTGTAGGATAATTGTACTACCTACCTCAAAATATCATATAGAGGATCAAATGCAGTACTACATGTCAAGTGCATTTGGAATTATAAAGCATTTATTAACATGATCTAAATGCTAAAATATTTTTGCTATAATGTTTTTTGATGCACACCTTTCAAAAATACATTCTCTACTTCTTGGCCTTATTGAATATAACCTTATCCTGAGTTCTCAAGATCATACCAATGTTTTTGATGTTTTTGCCTTTTTTAAGCTATCTAGCACCAGATTGCTGCCTTTTTAAAAACAGGTTTTCTTTTTAAATTTTCATTGTGGTATAATATACATAAAATTTAGTATTTTAATCATTTTTAAGTGTACACTTCAGTGACATTAAGTACATTCACATTGTTTTGCAATCATTATGACTATCCATCTCTAGAACTTTGTCATCATCCCAAGCTAAAATTTGCACTCATTAAACAATAACTCTCCATTGTCACCTGATGATTACTTTTTTTTCTTACTCTTCCATCTGGTGTTGCTTCACTCATTAGCAGCAAAACATGTTCATTTCTCTCTTCACTCCAAAATATACTGCCAGTAATAACTTGCTATAAAAGCTGTTTTTTAAAAAGATTTTATTTATTTATTTGACAGAGAGAGAGAGAGAGAGCACAAGCAGAGGGAGCAGCAGAGGGAGAGGAAGAAGTAGGCTTTCCGCAGAGCAGGGAGCCCAATGCGGGGCTCGATCCCAGAACCCTGGGATCATGATCTGAGCCAAAGGCAAACGCTTAACTGACTGAGCCACCCAGGTGCCCCCTATAAAAGCCATTTTTAAACCCTTAACATTCTTTGGTTTCAAACATTAATACAATCTAGTTCCAGCTTGACTCTTCAGCCCTATTTCTGTGCAGAATGTTATAGTCAAAATAAACGGCTATTTTTCACTGTGCCTTCTCCCTTCCACACTTTTGCTGATACCATTCCTTCCATTGGGAAGGTTTCTCCTATTCACTCTTTGCTACTCCTACCTACATCTATTGGAATCCTTCAAGGTCCAGCTCATAGTCTGTCTTCTCCACAAAGGTTCCTTGACCACCACATATGGTATTGATTCTCTTTTGATCACTTATAGCAGCTATTATCTAAATTACTTATGATAGAAATTGTATACTGTGGTTATTTCTTTTAGGTCAACTAGAGTTCCTCAAAAAAGAATTAAGCTATATTATTCTGTTCATTCAAACATTTGTTCAAATATTTATTATTCATTCGCCAAATACTGTCCACTGTGTACAAAGTGCCTAACAGATGTTTGCTGAATAAACAAAATTCTAAGTCACTGGGATTTAGTGAATGAGTCAAGAAACTCCAGCTCTTATGTTTGGATTCTCGTAAAAAAGAGAAATTTATTTACCTCTCAGGTCTTAGTTGTGCTCCAGATAGTTAATAATCATCTGTAATATAATAATAATCCTATTACATCAGCTACCTGTTAAATCAATTAATACCAGGTTTTTCAGCCAATTTGGAATTTAAATCATACAAACCTGAATGATTCTGTTAATTTTAAAGAAGACTGTAATGCTTCAAGTAGCCACCATTGTTCACAATTCCCACTTAAGGGCAAGACTATGCAAAGTTATCTTTTGGTTAAACTTCCTGTATTCTCGTTAGATGTCCACGAAGGGAGCAGGTACACATGGAAGGGAATAAGAGCGTTTAGGTCAGTGCTGCTTTCCCCACAGCATAATTCCAACTGAGAAAGTTACTGCCTCTTGGCTTTTCATTGGTCAAGCCTCTCCAGTCAGGAGACAAGGGAGGAAGTTGCTAAGGAGAAGAGGATTTTGCAACGGGTGCCTCTACCGTGGACGCAGTGCCACCCATTTTCAAACGAGCGCCGAGTACTGCATTCCTCTTCGGTCTTTCTTTCAGCAGAGGCTTCTATGTGCAGCAAAGTTAACGGATACTAAGATATTGATAATGATACTCATATTCCCAGAGAAGCTACATTTGCTTTCATTATTTCATTCGCGCTTTTCGACTGTCCTGTGAAACCAGCATTGTTTCTATTTCACAGAAGAGGGAACTGCTCCTAAGCCACAGAGCCCAGTGAACTACAGGGTCCATGAACTACTCAGCAAGGCGGTAGCTAAGACCACTCCCTCAGGAAGAATGACTGAAATCACGGGCACTGCCAACACTTCCCAGCGTGGGGCACTTCCAGGTAACCCACCTGCCCTGGATTCCCAGGCCGGTTACCTTCCCGCGCGACTCAGTAAGCCTTACTAGCCGTCATTCACCCGGCTTCCCCTAAGCAGGAAAATCACCGCTGGTGCGCGTCCCGGCCTATTTCCCGCCAGGCAGCACCGAGCTTACAGGGCGAGGATGCCCATGAGCTGTCACCCTAGGGTTCTCCACGAATCCGAACTTAGCATAGTGTGGCCGACTCAGCCTTCCAACGCCCGGCTGAACTCTCACCACAGTAGCTCCCAGAGGCCGGCGGGCCCACCCCTCGGCTCATAGGCCGCTCTAGCCGCGCACGGAGACGGCAATCTCGTTGCTCCCGCTTGACGTCATCGGCGGGCGCCGCAGCGCGGTGGCGGGCACGCGCCGCCGAGAAGATGTCTCCGACGCCGCCGCTCTTCAGTTTGCCTGAAGCGCGGACGCGGTTTACGGTGAGTGGACGGTGGCAGGGTGGGGCCTTAACCCGCCTCTCTTTTTCCTCGTCTCCCTGAAAATACTCGAATTTTGCCCTGTGGTAAAGCGGGAACTGAGGTGTGTACGCCGCGATGTCGGTTCCCGGCCCCGTCGGGGGCTGGGAGGTGGGAAAGACGCATTACTTGCCCCTTCCGTGGGTCGTGTGCTGTCCGCCGCCGTCCTTCTGCCCGCAGGTCTCTGAACCCGGCGTTCTGGGCGCTTTTGTGGCCCGCGTGGAGGACTCAGCCGCAGACTACCTCCGGTGCGGTCGAGCTCTTTTGCAGTGCTCGCTTGCCAGACAGGTGTCTCCAAAATTGCTTAAGGGTGAGGGCGCGAGTGGTTTTAGCCCAGAGAACTGGCGCCGGCTCCGCCTCCTTAGCTGCCAGGTGGTAGTTCCGGCCGCTCATTCACCACCCTTTAACCCTCGGTGTCTGACTCCTAAGAGATTAACGAGGAGATCCTAAGTAGGAAAAGGCAAACAGATCAGCTTGGGAATTGTTGTCGGATGTCATTTTATTCTTACACAATGAGGAAGAGTAGTTTGAGCATTTGGGAAACGCCTTAGAGAGTGTTTTCGTGTTACCTTAACTCAGAATAGCACAGTGAAGTAGGCAAAGTTCGGTTAATACTGATAGATGAGATAGAACTTGAGACCACACCCCCCCCCCCCAGAAGTAAGGTGATGTACTTCGCTGGTTTTCTGACTTCAGACCCAGTATTCTTTTTATGTTGCCCATCAGAGCATGAAGAACCCAGTTTTAAGTTGTTTGCCTGTATTTGTTTTTAGCATTTGCGCCAATATTTCAAGGCATGATTCAACTACTCAGATATTTAACTGTGCTTACCTAGTTCTAGTGACGCCAGAATAAAAAGTTTTCTTGTGTGCACGTTATTTTTTTTATCCCATACAATGAGGGTTTGTTTGTTAATCAGGTGATATGTTGTTTATGTCTTTAGAGTCGTTTTCTTTCTGTAATCCCTGGTGCTCTGAAATTCTGCTAAGAGTAACTGTTAGAAATATCCAGTATCATATTAGTCCCGGATGGGACCGTTTAATTTGAGATCATCTAGCGCAGTGCTTCTTAAGGTTCAGTGTGCAGTGGAATCATTTGGAGATTCTGGTTCAGTAGGTCTGGAATGGAGCCTGAAAGTCTGCATTTCTAACAAGTTCCCAGGTGATGCCACTGTTGTTGTTAGTAATAAGCATCTACAACAGCCCCCTTATTTAAGAGGAAATTGAAGCACAAAGAGATAAGGAGATATGCCCAACATTATACTGTCTACTCTTGGCAGAATTGGGAATGGACATTTCCAGTGTAAATCAGACTCCTGGGGGTAATGAGATGACTTTCCAAGTGCATGTGAATTTCCACAGAATGAATGACTTTGCAATATTTTTGTCTTTCATATTTCTTTTTTTTTTAGGTTTTATTTTTAAATAATCTCTACATCCAAAGGGGGGCTTAAACTTAAAATCCCAACATCAAGCATCACATGCTCTACCTACTGAGCCAAAATCCCTTTTTATTGTTTTGGCTTTGAATTATGACTAAGACAGTTAACAAGTATTCAATATTGACTGTGTCGGGGACTGGGCTGAGCAAACTAGAGAAGGTGGGGCTTGAGATGGGTCTTGAAGAATGGATAGAATTTGCATGAGCCGGTGGGAAGAACAGTGAGTAAATACACTAGAGTGAACTTGATAGAAAATAATGAAAAAAATAGCTAGACCTTAGTGGAGACTGTTAGGCGGTTGTGGGAAAGAAGGTTGGATAGACTGAGGGAGATAAAATTAAGGACCTGAGAGGGGGCTATGAAATTTTAAAACCAAAGCCTGTAAATAAGGAGCCATTTGGAGATTAAAAAAAGGGCAGAATATTCTCATGAATGTGATATTTAAAGAAATGGTAGGAGGGAAAGCCTGGAATGAGAAAATCTAGTTGGCAAGCTCTTGTCAAGTTTAAAGTGATTAGGATCTGTATCATTTAGTGGTATTTGAATAAGAATTACTGATGTAATGACTGATAGGTAATTTTTTCCAAGTATAAGCATTTCCAATTGAACATAATATTGATGAGTGTTGTCTTTCCACTTACATACTATTTTTATTTTTCTAGAAGTCTACCAGAGAGGCCCTGAACAACAAAAATATCAAGCCATTGTTGAGTACCTTCAGCCAATTACCTGGCAGGTAAGGCATTGATATCCACGAAATACACTTGCCAAGATCTTTATACTTACCTTGAGCTGTTTAAAAAATGTAGGTGTCTTTTGTTTTTAATAGTGAAAATGAAAAAAAATGTACCCTTGACCAAGCTTTCAGAGGTGTTCTAGAAGAAGAAATTGTAAGTATGTTTTTCTTTACTCTTAAAATTTGGCTGCTAAATTAATCAGTGTTATTTTTTAAATTGTTTTTATTCTCAGAATGGATATTTAAACAAGATTATTTTTTCTATAGTGAGCTTGCTACTTTGTGAAAGCTGACTTGATCATAGTATAGGAGTTATGTAATAGTTAAGGATTTTGACAGCCCAAGTGCAATTTAAGGGTTTGGTTTAACAAATGAGCTCTCTCCAAGTGAATATAAGAAAAGTTGATATGAGATTTTCCTGAGCCAGAACTAGAATTTGAAGGTGGACCCTCTCACATTGCTCTATAAACAGTGACCCACCTTTGGTAGCGTGAAGGTCTAGTCCAAGGATGTTCAGCATGGGAATTGGATTCCATGCCCTCATTTTCCTGTGGCAACCTCATCAGTTAGTATACAAAAATAACCAAAGCCTATCCAACTTCAGTAGAAAATTTTAACCTAAACATGAAAACTCTGAATTTATTTACCATTAGTGGGGCACCCAAAGGAAGGGAAAACTTTCAGCAGTTTATTCTTGGTCAAGTGAGAGTTGTGTCCCAAGAAGCTAGATCCTTTTTTTTTTTTTTTAAAGATTTTATTTTATTTATTTGAGAGAGAGAGAATGAGAGACAGAGAGCACGAGAGGGAAGAGGGTCAGAGGGAGAAGCAGACCCCCCGCTGAGCAGGGAGCCCGATGTGGGACTCGATCCCGGGACTCCAGGATCATGACCTGAGCCGAAGGCAGTCGCTCAACCAACTGAGCCACCCAGGCGCCCAAGCTAGATCCTTTTTTAATGGCCATAATACAGTGTCCTTTCTTTTGAACAATTCTCTATCAAAACTCACTTTTTTCCTCTTCTTCAGACCTAGTCAGTTACATGTTGTGAGGCATTGGGCAAGTTACTTTGCTTTTCTGAGCCTCAATTTCCTTTGTAAGAGGGAATATAACATTCTTTCAAGGTTGTATAAAACAATACATAATGAACACTCAAAAAATGCTAGTTTCTATAATGTTATGGAATCTAAGCACTACCTCCCTTCTATTAAAACCCTCAGACACTTCGTTGCACCAGTATAGTTAATTCCCCTGGCCCTCCATTTGCCCTGTGCCATTGATTGAGTTATAGCCTCAGTGCTTCTGTACTTGATTAGCTTGTAGCCATAATCATGCTAATGTAACCATCTTCCTAAGACCATTGGATTTTAAGTGAATCACCCCCTATTTACTTGATCTTTTTTAACAATGATTCTATTACTGTTATTCACTTTTTGTATTTTCATCTTAGAAAGTAATTTTATTTTCTTTAAGAAATATGTTTATCTTAGATTTCTGATACTTTAATGTCAGAGGATATGTTTTTATTGTTAGCAAACTAGTCTGGACTCTGGCCCCTAAATTAAATTGTTTTCTCCTCTGTTGGTAGATAAATCACTCATCATGTGAAAACGTTTTAGCTATTATTTCTCTTGCTATTGGGGGAGTAACTGAAGGTAAGTACAGTGTTGTTTTTCTAAAGTAATCATGGACGTGACATGCTTTATTTAAAAGTTATTCTCTCTGTACCTCTCCATCTATTTGATTTTGTTCATTTTTCAAATTCTGCCTACCACCTTTGCCAAGAAGTTGTCCTAATGAAATTAGTTCACACTTCTCATCTCTAGTATACAGCACACATTTTGGCACTTTCTTTGTTCTCCAGTTGTTTCATTCATTCAGTAAATATTTATTGAGCATCTACTATGTGCCTGGTACCGAGGTAGGACTAAAAGATTCGCTGGTAAAGAAAACATATCCCTGCCCATAAGGAGCCTAGTGGCTAATGGAAGAAACAGGTGTACATTTTTTACTGAGGTATAATTACTGTGAAGTGGGAATGAAGTGTGGTTGAAGTGACTCTCTAAACTCTGAAGGAATCAGGAAGGTCTTAGAAGGGAAGCTGTAACAGGAGCTGGGATGTGAGGGATGATGGATTTGTCAGGCAGAAAGAGAAAGGAGTACATAGCTATGTAAAGGCAAGTTCAGCCTGGCTAAAAAGTTGCATGGAGCAGAGGGGTGGGAGGATGATGACAATGGTGAGGAAGGAAGCAGGAGGGGTAGCTTAGGGTCATTTGTAAAGGGCTTTGTATACCATGCTAACGGAGCTATGAAGGAGGAGTGGGATCGGGAGAGACTGCTGGCAGGACAACAGGTAGGGGACTGTTAAAATGGGGGCAGTGGCAGTGGGGGCTAGTTTCAAGACTAAAAAAGGCGTATAGGAAGTACACAGTGCCTAACACATAGTAGGAGCTCATTAAATATTTGCATAAAGAAACTGAAAAACTAGTTCATCAGTACTCTAACAAATTTAGTTGAAATACTTATTAATTCGGGCAATTTATATGAAAAGTGCCTTTTAATCTGCAAAGCATTACTTACATATTTATTTTGATACCTATTCCTACAAAAACTAGAACATTCAAGGTAAAAGTGGTCTGCTAGTGTAGCAGCAAGCTATTCTGTGAACTTAAGCATAATTCATAAATTCTTACTTCACATGTTAAACTTTTATACAAGATGTTCATTCTTTCAGCATACTTGAATAAGTTCTGCAGCAGAGTGTTCCTTGTCCAGTTTCTGTCAAACAGCAGTCTGCTTAGTTCATTGATTACCTTGATGTATTACTCTTGTAGACTGGTAATATTTTTAACTCTTAAAGTTGTACAGTCTATTTTTAGAACTTCTACTTTATTTGAGAAAGATAAGGACTTATGATAAAAGCTTAGATGCTTTTTTATTTTAATTGGATGGGGAAAAGTCCTGTCCTTCTGGAGAGAGATTATTATTGTATTCTTTATGTGACATGTTTTCAAATTATCCATAAATATGTTTTGTTAAATTCAACTCAGCAGATATTTATTGAGCTTCTGTTTAGTGTCAGACACTTTACTGGTTAAAAAGTACAAAAATGCCTGCCCTCAGAAAGCTCATAGTCTACATAAAAATAAACAAGCTATGATAAATGCTATAATTTACTCATACTGTGCTTCAGAAATATAGATGGGGTGGCCTGTTCAAAGGCATCAGGAGTTTTTTAGATGCACTGGTATTTACTGTGTGCTTTGAAAGATGGAGCAGGAATTTGCCACATGATCGAGAGGAGGAAGACTAGGTAGAAAAAAGCATTGTATACAAAACCATAGAAGTATCAACATAGCAAGGTGCTTGGGAACTGAAGAGAGTATCTGTGGACAAGGTTAAGGTGAAGCAAAGAAGGCGTTCAGAGGCTGGGGCGCAGGTTGTGAAAAAATGCTGGGAGATCATGCTGTAGTCCAGTTCATCAGAATTACCAGTGAATCTCTGTTTTTAAATGAGATTGCAAAACCTTAGCTTAGTTTTACTGAATCAGAATCTTTGGGAGTGGAATCTAGGTAATTCTTAATTTCTATAATTCTGAGTTAACTTATGTCAAACTATGTTGCAACTACAGGCAGGGAGTATGCCTTGCAAATGTCTTAGGTGTACAGGACATATAGTATCTCAGAACCTTAAGTGGTGAGGGACTTCAGCAGTTGCCTAGCCCATTCTTATCTCTGGTTATCCTGCCCCGCCTCTGTAATGTTCCTGGCAGGTGGTCATCCAGCATCTATGCCGATTGGATGGGGCTTACTGTTTTGATTTCTATTAGATAATCTTGTCAGGTTTCCCTTGTATTGAGTTAAAATCTGCTTCCTTATGCCACCCACTGGTTCTTGGCAGTTTCCCTCATATCATATTCCAGATGTGATCATACCAGTGCAGAGTAGAGCTGAATATATTACTTTCTTTTTTTGAACATACTATATTAACTGCAGTGTTTGGGGCTTACAGTGCTCCCTAGATATTTTCTTTGCGTACAAGGCTTAAAAGGCTACTTTTCTTAAACACTTAACCAAGTATTACTGTTACCTTAAAATAGAAGGAAGAATGAGCAGGGAGTATGTTTAGCCAGTCCAAATGACCTTTTCTTTAAAAAATGTTTTAATTTATTGTTTTAGTTAAGTAACATTGAATTTTGAAATAAACGACTTTTTACTATACCATTCTCTCCCCTCAAACGATGCTTTTATTTTAAATGTTTAATAGTTGAAATCAGTATAAAACTTTTTTACCTTTTTTGAAGGTAAATCACAAAGATATTTAGCAACATTATGGAACATTTGGAAATGAGCAAAAGGGAAAATACTACTCATAATTCCTCTACTTTAAAAAACTACCATTCATTTTGGTATATGTTTTTTGTTTCTCTAGTCTTTTTAAAAACTTTTATTGTTGTAACCATAATAACATACAGTTTTGAATCCTGCCTTTTTCACCTAACATTATATCATAAGCATTTTCCAAGTTATTATAGTCGTCATAACCATCGTTTTTAATTGGCTGCATTATATTCTTTTGAATAGCTTAGTGGTGAAGAAAACAGACTGTGGAGCCAGACTGCCTGGGTTCGTATCCCAGCTCTACCACTTACTGGCTCTATGGCCTTGGGCAAGTTATTTAACTTCTCTGTGTCTCGGTTTTCCCATTCTATAAACTGGAGGTAACATTATCTACCTCATAGGGTTATAAGGATTAAATGTGTTAGTATACGTAAAGCACTTAGTGTGCCTGACATATAGTAAATGCTCTAGAAGTGTTATCAAGAATTATCATCATCATTATTATTGAGTGCACATACCAAAAATTACTTAAGTATGACCCATTTGGAGACTTTTAGGTTGCTTCCATTTCTTGTCTCTTAAAAATTTCCTAGGAGTCACTAAGTATACTGTTAAGATATTCTTCAGAATTATTTTGCATGGGCTATTTTACTGTACAGTTTTTTTTTTTAAACTTTTAAATTGGCTTGTGCTCCACTTGAAGGTATTTGTACCGCATCTACACCTTTTGTATTGTTGGGAGATGTTTTGGATTGTCTTCCTTTGGATCAATGTGACACAATATTCACTTTTGTGGAAAAAAATGTTGCTACTTGGAAATCAGTAAGTGCCTTAGTTTCTTTTTCTGCTAATATATTTCTGTAGATCCAGAGTTCAGAAGATAGTTTTTTTGGTTTTTTTTTTGCTTATATTTTAGTATTGCTGACTGCCAAAATGTTTGTCCTTCTGAGGGAATTGTACTGCTGTCTTGAGGGGGCCAAGTAAGAGTCATGGTGTAGAAAAAGTTGAAGTGCAAAATTTGAGTAGTAACAATTAATTTGAAAATGCACACTTTCACGTGTTTAAAACAGTATCATGTTTTGTTATATATGTGAACATATACTTAATTGAAAATGCTATTTGTGGGGGAAAAAGTGAAAAGTGGCATAGTAGACTCAGTGTATGTCAGTGTTCTTTAATGTCTTACTTGCTGTGACTTATTGAAGAGTGCAACAACTTCTGAACAGTAGTGATAATTTCTGTCTTAATTTCAGAACACATTCTATTCTGCTGGGAAAAATTACTTACTACGTATGTGCAATGGTAAGTAATTCAATTGTAAATGATTTTTTTTTAAAACAAATGTGGCTAGTAGTTGAGTTAAACACAAGTGATGAAATTTTAAAAATAGATTAGTATCTTCATTTTTAAATAACAGACTGTTTTATTAAAACTGATCATTCACTTTAAATTAAACTGTTCCTGTTCTGGGTATAAACATAAAACCAAAAAAAAAAAATTCAGTGAAGTTTTTCTTGCCCATGCTAAATTAGTTTTATTCCTAATTTTTTTGATGCTTTTTTGGGATAATAGTTTCTACTCCAATTTTGAGAACTGCTTTAGGGAAATACTCTTGACAGACTGATTAACAAATTTGGGTATAGTTGTAATAAACGTAGAATGATTTCCTATAACCTTCATTTCCATATATTGTTAGATCTCTTGAGAAGATTATCAAAATCCCAGAATACAGTCTTCTGTGGACGAATTCAACTCTTCTTGGCCAGGCTTTTCCCTTTATCTGAGAAATCAGGTAAGTTTTTATACATTAAATAAATGCTTTGAAGGAAAATATTTTTCAGTTTTTAATGGATTAGGAGCTGCTGTGATGATAACAAGAAAAATGGCTCTATGGCCTTGGGCAAGTTCTTTAACTTCTCTGTGTCTCAGTTTTCCCATTCTATAAACTGGAGGTAATATTATCTACCTCATAGGATTATAAGGCTTAAATGTGTTAGTATATTTAAAGCACTTAGTGTGTCTGACATATAGTAAATGCTCTAGAAGTGTTATCAAGAATTATCATCATCATTATTATTGAGTTCTATAAAGTTAAAAGCATAGAAAATTGTCACTTTATTTTCTTTGATTGGTTAATAGTTATACTGTTGCTAATGTATAATACAAGTAACCCTTAAAGTCATTGATTTTTTTTTTTTTGGAAGTATAGTTGACATATTAGTTTCAGATGTACAACATAGTAATTTGACAGTTGGTTCTTTAAGTTCCAAGCTTATTAATAATAAAAATGTGTAGTTGAATCGCACATATGTAGGTATGAACTGTCATGCCTGTATTTCATTTTATAATGTATGCCAATTTTTCTGCTTCCATTTTCTCCCTCACAGTAACTACTATTGAGGCACATTTATTTCCTTTCATTTCTTTTACCATTTTTTTATTGTGAAATATAACATTCATATAGAAAAGTGCATAAAATAAATGTAGACTATAATTCCGAATTAAATCCTTGTGTAACCACTGTCAAACTCCAGAAATGGAATATAACCAGTTCTCCAGAGCTCTCCACATTCTGTTCACATATGCCAGATTTTAATACCTCTTTCCTTCGGTCTTCTTCCCTTAATATCAGGCTAATATACCACCTACTTCATATGTTGTTGTGAGGATTAAATGAATTAAAATACATGAATAGCTTACAACGGTGCCTGCATGAAGTGAGACCCATAGTATATGATGGCAGTGGTTTCTGTGTGTTTTCTTTTTTGTCATGCTAGATCTGTGGGTTTTTTTCTTTCCTACTTAATGTGATCAAGATTAATTTAGATTTCTAAGTTATTTACTGCTTGTATTTCTGACCTTCTAGTTGTGAAAAATTTCCCCTTTAGATTTTTCTTTAGTGCAGGTCTGTGTTTTGTCTGAAAATCTTTATTCTTCAAGAATGATTTCAATAGGTAAAAGATTCTAGGTTGGCACTAGATAGAGGATTTCATCATGTGTGAGATAATCATTACTCTGCCTTCTGTCTTCCGTTGTTCTCTAGACAACACAAATATCAGTCTAACCTCTTTGAAGATAATCTAGATTTTTTTTTTCTCTCTTTGCTCTTAAGATTTTTTTCTTCGTTTTGGGTTTTTGGTTGTTTTTTTTTTTTTTTTTCCAGTTGTACTATGATGTATCTTACTGTGGATTTCTTTATCATGTTTGAGATTTGTGGGAATCTCAAATCTGTGGATTAGTGTCTTTCATCCAGTTTGTAAAAATTTTAGCCATTATTTCGTCAAATATTGTGTATACCTCTCTTTTCTTTCTGGAACTCTGGTAAACATTATGATACCTTGTCCCTGTGTCCTCTGTCTCTTATTCTTTCTATGTTTTCATCTATTTATCTCTAGCTGTCGCATTCTGAATAATTTCTTCAGAACAGTTTTCCAGTTCACTATCTTTCTTAAACTATGAATGATCAGCTGCTAAATGAGTTTTTAATTTTAGTTTTTATTGTTTTCATTGTATTTTATTTTTTACTTGTTGAAGGTCTTTTTTAAGTGTGCTGTGTCACTTTCTAGTTTTTTATTCCCTGCTCATGTTTTCAAACTTGTGCTTTAGTTTTTTAACCAGGGTAAGCATTGTTATGGATCTGATCATTCCAGTACCTTAAGTCTTTGTGGGTTTGTTTCTACTGTTCCTCAGGATGTCTTATCTGTTTGTGTATCTGGCTAGTATTGGGTGTTATATTTGAGAAAATATTGAGGGATTAGTTTTGAGGCCTAGGATAGATACTTTTCTCCAGATAGAGTTTTCATTGCTCCTGCCAGGCACCTATTAGAAGGAGGCTATCACCGTTCCACGGTTACCTTAATTCAGCCCAGTTTAAGGCCTGTTATTCCTTCGAACATTGAGAAGACTTGGCGCTGAACTATAATTTGGTTTATTTTAATCTGAGGGTTATAGCCCTATAGGTTCTCAGCCTTGAAGATGGTTGGGGTGGGATTTATTGGATTCCCCACCTTTTTTGGGCCCAGATTTGCTTTATAATTCTAGCTTCAGGAAGCTACGAAAAGGGTAGCTCAATTTTACAACTGATAATTCTGTTTGGCAGATGTACTCAAGACAGAAGTGGCTTTAAGTATTGATGATGCATTGCTTATCTTACTTGCCTTCTGGATGTTTGCCACATATCCCTTACTTTCTTGTCAGCTCTTTACTGTTTTTTAAAAAAAAAAAAATTTTACTTCATTGCCTAGAACAGCACTGTGAACATGGTTTATACCTTGTATATATCATTGCCTAATCTAAGGTCGCAAAGATTTATTCTTGTGTTTTCTTATAAGAGATTTAGCTCTGTGGTCCATTTTGAGTTAATTTTTGTGTATGGTGTGAGGTGGGAGTCCAGTTTCATTCTTTTGTGTGTTAATACCCAGTTGTCCTAGCATCATTTGTTGAAAAAACTATTCTTTCTCCATTGAATTGGCATCTCACCTTGATGCCTTCAAAATACCAGGGTCAGTGGAACCTAAGGGTGTTGGCACTAACTCTCCCCTCTGTAGACCTTTTTGTTCTTTTTTTGTCACACTACTGACTTTTGCTGTTAGTCTCAATTTTACTTCCTTAGGGAGCCTCTCTTTGAGCATCTAATCTAAACCTGCCACCGCAGTCACCATTATCACCATCTGATTTCAAATCTCTTCTTAGCGTTTAACACCATCTGGCATTTTCAGTGTGTTTGTGTTGTTTACTTCTTTGTTCTCTGTGCCTAGAACAATGCCAGACACCTAGTTGCCATTTAAATCTGTGATAAATGAAGACTGTGTTTTGTGAAACAAGTGTGCCCCCTCCTAATTACTAATTTGTAGTTTCTTTTCTGGAAGTTGTAGAAGACTTAAGAACAAGGTTTCAATTCTCAGCCTTTTTTTTTTCCTTTTTGTTTTTGTCCTTCCTGGTTATCTCCAGCTTCCACTCTCATCCTTTTCTTTTCTTTTTTTTTTACATTGTATAATCTAAATGTGGTTGTGATATGGCCTTTTTATAAAATGTAGCTGGATTTGGAATGTTAATTTTTTTTTTTAAGGATATGTGAATTTAGTTCAGGAAGGAGAGTGGCCTGTAAATTTCCTTCCCTATGATGATCTTGTTAGATTTTTATAGCAAATTAAACTACTTTCATAAAATGAATTGAAAGTTTTCACATTTTTCTTCTTTTCTGGAAGAGTTGGAGTAATTGTTATTATTTCTTTCTTGAATGTTTGGTAGAATTTACGAGTGAAACAGCCACAATAAAGTTTTGTGGCTATGGATTTGATTTATGCAACAGATTTGGAACTATTCAGACTTTTCATTTTTTCTTGAGACAGTTTTGGTAACTTTTTGCCCTGGGAATTTGTGAATGTTGTCTAAAATTTCAAATGTATGTTATTTATAGCTTTTTTTCTTTCTATTTTTTCTTTTTTTAATTGAAGTATAATTAACAGTGTTTTGTTAGTTTCAAGTGTATGATATAATTCAGGAATTCTGTTACTCAGTGTTCATCAAGATAAGTGTCCTCTTAATCCCCTTTATTTGTAGATCTCATCATTTTTTAAAGAACATTTTAGACCTCTTTTTCAATGTACAGCATTACTAAATTGGCGAGACATAGAGAAACCATTTTTTTCCTTCTCTTATTGACTGGTTGAAAAAGTAATAACATTGCTAAAGTAGCTTTAGACATTATATGCTATAAATGATATTTTTACATTTAATTTCTAAATTATAAAAATAATATAACCTATTTCAGAAAATTTGGAAAATGAAGGAAAAAAGCTGTTTATGATTAATCCTACCACCCTAACATAAGCTAGGTTGGCATTTTGAGATATTTTCTTATACTATCTTTTTTAAACATTTGTAGATGCTTGACATTCACTAGGGTATATCCCAAGACCTTCAAAAAGCCAGTTCAGCATGTAATTTAGCATGTGGTGAAGTATGACTGAAATTTTTGGTGTAATTATGGTGTGTGCTATACTGAATAATAAATAGGGAGTAGACAGACTTTTAGTAGTCAGTGCTAAACGGGCAACCAGATTCATTCACTAGCTTAATGACTTGATCTAGCATAGGTTTTTTCACTTTAACTTTTTGTTCTGAAATATCTTTAGACTTAAAGAAGAGTTGCAAAGATAATAGCGAGAGTATCTGAATAACCCTCACCTAATGTTAGCCTCTTACATGATCACGGTGCAGTTACCAAAACTAAGAAATCAACATTGGTGGTACAGCACTGTTAACTATAGACTTTATTTGGATTTTACCAGTTTTATGTTTTTCTTTTTTCTGTTTAGGGATCCCACATTGCATTTAGTTGCTACATTGCTTTACTCTCGCCAGTTTCAGTCTTTGCTTTTTTCATAACTTTGACACTTTTAAAGAGCACTGATCAGGTATTTTGCAGAATGCCCTTCAGTTTGTCTGATTTTTCTCATAATTAGATTGAGGGTATGGGTTTGGGGAAAGACTACAGAGGTGCTGTGCCCTACTTGGTGCATCATTTCAACATGATATTGATATGTCTTGTTATTGGTGGTGGTATCCTTGATCACCATATTTTTCTGTTGCTAAGTTACTATTTTTACATTCGTAATTAATATTTGAAGGGAAATACTTTGAGGCTTTGCAAATACTCTTTTTCTCTTTAGACCTTTGCCCACTAATTTTAGCATTCATCAGTGAATTTTGCCTATAGCAATAATTTTTAGATTGCCTTGGTGGTGGTTTTCTATTTCTCTTATGCCTTCTACATGTATTACTTGGGATTCTTCAAAAGCAAAAGTTGTTTCCTCTCACTTATTTACTTATTAATTCAGTCATCTGTTTCAGTGTGAATTTGTAGATATTTTATTCTCTGGGTTACAGTCCCATAGTATAATTATTTAGTTTCTCGCTCAGATTGTTCTAGTTTTGCCCACTGGGAGCTCTTTTATGTTTTCCTGGTATGAGAAGAGAATCTGGGCTCATCTTTTGTTTTCTCTACCCCACCCCTAGAATCACCCACTTCTCCAGAGAGCCTGATACCTTTTATTTAAGAATGGTATTTAGAAGCCCCCAATATCTGGGCCCCAGATCTGCTCATTACTAGTGGAGTATCACTCCTTCTGGGTTCTGTTGCTGGACAGAGCTGGGAAACATATGTATATGTATACTAACCCATGTATGCATATACATCTATATTTACTTCTGTATCTGCCTATGTATGTATTTTTAAATGACCAACAACAAGAACCATGATTTCATACTGATACTTCTGAGTTTAATCCAGCACCAGTATTCCTGCTCGTTTATTTATTTTTTTTAAAGATTTTATTTATTTATTTGACACACAGAGAGAGAGAGAGGGAGAGAGCACAAGCAGGGGGAGCGGCAGGCAGAGGGAGAAGCAGGCTTCCTGCATGAGCAGGGAGCCCGATGTGGGGCTCGATCCCAGGACCCTGGAATCATGGCCTGAGCTAAAGGCAGCGGTTTAACCAACTGAGCCACCCAGGCGCCCCTATTCCTGCTCGTTTATAAGTTTTTTCTTTGACAGTGAGAAAGCTCTCATTAGCTAAAGTATATTTACTGTATATGTTATACAACATACACGGTATTGATTATATGTATATACAGCATATGAATATTGATTAATACAATTTTTATTTGTGCTTCAGCGAAATTATAAATTACTATGTATTGCACTCTGAAATTTTTCTAGACCATTAATAACAAGGACAACTATATTTGTTATAATGTATGTAGAATTCTGGATACTCTAAAGGCACCTTAAAGAATGACTTTTAGAAAGGATTTGAAAATCAATTGCGGTGGTATTTCTGACTTGATCTTTTGTTTAATTATGGATTTATCATTTTATACGTTTTGGTTATATGACAACAAAGTTATAGTCTTAAGCTTAGTTGTTTGGTGGAATTGCTTTGAAAATCTTTTTTTCTTCTATTTAATAGGTCTTAACTTGCAGAGTCAATTTAATCTGGAAAATGTCACTGTTTTCAATACCAATGAGCAAGAAAGCACCCTGGGTCAGAAGGTGAGGCTGATAAGAAATCCAACCTTATAAACAAAAACTTATAAATATCTAATCATATTTATAAGTGTATTACTAAGATAACTCCTGTGAATGGGTCTTCTAAGTCACTGAAAAACTTAAAAACCTTTATTTCTAACTTAAAGAAATAATGTGTATTCTGTGTAGAAAATGCACACAAAATAGAAATATTTAAAATAGAAAGTACAACTACCCCGTAATCTAAGGCCCCAAAGATAACCACTCTTAGCATGGTCTGTCTGTCTTTACAGGACTTACTGTGTGTGTGTAGTTTATTCCAAAAATGAGGTCATACAATACATATTCTGAAATTCACTTTCTTCTTTTAACAGTATGAAATGGATGCATTTCTGCATCAGTACATTTAGATCTTAGTGTTTTAATGGTTCATGTTAAGTCTTCTAAGTGGATATTTATCATAATCCTGTCAGTGGGCATTTAGGTAATTTCTAATAGTGAAAAATTGTTAACAGCATTACAATGAATAGTACTGTATATATCATTGCTAAATTATGCAGATGTTTGGGGCACCTGGGTGGCTCAGGTGGTTAAGCCTGCCTTCGGCTCAGGTCATGATCCCAGGGTCCTGAGATCGAGTCCCGCATCGGGCTCCCTGCTCCTTGGGAGCCTGCTTCTCCCTCTGCTTTCCTCTCTCTCTCTCTCTCTCTCTCTCTCTCTCTCTCTCTCTCTCTCTCTCTCTCTCTCTCTCTCTCTTTCTCTCTCTCTTTGTCTCTCGTGAATAAATAAATAAAATCTTTAAAAAAAATAAAAATAAAAATAAATAAATTATGCAGGTGTTTCCTTAGGATAAATTCCAATAAATGAAATTGTGTCAAAATGTATGCATATATCAGATTTTGATAGCTGTTGACCAGTTACTTTTCAGAAAGGTTGTACTCATTTATATCATCACCAGTGGCACTGGGAGAATGCCTGCCCATTTTCCCACAGCATCACACCAACCCTGGGAATTACCAATTTTTAAAAATTTTTGCTTAATTGATAGATACTTGAAAAGTAAATCTTTGTTTTGACTTACATCCTTGGTTATTAGTGAAGTTGAGGGACCTACTATATGTTTATTGGAATTTACTTTTCTTCTGTGCCAGTTAGAAGCAATGAGGAAGAGAATTACCTATTCAAGCCATTTGCCCATTTTACTTTTGAAATGTCTTTTTCTTACTGATGTGTAGAAGCTCATATTGAATATTATTAATTCATTGCCTACCTTTTTGTTGATTTTTTTTTCTCGGTTTATAGTTTTTCTTACAACTTTATTTATGGCGTCTTTGCTGTATAGAACTTTTAAATTTGGATATAATATTAATGTTTGTTGGTCTTTTGTTTAGTTGTTTCTGGTCTTGTGTCATGCTAAAGGCTTCCACTCCAGAAGAATATATAAGCCCTTTTGTTTTCTTTTGATGCTTTTATGGTTTATTTTTTCTTTTAAATCTTTAATCCAGTATGAATGTTGGTATATGGAATAGATTGAGTTATAATTTTATTTTTTCCAAATAGTGAGCCAGTTATCTCAGAACCATTTGTTAAATAATCCATATTTGCCCACTGATTTTTTAGAAGAACATCAGGTATAATCAACTTTATTTTTAAAGATTATTTATGGTATATCCAGAAGACAGTCCAGAGTTGGCAAATTTTTGGACATTCAACACTTGTTCTTCATTTAGGAACAAGTTATGAAGTTTTAAAAATTATCAATTAGATATAACTAATATCTCACTGTAAATTAGATTATCTTATGTAATTTGTTCCTTTAAATGTAATTATTATCAATTTGGAAATGATGTTGACTTAAGGTTTTTAAAAATTTTGTCTTTCACCGGTACATATCTTTTGGTACTTCTTAGACTATTTCATGTAAACTTGTTATTTTTAATTTCTCACTATAGAGCTGGACACTCAGCAAATCCTAAAGTGTTCCCCAATAATAAGAGTTCTCTGTTGGGTTGGGGAGAATTTCTACGGTCAAATTAAAGTTGGGGACAAAACTACTTAAGTATACTTCGAGTCATTTACTGCAATTCTTAGAGTTCTTAATATAATAATCTCGGTTCTCTAAAAGGTCATTGTAATATATTTCTAAAATTTATTTTGCTGTAGACCCTTTATTCCCATAGAGAATCTACAGAACATGTTTGGAGAAATACTGATTTAAAACTTTCTACTATATCTTCATGACTATCTTATATCATTGTCATGTTGCTCTTGAGTTCTCAGATCTTGTCACATAGAATTGCCATTGCCTTAAAGATTAACTGTAAGTCTAGACAGAAGTGCAACTAGATTTCTCTAACAGTGTTTGTCAGTTATGTGTGAATGATATTATTCCATCGTGTCTTCTGCCTGACAACTGCTTTGTAACACACTACATTTTTTTAAATTTAGCACACTGAGGATAGAGAAGAAGGAATGGACGTAGAAGAAGGTGAAATGGGAGATGATGAAGCTCCAACAACTTGGTGAGTTTTAGAAGTTCAGAGTTCGTGATTTACAAAACTAGTACCTTAATGACTTATCAACTACTAGTGTCAGCATATACACAAAGGAAGGAAATTATGCTTAAAGATTTCTTTTATTTGTATTTTTTATGTATATTACTTAAAATTATAAATCCTAAATCACTAATAGGCTCTGTTAGTTGGTTTCTAAATTACGTGCAGACAGTTCATTATTTACATGGCCTACTTTATGCATATTCCTAACATTTGGAAAGCCAGCCATAGGCAACCGGGGCACTCCTCCCCTTTTTCCTTGCATTTAACTTTGTGGACCCAGTGCCTGTGGATAATGAGCTGAGTTTTTAAGGAAGTAGGAGGAATAAGTAACCTCCTTTCCATCTTCTCCCCTTCCCACTCCCATCTCCTGTTTCTTATCTCATCTGCTAACTCTGTGCTTTCTTTCCAAATAATCTCTTCCTAATGCTGATTAGAAGCAATGAGGAAGAGAAAAAGGGAGATATGAAGGAAAATTTTCACTTCCAGGTGTCTGAGGTGACAAAAGTTATATCATCAGTTGCAGTTGAATTTCTGGAGGATCAAGAACAGTTTCCAGGGGTGCCTGGGTGGCTCAGATGGGTTGAGCATCTGCCTTCGGTTCAGGTCATGATCCCAGAGTCCTGGGATCAAGCCCCACATCGGGCTCCCTGCTCAGCGGGAAGCCTGCTTCTCCCTCTCTCACTACCCCTGTTTGTGTGCCCTCTCTCTCTGTCTCTCTCTCTGTCAAATAAATAAATAAAATCTTAAAAAAAAAAAAGAAAAAGAAGCGTTTCCAGTATCTGCACAGGGAGACATATTCCTGGCATCCCAGATTTCAGATCAAACACATATCTCCAAAGAAGCATCGAGAGTAGTGTGGCTCCAGGCTGAATTCCAGTCCTAGTCGTGTAACCTTAAGCAAGTTACCTAACTTCCCTGCAACTCAGTTTCAGTGTCTTTAAAATGTAGTAATGCCACCTACCTGCTTGTTGAGATTATTAAATGAGATGCTGCTTGGACATGGTCTGTTAAGGTACAATGTAGTTATCCTTATTGTTACCATAGTTGTTAATGTTACATATAGTGATATATGGAAAGCACTAGAACAGTGTTTATTCAGTAGCTATTATTACTAGCTATAGATCTGTGTTTTGGGTTTGTTTTTTTTTTTTAAGACCTATTTGTTCATGTACTTTATGGATAGAATATACTTTTGGGGTCTGGCCTGAGCAACATAAAGGACCAAGGTAGTAGGCTCCAACATAACAGGTCACCTGAAATACAAAAAAAGCCCCCAAAGACAAACTGCCCAGTGCAGTTTTGTGTAGTTAGACTCTGCTGAAGCCTTTATAGATATGTCAGCCCCATTAATTGTTTATAAGCTAGTTTATAATTGTTTATAAGCTATGTTTATATAGCTTATATATATATGTGTAGTTCCATTATATATATAATATATAAAATTGTTTATAAGCTATGCAGAAAAATCACTTAAACAGGATTCAGCACTCAGCTTCCTCTCAGTCTGTCACAATCATTATATTTTCTCTTTTTTTTTTTGTTCTGAAATGAAGTTGACATACAATATTACATTAGTTTCAGGTGTACAACATAGTGATTCAACGTTATACACATTAGGAAGTGATCACCAGGATAAGTCTAGCTACCGTCTGTCAATCATACGATTACAATATTGTATTTTTGACAGTATTCCCTATGCTATACTGTACATTTGAGTGACTTACTTATTTTAAAACTGCAAGTTTTACTTTTTAATCCCCTTCACTTATTTTTTGAATGGAGGAAGAGATTGGGAAATTACTTTGTGACCAACTGTATCACCAGATTGTCTTAGGCACTGTAATTTACGAAGAGCACATTACCCATGTATCTACAGTAGGAAGTCCATTTCAGATTTGGCTCAACTACACCAGTAAAAAATTTTGTATTAAAAAAAAAAATTCCAATGTAATGTTCTATAAAATCACTAATTCAACATTTAAAAAAAATATGTCAAGTTGCAGAACATCTTGGTTAAAATAGTTACAAAACATTCTATTTTTAGACAGTAACCTCATCTTAATTTGTTATGGTTTGCATATATAATAAGTAATCACATTTGATTTGTGTGGATAAATACAGAATCCAGATGTATCTGTGGAAAGGTGAAGTTAGAAGGCAAATTGCAGTGGGTCAGAACATTAAAGGAGGGTAAAGAAGTGGTGACATTGAATGTGGACAACTCTTTCAAGATGTTTAGACGTGAAGGAAAAGCCATGGAGGCACAGCATGGATTGGAACTTTCAGAGGACAGGATTTTTTTTAAATGTTAGTGCCTCAACTGTAAAAGTTTCCTAGTAGTCATATATTAATACTACTTTAAAATTTCTTCTGTGAAGCACCTCAAATAAATACTAGGCCAACTAAAAATAAAAGGAGATCAGAAGCTTTTACAAGTAGGAGATGATAATTAACACCTTAGATTATTGTTAGTATCAAGCATTAAATTAAGATGTGAGTTTTCTGGCAACTGAGACAGTAATGGAACATGTACTGGTTACGTAATTCTCATTCTCTGATTAGAGGTAGTGTCCCATTTCTTAACAGGCAAACTTTCCTTATACTGCATTTCAGGAGGTGTTTATTATATTCTTATATGTGGTAACTGAGTAACACTGTGTGTTTGTGTGTGTGTGTGTGCATATAACTATATATGTATAAAACTATATAAAATCTTCAAAAGCAGTTTTGTTTCAAAAACATTAAGTGTAGAACTACACATATATCAGTTACAGTATTATTTCTTGGGTGTAAATCATTTTATATGTAGCTTTTTCTTTTTCCAATTTACTTGCACATTTTGGAAAATGTTCCTTTTGTGGCTTTGGTTTTTTGGTGTGTGTGGCTTTTTTTTTTTTTTAACTTGATCTGTAGAAAACCCAGACTTATAATCTTATTGTTATAAATCAATGAAATTGCTTCAGTTACAGAAAATAGTTTATGTCAGTTGAAGTCCAGATCATTGTTTTCCTGTTTTCAGAGTTGTTACTAGGAAAAGTGTAGAAAGAGTGAAAGTTAACATGCCCATTAGATTCTTTCAAATACTGCTGGTTCTTGATAAAACTTTTGGCAGGAGCTGGGTTTTGGTCATTTAAAAGTTGTCAGTATTCTTCATTATTGATTTGAAGCAAGATCCACATGTTTCAGATACTAGTAATTGCTCTAGCAAAGTTAGCGTTCTTTTATCAAAATTAGCAAAATATTTACCTTTATACATAATTCAAAGTGACTGTAATCTGGGTAAGTACCTAAGCATAATTTCAAGCCTCTCTTGTAAAATAAAGTGCATGCACTCTGTGATTGCTATTTCCTTGCAGACCAAGGGCTTTTTCAATTATTGTCAAGTTCATAGCTTTGTTCCAAACAGTTAACAGTTGTCAGAAGTGTGAATGTAAGATAAGTGATCTGTTACTATGTGTTTGGATGTATGTGGTTTTTTTTTAAATTGATATGGCAGTTAATATAAATTTAATAAAATTCTTTAAACAGGTATTTTATGATACCAACTTGTAGTTTGTAATCTTAACCGTATGTGAATTAGAGTCACATATGGTGAGAATGTTCATCACATGTGCTTCCATGTTATACTAAACTACTTTTCCCTTTGTCATTCTTAACTAATGCCTTTTCAGACATTTTTGTAGAAAACTGATTTTTACACTAGCAAATTATTTTTTAATTTATTTTCTACTCTAACCTTCCTTTATATAAAGTAAGGCATTTTTCAGAGTTTTAAACATTACCCTCCCCCCAAAAAAACTTAAAAAGTACATGACAGAAATTATACTCATTTTACTTTACTATAATCCTTTAAAATGCATTATGATATGGCCCCCAATACTCCCTAGTCATTAAAGTAATTTAAAATATATCCATCTCAAAGATGAAGAGTGGAAGATTACTTACTTCCTATTATTGACCAGAATAGAGAAGGTAAGACTCTTAATATCATAGTGACCATTAAACCCCCTTCCTGTTTCCCACATGAAATTACAGTCTTCTTGGGACACTTGTATGGCTGTGATGTTTAGAAAAAAATGCTAACTGTAATCCATAGATTCAGTTTATTAGGGTTTATTTAGAAAGAATAGAAGGTAGTACACAATTGTGTTTACAAATAAAAATAATTTTACAGAGGTGATGTTGAAAATTTTTGTGGATATTTGAAGATATGAAGTAGTCAATACCTAAAGCATTTTTGATAATGGCTGTTTTGAATGATATAGAAGATTTTGTTAAAAACAAAAATCTTTTGGGTAAAAAAGTTTGAAATGTTTAACTTTTAAAATTAAAACATAATATAATTTTGGTAAATTTAAAAATTAAAAGAACGTATTGACACTGCAGATTTGTAACAGTGAAAATGCAAGTTGAATTAGTAATGCTGTAATAAAGACACTAAAGAAAAGGCTTATTTTTATAATACTGAGTTGATATGTATTTTACATATTTGTGTCATGCTGTGGCTTTTAGCATAGGTTCCAGGTGACATTACCTTAAACAATGTGGAAGTTGATTTCTTTTTTATGGAAAAGTCTGGAGACAGGCAGTTCAGAGCTGGGAGATTGTCTAGGGACCTATGTTCCTCCTAACTTCTTGTCCCACCATCTCTTAGTGTTTGCTTTTTCTTTCTATAGTCCATGTGGCTCATCATCATATCTGCATTCTGGCCAGCAGAAAGGGAAAAAGGAAAATGGAAAAACATGGCCCAAAATTTGCACATATGACTTCTACTCCCAACTAGCCAGAATTGAACCACAGGGCCACACCTAGATGCAAGAGAGGTTGAGAAACAGTCTTTAATTCTGAATAATCATGTATTGGGCCACAATTCAGGGGTTCTACCACTATAGATAAAGTGGGCCTTGTTAGGGTCTATGAATCCCCTGAAATTGTTTATAAAAGTTTGTATGAATATGCACTTCTCTGGGGAAAGGAGCTGTAGCTTTCGTCAGCTTCTTAAAGGGTACTAGACCTAAGAAAAGTTAGGAACACTTAGATATTTCTAAAAGAACTTAAGTGATTTATTTAACATAACATTTATTTTATTAGCTCCATTCCAATTGATTACAACCTGTATCGAAAATTCTGGTCACTTCAGGATTACTTCAGGAACCCTGTGCAATGCTATGAGAAGATTTCATGGAAAACTTTTCTTAAGGTGAGTTGCCAATCATAGACTACCCAAAACCCAATATTTTACAGTTAATGGCAGAGGCAAAACTTGACTCTTATCCAGCATACTTTTTATTAATTTTACCTCGTACATTTTTATTCCTATTTCATAATTTCAACCACTGATTTTGTGGAGTAGTTTATAAATGATTTAGGGATTTAAAAGTTCATAATTACAGCCTTGGGTTTTTTTGTTTGTTTCTACATAGTATTGTCAACATGAATTGATGAATTTTTGTCAAATATATTGTCTTTGCACAAAATTATTTCAAGTATCCTGTTAGAACAAGGGTTGCAAACTAATGGCTCTGGGCCAAATCCAGGCTTTGCCTGTTTTCGTAGACAGTTATATTGGTACACAGCCATGCTGATACTTGTAGCTGTTTGTGTGCTGTAATGGCAGACTTGAGCCGTGTAACTGAGACCATATGAGCCATATAGCCTATGAAAATTAATAGAAGGAAACCTCATTTAAAATGGAATCAGGAATGGGGAGCCTGGGTGGCTCAGTTGTTAAGCGGCTGCCTTCAGCTCAGGTCATGATCCCAGGGTCCTGGGATCGAGTCCTGCATCTGGCTCCCTGCTCAGCGAGAAGCCTGCTTCTCCCTCTCCCACTCTCCCTGCTTGTGTTCCCTCTCTCGCTGTCTCTCTCTCTGTCAGATAAATAAATAAAATCTTTAAAAAATAAAATAAAATAAAATGGACTCAGGAAGCCAGCAGGGAGACTCTCACGTTCAGCACTAGTTGTCATTTACAGAGCCAGCTGGAAGAGATGGACCTTGCCAGTCAAAGTACTTTACTATCCCAACAGAAGAAAGGAAGAGTTCTTCCTCTCCCAGCAACAGCCCAGCCGATGAGAGGCAGTCACAGCTCAGCCAATGAGAAGCCACTATACTTGGAACTCCCAGTTTACTCCAATGGACTTTTAGTTTATAACAGCCCCTCCTGACTCCTTCTTTCCTCTATAAAAGAGCATTCGTCCTTGTTTTCCCAGACCTGCAGCTTGCTTGTCCCAGATTACAATTCTTAGCTCTTACCAAATAAACCCATTTTTTTTGCTGGTGAAATAACTGGCGGTTTAATTTTATTTTAAGAGATTTATTTTAGAGAGAGGGGGAACACAAGTAGGCGAGGCAGAGGGAGAAGAAGAATCTCAAGCAGACTCCACCCTGAGCACAGAGCCTGAGGTGGGATTCCATATCAGGACCTTGAGATCATGACCTGAGCTGAAACCAAGAGCCAGAGGCTTAAGACTTTATCACCCAGGTGCCCATGGTAGTTTTATTTTTAAGGTTAACAAGCTTATGGGCACCTTGCAGGCTCAGTCAGTAAAGCATGCTACTCTTGATCTCAGGATTGTAAGTGCAAGTCCCACTTGGGGTGTGGAGATTACTTAAAAATAAAATCTTAAAAAAAAAAGTCTAACATACTATCAGGAAAAAAAAACTGGGTAGTCCTTGTTTTATAAGAATTCTCTATATTTCTTTTACTCGGCTACTTAAATATCAGTTGTCCTTTTTGGTTGTAGTCAAAATCCGAGGTAAATAGGTAGCTCTTAAAAGTAGCATGGTATGTGTTCAGATTAAGTGATAAGTGAGAAATCATCCGGAATTGTTCCCCAACTGGTTAGGATTTGACATCATTGTTTTATTTGGTCACAGCGTTTAGCACAAGAAATGCTTGAGCATTTTCCATAGCTGGTTAAACATCTAATTTCACTGGCAAATTTCTGTGTACTTTCGAAGCATCACTTTCTCTGTTTGCCGTTTACACAAACTGCATAAGAAATTACCTTTCTTCAGGAGTAGAGAGTTTATTCCTACTTTGACAATACCATGAACTCTTCATACCAAGTAATTTTAATCCCATTTTGCCATCATAGTTTTTTCTTGTTTAATGTGCTTTACAGTGTGCATACATGGTTAACTACAAGTAAATTCTAGGTATTTTGATATAGAAAGGCACTAAAAAAATTATTGGGCAACAATGCCAAATAAAACTAATTGGTATTTTTACTTTGCAGTATTCTGAAGAAGTTCTAGCTGTTTTTAAGAGTTATAAATTAGATGATACTCAGGCCTCCAGGAAAAAGATGGAAGAATTAAAAACAGGAGGAGAACATGTATATTTTGCAAAATTTTTAACAAGTGAAAAGGTATAAATTTTTCTTTTTTACTAAGCATAATAAATAGTGGTCTTTTTTTTCTATTTAACTGATATTTTTAAGTTTCATAGAAATGTGTATTTTTGGTTAAAGCTGATAAGTATTAGTTTGAGAGTCCTGTGAATTCCTTGCACAAGTAAGACTGATTTGATTCCAGAGGTGAAAGAAGTTGTTCTGCATTGTCTGTTTTGTAGGCTTATTTTGCAGTTTAATTGTTTTTAGGTGTATATATTTTGAACCTCAAGTTAGGATTTAATTTGCATTTATGAAAACAGTATTTTGTAATTAGTTTGTCATTTAGGTACAAATAGGGGTTTAAACGTTCCCTGATAATTTTATTTATACAGTTTAATCAGTAAATTTTGTTCAGATACAATGCTAAGGGATTATGTAAATTTTCCAGTCAAGATGGCACATTAAGTGTACGTTTTGACTTACTCCCTTTGCTCCAAACACATAGAGATGACAAGTAAAATATAAAAGGAGAAAACCAAAAGACAAAGCTGGCCCTCCAGAAACAAGAAAAATACCTTAATGGACTAGAAACACCAAGTAGTGAGTGAAACTGAAGTCTCAGGCCTGCTGGCCTCATCCCGAGCAGGTGGTGGCACCCAAGAGTTTGGCTACAAGGTGATAGACACCAGGTGTGTTTCATGTGGGACCAGGGACCAGAGCCAGATTCATTGCTTGAAGCCGGGAACTGGGGTGGAACTTTACCCACTTTTGAAAAGAAGCTAAGAAAAAATGTTACCAATCTTCTGCCCAGGGCTGTGGATTCATAGGAAGCTGTGGGTCACGGGATAACAAAGACACAGCTTTGTGTCACGCTTTGTGTCACGCTTTGTGTCGGCTTGCTCTGGACCGGATATATGATATACACAATATACCAATGAAATAGTTGGCTTCAGAAATTCATCACAAGACTTTTTCCAAACTTGACTCCAGGGGCTCTGGTAGAAGCAAATGCAAAACTACTGACAAGAAAGGATGTATACTGGGAGAAAGAAGGAGAAGTAAACAAAGCAAAAGGCTCTCATTGATACATTGCAATTCCAAAATTCATAAATCCAATACTAGGAAAGATCACCAACCAAATCAACTATTGGGATATACATATATTTATTCCAGATAGATGGCTTGACCATGACTTTAAAAACTTTAAAATACATATTTTAGATTATCAAAGAGATAATTGATGATATAACATCCACTGAGAATGAATAAATTGTGAAGCTGAAACAGGCAGAAATGAAATAGAATGGTTGAATATGACAACTAATTGAGAGACTTAGATATGAAAAATGTGATCATCAAAACCAAAGCAGAATACACAGAATTAAACTACAGATTGGACATAGATGAAAAGAGAACTAGTGACCAGAAGATAATGATAAGAAGTTCACCTAGAACATGCAGAAACAGGGAGTGGGGGTGGGGTTTCTTTGTTAACTTGAAGGAGCAGTTAAAAGCAATGCATGGTCGATTGTGAAATTCCAGCAAATATCCAATAGGATTTTTAAAGAACAAAATAGAGGGAATGGTGGGAAAACTATATTGAAAAGAATTAAAGGTAATACCAAGTTCTCAGATTAAAAATATCCTACAACTACCAGCAGGATAATGAAAATTAAATTCATACTTCAGTACATCATGCTATAACTCCAGGGATAAAGAGAAAACTTTAAAAACCACCAAAGGGGGAAAAAAAGACAAATATACTAGAAAGGACAGAAGACAGTGAAGAATTATAGTACTAAGGGGGGAGGACAGGACTATCAATCTAGAATTTCATACCCAGCTAAATGCATTCAAGACAATGGACAAAATATACATTTTCATTGACCAGAAAAACACCACTCAAGACCCTCTTAAAAACTACTAAACTAAAGGATGTTCTCCAGGAAGAAGGAAATTGAACCTTTAGAAAGGAGTGGGATGCAGAAAGCAGTGGTGACCACAAAAATTGAAAAACAGTAAATTTATTGATTAAAAATAAAAATGTCATAAAAACTGATTTTTAAAAATTCCTATTGTGGAATTTAAACTAGATGACAATAATAACATGGGAAGGAAAAACAGATGTTTAATGAGCAATTTAAGCATATACTTCAATCTTTATAATCTTCTGGCAGAGGAAAAAAATACTAAATGACTTTAGACTTCATCATATATAGTAAAAGAGTACCACCAAAAGAAAACAACCTGTAGCTCTTAAACAGCAAAGAGCTAAAAGGGGCACAGGAAGGAATACAGACTATTTTGTAAACCCAAGTGATAGCAGGAAGGGAGGGGAAAAAAAAAACAGAAAGGCAGAAATAAGTCCAAATATAGCAATAATAGCAAGTGTAAACAGATTTAAAACAGATTATCAGAATGGATTTTTTAAAATCTGACCATATTTATTAATTGAAACATAAAAACTCTTTGGTTGAATAAAGAAATCAAAATTTTGGGCGCCTGGGTGGCTCCGATGGTTAAGCGTCTGCCTTCGGCTCAGGTCATGATCCCAGGGTCCTGGGATCGAGTCTCGCATCAGGCTCCCTGCTCCTTGGGAGCCTGCTTCTCCCTCTGCTTCTCTTTCTCTCTCACTCTCTCTCTCCCCCTCTCTCTCTCTCCCTCTGTCTCTCATGAATAAATAAATAAAATCTTTAAAAAAAATCAAAATTTTTGTTTTACCCTATTTAGAAGAGGGGAAGAAAATCCCAAAGTTCTTCTAGCTTTAACAAAGAACCTTCCTAAAGACACACTTCAGAAAGCTTAGATGTCTATTTAAATAATACTGGGGCAAAAAACTTCCAAAATAAAACCAGTGAAAGTTCTGTATACTTTTAGGAGTTACAGGTAACATTTTTCAGGACATGACAGCTGCTTTAAAACTGGATGTTGTTAAAGTTCTTTGTATAAATAACATTTCCAAGGACATTTTATTTTAATAATAGAAAACAATAAGAATACACACTGAGAGAAATCTCCACATTAGAGTATAAAATCTGTGCCTTTGTACTGGTTTCCATTGACCACTTTGTCTCAGAACTGGCTCTCTGAGTAGTTTCTTTATTAACTCTGGAGCTTTCTTTGACTAGCAGTTAGGAGAGCATGAGCTTTCCAGGGTAAGCCCTGGAGTTCTATTACTTATTGAGAAGATTCATACTTCATAATATGGAAAAGAGAAAAGGCACAGAGAATTGTAACAAATAGAATGTGAAGCATGTAATGTTTTGTGTTTTCAGTTTTCTTCTTTACTGCCTCTCAAGCAACAATTTTATCTTAAATTTAGATCTGTGTAAGAACCCTTCTTGCACATTCTTCATATTTTTACAGTGTATTTCCAGTGTTTACTACTCAGTATCCAAGTGAAAATATGTGTAGTGCATTACCTGTACTTTTAATGAAAAGTAGGCACCATTTTATTTATAAGTTTTACTGTTCCACTAAAAGAAGCCTTCCACATCTCTATAATACTTTACATGATGTTTTAAATCCATTTGATATACTCACACATCTAATGGGAATGTTATTACCCAGAAGCATTGTGTTTCACTTACATGAATGTAATCATGCTTTTCCTTAGGGAGGGAGAATCAGGATCAGTGCATGGAAAGGATGATACAACCTTTATAGTCCTAGACAGGCCAGTTATATGGTAACCACAGGTAGGCACGGGTTCTACAAATAAAGTAGGTGTCTTTGTAAGTTATCATACCTTCTTTCTCAAAGAGGGATATTTCCTCTAGAAACAAGTGGTATTGTAATTTTCAAGGGCCACTTTTTTATGCTGCCTTGGGTATGATTGCAAACACTAAGTTCTAACAACACAGTTTTCTTGTTAGCATAGTAAAATAATTCAACAATAGCAGTCACTAAATGTAGTGCTGAGGACTTTGGGGTTTTTTGTTTCTTTTCGGTTTTTTTGGTGGAGAAGTACCTGTTCCTTAAGATTAGTCCAGAGTCATACTCAGAAATATTTAAGGGAGAATTTCACCTCTAATTGTCCAATTTATCATACCCACGTGAAAGACACTGGTATTATAGAGATTCCTCCTTCAGCACTATGTAGCATGTAAAAGCAGAAACATTTTAAAATATTTAAGTACCATGATATTAACATGATAGTTAAAAGAATGTATTCTGGTATCTTTGAGTTCTCATAGAAAAGAGTACTACTAGTAACTAGGTGTAGACATCAGGATTGCCCACTTCTTCACAGCACTAACTCCTGTTCTACAGTTGAGACTCAGTGTCCAAATGGAAAAGATCAGGTGGAATAGTTGGCAGCCAGCAGTAACCAGGGTGGCTGCCCAGAGTCCCAAACTATTGATCCTAGTGTGGTCATTAAGGCCATTCTTGTTCATGGAGAAAAGAAAATTAACCTATCCAGACCCTGCTTTGTATGTGGAACTCTGAAAGACTTTTGGTCATTTAAAAAAGCATTCCTGGCAGAAAGTTGTTCTGCCTTAACTTTTTTGTACTTTCTGTATCCATTTGAGAGGTATCCGAGGTTGAATCTTTGCAGTGAATGCAAAGATGGGTCTATTCCTTTATGACACATATTACAGCTTACTTAGGAACAAACAGGCTAATCCGTATCCTATAATTTTGTCTCATTAATTGTTTCATGGGAGCCTCCCTTTAAACAGGTCTGGGAAATTTTTGGACAGCTCTAGAACCCAGCTTAGTTTTCTTTGTCTGCAGGCCAGAGATAGAGCCAGCTGTCCAGCAAATTCCAGGACTTTACAATGAGGTTCTTGTAGGTCATTATCATGGTCTGAAATTTAAATAGAAACTAGATTGTTGGACCCTGTGCCTTGAGAGAAGAAAGTTGATAGCAGAGGCTGTTAAATAGGCAAGGGCTGACATTTTCTTTTAGTTCCAAGATGGAAGAAGGTCTTACATTTTAAAAATCATATAAGGACTCAGCAGCTCCCAGCAGGATTGGAGTGGCATTTTCTGCTAACAAAACTTGATGTAAATCAGTCATCAAGCCTTACATCTTGACACTGCTCATCTGAGTCAGCTGATAGGGCTTCTCACAGCTGTGATTAAAATGGTTTGACAGACTTGATTTGGGCTTTGAAATAATCAAACACAAGGCACATCAGTGGTGGGCCTTGGGTTGCCACTGAGGAATGGAAAGTAAATGGAAACTTTATTGGCCTACCATTAATATTTCCTGAGGAGAGAGACCAGGTTATAGATCTCATTGTTGTATAAACTATAGACAATGTGTCTAGACACGTCAGTTGAATTATGTACAAACTTTTGGGTTACTTTATTTTTCAGAGTTTTATTTGGATGTTTGCCTATCTCTGCTATGGGCAGTGAAGGCATTGATGAATCTTTAGGGCTTTACAAACTTCGCAATTTGAAGTGTTTTGCTGACACGTCAATTTTAGCATGTGGGTATGCACCCGCCTATCTGAAAAGATAAATGCAGTTTCTAAAACCTTTTTATCTGATTAACTTTTTTTATATGAATAAAATCTATCTGAAGTGGTCATCAAAGTGGGAGGCATGAGCTGTGCTCTTTATTGTGACACTTCTGTGCTTTGTGGGCCTGACAAATAGGGTAGCTCTTTAAATATCATTGAGCATACTGGAAAATTTAGAGCATACTCATCACTCTGTTATTTTTAGAATCCCCTCTGTGTGTGATTCAAGCTATGGTTATGCAAGCAAGATAAAAAAGTCTGTTCTCTGATGCTGCCAGGCAGCCATCCAGGAAAGGCTAAAGAAATGGTACAAAAGGTACCCTGCCAACGTAGGCCATGGATTTGGAGCCTGATTCTGAAGAGGGACAAAGTCTAAAAGAGTTGGCAGAGGAGACTGGTTAATTGATAAGATAAAGATAAAAGCAAGATAGAATGAGAAAATACCAACCTTGCTATGTCATTAGCCAGAGTAATAGAAACTAATAACCATTTCTGTTAATTATTAATAGAAATTAATAATTAATAATATTAAAATGTTTGCTCCTTTAGAAATGACAGCTCTCATTTTACATAGCCACGATTTACACAAAAGCATGAAGTAGTATATTCATAACTGTGAACATACCTTTCTTTATCCTGTAACTCAGCAGGGACACTGAGATCCTTAAACTAAAAGTAGATTTTTCATTTTTTTAACTTTTTTTTGAAGGAAAGTTTAAAAAAAATTATTAGTAAATAGGAGTACTATTTAAGTTTATAATTTAGTGTTATATATTCTTTTTCTACTCAGAAACCAGATTTTTGATAATTTAGTTGAATAAGATATATGAACCTATTCCAGGTAGAAAACTATTTTACAATTTTTTTTAATTTTATTATGTTAGTCACCATACATTAGTTTTTGATGTAGTTTCCATGATTCATTGTTTGCGTATAACATCCAGTGCTCCATGCCATACGTGCCCTCCTTAATACCTATTTTACAATTTAGTTTGCTAAACTCTAATTCAACATCCAACATTTGAAAATTTAAAAAGTTTAAATGATGGCTCTCTTTCTAAAATAATGACTCTGGAACCTATATTTCTCCCAGTCTGGGGAGAAAATGGATAAAAATATTCAAAGCGTTTGGAGTTTTGGCTTATTTCTTTCTTAATTGTCTAAGAAGAGTTTTTCACAGCTCTCCCAGAAATATAAGAACTTAGTGGTGCTCGGGCACCTGGGTGGCTCAGTCGGTTAAGCGTCCAACTCTTGATTTTGGCTCAGGTCATTATCTCCGGGTCCTGAGATCAATCCCTGTGTCAGACTCCAGCTTAGCGGGGAGGCTGCTTGAGCTTCTCTCTCTCCCTCTCCCCTCCACACCACCACCACCACCACCCCCCGCACATGTACGTGCTCTCTCAAAAAAAAAACTTAGTGGTGCCTTTAAACAATTTAAGAAGGAACTCTAGTATACTTGAGAGATTTTTACTTTTCTAGAAATCTCTCAAGACACACAGTTGACTAGAGTTTTGTACAATATACTAATATACTCATTACTTTTTTTGAGAAATCTGCAATTCCTGCAGCCATACTACTTAGGCATCAGAAAGACAGCTGCCTGATTTCCTGCTCCCTGACCCACAATTCAGTGGGCTTTCACAAAAAAAAAAAAAAGAGCCTAATACTCAATGAACAGAAGAAATTGTTAAATTATTAATATTAAGATTGATTATTTTTATCAGAAGTTGTTAGGCAAACTAGAGATTATACAGGACACTTATATTCCAAGGAAAGGAAACATTCTAACTGCTCAGATAAGGCATGTAGGAGCCTATTTCACTAAAGGTTCAAGAGTAAAACATAGATTCACATCTATACAGATGGCTTTCAGCTTTCCATGTACTCAATTGTCATTGGTATATTTGTCTTCCAGGGAGCAGCAGCTTCCTTTTAAAGAGTTTTGTGTCTTAGAATTGTACCCTTCCTACTTCATTTGCAGTACATAGCTGAGCTTTGTAATTCCAGAGGGTTGCATTAAGAAAGAAGAAGAATAGGGGCGCCTGGGTGGATCAGTTAAGCGACTGCCTTCGGCTCAGGTCATGATCTCAGGGTCCTGGGATTGGGCTCCCTGCTCGACGGGAAACCTGCTTCTCCCTTTCCGACTCCCCCTGCTTGTGTTCCCTCTCTTGCTGTCTCTCTCTCTGTCAAATAAATAAATAAAATCTTTAAAAAAAAAAAAAAAAGGGAAGAAAAATAGACCTAAGTAGCTTAAAACTTATGTGGTAAAGAACACAGGAGAAATTTAACAAATGGAATATGGGACACTGTTATAATTTCCATCCACATAGAATATATGCCTTAAAAACTATTCAAAAAGGTTGAAATGTTAGGGTGGAAAGAGACACACCAAGCGAGAACCAACAACAACAACAAAAGCTACATAAATACCAAATAAAATAGAATTTAAGGCACAAAGCTTAAGTAGGATAAAGGATACTACATTAATGAGTCACCAAGAAGATGTCATGAATTCATATGCACTCAAAATCTATTAAGAAAAAACTTGTAGGGGCGCCTGGGTGGCTCAGTTGGTTAAGCGACTGCCTTCGGCTCAGGTCATGATCCTGGAGTCCTGGGATCGAGTCCCGCATCGGGCTCCCTGCTCAGCAGGGAGTCTGCTTCTCCCTCTGACCCTCTTCCCTCTCGTGCTCTCTCTCTCTCTCATTCTCTCTCTCTCAAATAAATAAATAAAATCTTTAAAAAAAAAAAAAAGAAAAAACTTGTAAAATTATGAGAAGTTGGCAGATCATCAATTATAATGGGTTATTTTAAAGTGCCTTCATCAACACTGATGGGTTGAGCAGACTAAAAATTAGTAAGTATATGGAAGATTTTTTTTTTTTAAGATTTTATTTATTTATTTGACAGCATAAGTAGGCAGAGTGGCAGGCAGAGAGAGAGGGAGAAGCAGGCTCTCCACTGAGCAAGGAGCCGGACATGGGGCTCGATCCCAGGACCCCAGGATCATGACCTGAGCTGAAGACAGCTGCCTAACTGACTGAGCCACCCAGGCGCCCCAAGTATATGGAAGATTTGAACAACCAAAATAATCTTGATTTACTGATGGATCAAGCAGACCAGTATTAAGAAGTGTATGGTAGATCTGAACAATAAAAGTAATAAGCTTATTGTAGTATATTTGGAAACCGGTACACAACAAATAGAGGTAATTATTCTGTTTGAATACATATGGAACATTCACAAAATTTGTGTACTAGGCATAAAGGAAATCTTAGCAAATTTGAAAGATTCTTTATCATGCAGAACATAGTCTCTGGCCATAGTGCAGTTAAATTAGAATTATCAAAAGGATGGCTTAAAAGGAGGTAAATAAATAGAAACATGAAAAGCTTTCCCCAGGAGTTGAAGAGGAAATCAAAATGGAAACTCTGTATTTGTTATAAAGATATTGTATAGCAAAACTGTATTAAATGTCAGATGTGTGGGTTACAAATAAAGTCAGAAGAGTAAATTACAGCTTTAAATGCATTAATGAAAATTTAAGTATGACAAATGAATTGAGAATACCGTTCAAGAAGCTAGGTACAGAATCTTAAGAATGTAGAAGGTAACTATAATAATTGCATAAATTGATGAAGTAGAACAAAGAAAATATAGAACACTTTAGTAAAACCAAAAGCCATTTTTTAAAGAAAAATTGTATAGAAACAAGTTTTATAAAAATTGTATAGAGCAGGCCTGACAAAAAAAGTGAAAAGGTACCAGTAAACAATATTAGTAAGATTAATAAATAATAAAAATGGGCATAATTGAAAGTACAGAAATACTGAAAATATGTAAGAGAATGTATTCTGAACAACTTCTGCTAATACCTTTTTAAATCTAATGAAATAGTAACTCTGTAGAAAAATTTAATCACCAGACTCACAAGGAAATAGAAAACGTGAATAAACAAATAACTATTAGAGAAATTGTAGTCGAAATGACATCTTTCAAATGATATCAGGCTCAGATTTTTTTCCTCACATATTATCAGCAGTTCAAGGAATAGACGATTCTTACTGTAAGTGAAAATTTTCAGAGGTTAGAAGAAGAAAAGCAGCCAGGTCCTTAATATGAGATTGATGTAACTTTAAAATCCCAATAAGGATAGAACAGGAAAAAAAGTATATATATCAATCTCACAAATAGAGATGAAAAAAAATTTTTTTAACTCAACAAATCTAAAGTAGTTATTTTTTTTAAGTAGAGACTAAATAGGATTTATCCTAGGAATGTAAGTTCAACATCAGAAAGATTAATACCAAATTAACAGCCTTAAGGTTTAAAGGTTTAAATATTTAAAAACTATACAGTCATCTCAGATGCAAGAAAATTCTTACAGTAAAATCTAATATTCAGTACAAAAACAAATCAGAAGTGGAAGGGGATTTTCTTAACCTAAACGAATTAATCAAAACCCTGTGGCAAGTATCATACATAATGATCTAATTTTCAGAAATACTCCTAGTAAATTCAAGAACAAGGCATGGATGTCTACTAACCATATTTCTGTTCAGCATAATAGTGGAGGACCTAGTCATTTCAGTAAGAAAAATAAGAGCTATAATTACTGAAGAGAAAAAACTGAACTGTCCCTATTCGAAGACAATATAATTGTCTACAGAGAAAATCCAGGAGAACCAGCAAACTGTTAGTAGAATTACAGAGGCTTCAGCAAGGTTACAAGAGAAACATCAATGGTGTTCCTACAAGTAACCAATTACAAAATGTAAGTCAAATTAGCAATGAAAACTAATGCCATGGAGAAAATTAGAAAAATGGAGAGGTATGAGTACACTTATAGGAAAACCCAGTGCCATTTATCCACATAAATTTAGTGTATTTTGAATCAAATTCAAATGTGAATTTTGAGGTAACTTTAAAAGTTGATACTACAGTTCTTACGAAAAAGCCAAGAGGAAGTAAGAAAAATCGGAAGAAGTTGGAAACAACTGCTCTATCAGAGATTAAAACCCGTAAAGGTCTAATAATTAAAACAGTGAAGTAAATATTAGTACAGTATAAAGAAGGAAAAACATTGGAACATTAGAAAGCACAAACTGTAGAAAGTTTGATACACAAAAGAAGTTACATTACAAATTAGCAAGGAAAAGATGGATTATTCTTATTAAATGTTGCTTGGACAAGTCATCCATATGGAAAAAAATAAATCCAGTTCATACCTTGTTATATGCACAAAGCTCAATTCCAGGTTAATTAAAAGTCTAAATGAGAAAAGCAAAACTTTGAAACATTTAAAAGTATATGTAAAATATGTACACTCGGAGTAGGGAAAGATTACTTGAGTCACAAAAAGCACCAGTCATGAGGGGAAAGACCAATACATTTAATATAAAAATGTAAAAGTATGGAATAGTAAAAGATACCATAGACAAATTGAAAAGACAGCCACAAACTAAAAGATATTTATCACCTGTATGATGAAGATTAATATTCTGAACATTAAAAACAAGCCAGTGGAAAACTGGAAAGATGGTATGTGCAGGTGGCTTACAGCTAGAGAAACCTAAATAGCTGAAAAGCTTATAAAAGATGCTAACCATCTCTAGTAGCCAAAAAATTTGAAATGATGAGATCGTTTCACGCTTACCAAATTGACAAAAACCAAAAAAGCCTGACAATAAATGGTATTGGCAAAGTTGTGGGAAAGGACACTTTGATACACTGCTGGTTGAAGTATAAATTGATACAACCACTTGCAGAGCAATTTTATAATTAGCAAAATTAAAACTTTTGTTCTTAGATGTGGCCTCTAGAGAATCATACACATGCACAAGGAAATACATAAGATTCATTATTTGTAAATTACATATTTGTAAGTGGAAGTTTGGAAACAACCTGAATGTTCATAAGCCGGAGACTGAGTGGTAAATCACAGTATGCAGTAGAGTTCTACAAAGCACTGAAAGTGGGTTCACTGGAGCAGGGGTCGGCAAATCTGGCTTCCCACCTGTTTTTATAATGAGTTTTAGTGGAGCCCACTGCTGCTGTATATTCATCCAGGTGTTGTCCGTGGCTGCTTCTGCATGGCCACAGCAGAAAGTAGTAGTTGTGACGGAGACCGTATGATCCACAGAGCCTAAAAGAATTTACTAACTGGTCCTTTCCAGAAATTTGCCAACCCCTGCACTAGTGCTACATGTATTAAGTTGTATAAATTTCAAACATAATGTCATGTGAAAATAGCTTATTGCAGAATAATATGTAATTAGAGTTTGAAAACATGCAAAATACCTCAATATGTTATAGATACCTACTTATGTAGTAATAGTATAAAATATGCATGAGAATCATGAACACCATATACATGGTAGCATTTACCATAGTAGAGGGAAAGAGGGGGAGCGGGAGAGGGAGGTTACAGAGGAGGCTTCACCAGTTTCAGTAATAACTATTTATTTGACAAATGTGGAACAAGTAAAAATGTTAGGATTTGATGTATAACTGGATAGGGGGACATGAATGTTATATTACTTAACTGTACCTTTACTTGAGTACTTTAAGGATATATTACTTAAATGTACCTTTAAATTTTATGAAAAATTTAAAATTTTCCTAATTTGATACAGGTAATGTGTTAATGGCAAATCAGTAATATTTTAATGAGAAAGCTCTTAATAGTTTTTCTAGTACAGATTTTTAAAGTACTTTCTGTAAAGTGACAGAAATGGAAGATTTCATACTTCAGTTTAATTTTACCAGGAATATTATTTACATGTAGTTCATTGACAGAAAGGTACATGAAGATAACTAAGAAGACTAGCAGGATCCTTTTTAGGTTTAGAATAATAATCAGGTATGCTGAGGCCTGAGCTGAGATGTGCAGTAAAAGCTAAGGATGATAAAAAGCCTTTGTTCAAGAAACAAAGACAACGAAGAAATATTTGACCCATTGCATGATATAAATGGTGTACTTTTTTAAATAACCAAAGAAAAGTAGAACTTAGAAAATATATGTTATGGAAGAAAGAGTACAGTTGAGTGTGTCAGTTTTAGTCTCAGCTCTGTCACAAACTAGCCTTGTGATCTTGCAGAGGTCCTAGTTTTCATAAGCATACTGTGAAGCAGTTAGCTTGAATGATCACACTGGTCCCTTCCCACCTCTGATTCAGTCTTGTTGACTCCTATTTTCAGTCCATTGTTCCCATCAAAAACTATCTTCCAACATAAATAAATGTGGGGGGACTTAAAGCCTGAGATAAAGGAAGAGTTCTTACACAGTGCCTAGCCACTTCAGCCCATTTCTTCAAGCCAGGAGGCTTGTTTATCCTCACTCCCAACTGGTTGAACTGCTTACGGTCTTCAGACAGGCCAGTTTCTTACTGGGCTTAGAGCCTTGGTATCTCCTGTTTCTTTCTTCTTGCGCACTCCAACTAGAGATTTACTCCTGTGGTATATAGTGGTGCTTTTTCCAGGCAGTCTTCCTAGAGTTGCCTAGGCAAATGGATGGTGGAGCCTCTTACTGAATTAGCCAACAGTGGAGAAGAGCAGGCTTTGTCGGGAAAACTGGTGTGTTTTCCCTTGAATATGAAATCTGATCCAGTGTCAGTTGAACATTCAAATAGAGATATGTAGTAGCTTCTTTAAGTATACAGATGTGGAGATTAGGAACACAATCTAGGTTGAGAGTATAGATTTGGTATATAGTATAGTTACCAGCTTAAATGTGTTAATTCAAGGAAAAATATAGACAGGAAAGGAAAGAAAACCTCAGACTGAATCCTCAAGAAAACCAATTAAATTTAAGGGGTGGGGTAGTTAGGGAAGAGGAAGAAGATTGAAGAGTAGCCAGTGAGATTGGAGAAAAAGTAGAAAAGTATGACCTCAATGGAATCCAAGCATATCAAGTAGGATGAGGAGTGGGGGGGGGGACTGTTCATGGGGCCGGGTTGGGTGGGCGAGGGAGGGTTGTTCAACTGAATCTAACAACAAATAAGTCATTGGTGATCTTGGCAAAAACACTGTCAGTGAATTGGTGAACCAGGAAGCCACAGATTTTGGCAGGTTGAGGGATGAATTGGAAACCGTGAATATAGCCAGTTCTTTGAAGAAGTTTGGCTGTTCAGGGAGGATGCGGGGAGGCTGAGGATCTCTTTGAGAGAAGTTACTTAATGCTAATGGAAAAGAGCTTGGAAAGAAGAAAGGGTGGGAGATAACAGGCACCAGGACAGTTAACTGATGGGTCCCAGTTAACGTAGGGAGATTGGGATGTCCAGATGGAAGGGTTACCTTTAGCAATGAAGATGTCAAGACAGAGGAAGCAAGGATGTGCGTGAAGCTAAAACTCCAGTTTAATGAATTTTTTCTCATTGAAGATGTCAGTAGTTATGTACTGAGAGTGAGAGGGTAGTTAAGTAATGTTTGTGTTAAGTCGAAAAGGATTTGCAGTAATTGCTGTGGAGCAGAGCAGAGAATAAGAGCCTTGGAGAATAGAGAAAGCTCGCCAAGTAGAGACCAGAGTTTGAAGTTGGAGGCAGCAGCATAGAGGTGCTACCATCTGCAGAGCTGTATGGTGTGTATTCTCTTTCAGGCAGTTCCACCTGCAGCCTGCATGGGAAGCCTTAGTGTTGATAGAAGGTGAGTAACTTAATTTGATCCGGGGTTGCCAGTTTGCACCGTAGATGTGACAGAAGTGTGGCACAAAGGTGTTGAGGAAGTTGGCGACAGAGTGGTTAAAGAGATAAACCAAAAACTCAGGACTAGGGGTCAGCTTACTGCAGCCACAGGCCAAATCTGGCCCACTGCTTCTTTTGTTGTGTTTTTTTTTTTTTTTTTTTCATTTTAATGTTTACAAAAGTACCTGTGTAACATCTTATAATATGCCCCTTGGCTCACATAGCCTAAAATATTTACTGTCTAAGAAAAGTTTGCTGACCCCTTATCTCAACCAAAATAGGGTTACAGTAAAAACAGAAGGGGACTGACAGGTAGAAATAGAGGGTTCAAGGGACTGAAGGTCTCAGTCAGGTCTTGGGACAGCTGAGTGAGACTGGAAGAATAGGAGGCTATAGTGAGAGGATTGTGAGTTGAAGGTTTCAGAGCTGGGGCAGCTGTGCTCGAGCTTTTGGCCATGGCAGCGGGGCCACAGTAGAGGCTATGCCTGTCTGTGGAACTGTCAAGGAACTTGAGAGCCTGGGTGGAGATGATGAAGTCACCCAGGAGTTGCAGGAAAGGAAGTTGGGGAGTTGTGCCATTCAATTTGGGATGAGGTAGTTAATCTGGTAAATAACGGAATCAGAGTCAATCCTGAAAGGGGAGGCACAGCAGACTGGAAGGCCAATGACGTTTAAAAAGGAAGAAGTGGCTAGTGAATGTTGGGTAATGGAAACATAGCCAAAGGAACTTGGGACCTTCAACTGGATTCCATTCCTAGGGCTTTCGGGCATCGTACAGGTTGGTCATCCATTTAAAATAAGGCAGCTTGCCATTGTTGCTTTAGCTCTGGAAGGCCGAAGCAGCACACGTTTGTGGATATGGACTCCAGCGTTCCGCAGTGCTTTGGGGACATAATCAGCCTTAATGCTGGAGGCCATTCTTCCTGATCACCTCGGGGCACAGTTGTTGAAGAACTTCCTCATAAGGGACCTTCAAGTCCTTTCTAATGCAGATTTTGTGATAATACAAATATGATAGTTTTCTCTAAAATACAAGGAAATGGTCCACTTAATTCACAGATGATTTTTTCACTTTAATTCCTTGTTTATTACCGAGCACCAGCTCTGTTGCAGGCACTTCGTAGGGCTACAGAAATGAGCAGCATCCCTTGTTACCTGTGTATGGACCGCTCTGGCCATTGTTGCTTTCTGTGTGAGCAAGTGGCAGCCATACTTTTACCTATGTATATTTCTGCTTTGCTTTGTCTTGACTTCAGGACCACAGATGTAATAGTGCTATCTACCACCATTTAAATTTCTCATGGGATAAAATGGTTAAAAAATCTGAAGCCTTTGCTCCAGTGTCCTAGGGCCCGTGCAGTAATGCCTCATACTCAGCCCTCCGTGAACGTTTTTTTTTTTTTTTTTTTTAATTAAAATCTTTCCTTTCTGTACTAGCATAACCTGTACCTTTAGGCAAAACTTGAATTTACTGTGTTTTGTGTTTGTGTGTGTGTGCTTGTTTTTCAACTAGTTGATGGATTTACAACTGAGTGACAGTAACTTTCGTCGACACATCTTGTTGCAGTATCTCATTTTATTCCAGTATCTTAAGGGGCAGGTCAAATTCAAAAGGTAAGTTAATATGGGTAGTAAATGATTTCTAAACAGTCCTCTCTAAAAGAGGACTCACGTACTGATATATTTTTTTTATGTATCAGACACATTTAATGCATGAGGGTCACATCCCTGAAACCTTCCTTTTGCAGCAACACTAGAGAATCAGGGGCTTTTGTTAGAGATTCTAGATGTTAGGATATTTATTTCAGAGAGAAGGTGTTGACTATATCTACTGTCAGTGGAAGTCTCTCCTGCTGAGCACTGGGGTTCCTGGGGTCCTCAGATGTGTGGGTGCATCTCTGTTCCAGACTTCTACCATTACCCCGCTCACCTCACCCAGGCCTTCTCCAAACCTGATTGGACGACTAAGCCTGTAAGACTTCTCTCACGAGATGTGGAGTGGTCTAGGACGTTACAACTCAAAAAAGTGAAGTAAATCTTGGAAGAACAGAGGAGTTCCAGTTTCTTTGGGGTTTCAGAAAACCTCATCAGTTCCTCTACTTCCTGAGTACCTCCACCTGTAGCATAGACCACTTCCTCTTATCCTACCCATAACTGAAGTCAAGTTCACCATTACTCAAAGGCATTTTTAAGTTTGCAAAGCAATGTTGCATTTATTAGTTGTGTGGAAAACGTGCCTTTACTACCTGCTGGCTTTGAATCCCACTTTCATGACTCAGTGCAATTTAGCTGTTTCAGACTTGTGATTTTTAAGATGACACATAGCAAGTACTCAAAATGTTATTTCTTATCCTTCTGTTGTTGAGTTTTAATATAGCATGGTAGGAAGATCAAGGACTTTGGAGCCAGACCTCGGTTTGAATTCAAGCTTTATCTGTATGGTCTCTGTTTAATACGCACACATCCTCATTCTGAGAATTAAATGAATAATGTGTCCAAAGTGCTCAGATCCTGGCACAGTAGTCTATCACTATTATTGGCTGGCTATAAAGCATCCAGTGCTAGTGAGAGCTGAATTAAAGGCACCCATTAACACTTTGGGTCTGCCTTCAGCTTTCTCTAAGGTTTGGGAGTTTTTTATTCATTGTGTTTTGATTGCCTTTTAAAGGAATATATCTGAATGTGCAACATGGAGAGGAATATGTTAATATTGTCTCAGAGGTTTTCATTCCACATTAAATTTCTTATTTTAGGAAACACTCATTGCTCTGTTCATAGTTAATCAGACTGATAAGAGTGTCATCCTCCCTCATCCACCTTTGTGTCTTCAATTCTAACAATCCTAAATGAAGTGCAAGAATTTTCTCTTATAATCCCCTCATTTGTGATTGTTCTTATCTTGGTAATTTTTGACACTAGTATGGTTAACTTATCTGTTACATGCCTTGGGTTTTTATAAGACATTATATAAGCCTTAAAATTGAATATACATTGCTATAACTCAAGCATGCTTTTATTGTTTTTTTTCCTAGTTCAAACTATGTTTTAACTGATGAGCAATCACTCTGGATTGAAGATACTACAAAATCAGTTTATCAAGTAAGTTCAACATGCAACAAACCCATGATTGAACAAAATGGAAATTTAGAATTTTCTTTGTTTCAGCCCCAAATAGGAAAATAAGGATAAAGTTAAGCTCAGGTACAAGACCACGAACACTTCTTGGTCCTCTGCCTACAAACCACTCCTATGATGCAGAAAGTTGTTGAAAGCTTAGTATATTCTTTCTAATCACAGCTACTATCTGAAAACCCCCCCGATGGAGAACGATTTTCAAAGATGGTAGAGGTATGTGTTTTATATTTACAGTCTTCTTAGCACCAAATAGAATTTCAAAGGCCTTCATTATACAAATGTAATGTCTTTGTTTTTTCCAGCATATATTAAACACTGAAGAAAACTGGAACTCATGGAAAAATGAAGGCTGCCCAAGTTTTGTGAAAGAAAGGTAAATATATACCCAAGCACTATGAGAAGAAAGGCATTTCAAAATACAGTTTGACGTGATTATTTTACATGATGTATAGAAGTATATATGTATATATTTCGTATTAAAAAGTATAGGTTGAACTCTGTAAGCATACAACCATTTTGATTTACTTCTAGTTGAATCTTTCACCTCAGATTTCTTATCATTAAGTTCCCAGAACAAATTATTATTATTGAAAAAAATGCTATATACCCACTCCTTGTAATTTGTCCCCTGGTGTGGCATTTTTGTCTTCTATCTGATGAGTGTTCTATAATAATAGGAAGCTTTTATATTTTTATAGGAAGAAAACAATAATTGAATTTTCTTTTACATTAAACACTTTTTATGTGTGCTATCCATTTGTAATTCCAGTTTGTTTCATTCACCACAGAACATCAGACACCAAGCCGACAAGAGTAGCTCGCAAGAGAACAGCACCAGAGGACTTCCTAGGGAAAGGACCCAACAAAAAGATTCTGATGGGAAAGTAGGTTAACCTGTCTCCATATGTGGGATGGTATTCGTTTTTTTAATAGTTTGAAGATGTTACTGTAAGAGCTCCCCAGTGTATGTGTTTTTCGTGTTTTTGGTGTTTGGTACATACATAGATGATTAAAACAGACCACACGCTCTCAGTCTCAAGGGCCCATTACATGAATTCATGCAGAAAGATAAGCTTCCATTTTGTCTCCTGCTTCCCAAATCCATGGCTCTAGGCTGTTCCACGTTTTCCATGTCATAGACAATACAGTCACTGTTAGATTGATCCAGCTCACTTCTGGTTGCTGCAAGGTACCATAATCCTTCAATTTCTGTTACCTTCCAGTTAATTATTCATTGCTCTATACTCTGCTTGAATGTTTAAAAAAAAAAAAAGGATTGTATCATTAAATATATACTTCTATAGAAAACTTGCCAAATACCAAAAATTAATGGAGAAAAATTAAAACTCATTCTATCACCACCTAAAAATTCACTATTTAAGTGTTTTTACAACTTTACGGCATATGAGGATGATGTCCATTAAAAATGTATTTATTTATGTGTCTGTTTTGTAGTGAGGAGTTAACAAGGCTTTGGAATCTCTGTCCTGATAATATGGAAGCTTGCAAATCAGAGACAAGGCAAGTTTAAAATGTTTCACATGAGGTACTGCTTTTCTCAAATGTTAAGTGAATGAAATTAATTTATTATGGTTGACTTTGGCATAGCAGAATATGGCTTCCCACCATGAAACACCTAGAAATGTTGATAAAATAATTTTAGAAATCACAGAAAAATATGAATTCACAAAAGAAGGGGGAACTGAAAACCAAAGTATGAGCCAATATGGTTGCTTCTAGCTGGGAAGCTTGCAGATGCTTCCCACTTTGGGGAACCAGGGAACTTAGGTTTTAAGAGCCACAAAAGGTCAGAAGGTAAGGCCTTGGGCCTGCACAGATTTGTAACTGAGTTTCCTTTGAATAAATCTGAAGCCCTTGAAGCACTACACTAAACATAAAAAGAAGAGCAGACTGGGGAGGAAGGACTTGATCACTGGCCCAGGAAACAAGCTTGTCCACTTCTAACTGGGGTATGGGTGAAAAGGAGAAAAGTACACCCGGAGAAATTATAACCACAAGTCTGCTGTCATGGAGTCCTCCAGTTTAAATTTATACTACCAGCAGTGTAAAGGAACCCCTTCGCTAAGGGGGTGAATTTAGATGTCTCAGTGTGATGATACAAAGCTTTCTGGAGGTCACACCTTCAACCTAAGCCACACAAGGATCCTATAGATAAAAGTCTGAAGGTACTCAACCATCTGAACTTAAAACGTTCAAGAAAACAATCTACCATGAGAAAGGATCAGGGGATAGAACAAACAAAACAAACAACAGAAGTTAGACAACCACTTAATATAACCATCAAGTAAATACAGCTTAAAATAAGTATATTTAAGATAGTTAAGGACATAAAACAAGGAATTGAAACTTAAAAGGAAGAGGACACTCTCAGGACCAAGCAAATTTGAAAAAACAAGTAATAATTCTAGCAATAAGAAAATATAGTCATCGAATTATAAGATTTAATAGGCATGTTAAATAGTAGACTAGACACAGGTGGAAATAATTAATGAATAAGGAGGTGCCTGGGTGGCTCAGTCGGTTAAGCGGCTGCCTTCAGCTCAGGTCGTGATCCTGGAGTCCTGGGATCGAGCTCCACATCAGGCTCCCTGCTCAGTGGGGAATCTGCTTCTGCCTTTCCCTCTGCCTGCAGCTCCCCTTGCTTGTGCTCTCTCACTCTAGCTCTCTCTCAAATAAATAAAATCTTTAAAAAAAAAAATCATAATGTAAATTAGAAAACAGAATTAACTGATAAATGTATTATAGGTTTAAACTTTTGAGAAATAGAAAACTTACGACCTTAAATGTCTATAAACTTAAGAGTTAAAATTAAGAATCCAGCACCGAACCCCAATGTTTATAGCAGCATTATCTACAAAGCCAAATTATGGAAAGAGTCTACCTATCCGCTGATGGATAAAGAAGATGTTTGTGTGTCTGTAATGGAATATTATTTGGCCATAAAAAATGAAATCCTGCCATTTGCGACAACATGGATGGAGCTAGTGTGTATTATGCTAAGACAAATACCATATGATTTCATTCATATGTAGAATTTAAGAAACAAAACAGATGAACACGGCGGGGGAAACAAAAAAAAAAAGACAAAACAGACACTTAACTAGAGAGAACGAACAGGTGGGTGGCAGGATGGATTAAATGGGTGATGGGGATTAAGGAGGGCACTTGTAATGAGCACAGGACGATGTATGGAAGTAATGAAACACTAGATTCTACACCTGAAACTAATATTACACTGTAAATTAACTAACTAGAATTTAATAAAAACTTGGAAAAAAAAAGTAACACTGAACCAAGTAAATTACAAAGAAAGTAAAATAAATCTGGAAATCGGTAAGATAAACAAATAATAGCATCAGCAAAACCAATATTTTTTTAAAAACTAGGAAAATTTTAAAAATGCTAGCAAGCCAATTAGTACATTTAGATCCCTGCCAAATCTGAGAAGTCAACCCAGTAGAAAAATGGACAAAGAAATAGACAATTTCAAAAGTGGAAATCTTAATACTCAACATCAGTAGTAACTAGAAACATCAGATTAAAAACCAAAGCAGGCAGCTTCATAGCCAAGAAATTCAATAATTTAAATGCATCGGGATTTTGTATGAATTGTGGGTAAGAATAATTTGCCAGAGGCAAGGGAAACAAGGGCAAAAATGAACTATTGGGACTTCATCAAGATTAAAAGCTTTTGGGGCACCTGGGTGGCTCCGTCGTTAAGTGTCTGCCTTCGGCTCAGGTCATGATCCCAGGTTCCTGGGATCAAGTCCCACATCCGGCCCCCTGCTCCGCGGGAAGCCTGCTTCTCCCTCTCCCATTCCCCCTGCTTGTGTTCCTGCTCTCGTTATCTCTGTCAAATAAATAAAAAATCTTTAAAAAAAAAAGATTAAAAGCTTTTGTACAGCAAAGGAAACAGTCCACAAAACCAAAAGACAACCGACAGAATGGGAGAAGATATTTGCAAATAACACACCAGATAAAGGGCTAGTATCCAAAATCTATAAAGAACTTATGAAACTCAACACCCAGAGAACAAAGAATCCAATCAAGAAATGGGCAGAAGACATGAACAGATATTTCTGCAAAGAAGACATCCAGATGGCCAATAGACACATGAAAAAGTGCTCAACATCACTTGGCGTCAGAGAAATCCAAATCAAAACCTCAATGAGATACCACCTCACACCAGTCAGAATGGCTAAAATTAACAAGTCAGGAAACGACAGATGTTGGCAGGGATGCGGAGAAAGGGGAACCGTCCTACACTGTTGGTAGGAATGCAAGCTGGTGCAGCCACTCTGGAAAACAGTATGGAGGTTCCTCAGAAAGTTGAAAATAGAGCTACCATATGATCCAGCAATTGTACTACTGGGTATTTACCCCCAAGATACAAATGTAGGGATCCGAAGGGGTACGTGCACCCCGATGTTTATAGCAGCAATGTCCACAATAGCCAAACTATGGAAAGAGCCTAGATGTCCATCAAAAGATGAATGGATAAAGAAGATGTGGTACATATATACAATGGAATATTATTCAGCCATCAGAAAGGATGAATACCCACCATTTGCATCGACGTGGATGGAACTAGAGGGTATTAACGCTAAGCGAAATAAGTCAATCAGAGAAAGACAAGTGTCATATGATCTCACTGATACGAGGAATTGAGTAACAAGACAGAGGATCATAGGGGAAGGGAGAGAAAAATGAAACAAGATGAAACCAGATAGGGAGACAAACCATTAAGAGACTCTTAATCTCAGGAAACAAAGTGAGGGTTGCTGGAGCGGTGGGGGGTGGGAGGGATGGGGTGACTGGGTGATAGACATTGGGGAGGGTATGTGCTATGGTGAGCACTGTGAATTGTGTAAGACTGATGAATCACAGACCTGTACCCCTGAAACAAATACATTACATGTTAATTTTAATAAATAATTTGCCAGTGATGCTGGTGGGAGCCTAAATTGGTACAGCCACTTTGGAAAACAATTTGGCAGTAACTAAAAGTCAAAGATGTGCATACTCTACGTCCTAACAATTCCACTCCTGGGTTGGTTGATCTTTAAAGTAATTCCTTTAAAACTTCAGGTTGAGAATCAGTGATTTGTGAAGTCAGTTTATTAGTTGCCACCAACATTTTTTTTTTTAGGGAAATAGAAAATATATTTTTGTGAAACGTTAGCTTTACTTACATTTGATACACATGCTTGCATTTATGTGTGTGTTTTGGGTTGTAATATAAAATTAATTCCTTACTGTGAGTTGTAGGGGAAGTTTGAACACCATAATGTCTAAAGAAACTAGTTCACCTGCACAAATGAGACAGGTACAAGAATGTTCGTTTAGCAGTGTCATAGCAAAAATGGGGAAACTACCTAAATATCAGTGGAAGAATGGATAACGTGTGACACGTTCGTGTAGCGGACCGCTGTACATCGGGCACCAGAATGAGGTTGAGGACTACTGTATCAGACAGGCGTACTTCAGAAAAATCAGGGCTGTAGAAGGTACAAGCATGGTTCCATTATAAAAGTTTGAAAAGCTTCAAAACGGTATACGCTCAGTTAAAAAAAAAACGGGAGTGATAAATACCAATTTCTGAAGAGTGGCCACCTCTGGGGAAAGAGAATGAGATCGGAGAGGAGAGTTGTATTTGTAGTTTGTAAAAGTCAGATATGGCAGTGCCTGGGAGGTTCATTCTGTTAATTAGTCTTGATTGATCACTGTATAGTTGACCCTTGAACAGCGCAGGGTTCGGGGTGCCAACCCCCACACAGTAAAAAATGCACAAGTAACTTTTGATTCCCCAACAGCCTACTGTTGATTGGAAGCCTTGCTGATAACATAAACAGGTGATATGATTGATACACAAAATATCAACACATCTTGTATATGTATTATATACTGTATTCTTAACTAAAGAAAGCTGGAGAAAATATTAAAATAAGAAAAAAATACATTTAGAGTACTATATCGAAAAAAATCCACAAATAAGTGTGGACCCACATAGCTCAAGCTCAGTGGTGTTCCAGGGTCAACTGTATAGTAATTTTTAAACTAATAAATGGTTCCAAACACTGATCAATGATAGTATGGTTGGGATTTTAGTGTCACCTTGCTTTGTCTAGCGTGACATATAAAAGAGTGGTGGTAAACTCCAAGGAAACCTTCCAGCCCTCTTATGTTTACCAGTTAGAGAGTGTGTTATTGTACTGAAAGTTGTAAGATTGGGTGCTTGAGTTTTCCTTACAGAGCCCATTTTTCTAGTGTTAGTCAACTTGTCTTCTAACCAGACCCTTGGATCTTGTTTATTTGCTTGGCTACCAAAATCTTATTTCTAAAACCAAATTCCAGAAAGATCCAATTAAAAACCAACCATGCTGTCATGGGAGTGACCTAAAATAAGCTCACAGTTAAACTCTTTAAATCTCAGTATGGTCTGGTTATTAGTGTGGGTTTTATTAATTCTGGCTTAAGGAAAAAACATTCTTGGATGTGGACACTGGATGTGACATTTTCCTCCTTGCTGGGGAAGTTCAAATGCTGTGAAAGCCCCAGCCGTCCGTGTGACCAGTAATATTAGTGTGGAGCCCAGTGACCGTTAGGTTACATGGAGTATAGTATATGACACAGTGTAGCACCGAACTGCCCCTCTATGGTCCTCTTTGAGAAGTTCAGTTTTGAGTCATTTACCCCCTTAAAAATCTGGGTTCCTAAGTAATGTAACTAACTCAAGTGTGGGTCATAATTAGAATCTTTCAATGCCACTGTTTTAGGAGTATTTTATTATTAAGAACGAACACACATGATCCTCACTAGTTGTTTTTTAACACCCAGGGAATACATGCCAACTTTGGAGGAATTCTTTGAGGAAGCCATTGAACAGGCAGACCCTGAAAACATGGTTGAAAATGAATACAAGTAAGTAGTGTTTCTTATGCGCTAACATTCTACAGTATTTTTTTTAGGAATTGTATGTACATTAGAACACTAAGGGAGACCATTGATAGGGTAGTACTTTTCCTCTTAGGTGAATTTATGTACCAAGTTCACATTAGTGCACACTCCTGATTTCAGTGACCATGCCCACTGACGAACACGAAGTAGAATCACACTTGTTTCGAAAAATAAGAACAATGCCTTGGGCCTCCTACCTCCCTCCCAACAGTCCTCTTTTCCCCTTCAAATCAGTGTCTCTCCCGAGACGTGTTGATAACCATTGCCTTCATTTCCTCACCTCCCATTCTTGTCAGCTCACTGCCACTGGGTGGCCTCCCCATCCCTCCATTGAAATAGTGCTCCTCAAGGTCATGGCATCTTTTTCTGACCTCCCAGCAGCATTCACCACTTGTCTCTCCTTCCTTAGGTAATGTGTTCTTCTCTTGACATCCATTAAACTACACTCCTGCCTCACTGCATCTCAGCTGGCTCCCAGATTTTGGAGTAACCTCAGGACTCAGTCTCAGCTTTTTCATCTAATCTTCTAGGCAACACCACACAGCCCTGTGGTTTTAAAGATTTTTTTTTTTTAAGATTTTATTTACTTATTTTAGAGAGAAAGCGTGCCAGCAGGGAGGGGCGGAGGGAGAGAATGTCAAGCAGACTCCACGCTGAGGGTGGAGCCCTACGTTGGGCTCACTTTCACAACCCTGAGATCATAACCTGAGCTGACACCAAGAGCTGGGCACTCAGCTGACTGAGCTACCCATGCACCCCATCCCCATGGTTTTATTTTATTTTTTTAAAGATTATTTGTGAGAGAGAGAGAGCACAAGCAGGGGGAGCTGCAGGCAGGGGGAGAGGGAGAAGCAGGCTCCCCGCTGAGCAGGGAGCCCGATGCGGGACTCGATCCCAGGACCCCGGGGATTATGACCTGATCCGAAGGTAGACGCTTAACCGACTGAGCAACCCAGGAGTCCCAGCCCCATGGTTTTAAATAGGCATTTTGGTGTCATCATTTAAGGGCAAGGACCCTCTTATCAGACTGCCTGGGTTCCAATCCCAAGACACTGTCACTCACTGGCTAGGCGTCTAGGGCTACTATAACCCCTTTCTGCTTGTTTTCTCATTGCTAAATAGTGTAATACCCATTTCATGAGGTTATTCTGAGGATAAAATAAGAGGATTCACTTTGAGCCACACAGGACATGTAGCTAGCACACAGGAAATAGAGTGCTCTGACTCGTGTGACCTTGTGACTAGTTACGAGTTAGTTACTGTGATCTCTTAACTAATGATGCTCTGGTCAGTTCTCCAGCATGCGAACTGTGATCTTCAAACTCACAAGTCTGATATCCTGCTTTAACTCTTCCAGTGACTGCCTGGTAAAATTAGGATGAAATCCAAACTCACCAGGACCTAAAAGACCCATCTGGCTGCTGCCTACTCTTTCAATCACGTCTCCTCTTTGTTCATTTTCTTTCTGCTCTACACCAGCCAGGTTTCTGTTCTTCAATTCAAAGGTCTTTCCACTTCTCCCCAAGCTATTCCTGTGGTGTGGGCTCACTTCTGCTCTCCTCTCAGATACTGTCTCAGGGCAGTTTTCCCTGGCCCAGAAGCTCCTCCCTATCTGAAATTCCCATTTCTCATGTTCTTCTTATCCCTTACCACTGTGTGAAATTCTTGTACCTTGTGTTTATCCATAGTAATGATGCTTGCCAACACATTTCCACATTCACTGTCTGGTCCTCCCTAAGTACTTACCACCTATACGTCTAAGGTAGAAACTGCCCTTATCTCCCTTTTACAGTTAAAGTGAGGAGAGAGGGTGAATCATGTATTGAAGTTCTCATCTAGTAAATGCCAGAGCCAGGAAATCACTCTGGCCTCAGGGCCCTGCTCTTAACTGCAAGATTGTAGTGTCTCGAGTCTTCAGGGTACCCCTAAGGTCTGAGTGCCCAGCTCACCAAGTATTTGTTGAATGAATGAGAGTTCTCCACGAACCTTGGTTTAAGAACCTGAATGGTATGGATTTCTGGAGAGTAAGAAAGTTTGTATGTGTAACTGGTGGAATTTTGAAAATGCTTAAAAGACAAACTGCTTAAATGGAAATGTGTCAGAGAGGTAGGCTGGTTAACGGATCAGGCAAAGCCTTGTACCATGACATTAAGTTGGCAAGACCAGTGTAGGAGTAGTTATGCACTTGCTAAAAGTAGAGGCTCATTTGTAAGAGGAGGACTAAATAAACCAGGTTGCTACCCTTAAGAACTTAGGGGGAATCTTCCAAATGACTTGCAAAAATTCACAGAGTAAATTTGTGCTCTGGATTCTTCTCCAGCTTGGCTGGTTCTGGAACATTATCTTTAGAATTTGTGAGGTTTCCATTTCTCATCTTACTATGTATCACTCTGTATCACTGCTCACTGGGGTGGCTATTGGAGGTTTCCCTTTTAGCTTTGGAACCATTTTTATTCATTGAGTTTGGAATTAAACTAAAATGAGATGCTTATATAAATGGAGAATGATGTATTGATTGAATATGGTCAAAACTCAGTGTTGAACTTATATTCTGAAATTCACACCTGCAGGTGGCTTTGCCAGTATGGGTATCAGCTCACTGAATATAGTAAGCCTATTAATTTTTTTTTTCTGAAGACGTAGATGTTTACTGTCCTACACACAGAACACCTAGTTATTACTATACACATACTAATTGACTTTTTAAATTAAGTAAAATGTGTATTAAACTTTTCAGATGTGTTTGCTGCATATGAACCTGCCTCATCAGATTCTGCTGTTTCTAGTGTTAATTTATAAGTGTACTGCACACTCAGAGGTTCTTTAGGAATAAGATCAGAATGAAAAGAATGGTGCCTTCAGCTACTTAATGTAATTTGCCATGTGACACTCTATACACTAACTGGAAGGCATATAGAAATAAAAAACCATAAATTACAAGACTGACATTTCTTTTCCTAGGGCTGTGAACAATTCCAATTATGGTTGGAGAGCCCTGAGACTATTAGCACGGAGAAGCCCTCACTTCTTCCAGCCAACCAATCAGCAATTTAAAAGTCTGCCAGAATATCTCGAAAACATGGTAATAAAGCTAGCAAAGGAATTACCAGTAAGTAATGTAGATCAACATTTTCATATTCTTCGTTATCTTATTTAAAACTACTATCTACTATCACTAAGCTGAATTTACAGTTTATCGTGTGGAAAAAAACAATCCACAAACCTTCATGTTTAAGAATAAGGAAAAATGCATTTGAGTGTAGATTTACAGGAAGTACATAAGTTGATAAATTTCTTATAAAGCATGTAATTTAATTTTAAAGCCCACAGTATTTTGGTTAAACAATCATCTCACCTGTAAACTCAGACATGAATTTTTCCTATTTGCCAATGTGTTGTCTTTTATCAGACAGGATCTCTAACGGGTAGCAGTAGGTACCTTGACCTACCTTTCTACTCTGTTCTCCTTTCCAATACAATTTTCTCATTGTATTACTACAATATGGTAATAACTATATTGTAAAATTACTAAAAAAATTTTTTAAGAACCCAATTGCTCCCCTAGTTTTCTCCAGCCCATCATTACTATATGCTAGATATTTGCAAATCATCTTACCATACTCTTTACTGGCTCTCCCTTCTTCCCATGTGTGGGGGGCGGGGAGTCTTTCCCGTCCACTCCTTCTCCAGGTTAACACCATCCCATTTGTGATCCTTACCGGACATTCACATTTAACACGCTCAAGGATCAAGTTCTGTGCCCTGTAATGTGGAATCTCAACCACTCATATCTAAACCAAAAGTATCCCGTTATTTTACAAGTTGGCATTCTTTTAAACATTCTTCTTCCTCATTTTAGCCTCCTTCTGAAGAAATAAAAACAGGTGAGGATGAAGATGAGGAAGATAATGATGCTTTACTGAAGGAAAATGAAAGTAAGAATTGAATTTTCTTGGCTATTTTACAAAATTGGAAAAGATTGGGGTTCTTTGTTGAGAGGTACGTTATTTGATCTACTTCTCAACCTCTACCATTTATCTCCGCTATTTCTTATAGTGAGGAATTTTAAACATTGCTTGACAACTTTTAAAATATTATACTTTATGCAATAAAATTTGGAAGGGATGGGAAGGAAAGTACTTAGATTTGAAGGTGACTCACCTGTTTGTTAATGGCTGGGGGGGGGTAGAAGAGAGCACCTGCTTTCAGGGGAGGCCTTCATAATTACAACAGAGCCAACAGCTTTAGTTTTAGAAGTATTGACACCTAGTGATCATGACTATAAGAACAATATTCACCCCATGAAAAATATAGAAAGGAATTTTTACTTTTAAAATAAAGCTTATGAAAGGTAATTAGTATTTCAGTGGCCCTGTTTCTTCCCTGTTCTGTTGTATATTTTGAATTGTACATGTCCTCACGCTTTGTACATAATTTACATCTCCTCTGTTTTCTAGGCCCTGATGTTCGCCGAGACAAACCTGTAACAGGGGAACAAATAGAGGTGTTTGCCAGTAAACTGGGTGAGCAATGGAAGATCCTGGCTCCCTATTTGGAAATGAAAGACTCAGAAATTAGACAAATTGAGTGTGACAGCGAAGACATGAAGATGAGAGCTAAGCAGCTACTGGTCGCCTGGCAAGATCAAGAGGGAATACATGCAACACCTGAGAATCTGATGAACGCACTGAATAAGTCCGGATTAAGTGACCTTGCAGAAAGTCTAACTAATGACAATGAGACAAATAGTTAGCTTCTTTCTTTCTTTCTTTTTTTTATTAAAACTGTGATAAGATTTTGTTACCAAGCAGCATTTGATAAGAGGTCCAATGGTTTTGGTAAACAATAAACATTTTTATAACAGTTGTTGTACAGTTGGCTGGTGCTCCACGAACAACAGAAGGCGTATTGGCTCTTGATAACTGACCTCAGGGTTTCAGGCGAAGGGAGTAGGTTGAGAAAATGGACAAAATAAAGCGACCTCAAGGTCACATATTTTTTGTTAAAATACTTATAATGAAGTCAGTAAGCAATATTTAGGGAGCATGGTGTTTCCTAAGATACACTATGCCAACTTCATTTCCTACATGCCATTAATAGTTACAAAATTTAACTTGCTGTTCTAAAAATCCCAGAATGACTTTCTGAAACATGACTGCTCTAGTCTTTCTTATTTATGCTTTAAAGCAGAGGATCAGTAAACACTGGCCCATTTCCCACCTGTTTTTACAAGTAAAATTTTATCAGCACACAGCTCTGATTTAAGTATCTATGGCTCCTTTCATGCTACAACAGCAGAGTTAAAAAGCTGTGACAACGACTGTGGCCTGCGGAACTTAAAATATTTACTATCCACCCCACCCATTACAGAAAATGTTTGCCAGCCCCCAACTTGAAAAAAAACAGGGTGAAGTCTAAAATCCTAAGTCCTTAAATAGGGAGACATACTTCCAGGATTGATGTGAAGTTTGAGATATAGGTGAAAGCTATCTATAAACAGTAAAGCACTATGTAATAATGGCTGGAGACAGTACCATCTACTTTTCCCATTCCCACATAAGCATAATTACCCTGTAGGGCTCTAACATTAGGTTATCATTGTATGTTTTGTATCCTGAAAGGCTACTAAGTGCGCAATACACCTAAGTGCTTATTACACCATAAATGTTCTTGCTTGGACTTAACTTCACTGGCTAGTCCAGCAGTGATACACCACAGCTCTAATATCAAAAGGGCCTCAGTGCTCATGGCACAGCATATAAGGCACACAAAAATCAAGACATTTTCTTGATCACTCTCCCTTCTCAAAGACCTTATATGCAAGGCTGAACTCAAATAGCCTTAGTAGTTTAAAATACTGGTATAAGTCCAATTTCTTAAAAAAAAAAAATCTTTGGAATAATGCTTATTTGGGTCAAATAAAATGAAATCCATCTTTAAAACAAGGAATTACAATTTTAAAAATCTTAACTCCATACAAGACATACACTTTGTTCTAAACCTACCTCATCTACTAGCTACAGCATCCTGCAAGTCAGAAATCAATTCTAATCGCTAAATTTATGTCCTCCAAATTGTTCAGACCAAGTAAGACCATAAGTAAAAAATGCAGAGTCACAAGCATCATAGCAATATCTAAGAATCATTACACTTCTTATGGTCTCCTCTTCCTTATTCTATTCTGCACCCTCCGCCAAGGCGAAGGGAATAATGATTGCCAGTAATCACCACTTAGCTGAAGAAGCTATTTACAAATAAGTTTCCCTGAAATGCTTATTTTATCTCCTAGGGTTCTCAGGTTTTATCACATTGTTCAAAGTTGAGAGGAAATTGGCCATTATTCTCTAGGAATTTAATAGTTACCGGTGCTATGCTCTGCAGAGCATGAAAACAGGGTTAAGAGAGGTGATTTCATGATAATCCCCCAAGCTTCATTTTATATACCTAACTCAAAATCAGAGACAAATGAGCTAATTTCCTATCCTCTGTCTAGCAATCAAGGCTCTTGAAACAAAGATGAGGAATTAGAATATATTAAAATGTAAGAAACCTACCATACTGAAACACCACTTACTCTTGGTACTTTTACCATCACTTTAAAAATCATTGCTATTATTCAATTCTGAGATACACAAGATTTTGGGAACAGACGAGTAAAAAACTGAGCCAAAGAAAAGATAGACCAATAAACATCGTTGCATTCAGCATCCAAAGAACTCCGTTACTTTTACAACTTTATATTTCTTTTAAACAGAACATAATGTGAGGCAGAAGAGATAACATTTTTAAATGGATGCTTAACAGCAGAGTAAAACTAACAACCTGCAGCAACTGTGTGATATTAAATATACCTAAACTTAACCCAAGCTCCAACACTCAGTAGACAAAAGACTTGAGGTCAGAAGCTGTTAGTCCCTCTTTTTTTTTTTTATTAAATATCCTCATTTTCTAAAAATAAGCAATGAGAGCTTGTCAACTTTTTAAGGTTGATTACTACAAAACCATTGCAAAGTTAAATATACAAACCATAGTACATCAGAGAGACACAATAATGAATGTATAATCAAATGTACTATTACTGATCACAATTTATTTTAAAGTCATGAAAAGCCAGCAACAGTCAGGCTGGACAAATACTTGATTGTACCCATGTTTCCATGGGATGTGGGCAGCAGCACTGAGTAACACAATGAGAGCAACACTTCCTTCCTTTCCACCTTCCTGGCAAAATTTTTGTTAGATAAGGCAAAGGATGGGCAGCTATGAATCACCGGTGGTTTGAACCATGCAAGAACAACAACAACAAAGAGAGTAATAGGTGTGCAATAAACATCTAATTGCTGAATCCTGGGCTGAAAAAGGCAGGGAGAAAAAATTTATCACGGAAGGTAATGGCTGAAAGGCATTTCAAATCAGAATTTTTAAAAATTAATGCAAGAAATAAGCTTTTTAAAAATGTCTTCCTGCAACCACACAGTCCAAAGGCAATTTTTTTTCTGTAATTTTTAGTTTGATCCACAAAGTGGTCTGCTTCACCCTCTTTTGTTCCACATGAGAGGGGAAACACATAAAACCACCTAAATATCTTCCTCTACAGCTCTGAATTATAGAAATGATCAACAAGTAACATTTATTTCACACCTAAACATAAATAGCTAAAATGAAGATTACTGTTCACTTTCCTCTTCCATTACTTCAACTCTGCGAGGCCCATAGAGTAAAACATATGCTATGTGCCAGTCTCCACCACCAGAAAGCCGTAAGATATCCTCTGGTGTCACGATGCTGACTTTATCATCATCAAACTTAATCCATTCATCTAAAGAACAAGAGAAGAAAATGAAATATCATACATGTTTTCTCAGTTCCATTTCAAAAAAGGTACTGAGTAATTTTATGCACAGCAGTATTCCATCTGCTATACTATCATTTTTCAAAGTGTGGTCCAGGGACTACTCAGGTTTCAAGACCATTTCAGGGGTACCATGAAGGTCACAATTTTTTTTATATCACTACTGAAGTATTATTTGCCTTTTTCCCTCATTCTCTCAAGTGTGCTTTGGAATTTTCCAGAAGTCATAGGATGTGTGATAAAGCAAGAGACTGAGTGCAGAAACAGGTGTCTCCTATTAAGCCAGACAAAGCAGACCTACAAAAACAAATCCATACTATTTCTTGCTATTTTTTTGTTTTGGAAAATACTGTTATCTTTGTTATTTATGTAATGGGTTTATTACTGTCAGTTTCCAATGAGTTAATTTCTCAGTTTTAATCTCTATTATAGTAAATCCTCACAAACAAAAGCTCTTTGTGGACCTCAACAATTAAGAATGTAAAAGAGTTCTGAGACCAAAAAGTTTGAAAACCACTGTGCAAAAAATTTGTACTAAGTAAACTGTTAAATTAACTATTGGGAAAGAAAAAAAAAAAACAATCCTTACCTTGTTTCCTTTTCACCCATGATACATAATGGCCTGAAGAGCTAGACCTTCCCTGATGTGTTAACACTGCTTGTAAGTCATAGTATCCACAATTATTGGAGCCAATGTCTGAAGAAAGATGTAAATCCAACAATATTAGATAATGAAGAGACGTGATTTCTCCAGCTAGGTAGCAATAGGTTAGCCTATTATTAGAATTCAATAAGATACTACAGTTCAAAGTTAAGGATTTATGGAAGATATTTTAAGATGTATGATATTATTCATAGAACTACATCCTAAAAAGACTGATTTTTACTGTGTGTCTAATTAAGGTAAATTGTATTTTAAAAATCTGACTTTCTGGGGCACCTGGGTGGCTCAGATGGTTAAGTGTCTGCCTTCGGCTCAGGTCATGATCCCAGGGTACTGAGACTGAGCCCCACATCGGGCTCCCGGCTCAGCAGGGAGCCTGCTTCTCCCTCTCCCTCTGCCTCTCTATCTAATGAATAAATTTAAAAAAACCTTTAATTAAAAAAATGATTCTTTTTAAAAAAGCATATCTGAAAAAAAATAGAGAAGTGCCAAGACAATAATTTTACCTTAAACACACACACACAGTAACTCAATTGAAATGATTTTTTTTCCACTTACCATCAGCAAAAGAAAAAGGCTCATATTTAACTTCTTTCTGGGGACTACTCTTTTTGTCACTCTGAGAGGAAAAAAAATTAATTTTAAATCATGATACTGGAAATAAAATTTGTATTCTATTCAATAAATATTCTTTCCACAAATATTTAGTGACTACAATACAAAACACTACCTTACAAATTACTAAAACGATATAACTATAGTTAACACAAAACTGTAAACCCAAAGGAGCTATACTTCAACAATATACAATCTTGTATGCACAGTAACAGACCCTCTGATTCTAGGACCAACTATAAGCCTCTAAACCTACAGCATATCAGTGAATATAAGAGTACAAACAATGCTCTAGGGTAGGAAAGGAAAACCCAATTCTATATTTTTACCAAAATCCTATCAGACCACATAGGATTAAAAAAAAAAAAAGATACCTCAATGAAACAGAAAAGTGGAATTACTGCAACTAACATTAAACCTACTAAGACATGGCCACCTGCTCAAATGAACTGAATGAACTTAGCTTAAATGAGCTGAAATATTTAATTCAGCAAATATTTACCTAATATTGAAAGAGATGATTCACTATTTTAGACAAAGATCTTTGGTGGGAATTCCCTGCCTCAACCCATTTCAGTGTGTAATACAAAAAAATTAAACTTATCTAGGCATATGGGCACAAAGTTCTTGAAAACTATAATGGTAATGAACACAATGCAAGTAGTTTAAAGATCACTAGAGTGACAAGAAGTCAAAGGCTCCCACAACAAAAAAATGGCAATTAAGTCAACCATTCCTTTTTGTATTAAAATTTGACACCTAGAGTAACCATAGAAAAAGGCATACAAAGAAAAAGATCTTTAAAAAATTGTAGATAAGTCAAATTAGAATTCTATTATATGTTCAATAACCTAGAAGGCAATAAAAAGAAGTGAAAAACAGAACAAAGAGAAAGCAAAATATAACACAATTAACTAACAAATCAACTTACATTAAATGTAAATGGTCTAAATAAAGCAATAAGAGATTAACAGTGTATTAAAAAACACGACCAACTCTATGCTGTCTATAAGAAACTCTTCAAATATAATACAGGCAAATTTAAAGTAAAAGAATACAAAAAGACATCATGCAAACATTAACAAAAACAAAGCAGCATTGGCAATAGTATCAGAAAAGAAGACTTCAGAGTAAAGAAAACTACCAGGGACAGAGAGGGACGTTGCATAACATAAAACGGTCACTCCAGTGCTCGCTTCAGCAGCACATATAATAAAAGGGTCACTCCACTTAAGAATACTTAGCAATCCTAGGGCGCCTGGGTGGCTCAGTTGGTTAAGCAACTGCCTTCAGCTCAGGTCATGATCCTGGAGTCCCAGGATCGAGTCCCACATCAGGCTCCCTGCTCTGTGGGGAGTCTGCTTCTCCCTCTGACCCTCTTCCCTCTCGTGCTCTCTATCTCTCATTCTCTCTCTCTCAAATAAATAATAAAATAAAATCTTAAAAAAAAAAAAAAGAATACTTAGCAATCCTAAAGGTGTATGCACCAAATAACAGAGCTACAAAACATGCAAAGCAAAAGTGGACAGAACTGAATGGAGAAACACATAAAACCACAATTTTAGCTTCCTCACTCCTCTCACAAAAACTGATAGAACTAGACAGAAAAACAGCATGGGTTACAGGAACATGCAACACCACCATCAACCAACTGGATCTAATCAACATCTACAGAACATTCATTCCATTCAACAACCATAAAATGCAATTTTTTTTCCAAGTACCCACAGAACATATACCAAGATATATCACATCCTAAGCCATAAAGCAAACTTCAAATTTAAAGGAATTTAAATCACACAAGTGTGTTCTCTCACAATGAAATCAAACTAGAAGCAGTAACAGCAAGATAATAAATTTCCAAATATTTGGAAACTAAACAAGACACTTCTAAATAATCCAAATTCAAAGAGAAGTCCCATGGGAGATTTTTTTTTTTAAATACAAGGAATAGAGAGGTGTCTGGGTGGCTCAGTTGGTTAAGCATCTGCCTTCAGCTCAAGTCCTGATCCAAGTGGGGAATCTGTTTCTTCCTCTCCCTCAGCCCCTCCCCAACCCCTGGTCATGCTCTCACTCTTGTGCTCTCTCTCCATCTCAAATAAATAAAACCTTTAAAAAAAAAATTACAAGGAACAGAATGAAAATGAAAATACAATATAACAATTTGTAGGACAGAGTAAAAGCACTGCTGAGAGAGAATGTATAGCACTAAATGCATACATTAGGGAAAAGTTTGAAGTCAAAAATCTAAGCTCCCACAATTTAAGAACTAGAAAAAGGAGAACAAAATAAACCCCAAACAAGCAGAAGAGTAGAAATCATTAATATTACAGAAAAAGAGAAAAATCCATTTAGCCAGTTCTTTGAAAAGATCATAAAACTGACAATCCTCTAACAAGACAAAGGAAAAAAAAAAAAAGACAAATTACCAATATCAGGAATGAAACAGGGGACAGATATTACAGACCCTGCAGACATCAAAAATAAATAAATAAATACAAGGAACAACTCTACAACACAAAATTGACAAGCTAGATAAAACAGATCAATTCCATGAAAACAAAGTACCAAAACAAACCTAATATGAAATACATCATTTGAATAGCCCATAACTACAAAGGAAGTCAAATATTTAATTTAAAAATGCCTGGAAAAAAATCTCCAGGCTGCTTTTTTTCTACCAATGTTCTACCAAACCTTTAAAAAAGAATTAACACTAATTCTACACAATCTTTCAAAAAATAAAAGAAGAAAAAAAGAAACAGTTAATAAACCAGTTCAGCAAAGATCAATATACAAAAATCAATTACAAAGAATAATCTAAAAATGAAATTAAGAAAGCAATGCCATTTACTCAAACATCAAAAAAGAATAAAATACTTAAGAATAAAGTTAGCCAAAGTATAAGATTTATATACTATAAACTATAAAACATTGTTAAAAAATTAATTAAGATACAAATAAATACAAAGACATGAAGTTCATGGACTGCCGAGACTTAATGCTGTTAAAATAGCAATCCTTTCCAAATTATCTACAGATTCACTGCAATCCTATCAAAATTCCAATTGTTTTTTTTGAAGTAATACATAAGCTGATCCTAAAAAAATGGAAATACAAGGCATTCATAAGAGCCAAAACAACCTTGAAAAGAAGAACAGCTGAAAGGCTCATACTTTGTTACATCCTTACTACAAAATTACAGTAATCAAGACTGTGGTACTGGCATAAGGACAGATATAAAGACCTGTGGAATAAAACAGAGTCCAGATATATAGATCTCTATAGTCAACTGATTTTCTGCAAGGGTACCAAGACCATTCAGTGGGCAAAGAACAGGATATTCACACGCAATAGAATGAATTTGGATATGCACCTCATCCCACACACAAAAATTAACCCAAAACAGATCAAAAACCAGGGAAGAACTAAATGGGAAGAACTAAAACTTTAAAACTCTTATAAGAGAAACAGACATAAATCTTTGTGGCCTTTGACTAGGCAATGGTTTGTTAGATAAGACACCAAAAGAACAACCAAAGAAAAATACACTGGATTACCTAAAAATTAAAAACTTTTCCTCTGCAAAAGACCCTAAAAAAGATGAAAAGATAAAGACAAAGGCAAGGAGAAAATATATGATAGCCATGTATCTGACAAAGGATTAGTATTTATAATATAAAGAACTCTCAAAATTCAAGAGTGAAAAATAGCACAATTAGAAAATGAATAGACAAGAAGAAACATTTCACCAAAGAGGATATACAAATGGCAAATAAATACATGGAGACACACTCAACATTATTAGCCATTAGGAAAAAGCAAATTAAAAACCACAGTGAGATATCACTGCAAACCTATCAAATGGCTAAAATAGGGCACCTGGGTGGCTCAGATGGTTAAGCCTTCAGCTCAGGTCATGATCCCAGAGTCCTGGGATCGGGTCCTGCATCGGGCTCCCTGCTCCTTGGGAGCCTGCTTCTCCCTCTGCCTCTCTCTCTGTCTCTCATGAATAAATAAATAAAATCTTTAAAAAAAAACAAACAAAAAACAAAAAAAAACAAATGGCTAAAATAAAGAATACTGACATCACCAAATTCTAGCAAGAATGCACAAAGTGGATCAGTCATATACTGCTAATGAGCATTTAAAATGGTATAGTCCCTATGGAAAACCTTTGACAGTTTCTTTAAAAATTAAATATACTACTATCATGCAATCTAGCAATTATACTACTGGGTATTTATTTCCAGAGAAATGAAAAGTTATGTGTACACTAAAACTGGTACATGAGGGGCACCTGGGTGACTCAGTCGGTTAAGCATCTGCCTTCGGCTTAGGTCATGATCCCAGGGTCCTGGGATCGAGTCCCACATCAGGCTCCCTGCTCAGCAGGGAGTTTGCTTCTCCCTCTCTCTCTGCCCCTCCCCCTGGCTCATGCTTTTTCTCTCAGATGATAAATAAAAAATCTTTAAAAAAAAAAATGGTACATGAATACATATAGCAACTTTATTCAAAATAAATGAAACTAGAAACAATCCAGCTGTCCTTCAATAGCTGAATGGTTGAGCAAAATATGGTATATGCATAATGGAATACTATTTAGCAACAAAAAAGAAGGAACTACTGCTATACAAAATAACCTGGACTAATTTCCTGAGAATTATGTATGCTGAGAAAAGAAAATCCCAAAAAGTTATATATGATAGGATTCCATTTATACAGTATATATATAGTATATGTATAATATAGTATTATATATATATATATTCCATTTCATGTCTTAAAATGACAAAACTACAGAAATGGAGAAACAGGTTAACAGTTGCTAGGAACTGAAGAGGAGGCAGGGGCCAAAGGAAAGTGGGTTTGTCTACAAAGGGGCAGTATGTGGAATTTTTGTAGTGATGAGAATGTACTGTATCTAGACCGCATCAAAGTCAATATCCAAGTTGTGATACTGTGTTATTATTTTGCAAGCTATTACCACAGGGGAAACGGTAAAAGGTACCTGGATCTCTTCATATTATTTCTTTTTTTTTTAAAGATTTTATTTATTTGACAGAGAGAGAGAGAGTGCACTCACAAGCAGGGGGAGTGGCAGGCAGGGGGAGGAGAAGCAGGGAGCTGAGCAGGGAGCCTGATGCGGGGCTCAATCCCAGGACACTGGGATTACGACCTGAACAGAAGGCAGTCACTTAATGCACTGAGCCACCCAGATGCCCCTCTTCATATTATTTCTTATAAATGCATGTGATTCTACAATTATCTCAAAATAAATTTTAATGTTTAAAAAAACTAACACACGCACTACACACACACAGTAATTTGCAGAATTTAAATTTGATATATAATATCACACTGGAAATATTTCTAGTTATCAGGAAAGATCTTTTTCATTGTGGAAAAAAAAAATCCAACAGTTCAGCTGTACCCTATCTGAACCTAAAATAATACAACTTATTAAATACAAAGTTTCCTCAGGTTGTGATTTTAGCAGCTACAGCAGGCATACAAGCAGCACTTATTAAAAGATACAATTTATCACACCAGTCAGAATGGCTAAAATTAACAAGTCAGGAAACAGATGTTGGCGGGATGTGGAGAAAGGGGAAGCCTCCTACACTGTTGGTGGGAATGCAAGCTGGTGCAGCCACTCTGGAACACAGGATGGAGGCTCCTCAAAAAGTTGAAAATAGAGCTACCCTACAACCCAGCAACAGCAATACTAGGTATTTACCCAAAGGATACAAAAAGACAGATTCGAAGGGACACGTGCATCCTGATGTTGACAGCAGCACCATCAACAATAGCCAAACTATGGAAAGAGCCCAAATGTCCATCGACTGATGAATGGATAAAGACGTGTGTACACACACACGCGAATATTACTCAACCAGCAAAAAGAACGAAATCTTGCCATTTGCAATGACATGGATGGAGCTAGAGTGTATTACACTAAGTGAAGTCAGTCAGTCAGAGAAAGACAAATACCATATGATTTCACTCATATGGAGTTTAAGAAACAAAACAGATAAACATGGGGGGGGGAAGAGAGAGAGAAAGGGAAATAAACAATAAAAGACTCTTAACCATACAGAACAAATGGAGAGTTGTTGGAGCAAGGCAGGTGGGGGATGGGCTAGATGGCAATGGGCATTAGAGGGGCACTTGTTATGATGAGCACTGGGTGTCGTATGTAAGTGATGAATCACTGAATTCTACTCCTGAAACCAATATTGTACTCTATGTTAACTAACTTGAATTTAAATAAAAATTAAATACAAAATTAAAAAGATACAACTTATTTGTCACTATAGGCATAGATGAGCCAATATTCTATACCACTAATTCCATCTAAAAATAGAAATAACTCCATGACTTACAAGGAAAATAAAATACACTGAAAAGACTAGACAACACTTTATGTGAAATGCTTTGAGGAGATAAATATAAAAGAAATATAGGCTACAGATATCCAGGAAAAAAGAAAATATTAAGCTTACTCTACCATAAAGGGCCTATTTACCATAACTAGAGTTCTTTTTCTTATGCTAAAATACACCTAAAACTTTGTATATGTGCTAAATAAAATAAAGGTTCATCCATTTTTACTAAGAGATTAACAAAGTAATTACTAAGAGATTAACAGTAATTGTTGAACACTGATTAAATCAGCAATAAGAACCTACTGTCTTTGGCTGCTGATTCACTTTTTTATCTTCTAGATCCTTAAATTTTGTTCGAAAAGAGACCATTTTCTCCTGAAGTTCTGGGGTACACAGTTCATACACATCCAACATAAGAGGAAATTTAACATCCTATATACAAACCAAAAAGAAAGAATATGTGTAAACACCCTTATAAAGGTACTTATTTAAAATATCTATCATACTTTTATAGTAGTACTTTCATAATTCAAATGAAGTTGAAAATAAAATTCATAAAAATCACTTGCAAATCTATGCAGCTGAAAACATCATAGTGCTTATTTTCAATGTGGTCCCAACTTTTTTTTTTTTTTTTTTTAAATAGCTCCATGCCCAGTGTGGGGCTTGAATTCATGACCCTAAGATCAAGAGTCAGGGGGGGCACCTGGTTGGCTCAGTTGCTTAAGCATCAGCCTTCAGCTCAGGTCATGATCCCAGGAGTCCTGGGATGGAGCTCCACATCGGGCTCCCTGCTCAGCGGGGAGTCTGCTTCTCCCTCTCCCTCTGCCTCCTCCTCCCCGCTGCTCATGCTCTGTCTCTGTCTCTCACTCTCTCTGTAAAATACATAAATAAAATCTTAAAGAGTCGCATGCTCTACTGACTGAGCCAACCAGGCACCTGGTTCTAACTTTTTAAGATTAAAAACATTTGTTTAGCTTTTTTTTCCAATTAAACCCAAGACTCTGACCACAGAAGAGTCACCAAATTTATATGACAAAAGAAGCATTTCAGAAACACAGCACAACAGTTGCTGTGAAAATAATGGATACCTAAAACTGACAATGGAATCAATTTACAAATGGGGTCACTTAATGACTTTTGTAATTCGAAATACACCTTTACAAAGAAATAATAGTGATACGGTTCAAAACTAATATTAATACATAAAGTTAACATTGTAAATACTCCAACTACATTTAACCTTATCATATGACAGTGAGTATATTTGTGTTTTTTGGGTTTTTTGGGGTTTTTTTATTTCTTATTGTTATGTTAATCCCCATATATTACATCATTAGTTTTTGATGTAACAGTAAGTATATTTGAAAGTGTATTATGAATTTCAGGTCAAGAGGATAGAATTATAGACACCTCTCCCAGGGATCACGGACTGTGGATATGTAGCAGAGCTACAGTTCTACAGAACAGCTACATCATAAGGCTGGCTCTTACTCAAGAGATTACAACTACAGCACGAGAGAGTGCAGCATGCCTCCTACCCCACACTTCCATCCTCTAAACCTGCTGGGGTCAGTATCTGTGGAGTTGAGGATCTGGTCTAGAGCAGGATTTCTGGGGAGTGGAGGGCATCCATCAGAACTAATTGGGAATCTTATGAAAAATTTTTAGGACTTCAGGTCCTACTTAATCAACTGCTAGGGGTGGGCTGGTAGTGAAAGTCAGGCATGTGTATGATTTAAAATAAAAAGGACAGGGGCGCCTGGTGGCTCAGTCAGTTACGCGTCTACCTTCAGCTCAGGTCATGATCCCAGAGTCCTAGGATCGAGTCCCACATGGGTCTCTTGCTCAGCAGAGAGCATGCTTCTCCCTCTGCCTCCTGCTCTCCCTGCTTGTGCATGCTGTCCCTCTCTCTAACAAACAAATAAAAATCTTAAAAAAAAAGAACCACTTGTCTAATGTTAATAACGTCCCTACTTACAATATTTCAAAGAAAGTTTATCCCTAAAGGAAGAAAGAAACCTATTGTGAATTGGGGATTGCCGTCAAAGAATTACAATATTTTATTATACTGAAGTTCATTACTAACCTTAAGAACTTTAGCATTCACAGATTCCTTCTCTTTATAAAAAAATCGAACCATCTGAATTGTCAAGTAAGCAGGTAGTCGGCTGATCTTAGACTGAGGGGAAAGAAAATGCAAGAAATCCTATCACATGCAAATACCACAGAAGTTTTTAATGTTTGGTAAAAAAACAAAGACTGCATAAAATTAACTAACTGAAACCTTTCATCAAAATGGATTCAAATTCAAAAGGAATGCAAAACTTACAGATTTGATATATAAAGCATTTCTTTGCAATGTTGGAGACTGTTTAGTGATTTCTTCCTGAAGTCGCTAAAAAAAGAACAGAAGACCAAACGTTTTTAGTTTTAAAGTATTTTTTCTGCAATATAGAATCACACTTTTTTTAAAGTAAGCTCTACAGCCAAAGTGGGGCTTTAACTGATGACCTCGAGGATCAAGAGTTGCATGCCAGCCAGGTGCCCCTAGAATCACATTTTTAATTCTTTTAAAAATTAGTACTCCTTAATAGACAATATACGTCAATGGATTCATGCCACTGAAAAATAATTTCAATGAAGACAATGTAGGAAGGCTTTTAGATACGATTCAGTCCTTAAAAGGTATCAATTTATACTGGTGTGAACTCCTCAGAATGTAAATAATGTCTGAAGTTTTAAATTGTGACCCAAATGTTGCTCAGATTCTGAGTTTACACTGTAAAAAAGCCTTTATGGCTTCTGCCTACATACAGATTATTAGAATACTCACACAGGAGGACAATTATGAGAATGTAGGAAACCCCTGTTCTTTATCCTTTATGTATAAAAGCCTTCTAGAGCCAATTGTTCTCAAATTTGAGAAAAGTCATCACAAAGAAAACCTGTTAATCTAACAAATGTGGAAAAGCCTTTAGCCACTATACATATCTTAACCATCATGTCTGCCTTTCCATTTTTTACAGCCTATGTGACACTGAGCAAGACAGTTATCCCCTCTGGGCATCACATAGAAATGATGATAATATCTATATCATAGTGCTGTTGTGAGAACTACATAAGTTAGTACATGTAAAAAAACATGGACAACCATTTTGCATACATTCTACATTCAATGAATTCAATAAGCTACTATTTCTAATATTAAAAAAAGCACAACTAATGTGCTCTGCTTTGTAAGAACATTAATACACAAGAAATTAGAGTTAAAAATCTACTGTTAATGTTCACTATAAGCATGTTACTTGTGTAAAAAAATTTTTTTTAATTTCCAAAAATTACTAATCTCATTACAGAAGGAATCACCATCCATGTAGCTTTTTAACATTTAATCAAGTTTGTTCGACAGCAAAAGGGTAAAGAAATATGGAACCAAATTACTCTAGAATAATCAGAACAAATGATGATAAAGCATCTAAACAATGGGCAAGACAATACATCTCATAAATACATGCTTTTCAAGAACACATATCTGGTGTGATGTTATTCGTCAGGTAAGCTATACATATTATCACCAATCCACTATCACCTAGAAGCTCCAAGTACATTTAGTTTTTCTGGAATTTTATAAAATTATGAAGAAAAAAATATCATCCTGAAGAGTCCCTGCCAAAACATTCCATTCAATACTCTCCAATTACATTTATGTTTCATGTTCTGATGTCCTGAAATTTGCACATCATAATTTGTTATAGGACTCTCAGGGGTTAGCCATTATTTTTAAGCTTTTAAAATGAACTTCTCTCAAAAGCCAGTATGCCTCACTACACTCCCCCTCAGTATCACAGGACAGAGAATATTACTTTCTCTCTTTGCCTCTTATGTATTTACCAACCACTCCCCTAACTGATCTTACCCCAAGTTGTAGATGGGAACTCCCTGATGACAAATTATCTTGTTTATCAATGCACTCCCTGCCCCAATTCATTGCCTATCCTTCAAAACATGTACATATTTCCCAAACCATATCAAAGTACTAAATTAGCAAGCAAAACTTATATTTTATCAATCGGCTCATTAGAGTGCATTCTGTAGTATGAAACTGGGGAAAGAGTACTAACTGGCGAATGAGAGAATCAAGTTCTAGACACAGCTCTGTGACAAAGCAATGAAGTCACTTACATTCCAGGGCCTCAGGTGCAATACTGGTGCAAAGGCAGAGGGCCTACGTGGCCTGATTTACACAGTACAATCCCAGTTGATACCTCATCATTACTAATAAATTCTCATTATAATACCCTCAGAGGCCTCCTGCAAGCCTCTGGTCACAACACTTCTGTCTACCTATCAATACACAATCTTGTGTCATGTGTGTTTCTATTTAATGATAACTCTGTCTTCACAGCCAACTATACTATAACCCATCCCTAAATGAAGCTTATCTAACAAACATTATTTTCTCCTTAAGGCTTATCTAATAAACATTCACACACAGCCTTCTCAGGCTTAGAACACTAGATAGCACTTCAGCACTATGCCTGAAGGCCATTTTAAACAGCAAATCAACAAAAAGCACAAAATTGCAGAAAGTTGTGGTACTAAAATTACAGTAAAAGGACACTTGTTAACAGTATGAGTTGAAACAAGAAGGGAGAGCATCACTTTTTTGGACCTCAGGTGAGACTGTGTCTGGCAACTCAAAACTTTTGCCACTCGGAACATGTCTACAAATGACCATGAAAGCACCAAGTACTGTTGTTACAGTTACAAATAAATTTTAGCAAGTAGATACACCTGCAAATAGAGAATCTATTTATAATGAGGATCAACTGTAACTGATCTTACCAATTTAAGTCCTGTAAAAAGATACTTGACTTCTTGATTGATAAAACAGCTAAGTTGAAGTTGATTTTCCTTTCCTTTAGTGACCTCTTCTTCTTCAGATTCTGTACATTTCATGCTTTGAGAAATAAGATAAGGAATATACCAACAGGTAATCAATCTGCGCTAATATAATAAATTGTATGTTGAATAAAATAAATTATCCTAATGGTATTAAGATTAATAGCATCAATATTTGCAAATGATATCTGATAAAGGGTTAGTATCCAAAATATATAAAGAACTTATATGACACCAAAATAATAATTCAATTAAAAAAATGGGCAGAAGACATAAAGAGAACTGACACTTCTCCAAAGACATATAGATGACCGACACTCGAACGGATGCTCAACGTCATTCATCCTCAAGGAAATGCAAATCAAAACCACAATGTCACCTCACACCTGTCAGAATGGCTAAAATCAAAAACACAAAAAACAAGTGTTAGGGGCCCCTGGGTGGCTTGGTTGGTTAAACATCTGACTCTTGATTTCAGCTCAGGTCATGATCTTGGGAGTTCTGAGATTGAGCCCCATGTCAGGCTCTGCCACTGGACATGGAGCCTACTTAAGATTCTCCCTCTCCCTCTCCCCCACCCCAACCTCTCTCTTTAAAAAAAAAAAAAAAATATGAAAAGACATATGCACCCCTGTGTTTAATTACAGCATTATTTACAATAGCCAAATTATGGAAGCAACCCGTGTCCATCAACAGATGAATGGATAAAGATCATGGGGGGTATATACAATGGAATATTATTCAGTCATAAAAAAGAATGAAATCTTGCTATTTACAACAACATGGATGGATCCAAGGTGTATAATGCTAAGTGAAATAAGTCAGAGAAAGATTAATACCATATGATTCCATTCTCAACAAGAATGAAGGAGGTGGGTGGGGGATGGGTGAAATAGGTATTGGGAATTAAGAGTACACTGATTGTGATGAGCACTGAGTAATGTATGGAACTGTTGAATCATTATATTGTATATCTGAAACTAATATAACACTGTATATTAACCATACTGGAATTAAAAGAATTAATTAGCATCGTTCACTGGTATTTTAAATATTTTGGTTCCCCACATTTGTCTCAACATAAAGTGCTTCATGCACTTACCAACAATATGAGTAATGAATAAAAAAGGATAAACTCTAAAAAAATATAAGCTGGTACTTACACAGTCTTAAAATGGTTTTAACACAAAGATATATAAACAGAAATCTTTCAGTTTCTACCCATGACCTAGAAAATAGTCCTCCTCTGAATTCACGTTTTATGAATTGGTTCAATCTCATGTATATAATCTGGCTGATATACTCTTTCATACAATTAAAAATTAATTCCCTATGAAGTGAATTAATGAGGCTGACTCTGCTAAAGATATTCTTAGGAAAAAATAATACCCTTAAAGTGTACATTTATGTAAACTTTAGGATTACTCTGATGAGGTATTTTTCCAAATTCCTAAAGTTTCATTTTATCTTTTAGGCATAAAAGCCTCTGAAGATTTTTTCTACATACCCCACCAACCACTCCAATCAGTCAACAATGTTACTGATACCAATTCACTTCTACTAAGTTATGAGTAGTCTCTACAAATCTTGGCTCATAAGGATACGTAGTTTCAAACTCAACTCCGAAGAACTGATCAATTAAACTTTTCTTTTTAGAAGGTGTCACTGCTGATGCAGATGAAGAATCTGTCTGCAAAAATTAAAATGAAATAAAAATTCCAATTTCACTTCATATAGGTACTAATGTATATTTTTCCTCACACAATCCAGTTTAGTAAATACATATTTTAAGCTTTTTAAAATGTAATCCCTTTCTGTAAAATCCTTCTACTGTTCAAAAAACATTACCAAAAGACCACAGATGCTCAATAATATCAATTAAGTTTAATAAATAATACAATAAATTCAAGCGTCAGATGCAAGCTTTCAAATTCCAACTACGGATTGAGCATCTAAAGTATTCAAGTACATGTCTATTAGGATGAATTTATTTCAAGTTTTGGGGCCGGGGGGGTATACTTATCAAGGTATAATGAAAATCTATAATCACAAACATGTCAATTACCTCTTTAACAGAATCATCCTCTATGGCTTCCAATTTCTGTTGCAATACACGCATCATTTGTATCCAACATTCATTAGCATCCTGTAATTTAAAAATGACAAAAGTAAATAATCCTGGCTGTTGATACTGTTTTATCTACAAAATCCTTCCAAAAGAACTGCTGTTTCCTTAGGGAAGGGGAAGAAAGCTGTTTTTTTTTTTAATTTAAAAATATTAAGTCAAATTAGATATTATAGGATCTTCAAAACAGTGAGGATTCGAGAATATTCATTCATTCAAGAGATGTTTACTGAGCTCCTCCTTATGCTAACCACTGTTTTATTTTTATTTTTTCATGTTATGTTAATCACCATACATTACATCATTAGTTTTTGATGTAGTGTTCCATGATTCACTGTTTGCGTATAACACCCAGTGCTCCATGCAGTATGTGCCCTCTTTAATACCCATTACCAGGCTAACACCCACCCCCACCCCCCCACTCCCCTCCCCTCTAGAACCCTCAGTTTGTTTCTCAGAGTCCATAGTCTCTCATGGTTCGTCTCCCCCTCCAATTCCCCCCCCTTCATTCTGCCCTTCCTGCTATCCTCTTTTTTAGACACATAGCAGTAACCAACACAGAAAAAGTTCTCAATGGGGACATAAACAAAATATAACAAATTCATCTAAAGAGAAGAGTTATGAATTAAAAAAAGCAATACAGGAGCAGAAAGTGATGAGGGGAAAGAAGTGTGCTATTTCAATAGGATAGTCAAGAAAACTTCTGTGATGCCTTGACATTTGAGCTACGAGACCGGAAAGAGGTGAGGAAGCAAACCATGCACTTATCTGAGAGCCACAGAAATAAGAGCAAAGACCCTGCGAAAGAGGATACTGAAGGGTTTAAAAAATAACCAGGAAGCCAGTGTGTCTGAGAGCCAAAGAAGTAAGCAAGGGGGAGAGTGGCACATGAGGAGCTCAGATAGGAAGCCAGGGGCTAGATTATTCAGGACAGGGAAAGAAAATCACTAGAGGTAACGAACAAGGGACCAACATAATCCTGTTTACATTTTATAAAGGACTCTGGAGGCTGTGTGGAGAAACACTGCAGGACAAAAACAGAAGCAAGGTAATAGTTAACAGACCACTCTAGGCCAGAAACAATGATGTTGTGAACTAGAAAGGACTGATAATTGGGAGTATGTTTGGAAATACAAATAAACATGGTTAAGTGTACAGCACCTAGGTTTTACATTTACAAAATGAAAACCACAGAACCTTGCCCTGTTTACCTGCTGAAGATATTGTCCTTGTTCACCCTTCTCTGCAAACTGTGGAAAAGCCATGTGCAAAAACTGCAGTAGAATAATAGGTGGAATACTAGAAGAAGTTTTATCCATGGAATCAAACAAATCTCTAAGGGCTTAAAAACAAAGCAAACACTGCTTTAATAAATGTGACATATTTAATACATGTTACTGTAAATTAATTCTAGATTAATACAAACAAAACTGCTGAGGAATATTTTTAAGCGTATCTACTCCTTTTGTAGTTGTCAAATTCCCAATAAGATTTGTTTTTAAATCTTGAAGAACTGACCAGACTTTATAACGTAATCACTAACTATGAACAACTTCTGAGTCCTGCCCCTCAGTCTCTCTCCTTGCCAGCCTTTGTCTCCCAAACAAAGCAGGGCATATTCATTCACCAGAGAAAACACATAACCTCTGTCTAGGGATCAAATAGGCTAATGTTACTGCTCTGTTACTATGCCATTATCAGGCCATCAGGTTACCACGCTCAACCCACCTCCCTTTAAGCCTGTACTTGGTTCCCATCTACTCAACTCTGAAATTTTAAAATCTGTTAAACATACTTCCTGACTCTAGTGAGAGCTAAAAACCTTCTTCAAAATCTTTCCTTCACTGTCCTCTCTCACCTTCATAAATCTCATGCTCATAGACTCAGCCCCGCTCTGGACGTTCAGAATACTTTTCCTCTGCTGGCTTCCTAGCTATCACACCTTGCCCTTACCTCATGTATGGCAAAATTCTAGTCTAGCCTAGCTTGACTTATTTTGTTAGCTAATATGTAAAATGTTATCTACCATTATTATACAAACTGAAGCCCAGCAAATATTATATCCCAACACAAAGCCAGTGTTTAATAAAATGTTCCCAAATAAATCAACTAAACATGGTGTTTAAAAATATTTTTAGGGGGCACCTGGATGGCTCAGTCATTAAGTGTCTGCCTTCGGCTCAGGTAATGATCCCAGGGTCCTGGGATCGAGCCTCACATCGGGCTCCCTGCTCAATGGAGAGCCTGCTTCTCCTTCTCCCTTTGCAGCTCCCACTGCTTGTGTGCATGTGTGCTCTCTCTCTGACAGATAAAAAAAACTTTAAAAAAAAATTTGGGGGGGAGGGACAGCTAAAAATCACGTTATCTACCAATCTAATGTTTCTTAAAATAAAAAAGGCTAAATTGTAATAACACTTTAAGGTACACATTACTCAAAATAAATGATTTAAGATTTAACATATCCCATAAAGAGAGCATCTCAAAGTATTTCATTAGTTTGAAATAAAGTCAAAAATGCACTCACTGTATATTAAAAGAGACTAGTAGGACATGACAACCTGCAATCAATATGTGATCCTAAACTGGCTCCCAAAGCAAAAAAGAAAAACAACTTTATAATGGGCAATATTGGGTCAACTGCCAAAATATAAGTAGTTTGTATTTTAGAGTACTTTATCCATGTTAAACTCCTAGATTTTGAAAAATGGTAATTTTCTTGTGGTTATCAATGTACTTATACTTGGGAAATACATACTGAAGTATTTAGGAATAAGACAGGATGTCTGTACCTTACTCTCAAATGGTTCAGAAAATAAAGAACATGGTTATAGAGAATGATGAACCAGATGTGACAAAAAGTTAATAACTGGTGAATCCTTGGAACTGTTCTTATAATTTAGCACAAAATAAAATTTAAAAATGAAGAACAGTATCTTTCATCCCTTCACTACAAGACTCATAGGATACTGGAGAATTGCTGAAATTCTGAGTCACTCTCAGATACACAAGCAATCAAGTAAACTAGATATAAGTGATATTTTTCTCATTAAAAACTTCAACAAATAAATCTAGTTTCAGGAAACAAAGGTCAAAGGAAAATCTCTAACTCCAAATGACACAGAGAAACCTACTGTTTATAGTATTACAAATTAACAGCTGACAATGAGATACCACTTCACACCCCTAGGCTGGTTATAATCAAAGACAGACAATACCAAGTATTATCAAGAGAAATTGGAACCCTCATTCATGGGAGAAATATAAAATGATGCCAACTGCTTTGGAAAACAGTCTGGCAGTTCCTCAAAAGGTTAAATATAGTTACCATATGACCGAGCAATTCCACTCCCAGATACATACCCAAGAGAAATAAAAACATTATGTCCACAGAAATGCTTGCACAAGTTTTCAGCAATATTTGTAATAGTCAGAAAGTGGAAACCACCCAAATGTCTATCAAGGATGAAAGGACAAATGGAATGTGATATATCCACAACAGAATCTCATTCAGCAATAAAAAGGAATAAAGTACTAATACATACTACAATGTGAATGAACCTTGAAAACATTCTAAGTAAAAGAAGCCAGTCAAAAAAGACCACATACTGTATAATTCCATTTATGTCAAAAGTCTAGAATAGGCAAATATATGGAGACTGACGGTAGATTAGTGGTTGCATAGGGCTGGGAGTGGTGAGAAGAAAATAGGATGAGTGCTAAATGTTACAGTTTCTTTTTCAAGTTGATGAAAACTTTCTAAAATTGACTGTGGTGATGGCTGCATAGCTCTGCATATACTAAAAGACAATGAATTGTACACTTTAAGTGGGTAAATTATATGGGCTATGAATTATATCTCAATAAAATTGTTAACCCCTGCCCCCAAGAAGGCATGGCTATAAAAATACCCTATCGACCTAACCCTTAAGAGTATTCATTTGTAAAACTAGCCCAAAACAAATGGGGACAGAATACATGGTCCCATGCAATGAAGAAATAAGTTATTTCTAGCCTTTAAGAATTTCAGTTTCTCCTAATACCTCATTCATGATATCCTTACACTAAGACTCTCTCTTATAATGATTGCATCAACTACAATAAAATCTATCTCTGGATGTCCCCAGAGATATATTTTACTAATAGAACCCAAAGCCAAAATTAACTTTAATCCAAAAACATCCAGACTGTTTTTCAGAAAAGACAGATATCATTGGTTTATAATTTGAACAATAAACTAAGTCTTTAAGTTGCTTAAGTATAAATACTCCAATTTTAATGAGATGTTTTACAAAACACATTTTGTAAACAGAAAGCTACTAAACAAACTGTAAGTGAAAAATAACATTTATTGAATACTACACTGCCCTGTCAAAAAAGGAGTATATTTAAGATACTGACCTGCAGTAATATACTGTGCTGAAGCCATTTCCCCTGAAGCTCTCAAGGCACCTGCATACCTGGGAACATTAAGGCAGAATTAAATAGGATTTAATTCATTCTGAAACTCAAAAGGGAAGAAACTAATTAAAAGAGCTTATGATGACATCTTCAACTGCAACTTTATCAGAGTTGTTCCCATCTTTCTATTTTCTTCTCTTCTGGTCTTATTCCCTTAAGCATGACTAAGAAAAAAAGGGAATTTAGATAAATGAAGCCTATTTTAAATTCTTTCTCCTAACTTATTAAAAAAAAAAGTTCCTGAAAACAGTGTCAAACAAAAAAGTACACTCTTAATGTCCATTATTACAAAGAAAATACGCTTTCAGAAATAAAAAAAAGCCTTAGGTCAAAAACATTAAATCAAAGTCAATACACCTACATTCAGCATTAACTTGCTATGTAACATTAAATAAGGCACTTAATTTTCAAGTCCGTCTGCTACCTATATACTGGAGTGTTTCTATTAAATGACTTCTAAATTCACTTTCAATTTATAATTCTCATTTAATTTACAACAGCACAAAGGACTGGCCATCCAAAGGAAATAAACGATAGTATTCACTCATACAATGTCTTATGACATAGGATCAGAAATTATCACTCAGATAGTATCAAACATTGAGAGGCAGAGGAATTACTGCCTATTCACTTTGATTAATACACCCACTGGAGGGACTAAGATGAAAGAACTGAAATCAACCAAGACTGGCAAGAATGTGGAGCAACGAGACTATCCACACCATCAATAACATGGGTAAACTTCAAAGACCATGCTGAATGAACTAAGCCAAACCAAAAATAAATTACATTCTGTACATTTAACCTCCAGAATGCACAAAACTATTAAGAGATCAGTAGCTGCTTGCAGAGCTGGGTGGTGGAGGCGATGAGGACTGGGAAAAGGTACAAGTACAAAAACATCCTGGGGTGAGGGAAATGTCCTACAGTTTGTAAAATGGGTAACACAGAATTTGCATTTATCAAAACTGATCACACCAAACACAAGATATTTGGTATTTACTATATGTAAATATTTTGATTTCAAAAACAAAAAAACCTCTGCGCTAAGTAGAATGAAAGAGGTCAGAGAAAATATGTTAAATTATATCCAATTAAGAAGTTCTGTTTTTCTTTTTCGTTTCTTTAGATCTTTTAGAAATTGCTATGGCTCAAATTTTTTTTTAATTTTTCAATATACAATTCATAACAATGTCTAAATTACATATGTTCATTTTAAAAAGTGAAAATCATAACAGTTTCCCACTCAGTTTACAACTACCTAAAAGGCATTTCTGAAGTTGAAATAAAGCACTAATAAAGCAAGTGTACCCCAAAAGATCAGTGAAGTATGGAATGACACAACTGCCGCTGTTACTGATTCTCCTTCTAGTTACAGGGTGACATTGCTAAGTAACTATTCCTACATTTATGGCAAAGGCTACACTAATGAATTATCTTTTTTTAATAACTGAGAATGGAAAATCATGAGTGATTTAATACCATACCCCCACAAAAAACTCTCGTTACGCCAACATTTAATTCCTAAGTAAAATAAAACCATCCAATAAACCAAATAACATTAACAACTGAACTTTACAAAGAAAAACTGTTAGAAAGGAGGAATTGACAAGAGTACTGAGATATATAACAGAAATACTGAGAGGTTTTACAGACCACCCCCCAAAAAAGAGTACCTTTTCTAGTCTCTATCAAGTCAATAATATATAAAAATTAAGTAATGATATAGAATGATATAGAAAATCTGAATATAACGAATATAATTCATCAACTTAATGTCTATTAATACCTATCACCTACAAAAAGAGTATGCCTTGACTTTTCTATCATCTGTGAAATATTCACATCAATCATACACCATGCTCAACCCAAACATTCATCAACAGAAAAATGGATAATTATTTGGTAGTACAGTGTACAGTGGTACACTATATAGCATAAACATGTACAACTACACACAAAAATAATGAGCTAGACCCAAATGAACACAATCTAGGTTTCTGTTCATAAAGAGTTCCAAATAGGTAAAATTAATCTATGAGGTTAAAAGTCACACTAGTATTAACAATTTTGAACAGAAAGGTGGAGTAGCGATCAGGAAGGGAGAGTCGTGAGGGGATTTTTAGAAGCTGATAGGGTTCTGTTTGTGTTGGTTACACATACGTGTTCACTCTGGGATAATTCGTTCGCACACTTCTCTGTATGTTAATGGCTGTATCAATAATTAAAAACAAATTTGGGGTCAAAAGGAAGAGATTTTATAGTGTTTAAAAAAAAAATCTGAACAGCCTTATCTAATGAATAGGGAATAGAGGCAAAAACTCAAAACTAAGTACTTTCATTAATACACAAGAACAAATAAATGACCTAAGTGTACAACTTGAGAAAATAAAGCAGCCTAAGGAAAACAAATAAATCAAAAGTAGGATGAATCAGACAATGAAAAGAAGTGACTGAATAAATCTAATAGCTGATTTCTGTGAAAAATAAAATATACAAACCTCTGGCAAGATAATCAAGGGGAAATTTATATATATAAATTTCTATACATATACCAAATAAGAAATGAAAATGGGGGAAAATACAGGTCCAAAATAGAGAACTCTTATGCTAAAATATCTTAAAGACATAAGGACAAATTCATAGGAAAACAAATTTTAAAAACTGACTCTAAAAGGGCACCTGGGTGGCTCAGTCGTTAAGCGTCTGCCTTCAGCTCAGGTCATGATCCCAGGGTCCTGGGATCGAGTCCCACATCGGGCTCCCTGCTCAGCGGGAAGCCTGCTTCTCCCTCTCCCACTCCCCCTGCTTGTGTTCCTGCTCTCGCTATGTCAAATAAATAAAATCTTTAAAAAAAAAAAATAAATAAAAAAAAAATTACTCTAAAAGACACAGAAAATGTACCTTTAAAATGCAAAAAAAAAAAAAAAAAAGAGGGCTGGGTCCCACCAATTTTATAGTTAAGTTCTATCAAGAACAGATCAATCATACAAATTTGAAAATGCAAGTAAAACAGCAACCTAGTAATTGCTAATGAAAAACTATGTGGTTCTTACCAAAAGGTGCCTTGCCAGTTTCCAGTTAGATAAAAATATGGCCATGAGATGCTGTCTTTTGTAAGTAATTCATAGAATTTAAGGGTAATTTTTATTATATACATTTTTCACTTTAAGTTCTAAATTCAGAACTCTTACATTATCATGAGGTTCCACTATTGGGCAGCATCAAGCAAACCAGATTTCACCTGCAGCTCTGGTTCTTGGCCCTCATTGCCTCTTCAGCTAACCCAGTCTACTTTCCTTCTAGCCTTTATAAAATACATCCCACTCTCCAGAACCTGCCAAATAAAAATCCTTAAGTATTTAAGGATGAGCTTCAGCATCACCAGCTGTAAAACACCTTCCATGGAAATTTTCTTTCCTTCCTATTTTATCAGTTAATGCCATTTTTCCAAAGACATACAACCCATCCATGTCCTCTTGTATTAAGTTAGTTTAGTAGAAGGGTTTCCAACCTCTTGTAAAAACTTAGCATTCAAAAAATACTTCATCTGGTTTCAAGAAAACTCAACAGGATGAAATCTCCTCTGCTTATAGAAAACTCGGAGGGCGCCTGAGTGGCTCAGTTGGTTAAGCGACTGCCTTCGGCTCAGGTCATGATCCTGGAGTCCCGGGATCGAGTCCCGCATCGGGGGGTCCCTGCTCAGCAGGGAGTCTGCTTCTCCCTCTGACCCTCTTCCCTCTCGTGCTCTCTCTCTCTCGTTCTCTCTCAAATAAATAAATAAAATCTTAAAAAAAAAAAAAAAAAGAAAACTCAGAGAAATAACTCCAAAACATGAAAGAGTTCTCTTTGGAATAGAAGCTAGAAGGTATCCCAGATGAAAAAAGTACAGAGGAAATCCTGGAATAAAGACAAGTCTGTCCCAAGTAGCTACCTTCTAGGGCAGGGAGCTGCCCAGCAAGCTGCTCATAGATCATCTGCAATTGGAACATAAGGAAGAGAAAGTGGTTGCCTAAGTACACAATCTTCAAACAAATGGAGAGATCAATCCTTACATCTAAAGAGAACAGAGTTAAAATTGAAAGGACCAAATTGGCCGGGGGGGGGGGGGGGGTGGCGGTGGTTAAATAAGAGTACGTCAGAGCCTCGGAGAAATAAAAGCAGGAATCATCCAAAATTAAGAACAGGAGATTAAAGAAAAGGCTGTGATAAATAAGCAGCTGTGAAACAAAGCTAATGCACAAATCAGTGAAATGTAAAACAGAACTGAGGCACTCTCCCGGAACACAGCACATAAAAATAAAAAATTAAAAGTGCAGAGAAAAAAAACATGAAAAATAGATCCAGAAATTCTATTATTCAGAGTATTAGGGAAGTTATATAAAATAGAGAAGCATTTTCTCAAGAAATAACAGTCAAGAATGTCCACAGTTTAGGACAAGAGTCCTTAGAATCAAAGTGCTCATTCAGGACACCTGGGTGGCTCGGTCAGTTAAGCATCTGCCTTCGGTTCAGGTTTCGATCCCAGGGTACTGGGACAGAGCCCCACATTGGGCTCCCTGCTCAGCAGGGAGTCTACTTCTCCTTCTGCCCCTCTCCCCTACTGGTGCGCTCTCTCTCTCTCAAAAAATCTTAAAAAGGAAAAAAATAAAAAAGTGCTCACTCAGCACTAAGATAAATGAAAGAAAACCCCACACTTACCCTGTTGGAAAACTGAAAAACAAAAATAAAAAAAAAAAAATCCTAAAAGTTATTAACAGAAAAGAGTAAGAAATGAAAATGATATTAGATCTCTCATCAGTAACTATGGGCATGTGAAAATAGTGGAGAAATAACTATAAACCTCTGAGGAACATTTCCCATCAAAGCAGTTCTGAAACAGTCCCAAACTTGACAGCCTTTCTCAATTCAATTAAGACTGTAAGTGCCTGGAACACAGGTCCTGTGTCTTGTACACTAATAACTACATCAGCTACAATCTAGGCAACTCTGGAGGTACCTGACAAGTATTCACTTCAGAGAAATTTAGAAAACTTTCAGTTACTCTCAGGTTTCTGCAAAATCCTTTCTCCTCTCTACTGCTCAGTTCTATCAAAGCATTTCCCAAGCCACTAAGGAAAAAAAAAAAAAAAAACATTCATAAAGCTGGCTAAGAATCCAAATTGTAGTTTACAATTCTACCCTACATTAAGAAGTGGCAATGTATATACCAAGACAGCTGTAATAAATTTAGTCAGAATTAAGTTATATATTTTAAGTTACATATTTATACTCACTGAGAAGGGATTCTCATTTATAGACTATTTCATAGGCTATCAAAACATGGATAATTATTCTTTTTTCGTCTGTATAATGGTATAAAAGTTTTACTTCTTTGTAAAACCATTACTCACTAGCACTAGGACAAATCAGTACAAATCAATGTATTTATTTCCAATCTAGGATTAAGAGTCCAGAAATAAATCTTATTACATACATCATATGGTCAAATGAATTTCAATGAGTGTGCTAGGGCAATTCCACAGGGAAAAGAGTAGTCTTCAACAAATGGTACTCAAAAAACCGGATAGCTATTTACAAAAGAAGAGGATGGGATATCAACTCCCCACTATACATAAAAATTAACTGAAGATGGATCAGAATAAAAATGGATCAGAGACCTAAATTTAAGAGCTAAAACTATAGAGCTCTTAAAAAAAATAGGAGTAAATATTTGTGACCTAGGATTAGGCAATGGTTTCATACAAAAGATACACACACAAAACACAAGAGAAAAATTAAACTAATCAAAAAATAAACATTTTTTTTTACAAAACAATGACATCAAGTGAAGACAACTCACAAAATGAAAATATTTATGAATTATCTATCTGAAAAAGGACTTGTATCCAGAATATATAAAGAACACTTATAACTGAATAATAAAAAGAGGAACCATTTAAAACACAGGCAAAGGACTTAAACATTTTTCCAAAGAAGATATACAAGCCCGTAAGCACATGAAAGGATGCTCAACATCACTAGTCATTACGTAAATGCAAACGACAACTACAATGAGAGATCATTTTACCCTTAGGATGACTATAATCAAAGACATACAATAACAATACTGGCGTGGAGGTGGAGAAATTAGAACTCCCTTACATTGGTGGTAAGAACAGAAAATGGTGCCTAGCAGTTTGGCAGCTCCTCAAAATGCTGTTTAACATAGTTACTATGTGGCCAAGCAAGCCACTCATAACCAAAAGAAATGAAAACAACTGGTCTGCACAAAAACTTGTCCTTGAATGTTCACAGTAAAGTTACTTAAAGGAGCTACAAAATGGAAACAAATCAAACGTTTATCAACAGATGAACAGATTAACAAAATGTAGTATGTCCACTAATACTGGAATATTATTCAGACATAAAAAGGAAATAAGTACTGATACATACTACAACATGACTATACCCAGAAAATATTATGCTAAGTAAAAGAAACCAGTCACAAAAAGTCACCCACTGCATGATTCCATTTATATGAAATGTCCAGAATATGGAAATCTCTAAGACAGAAAGTGGATAAATGGTTGCTCACTTCAGCAGCACATATACTAAAATTGGTTGCCTAGAGCTGGAGGTGGGAAAGGTAAAATGAGTGACTGTGAATGTAAGGTTTCTTTCGGAGGGTAAGAAAAGAACCTAAAATTAGACTGTGGTGACGGTTGTACAACCTTTTGAATAAAGACCATTTAACTGAATACTTTAAATGGATGAATTGTACAATAAATGAGTATCTCAGTAAAGCTGCTAAAAAATTATACACACATTTATACACAAAACACTATTCATCCAAATGTGAGCCTCCCTTACCCACCAAAAGGACTCACAACATTTATCTTCTGTCTTACCTTTTAAGGGCATCTTTGAGTTCAGGCACAGAACGAATACATTGAACTGTAGCATTCATGTAACAAGTGTTGCCAAGGTTTGTCAATCCACATGGTAATTCCATCTGATAAGGACAAGGATTAACACATTTTTATAAAATGACATAGCATATATAAAATCATTAAAGTTCACACTTTGAAGTATAATTTACCAACTCTTACCAATTTATTCCAACTTTACCCAAAAGTAACAATGTTTTATACTCCTAACAGAAATGTTCACTTGCATTATGTTGAGAAACATTCTGTGTTTTAATTCCCTTCTCAAAAATAATGTGATCAATCAAATCAGTCTTGCCCCCTGCCTTTGAAAGCTTATCATTAGAATGGGGTAACAAAGTATACATAGAACACTTCAAAAAAAGAAAATACTATAAAAATGCTGGATGGTAAGAAAATGACATTTGACAAGTGTGTGCTGACCAGTTTTCTAAACCAATGTTGCAGTTAAAGATAAATTGTATGTATTTTCAGCAAAGTTTTAAGACTTAACATCCCAGCATTTAAACTACTTATCCTCTATAAGCCTCTTTTCCCATAAAATAATAGCACTGTTAGCACTGCCCGATACTTTTTAAAGACACTGATTTTACACTGACAAGGACTCCTCAAAAGCCAATTTCAAAAATAAAACGTTTTACTTCTAAAAACATACGTATTGGGGAGCCTCAGGTCAGGCTCCACACTCAGCGTGGAGTCTGCTGGAAATTCTCCCTCTCCTTCTGCCCCCTCCCCCAACTCATGCATGCGCTCTCTCTAAATAAATAAAATCTTTAAAATAAACAAAAGCATACACCTTGATATTACCAATCAAATCTTCAAAACACTTACTTTTTTTAAGATTTATTTATTTTAGGGAGAGAGTGTGTGCACTTGAGCGGAAGGAAGGGGCAAAGGGAGAGGGAGAGAATCTCAAGCAGACTCCTCTTAGAGGTGGAGCCCATCACAGGGCTTGATCCCACAACCCTGAGATCATGACCTGAGCCGAAATCGAGTCAGACACTTAACCGACTAAGCTACCCAGGCGCCCCAAATCTTTAAAACATTTAGATGCTACTTTCTGAAAGGCATCTTGGTACCTGTAGCAATCAAATATATAAAACGTGGTATATCTTACCGCAGATGCTAACTGTTCTTCTGTCATGTCTTCTACAAAAACAGTTTTAGCTGAGGGTTCCTCAGGAAGAGCATCTGCTGACCCCATCATTAGTAGAGTCATTCCCTGTTTTAAAAAAAATTTAATTTCATAAAAATGCTCAAAAGTTGAAAATGTTTATGTGTAATGAAAGAAGCCAGACACAGAATAATAAAACATACTGTATGCTTGTATTTGCCAGAAAAGGTAAATCTACAGAGACACAAAGGAGACTGGGGATTGCTAGGGCTAAAGGTGGGAAGAGGGAGTGACTTTAAACAGACACCTATTATTTTCTGGGGTAATGGAAATGTTCTAAAATTAGATTGTGGTGAAGGTTACACAATCTTGTCAATATACTAAAAATCACTAACAGTAAAAAAAAAAAAAAAAAAAAAAAAAGTACTAAAGTAGCTGCTCCAGGCCAGAGGTCACCTGCTTATATGCAAAGGGGCACAAGGAAACTTTTCAGAATGGTGGATATTCTGTATCTTGATTGTATGGTGGTGGTTACGTGACTGTATTAAACTAACCAAATTCAAACTGTACACGAAAAATAGGTGAGTTTTAATCCATATAAATTATACTTCAATGAAGCTAGGGGAAAAATAAATACTGTCACAAAGACAGTTGAGAATGTTATAATATTGGAGGGGAGGGCATTCTCGAAATGATCATTAACATTTAGTGGAATCACTTCTTCCCATAACAAACAAAATGCAGATAGCATTCTTTCTGTGAATGTCTATTGTATAACTGTAACAATTACTTACAAATGAATAGAATTATTTTGAGAGCACCCAACCCTCCATTATTGGAAAACATCACACCAAACACATAAATTAGCTCAAAATATCCAATTTTATAATTCTACATTACTAACCTAAGGGAATATTCATATTCAACACATATGTAACATTCCATACAACAGAAAAACAATGAAGATACTGTCCCCTAAATCACATAATCCTGAAATGTTAACAATAACTTACTCTGGAAGACATAAACATGATCTGTGTAGAAGACAAAGAAAAGTAGGGAGATTTAAAAAAAAAAAAAAAAAAGAGCCAGAAGTGGAAGTTTAAAAAGAAAAAAGAGAAGATAAAAATTTCCAGATGAGGATTAAAATTAGAAAATAAGGTCAAGGCGCCCAGCTGGCTTAGTAGAGCATGGACTCTTGATCTCAAAATTTTAAGTCTGAGCCCCATGTTTGGGTGTAGAGATTATTTAAAAATAAAAATCTTTAAAAAAAAATTTTTTAGAAGAAAATAAGGATAACAAACTCAGTCCTGAGAGCACCTATGCTGAAATCCAATAACCTTTATTCTATCACCTGTTATTTTTACTTAAACTTTCTGTGAGATAATAGCAAAGGAATACTAAACCATCACTAAAGAATCTTTTTCCAAAGACTACTCTCTCAGAAAAACCAAATATTTAAACAATGTACTAGCAAATAGTCTGTTAGAAATATGATAGAAAAGAAAATCAGTAAATATCTAAGAATAAACGTAACAAAATATGTAATACTTTAATAAGAAAACTATAAAGTTTTACTTAGGAATATAAAAAACACCTAAATAATACATTGAAAAGTCATGAACAATTTCTAGACAGGAAAAATTACTGTAAAGATGTGATTCCAAATTAATAAATTTAATTCTTTTTTGAAACTTTACAAAATGATTCATTCATGTACCAAGTTTACACCCATAATAACAGCTAAGAAATTTCTAAAAAAGAATAAAGACTAAAATAATGCCATTTAAGGTAAGAAAATAGATTATACAATGAAGAATGTTGAGAAAAACTGGATAATTTAGAAAAAAATATCAGTTCTCCACCCCACTGTTGCTTTTCAGCACCCAAAATGAATTACAAATTAAAGACTTAAAAAATAAAACAAAGGGCGCCTGGGTGACTCAATGGGTTAAGCATCCGACTCTTGGTTTCAGCTCAGGTCATGATCTCATGGGTGGGGAGATCAAGCCCCACAACAATGGGCTCCACACTCAGCCAGGAGTCTGCTTGTAGATTCTCTCCTTCTGCCCCTCCCCCAACTTGCACACATGAGCTCACGCTCTCTCTAAAATAAAGTCCTTTAAAATAAATAAGTAAAACATATAATTACCAAAACATGTAAGTGAATAAAAAAAAAGAATCTTGCTTTGCTGGAATATTTTCTAAAATTGACATAAAAGATGAATGGACTAATGTTACCACATATACCTTGAAAACGTCTGCAAAACATTACCAGTCAAATTTAAAAGGAAAAAATGGAAAAAAGGTTACACTATATAGAAGCACGTAAAAAAAAAAAAAATCAGTAATGCGAACACAATAGAAAACTGGACAAAAGATATAAACAGTAAACAAAAAGGCTTAAAATAAAGCTTCTACCATAAGAAGCTAGAAAAAGTATACATTAAAACCAAAGTAAAAGGAAATAAAGCAAAGAGGTGAAATCAGTAAAATAATAAATGAACAAGCAAAAGTTGATTCTTTGCGAGGGGGGTAAATCAATGAAATTGACAAACCTCTGGGTAGATAATGAAGAAAGTGAGAGAGAAACCACAATTTGCCAATTCCAGGGGGAAAAAAAGGAGAGAAAACACCACTAGAGACTCCAGAATTAAAGGATAATAAGAGTGCATTATGCCAATCAAGTTGACAAGACTGTAATTAAATGGACAATCCTTAAAGGATGCTAATTACCAAAACAGATGTCAAAGAAAATGTAACATCTGAATAGTCTTACATTTATTAAATACACTAAATTCCTAAATGAAAAGTCTTCCCACAAAGAAAGCTCCAAGCCTCACTGGAGAATTCTATGAACCATTTAAAGAAAATCTCTTTCAGAAAAGAGGAGAGGTGGGGGATATCTCCCTAACCCATTTTATATGGCCAGGATTACACTGATAGCAAAAGCAGACAAAGACAAGTCAAGAAGACTATAAGCCAGTAATTCTCACAAATAGAAATACAAAAATCCCTTACAAAATACCACCAAATAGAATCCAGCAATATATAAAAAGGAAAATACATAATGACTAAGTGGGGTTTATCCCAAGAATGAAAAGTTGGTTTATTATTCAAAAGAGTCAATGTATTTCACATTAACAGATTAAAGGATAAAAAATGATCTTTGCAATAGATATGGAAAAAGTATTTGAAAAATTCAACTCCCATTCATGAATAAAAATTCTCAACAAACTACAAATAGAGCACTTCTTCAAACTAATGGTGAACATCTATAAAACAACTCCAACCAAATCTAGAGACTTTTCTCCTAAGATCAGGAAAAATCCTACTGTGAACCAATTCTACTCAATATTGTGCTGAACATCCTAACCAGTGAAATAAAGCAAGGAAAAAGAAAAATAAAAGGCATGGAGACTGAAAAAGAAAAAAAAAATTTTTTCATATTTGCAACATGATTGTATCCTATCTACGTTATCCTAAACAAATATGTAAAAATCAGCAAAATCACAGGATACAAGATCAATATACAATAATTAATTCTACTTCTATATGTTAGCAATGAACAATTAGAAAACGACATTTAAAAAACACCATTTGTGATAGCACCAAATACCATGAAATACTTAATGACATTTTTAAAAAAACGTGTACGATCCTGTATTGAAAATAAAAGGGGTGCCTGGGTTGCTCAGTCGATTAAGCATCCAACTCTTGGTTTCAGCTCAGGTCATGATCTCATGGGTCGTGAAATCAAACCCCTTGGGCTCCATGCTCAGCAGGGAGTCTGCTTTAAAATTCTTTCCCTTTGCCCCTCCCCTGACGCGCACAGTGCGCACACGTTCTCTCTCTCTCAAATAAATAAATCTTGAAGAGAAAAGGGAGAAAGGGGAAAGGCAAAGGAAATTAAAGAAAACAGGGCCCCTAGGTGGTTCAGTCAATTAAATATCTGCCTTTGGCTCAGGTCATGATCCCAGGGTCCTGGGATCAAGCCCTGAATCAGGATCCCTGCTTGGCAGGGAGTCTGCTTCTCCCTCCCCCTCCGCCCCCCATTCATGTACACACTCTCTCTCAAATAAATAAAACCTTCAAAAAAAAAGAAAAAAAATATAGAACACTGCTGTGAGAAATTTTTTTTAGAAGACTCAATATTAAGATGTCCCAATTTGGGGGTCCAGGATGGCTGAGTTAGGTGTCCAACTCTTGATTTTGGCTCAGGTCATAATCTCAGGGTTGTGAAATCAAGCCCCCCATCAGGCTCCATGCTGGGCGTGGAGCCTGCTTAAGATTCTCTCTCGCTCTCCTGCTGCTATTGTCACTGCCCCTCCCCCCACTCATGCACACAGGCTCTCTCTCAAAATTAAAAAATGTTTAAAAATTTTTTAAAAAGACATCCCAATTTGATATATAGTATCAATGTAATTCCAATCAAAATCCCAGCGGACTCTTGTAGAAAATAAGCTGAGTCTAAAACGTACAAAGGACATGCAAAGATCTTAGAATAGCCAATAGTTTTGAAAAAGAGGAACAATCAGACTCCTACTACTTGATTTCAAATCTTGAATAATCAAGACAGTGGGAGTGGGTATCGATGTAAAGGTACATATACAAATCAAGAGAAGAACAGAATCCAGAAACAAACTTACATGTGCTCATACAACTGACCACTCATATGAAAAAAAAATACACCTCCACCATTACTTAACAAAAAACACAAGTCTGCTCAAAACAGATAATATACCTAAGTATAACTAAAACTTGTAAAAGTTTTAGAAAACAGAAGTCTCACACACCACACCCACCCACACACACACAAACACCCACACAACACACACACCACCCACCACACCCACCCACACCACCCCCCCACACCACCCCCCTACACACACACACCCACAACACACCCCACACACACACACCACACACACAACACACCCCACACACACCCCCACACAATACCCACCACACAAACACACCCACCACACCCCCACACAACACCCACCCAAACACCCACACACCCCCCACACCCAAACACCCACACCCACACACCCCAACCCACACCCCCACAAACACCACACACACACACCCCCACACCACACACGCCACACCACACACACACAACTCACACCACACACAACACACACCCACACGCAGCACACCCACACGCAACACAAATAAAAGGGACCAAAATTCTACAATGGGCAAAACTACTCAACATCTGTAATTGTAGTCTCAAAAAAGAGGAGAGAGAAGGGCACACAGAAAAAAAGCTTAAATAGCTGAAACTTTCCCAAATTTAGTAAAAACTATAAACCCACAAATCCAAGAAGCTCAAACAGAATAAACATAAGAAAACCTCTCCAAAACATGTAATTAAATTGCTGAAAAGCAACAGTGAGAAAAATCTCAAAAGCATCACGAGGAACAAAACACATTATATGCAAAGGAACAAAGAATGACCACAACTATGCAATCAGAAGACATTTTTCATGTATTCAAAGAAAAGGTGTTAATCTTGAATTCTATACCTACCAAAATGTCTTTCATAAATAAAGGTGAGGTGTGCCTGGGTGGCTCAGTCGTTAAACGTCTGCCTTCAGCTCAGGTCATGATCCCAGGGTCCTGGGATCAAGCCCTGCATCAGGCTTCCTGCTCAGCAGAGAGCCTGCTTCTCCCTCTCCCACTCCTCCTGCTTGTGTTCCCTCTCTCGCTGTGTCTCTATCAAATGACTAAATAAAATCTTAAAAAAACAACAAAAAAAAGGTGAAATAAAGAGCTTTTCAAAAAACAAAAGCAGAGAAAATTCATAGATATGCTCTGCAAGAAATATGTAAGTCCTTGAGACAGAAGAAAAGGATATCTGATGGAAATTTATATTCGGATTTCAAAGGAAGAATGCCAAAAATGGTAAATATGAGTTTTAAACATTTTTAATCTCTTTAAATGATAATTGACTATTTAAAGCAAAAATACGAATGAAGTCTAAGATTTCTAACATGTGGAAGTAAACTGTGTAACAATAGCACCAAGGACCAGGGAAATGGAAGTATACTCTTTTAAGAATCTTACACTATACCTGAAGTCATTTGTCATTTAAGGCAGAGGATGATAAGTTAAAGATATAGAATATAAATCCTAGAGCAGCAGTTCAAAGACATCGTCTTAGCACCCTTTATACCAAAAGTCGGCAAACCTTTCCTATTAAGGACCATATAATAAACATAGGCTTTCTGGGCCATAAAAAAGGGTCAATAAATCTCAGACGACCAAAATAATATCGATATGTTATGGGACTACAACAGAATCAAATTAGAACTATGTAACACAAATATATTAGAAAAAGACCAAAATAACTGGAGATTAAACAACACAGTTCTAAACAATCCATGGGTCAAAACAAAACACCCACAACATAAATAAGAAAATATTTAACTGAATAAAAACATAGCACATCTAAAGTTGTATCTACAAGTGATTAAAGAGAAGTAATAATTTTAAGCACCTACATAAGGAAAGAAGTTATTAAAAAAAAAAAAAAATCAATGATTTAAGCACACACCTTAAAAAGAAAATGAAGTCAATTTAAACCCAAGGTAGAAAAAAAGGAAATAACTTAGAGTAGTTATCAGTAAAGTAGAAAACGGATAATACATAAAATAAAAAATAGAAAAGATTAATTGATAGATCCTTAGCAACACTGACCAAAAACAAAACACCAAAAGCATATCAGGAAGGGGGGGGGGAGAGGCGGGACTTCAACAAATAAAGATAACAGATATAAAAGATTAATGAAGTCTGGATATTATGAACAACTTTATGCCAATAAATTCAATATATTTAAGCAAATTTTCTCAAAAGAGAAAATTAATCAAAACTGACATAAAAAACAGAAAATCTAAATACCCTGTATCTAGTAAAGGAATTAAATATCAATCAAATTCCCACAAAGAAAATCCAGGTCCAGAAAAAATTCACTGGTAAATTATTTCAAGTATTTACAGAAATAATACCAGTCTTACACAAACTCATTTAGAAAAGAGAGGGCAGGGACACCTGGGTGGCTCAGTTGGTTAAGGCACTGCCTTCGGCTCAGGTCATGATCCCAGGGTCCTGGGATCGAGTCCCGCATTGGGCTCCCTGCTCAGTGGGGAGTCTGCTTCTCCCTCTCCCACTGCCTGCCGCTCCCCCTGCTTGTGCTCTCTAATAAATAAATAAAAAAAAGAGGGCAATATGTCCCCAAATAAAAATATCAATACCCCTCATGAACATATATACAAATATCTTTTTTAAAAAATGAGAAAATTAGGGCGACTGGGTGGCTCAGTTGGTTAAGCGACTGCCTTTGGCTCAGGTCATGATCCTGGAGTTCCGGGATCAAGTCCCGCATCAGGCTCCCTGCTCAGCAGGGAGTTTGCTTCTACCTCTGACCCTCCCCCCTCTCGTGTGCTCTCTCTCTTTCTCTCTCTCAAATAAAATAAAATCTTTAAAAAAATAAAAAAATAAAAAATGAGAAAATTAAATCCAGCAATGCATAAATGAGATAAATACATCATGACTCAATGGGTTTGTCCCAGTTCTCAAAGTGTTTGTGAACCCCTGTTGGTCTCTGAAATTCTTTCACAGGGCAAGATCAAAACTATTTTCATAATGCTAAGATGTTATTGTCCCTTTTTCACTGTGCTGACATCTGCACTAATGGTGGAAAATCACTTGAGGCTAAAAATTTTAATAGTTTAGCACACATCAAAGTAATGATATCAAATAAATTGGTTAAAATGATTAATTTTATTAAATCTCAACCTCTGAATACATTTCTTTGTGATATTCTGTGTTATGAAATGGGAAATACCCATTCAAAAAAGACTTACTTGTCCTGGCAACCAAGATCTCCTTCAGTAGGTGAATAAAACTGTGGTACATTCAGAAAATGGACTATATTCATCACTAAAAAGAACTGAACTATCAAAGCCATGAAGAGACATGAAGGAAATTTAAATGCATATTACTAAGTGAAAGAAGTCAATCTGAAAAGGACACATACTGTAGGATTCCAACTACATGACATTCTGGAAAAAGGCAAAACAATGGAGACAGTAAAAATATCAATGGTTGTCAGGGGGCTGAAGGGATGAATAGGCAGAGCACACAGAATTTGGGGGGGTAATAAAACTACTCTGTATGACACTATAATGGTAAATACATGTAATCATACATTTGTCCAAACCCACAGAATGTACAACACCAAGATTTGAATCCTAATGTAAACCACGGACTTTGGGCAACAATGATGTGTCAATATAAGTTCACCAATTATAACAAATGTGGTACACCTGGGTGGCTCAGTCGGTTAAGCTTCCGTCTTCGGTTCGGGTCATGATCCCAGGATCCTGGGATTAAGTCCCACATCGGGGGTCCTTGCTCAGCAGGGAGCCTGCTTCACCCTCTGCCTGCCGCTCCCCCTGCTTGTGAACTCGCAAGCACACATGCTCTCTCTGACAAACTCTTTAAAAGAAAAATTATAACAAATGTGCCATCCTAGTAGGGGATGTTGGTAATGGAGGAGGCTCTGCATGTGTGGGGAAAAGGATATATTATGAAAGCTCTGTTTCTTCCACTCAGTTTTTGCTGTGAACCTAAAACTGTTCTAAAAAATAAAGTCTATTAAAAATCTATCAGTGGGGCGCCGGGATAGCTGTTGGTTAAGCATCCAACTCTTGATGTCCGACTCAATTTTGGCTCAGGTCATGATCTCAGGATTGTGAGATGGAGACCTGTGTCAGGCTCCTGCTGGGCACAGAGCCTGCTTAAGATTCTCTCTCTCACTCGCTCTGCCCCTACCCCTTCCCTCTCTCTAAAAAAAAATCAACCAATCAATAAAATATATATGAAAATAATCAAGAAATAACACATTTGCATACCAAAATATGATCATTTTCTTCAGGATAAGCTTGTGTAAATGTCTGAGTTGCAAACTGGACTAGTTGCTTTTTCAATGGAATATCATTTTTACTTAAAACTACAAATTATGGGTTTTTATACTCAAGTATTTAGCCAACATTTTCTCAAAAATAAATGAAGTGAGCTTGCTGCCTTAGGAAAAACTGACTACATATAGTTGCCAATGACAAAATTAGAGCTTTTGAGAGAAAATTAGAATTTTATATCTGTCACTATGTACTTGGCACCTTCCCTGTTACAAATAGATTTTTATGCACGAAAGGTCACTGATGTGGTTTCTACCACAAACTAACCAATGATAAGCTATTATATGTTGAGTTTGGATATACTATGAAAGAAAAATGTTCACAATTTTATCTGAAAGGATACCTCCCCTTTTCCAACTGTTTATGTGAGGCCAGGTTTCTTATATATACCTCAACTAAAACAACATATCACAACAGACTGAATGCAAAAGCAAATATGAGAATTCAATTATATCTATTAAGCTAGATTTTCAAGAGATTTGCAGAAATACAGAACACTGCCAGTCCTTTCACGATATTTTTGGGAAAACATTTCAAAATATAAAATTAACATGTAATGGGTTTGCCATTGTTATTTCTAAATAAATAGGTTTTTTAATTTCAGTTTTAATTTCTAATATGGTAAACGTCAATAGATATAACTAATATATATGAAACTCTGGGGTTTAAAAATAATAATTTTTAAGAGTATAAATGGGGCTGCAAAAACCAAAAAAACTGAGAGTTGCACATCCCAGGAATGTACCATTTAACAATTAAAAAATCAATGAGGGGCACCTGGGTGGCTCAGTCGGTTAAGCGTCTGCCTTTGGCTCAGGTCATGATCTCAGGGTCCTAGGATCGAGCCCATCGGGCTCCCTGCTTAGTGGGGAGTCTGCTTCTCCCTCTCCCTCTGCTCCTCCCCCCCCCTTGCTCATGCACCCGTGCTCTGTCTCTCAAATAATCTTTAAAAAAATAAAAATAAAAATGAAATTAACCAGATTATCAGAAAGTAGGAAAATCATATGATCTTTTTAATAACCTAACAAAATTCAACAGCCATTCATAATTTAAAAGGTCTTAGTGAATGAGCTAGGATAAGACAAAGATGCCCATTCTCACCACTTTCTATTCAACACTGTATTATTAAAAATAATATAGCCCAGAGAAACAAGGCAATAAAAAGAAATAAAAGTCATAAAGACTGGAAAGGAAGTAAAAATACCTCTATTTGCAGATAACATGCTCATGTACATAAAAAGAAAACTCCAGTGGAATCTAGAAAATAACTAATGAAACTATTAAGTGAATTTAGCAAGGTTACAGGATGAAAAGGATCTGTATTTTTATAATCTACCCATGAACACCAGAAAACACAAATTTTTTAAAATATCGTTTAACAGCCACGAAACCTTAAGTTCAGAGACTCTAACAAAAACCATGAAGATCCTACACTAAGAAGCTACAAAACTCAGTTTAAGAGAATATAAAGACCTAAATAGAGTACAACATTTTAAGGATTTTAATACTCAGTACTGTTAAAATGCCCATTTTCCCCAAACTGAACAATGAACCAATACAATCTCAAAATTCCAAGAGTCCATTTGTAAAAATTGACACTTATTCTAAAATTATAAGGAAATGCAAAGAAGCTAAAACGGCTAAACTATTCTTGCAGAAGTTGGAGAACTTACATTATCTCATTTCAAGACTTATTATAAAGCTTTAATCACTAAGACCATGTGTACCAGCATAAGTTATAATGAAATGTATCCTGTATGAAACAGGAGTCCAAAAGTAAACCTATAACAGATTTTCAAAAAAGATTCCAAGACAAGTCAATGGGAAAAGGAGAGTATTTTCAAAGGATAGTGCTGGAACAACTGGATATATATACGGAAAAAAGGCATTTGGACTGCATTTGTAATAATTAAGAAACTGAAATATAGTAAGTGCTCTTATGATAATACTTACATTTTTTATTTTGATGTTTCCCCAATCATCATCCTGTTTTAAAAACAAATGAAAAACATTTAACCACTCCTGTATAATCTGAACATATTCTAGTAATCAATGAATTTAAGCTACTCCAAAATAGAATAAATTTTTTGTTTGCAGATTTTACTTAAAATTACTATAATCAAAAGTACTTTAAAAATGCAGTCTTAAAGTCAGTAAGTCTTACAGTTGCTTAAACTACAAAAGACACAAACTAAAAGACAATAAACCTAACTGTACCAAAAGGACTAAAAAACAATGACAGATACTAATTTTTTTGCATGTTTGTTACATGTATGGAACCAGCAAAACTAATAATTAGCTTATGTGACAGGAATGAAGAGTAACTTATGAAATAAGGTCTACATAATTAGAATGATTATATAATTTACTATCCAAAGCAGGAGTTTTGTTTTGTTTTGTTTTTTTAAATTTGACAGAGAGAGACACAGCAAGGGAGGGAACACAAGCAGGGGAGTGGGAGAGGGAGAAGCAGGCTTCCCACGGAGCAGGGAGCCCAACGCAGGGCTCGATCCCAGGACTCTGGGATCATGACCTGAGCCGAAGGCAGACACTTAACAACTGAGCCACACAGGTGCCTCCAAAGCAGAAGATTCTTGAGAATGAAAGTGCTATTAAAAATTATACCAGGACGGGATGCCTGGGTGGCTCAGTTGTTAAGCATCTGCCTTTGACTCAGGTCATGGTCCCAGGGTCCTGGGATCGAGTCCCACAGCAGGATCCCTGCTCAGTGGGAAGTCTGCTTCTCCCTCTCCCACTCCCCGTGCTTGTGTTCCCTCTCTTGCTGTCTGTCAAATAAATAAACTCTTTAAAAAAAAATTTTTTTTAGTTATACCAGGACTACCAGAGGCAAACTAACCCTTAATAACATTTGCTGTGTCCACAAATGTTTTTAAAGTCCTAAATTTCATATCTATGAAGTAATTACTTTCACTTCAATATATTCAGTTAAAACAATTTTTTTTAATGCCATGACTGGCCCCCAGATATCTTGGCCTACTGCAGCTAAGCCCTTTCCCTTCACAGGATAAAGTCATTTCCACATTACTTCTTTCTTAGACAAGATGCCAGGCATGCAATATGCTTTTCCATTTGGTGGTGCCATTAATTATCTCTTTGGACATCCTGCTTCAAAGTGCAACAGTAACTTCCTAAATGTCCTTCTCAGTCTAAGGGCCATTTCTATTAATCATAAGGAATGATAACTATATATGCTCCCTCAGATCACTTATCTAAGGTCACACCAAGCTGAAAAATGAACCGAGATCGGCTTGACTTATAAATCACAGGCTCTTCCAGTACCTTGCTATAGGTTACTTAAATCTCTCTGATGCTAAGTTTTCTCATTTATGAAAATTTTAAAATATATTTACGTTCATTTTTAGAAAACAAAGAGTTGAGAATTGAAGAAAATAAAAGCCTGGCACAGAAAATTATTCAGTAAGTGATAGCTATTAATAGTCAGTTTCATTTACATACCATTTCTCTTTAATTCTCCACAGTACATCACCAGTACACAGCTCATCACAAATTCAATTATCAAGTTCACTAATGACTAAAAAGCTCATACTGCAACTTGGAGGAGAAACAATATTTTCTTCACCAACATCAATTTTACTGCCCAGCTGACAGGGGCAACCAAGCCATATCTCTAAAGTTAACTACAGCTCTTTGGCATTTCACACCAAACTCTTGAGGATAATATTTTTTTAAAACTCTACTTCCATAGTTTTACAAACAATAATACTTGCACCTTGTTGTGGCCCGTCACCAATGATGCCAGTAAGTTTACAGACTCCTAACTGTAGTCAATATGACCATTCCAAGGAAACTAAAGGAAAAATTATGTTCTCCTTTTAAACAAAAATTTTTTTCTCCCACCTCCAAACAGTTTTTACACAGTGATACACCCTAAATGATAGGAGCCCTTTTTTTAATGGGTAGAATATGAAACAGGCCAAAAGAAAAAATTAACAATTTTCCAGTATTCCAGAAGTGGGGCTTTGATAAAGATGTTGAACTATTCTGAATTTCAACATTTGAATACATGTAAAAAAATACCTTCTGTATTTTTTTTTTAATCTACCATACTGTTCCGTATTTTTAACAGAGATAAAATTTTCTCCGCCCCATAACAGAAAACTACTAAGGATATATAGATTTTTGTATTAATCTAAACAAAATAAAATACTTTTAACACACCCTCAGAGAAAAAAAAATCCAAACAACAGAGATAATGGAAAGTTCCTCACTCCCCTGACTCCTAGGAGTAGTCACTGATACAAAGCATTTTAAAATGAAAATTTTAATGATGCTTTTATAACACAGTGTTTTGAAATGGCTACAATGTTTTTTCCTACCCTAACATGAGTAAGACAGTTTTAAATTCATATAGACTACGTACTCTCACCAAAAAAAAAAAAAAAAAAACAAAACCTCAAGTGCTACATTTTCTGGTGTTTGTTTCCACTAATTATATAATAGTATAGAATGAAAATCTGGACTAAATTTTACCTTCAATGTTCCTCCTTTCACCATAACTTTCTGTCTGGCCGGCTGGACTCCAGTCAGTGCAAAAAGCTGAGCCTTGAATACCATTGGAGGTTCATCAGTGTTCAACTCTACACCTTCAAATTTCTCCTTTCCCCATTTCACGGTAACTGCAAGCAAAACCATAATTTATTTTTTTCATTTATAAAATAAAAGGACTTCAGATTTAGAAGATCCCTAGAGGACCCATTAGTTTGGCTTTCAAGAACTAGCCTATGTCATTCCTCTTTATATGCTCATACTGTCTACCTCATCAGGAGTGACTTGAATGTAGTAGGTCCTGAATAAAACTTAACTGAACCCAATCCAACTTCTCATTTCATAAACGGAGACTTAAGAGAAGATGATTGATTTACCAGTCACAAAACTAGTTGGCAAATATTCAAGCCTTCTGAATCCTACTCTAATACTCTCAGAAAAATATGATCACTCTGGAATATTTCCCAGAATAAGGTTCAGACTTCAAAATGTGTTTAACAATTATTAAAATCAGTACATACTGCTGGAATAGAAAGAGTAAAGAAAAATCAGAAAGATAAAAAAAACTTTTTGGAAAAATAAAGCATATTTAAAACAGGTTAAGGAATACTGAATTATACTGAATTATAAGAAACGTTCCATGGGAGAATTGAAAGGTGTGGTTCCTAAGCAAGAGGTGGTTAAATATTAAGAATCCAAAGATATAACTAAATCATTAAAAAATACAGAAATCCTACTTCAGTCATTTGGATGGCTATTAAAAAAAGAAGACGAAGAAGAAGAAAATACCAAGTGCTGGTGAGGATGTAGAAAACCTAGTACCCTCAAGCATTCCTGATGGGAATATAAAACAGTACAGCCACTGCAGAAAAAAGTATGGTGGTTCCTCAAAAAATTAAACTTATCATATGATCCAGCAATTCCTTTCTAAGTATATACTCAAAAGTGTGAAGCGGGGACTCAAACTGCTATTTGTATACCCCTGTTCATAGTGCATTATTCACAAAAGTCTCAAAGATGTGAGTGATCCAGTGTCCATCAACAGATAAACGGATAAACAAAATGTGGTACAGACATAAAATGGACATTATTCAGCCTTAAAAAATAATGAAATGCTTATACATGCTATACAACATGGATGAACCTTGGAGACATTATGCTAAACAAAATAAGCCAGATGCAAAAAGTCAAACATTATGATTTCCCTTATGCGAGGTATCTACAGTAGTCAAATTCAGAGAGACATAAAGTAGAATGGTGGTTGCCAGGAGGCTGGGAGGAAGAGGAAATGGAGAGTTACTGTTCAATGGGTACAGAATTTCAGTGTAGGAACATGAAAAAGTTCTGAAGGTGGATGGTGATGATGGTCGCACAAAAGTATGAATGTACTTATCACCAAAAATGTACACTTAAAAATGGTTAAAATAGTACTTTTTTGTTACATATATTTTACCATATAATAAAAAAATTTCAACTGGCCTCATGAAATAGCCAACTTTTGAAATACATAAAATAACATAAGGATATACATAGCTTATTTCCACTGAAAACTTCATACCTACGCAAATGAGAATCCCACAACTAACAGTTGTCTGGTTTGGTTTTTTTAAGATTTTATTTATTTATTTGACAGAGAGAGATATAGCCAGAGAGGGAACACAAGCTGGGGAAGTGGGAGAGGGAGAAGCAGGCTTCCCGCTGAGGAGAGAGCCCAGTGTGTGGCTCGATCCCAGGATGCTGGGATCATGACCTAAGCTGAAGGCAGATGCTCAAAGACTGAGCCACCCACGTGCCCCTGTTTTCCTAATAAAACCAAAATATAAAAACTAATCCTTACTCCAAATCCCAACTCCTTCACTAGTTCAATTAATGTGTTTAGCATTCATTCAATAAGCCCCAGGACAAGCACTGGGAAGATGCTATGACCTTAGAATCTAATAAGAGAGAGAAAAGGGGGAGAAAGGATTGAAATAATTAACAATATAAATATTATAAATGCTACAGGATCACAAAGGAATGCTTCATGAGTGAAGGATTCCCTGGAGGAAGTGGTAACTTTGGGTTCTAACTATCAACTCTGAGTCTCAAAGAAAAATATTAGGTGTTAGACACTTAAAATATAAGCATTCCTGGAAAAGATAAGAAAAACATCAAAAGCATAAAACATTACGTGTTCTGAGATTTAAGTAATTCCTTGAGAAAAGGGAAGGAAGCTGAAACTAGAAGCTGGTGAATGATCAAGTCACAAAAGATAACGTAAGTCATGGTAAAACATACAGGCTTTGGGCTTTAATGTTATAGAAGTACAGTATCTGTGAAAAGTTTCCATAAAGGCCACTTTAGTCTGGTTTGAACATCAGATCACTCTAGCAGCAGCTGGGAAAAATGGGTTTGAAGAGGGCACAACTGTAATCTTTAAATAAACTAGGAACAGAGAACAATGTACAAGTAAAAGATAAGACTAAACCAAAACAGTATCAGAAATAATGAAGAGGGGGGCGCCTGGGTGGCTCAGTCGTTAAGCGTCTGCCTTCAGCTCAGGTCATGATCCCAGGGTCCTGGGATCAAGTCCCACATCGGGCTCCCTCCTCGGCAGGAAGCCTGCTCTCCCTCTCCCACTTCCCTGCTTGTGTTCCTGCTCTCGCTCTCTCTCTCTCTCTGTCAAATAAATAAATAAAATCTTTAAAAAAAGGAATGAAGAGGAACCTATCTGAAATTGATTTAGCTGTGTCACCATGAACAAGTTACTTAAACTTTCTGCATACCCATCAAAGAGAATTATACCAGTATCACAGGATTATGTTGAAGATTAACACAAAGCAACATGTATAAAAACACTAGCTTTGTGCCAGATATACAGGTGTTCATTAATTTTTACAGCACTTATCCTTAACCATATACAAATCGGACTATTTAATTTTCTACTAAAACTTATGAAATGGTACTTAAAATATTCTCATTTTAATATAGGGATTTTTGCAGATCCTGAAAATATAAATTCTGAATATGGAGAGGTCAAAGAAGAAACCTGAGACATCTACTCCAATTCTCTCATTTTGGAAATAAGGAAAAGATACGGTTAAATATTTAAGAAAAAACTTAATGTTAAGATAGATAGTTTGGTGAATATAAGTATTTTTTGAGGGGAACAAAGAGGGGGGTTAGTGGTGTTGTATGTGAGTCTACCAGTGTGTTTAAGTATTAGCATACACTGGTATTTATCGCCATCACTCATTAATAACCCCTCAATTCTACAGTGCATAAATAGAAAATTTCAAGTACCATTCTACTCTTAATCTTGGCTTTACAAAGAGGTTGAGCAATCATTAAAGCATTCCATTCAAGATTCTAGAACACCAAGAATCCACCTCGAAATTAAACATTACTCCTTTGTTTCGTATCATTCTTTGAAAATGCTGAATCTTCAATAAAGGAATTATGATAGAGTTAGGAATGGCCAATGAATCATACATCCATAGTGAACCGAAGTCAACACATACGTTTTAGGTGCCATTTTGAATAAGACTAAGAACAGCAAGGTCCATTAACTAAATGCAAATGTGATCCCCGGCTAATACCTTGGACTGCCTCAAGCAAAATAAAATAAAAACTGTCAAACGCCTTTTAAAAGGAAATGACGCCTGCGGGTATTTGCATTCACCTAAGTCTCGAAGCTAACACTATTGATTCAGACGTAGAAACCCAATATAACGTTTGATGAAATGAAAACAAAGCATAAAGTTCACAGTCTACCTCGGGATAAAACTGAAATTCGTACAAAATGGGTGTCTGAGCCAAAGGCAGCAAGGCGTAAGCTATGGGGAGCTGTTAAGAGAAACCCCAAGCACCATGAAAGCTAACCTTCCATCCCTCCCTTACCTCAGGCTTCCCCCTCCTTGACCCTCCCCTTCCACAGCTACCACTAAGGAGTCCAAGAAAATCCCACTACACCTCTAGCCTGGTCCCGGGTACCTGAGGAGGACACACCCTCACCTCTCGTGGCTCACTAGGACAGCGACAAAAACTATTCTGCAGAGTCACCACTCCGAGGAGCTGACTCGTGCTCCCCATCTCCACTCGCCACCCACCCGGGCCAGAAGGGACAGCGATCCCTCAGGTTGTAGAGCTCGGAAATAGCGGGCAGAGAGAAAGGGGCCAAGTCGTCGCCACGCCGCAGTGCCCCCCACCCATGCCTGACCGGTCCCCTCCCCCGCCCCGTGCTCAGCCGGGTGCCTGCCCTGCAGGCCCGGCCTCCTCAGAGGCCTAGCGCAGGACGGAACTGCAGGGCGAGGAAGGAGCTCACCGGAATAAAGCGGCATGGCGGCACAAGAGACGGCGGCGATGCAGGAAGGCTGGGCCTGGCAAGGGCGTCGAAGGGAAAGGGACGCGATGAAGCAGCGCCGGCAGCCAAGGCAGAGGCGCGGTAGTGGCGGCAGCACGGGTGCGACGAGAGTCTCATTCAAACCGGCCACTGGCGATGACGCAGCAACACGCAGTTTGCCCGCCCGCGGAGCCACAGGGCGACTGCAGGAGAAAACCCGGCGCGCCGAGCGGGCGAGGCGGGGCCTGGAGGGTGGAGAGCTGAGGGAGGTGGGAGGGGAAGCCGCGCGAGACCGCCGGCAGGCGCGGGCGCGCGGCCCCTGCACCAGTACAGGTGCACGCCTGCGCCTGCGCAATGCCCTGCGCTGGACCGCTCCCTCCGCCGGGTGGGCCTGGCCGTGCTCCGCCTCGGCCCCGCTGGATGCGAACCTGGTACCCCGCAGATGTCTTTTTAAAAAAGTCTTTCTTTACAAAGAGTGGTTCAGTTCGAGCTGGGCTTTTTTTTTCTTGTTAATATAGCCAGTAGAAGAGCTCAGAGAGGCCCTGCTCCACCCCTCACTGGGTCTGTCTACTGACCAAAAGATACCCAGCTCTTTTTTGTGACAAAATGCGTATCAAAAGGCTTTGAATACTGCAGAGATAGGCCTGCCTTGATTGTAATGTATTACTGTCGTTTCTAACAACCAGTCAGACTCTAGGTTGGAGCTAGTAAGATAGCAGAAAAAAATGCCCTGCGTTGGTGGGTGTTGCCCGTAGCCCTCCACTTACTTGTCCTGGACCTGTTTCCCCAATCTGGAAAAAGAGAGATTTCAACTGGATGGTTTCTGAGGCCTCTTCTAACTCTAAGTTGTCATGGGAGAGGTAAAGTCAAGCATTCTAGATGAGAAGTAGAACCTATAAGTGAAAGAAATTTCAAAGAAATTCAAGTCAAATTTGAGGTACTTTCTTGCTTTATAGAGGCTTTATTTTGATTCCAAATGCTGCAAAAGTGTTGAAACTGTCCATATTTCAAGACAAAAATTTTCCGCATTTCAAAACGCTACAACCCATTCAGACCGATTTCATGAATATACATCAGGAGTCGTTTTCACCCTTCACTACGTCAAGACCTATGAGAATAGGATCCAAAATGTGACGGAAACAGCACAACGATGCTGTAGAATATTTTTCAAAGTGATGTATGTAATATTAAGTGGAAAGGGTGTATCAAACTTACTGAGCATTATGATTGCAAGTACATAAAATTAAAATTAATGGTCATAAAGATTTGTCTGAATCCAGTTATTACTAGCTGTGTGACCTCTCAACTTCAGTTTCCTTCTCTATGAAATCAAGAATATCTATAGGATTCCTATGAAGATTAAATAGGATTACATATAGAAGATGCTTAGCACAGAGCATTGCACCTAGTATGCCACAAATAGCTATTACAGATTACACAATAAAAACTCCAGAGGGATTTTGTAGGGTATGGTTAGAGCAGACTATGGGTAGCTTTGTTCTCTATTTTCCAAATGGTCAGTCATATATTTCTATAAAATATTTTTTATTTAATTTTAATTCCAGTATGGTTACCGTACAGTGTTGTATTAGTTTTAGATGTACACTATAGTGAGTCAACAATTCCATACAGCACACAGTGCTCATCACAAGTGTACTCCTTGATCCCCATCACCTATTTCACCCACTCCTGACCCCCTTCCCCTCTGGTAACCATCACTTTGTTCTCTATAGTTAAGAGTCCCTTTCTTGGCTTCTTTTTCCTAAAATATAACTTTAAAAACATATTGGATAGATCCTCTATGGGAAAAATCTTTGTTGCCCTGTATCACGTTCCCAGTAAGGGAGGCCCTAAAGATGGAAGGATGACCCTGCAAATCATCCTCTATACTGGGCTCTTATTGTACCCTATTTTCCCCTCCAGTAACTTTCATCAAACTTATGTTTCTTTAATGTCTGTATTCCCCCACCAGACTATAAACAGAAATCGTGGCTGTCCAGTAGGCACTCTGGATTTATCTGATGCTGTGAGAACCGGATGTGAGAGCAACCAATTTTGAACTTACTTATGCTATACATGCCCAGAGAGTCTTCCAGAACAAGTCTGTTTTCAGCTCACACTGACCAACGTTTCAGTAAGATTAACTTCTAGCCTGGCTGCAGGATCAAGAACCTGAATTTAAGACAAATGGAACAGAGTATGTGGACCAGTACTAGCAACTAAAAGGAAGTGTCAAAGGAAATTTACATAGCTAGACTTCCTGGATGTCAGCGGGAATTGTAGATGATAGCAACCTTGCCCTATATACCATATGTTGCTAAGCCCTGGTCTACATGTGTCTAATGGATGGGATCTTCTGCTTAAGGTTGATTTCTTTAAATAATGAATATATTAGTAATATCTTAACCTGCATGTTTATAAATAAACAAATAATGTTTGTGAAATGTAGACAAGTATCAGAAAAGTTTTTAGTTGGTGAACCACCTATGGTTGCTTGCTTAAAATGTCCACTCCTCATCTGGCCAATAGAAATCCTATCCAATTTTAAGGTCTCCATTTAATGGCAATTCTTTCCTATGCCCTTAAAGCCTCCTCCTACAATTACCCCTTTCCATCAAGTAGTATTACATTGTAACTGTTTGATCCTCTTATTCAACAAGTACATACTAAGTGCAAGACACTCAATATAGTCTCTGAATACAAAAATGAATCAAAGATCCTGCCCTCAATAAGACTGAGAACCTACTAGGAATATTGAAATATGCACAAATTGTGGGGGCACTTGCCTGGCTCAGTCAGTAGAGCATGAGACGTTCGATCTTGGGATCATGAGCTCAAACCCCACGTTGGGTGTAAAGATTACTTAAAAGAAATAAAAATAAAAAATAAAATCTTAAAAAAAAAGAAGAAAGAAATATGCACAAATTAACTCCACAGCTCTCTGAATTAGAGCTCTTGGCTGTAAACAATGAAATGGACTGATTGGTAGACTATACGGTAAGCTAACAGAATCAGTAGGAAAACCTGTGAACCAAGCACAGATAATGAACAAGAACCAAGGGATATGGGCAGCAGGGAACATAGGCAAGGTCATGTCACAGAAACAGTCTGGCCACTCCGGCCACCACCGCCAGCAGTAATTTCTAATTTCTTGTCCACCTCAATCCTTCAAGATCCTGTGTCCTGATCAAGAATATATAATTAGGGTGCCTGGGTGGCTCAGTCGGTTAAGCGTCAGCCTTCGGCTCGGGATCCCAGGATCCTGGGATCCAGTCCTGCATCAGACTCCCTGCTTGGTGGGGAGTCTATTTCTCCCTCTGCCCCTCCTCGCACTCCTTCTCTCATCTCTCTCTCAAATAAATAAAATCTTTTTTTAAAAAAAGAATATATAATTAGCTAATGATGAGGAAAGGAGTGTCTGGCTCTGCCTCCCATGTAGACATATTGGGGTATAGGCCATGAGCTGCCCCAAATGGAAGAGCTGTATATTTGTCTTCTATCGCTGCTTAACAGATTATCACAAACTTAGTGGCTTAAGACAACACAAGTGTATCATCTTACTTTCTAGCGGACAGAGTGCAACAGTGGTCTCAATCTTAAGGTGCTGGCAAGATTGTACTCTTTCTGGAAGCTCTAGGGGAGAATCCAGCTCTTACCTTTTCCAGATGCTAGAGGATGCCCACATTCCTTGTCTCCCTGCCCCTTTCCAGCAAAGGCATCCCTCCAACCCCTGCTTCCATCCTCAGAGCTCTGCCTCTGCATCTGATCCTCTGCCTCCCTCTTTATAAGGATGCTGTATTACATTGGTTCCACCTGGATAACCCAGGGTAATCTTCTCATCTTAAAATCCTTAACTTAATCACACTCTGCAAAGTTCCTTTTGACATATAAGGTAACATATTCATGGATTCAGGCGATTAGGACATGGATATCTTTGGGGGAGCATTATTCTGTCTTCCAAAAAAAAAAACCACCAAAACCAACGATATCCAATACACTTTCTGATAGCAACTATACTTTTTATATTCCTATGTCTTTTTTCCTCTACTAAATTATAAACGTGAGGGAAAAAGGCCAGCCTTAAATAATTTGGGAATAAATATTATCCAAATTATTTATTTTTATATAATTACATATTTATATCCATAAAATCCAAATTATTTATATATCTAATATATATATACATATATAATGTTTTATATATTTGTATATATTTATACATACAAATATATCCTGGAACAGTACTTTGCCTATAAAATGTGTTCAATAAGTATTTCCTAAATGAATGCATGCCCTACTTTTGGGTCAACATATGAGGCAAATTATATTAGGATGAGTCCTATGCTACTATAACAAAGAGGCCCCAAAATTCAATAGCTCAAAGAAGATAACAGATTATGGAGGAGTGGGGGAAGAACAATATCTCTACTTCATGAGGTTGTTCAGAGACCAACATTCCACCCATAAAGTTCTTCTGCTATCCCCAAAAGAAGCGCTTCTCAAAGTTTAATGAGAATGTAGATCACCTGAGAGCTTGTTAAAATGCAGATTCTGATTCAGTAGGTCCTGGATGAAATTTAAGATACTAACAAGCTTTCAGGAAATCACTATTTTAAGCAGTAAAGCATTAAGGGACTTGTCTTTTTCTACTTGGTTGAAGATGGACTGCGGGCACATCTGAGATGCAGCTCCCAGGAAGAAGAAATAGAAGGGTGAAAAAAGCACAGGGCAGCAATCTCCTTTTAAGCAAGAGTAATGGGAGAGATGTGCGTAAATCACTTCCAATTCACATTTCATCATTGGTGAAAACAGTTAAATGGCCTAACTGCACGGACGTCTGGGAAATGTAGTCTCTAACAGGGCAGGGGTATTACTCAAGTTTATACTCTACCATTATGCAAGAAGGAGAAAATGGACTTTGGCAGAAAACCAACAATCTCTGGATGCAAATGTTGAATTCCTTTGCAAGTAATCTTCAAGCTTATGAAGTTTTCTTAAAACACGTGACAAAATTCCTGGGTATTTCGTGTTCTCACCTGTAAAATGAAAATTATATTATCTGTCTCTGGATGCTCTCATTGTTGTAAGATTTAAATCATTAGCTGAGTGCATATATGTTGGGAATAATGACCAAATAGAGCTGATCTAGAACAGAACAAATACCAGGTGCACTGATATGTTTATACATCTATCCTCTAGGCTAAGTTCAGCTACAGAAGTTTTAATTAATGAATCCAAAACAGAAGAAGCAAATGAATTGTAATCCTCACTGTCAACAAGTTTCTTTCAGGGTGCCTGGGTGGCTCAGTCAGTTAAGCATCTGCCTTTGGTTCAGGTCATGGTCTTAGGGTCCTGGGATTGAGCCCCGCATCAGGCTCCCTGCTCAGCGGGGAGACTGCTTCTCCCTCTCCCTCTGCCCCACCTCAGGTGTGTTCTCTCTCTCAAACAAACAAATAAATAAAATCTTTTAAAAAATTAATAATAAAAAAAGGTTTCTTTCAAAAACAAGTCTCCACAACTAGCCACAGACAAACAGTTCTGGCCCAATATTTCCCTACCTATACATTCTGCTGCAATTAAATTCAATTATGCTTGAATACACTCTTCTTTCTCGCCTTCCATTTTTTTGTCACCAAGCCCTACTTTGGAAATCAAGTTCTCCCCACTTCCTCTCTACTTACTCACATCTCACCTCCATGATACATTTCTAAACTTCACAAACTACAAAGTCTCTTTGAGCGGTTGCTCTTTGCATAATTCACTTAACATTTAATATTAATTGTCTTCTTTACATATGTATAAAGCAGATATCTTTTATCCTTCCATCTAGGCTGTGAATACTTCTTTGTACTTCCTTCGGAAATATTTGATAGTTAATTCAGTTAGAGAATTCAGGATCATAGTGTACTCTGAAGTAATTAGATCACTATCTGTGTATTATCTACTTCATATCTAGACAGCAATTACATCCTTCTTGTTCATCTCTATATGCTCAAGGTGTGGCACAGACCCAGCACAGAGTAGGTGTCTTAGATATTTGCTCAATAGTGGATTACATGTGTTGTTGATAGGAATTCAGAGCAGAAAGAAATTGAAGCAAGTGAGAGGCAGTTGAGGACAGAAGGATTCTAGAGAAATAGGAAAACCTCAAAGCAATCAAATTCATTCATTTAACAATTTCTTATTGATGGTCTCCTCGTGGGCCTTGCATCGCAGGAGCTCATGGTCTATCAGAAAATGTAGAATAATATTAAAGTAAGTAATAACTGCATGTGGCGGGTAGGAAGGAGACAGGCTAAACTAGAGCAGAAGACATGCACGGGGCTGTGGCAAAAGATAACGTGGGGTGGGTAAAATGGGATGTGATTATAGAGAGCCTGAGTGCCAGGATAAAACGTTTCATCTCAGTTATGTGGGATTTTCTATCTCCTTAAAGCCCCTAGTCACCACAAACAAGAAAAGTAATACTGAAATTTCCATATGCTAGACTTTCCCAGATTATCTCTCATTCCAAAACAATGATCTGACCAGTCAAGGATTCTTCCATAGGGATCTCTGTGCGTCGAGGCAGAAAAGCCACTTTACTATTTCCTACTTCTACAATTAGTAAAGTAATACGTGTACAAGGTTTAAAATTCCAACAGTAACAGGAAAATATTTAACGAAGAATAAAACTCTCTCTCTCCCCATCCCATCCCCAAACCTACTTCTCACAGGCAACTGACTTTAATCTTTTATGATTTTAGAACTTCCTGGTGGTCACCTCCCTAATTCTAAATAATAGGCTTATAATCTTATTTGTTTATTTATCAAGTTTAAGCAACATCTACTAACCCCCTTGTAAAATATGAGGATATAGCTTTTTATGAGGTACCTACCTCCTCCTCCCCTTGGCCTTCCTTCTCCCAATTTTTATAGTTAGAAGTTTTAGTTCCTTTATTGATTACTTTAAAATTTGTCACCTACTTAAACCTCCGTTCCTTGTTCCATGAGACCCTAGACAGGTTCTTGACCACAACCGTATCAGGTAAGGAAAAGTAGAAGTTCTCCCTTCCCCTTCGTATCTCCCCTTTCACTTTCCAGTATCTTCCAGCCACACCACACTCTTCCATAGTAAACGATTATCAACAACAGAAACTAAGAATATTATGGCATCAGCAAGAAACGGACAAAACCCAGGGTAACTCCAGGGGGCTGGGAAACAAGAAAGACGGTATCGCAACGACAGTCCACTCAAGATGCTGCTGCTCAGATGAGTGAATTCTTTCATCATATGATTAATATCAACTCAATTAATAATCCTTTTAGTCTCCGCCTATAACCTCTACCTTATATAACCTCTGCCTCTAACCTGTATCATCTCCACCACCACTAGGTAGGTGATGAGCTCTCTTACTTAAGAACTGTACAGCTTTAACATTTTTCCAGTAAGTTTCTGAAAATGGTGAATCCTTTTATTCTATATTTGGCTGCAAATATCTTTATTTTAATCCTTTTAATTTATCCTTCCCAATACTAGGAGTAAACTTTTGAACTAAGGACTTACATTTTTGAATATTACCTATTCTCTCTTTTGGAATTACAATAGCAGTTTCGTTAAAAATTCCCTATCCTTGGGTGCCTGGGTGGCTCAGTTGGTTAAGCGACTGCCTTCGGCTCAGGTCATGATCCTGGAGTCCCTGGATCGAGTCCCACATCGGGCTCCCTGCTCAGCAGGGAGTCTGCTTCTCCCTCTGACCCTCTTCCCTCTTGTGCTCTCTATCTCTCATTCTCTCTCTCTCAAATAAATAAATAAAATCTTAAAAAAAAAATTCCCTATCTTTCATTTCTCTTATCTGGTCTTTCATATTTTTAATCTCTTTCTCTCTGTGTGGTAAACTACATCTGAATGCTAAGTACTGTCTTCTGTACCATTTATTCTTTGATTATGCCTAGTCTACAGTTTTACCCATATAATCTTTTATATTTTAATGATTATATTTTGCATTTTCAGGATTACTTATTGGTTTTTTTTCATAATTTTTTATTGTGACAAAATATTTGCCTATTTTGTATTCATAATTTATTGGTCTTTTTAAAGAAGATAAGGTTCTTTTTTTAAAGTTTTTTATTTTAAAGATTTTATTTATTTATTTATTTTAGAGAAAGAGAGAGAGCATGAGTGGAGGGAGGACAGAGGAAGAAGCAGACTCTGCACTGAGTGCGCAGAACCCAACACAGGGCTCGATCTTATGACTCTGAGATCATGACCTGAGCCAAGATCAAGAGTCAGACGCTTAACTGACTGAGCCACCCAGGTGCCCTAAGAAGATAGGATTCTTTCATTCATACTAATTCTTTGTTGTCATGACTGTTTTAATGACACCTTATTATTTTGAAATAATTTCAAATTTACAGTAAATTTGCAAGAATAATACAAAGAACTATTTACCCTTCACTCAGATTCATCAGTTGTTAACATTTTGCCATATCACTTTATCTACCCATCAATCATCTAAATACACTCTCCTGCTTTTTCTGAACCATTTGAGAGTAAGTTGCAGATATGATGTCCCTTTAGGCCTAAAGACTTCAGTATGTGTCCCCTAAGAATAGGGACACTCAAATAACCAAAGGAAATTACCAAAATCAAGATATTCAACATTAATACAATAATACTATTACCTAATGTATAGGCAGTCCTCAAATTGTACAAAATGTCCCTTATAGCAGTTCTTTTCTAGTCCAGGATCACTCCAGGATCATGCATTGATTGCATTTAGTGTTATGCTCTTCAATTTCAAACAATTACCCAGCCTAATTGTAAAGTCTTTAAAGGCTTCTTTATAAATTAAATTAATCTAGAATAAAATCATAATGCCAGTTGTGTAGAGCATAGTACAATGAATCTCTATATTACCAGTATCCAGACTCAACAAAAATTCAAAATTTACTTAATTGCTTCATCTACCTTGTACCCTGTTTATTTCCTTAAGAGCCTCAGGTAAGCATCTTGAAAAATATATGGATTTTTCTTATATAACTACAATGGCACTTAACAAAACAATAATTTCTTGGAAACATCTAATAATGGAGACCATAATCAAACTTCTACAATTGACTTTAAAGTGTTTTTTTGTTTGTTTGTTCATTTGTCTATTTTGTTCTTTCTAGAATCAGGATTCAATGAAATCCGTATGTTATATTGGGTTATTTCTCCTAGGTTTCTTTTAAAATAAAGCAACTCCCCCTTTTTCCTCCCTCCCTTTTTTTTTAATTGACTTTTTAAAAAGCCAGGTAAATTGTTCCATACTATAAAATGTCCCATATTTGAGAGTTGTTGGTTTGCTTCTAAGTGGCATCATTTGCTTTCTTTTATACCTCATATTTTTTGTAAAAATAAAAAATTAGCTCTAGAGGCTTAACTAAATTCTGGTTAAGCAACACTTGGAGTGAAATAGTCCATACACATATATACAATTGATTTTTTCTTCCTTTCTTCCTTCCTTCCTTCCTTTCTTTTTCTTTTTCTTTTCTTCATGAAGAAATTTATGTTGACACTGACTTCTATTCCAGATTGCTTATCCATTTCCAAAACTCAAGCTTAATCCTGTCCCATTTCTCATAGTTTTAAGGTCCATTTTCTAGAGACTTGTGGGGTTCTTTGCAAGGCGGGGTGGGGAGGTGGCATCTGACACATGATCCTTTTAGTGAGTCTTTGGCTTTGATCAAAAGAGACTAAAAGAACTAAATATAATATAACTAAAATAACACCAAACCTTCACCAACACTTTTTTTCCAGAAAAGCATGTAAAATTGGTCAAAAACATGTTGCACTCAAGGATATTGATATTAGACAAGTCTAGCAATACCATTACCATGGAATGAGCAAATTATCCTTCAATCACTTCTTACTACAACCCCAGCTCCTGTTCCTTCATTACTCATCTTTAATTATGTAAACAATTTTTAAGTATGATATTCCTGGTATCATACTCATAAGCAAACTATTTTTGATAAGGTTTTACTGAAGAATAATTATTCAGGTATCCCTTTAAATTATTTAAAACTGATGCCCATGCATATTTACTTATTTAACATATTAAAGTTCCAGGCTATCTAGTATAACTTGAGTTTTAAAAGTGAAATGGACATTTGCTTTCACAGCTCTTACAGTGAGGTGGGGTCCATCTATTTTGTTCTGGAAAATAAATCAGGTGACTATGGAAGAAACATTTCATTACCCAGTACAGAAATGTCTATGCTCTCTCTAGACTAGTTTGAAATGAAAGTCTGAATTCTTGTAAACTTCCAAGTTGCCAGTATCCTCAAGAAATAGTTGCCCTCTCTGGAGCACCTAAAGGGCTCAGTTGGTTGAGCATCTGACTCTTGATCTCAGCTCAGGTCTTGATCTCAGGCCTGTGAATTCAAGCCCCACATTGGGCTCCACGTTGGACATGGATCCTACTCGAAAGAAAAAGAAAAGAAAAGAAAGAAGAAAGAAAGAAAGAAAGAAAAATGAAAGAAAGAAAGAAAGAAAGAAGAAACAAGATGATGTAAGGATCTTTTATTTCAGTCACTTTTTTTCTGTTTTAAATATCAACATATATCCTGAAGTTCATTTTATTGATTGAATAGTGTACCTGAAAGTATAAATTTTTACTGTATTCTCTTTAACAAATCGACAATAAGTCAATGATTTGCACACCATGTAATTTGGAGGATAATCTCTGGAACACTGAAGCAGAAAATCAAAGTGGAAAACTGCATTGTAATAACAGAAGCAGTGGTTTAAAACTGCTCATTTGCTCTCAAGTGTTTTCTTGGTACGGCAGGATATACTGTCAAAAAATCACAGTGGTGTTCTTGTTTTCCTACTAGCGACTCACCTGGGAACCATAGCAACAAAACTAGAAATTTTTCTTCTCTGAGAAACCTACACATATTTTAACAAAGATTGGTGGTGGGTGGTGTGTTTGGGAGGGATACAGGGGAAAAATATGTATACACTTTCCAAAGGAAAACAGACTCTTAATCATATATTTTCATTCCCAATTTATTTTTGATCCTCATATTCAGATTTCTTTGATTCCACAGAAGAGTTCACCATGTTTATGCTAAGATTTCTTGTAGTAATCATTCCCATGTTATTTTCCACCATACACCTATTTATCAAATCCATTTTATGGTTTTTACTCTTTTTTTTTTAATAGAAATTTTGCCAATATTTCCTGGCCTTCCCCATGGAGAACCAGAGCAATCAGTAGCTACGAGGAACGTGTGCTGCTTTTGCCTCTTGCCTCTCTTGGAAAGAGCAATCTGATTTTTCCTTTACAAACCAACCTTTCCTCCCCTCTCAGTGCGGGTGGTGTATGTGGGTCTGACCTCACATGACCTGCTATAACCAATCAGAACACTGCTTCCCTCTGCCGGCGTGATGGACTCAAGGATAAGCCTATGACTCAAGCAGTGAGAGAATTTCCCCAGGTCCCTGGAACGATTATGCTTTTGGCTGAGATACTACACTTACAGAATGTAAGCCTGGTGCTTCAGTGACTGTGTGAGTAGAAGGTCAACCCAGAGGAAAAAATAGCTAAAGATATAAGGATCCTGGTAACATCAGTTGAGCCCCTGGATTCATGTTCAAAGCCAACTTTTCCACTAAAGTTTTTTAATTACGTGAGTCAATAAATTTCCTCTTCTTTAGCCAGTTTGGATTGGGTTTTCTATTTGCAGCCAGAGGATTCCTTATACAAAAGCATGTGTTGTGAAAATGATATCCTAACACAAATTCCATCTTTACATTTTTTTCCCACACACGTTTAAATGTTTTCTGTAATTATGTTTTATGTACTGAATGATACCATGTTATTAAAAATCTAACTTATTAAAAATCACACCATTTTGGGGCGCCTGGGTGGCTCAGATGATTAAGCGTCTGCCTTCGGCTCAGGTCGTGATCCCAGGGTCTTGGGATCGAGTCCCGCATCGAGCTCCCTGCTCCTTGGGAGCCTGCTTCTCCCCCTGCTTCTCTCTCTCTCTCTCTCTCTCTCTCTCTCCCTCTCTCTCTCCGTCTCTCATGAATAAATAAAATCTTAAAAAAATAAAAAATAAAATCACACCATTTTATTAACTCAGTTTTGGAAACAAAGCTATATGTGGTAGAAGAAGCTTCCAGTTATGAGCTGGGAAACTTGGGCTCTATCCTATTTTGTGTCTAATTGCAATTTAGGACATGAACATGTTGCAATTTCCTCCCTGGATATTGATACAATAAGTAGCTTGAGTTGGACTGTCCCAAAGGCGCTTCCAACATTAAAATTTTGTTACTCTTCGAAATATAGCCCAGAGGGGAAAAATGGAAGAGACTATATTAAACGGGAGGAAATGGATAAGAAGAAACACTTTTCTTTCAGTAAAACTGGGTATTAATTTGAGGTGCTCTTGTATAAAAACTTTGACTTTTTTTGGTCAAAGGAAAAAATTGTGGTAGGGTACATTATTGTTCCCCAGTATTTCCTGCCCTTCCCTATTGGACTATTATGTATCCTCACCCCCTTAATAGCAGGTTTGGCCTTATGACTTGCTTTGGCCATGAGCTATGAATGAAACTGACTCATGTTGTGTCTGGGCAGAAGAGTTTGCTCATGGGTCATGTGTTCTCTTTTCCTTTGCCATGATAATCAGCGATGTTCCAGACGAAGGGTGCTCCATCACCCAGGGTTCCAGAGAGAATAGGATGTGCAACAAAGCTGCTGCTGGCCCATAATGGACACGTGGTGTGAGAGAAAAATTAACCTTTGTTTTTGGAAGCCACTGAGATTTGGGGAATTGTTCGGTAGCCCAGCATCATCTAGCCTCTTCTGACTAATGCTGTAATGGAGACTGGGCAAAATTGTATTATGATGGTTATGCAGGCTAAGATTGAGCCTCACACTGTATTTTTTTTTTAAGATTTTATTTATTTACTTGACAGAGAGAGAGAGAGTGAGAGAGGGAACACAAGCAGGGGCAGTGGGAGAGGGAGAAGCAGGCTTCCCACCGAGCAGGGAGCCAGACGCGGGGCTCGATCCCAGAACCCTGGGACCATGACCTGAGCTGAAGGCAGACGCTTAACGACTGAGCCACCCAGGCGCCCCGAGGCTCGCTCTGTATTAATACAGAAAATTCATACAATCATTTTTTTCTCCAAATTTTTCTAAGCTTAGTTGATTAGATGTCAATTGTATTACTTAATAGTAAAAATATATGGTCTGCAATGGTGCCAAAATCATAAAGGAGCCACATGTATAGAAGTTTAGTAACAGGAGGCTTCTTCAAGCCTGAACTGATTTTATGTGAAAAGAAGTTGCAATTGAAATCAGAAATAATGGAAAAAAAAGAAAGAAAGAAGAAATAACGATTTTAAAAGTGAGACTGAAAAAATAAAAAAATAAAAGTGAGACTGATAGTTAGGTGGAAGCTGTGAAATCCTGAGACTTAAATCGTGATTACATAAATTCCCTCCGAAATTGGAAAAGAGGTTAAAAATGCCATCTAAACAGAAGTACAGTAACACCTGAAGCAATTATAATAAATTGTGTTCTAACTATGTGTGAAACTTAATTGTAATTACCTTTTGGATTCTAAAATAATATATTGAACACATGTAATTAATATAACTGAGGCCAATAAAAATACTATTTCAAGGGGGCATTATTAAGGGATGAGTTACTGATTGTGGGCAATTTTATGTGCCATGCTCTGAGGTAGGGAGTAGACTATACTGAAAAAAAAAAAAAAAAAAGACTCTGAAGAAGCTTGCAAAAAAAATGCTTTGAAGACAATAATGGAAACTATCCCATAATGAAAAAGGGTTTTTTGTTTTGTTTTGTTTTGTTTACACCATTGGTGTCTGGTGATTTTGAAAATATTTTCCTTGAAAAAATATAACATGAACATTGAAATATAATTAATGATTGGCTAGGATTTCTAAATTATAACCCTAAAATTAGTAACAATGAGATAAGACTCCCTATCTAACAATGGGGACCTTCAGAGAGTAATGTCTGATGCATTACTTCCACATCCTAACTAACTCTGAAATACATTTCTCTTTTGGCCAACTCTATTCCAATATCATAAGGGCGTGGAATTATGGAAACCATAGTTCCAGTATAAAACCAAGTTGACAGAACACAAAACCACAAGGAATCTTTCAGAATTTTCTTACATTGTACTTACCTTTCCATGTCTGGACATACAAATCTATTTCAGTTTTTATCATGTGCATACAGAATTTTATAATTCAGATGTTCATAAACTAAAATATTTTGATTTTTAATTCTTTTACTGTGACAAAGGCAATGATATAAATGGTCCCATGACACTCAAAATATAAGAAATGTAGCATTTGTTTTGCTATATACAATGACATCAACATACAGGTATACCTCAGAGACATTGTAGGTTCAGTTCCAGAACACTGCAATAAAGCCAATAGTGTAATAAAGTAAGTCAAAAGAAATTTTTGATACCGCATGCATATAAAACTTATGTTTACACTAGACTATAGTCTAGTAAGTGCACAATAGCATTATGTCTGAAAAAAATGTACACACCTTAATTTTAAAATTTGTTATTGCTAAAAAATACTAACCATTATCTGAGCTTCCAGTGAGTCAGTCTTTTGCTGGGAGAGGCTCTTGCCTCTATGTCAGGGTTGTGGTTGCTAACGGTTGCGTGCCTGTAGCAATTTCTTAAAACAAGACAACAATGAAGTTTGCCACATCGATTGATTCTTCCTTTCACGAACGACTTCTCTGTAGCATGAATGCTGTTTTACCCACAGAACTTCTTTCCACACAGGAGTCAATCCTCTCAAACCCTACCATTGCTTTCTCAACCAAGTTTATGAAAGATTCTAAATCCATTATTGTCATTTCAACAATCTTCACAGCATTTTCACCATACATAGTTTCCCTCTCAAGAAACCACTCTCTTTGCTCATCCATAAGAAGAAGCTCTTCATCTGTGAAAATTCTATCAGGAGCTTGCAGCAATTCAGTCACATCTTCAGACTCCACTTCTAATTCTGGTTCTCTTGCTATTTCCACCACATCTGCAGTGACTTCCTCCACTGACGTCTAGAACCCCTCAGTCATCCATGAGAGCTGGAATCAACTTCTGAATTTCTGGTAATGTTAATATTTTCACTTCTTCCCATGAATCATGAATATTCTTAATGGCATCTAGAATGGTGAATCCCTTCTAGAAGTTTTTCAATTGACTTTTCCCCGATCCATCAGAACAATTCTGTCTATGGCAGATACGGCCTTATGAAACATATTTCTTAAATCATAAGGCTTGAAAGACAAAATTACCCTTTGATCCATGGGCTACAGAATGGATGTTGAGTTAGCAGGCATGAAAACCATATTCAGCTCATTGTACATCTCCATCAGAGCTCTTGGGTGACCAGGTGCCTTGTCAGTGAGCAGTAATTTTTTGAAAGGAATCTTTTCTTCTCAGCAGTAGGTCTCAACAGTGGCCTTAAAATATCCAGTAAGCCATGTTATAAGCAGATGTGCTGTCATCCAGGCTTTGTTGTTCCATTTCTAGAACGCAAGCAGAGTAGATTTAGCATAATTCTTCAGGGCCCGAGGATTGTCAGAATGGCAAAGGAGCACTGGCTTCTACTTAAAGTCACCAGCTGCATTAGTCCCTAATAAGAGAACCAGCCTGTCCTTTGAAGCTTTGCAGCCAGGCATTGACTTCTCCTCTCTAACTGTGAAAGTCCTAGATGGCATCTTCTTCCAATAGAAGGCTGTTTCATCTACATTGAAAATCTGTTCTTCAGTTAGCCACTTCATTATTCTAGTTCGATCTTCTGGATCACTGGCTGCAGCTTCTCCACCAGCACTTGCTGCTTCACCTTGCACTTTGATGTCATGGAGGTGGCTTCTTTCCTTAAACCTCATGAACCACACTCTGCTAGCTTCAGACTTTTCTCCTGCAGCTTCCTCACCTCTCTCAGCCTTCCCAGAATTGAAGAGAGTCAGGGCCTGGCTCTGGATTCATCTTTGGCTTAAGGGAATGTTGTAGCTGGTTTGATCTTCTATTCAGACCACTCAACCTTTCTCTGTATCAGCAATAAGGCTGTTTTGCTTTCTTATTCATGTGTTCACTAAAGTAGCACTTTAAATTTCCTTCAAGAACTTTCCCTTTGCATTCACAACTTGGCTAACAGTTTAGCACAAGAGGCCTAGCCTTGAGCCTATGTCTGCTTTTGACATGCCTTCCTCACTAAGCTTAATCATCTCTAGCTTTTAATTTGAAGTGTGAGACATGTGGCTCTTTTCACTTGAACACTTAGAAGACATTGAGGGTTATGAATTGGTCTAATTTCAATATTGTTGTGTCTTAGGGCATAGGGAGGTCTGAGAAGAGGGAGAGAGATAAGGAGAAGGCCAGTCAGTGAAGCAGTCAGAACACACACATTTATTTTATCTATTTATTGTTTTTAAGTAATCTCTACGCCCAGCGTGGGGCTCGAACTCATGACCAGAGATCAGGAGTCACATGCTCTACTGACTGAGCCAGCCAGGTGCCCCAAATACAATTATTGATTAAGTTGGCCATATTATAGGGGTGGTTCGTGGTGCCCCCAAATAATTACAATAGTAACATCAAAAATCACTGAAAGAAAATCACTTATCAGAGATCACCATGACAAATATAATAATAATAATGAAAAAAGTTTGAAATATTATGAAAATTACCAAAATGTGACACAGAGACAGGAAGAGAGCAAATGCTGTTGGAAAAATGACACTGATGGAATTGCTTGATGTAGCGTTGCCACAAACCTTCAATTTGTAGAAAATGCTGTCTGTGAAGTGCAATAACATGAGGTATGCCTGTATGTTTTCTCCTGTTTTCCAAAGTAGATAAGACATTTATTATTACTACAATGACCATTTCTCCCAGTTTACACTGGTTGTCTTGGTATAACTAAGCCCCTTTCTTTTTCAAAAGTATTGCAGCTTCTCCAATATATGGGGTCACTCTACTATCAGTGATTATTTGGGGTCTTTGCCCATCTCCACTAGATGGCACTGGAATCCGGGAGTTTATCTTGATCCAGGAAGATGGGAGGCATCTGGAATATAATCCACAGAGGTTGCCGCTAATACTGCTAATACTTCTGTTACCATTGAAACTGTCCCCAGAGCCTGGGCTCTTAGTGATTAGTCCCCCTTGGTACTCACACAGCCATCCCTGTACAATCCTCATATGAGATCCACCTGAGCGTCCTGGACCCTCCATAGGCTTCTTCTCACCCTCTCCACCTTCCTTCCTCATCTTGGATTAGTTTAGACCACCCCAACCTCCCTTAATTTACAGCACCAACTTTCTTTGCTTCTCCTTTATACCATCCAACTGAATTCTCCTTTAGGGACACTGATCAATCAAGATAAATCCTGGGTTGGAGTTATGTTCCAGGGGGCCCTGAAGCACAAATATGATGATGAGGGGACACTAATATCTTGGTAATGACTTTTACGCTGCATTAAATTTCCTTATGTATGTATATCTTGGTGTATTTCAACGGGATCAATTTATAGAAGTGAAATTCCCTATCAAAAGGCACATACATATTTTAAGCCACTTTTTTATTTTTATATTTTTTTTAAAGATTTTATTTATTTGAGAGAGAGAGTGAGAGAGAGAGAGAGCACACATGAGAGGGGGGAGGGTCAGAGGGAGAAGCAGACCCCCTACTGAGCAGGGAGCCCAATGCAGGACTCGATTCAGGGACTCCAGGATCATGACCTGAGCCGAAGGCAGTCGCTTAAGCAACTGAGCCCCCCAGGCGCCCAAGCCACTTTTTTTTTTTAAAGATTTTATTTGTCAGAGAGAGAGAACCCAAGCAGGGGGCGCGGCAGGCAGAACAGGCAGAACAGGCAGAACAGGCAGAGGGAAAAGCAAATTCCCCACTGAGAAATGAGCCCAATGCGGGACTTGTTCCCAGCACCCTGCAATCATGACCCGAGCCGAAGGCAGTCGCTTAACTGACTGAATCACCCAGGCGCCCCATATTTTAAGCCACTTTATTGAGGTGTGACTGACATGGAAAAAGCTGTACATATTTAGCGTATACAACTTGATTAATTTGAAGATGAGTATACATACATGAAATCATTACCACAATTAATGCCATAATGCCATAAATGTATCCCTCATTTCCAGAAGAGTCTTCCCATCCTCTTTATTTACTAATTGTATGTGTCATAAGAACATCATCAGATCTACCATCTTAGCAAATTTTTAGGTATACAATTCAGTATTACTAACTATAAGCACAATGCTGAACAGTAGGTCTCTAGGACATTTTCATCTTACATTACTGCAACTTTGTACCCTTCGACCAACACCTCCCCATTTCCTCTTCTCAGATTCTGGTAGTCTTCATTCTGTTCTCTGCTTCTATGAGTTTAACATTTTAGATCCCTCATATAAATGGGATCATGTAGTATTTGTTCTCTGGGATCTGGCTTATTTCACCTACCATCATGTTCTCCAGACTCGTCCATTTTATCACAAATGGTAGGTTTTCCTTCTTTTCCATGACCGAATAATATTCCGTTGTGTGTACATACGACATTTTCTTTATCCATTCACCCGCTGATGGACACTTAGGTTGTTTCCGTGTCTTCACTATTATGAACAATGCTGCAGAGAACATGGGAATGCAGATATCTCTTCAAGATACTAATTTCAATTCCTTTGGATATATATCCAGAAGCAAAATTAATGGGTCATATGATATTTCTATTTTTACTTTTTTTAAGGAACCTCTATACTATTTTTTATAGTGGCTTCACTGATTTACACTCCAGCCAACAGTATACAAAGTTTCCCTTTTCTCCACATCCTCACTGACACTTGCTATCATATTTTTTAAAGATTTTATTTATTTATTTTAGAGGGAAGGGGAGTGAGAGCAGGGGGAGGGGTAGAGGAAGAGGGAGAGAGAGAGAGAATCTCAAGCGGATCTCCCACTGAGCGGTGAGCCCAACATAGGGCTGGATCTCATAGCCCTGATATCATGACATGACCTGAAATCAAAAGTCTGATACTTAACTGACTGAGCCACCCAGGCACAACCCCCGCCTTTTTCTTTTTTAATAATGGCCATCCTAACAGATGTGAGGTGATATCTCATTGTGGTTTTAATTTGTTTTTCCCTGATGATTAGTAATATTGAGTACCTTTTCAAATACCTGTTGGCCATTTATATATCTTCTTTGGAGAAACATCTATTCAGGTCCCTTGCCCATTTTTAAAATCAAGTTATTTGTTCGTTTCCACTATTGTTTGAATTACTAATATTTCTTGAATATTAACCCTTCATCAGATATATGGTTTGCAAAGATTTTCTTCTGTTCCATAGGTTATCTTTCACTTTGTTAATTGTCTCCTTTCCTGTGTAGAAGCTTTGGTTTGATGTAATTCCATTTGTCTATTTTGCTTTTGTTGCCTATTGCAATGCCTACATTGCATATGTACATTGCTTTGGATTGTATGTACATATTAATAATAAAAATTCTTCCAATCCATGAACATAGAATGTATTTCCATTTATTTGTATCTTTAAAAATTTCTTTTATCAATGTTTTATAGTTTTCAGTATACAAATCTTCCACTTCCTTGGTTAAGTTTACTCCTAAATATATTTTTTTAAGATTTTATTTATTTATTTACTTGTCAGAGAGAGAGCACAAGCAGAGGGAGTGGCAGGCAGAGGGAGAAGCAGGCTACCCGCTGAGCAAGGAGACCCATGCTGGACTTGATCCCAGGTCCCTGAGGACCTGAGCCAAAGGTAGATGCTTACCCAACTGAGCCACCCAGGCATTCCCTAAATACTTTATACTTTTTGATACTTTTGGAAATGGGATTGTTTTGATTTAGATATCTTTTCTTTTTCTTGATTAACTTCTCTGCTTAAAACTTCTAGTACTATGTTGAATAGAAGTGTCAAGAGGGGGCATCCTTGTCGTATCTTGATCTTAAAGGAAAAGCTTTCAGGTTTTTATCATTGAGTATGTATGATGTTAGTGGTAGGTTGTGAAGAAGTAAATTTCTTCTATATCTTATTCAGTGACAGTTTTTATCATAAAAGGTGTTTAGTTTGGTCAACTACTTGGTCTACGTCTATTGAGATGATATGTGATTTTTATCCTCCATTCTTTTAATGTTGTGTATCACATTGATTGATTTGTCTATGTTGAACTATCCTTGCATCCCAAGGATAAATTATGTATATCTTTTTAATGTGTTATTGAATTAAAATTTCCAATATTTTTTTAAGGATTTTTGAATCTATATTCATTAGGGTTATTGGATTTTTTCTTTTATTGTGGTGTCTTTAACTGGCTTTGGTATCAGGGTGATGCTGGCTTTGTAAGTTTGGAAGCCTTCTCCCTCTTCAGTGTTTTGGAACCAACAGTTTAAGTTGGATTAATATTAATTCTTCCTTAAATATTTGGTAGAATTCAACTGTGAAGCCATCTGGTACTGGGATTTCCTTTTTTGGGAGGTTTTTGTTTTTTTTATTACTGATTCAATCTTCTTGTTATTGGTCTCTTCCAGCTTACTATTTCTTCTTGATTTGGCCTTGGCACATTGTTTGTCTCTAAGAACTTATCGATTTCTTCTAGATCATCCAATTTTTTGCAAATAATTGTTCATAATAGTCCCTGATTTTTTTTTATTTGAGGCATTAGTTGTAATATATCTTATTACATTTCTATTTATTTGAGTGTTCTCTTTTTTCTTAGTCTAGCTAAGGGCTTGTCTTTTTCTTTTTTTTTTAAGATTTTATTTTTAAGTAATCTTTACACCCAACATGTGGCTCAAACTCACAAACACAAGATCAAGAGCCACATGCTCTACTGACTGATACAGCCAGGTGCCCCATTAAGGGCTTATCTTTATGAACCTTTTCAGAAAACCAACCCTTGGTTTTGTAGAATTTCCTATTGTTTTTCTAGTTTCTATTTCATTTATTTCTGCTCTAGTCTTTATTGTTTCTTTTCTTTGGCTAATTAGGCTTGGTTTCTTTGATGTGGGGCTAGATCCCAGGACCCTGGGATCATGACCTGAGCCTAAGGCAGACGCTTAACGACTGAGCCACCCAGGCGCCCCTAGATCTTTCTTCTTTTTAATGTAGGCATTTCTCACCATAAAATTTCCTTACTACTGCTTTCATTGCATCCCATAATTTTTGGTATGTTGTTTTTTCTTTTTTGTTTTCTCATAATATTTTCTAATTTCCCCTTTGACTCAATGGTTATTCAAGAGTGTGTTATTTAATTTCCATAATTTATGAATTTTCTCATCTTCTTGCATTATTAATTTCTAGTTTCATTCCATTGTGTTCGGAAAAATATTTGGGATGATTTCAATCTTGCTAAATTTGTTAAGATTTGTTTGTCTTCTAACATAGAATCTATCCTGGAGAGTGTTCTGTATGTACTTGAGAAGAATGTGTATTGTGCTGCTGTTGGATGAAGTGTTCTGCATATATTTTATTAGATCTGTCTGGTCTGTAATGTTATTCAATTCTGCTGTTCCTTATTGATTTTCTATCTGGATGTTACCCTTAAATGAAAGTGGGGTATTGAAGTCTCCTTCTATTACTATATTGCTGTCTATTTCTCCCTTCACATCTGTTAATGTTTGCTTTGTATATTTAGATGCTCTGATGTTGGGTGCATACATATTCATAATTGTTATATCTTCCTATTGAATTGACTCTTTTATCATTATATAATGATATATATTATATAATTGACCCTTTTATTTTGTATATATAATATATAACACATATATCTTTGTCTCTTGTTGGTTTTTGACTTAAAGTCTATTTGTCTGATATAAATATAGCCACCTCTGCTCTCTTTTGGTTACTATTTCCATGGAATAATATCATTTTTCATCCCTTCACTTTTAGCCACTGTGTGTTTTTTTTAAAGATTTATTTATTTATTTTAAGAGAGAGATAGATAGCAGTAGTGGGGGGAGGGGCAGAGGGAGAGAGAGAATCTCAAGCAGACCCCTGCTGAGTGTGAAGCCCCACACTGGGCTTGATCCGAGGACTGGGAGATCATGACCAGAGCTGAAATTAAGAGTCAGCCACTCAACCAACTGAGCCACCCTGGTGCCCCTAGCCTATGTGTGTCTTATATGTGAACCTAAAGTGAGTTCCTTTTATTTTTTTAATTTTTAAAAAAGATTTATTTATTTATTTGAGAGGGACAGAGAGACCAGTGGGGTGGAGTGGCAGAGAGAGAGCGAGAATCTCAAGCAGACTCCAAGATGAGCACAGAGCCCAACTGGGGGCTCAATCCCCTGACCCTGAGATCATGACCAGAGCTGAAATCAAGAGTCCCACAATCAGCTGACTCAACCACCCTAAAGTGAGTTCCTTTTAGACAGCACGTAGTTCCATCTAATTTTTTTTCTCCATTCAGCCACTCTATGTCTTTTAGTTGGGGAGTTTAATTCATTTGCATCTAAAATAATTACGGACAGGTAAGGACTTCATACTGCCATTTCATTAATCATTCTCAGTCTGTTTTATAGTTCTTCTTTCCCTTTCTTCCTCTCTTGCTATCTTCTGTTGTGATTTGATGAGTTTTTGTATTGATACGTTTTGATTCCTTTTCCTTTTGTACATTTTCTTTAGGTATTTTCTTTGTAACTGCTCTGATGCTTACATAAAAGATAACAGTCTATTTAAAGCTGATAACCAAACTTCAATTGCATAAAGAAACTCTACACTTTTACTTCATACACATACACTTTATTATTGATGTTATTGGTATTATATTATTGATGTCATAATTTATATCTTTTATATAAAGTGTATATATTAACAGATTTTTTAGTTATAGTTATTCTTAACACTTTTATCTATTAACTTTTATTCTAGGGTTAAAGTTGACTTATGCACCACCATTACAGTATTACATAATTCTGTGTTTGTCTATATATTTACCTTTACCTGTGAGGTTTATTTATTTTTATTTTTTTAAGATTTTATTTATTTATTTGAGAGAGAGAGAGAGAGAGCATGAGCAGAGGGGGAGGGGCAAAGGGAAAGGAAGAAGCAGGCTCCCTGCGAGCAGATCCCAGGACCCTGGGATCAGGACAGGAGCTGAAGGGACGCTTAACTGACTGAGCCACCCAGATATCCCTGCCAGTGAGATTTATACATTCATATGCTTTTGTGTTGCTCTTAGGCATTCTTTCATTTCAACTTGAGGAACTTTCTTCAGCACTTCCTGTAAGGCATGTCTAGTGGTGACAAACTTCCTCACTGTTACTTGTCTGTCAGTCTATCTCTCCTTCTTTTTTAAAGAACAGTTTGCCAGGTATAGTATTTTTGGTTGGCAGTGTGCTGTTATTTTTGTTGTTTGTGTACTTTGAATATATCATCCTACTCTCTCGTGACCTGCTAGGTTTATGCTGAAAAATCTGTTCATAGTCTCATGGGCATTCGTTGTAGGCAATGAGCTCCTTTTCTCTTCCTGCTTTCAAAATTCTCTGTGTTTCACTTTTGACAATTTAATTATAATGTGTCTCAGTGTAGACCTCTTTAGGTCCGCCAGTCTTAGGATTTTCATGCATCTGGATGTCCATTTCCCTCCCTATATTTGAAGAGTTTGAAGAGTTTTCAACATTATTTTTAAAATAAGCTTTCTATCCCTTTCTCTTTCTCAGATTCTTCTGGGATTCCCATATGCATATATTGTTTTTCTTGATATTATGCCTTAAGTCCTATAGCCTTTCTTCATTTTTTTTCATTCTTTCCTCTTTTTCCCCTCTGACTGGATAATTTAAAATGATGTCTTTAAAATAAATTTAAAAATAAATAAATAAATAAAATGATCTGTCTTTGAGTTCACTGATTCTTCTTCTGCTTGATTGAATCTACTTTTAGAGCTGTTACATTTTTCATTTCATTTATTGTATTTGTCAGCTCTAGAATTTCAGTTTGGTTCTTATTTTACAGTTTCTCTTTGTTGAGCTACTCATTTTGCTTATTGCTTTCCTGATTTCATTTAGTGGTCTGTGTTCTTTTGCAGTTCATTGAGTTTCTTTAAGATTATTATTTTGAATTCTTTGTCAGGCAATTCATAGATCTCCATTTCTTTGGGATTCGTTTTTGGAAATTTATTTTCTGTCTTTAGTTGTGTTGTTTTCCTAATCTTCATGTTCCTTGTAGGCTTGCATTAATGTCTGTGCATTTAAAGAAGCAGTCACCTAGCCTTTATTGACTAGCTTTCAGAAGAAACTAGAGATTCCGAAGTTTCTCAAAATTTTTATGAATACAGCTGCTCCACTCCTCTTACTCCTTCCTGATGTGGAAGTCTTAGGATTGTGTGCTTTCTCCCTACACTACAGTGTTATGCCAAGTGCTGAGAGTCAACCACTCCTTTTCCTAAGGGCAGTGCACTGAGATGCTGTGATGATGGGCACAAGCTTCACTGCTCTCCCTCTCTCCTGTAGGAACAATCTTAGGGTTGTGCACCTTCTCCCAATCTCACAGAGTCAAGGCGACTACTGGGGTCTGTAGGCTCAGCTGGTCCCCAGAGGGGTCATTGACCAAAGGCTTTGAGCCTTTGTTCTTAGCTGCCCCCAGGTTATTTAGCCGTATCTATTCCCTTAGCATTCTTAGTGAGGTGAACCAGAAGCAAGCCTCTTGAGCAGTTCCCCAAAAGGCTGGGGAAGCTGGATGCTCACATCATTCTCTGTTTCCCCTGTAGAGAAATCAGGCACCTAAAGTATCTCTCTCAGTGCTGAGCTGTGCCAGTTTGGGGGAAGGGTGTCAACAGTTAAATTTAAAGTGTTCTTACCCTTCTCAATGCAGCTGCTCTTGGATTTTGTGCTCCACTGGGATGCTGGATATTTTCAACTAGAGCCCAGAGGTCTCATAGAGGTGAACTTTTTATCCAGGGGTATTTGTTAAATTGGTTTTTGTCAGCGTATGAAGGCTGGGTCCTCCTATTCTGCCATCTTGATGATGTCATATACATATATATATTTAAAATATTTATAAATACTGCCAAAATAAATTTCACCCAATAACTATTTTCCCATTTCTTGAAAGTACTAGATATTATGATTAAAAAACATAATCTTAATGGGCAAAAAAATGGTTACATTGGTTTTAATTCATAGTTTATTAGCCATTTGTATAAATAAATTTTCTATTCATTACCTTTAGCTTCTTTTTCTTTTTTTTTTTTTAAAGATTTTATTTATTTATTTGAGAGAGAATGAGAGATAGAGAGCACGAGAGGGAAGAGGGTCAGAGGGAGAAGCAGACTCCCCGCCGAGCGGGGAGCCCGATGCGGGACTCGATCCCGGGACTCCAGGATAATGACCTGAGCCGAAGGCAGTCGCTTAACCAACTGAGCCACCCAGGCGCCCCACCTTTAGCTTATTTTTCTATAGGATCTTTTCTCTGCCCTCCCCTTCCGTCTTTCCTTCCTTCCTTCCTTTTGTTTTTTAAACTGTTGGTTGGCAGGATTTTTAGATTTGTAATCTTCTGGGGTGCCTGGGTGGCTCAGCTGGTTAAGCGTCTGCCTTCAGCTCAGGTCATGATCTCAGGGTCCTGGGATCGAGCCCCGCATCAGGCTCCCTGCGTAGAGGGGAGCCTGCTTCTCCCTCTCCCTCTGCCTGTCTCTCTGCCTGCTTGTGCTCTCTCTGTCAAATAAATAAATAAAATCTTTAAAAAAAAGTAATCTTCTGTTTTTCAAATATTTTCTCCAGTGTCATTTAATTTAATTTTGCCTCGGGAGTCTTTGACCATATAGACCTTTACATTTTCATGTATCAAGTCTGCTAAATGTTACATTTTTGGCATCATTGAAAATTCAGATGGTTTTAAACACTAGACAGATAACACAATTAGGTGAAGTGGCCCAGGTAGGACTGGATGAACTGGAATATGCCCTATCAAAAATGGGTCAAGCAATTGCTTCTGTGCATGATTCAAGCAAACTTACTCTTGACAAACAAAGAATTACTGGAAATCAGGTTTTAACTGAAATATTCCAATTTAAAAATCAGCAACTAAACAAAGTTTAAAAACAGTGAGTCTAACAAAACAATTATGAAGGCTGGATATTACTAAGTTCTCTTGTTCTTGTAATTTTACAGTTGATTGTTTCAAACATTTTTGGTAAGCAATCATATAAGTAGCAAATAAAGACAGATTTACTTCTTCCTTTCAGTACTTAGAATACTTCTTTTTCTTATCTGTTGTATTTGTTAGGATCCTCAGAATAAGGTTCAATAGTAAGAATCCTAGTCTTGTTCTGGAGTCTGATGGTTCCTTGTTAATTGTGTTTTTTCTAAGTTGACTCACCACTTTTATAGTTAAATAGGAATTATTATGTAAGTAATTCATAAAAATGATGTGGTTAAGATGATAATTATTGTTGATATGATAGTATGTGGTTTTAACTTTTTGAGCATGTGTGGTGCAAGTGTGGATTAATTTAACAAACTAATGAAAAGTGAACCAATGAGAAATATAATTTTAAGTATATGATTATGAAGATGTTCCAATTTTTCTATTATATCAAATGCACTTTCTTGAAAGCCTGGCTGGGATGTTTATGCCACTTAGATAGAAAAGATTTTAACTACAGTCTAACAATGTTATTTTTGCATATCTAGATCTTCTGCTTAGAAAATCAAAAATAGTGAAGCTGACTTAAAACTAATTACAAGGGGTTTCTACATTAAGATTTACATAAATAAAATGTTTAAATTTGGGAGACAACTTATTATAGAAAGTTCTAATGCTATTATTTCTTATAACGAAGTAAATACTTATAGACACCATAAATAGCAATGATGAATGAAAAAAGTTACAGAATATTGCACATGAAAAATGTAAAGCCATTTATATAAATGTAAAAACCACATACAACTTTATATGTATATGCATATTCAGTAAAGGGCTGGGATATGAATGAGAAGAATACACATCAAATTAATGGTCTTTACTGCTTTGTGAGGAAAGGGAAGAAAATAGGAATGGGGAGGAGGAACAAACATCTTTGATTAAATTTTTTACGAGCAGTTTGAAGCAAATATAACATTTGCTGATTCTGGACGGTAGATATAAAAATACATTTCGTATTCTTTTGCAGATTTAAAAATACCAATATTACGATTATAATGAGTAAAATAAATGGGCCTTTTTTTTTTAAAGATTTTGTCAGAGAGCACGAGCGGGGGTGGAAGGTGGAGGACCAGAGGGAGAAGCAGGCTCTCTGAGGAGCAGGGAGCAAGACATGGGGCTCAATCCCAGGACCCTGGGATCATGACCTGAGCTGAAGGCAGGCGCTTAACCAACTGAGCCACCCAGGCGCCCTCTATTTTTTTTTTTAAAGATTTTATTTATTTATTTGACAGAGAGGGACACAGTGAGAGAAGGAGCACAAGCAGGGGGAGTGGGAGAGGGAGAAGCAGGCTCTCCGCTGAGCAGGGAGCCCGATGCGGGGCTCGATCCCAGGACCCTGGGATCATGACCTGAGCTGAAGGCAGATGCTTAACGACTGAGCCACCCAGGTGCCCCTTTCTTTTCTAAAGATCTTATTTGACAGAGAGATAGAGAGTGAGAGCGCACAAGCAGGGGGAGTGGCAGGCAGGGGGAGAAGCAGGCCTCCTGCTGAGCAGGGAGCCCAATGTGGGGCTCGATCCCAGGGCCGAAGGCAGACCCTTAACCAACTGAGCCACCCAGGCGCCCCTAAGTGGCTTTCTGAACTTAGAAGAGAAGCAGCTTTCTTCGCTGACCCAGTTCTACAATGTGGCATTTAGAGTCATTCCTGTTAGTTCTCAAGAGTTTCATGCTCAGGTTTTTTTGTTTTAAAGTCCTCTCCTTAAACTAATTAGAATGAACTCTGTTCTCTGCACTTCACCGGACCTTGTACAGAGCCAAACAAGTGTACACTAACAGTATAGCAAGCAGCATGAGCTTCACACTCCTGTCAGTTCTCCTCGGCCCCCAAGGAGATGCAGATGCAGAGTGGCCCAGGGCGGGTGCCGAGCACGCAGTGGGTTTGCATTACAGCTGAGGAACCTGGAGTTTAGGGTATCTGAATCTTTTATAAGGAGCACAGGCAAATCTGCCAACTTTTGCTCTAGAGGGAGATATTATCTTTTATTATACTGGACAGTAAACAACCTGTCTTTCTCTTGAGGGAGACATGACTGTTGATTATACAAATCTCTTTGGTAAAGATAGTCCAGAACTAAAGCTGTCAGAGCCACTGCTCATAAGACACGAAAAATGCAAGAGACCCACGGAGAACTGTTTCCCAACAGACCTTCGTCAACTTTTGAACTGTAGCCACTAGTTTTAGGCCCAAACCAGATTTTCTTTTAAAAATTCACTTTAATCTAATCATGGAATTTAACAAACATTTGTGTACAGTCAGGAACTAAATTATAATATGGTTTCTATTCATTTCAGCCATGAGAAAACACCAGTCATCGTTAAAGGTATCCATCCATAAATTACTTTTATTTCTCATTAAATGAGCACAGAGTCATTAGCATATTAATAACAGATATGTTTATTATTACATATCCATCAGTGCGGCTTTCAATACCCCTTGAAACATGCATATCATCCTAGAGACGAATCAGTTTTCCAGTGCTTCTTATTCGATACACATTACTGCAAAGCCATTATAAATTACTGAGGAGGTATTTGGTTAAAAAAATAAACAATAAATCATACTGCCCATACGAATCAACTCTTGTTATTGGACAAGAGTTTAACAGTATTTATCTGGTAATTCCTATGTTAACTGGAAAACATCACAGATGTACTGCCGTAATTTTCTTTTATATTGATGTAACCTACATATTTTGCAGAATTTTATAAAGTCATTCATTATTGTAGCAGGTAGTTTAATGCAAAGATTGTACTCAATTTGTGAAAGTCCAACAAAACTCTAAATATTTTAAATTAAACCAATTATCAATGAAAAACCCACTGACACATATTTTTTGAAAATATGTTCTTTTGAAATTTCTATATTTAGTCATGGCAGTAAGATAATTCTTTCAAATTAAGGCACTAAAAGGGCAATGAAACTCCCATTGAAAGTGTTCTAAGAATAATTTACATTTCAAACAGTGCATACATTTCTTATATGTTTGTTAACTTAATGTCTTTATCACTTAAAACCACAAAGAAATACATTATACAATTACAGAAATGATGTACCCCACAAAATGCTTTTAAAACTTGGTTCTTTTGTACAATTAGTTCCTAACGTCTCTAGTAGTAAAATAACTCAATATGGCTTGGCAAAAATGCATAGATTAAATGTAAATTTTTTTTTTTTTTTTGCCTTCTCCCATTCCCCAATCTATAAACGTGCTGAAACACATACAGTATTTTGTAAAGCATAATGTAAAATATTTATTCTCCATTAAGTCCGCCACGGGCAATCAAAAGTGAGGCTTTTAAATTCTACAGTGAGGGCACTGAAGTCAAGTGATGTCACTGCTTTCTTAAAATAGTTTTGTATAGTCTTGCAAGAGCACAAAGACTGAAGTCATTTAAAAGAATTTCAGTTGTCTCATTTTGAGATATTTTCTTTACTCCTTCCATGAGCTGATCTTCATAGTGATGGCCATTCCACTTGAAAGTGAAAATCCCTTCCTCTCACGCATATGAGGAAAACTGTGTTCTATCATGATTGACAGGTGTTTTCTTAGAAATTCAAAAAGGCAGCACCTTTTTAAAAAATATATCTACCTAAGCTTTCCCCCAATTGTACTTGCATTACATAGTAATAATTAATCTAATCTACCTGTAGGCAAACCCGCAATTAAAACCAAAAAACAAAAAAACAAAAAACCCTCAGTGTGCTTTTGTGCCAAAGCAAGGACAGAATAACAGCAATCTTAACCCCGAAGCCTGTGATATTTGTGTCAAAGGAACAGCCTGTCTGCTCTGTATGGTTAAAGAAGCCTGGTTTATCAGGTAGCATTCCACATGATTCCACAAGGTGTTAGGTCACATGGTTAACTGCTGGGGAGGGAAGGGGGGCAGAGAAAGAAAAAAATTGTAATTAAATAGTTTAAAAATACAAGAAACAAAATTGCAGGGAAAGGTAAATATACACTATTTTTATATGTTGATTAACAAATACACAAAATTCGGAAAACAGGAAAAGGAAAAATATACTTAGCATTATTTTCTTCTTACTTCTGTTTCAAACATATGGTGTTCTTTTTTGTTTTTTACAAAGCTATAATTCAATTTTAAATAATTTTGGATACAGCTTTATCCTATACAGGAGAGAGGTGATAACAGGATTTTACAGAAGTCAGTCAGGAGTGAGGGTGATAATACACTGGAGTAGTATGGCAGCTGAAGAATACGGAAAGTGTAATGCCTTTTAGTCATTTCAAGAATAAGACTTGGTTATTGATAATAGGGAGTAAAGAAACGGGATGAATTAAAAATGGTTTTAAGTCTGTGTGGAAGACTCGAGTGACATTAACAGAGAGGCAAATCAACGTGAGGTCTCAGCTTCTAGATTAAAACATTTCTCTTAATAGAGGGATTAAACTCTAGGAAAGTTGGAATTTGGTCCAGGAGAAAAAACTTAGGCTTTAGAATTGGATAAAAAGAGGTTTCAACCTGACTATGCCACTAGCTTGATGTGTGATAGCATCCAAGTGGCTTAATTCCTCTGGGACTCATTTATTCACATATAAAATGAGAACTTAATGAGACATCTATCATAACCTCTCTTCAGGAATTATGTCCTGTAATTGTTTATTATAGAATATAAATATTTTTGTGAAAAAATTCTATCAAAACCAGTTAAAAAAAGAGGGGGATACTTAATTGGGAAGTTTATTTGCAACACCATCATCACTGATACCAAATAATTTTGATTAAAAAAAAATCTATGCCAACATAGTTAATTTAAAGAAGAGCAAAGTTTTATATGAATCTATTTACATTTAAAAAGGGTGGCAAACCACAAGTTATTTAAAACATTAAGGGCTAAGTATGTGCCATGTATACCAACCAATGACAGTAAAATCTGACATGGACCTGGAATGAAATATGACATTTATACATTTATAAATATTATTAACTTCAAACAGGAATCAAACTAATTTGTAAAGTCATATATTCTAAATACTTAGCTACAAATGATGCCTTCTATAGGGAAAAGAACAATTAGATTTTAGATTTTAATAGATATTAACCAATCACTTCCACACTGTCAAAGAGGTTAACACTGCAATCCTTACCTAGTTTTTCCAGATGTATTTTTGACCACTTTTCGGAAAGACTGATTTGCAGTAGATCTTGTAGAAAGCGTTCGAGGGGATGCACGAACAAAACCAGATGGTGGATTCTTAGGGATCTTCTTTACCAAATGTGTTACCCATCTTTTTTGTTCATCCTGAGAACACGCTAACAGCAGCATATCTCTTGCTGATGTTACATCATAACTTACTATGTTAAAAAAAAGACACAATTAAAGTCATACAATACCTAAAACGGCTCTATTGAAGCATAATTTCATAAGTTCCTAAAATTTTAAAAGATTTACTATGCTTAATTAAGCTTGGACAATATCTCTTTCTCCTTAATTAAGGCTGAACATTTAAAAAGAAGACATTAGTCACAAACTATTAAGAAAAATAAAGTAAAAACAGAAATACAAAAAAATGCAGAAGCGAAACAAATTAATGTATTCTTAGAACATAAGTTTCTTATCTTAAAACAGTTATTGCCTGTATTCTTTCCATCAGGTTACCTCTGCTAACCTAGAGGACATTTTGTCTCTGATCCATCATGTTGGTCTAGGCAGTGAAAACCAGACAAAAAGAAAACAAGCACAAACTAACAACTCATAGAAGAATAGTACAGTGGAACTCACCTACAGCCCTTCTCTCCAATTGAGGGTAATCTCTTAGAGGTACGTTTTTTCTAAAGGGGTAATTCTCTTTAAACACATTATGTTCAAAGCTAAATCTGTAACTGTGAAATGTCAGCTACAACACTGTCGCTCCACCATGTCCAAATATTACTTCGTACAATCTCTTTTCAAATTGGTATAGAAAATGCTACACTTGAAGAAGTTAAAGAAGTTATTTAAATGGGACTTCATTTTCTAATTTTTTATAAATTGTAGGAATAATTTTTATGCCTTACCTTTACATGGAGAAATTAAGTCCTCTTTCTTATCCAGGTGATCTCTGTGGCACTTCACGTGGCATCTTCGACATTCCAGGGCAGGAGGTGGCTTAAAAACATGCCAGAGAGGTTTGGCACATGCCTCACAGTTGGCAGGAAAGTGGTAGAGTGTAGGAATGAACTCATGGCCTTTGTGGTTTTGAAAATTAGTCTTTTCCGCTTGTTGTACTGGTTCCATCTCTACATCTTTTCTACATTCACCTTCATTTGCATATAGTATCTACATTCAGGAATGGTAAAAGGAAGATTTTAAAAAGTCTTAATTTGTACATAAAAGTTCCAAATGTATAAAAAGCACCGGTGTATTTGCATTTACTTCAAAAAATGCACTTAGTACTTAAGTAAAAGATCTTCTAAAATTAGAATTTATGGTTTTTACCTGGAATATTTTAGGAATTTCTTCAGTTTCAGCTCTGTAAACATCTCCTTGGGTTACAGGTCGAACGTGAAACAATTTACTAAAACGAAAATAAGTATGATATAAGCTATTATAAAAACTCATCTACAGTAAAAGACAAACAGACATTTCACTAAAGAAGACATACAGATAGCAAATAAGAACATGACAAGATGTTCAACATCATTAGTCATTAGAGAAATGCAAATTAAAATCACAGTATCACTATACACCTATAAAATTTAAAAACTAAAAATAGTAATGATGAAGATGCAGAGAACTACATCACTCACACAACTGTGGCAGAAATGTAAAAGCTGCAGAGCCACTATGAAAAACAGAATGGCAGTTTCTTACAAAACTAAACAAACATATGACCCAGCAACTGTACTCCTGGGCCTTTATTCCAGAGAAATGAAAATTTATATAAAAACTTGTACATGAATATTCACAGCAGCTTGATTTATAATAGCCAAATGCTGAAAACAACCCAAATGAATGGTTAAACTGTGGTACATTCATACCATGGGATACTACTGAACAATAAAGAGAAATAAACGACTTGGATGAATCTCAAGAGAATGATACTGAGTGAAAAGAGCCAATCTCAAATGTTACATACTATTTGATTCCATTCTAACATCCTTGAAATGACAAAATTACAGAGATGGAGAACAGAGAACAGGTAGCCAGGGATTAGAGAAGGATGGAGAAAGGGCACTTGTTATGGCTACAAAAGGGTAGCAAGACGGGTCCCTGTGATGGAACTGTTCTGTAACTGGTGGTGATCATGTGAATCCATACATGTGAGAAAGGCATGTAGACTGGAAAGAAGTACATGATTATATTTGTAGAAAAGTCCTGTGGAATCCACCAAAAAACCAATAAAACTAGTAAGTAAACAGCAAGATTAGAGGATTCAAGATCAATATATAAAACTGAATATTACTGGAACAACCAGATATCTAACATGGAAAAACACACATCTACACATTCAAACCTAACCTCAACTGCAAACCCTTACCAAACACAACAGTAAATTTTGAGATTAATCATAACTTAAATGTAAAGCCTAGAACAATAAAGCTCCTAAAAGAAAGCACAGATACCTTCACAACCTTTGGGAAGGCAAAATTTCTTAGACTACAAAAGGCTATAATTCTTTTAAAAAACTGATAAACTGGCTTCCACTAAAAGACACCATAAAGAAAATGAATAGGCACCTATAAATTTATATGATGTTCTAGAATAGGCAAAACTCAGTAATAAAATTCAGATGATCTTTTTTTCCCCCTTGAGAAGTATAAGTGGGCTTTCTAGGGTGATGAAAATATTATCTTGTCACGGGTAATAATGACATGGGTGTTTATAACTGTCAAAAGTCAGTGAACATAATACTTAAGATGTGTGAATTTTATTACATAAAAATTATGCCTCGGGGCGCCTGGGTTGCTCAGTCGTTAAAACGTCTGCCTTCAGCTCAGGTCATGATCCCAGGGTCCTGGGATCGAGCCCTTCATCGGGCTCCCTGCTTGGCTTCTCCCTCTCCCACTCCCCCTGCTTGTGTTCCCTCTCTCGCTGTGTCTCTCTGTCAAATAAACAAATAAAATCTTAAAAAAAAAATTATGCCTCAATAAAAAGGTAAAACAACCAACTTTCATCAATCTGAAAGTACTGAACTTTTGAAAGTTGAAAGATGATGTCTTTAATATTAGTGCTTATGGATCACTCCACTTAAGTTGATCATTTAAATTTTCACAACTAATACTTCTTTAAAACATTAGGAAATCAAAACAGTATGGTACTGGCACAAAAATAGACACACAGATCAACAGAAGAGCATATAGAGCATATAGAGCTTTTATGATCAATTAATCTATGACAAAGGAGGCAAGAAAACAAAACAGGAAAATGTCTCTTCAACAAATGGTGCTGGGAAAACTGGACAGCTACATGCAAAAGATTGAAACTGGACCACTTTCTTTCACCATACACAAAAATAAACTCAAAATGAATGAAAGACCTAAATATGAGACCTGAAACCATAAAACTCGTAGAAGAAAACATAGGTAGTAATCTCTTTGACATAAGCCACAGAAACATTTCTCTAGATAGGTCTCCTTTAGCAAGAGAAAGTAAAGCAAAATTAAACTATTGGGACTATACTACAAAAAAAGCTTTTTACAAAGCAAAAAAAAAAAACCCATCAACAAAATAAAAAGACAACCTACTGAATGGGAGAAGATATTTGCAAATGATATATGCGATAAGGGGTTAATATAAAAAATATATAAAGAACTTATACAATTCAACATCAAGCCCCCCAAAATAATCCAATTAAAAATGGGCAGAGGAGGGGCACATTAATTATACTTGAAAAAAAGATAAAAATTGGGAAATAAAATTTCAGTACTCTTTGGTAGTTGCTTAATTCTTTTTATATTCTAGCTATAACTGACTTCACAAATGTTTAATTCCAAAGGAATGGCAGTACTTCATTGTAAATTTATGTTTTTCATGAATAGCACCCAATACATTTCACTTTGGATTTATATTTTGTTGCATGTTTTACCTTTTCTACTACTAGTCTGTAAGCCCCTTAAAAATGGAACCGGCTCACTCATCTTTGTACGATCTATAGCACCCACGATGACACAGTCAGCAGTGCTTAAGAAATGGTTTTAGAATGAATACAAAGGAAAAGCCCTAAGCTTATTAAAGACCTCTATTAAAAGCAAAAGATATATTTACATTTCCTTAACAATGACTGCATAATTATATACAGTACTTTTGGAGATGTTCTCAGAATCTAAAACCAATAAACACTTGAAATAAAAATTTTGTCTTTAGAATACATGAATCAGCTATGCAAAATTTTCCCTCTCACCTTTTGCTAAAAATTTAATATAAAGTTTTAAAGTTTGTTAAGAAAAGTAGGTAATATCTTTTAAATAACAAAATATAAACTAAATGTCTATGGGCTGGCTCAGTCGGATAAGCATCTGCCTTCAGCTCAGGTCATGATCTTAGGGTCCTGGGATGGAGCCCCATGTGCTTAGCAGGGAGTCTGCTTTTTCCCTCTGCCCCTCCCCCTGCTGATGTGCTCTCTCTCTCAAATAAATAAATAAAATCTTTAAAAAACACCCTAAATTTTAAGTCTAAAAATAATTATCATAAGTTAACATTTAACTGATTTAAAATTCAACCAAAGGCAACTTACTCTATGTCCAATACCATGGATGGATTGGATTGTTCCTTATCTTGTTCATCATTATAGAACAAAATTTTTTTGCTGCTTACCACAACATACTGAAATGAGAAAAAAAGGGGAAGATATATACGAGCAACATTAACTTGGTTTAAAATGATAAGCACAATACTTGACATTTATGTCTAAAGTGTAATGTATTAATCTGAGATCAATGCTAATAATAGAGCAGTTAATACAAGTTCTATGCTTTAAAAGTAAAATATATAACAGAATATCAATTAGAAAAAAATGAGGCATATAATACCTGTTTCTTCCAGCCATATCGTTTGATATTTCCTCTATTTGGTATTGAAAGCCAACCTTCAATTCTTGACTCTAGGAGAAAAAGAATATATAGTCTTCAGTCTTAAGTTGTGACAAGAAGAAAAGCTATTACAAGTTGTCTGACAGCATGCAGCAACAGGCATTTGAACACAGCTAAATGAATAAGTGCTACAATTTGCTCTTCCATGCTTCAATCACACAAATCAACTTTAATGGCCATACAAATATTGCAGAAAAAATCCCAAGCCACTTTTCCCATAAAATTAACATTTAGTACTCAATTATAAAAGTATGAAGTAAAACAATACCCTTAATAGCCAGGCAAGACTGGAATGGATTGCAGCTTAAATGGGACATGATACAGAAGACTTTAAATATCACTTAACATTCATAAAAATACTTAGCAAAAAAAAAAAAAATGCAGCAAGTGGAACAAATCAGAGCGATGATTTACAAAAGAAAGAGCAAGCAAAAGTACAGAGAAGTGTCCTATTACTCACAGAAGATAAGAATAGAAGATAAATAAATAAGGAATGCAGGCAGAATCAACTAGATATAAAGAATAAGAGACAAGCATTTTATTTGTTTTCTCAGCACAATATTCTGATAAACTTTTTGGTAGAACACCCATAATAATTTCAATAAAACTGTCCAAATCTGGTTTGGGGTGGTACTTAATTCTAGAGTTAAGTCCAAATGCAATTCTTACCAAACTAAAGAGATGTAAATAAAGTCTTTTAAGTATGTTATATAAGACTTTGATAAACAGCAAAAGAACATAGAATTGAGTTGGTCAGCTGCTAATATTTTAACCAGTTTGTGCATATCAGAAATCCCTTGGCAAATTCAAACGAGGCATTTAAAAATAAATATCATTACTGTTTAAATATAATTAATGTTTATTAGAAATATCTGTAGGAAAAAGAGTATTCTGTTAGAAATGATTATTTTATATCAGGTTAGAAATAAGAGCATTTCATTGTTTTCTATATCTTATTTTATTTAAGGCACAAAAAATAGAAAAGTAGCCAGTTTTCAAGTATAATGCTCAAATCATGACCCTAATGGGAATGTATAATGCCTTTCTCCACATAACTTAAACTGCTGTAAAACATCTAAGTCTTAGAGTAATTATAACAATAGATAACATTCACTGAACATTTATGGTTTGAATGTGCTTTCCAAGTAACATCTCACATTTAATCTACTTATTATCCCATGAATATATGATATATTCCTATGAATACAGGATAGGATAGCTTCTACTATCATTCTCCATTTACAAATGAAGACACTAAGGCTTAGAAAGTAAACGGACCTGCTCAAGGGTATACTCTATCAGTAACTGTCAAAACTGTAGAGTTTACCCTGGCAGGCTAATTTCTGAGCTTGTGTTCCTAGAACACAATGCTACTCTGTCCTTTAACTAAAAAGTTTTGCAGTTAATTGAATCAGAAGTAATATTCTTTTTGTTCCAACTTCTTCCATGTACCAAATGTCCTTTGCTTTTGGTATTCCCCTTCATCTAAATTGTAGTTGTTAAGGTGGAGAAAATGAGAAACCTGAGCTCAAAACGATCCTTCTCTTCTCCCAATTTTTTTCTTGGTTGCTGTTATTTAGTTTAGCAATAATTATTTTGTCTCCTTAGGTAGTTCCTTGGTAAGTTCTGTAAGATCAGGAACCATATCATAACACCATTTTTATATACCCCAAGACATCTGACACAAAGAGTAGGTAGGTACTTGACAGATATTTGTTGATTATTTTGCAATTCTTTTTTTTTTCTGAATTAGCCAGTCGTCCTCTGTAAATAATGGTTATAATTTAAAAACCAAAGGGCAATTTCATAATAAATAACATGTAGAAGGTTGCTAATCACTCACAAATATTCTATCTTACAAAAGCAACAAGTTATTGCTAGGAAAATTTCCCTTCAGTGTGCCCCAAATTGCAGCTCTTACTCCTCCTAAGTCTATTTAATACAAGTAACTTCTCACAAAAAAGATGTGAAAGCTATTGAAATCTTGACATTTATATAAAATTGTGTATGCCAAAATACCCCCATCCCCCAGTTATTTCTCTATGAGAATGCCAAAATTATTTATGCTTTATGGCTCTAGGTTTGGATTAACCTGCCAGTGTTTTAATATATTTTCAATGGATTGTTGTAGGTTATGACTTTGTCATTTGTGTTCCTACAAAAATTTTGCATGCTAAAAGGCATTTTACGAATCCAAATAAGCCCAATTTTATATTTGCTCTCATTTAAATTAAATGAGGAAATTTGGAACTCGAAAAAAGGTGCTCAGGATATGTGAAGGTTTTCACCAATTTAAAACACTGGTATTACAGGGGAGAATTTTAGTTTTTCCTGGTAAATTCCCTTCAGAAAAACAAATGAACTAACCTTAGGGATAAATTAAAAAATACATACTAGCTTCTCCTCTATTTCCTTTACTTACTCCTGCTGTCTTAGATATAAAAAAACATACTGTTTTTTTTAATATACATATAAACCTCCTTTAAAACCATTACACTTGTGACCTATGTGGCAATCTGAAAGTACAATGTTTTAAATTCTTTCTCCTACATCACAAACACAGGAATCAGCTTCTCCTGATAAATAAATGTTGAGGACTTCTAACTCTAGATTATCATCAATAATATGCTACGAAAGTACAAAGTACAAAGCAACTTGGCTCCAGGTTTTATGTGTTTGTAGAGCAATTTTAACTTACCAAAAAAATTTAGATATGTTATTATTGCAATATCAACACTTGATTCCTTTACCCAAATAAGAGACAAAGAGGCTAACTATATATAAATCAATATCCAATATAGCCAGTTTAAACATTAAAGCTAACTGTGAAGGCTACCAAAGTTTACTTGGATAAACACATACTGCTTAAGAAACAGCACTAAGGAACCATCCTAAAATATTTTAATTATATTCAGAAGTGATATAAAAAATGAAATTAATCACTGCTCAAGAATTCAGATGCATTATCTCCAAACCATTGATTAGATTTGGGCAAGTCAGAAGCTCTCATATACTCAAAAGCTTGGAAACACACTAAGAAATCCACTATTTACAGGTTTAAATTACATAGACTGAGATAAAGCTAGATGGAAAGAGAATGATGCAGATAATCCGTAAGAGATAATGAATATTAATAGTGTTGATATCGTGTTTTTCCTAGTGCTTCATCTACTTTTACATTCTTTTTTTTTAAATTATGTTATGTTAGTCACCATATAGTACATCATTAGTTTTTGATGTACTGTTCCATGATTCATTGTTTGTGTATAACACCCTGTGCTTTTATATTCTTTTCAGATTATTAGGTCAATGGTTCCAAAAGAAGTAAAGAGAAAGAACAAAGGAGGAGAGGCAGCTATCATGTTAGTCTTTTTGTCATCGAGGCAACAGGCTAATCTTAACCCAAGTGTAACCTTTATATGTACAGTGTGCTAAGATACAACCTGCTACAGAACCAGAAGGAGGATGAAGACATAAAAGAATTAGGAGAATAAAAGTGATTTTAAGAACTTCAAAGGATTGTGCAACAGATAATTTTTAGTTTTTTAGAATTGGGAAACTTAAGAGATTTCATCTAATTAAGGACAAGATGCCCATTAAGAAGGTTATAGAGGCTTAGTTCTAGATATACATGATAATTAAATGAGAATCTTTATATTGAATGATGAAATCTGTAACTAAGTCATTACAGAGAAAGAGAGCACAAGCAGGGGGAGCAGCAGGCTGAGGGAGAGGGAGAAGCAGGCTCTCTGCTGAGCAGAGGGCTCAACACGGGGCTAGATCCCAGGACTCTGGGATCATGACCTGAGCCGAAGGCAGATACTTAACCGACTGAGCCACCCAGGTGCCCCGATCCACCCAACTCCTTGAGGAAGAAAAAAAAAAAAAATCTCAGAACGTCTGGGTGGCTTAGCTGGTTAAGCATCCAACTCTTGGTTTCAGCTCAGGTCATGATCTTAGGGTCCTGGGACTGAGCCCCACCTCAGTCTCCCTCTCTCTCTGCCCTTCCCCCTGCTCTCCACCTGCATGTGCACTCATGCTCTCTCTAAAATAAATAAATTAAATCTTAAAAAAAAAAACAACCCATCTCACTGGGCTAAAATTATGATCCATATTTCAAAAGGCCTTTAACTGTTGAATAAATGTATTCCATTCAAAGTTCTCCCTTTTCAGCCTGCATTTTAATTAATTTTCTAAACTAAAATTAATTAGTCATTATCTTCAAAAATTTTAGATACTTGAATCATACGTAACTCTCTTAAATTAAGAGCAATTATCAGAATTCTTTAACAGTTCTTCCTAGATACGACTGCAAAACCTTAACTTTATCTGCCAATGCCCATTTTTAAGTATCTAGTAAATGGTAGATTTAGTACAGATTTTCAATTTACTAGCAAAACATGTGACGCAAAAATGGGTTAAAAAAAAACACTTATTAAAGATTATCCAGTACTTTCTACATACAGTATGAAAGTCAGCACTATAGAGATCTTTGTATGTAAAGTTTTAAGACTAAGAGCACAGTAATAAGAGAAAGGGATACCTGACTGGTCTCCTTTTATAGCAATGAAGAATGGCCACCAGTATTATTTTAGAGTAAGAATTCCTTTACTAGATAACTCAAGAAATAGCTTGGGGTTAAATGTTCATAGCAGCAATGTCCACAATAGCCAAGCTGTGGAAAGAGCCAAGATGCCCTTCAACAGACGAATGGATAAAGAAGATGTGGTCCATATATACAATGGAATATTACTCAGCCATCAGAAAGGATGAATACCCACCATTTGCATCGACATGGATGGGACTGGAGGAGATGATGCTAAGTGAAATAAGTCAAGCAGAGAAAGTCCGTTCTCATATGGTTTCACTTATTTGTGGAACATAAGGAATAGCATGGAGGACATTAGGAGAAGGAAGGGAAAAATGAAGGGGGGGGAATCGGAGGGAGAGATGAACCATGAGAGACTATGGACTCAGAGAAACAAACTGAGGGTTTTAGGGGGGATGGGGGATGGAATAGCACGATGATGGGTATTAAGCAGGGCACGTATTGCATGGAGCACTGGGTGTTATATGCAAACAATGAATCATGGAACACTACACCAAAAACTAATGATGTACTGTATGGTGACTAACATAATAAAATAAAAAAAGAAAGAAAGAAATAGCTTGGGGTTAACAAAGGGGGGCTCTAAGCTACAATTTCAGTTCAACAATTTAAAGAATGTAGCCAAACACCCCTAGAAGTCATAATCTGATGATTAAATCTAACTTTTGAAAGATTTTCAAACAACAACTGAAGCAAGAGGTTCTTGTTAAATCCAAAGTGATCCTCTGATAAAGGACATGCACCTACAAGATTCTCAAGAGGCAGGAGGTTTCAGAGAACCAATAATGGGAAAACAGAAGGAACTCCTTGACCATTGTCATAAGAAATTTCACTTCCCGCTTTTCTCAGATACCTGATTTGGGGCTAGCAAAGACACAAAAGAGGGAGGGCAGGGATTATATGGTATACAAGTAAGAGTTAAATCTAACACATTATTCAGGAAATACACAAATAAAAATCGATTTTCAAGTTTATGACCATGTGAACAAAACTTCCAAAACCTTGAACGAAGGATATGTAGTATGTCAAATGTGTGTGTATGTGTGCATAAGTATTTATAACCTATTCATTCCCAAACTGAACTTATAATATGTATACTGCTTACCTCTGTTAAAAAGATATAAATGTACTATAACTTACACTACAATAAACCCAAGAATGGGTATTTATTTTTTAATTTATTCTCTACTGTAAAAAAAAGACATAGAAAAAAAGTCTGAAATCCTACATACTCACTTTTGCCTTTAATCAACTCTGCCCCCTCAGTGCATCTCTCAATCCTATTTATCTATGTCTCTAAATTTGAAACTTAAAGTCTGACCAAAGTTTATCACTACTACATTAGAAAGGTCTCTATATAGGCTGTTGTGGTTCTGATTATTAAGCATAGTTCTTAGTTTTTGCACAAAAATACATAAAAACAAAAACATAAACATTAAAGAGCGGCTACTCATGAAAACATGTAACTTTCTTTAAATAGTGAAAGGTGTAAGCAGCAGCTTCGACTTTCACCATGGAGTTAGGCGTTTATAGATTCATAAAGTTCTTCAGATTTCTATTCAGGTACAGCCTCTCAGATTTATTTTAATAGCCTAAGATTTCTTTTGACTGCTTTTATTCTATAAAATGCAAACATAATCAGACTTTGGCTATCGGAAACAAATTTCTTAAGGATCCATGGAGAAAAATGACAAAGGGTAGAAAGCTAAATGAAAGAAACATACATTAATTTCCATGACATGTAAGCAAACCCGAATGAATAGAAATATTCTTACCTGGAAGGTTACCATCAGTTTCATCAGCACTAGGAAAACTAGCAACACTTGTAGAATCCGAAAGGTCCAAAAGTTTAGCACGCAATTGCTCAATATCACTCTCTTTGCTAGCCAATTGCATCTGAAGTTCATTCCTATGTGTACATTCTTCTACCAATTGCTATTTTTGAAAAATACCAAGATAATACCAAAAAATCAATATCAAATTTCTAATATTAAGAAACTGAGAATGGAACTATAAATGATAAAGAATCTAAAGTTGCTCTTACTAAAAAATTACTGTAAACTTCATGAGTGCTCACAACTACAGATTTTGATACAACTGTAAAAATGCAAGTTCTCTTCCTCAGTAATACATTGCTTGGGTAAACTCCTTGTCTCCCTGCTTTAAACAACTATTTTGTTTTTATTTTTTAAATACAAAGCAGCTGGGGCACCAGGGTAGCTCAGGTGGTTAAGCATCCAACTCTTGATTTCAGCTCAGGTCATGATCTCAGGGTCATGAGTTCAAGCCTGCATCAGGCTCTGTGCTGGGCATGGAGCCTGCTTAAGATTCTCTCTCTCTCCCTCTTCCTCTGCTGGGCCTGCCTCCCTCTCTCAAAATAAATAAATAAATATAAAGCATCAAAAAACAAACACCAAACACCTGTTAAAACAATAGGACATGCTTTTATGGCTCCAAATGAAATAGTTTAAAAGGTACAGAAAGCTTCTCAGGATGGTAAAAGCACAAATGATAGTGCTTGTATCCAAGTCAGTCTAGGTCCAGAGACTATGTTCTCAATTTTGTGTTATTAACAAGCCAGGAAATATAAAAAAATTAAGTTTGATATTTTGATTTCTGAAAAGTGAGTCCTGGTTAGAGAAAACAAAAAATCTACAATACTTCAAATCCTCTATCTCAACTATAGTTAATATTATCCTAGTCATATCTCTATTTCAGTCTAAAGCCAAAGAGGCAAACCCTTGGTTGTTTCTCAAAGCAGCATCTAATCAAGTAAATGTTAATGGGTAAATATTACTCAAATCATCACGGTTAACAGGTAACAGAGTATCTTTCTAGTTTTTCAAGATCACGGTTCATATTAGAGTAATAATGATCAAACTGTGGAGACTACAAACCTGAATATGCATTTTTATACTAAAAAAACTAGGTAAGATCAATAGATAATAGGTATAAATAGCAATGTCAAATTAAGAAAATAATCCTACACACACACACACACACACACACACACACACACACAAATCTTACCGCTTGCATGTCATTCAGTTCCTTCTGATGTTTCACTACCATCTGATTGAATTTCTCTCTTTCTTGGTTGAGTTCCAGTTGCAGCTTTCGATTTTCCTTTTCTTTCTTTCTCAAATCCTGTGTATTAGCTTTCTTTCTATCAATTTTAAAATCTTTCCGATTCATTATTTCTGCCAACTTGTTAACAGCCTATTAAAATATTAAAGTATTATTAATAAAGATCTATATTGTAGGGGCGGCTGGCTAAGCGTCTGCCTTCGGCTCAGGTCATGATCCCAGGGTCCTGGGATTGAGTCCCGCATCGGGCTCCTTGCTCAGCGGGGAGCCTGCCTCTCCCTCTCCTTCCCCTGCTCCCCCTGCTTGTGCTCTCTCACTCTGTCAAATAAATAAATAAAATCTTTAAAAAAAAAAAAGATCTATATTGTAGCCATCTAATTTAAATCTCCACTAAAATGTATTTTTTTTCCTTCAAAATCAGGAAGCAGGACTGTGTGAGAATACAAACCTAATGAAGGTTGGGACATGATAACTGGTAGCACGAGTAACTATTATTGTTTTATCTCGTTCAAATATATGAACCAAACAGGCCTGCAAAAATCCATTTATCATTCAACAATTATTCAGCACCTGTTATATCGTATGTAGGCACTTTGGCACTCGATATAAAAATAGAATATACAGGGGCGCCTGGGTTGCACAGTTGGTTGGGCCTCTGACTCTTGGTTTCGTCTCAGGTTGTGATCTCAGGGTCATAGGATAGAGCCCATGTTGAGGCTCTGCGTTCAGCGTGGAGTCTGCTTGAGATTCTCTCTCCCTCTGCCCCTCCTGCTCATGCTCTCTCAAATAAATGTATCTTAAAAAAAAAAATAGAATATACAGTTATGCCCCAAAGGCATCCTAGTCTGGTGGAGCAGCCAGACAAGCCAGCATTATAGTACAGTGCAATGAGTAAAAAGAAAAGAGGCAAGCAAGGATGCTGACTAAGACTTGGGAGGTCAGGGATGGCTTCCTGGTGTACTCGCATGTGTGTCCATATGTGCCTGGTGTACTCGCATGTGTGTCCATATGTGTTTCTTAAAAAGACAAACAGGAACTGGATAAGCAAAGAAGAAACAGTATTAAAGAGGGGAGTCATGGACAGCCAAGAATGGCATTACAGTCAGATGAAACAATACACAGGCAATAAGGCACAAGATAATTCTTTTCCTTTGGACAAGTAGAAAAGTAAGCAGACAGGGTACCGGACTAGGCCATACTGAGGCCCTTTTGAATGTGAGAGGGAACATAAATGTTAGTTGAGGCTAACCCCTTTTGCCAGAGGAAAGAATATATTCAAAATGAGACAGAAGACAGTTAAAAGCATGTGAAATTAAGCTACATAAACTAAAACATAAGTCACGCTTTTTTCTGCAATGATGTTAAAAAAAACAAAGATTTTTCCATTAAAATAGAAAAAAGCCTGAGCTACTATCATTTCCGTGTAGATTTGGTCCTATCTAGGAGGAGGAGCCCATAAATTTTTTAATGCAGTAAAAACTTATTTCATTGAACTCATAACGCGTATTCGTTTTTTTCTAATAGTAAATCTAACATATTTATTACAAGAAAAATCAAATACAGAAATATATTATCAAGAAAGTGAAAAAAGCCCTTGTAGTATCACCCATCAAAGAGCACCTCTGCTAAAGTCTCTTCTTTCAATCTGCTGGGTGTATATCCTTCTAAACTTTTCCCTATGTATATAAGCTGATTACAAATATATTTAAATTTAAAAACAGAATCATGCTATATATTCTATGCTGTGACTTGCTTTTTAAATTTGATATTATATCATATATAATGAGAAATATTTCCCCATGTCATTATGTATGTATCTATTTCATTTATTTTTAAAAAAAAATTTATTGGACCAGAGAGAGAGAAGCAGAGGGAGCTGCAGAGGGAGAGAGAGAAGCAGGCTCTCTCCACTGAGCAGGGAGCCTGACGTGGGACTTGATCCCAGGACCCTGGGATCATGACCCGAGACGAAGGCAGACACTTAACCGACTGAGCCATCCAGGTGCCCCTATTTCATTTATTATTTATTTATTTTATTTTTTATTATGTTATGTTAATCACCATACATTACATCATTTGTTTTTGATGTAGTGTTCCATGATTCATTGTTTGCCTATAACACCCAGTGCTCCATAGTACGTGCTCTCTTTAATACCCATCACCAGGCTAACCCATCCCCCCACCCTCCTCCCCTCTAGAACCCCCAGTTTTTTTTCTCAGAGTTCACAGTCTCTCAAGGGTCGTCTCCCCCTCCAATTTCCCCCCTTCATTCTTCCCTTCCTGCTATCTTTTTTTTTTTTTAACATATAATGTATTATTAGTTTCAGAGGTACAGGTCTGTGACTGAACAGTCTTACACAATTCACAGCGCTCACCCTACCTAGCACATACCTTCCCCAATGTCTATCACCCAGCCACCCATCCCTCCCACCTCCAACCACTCCAGCAACCCTCAGTTTGTTTCCTGAGATTAAGAATTCCTCATATCAGTGAGGTCATATGATACATGTCTTTCTCTGATTGACCTGTTTCGCTCAGCATAATACCCTCCAACTCCATCCACGTCGTTGCAAATGGCAAGATTTCATTTCTTTTGATGGCTGCATAATATTCCATTGTATATATATACCACTTCTTTATCCATTCATCTTTTGATGGACATCTAGGCTCTTTCCATAGTTTGGCTCTTGTGGACATTGCTGCTATAAACATCGGGGTGCATGTACCTCTTCGGATCCCTACATTTGTATCTTTGGGGGAAATACCCAATAGTGCAATTGCTGGATCGTATGGTAGCTCTATTATCAACTTTTTGAGGAACCTCCATACTGTTTTCCAGAGTGGTTGCACCAGCTTGCATTCCCACCAACAGTGTAGGAGGGTTCCCCTTTCTCCGCATCCCCACCAACATCTGTCATTTCCTGACTTGTTAATTTTAGCCATTCTGACTGGTGTTGAGGTGGTATCTCATTGAGGTTTTGATTTGGATTTCCCTGATGCCGAGTGATGTTGAGCACTTTTTCATGTGTCTGTTGGCCATTTGGATGTCTTCTTTGGAAAAATGTCCATGTCTTCTGCCCATTTGATTGGATTATTTGTTCTTTGGGTGTTGAGTTTGATAAGATCTTTATAGATTTTGGATACTAGACCTTTATCTGATATGTCCTTTGCAAATATCTTCTCCCATTCTGTCGGTTGTCTTTTGGTTTTGTGGACTGTTTCTTTTGCTGTGCAAAAGCTTTTTATCTTGATGAAGTCCCAATAGTTCATTTTTGCTCTTGCTTCCCTTGCCTTTGGAGATGTTTCTAGGAAGAAGTTGCTGCGGCTGAGGTCGAAGAGATTGCTGCTTGTGTTCTCCTTTAGGATTTTGATGGACTCTTATCTCACATTTAGGTCTTTCAACCATTTTGAGTCTATTTTTGTGTGTGGTGTAAGGAAATGGTCCAGTTTCATTCTTCTGCATGTGGCTGTCCAATTTTCCCAACACCATTTGTTGAAGAGACTGTCTTTTTTCCATTGGACATTCTTTCCTGCTTTGTCGAAGCTTAGTTGACCATAGAGTTGAGGGTCCATTTCTGGGCTCCCTATTCTGTTCCATTGATCTGTGTGTCTGTTTTTGTGCCAGGACCATACTGTATTGATGATGACAGCTTTGTAATAGAGCTTTAAGTCCAGAATTGTGATGCCACCAGTTTTGCTTTTCTTTTTCAACATTCCTCTGGCTATTCGGGGTCTTTCTGGTTCCATACAAATTTTAGGATTTGTTCCATTTCTTTGAAAAAAGCGGATGGTATTTTGATAGGGATTGCACTGAATGTGTAGACTGCTGTAGGTAGCACTGACATCTTCCCAATATTTGTTCTTCCAACCCATGAGCATGGAACGTTTGTCCATTTCTTTGTGTCTTCCTCAATTTATTTCAGGAGTATTTTACAGTCTTCTGAGTACAGATTCTTTGCCTCTTTGGTTAGATTTATGCCTGGGAATCTTATGGTTTTGGGTGCAATTGTAAACGGGATTGGCTCCTTAATTTCTCTTTCTTCTGTCTTGTTGTTGGTGTATAGGAATGCCACTGATTTCTGTGCATTGATTTTATATCCTGCCCCTTTACTGAATTCCTGTATGAGTTCTAGCAGTTTTGGGGTGGAATCTTTTGGGTTTTCCACATAAAGTATCATATCATCTGCAAACAGTGAGAGTTTGACTTCTTCTTTGCTGATTTGGATGCCTTTGATTTCTTTTTGTTGTCTGATTGCTGTGGCTAGGACTTCTAATACTATGTTGAATAGCAGTGGTGATAGCGGACATCCCTGCTGTGTTCCTGACCTTAGGGGGAAAGCTCTGTTTCTCCCCATTGAGAATGATATCCGCTGTGGGTTTTTCATAGATGACTTTTAGGATATTGAGGTATGTACCCTCTATCCCTATACTCTGAAGAGTTTTGATCAAGAAATGATGCTGTACTTTGTCAAATGCTTTTTTTTTTAAGATTTTTTTTTATTTATTTGAGAGAGAGAGAGAATGAGAGATAGAGAGCACGAGAGGGAAGAGGGTCAGAGGGAGAAGCAGACTCCCTGCTGAGCAGGGAGCCCGATACAGAACTCGATTCTGGGACTCCAGGATCATGACCTGAGCCGAAGGCAGTCACTTAACCAACTTGAGCCACCCAGGCGCCCTCAAATACTTTTTCTGCATCTATTGAGAGGATCATATGATTCTTGATCTTTCTTTTATTAATGTATTGTATCACACTGATTGATTTGCGGATGTTGAACCAACCTTGCAGCCCTGGGATAAATCCCACTTGGTCGTGGTGAATAATCCTTTTAATGTACTGTTGGATCCTATTGGCTAGTATTTTGGTGAGAATTTTTGCATCCATGTTTATCAATGATATTGGTCTGTAATTCTCCTTTTTGATGGGGTCTTTGTCTGGTTTTGGGATCAAGGTAATGGTGGCCTCATAAAACGTGTTTGGAAGTTTTCCTTCCATTTCTATTTTTTGGAACAGTTTCAGAAGGATAGATATTAATTCTTCTTTAAATGTTTGGTAGAATTCCTCTGGGAAGCCATCTGGCCCTGGACTTTTGTTTGTTGGGAGATTTTTGATGACTGCTTCAATTTCCTTAGTGGTTATAGGTCTGTTCAGGTTTTCTATTCTTCCTGGTTCAGTTTTGGTAGCTGATACATCTTTCAAAGTTATTTTTTTTTTAGTTTTCCTTTTTTTTTTGAATTTTTCTTTTTCCCTTTTTCAACCAACATCTTATCAATCCCTTTTTTAAAAAATCTTTTTAATTTTTCATTTCTAGAGTCATATTCTATCCCTTCATAGTAGTTAACCTTATTTTTGGTATATATACGTAAGTTGTTCTCTCTTTAAAATTTTGGGATACAGTTTCTTCTAACAGACCAAAATATACCCTAAATCTCTAGTGTATGGCTTTGTTCTAGTCTCCTGCCTGATCACATTCTCTCCGTTTTTTTTTAAATCCTCTTCTTCCTTTTTACAACCAACTTGTATCATTTCCTTTTATAAAATCTTTTATAATTTCCATCTTTACAGTCATATTCCATCCCTTCATCATATTAACCCTTATTTTTGTACATATATAAGTTTTTCTTTCCTTAAAATTTTGGGAGGCACTTTCTTCTAACAGACCAAAATACGTCCAAAATCTAGTGTGTGGCACTGATCTATGCACCAGCCTGACCATATTTGATCATATTCTGTTTTTTTGTTTGTTTGTTTTTATCTTTTTCTTTTTTCTTTCTTTCCCTTTCTTTTCCCCCGGTTTCAGGTCTCTTCTGATTTGTTTAGTGTATATTTTCTGGGACGTTGTTACCTTGTTAGCATTTTGTTCTCTCATTCATCTATTCTCCTCTTCACAAAATGACAAGACGGAAAAAATCACCTCAAAAAAAAAAAAAAAAGAACAAGAGGCAGTACCAACTGCCAGGGACCTAATCAATATGGACATTAGTAAGATGTCCAAACTAGAGATCAGAATGATGATTTTAAAGATACTAGCTGGGCTTGAAAAAAGCATGGAAGATATTAGAGAAACCCTTTCTGGAGAAATAAAAGAACTAAAATCTAACCCACTCGAAATCAAGAAGGCTATTAATGAGGTGCAATCAAAAATGGATGCTCTAACTGCTAGGATAAATGAGGCAGAAGAGAGAATTAGTGATATCAAAGACCAAATGATGGAAAATAAAGAAGCTGAGAAAAAGAGAGATAAACAGCTACTGGATCATGAGGGCAGAATTCGAGAGATAAATGATACCATAAGACAAAACAATATTATAATAATTGGGATCCCAGAAGAAGAAGGAAGAGAGAGAGGGGCAGAAGGTATATTGGAGCAAATTATAGCAGAGAACTTCCCTAATTTGGGGAAGGAAACAGGGATAAAAATCCAAGAGGCACAGAGAACCTCCCTCAAAATCAATAAAAATAGGTCAACACCCCGACATCTAATAGTAAAACTTACAAGTCTCAGAGACAAAGAGAAAATCCTGAAAGCAGCTCGGGAGAAGAGGTCTGTAACCTACAATGGTAGAAACATTAGATTGGCAACAGACCTATCCACAGAGACTTGGCAGGCCAGAAAGGATTGGCATGATATATTCAGAACTCTAAATGAGAAAAATCTGCAGCCAAGAATACTATATCCAGCTAGGCTGTCATTGAAAATAGAAGGAGAGATAAAAAGCTTCCAGGACAAACAAAAACTAAAGGAATTTGGAAACACGAAACCAGCCCTACAAGAAATATTCAAAGGGGTCCTCTAAGCAAAGAGAGAGCCTAAAAGTAACATAGACCAGAAAGGAACACAGACAATATACAGTAACAGTCACTTTACAGGCAATACAATGGCACTAAATTAATATCTTTCAATAGTTACGCTGAATGTAAATGGACTCAATGCCCCAATCAAAAGACACAGGCTATCAGATTGTTTAAAAAAAACCTAGACCCATTGATATGCTGTCTGCAAGAGACTCATTTTAGACCCAAAGACACCCCCAGATTGAAAGTGAGGGGGTGGAAAAACATTTACCATGCTAATGGACACCAAAAGAAAGCTGGGTGGTAATCCTTATATCAGACAAATTAGATATTAAATCAAAGACTGTAATAAGAGATGAGGAAGGACACTATATCATACTTAAAGGGTCCGTCCAACAAGAAGATCTAACAATTGTAAGTATCTATGCACCTAACATGGGAGCAGCCAATTATATAAGCCAATTAATAACAAAAGCAAAGAAACACATCGACAACAATATAATAATAGTGGGGGACTTTAACACCCCCTGACTGAAATGGACAGATCATCTAAGCAAAATATCAACAAGGAAATAAAGACTTTAAATGACACACTGGACCAAATGGACTTCACAGATATATTCAGAACATTCCATCCCAAAGCAACGGAATACATACTCTTCTCAGTGCCCAAGGAACATTCTCCAGAATAGATCACATCCTAGGTCACAAATCAGGTCTCAACCGGTACCAAAAGACTGGGATCATCCCCTGCATATTTTCAGACCACAATGCTTTGAAACTAGAACTCAATCACAAGAGGAAAGTCGGAAAGAACTCACATACTTGGAGGCTAAAGAGCATCCGACTAAAGAATGAATGGGTCAACCAGGAAATTAAAGAAGAATTAAAGAAAATTCATGGAAACAAATGAAAATGAAAACACAACTGTTCAAAATCTTTGGGATGCAGCAAAGGCAGTCCTAAGAGGAAAGTATATAGCAATACAAGCCTTTCTCAAGGAACAAGAAAGGTCTCAAATACACAACCTAACCCTACATCTAAAGGAGCTGGAGAAAGAACAGCAAATAAAGCCTAAATCCCACAGGAAAAGAGAAATAATAAAGATCAGAGCAGAAATCAATGAAATAGAAACCAAAAGAACAGTAGAACAGATCAACAAAACTAGGAGCTGGATCTTTGAAAGAATTAACAAGATTGATAAATCCCTGGCCGGACTTAATCAAAAAGAAAAGAGAAATGACCCAAATAAATAAAATCATGAATGAAAGAGGAAAGATCACAACAAATACCAAAGAAATACAAACAATTCTAAGAACATATTATGAGCAACTATATGCCAGCAAGTTAGATAATGTGGAAGAAGTGGATGCATTCCTAGAGATGTACCAACTATTTCATTTATTTTTAATGACTCCTTCGCATTGCATGGATGTATTATGATTTGTTAATACTAGGCTGATAGGTGGTTGGGTTAAATTTACTTTTTTTCTTTCAACTTAAGTTGTTTTGGACTCCAGAAACTTGAATTTTTGTGTAATAAACATCAATCTTTTTTTCTTCATGGTCTCTGAATTTAAAGGTAAGTAGAACTTCCACTGAAGGACTTTCAACAGATATTAAGTATATTTTTGAAAGATTAATCTGGTTGCAACATGAAAAATTGCTGAAAAGGACAGTAGTTAAGTGGTAAAGAAGCTATTATAATCATTTAAATAAAAAAGTAAAACATATTGGGATGCCTGGGTGGCTCAGTCTGTTAAGCGTCTGCCTTCGGCTCAGGTCATGATTCCAGGGTCCTAAGATTGAGTCTGGCGTCAGGCTCCTAGCTCAGCGGTGAGCCTGTATTTCCCCCTGCCTGCTGCTCCCCCGGCTTATTCATGCTCTCTCTCTCTCTTTGGCGAATAAACAAAACAAACAAAAAAGGTAAAAAATATTTATTTTACCAAAAAAATCAACTGAGGTATGCAATACCTTATGAAAATTTAAACTACTGGATAACTTAGTAAAATGATAAGACATCAAGTTTTAGTGTAAAAATCTGATCTAGCTGCATCATTAAATACACAGCAAAATGATACAGCCACCCCTATAGTTTCTTATTTATTCCCAGTTCTTCTCTTTTGGCTTTAGTCAAGTGTTTTCTCTTCATTAAGTTTTCCTTTGTCAAATACAGGTCTTCTGGACAATCCAAAATATGTTCTTACTAGTCAAATGATTAGACGATCTACTTTTTTGTTTGTTTGTTTCAAGATTTTATTTAAATTCTAGTTAGTTAACATACAGTGCAATATTAATTTCAGGAGTAGAATTTGGTGATTCATCACTTACCTATAACACCCAGTGCTCATCACAAGTGTCCTCCTTAATGCCTGTTACCCATTTAGCCCACCCTCCCACCTCCTCTTCAGCAACCCTAAGTTTGTTCTCTATATTTAAGAGTCTCTCTTAGGGTTTGTGTCCCTCTCTTTTTTTTCCCTTCCCCTATATTCATTTGCTTCGTTTCTTAAATTCCACATATCAGTGAAATCATACGGTATTTGTCTTTCTCTGACTGACTTATTTCGCTTAGCATAATACATTGCAGTTCTATCCCTGTGGTCGCAAATGGTAAGATTTCATTCTTTTTTTTATTGGCTGAGTACTATTCCATATCTATCTATCTATCTATATCACATCTTTTTTCTTAACTCAATTGAAATCCAATTTCCTGAAAGTCTTTTATATTTAATGAAGAAAGAATATAACATTATTTGTTCCAATGAAAAGTTTGAACATTATAACCTAAGTTTTAAGAAAAAGTACACAGAAAACAAATAATAACTTCTGAATATATGATATTCAAATACAAACATGGAAAAGGCTGAGAGAGTATGTATACCTGCGTTTTAAGGGTTCTTTCTGTATTGATATTCTTTTCAAAGGCAGCCTTAAGATTACTGATCTCCTCCTCCTTCTTCAATTTATATTCTGTTAATAAATTATATAGTGTTATTATATGATATTAAATTGTGTTCCAAATTAACATGTTCTTAATTATTCAAATTAGTATACACTACATAATTTTTAGTAGCTTCATTAAGATAATTCTTTTTTGTTCAGCTTTACTGAGGTAAAACTGACAAATAAATTTGTAAGATACTTAAGCTGTACAACATGATGATTTGATACATGTATTCATTACGAAAGGATTCTCCCATCGAGTTAATGAACACATTCATCATCTCACATATTTACCAATTTTGGGGATGAGAACATTTAAGTTCTACAAAGATAATTCTTAAGGCTACAGAAGTTATTTAACATATGAAAACAAATATTTCAAAAACTTAACACACAATATAAGTATCTCAAGATTTATCTCTGAACTTGATTAAACATTATGATTAAAAAAGAAAAAAACAAATAACCTTACGTACCTTCCTCTGCCCTCCTCGTTTTATCAGTTAGCTCTTCATTTTCTTTTCTTAATAATTCAATATCTTTGGTTAACATGCTGTTTGTTTCTTCAAGCTTAACAAAACACACAAAGGTTTAAGTTACATTCACTTCGCTAGTCTTGTATTTAAAACAGTAACCTTAAAAAAAAAAACAACTCTGCATTCTCCATAGATGTGGACAAGTCAGACACTGCTTTATTATAAAAACACCTGGTTTCTGGTTTAACATATGTGGATATACTTATCTTAAAATATATTTCATTTAACCTTCGTAAGAATCTTGTGGAATAGGTATTCTTTCTTTTTTTTTTTTTAAAGTAAACTACCCCCAATGTGGGACTCAAACTCACAACCCCAAGATCAAGAGTTGCATGCTGTACTGATTGAGCCAGCCAGGCACCCTGGTATTACTTCTATTTTATAGATGAAGAATCTGAGGTTTAAGGAAGTAACATAAATTGCCAAGACCATGTAACTTCTTAGTGGCAAAGCTAAGATTCAAACCCAAGACTACTTATACCAGAGCACTTGATGACTTCAAAAGAAAAATCTAACTCCCCTTTCAATCCCCATGATATATACAGACAATAGTATTTCAGGAATAGGTAATCATAGTACTGGTTTTCTAGAATTAATTTGTAGATATCCATAAAGAATTTCTCAGCCCTAAATAGTTTCTCTGAGTTTTACAGAATTCTGGCCACAAAGTCAGTTGCAATGTATTAAGAAAATACAACAAATGAATTTAACCCAAGCATTTCTTCACATAAAATAAGTTAAGATCTATAGCCAGAAAGAGAAAAAACACATTACACTGAATAAGAATTTCAGTCATTAACAATGGTTTTGGATTATATAAACTATTTTATACATAAGTATAGACTGACCACTGTGTATAAATAAAGTCAAAGTAAATACACATGCACACATACCCTAAAACTTTAAGATGTGACCTATTTTGATTTAGATAAATTTCAGTCTAAAACTTACCTGACAATCACACTTACCCGACTAACAGTATGATCTTTATCTGTAATCTCTTGTCTATTTCTGGAAGCAGCTTTCTTGCTTTCTTGGGTTAATTCAAAATACTGTTCTTCCAGCAGCCCTCGAGCCAACTGCTCAGACTCAGCTTTTGTTTCTGCTAGATCCAACTGAGTAGCAAGAGTTTCCCTGCAATAGATTTATAAGAGAAATGAAGACAACTATATTTAAACAATAAGAAGTATTTTATTGCTTAAAATAAAATCCATTATTTGAATCCAAAGCAAAAATTCTATAAAAGTAATAAATTTCACCTGTAACACTTTGAAAAACTATAAAAGAACTCTTTAAACCTGTACCTGCTGTTATGCTTAACTAAGAAAAGGTGGTAAAGCAATGGCAAGCAGTCTACTTTTGAAAAGGAACTTGTTCCTTTTCCTACAATGGAAGGTAGCATGGGACAGAGGAAAAGTAATAGGCTTGTAAACCAGGAGGCCAGACCTTGACCCTTATCCCTGTCCTTCACTAAGTGGGTAAGGACATTGTGAAAATTTCTTACATTTCCTGGGGCTCAAAGAAATCAAATCTGTAGAATGAGAGAGTTAAACTAAATGATTTTTGAGGTCCCTTTCAGTTCTGAAACGTAATGAGATTATGACGACTTATAAATAGATTTGTAACCACTATAAACTATTCTAGAAATGTTCCTTGGGAATTATACTTCAAAGCTTTTTGGAATTGACATTCAGACCAGGACCAGATCATTCCAATTTGACTGCTCTTCCTAAAGAACTTCTGTTCAATAAGCTATCTGAGTCATAACTGTATCTCCCCTATATATGGTAGGTGCTCAATAAATGTTTGCTAAGTGAATGAGTGAAGGACTTCTATCTATTTTTTACTAAGGGAATAATACAAATGAAATGTTCTGTCTCAAACCTAAGGAGGGAAACATATACTAACTACAAAAAAAACACCCAAAAAACCAAAAAAACTCATTCATTTGTCCAACAAACATGTACCTAAATGGTTACTATGTGCCAAACACTGTTGTCTGAATTAAGACATACAGGAGTAACAGAGTCTCTGCCCTGAGGAAGCACATATTAGCGGGGTGAAACAGGCAATTAAAAAAAAATGAACAAGTAATATATAGCATGCCACAGAGAACACAATAAAACAAAAAAGGTGGAAGAGGCTGTGAATGTGATATTTTACACAGGGTGATCAAGGAGGCCTCTTCTGCTAAGACATGTGAGAAGAGATAGGAAGGAAGTAAGGGAGTGAGCTATGCAGGTATCTGAAAATACAATAAGGTGGAAGAAAACATCTAATAACAAATGCCCTAAGTTTGTCTGAAAGAAGCTAATGCCAGTGAAGTGAGAGATGAAGGAAAGTTGTGAGAAATGTATTAAGAGAAGTGGGGAGAGAGAACAGACCTTGTAAAGGCTTTCTAAGACAGTATAGGGAACTTTGGCTTTTACTCTTGAGTATTCTGTTTTAAAAAGATCATTCTGGCTGCAGTATTAAGATCAGACTGTTGGGGGACAATGGCAGAAGGATATCACTAGGACACTAATGAAAGTTCCAAAACTGGAGATGGTGGCAGTATGGATCAGGCTGGGAAATGGTACAAGTGGTGAGAACTGATCAGATTCTGGATATACTTTTAAATTACAGCTAGGAAGATTTATTAATGGACTGCACAGACAGTATAAGGAAAAAAAAGAAGTCTAGGATAATTTCAAGGTTTTTTATTTAAACAACTGGAAACAAGAGAATTGCTAATACTGAAATGGGGAAAACAGGGAGGAACAGGTTGGCAAGGTAAGGGAATCAGGAATTTTTTCTGGACATGTTAAAAATGAGATGCTTATTAAACACTCAAGTGGAGTCAAGCAGACGGCTGGACATACAAGTCTGGAATTCAGGGGAGAATGTGCTTGTACACTGATGCTATTTAAAGCCATGAGGCTGGATGAGAACAAGGAAAGAATGATCCCCTGGGCCCTTCAAACTTTAAAGGTCTCAGAGAGGGGAAGGGACAAAGGAGCAAAGGAGGTTAAGAGTAGCTAGTTCAATAAGAAAAAAATACCATTTGGTGTCACAGAAGCCAAATGAAGAAATTTTGTCAAGAGAGAGTAATCAACGATGTCAACTGCTACTGTTAAATGAGATAAGGACTGAGAACTGACTACTGTCTTTAACTATTAGGAACTCATCAGTAACCTTGAGAAGGGTTATTTTGGTAGTGTGATGAGTGGAAAAAGTCTGGATTGAGCTAGAGAGAGAAAGGGAGAAGAGGACCTGAATATAAATGGTATGTCACCTTTCAAAGAAGTTTGCTACAAAAGGAAGCAGAAAAAAGGACAGTAGCTGGAAGTAAAATGCACTTAAAAGATGGTTATTTTTTATAGAAATGTTTACCTGTATGTTTACGTAACAGTGAGAATGACTATACAAAGGAAAAAAATGGACACAGGAAAGGTGAGGATTCCTGGAGTCATATTCTTAAGTAGGCAGAAAGGTATGGGATCGAGGTAGTTAAAAGCACATTTTGTTCATTGACATCAGTCAGAAGGAAGGCAGGGTTTACAGCTACAGAGGCAGATAGGTTAGTAGCTGTGAGGGTGGGACAGAGTACTTCTAGGAAGCAAGGCCATTGGTTGAGTGTGAGGATGAGGACAGGCTGCTGAAGATCTGAGGAGAAAGGAGAAGATACAAAACAGCGGTCTCGAAGTGTAGGGAAGTTAGTACATTAGGAAAAGAGAGGAAGTACTGCCAATGTTAAGTCTGTGATGCTAGGGGTAGTTCTGAGCTATTATATCACAAGGGCTGGAGACTGATAACATATTCTTACCTGGGCTTCCTGCTTTTATCCAAATCAGATAAATGTATCTAAGTTATATATTAAAATGCCAGAAAACCTATTTGTCCCAAATTATAGTTCTATCCCTGGCTATGCAACTGTGCAAGAGAAAGGAAGAACAATGAGATGGTTCAGGGTAAAACTCTGCAACTATAACCATCCAGACTTCCTTCACAACTCTCCATAAATTAAAGACCTGTCTTTACTGATGCCTATGGCCAATCCGTCACCTTTATTCTCCTGTCTCCTTAATGAAATCAATTTATGAACCACTCGTTTTTCTTCTAGGATATAAGATTATAAGCAGGAGCTTTGTTCTTGTTCACTGCTGTATTCAAAATACCCAGAAGTCTCCAGCCCACAGAAAGTGCTCAGAAATTTTTGTTTCAATCAATGAATAGATGTGCAACTTTTCCCACTATGATTTCCTTCCCATGTCTCATTTAAATATGTTCAAATTTCTGCTATCTTTAAAAAGAAATGGCTCTCTTTCAACTTCTCCTCCAGCTACTGCTCTATCTCCTTGCCTCAGTAACCACATTTCTTGAATTTTTTAATTTAATGAGGATTTACTGACCATCTACTGTGTTCTAGGTACAATTCCAGATGCTATCCATATAGCACTGAAACAGAGTAAAGGACAAAACACTTAAAAATTCCTTCACTGAACTTAAGTTCTAGCAGAAAGAAAAACAGTAAGTAAAAGAAGTCAGCAAGTTCTATAATATATTGGGAAGGGATAAGGGCCACAGAGAAAAGTAAAATAGGTTAAGGAAGTACTAAACTGAGCAGCAAGGTAATGGGGTGGGGGATGTTTGCACAATTTTAAGAAGGATATCCAGGGAAGGCCCCTCTGAGATGACATTTAGACCTAGACCTTAAGAGGGTGAAGGAGCATGCCATGTGGATACTCAGAGGAAAATGTTCCAGGAAGAGGGGAGGGCAAGTCCAGAAGCCCTGAGGCAGAAGAGTAACTGACCAGTTTGTTGAACTGTAAGGAGGTAAATGTGGCTACTGTCTACACTTGGTCTCCACTTCTAGCCTTACCATTCATGTCTCAATCCACTTTAGTATCCATTCTCATTACCATTTAGGAACTGTTCTCAACAAGATAACTAACAACCTTAAACATAATGGACTTTTTTTTACTGGACCTTTCTGAGTATTTGGCACTTTAAATCACTTGTCTTCTTTGAAGTATTCTATCCCCCTAGCTTTTGTGATCTTACTCTACTTTTCTCCTTATCTCAATGGTGACTTATTTTCCCTTCCTCTGCCCTTTCTTTAGAAGTATAGGCACTAGTAGTCTATCGTCAGCCTTTATGTCTTCTCATCCTACACTAGGGGTTACAACTTGTTACCTAAGAGGGTCAAATGAGTCCATCTCCATCTCCCTCCAGACATAAAATTAAAATAAATTTGGGCCAACATTTTACATAAAAATTCAGATTTCTGGCTTCTCTTGAAAAACCAGACCTTGAAATACTGGATCAGTGTTACCATGTAGCAGCAAGTGGTTAGAATTGAGATGAATTCTTCAGTCTGTTATATGATACTCACAACTCACACAATGAACACACCCAACTAGCTTCAAATCAGTTACATGTATGGTACCATAGGTTCATGAGTTTATAAACTCTGATATACACAATCACCTTAACAAATCTCATCTATCTCTGTTTTAGTATATAATGACTGTCAAATCAGCTTCAAGTCCTTATCTTTTTCTCTGAGCTCTGAAGCAATTTCAGAACCATTTCTCTTTGACAACCCATAGGCACCGTAAACTCAACAGGTCTGAAATGGAAAAAATCTTGTCTCCCCTCATTTCACAAACTTGGCATTCCTTAACTCCTTAACCAGTGCTACCATCAACCCAACTGCCCTGGTCAGGAACTTGAGAATCCACCTGAAATTTTCCCCAACTTTTATCCCCACACTCCCAAATCTACAAGTCCTATTGCTTCTACTTCCTCTTTTTCCCATGTACTCGCCTCTCCTTTTACTGTCAACTTCCACTATAATTTTACATTTAGATTTTCCAATGGCTACATAATTCAACTTCCTGTATCTACCAGTTTTGCCTCCAATCCATTCTCTACTCTAAAGAATAAAGCTTTCTAAGACACCACCTTGTCAATCTCTAGCACTTTGTCATAGACAACTACCTTAATTATATTTGTCTCCTGACTAGATTCTGAAGTACTTGAGGGTAAGAACCATAACTTACTAATAATTATATCACTGGCATGAAGCACAGTACTTAGCACACTAGTGGTGATATGTTTCTTTTAAATAGATCAAACAAGGGCAAACATATCAACCCTATAGAACAATAGTATGTAGAGGATTGGGTGCCCTCTTCACAGTGAATGCACACAACATGGGATTGCATATTACACTGCAGACACCATACAAATGATAGGTAATAGACTAATAGGGGTCTGTCACTCTCACAGAGACTAACCAGGAAATGTACCTTTGCTCCTACCTTAGACTCCACTAAATATATTAAAGATCTAAGCACTGAGTGTCCATGGTTGCTAACAACACAAAGAAGTAACCAGACAAAAAAAAAAAAAAAAAAGAAGTAACCAGACAGTACAAGGTTATGTATGAGGTAGTCTTCACCCCTCTAAAATCAGATTTGAATGTGACTAAGACTCCCAGTTAGGGATGTCCAATAAAGCTTTCTATGAGGATAGAAATGTTCTGTATACGTGTGCTGTCAAATATGGTAAACACTAGCCAAATATGACTGTTGAGCACCTAAAATTTAAAATTTAGTTTAAAAACTAAATTTTAAACTTCACTTAAATAAATTAAATAAATTAAAGTTCAAATTTAAATGGCTACATAAGACCAGGGGCTACCATACTGGATAACACAGTTGTAGATTTAACCACAGATTTGCAGGAAACACAGGACAAAAATGTCCAACTAACTGTGGAAATGGAATCAATAAAATCAGTACAACTGAGGAAAACTATACAAGAAAAATGATCCAGTTCCGTCAACAAATAAGTGTCAGGATAGTGATTATTCAGTGGTGGGGAGGGAAGAAGGCATAATCCAGAGGGGGAATACAGTGGGCTTTTAAAGTGGATAGCAAGATTCTGTCTCTTTCATGGGTGGTAATTATAATGATATTTGTCATATAATTCATAAAACTGTGCATGTTAAAATAGTTAATGTATTTCTTTGTTTCAGCAATAAAATGGTTAAATTTTTAAAATTTCTATATGGAAAGAGAACATAAAAATGTCAGAAAACTAGTTCTAATGTCTGTTCCACCTAGCTATAAGAAGTTGTTACACTTAAATAGCTTTAGGTCTTCTTCTAAGGCCCTAAGCAGATATGCAATGGAACTTAACCTGCCTAATAATACTAAGAGGGAGATCCTAAATAACTTTACCTAGCATAAAATAATGACTTGCAAGTACAGTATGAAATATTTACATACAAATAGATGTTTAAAGATTGAGAGACCCCTGAAAACAATTTACTATCAGTTTAGTGAATCTCTATACAATTGCCACAGCGTTACTGTATGACATTTTCACCATAAAGAGAAAAATTAGTCTAAATTTAGTTTGATTTGTTCTGAATTAGCCTAATAAGATTTGCTATACCATTCCCATCAGAATAATGGCACATCTACTCCCTATTTTTAAACTTAAAGAATGCTATGTTGTAATAGCGATTCTTGTTGTAAAGAAAAATGGATGAACATACTTCTCACTTTGTAGCTCTTGTATTTTCTTTAAGTATTCTCTGTTTTTTTCTTCAATTTCTTCCTTAAGTTCCTTTACCTGGGTTTTATAAAGTGTCTGCAAAGTAAGTGATTAGAAGAAATAAGTGTTTATGAGGAGTTTAAAAAGTTTGGTAGCTCCTTATAAAGTTAAACAACATACAATCCAACAATTCTACTCCCAAGTATTTACCCAAGACAAATGCAAGCATATATCCACACAAAATCTTATATATGAATTTTCACTGCAGCATTATTCCAAATTGTAAACAACCAGAGGTTCATCAACAGATGAATTTTAAAAATTGTGGAGTATCCATACTAAACAATAAAAAGGAATGAAGTATTGATACAAATGACATGATACACCTAAAAAATATTTTGCTGAGTAAAATATGCTATGAGTAAGCATTAGATCCATATTGTGTTAAGATGCTGTGATTACAGAATAAACTTCTAGTTCCACAGTCTTTTTTGTAAACTATCCTTTTTCATATAAAAGATAAGGGAGAAAAAATATTAAGGACCAGCAAATAGCTGTGAAGAATTACTTTTATACTGTAAACTTATTTATCCCTCTAAGAAATAGCACTCCTCTAGGGGAAAAATACAAATATTTCAATGGGCATGTAAATAAAAGAGGTACTAGATGATTACTCTGTGAAAGTATATGGACAAGAAAGTGTGCATGATATTATAGACCATTCTGCAGAAGTCAGTACTATAACACTTTGAACAGTTAAGGTTAATCTCTACCCAGGGAAAGATTTTTTTAACAATATTGATTTTTTTAAAAAATTTAAAAACATATTTCATTGATAGTCTAACAAGCCAAGAAAAAAATAGGCAAAAAATAGAAAGTCACCATGTTTATTAGGAGATCAGCAGAGTACAGCATGAAGCTCTGAACACGTGAAAGTTCTGTAGAGCTCTACTAGTGTTCAGATTCTTTATTTAGGAAATCATTATTTCCAATATTGTTCACTTGATTTCTAGGGCATGTTCACCAGCACAACTCAAACTCTCTCATTTAAGTGCACTAAGACTTGTAGGAAAAGCAGCTGCTAGTGTTCACAGTAATGGAGAAGCTAGGTAAATGTTAAGTTGAAATGGTGGAGTATAAACTTGGCAACCAAAAGAAACAAAAAATGCAGAGGCTTCAATAACATCTCAAAGCACTGGCTATAAATGTTAAAGTGGTAGTGAAAATAACCTGCCTTGCAGCCAGTAAGAGAATGACTTCTATGGAGAAAAAAGCAAAATAGATGCATGAAGTGCATACAGAGAGCTAAAACAAGACCAAAGCTTTTGAGCATTAACTATACCTATAACTGTATGCAGTTACACCTACAAATGTAATGTGCATACATGAACCATGCATGAAAATACTGATACTCCAACCACCCAAGCTTGCTACCAGGCAAACAAAACCCTTAACGAAGTCTTACACATAGCTTTAGTTTGATGGCAGTTCTAGAAATATTTCACAGAAATGGTCATTTCTTTACAACTTACACAGACCATGAACTCAGATTCAGAAATGAAATGTAGAGATGGGGATATGAAAAGGGGGAGAAAACTACTTCACGGTCATTTGGAAAAAAGTCAGAGTTCACATTAAAAATCTTAATACTTTGTTTTAAGCCAAGTGTTAAAAATGATTCTTACCGAGAAATACTGCTCAGCTTCAAGCTGATCTTGGAGCTCCCGCATCTGTCCTTCATTTCCTCTATACTGTCTTCAGGTAAAAGAGAAAACCGTAAATGAATGCTATTTACCCTGGGCTTTATATTATTCTTTATTTATTAAAGTTGCTAAAAATAAAAAGGTATTCTAAAATGACCTTTGTTTTTAAAAATCATATTTCATTACACATTATTACTTTATTATATTTGATCGGGTCATGCTGTCTGGTTCCATTTTGCTCCTTATAAAATGATATTGTGCAAAGCAGAGGGAACTGTTTTCCACTGAATGTGACTTTCAGGAGAATATTAATTGTGGATTAATCCAAGTTGCAAAAATAAAAATGATACTTTTTTTGGTAAGTTTTAATAGAGAAAAGCATTCTTAAAATACATTTTATTTTTATTTTATTTTTTTGAAGATTTTATTTATTTGTCAGAAAGAGAGAGAGGGCATAAGCAGGGGGAGCTGCAGGCAGAGAGAGAAGCAGACTCCTCACTGAGCAAGGAGCCCAATGCAAGACTTGATCCCAGAACCCTGAGATCATGACCCAAGCCGAAGGCAGTTTAGTCGACTGAGTCACCCAGGTGTCCTTTAGGGATACATTTTAAATATCTTATGTAGTAAAGTAAGCAAATAAAAAGAGGGGACATGAAAATATTTAATAAATATTAAGAATATTATACATGCAGGTGCCTAGGTGGCTCAGTTGGTTAAGCGACTGCCTTCGGCTCAGGTCATGATCCTGGAGTCCCGGGATCGAGTCCCGGGATCGAGTCCCGCATCGGGCTCCCTGCTGAGCAGGGAGTCTGCTTCTCCCTCTGACCCTCCCCCCTCTCCTGCTCTATCTCATTCTTGCTCTCAGATAAATAAATATTTTAAAAAAAGAATATTATACATGCTATACATTATATATACATATAATACTATACATGATGGCCAATAAAGCATGGGGGTGGGCCTGGAAATGAAAAACCAGGTAAGAAACAAGAAAGGAGGCAAGAACAATAACTGACAAAGGAGGAGGAACACAGACACATCTACATATATATGTAATACACACATGAACACAATTCACATAGAAACAGAAAAGACAGTTATCTGTTATCTGACAATGCAACCCACAAACATACACACTCAAGGATAAACAATTCTGTCTGCATCTCCTAGATTTTCATATTAGATAGTAATAGCTTTGTATTTTCAGCATCTACCAAGCCATATGGTTGATAAAAGAACATAACAGATGTTTACTGAATGCTGAGTGGAAGTTATTTTGGGAGAAAACTATGAAACACATTATGTGAAAATGATGGATCTAAAAGGGGGAAAAATTTCGCCAATATAAATCCAACAAAACAAAAACTGATAATTTTATTCAAGAATTATTATGCTGTAAATGAAGGTGGCAAATGAAGATATTGTAACATAATCTAGAGGAAATAAAAACACATGACTTGGCATAAGATACACTCATCTTTGACATTAAATTTCTGAAGCATGTCTTTATACAAATTCTGAAAGCACAAACAACACCTTGCTTTGTCTCTACTTCAAGTAAGTGAACACATCACATCTCAGAGTAGAAGAAAAAAGGTACTTTGCGTTCTGAGATGAACCAAAGAAACAAAACAACACAAATACAGGGTCATCATGTCTAACTCTAGTTTCTAAAATAAAGAAACACTGAACATTTCCCATAAGGTACTGAATCCTATCCCTGATTTTTGTAATTCTAGTGTGAAGAAACACGACTTGTGGGTATGAAGTCAGATGACAAAACTGTAGCTTTCAGTTTAACAGTAAAGTCAGTAAGTAGCCTTGATGATCTCCTTTTTTCTCCTCTCAAAGATCTCTACTTTTTATTTACTAAGGCTCCCTTGCAAACCTTTGTTAAGTAAATTCTTTCATTTCTAAATGAATTTTCCTTTCACAAACTCCAAATACATTATTTCCACACACATAAAATATCAAACATAAGCAAATGCAGAACACAAAAAAGAAAAACGTTATTTTTGAGGCTTACTTTGTAAGCTGAGCTAATTCAAATTCTAATAATCTCTTTGCTTCCAATAAAGTATTTATTTCCTGTTTCATGTGCTTTTCTAGACCTTTTAAATTGTCTGCTTCAAATGCTTGAGTCTTCAATTCATTCTGTAACAACAGTCGCTTGTTTGATTCCTGCTCCAGTTGAAGGGATAGATTCTTAACCTATGAATGAGAAAAGTAATTGGGATCTTATATCTCACTATTTATTTGTTTATTTAGAGAGACTTATTTATTCATTTGAGAGAGAGAGAGAGAACGCGGAGGATGCAGGGGGCAAAGGGAGAGAGGTAATTTTATCAATACTTTGGTCTCCAAGTTTCCCAGGACCACTCAGTATGTCTGTTCTCTGGTTATATCAAGTCCTTTTTTGTCCTTCCCTTCCCTATCTTCTCTTGTTAACCACTCTTTTATTATCCTCATCACTGATAATGTTCCCTTTACCAACTCTGGCTTCTGACTCTCAAACTATCAACCTTTGAGGTCCCACCCAACCTTTAAATAACGGTAGAATCTCATCACTCCTTTAAAGAAGTCTTTCCTGATTATTCTGGTCTTCTCTCTCTCCCTTCTCTAACTTATATATGTGAATTGATTATTTTAAATCTTATAAGTGATTTCTAAAATACATATAATAAAACACAAGAATATAATATCATTTTATCTTTTTATTTACTGCTTTCTAAAAGTGTACCCTGTGCTTTCTATCAATCTAAACCATTCAAGACTCTGTGGTTTAACATTTTTCTTAAAATCTAAGAGCAATTGCTCCTCTCTGGGATAACGGGGTAACTTTACAATAAAGGTTGTTTTTCTTTTTTAAAAAAGCAGATGGTCATGGGCGCCTGGGTGGCTCAGTCGGTTAAGCGTCTGCCTTCGGCTCAGGTCATGATCCTGGGGTCCTGGAAGTGAGTCCTGCTTTGGGCTTCCTGCTCAGCAGGGAGTCTGCTTCTCCTCTCCCTCTGCTCCTTCCCTCTGCTTGTGCTCTCTCTCATGTGTGTACTCTCTCTCTCTCAGAATAAATAAATAAAATCTTGAAAAAAAAAAAGCAGATGGTCAGATTCTTCAGGGGAGGATCTATAACACTTCTACAGAGTTGTACTGTCATAGTGCAAAATGGCATAGAACCTACAGTGTGAATGTTCACTAACTATTTGTGGATGAAAATCCTAGGAGGTAAGGGTATAGCGGTGACCTTACAGCAGTGAACACATATACATACAGGTTATTTTATTCAAATCTCCTCTACGCTGTTTAAATTTCAGATAATGACTTTTCAGTCATAACTTATAATTGTTTCTTTTATAAGACGAACAAAACCAGTAATATTTTTCTTACTTCATCCTCCATCCTTTCTTTATTTTCAGTCAAATGCTCGAGCTTCTGCTGAGATTGTTTCAGATCAACATCTAGCATTGAACACTGTTTCTCAATCTGAACAACTCTATTTTCAGCCTTCTCTCTAGCTTCTCTCTCTTCCTTCAGCTTTTTTTCCATTTCTGTGAAAAAAAAAAAAAAGAGAGTTACAAACATACATACTTTCATTTTCAAGGGCTGTATAAGACAAATTGGTGCCAAAAATCCCTACTGTTTTTATCCTGGGATTCTAACAGAGCTATTCACTATACAAGTCCTAAGGTTATCTGAATTATTTGTATAGTAGGATCTCTAAAGGAAGGGAGTTATAAAATAAAGTAATAAAATCTTCTAAATCCAGCCCATGCCCAATGATATGAGAGATTTTTCAGTGCCATTTTCAGACCAGAAGATGAAAATATAGCTGGGAAAAAAGTGAACTAATAAGAAAAATGGGGATAGTTCAGATAAAAGCAGAAAAATAAGGCTGTGATTATTAATCTATACCTTGCACTGTTCCAGAACAGTAGACTTAAGGCCGATAGGAATTCTAATTTATGCATCTCAGATAACAAGATTCCATGGTAGTATACCTACTTTAATCATTACCAGAACTTACTAGTCTACAGTAAGGCTCCTTTTTTGAGATATGGTAACTAAGGTTCTGAGAGGTTAACTTTTCCAAGGTCTTGCAACTAGTAAGCTGCACCAAATGACTCAAACTTGAGTCTGCTTTTCCATCCTCAGAGACTGCCCTCTAGGTGACAAAATAGAAACCAATAGAACTTCCTCATCTTTCCCCCCAAACCTACAAACTTAGCCACACCAATAATCATCACCTCTTAATTCCTGTCTCTAATCAAACATAAATCTATCCAGTTCTGTTCTGGACTTTGTTTCTTCAATTATTTCATCTCTTCTCTGCCTCAACAATTTCCTGCTCCCAACTGAATCATTCTCATCAACATAATAATCTAATTTATTATCTCCCCTCCTAAAATATCCTCTACTGATCTCATATCCCTTCTCGGCTACCATCCATCTCTGTGCACAAACTTCTGAAAGGGCTATCTACATTTGTCTCCAGTGCCTCATCTACTATTCATTTATTACTTTCCATTTCTTCTATCTCCAGCATTCTGCTGAAACTGCTTCGTATGATAAGCAATGACGTCCATCTTGTAAAATGCAGAGGACACACAACATTCATGTCTTCATCTTTACTGACCTTAACAAAATTCAATATATTGAACAACTTCCTCATTTTTTTCAATATTCTTCGAGTTCTAATACCATACACTCTTTTGGCATTCCTGTGACCCCTCTGGCTGTTCTTTCTTGGTTTCCTTTGCTGGTTTTTCCTCTTCTATCTGACCTCCAAATGTTAGACTACCTAAGGGCTCCTTATGATTCCTTTTCTATTCTGCCTTTATTCTTCCCTTAGCTGATCTCATCGGGTTCTGCATAGAGCTCTATGTGTGTGACTCCTGAATTGATACCTCTCCTCTCAGCTCGACTTATAATATAACAAATGACTATTTGACATCTCCACCCACATATCTAATATGCTTTTCAAAGTTAACATATCTAAATAGACAACTTTATTTCCCTCCCCTCCCAAATCCCTCCTATCTCAGTCATCTCAATGTTAAAACATATTAACATCTGTCCAGCTGTTAAAATTAAAAAGCCTGAGTCTTTCTTGATTCCTTTTTCCTCTTTCCATCCAATTCCTTACCAACTCTTGCCTTCTGTATCTCCATTTCTTTCTAGCTCTACTACCCATCAATGCCTATAGATTAGAGCCTTCTAGTTGATTTCCCCTTTTAAACGGTTCTCTCTCTCAAAACCATTTCCACACAGTAGTAGGAGTGGTCTTTTAAAAACATAAGTTACACCTTCCAGCACAGCTCAAAACACTACAATGTCTATCCACTATTCTTAGAATAAGGGTATTGAACTTATCACCTCTTCGGCCTGGAACATACTTCCTCCTGCTCTTTCAATGGAGGTTCATTTTGATTCAAATAGTATTAGTTTAGAGAGGCCTTTCCTCAGAACCCCATCTAACATAGCAACTCTTAGAAACTATCACATGATATTTTCTTCATATTAATAACTACAATCTGTACCTATTTTCATTTATTTGCTTTTTTTGTTTATCTCCACCATCAGAATATAATCTCTAAGAGGTAGGGTTCTTGTAAGTCTTACTCTGTGGTATATATTCCCAGATATGCCTGGCCTATGGTAGACAGTCAATAATTAACATATGTGAAAGAAATAAAAGTAGTTTAATATGGCTGAATCACGAGATACACATAAGAAAGTGCAGAGCAGTAAGACTATAAAGACAGGTTAAGTGCTAACTCAAAGATTCTTTATGTCATAAGAAGTCTGATGTGTATCTTGCAAATAGTGAAAAGACAAAAGGATTTTAAGAATGACCAGCACAGTAAGATTTAAATTTCAAAAAGATCACTCTGGCCTAAGTGGGAACAATAGATCAATGAGTAGAATAATTCCTGGCATAGTAATAATTAAAAGTTTACTGCAATAGATCAAGCAAAGTGATGACATCACCATGAACTAAAAGAGAAAAGGAAAAGAGAAATATATTGTATATATCATTTGGAAGCAGAAATGCTGAATGATTCCCAGACTTCTGGCTTGGGTTCCTGGATGTTGAATATCACCACCTTTAACCATAATAATTTTTCCCAATTATTGAAAGCTTTTGTTTTTTTTTTCTTTTCTCTCTCTCTCTTACTTTCTATTTATTTATTTGAGAGAGAGAGTGTGCAAGTAGGGGGAGGGGAAGGGGAAGAGGGAGAGAAAGAAATCATCAAGCAGACTCCCCACTGTGTGTGGAGCCCGATGCAGGGCTTGATCCCAGGACCCTGAGATCATGACCTAAGCTGAAATCAAGAGTTAGTCGAATGCTTAACCAACTGAGTCACCTAGGAGCCCCGCATTTATTGAAAGCTTTCTATGTACAGGCACTTTACATACATTTGTTCACTTAGTATCTTTTTAATAGTCACAGTATAGCTAAGAGGCAAAACAGATTTGTTTGATTCCAAGCCTGGGCTCCTAAACTATATAGCCATTAACTAGTATTGTGAGAATAAGAGATTAAGCAGGTTTGACATACAAAATCATAAGCTTTCCCTTGAATGAACTGAATTTAATATATTTTTAAAAGATTTTATTTATTTTGAGAGAGAGTGTGCAAGCGGTGGGGAGGGGAGGAGGGAGAATCTCATGCATACTCCTGAGCACAGAGCAGACGTGGGGACGTGGGGCTGAATCGCATGACCCTGAGATCATGACCTGAGCCAAAATCAACAGTCGGACACTTAACCGACTGAGCTACCCAGGCATCCCTTGAAAGAACTGAATTTAAAGTGTCAAGTAACACCTCCAGATTGTAGCAGGTTACAAAGAAGTAAGTGCAAGGTGAAAAAAGGAAAACTCCTTTCTAAAAGTCTGGCTCTAAAGGGATGGAATAAAACAGTGGCAGTAAGGATCAGGGGTTTATTTATTTTTTTTAAAGATTGTATTTATTTATTTGAGAGAGGAGAAAGAGAGAGCACAAGCAGGAGAGGAGCAGAAGGAGAGAAGAAGCAGACTACCCACTGAGCAGGGAGCCTGACGCAGGGCTCGAACCTAGGACCCTGGGATCACTACCTGGCCCAAGGCATACACTTAAAACCAACTGAGCCACCCAGGTGCCCACCCTTTTTTTTTCTTTTTAAATGGAAGAGACTTGCACATGTTCACAAGAAAGGATTCAAGGGTACCTGGGTGGCTCAGTCAGTTAAGCGTCTGCCTTTGGCTCAGGTCATGATCCCAGGCTCCTGGGATCAAGTTCCGCAGTGGGCTCCCTGCTCAGTGGAGAGTCCGCTTCTCCCTCTCCCCGTCTACCCCTCCCCAATGCTCGTGCTCTCTCGCTCTCTCACTCGCTCTCACTCTATCTCAAATAAATGAATAAAATCTTAAAAAACAAACAAACAAACAAGAAAGGATTCAGTGGAGGAGAAAGGTTAAGGATTAAGAAGAGAAAAAGAGAGAAGAGGAGATAGAAGAGACTAGATCTGAGTACAGCTAGCACGGATTAGCCAGAACAAGAGGAGGGTCGATATCTTCTAAGAAGAGAGGAAAGACAATGAAGATGAGTAAAGAAACAGGACAGGCTGATTAAGAGAACAAGACTTTGAGGAGTTCACACCTATGCTTTCACTATTTCTTTTTGAAATAGGAGAAAAGCTCACCTAAAAGTGGAGTGATAAAGGAATGGCATAGAAGTCTGAGAACAGAAATAAAAGTCTGAGAGAAGGACAGTGAGTGATGTATTAAAAACTGAAAGATCAACTGAAGTTGGAGATAATGCACTGGGCTAAGCCCCACTTAAAGAACTCCTTGAAGTGAAGAGAGTAGTTGGTTGGTCTGATCTAAGGTTGTGTTTAGAGGCATACCCAGTATAGTGGAAATACAAAGGAATTAGAAAATTGAGGGTACAAAGCAAGAAAACAAATGAACTAAAAGACAATGAGTTCCACAATGGACCAGGAAAAAAATAAAGGAAAAGGGCGAAAAAAATTGGGACCAAAGAGAGATTCCACTGACATGTATAGGAAATGGAGGATAACAGAATGAGGGAAATAGAAGGTGAAATTTAATAAAATGGAAGGTATTGGGGTGCCTGGGTGGCTCAAGTTGGGTGTCCCAACTCTTTGTTTCGGCTCAGGTCAAGGTCTCAGGGTTGTGAGATTAGGCCCCATGCTCAGCGGGAAGTCTGCCTGAGACTCTTCCTTTGCACCCCCACTAAAATAAATAAATCTTAAAAAAAAAAAAAGAAGGTATCAAAAGAGGAAAAAGTATCTTTTTACTAGATCACAATTTATCATTTTTAAGCATTTATACTATTATAAAATGAAATTTTAAATAAATTTTTTTGGTAGGCATTATTTAAAAACTAATCATGTAGAAAATATTAAAACTGACACTTACCACACATTGCAACAGACTTTGCCTCTTCAATAGATTGATGTTTGTCAGTTAAACGAGCTTTGGTTACTTTATGTTCATTTACCTCTTGTTCTAAACGTTGTTGTAATGATTTAAGCTTATAGTTTAAATCTATCTCTAAATTATTTTTTTCCTGTAAAATGGAAATGAGTTATGTAATACACTATGTAAAAGACACATGATTAAATCTTACTTTATTTAATATTCTATAAGAGATAATACATGAATCACATGGACCTGAAATGTGACACCATATTTAAATATTTTTATTTAGGACATAATTTTATTTTTTATGCTTTCTTGTTTATTTCATATTACTTATAATATCTTACTTTAAAAATCATGATAAGCATATACAATTAAAAGCAAAATATCACACACACCCCCACAACAGGGTTATGGTGGTGGTTATATTCAAGAGGGCTCACTGCTAGAATCAGAAATGAACAGGACAATTCTTTGGTTCACTAAAAAAATATTTGCTGCCACTTTAAAAAAATTTAAATTTAGATTTAAATCTACATTAGTTTACATTAAATTATGTTTAAATTAAATCTACACCTAGATTTACATTGCCTTGAAAAAAGGACAAGTCAAAATGTATTCCATTTCTGATTGGGTGCATCTTCTATTCTTCCATCTTTCTTCCTACATCCACATTTACATCAGGCTTAGACATACTGCTCTGATTATCACAAAACCTGTCCAAAGGACAAAATAAGTGGTGCATTTTCTGATCCTTTATCTGAGGATCTAGTAAACCTATTATTTCAGGGAGGAATTGAAAATGTGAGAGCCAGATCTTCATATTATCTATTTAATCCTTTTCTCAGCAAAGTAAGGACAGAGGATAACCAATGACATTTCTGATTAGTGAGAAAACTATATGCAAAGGCCAAACATATATGCTTTTTTCTACTTTGTAACTTTTACCAATAAAATGGAAAAAGCATACATGGTCTATCATACACCTATCCTTTGTTTTCTTTTTTCGTAAGGCTAGTAAGGTTCAGCACCTTCATCTTACCCAAGTACAAAAACATGGAGGAAAAATTCTACATGAAAGGAATTTCCAAACCAAAATAATTTGTCATGATAAGATAATATCAAACATCTAGTACCCTTCAAGGTTAAAAACAAAAATAACACAATAAAAAGCACTAAATAAGACACACATACACCCCCACAAAACCACCACTAACCATAAAAACTTCTAGAAATGCAAGTATATAAACATTAGGAATGAAAGCTATTTTATAAAAATACATTATAATATTTGATAGCCAGTACACAATATCTCATAATTGGTACAGGTTAAATAGTTTACCTTTTCTGAGTGATTAAGCATGTCTTGAGCTTCTTTTCTTTCTCCTTCCACTCTTTCAAGATTATGTTTGAGATGCTTCACCTCCTCTTGTAAAGATGTAATTCGAGCTATGAAGTGAGAAGAAAGTTCAAATAACAAAGTCATCAAAAGAAGTCTGTTTTTCTTTTTCAGCATGATCATTAAGATAAAAAAGTTTTAGGGGCGCCTGGGTGGCTCAGTCAGTTAAGCACTGGACTCTTGGTTTTTGCTCAGGTCATGATCTCAGGGTCAAGCCCCAAGATGGGCTCCACACTTGGCACGGAGTCTGCTTGAGATTCTCTCCCTCTCTAAAACAAATAGGTAAAATCTTTTAAAAAAAGACAAAAATTTTAAATTTCCTGATTAGGTAGATTTTATTAAATTATAAAGTATTATTAATTTTTTAATTATCAAAATATTAACTTTTTATTTATAATTATTTGATATCTTCTTGGTAATATATACAATAACTACAATATGCAGTAATAAAAATGTTAATGCTAATTGGAAATCATCCAGTACATATTCCTCATTTCACAAATGGTCAAAGAGATGGGGCCTGAGCTTGGTCCAGAAATCAGATATGAGTCCTTTTATTAAGTGTTCTTTTCCACCATATTAAGAGTAAGACCCTTTAGTTAATTAAGGCAAGTATTTCAGTATTCTTTATGAGCCAGACATTCTGAAAAGCCTTTAATTACTCTTAAACTTAATGAAGCCATACTCTGTTTTCATAGGAAACTGAGATTTAAGGAACTCAAGTGCTCTAACAAAGCTTAGTTTTAACCTACCACCTCAGGCTCATGCCATGCAATGGTAGCAACTCATATATTTGGTAACTCTCTTCATTAGAACATGCTTGAGGCCTTATGTGTTTTTAATGCATAAGTATTTAACAAACACTGATTTAATACACAGAATCTAATTTTTTTTAAATTAGACTTTTTTTATTTTTTAAAGATTTTATTTATTTGACAGAGCACAAGCAGAGGGAGAGAGAGAGAGAGAGAAGCAGGCTCCCTACTGAGCAAGGAGCCCGATGTGCGACTCAATCCCAGGACCCTGGGATCATGACCTGAGCCCAAGGCAGCCACTTAACCGACTGAGCCACCCAGGTGTCCCACAGAATCTAATATTAATATTATAATTATATTTTAAGTAAGAACCTATTTTCTTATTCTGTGATTCAAAGCAACTTAGGATTCAACAGGGAAATGGATAAAGCACCCAAAAGACCAGGAAAAATTCTGTATTTCTCTAAGTTCAGCATTTAACTTGCCGGACCTGCCAGAGATTTCAATGTATTCTACCTGCCTCCATATTTTAGTGTTTCTGAATTAGTTCTTTAATGAACAAATGAATATTACACATCTTTGGCACCCGATAATGCTTTGCTGGGCTAGTTCTAGGATCCAGAGAGCAATGAAACAAATTTATTTACACACAAGTTTACAGACAATAGTGGAATTATGTTCATGTAGGAGAAAGAAACACCTGCTAGTTCCTTTCAAATGGCTGAGCAAAAAATACAAATTATGTATGTGTTTGTATGGACAGAGATAAAGCTAACGTGGCAATATGTTTAAATGTTGAAGTACTAGCAAAAAAATGCTTCCTTCAGCATTTAAAATAAATAATAGACTTTAAATATCTGTACAAAGATAGTAAATTCAGGTTAAACTGAATTTTTCATGTAGAATAAGATTATATAAACCAACTCCTAAGAAGAAAAAGAAAAATACAGGTGTTGAATCCTACATAGAATCCTAATAAGCCTATGAAAGACTTATTAAAATAGTTTCTTTATTTATTCTATTTTTAAAAACATGCTAAGAAAATGTAACGTGTTTGTGTAATACATAAAAACAAAAACAAAGAACCCTCCTATACAAAAATTTATAAAAATATTGTGAAAGGAATAAGAACCAAAATATCAGGGATCATAACCCAAACTGATTAAAATATTAAAGCTTCTAGAAGAGAACAGGGAATACCTTCATGATCTAATCAAACAATTCAATAGGCCACAATAAAGGAAAAAATATAAACTGGACTACATTAAAAATAACAACAGTGAGACCTCCTGTTCATAAGCAGACAGCATTTAAAAATGAAAAGGCAAAACAAAGAGAGGGAGAAAAGAACTATGATACATTTATTTGATAGAGGACTAATACCTAGTGGTCATACAAACCAATAAGAAAAAGGGAAACTATCTAATAAAAAAAAAAGAGGGAAAAGACTTGAACAGCACATCCTGAACTGCCAACAAACATGAAAAATCACTCAATCTTAGACACCAGGGAAATGCAAATTAACCCATAAGGAAATACCATCACACCCCATTAGAATGGCTAAAACATCAATGCTGACAAAACTCAATGGGGACTGAGTATTGTTCTTAAAGAGAAAGTGGAACAACTGGAACTGTCATATACTCCTGGTGAATGTAAACTGGGGTAGCTACTTTGATATACAGGTATACCCTGGAAATATTGTGGGTTGAGTTCTAGACCACAGAAATAAAGGGAATATCTCAATAAAGTAATCAAATTAATTTTTTGGTTTCCCGGTACATATAAAAGTTACATCTACACTATACCGTAGAGCCTATTAAGTGCACAATAGCACTATGCCTTAAAAATGTACATACCTTAATTTTAAAATTTGTTATTGCTAAAAAACACTAACCATTATCTGAGCTTTCAGTAAGTCAATCTTTTTGCTGGGGGGAGGGTCTTGCCTCTATGTTTTGGCTGCTGATTGATCACGGTCGTGGTTGCTAACGGTTGCGTGGCTGTAGCAATTTCTTAAAATAAGACAACAATGAAGTTTGCCACATCAACTGATTCTTCCTTTCACGAACGACTTCTCTGTAGCATGAATGCTGCTGTCTGATAGAATTTACCCACAGAACTTCTTTCCAAACTGGAGTCAATCCTCTCAAACCCTACCATTGCTTTCTCAACCAAGTTTATGAAAGATTCTAAATCCATTATTGTCATTTCAACAATCTTCACAGCATTTTCACCACACATAGTTTCCCTCTCAAGAAACCACTCACTTTGCTCATCCATAAGAAGAAACTCTTCATCTGTAAGAATTCTACCAGGAGCTTGCAGCAATTCAGTCACATCTTCAGACTCCACGTCTAATTCTGGTTCTCTTGCTATTTCCACCACATCTGCAGTGACTTCTTCCACTGACGTCTAGAACCCCTCAGTCATCCATGAGAGCTGGAATCAACTTCTGAATTTCTGGTAATGTTAATATTTTGACTTTTTCCCATGAATCATGATTCTAGAAGGTTTTTAACTGACTTTCCCCCGATCCATCAGAACAATTCTGTCTATGGCAGCTATGGCCTTATGAAACATATTTCTTAAATCTTAAGACTTAAAAGACAAAATTACCCTTCGATCCGTGGGCTACAGAATGGATGTTGAGTTAGCAGGCATGAAAACCACATTCAGCTCATTGTACATCTCCATCAGAGCTCTTGGGTGACCAGGTGTATTGTCAAAGAGCAGTAATATTTTGAAAGACATCTTTTTTCTGAGCAGTGGGCTTAAAATACTCAGTCAACTACTTGTAAACACTCATGGTGTCATCTAGGCTTTGTTGTTCCATTTCTAGAACACAGGCAGAGTAGATTTGGCATTATTCTTCAGGGCCCGAGGATTCTCAGAATGCTAAATGAACACTGGCTTCAACTTAAAGTCATCAGCTGCATTAGTCCCTAACAGGAGAGCCAACCTGTCTTTGAAGCTTTGAACTCAGGCACTGACTTCTCCTCTGTAATCATGAAAGTCCAAGATGGCATCTTCTTCCAATAGAAGGCTGTTTCATCTACATTGAAAATCTGCTGTTCAGTGTAGTCACCTTCAGTAATGATCTTAGCTAGATCTTCTGGATCACTTGCTGTAGCTTCTCCATCAGCACTTGCTACTTCACCTTGCACTTTGATGTTATCCTTAAACCTCTGCTAGCTTCAGACTTTGCTCCTGCAGCTTCCTCACCTCTCTCAGCCTTCACAGAATTGAAGAGAGTTAGGACTTGCTCTGGATTAAGCTTTGGCTTAAGGGAATGTTGTGGCTCCTTTGATCTTCTATTCAGACCACTCAAACTTTCTCTCAACTCAAACAGCAATAAGGCTGTTTTGGCTTTCTTATCATTCATGTGTTGACTGAAGTAGCACTTTTAATTTCCTTCAAGAACTTTTCCTTTGCATTCACAACATAGCTTACTGTTTGGCACAAGAGGCCTAGCTTTCAGCCTATCATGGCTTTCAACATGCCTTCCTCACTGAGCTTAATCATTTCTAGTTCTTGAATTAAAGTGAGACGTGCAACTCTTCCTTTCCCTTGAATACTTAAGCGGTCATTGTTGGTAATTGTTAACTGGCCTCCAATATTGTTGTGTCTCAAAGAACAGAGGCCCATGGGGAGAGAGAGAGAGAGAGAGAGAGAGAGGAGAAAGGCTGGCAGGTGGAGCAGTCAGAACATACACAACATTTATCAATTAAGTCTGTGGTCTTTCATGGGTGTGGTTCATGGCACCCCAAAACAATTACAATAGTAACACCAAAGATCACTGATCAGAGATCAGTATAAAATAAATATAATAATAATGAAAAAGTTTGAAATATTGCAAGAATTACCAAAATGTGACAGAGAGACATGAAATGAACAAATGCTGTTGGAAGATAGTGCTAAAAGTCTTGCTCAATGCAGGGCTGCTGTAAATGTTCAATTTATAAAAAATGCAGTATTATCAAAGTGTTATAAAGCAACATACAATAAAACACAGTATGCCTATACTTGGGATATATTTACTGAAGCTAAACATATTCTATGGCTCTGCCACTCCTAAGTGTATACCAACAAAATGCATAGGTATGATTACCAAAAAACATGTACAAGAAAATTCCTATTAATGCTATTCATAATAGCCCCCAAATGGAAATAATTACATTATACATGTTTTACCACAGAATAAATGATAAACTGCAGTGGTCATCCATAATAAATGGAATACCACAAAGCAAAAAGAACAAACTATTGCCTATACAACAATACAGACAAATCTCATAAAGATAAGGGTAATCAAATAAACCAGACACAAAAGAATGTTCACTGCATGATTCTATTCATAAAAAGTTCAAAAACAAGCAATCATTAGCCTCAAATGAGCATCAATAAAAATACTGCAATGGAGTAACACATATCAAATATATCAAAATCCAGGAGTTCATAAGTATACTAAAAAGTGTCACTGTCATCTTTGGAGGATGGAGGATACTTTGCTAAAAGGAAAGAATCAAATATTTAACCTTTCTTTTATAAGCTGTACCTCTATGTAATTATATAAATGATGAGAAATGCTTATTTTTTATAGCAGTATTCCAGGTAACAAATGAATGAGGAATGATAAAAATAGATCATCACAGCTGAAAACTCTTAAATAGACACAGGATCTAAGCAACAATCATTAATGGCTACTAACATCACAAAACAAGACAGCCAGACTTTACCTGTCTCCGGGTATCTAAATAATACTGCTTACAAGTATTCTTGCCAAAGCCCTACCTGAAATAGATCAAGTCTCTAGAAGTCCCAGCTTAAAGTAACAGAAGGGACAGAAACAACATGTTAATTGACACCAGTAGATGGAATCAGCAAAATTCAGAAGATGTTCAATAGAAAAAAAAAAAAAAAACTAATTTCTTCAAATAACAGCAACAACTAACTACAAAGCATAAAAAAGGGAGGGGGAACCTATAGATAAAAGAAGCCTAAGGGACACATTAATGAAATGCAATGTGCAGACATTGGTAGGATCCAAATTCAAACAAAATAAATACAAGAACAGCAAGAGATTATGGGACTGCTGGAGAAATGTGAGCACTGACTAGGTATGTTACAATATTGTCATCTTTTTTCCAGGTTTTATAATATTGTGATTATGTTTTTTTTTTTAAAGAATCTTTAAGAGATACTGAAATACTTATAAACTAAACAAAGTAATGTCTGAGATTTGCTGCAAAATAATTCAGTGTCAGAGGTCTGGGGTATAAACAAAACAAGACTGGCTGTTAGATGATTACTGAAGCTGGATGCTAGGTACACAGGGGGTCATTATAATCTTCCACTATGGTATATGTCTGAAATTTTCCAAATTACAAAGTTAAGGAAGAAACCAATGGTAGTTTTTAAAAAATCTTTTTAAGGGTGCCTGGGTGGCTCAGTTGCTTAAGTGACTGCCTTCGGCTCAGGTCATGATCCTGGAGTCCCGGGATCGAGTCCCACATCGGGCTCCCTGCTCGGCGAGGAGCCTGCTTCTCCCTCAGACCCCCCCCGTTCATGCTCTCTCTCTCTATCTCATTCTCTCTCTCAAATAAATAAATAAAATCTTAAAAAAAAATCTTTTTAAAATGGTTAATTTAAAAAATTTATCTTTTTGCATTTCAATCTAAGAATCATTAACTTACTAGATGAAGAGCTTACCATTTCATTTAAAATTTTCATTCCTTCATGACATTTCAATTTTTGTCCATTTGTTTTAAGCCTCTACATCCTAGACTTTTGGAAGGTAGCTTTTGTCTGTTACAGCAGCCTTCTTGAAATACTAGTCCAGGTGTTGGCAAACTTCAAGCCCTCAGCCTGTTTTTCTATAGACATGAAGCTAAGAATGCTTTTTCATTTTTAAAGGGTTGTAAAAGGTAAAAAAGAATATGTAACAGATACATATGTGGCCCACAACGCCTAAAATATTTACTACCCAATTGTTTCAGAAGTCATTTCCCATACATACAAAGAAGATTCTGCCCACTATGGATATATGGAAGACATTCAACTAAGAAACAATCATGACCTTGTCAGAAGCCCAGCATCACAAACTATGAGAAATTTATACCTGAGGGTCCTGAAATTCCTTATGAACCATAAAAGATTAATGTAGGAACCAAGTTATTTTTTTACCATGATGCATCTTTGTATGTATACTGAACCTCATGTAAATCGTGTGCATTTTTAAATGCATATGAGCTTTGAGTCACATTTAAATTAAAAACTAAGCCGTAAAGGGAGCACTAAAAAAGGATAAACATCAACAATAAAGCATGCTATAAATTTTCCTTAATTTCATCAATATCTAAAAATTAGACTCAGTTAAAATCACTGTTGATGAACATACAGATGATGGTCTCTTCCTTGAAAGCAAAAGCACTTCAAAGTTCAGTCAGACCCAGAAGATCACAGACTTAAAGAATTTTAAAATTGGAATGATATGTAAGAGTCACCCAGGATACAGAAGGCAGATGAGGTGACTTTCACACAGGTAATAAGCTGTATATAAAAAAGCCTAGAGGGGCACCTGGGTGGTGCAGTCAGATTCTTGGTTTCCAATGGGGTCATGATCTCAGGGTCTTGGGATCCAGCCCTCCCTTGGGCTCCATGATAAGCGTGGAGTCTGTCTGGGACACTCTCTCCCACTGACCTTCCCCCCTGCACTCTGTCTCTTTCTCAAATAAATAAATAAGTCTTAAAAAAAAAAAAACCTAGAGAAGCAATTTAAGGAAGTCAACTACGAAGCTTTTTTAATACATATAATGAAGTTACTTTCTTGGTTATATTCAGATCTATTTTAAGCCTAGTCCCTGAGAAATAAGATTGCACAACACTCAGCTAAAAACCAACAGGAGATCCTAATTTCCGTTTCCATAGTCACAGAAACTGACCCTAACCTCTCTCCACAGAATTATAGCTAATCATCAAGCCCCAGGAGACCCCAAACTATGTTCCCATCCTGTGACTAAGGTTAAAAGGACTACCCCTCCCCCAACCTTCCCCTGAGAGTTCTGGTAACTTCCCTGCGTATGTTTTGATTAGGTAGTATGGATGCTGTTGCTAATAGGAACAGAAAAATATGTGAGAAGTTGGTAGAGGCAGGCATCTTTTTGAAAACAATAAATTGATTATATTACCATTACCAAAATTGTTCCTTTAGTATTAGTTACATTCAATCTTTTTCCTTTTAGATTCATAAAGACTGCTGATATCTGTAGTCCTAACCTTCCCAAGAACCTAATCCTTTACTCATAATGGGATTCTATTTCTGTAATTGAGTTTCTATTTCTGCCAACGATGCACAAGGAATTCCCAGGTTTCAATAGTGATAATCTTCTCTCTGGATTAGTCCCACTTTGAGTAAGGCTTTTGTGAATTAGGGACGTTTTAAAATTCTCAGTAATCCAGCCATAAAATTGGAAATACCATATTACCGACCTCAGAGGGGTGCCTGTCAGAGTGAAGAACTTAAAATGTGATAGAAAAGCATTATCCTGAAAGAGAAAGAAACCACTTCCAGTTTCACCAAGGTCACTTTCTTTCTTTCTTTTTTTTTGAGAGAGAGCCCATGTGAGGGGAAAGGGCACAGGGAAAGGGAGAGACAGAATCTCAAGCAGGCTCCAGACCCAGCGCAGAGCCCAACGCAGGGCTCGAGCTCATGATCCTGAGATCATGACCTGAGCCAAAATCAAGAGCCAGATGCTTAACCGACTGAGCCACCCAGGCGCCCAAGATCATTTTCTTTGAGAATAATATGATCAAAAATATATTACTTTACACTTAGAAATGATTAGTATGGTAAATGTTTCTAGCCACAACAAAAATAAACTTTTAAAAACTATCTTCCATTGATAAACAAAATGTGGTATGCACACAGTGGAATATTATTCATCCTTAAAAAGGAAGAAAAATTCTTCTCTTTAAATTTTAATTTTTTAAACTGAAGTATAATTACAGTGCTATAATAGTTTCCAGTATATAATACAATCAATCTACAAATCTATACATTACCGTGCTCATTGGTAAGTGTGCTCTTAATCTCCTTCACCTATGTCACTTACCTCCCCCTGGCCATGACCAGTTTGTTCTCTGTATTTAAGTGCCAATTTTTTGTCTGTCTCTTTTTCGTTTCTTCTTTTGTTTCTTAAATTCCACATATGAGTGAAATCATATGGTATTTGTCTTTCTCTGACTGACTTACTTCAATTAGCATTATACCCTCTAGGTCTACTCATCTTGTCATGAATGTCCAAGATCTCCTTCTTTTTCATGGCTGAGTAGTTATTCCATTGTGTGTGTGTATACACACCACATCCTCTTTATCCATTCATCTATGGAGGGACACTTGGGTTACTTCCATATCTTGGCTATTGTAAATGTTGCTATAAACATAGCGGCACATGTATCTTTTTCAAATTAGTGTTTTTGTATTCTATGGGTAAATACCAAGTAGTAGAATTACTGGGTCATATAATAATTCTATTTCTTTTCTTTTTTTTTAAGATTTATTTATTTTAGAAAAAGACAGCAAGCATGGGGGAGAGGGAGGAGAAGGGGCAGAGGGAGCCAGAGAGAGAGAGAATCCCCAGCAGGCTCCCCGCTGAGCGCAGAGTCTGACACCGGCTCCATCCCACGACGCTGAGATCATGACCTGAGCCAAAATCAAGAGTTGGATGCTTAACCGACTGAGCCACCCAGCTGCCCCTAGTAATTCTATTTTTAATTTTTTGAGGAACTTCCACACTGTTTTCCACAGTGTCTGCACCAATTTGCATTCCCACCAAAGGTGGGAGAGGCACAGGAGGGATCTTTTTTCTCTCCACATCTAAAAAAGAAGAAAATTCTTTTTTTTTTTTTTTTTAAGATTTTATTTATTTGACAGAGAGAGCACAAGCAGAGGGAGAGAGAGGGAGAAGCAGGCTCCCTGCTGAGCAAGGAGCCCGATGTGGGACTCGATCCCAGGACCCTGGGATCATGACCCAGGCCGAAGGCAGCCGCTTAACCGACTGAGCCACCCAGGCGTCCCTAAAAAAGAAGAAAATTCTGATACATGTTACAACATGGGTCAATCTTGAAGATTTTACACTAAGAGGAAAAACAGAGATACAAAAGAATAAATATTGTATGACTCCTCTTTTATGAGACAGTAAAATTAATAGAGTAGGATGGTGGTTACCAGGGGCTGGGAGGAGGGAGAATGGGGAGTTATTATTTAATGGGTATAGAGTTTTAGTTTGGGATGATAAAAAGGTTCTGAAGATGGATAGTAGTGATGGTTGCACACAAATGTGATTGGACTTTATGCCACTGAACTGTACACTTAAAAATGGCTAAAAGAGTAAATTTGTTATGTATGTTTTACCACAGTAAGAAAAAATATTACCTTGAAGGTCTCCAATCATCTCAGAATCATGACCTCTGTCTCTTCGTTCAGCTTCTAACACAGCTTGCAGCTGGTAATAGTCCTTGTCCGTCTGTGTCTTGGAATTCTCTAAAATTCTATTTCTCTCCTGCAATTCTCTGTTTAGGGACTCTAGCTGACTAACTGACTTACTCATCTCTGTGTGACTCTTCCTTAATCTTACGGCTGTGTCTGATTCTGTCCTAAGTAAGTCATTGGCTTCTTCTAGCTATTAAAAAAAAAAGAGCAAGAAAATAGGTTTTTGACCAAAATACCAACTTATTTTAATTATAATAAAAAAAAAATCTTATTCCAAAAACTCACCTGCTTTTGTAATTGTGCCAGCTTCTCATTAGCAAGCTGTGAATTTTGACTTACTTTCTTTAAGTCTTCCAACTGATCCTTTAATGTAGAAACTAGAAAATGAAGGGGGGAAAAATGTAGAAATTAGAAAGTTATCAGAGAGGAAACATATAAATCCCTTCAAAAAAATGAGATTTAGTCCTAGGTCACAGTCAGCTATATTAGGTCCACTCCCAAAGTCAAATTTCATCATGGAAGTACTTAAATTTAAATTCAACAATAGAGAATGTAACAGATTTGTTTCCAGTGTTATAATATTTCAAAGTTTTGTATTCCCTTAATAAGGTCAATCTATTAGTGAAACATTATAAACCCAGTTTTATTAGCATTATTTATTTTTTTGAATAGCACAAATCTTTGAAAAGTTCAATATCTGAAAAAATGGGTCAAAATTCAAAAGGTACCAAATGGTCTGTGGTGTAGAATATGCCTTCCTCCCTCCATGGTCTCAGTCCCTCTACCCCTCCTCCCCAAGAAACAATTACTACTTAATTCTTACATATTCTTCCTAAGACAGTGTCTCTAGCTATACCCTAAAACATAAAAACACAAACATTAATATGTTTTCACATGCATTTCTATACACACGTACACATATTTAAGCATGTCTAGTTAAGCACTCGTTTTAAACAATCTGTACTATTTTTTTCACTTAAAGATACATCTTAGACATAATGCTATAAATATCTTGTTTATGTATCATTATGCATGTGCACAAGTGCATACATAAAATAAATTCCTAGAAATGAAATCGCTGGATCAAAGGGTATAGAAAACTATTTTAAATGTATTTCTAACACTAATATGAAAACGCATGAAATTTTAGTTAATAGTTCTAAATGGCTGCTTGTTAGATAGAAGTGCCTAGAGAGCTTATAAAAAATACCAAGGCCCAGGCCACATGTCTAGATCAATTAAATTAGAATTGCCGGAGCTTAGGCATCAGGAGTCTTTAAGCTTCCCAAGAGACTCCAAGATGCATACAAGGATGAAAATCACTCTTCTAGTGTGATTTCTACAGACTTTAATATGTTATACGTTTATCTTGTGACATGGGTAATTAGCTCAGAGGTGCCTTAGGATTGTAGCTTCAAATATATATCAGAGGCCCTAAATTTAAGACAACCTCATGACAAAGACCTTCAAGGACAGTGTTAGAAACTCCAGTGCTTTTCAAAAATAGTAACAATTTACCTTCATTTTCTACATTCCTCCTCTTCTCATTTTCCTGTTCTGCTTTTCTCTGGTACTCATTAATTCTATGCTGGAGCAACATTTTTTCCTTCTCAATCTGAGACACTGTAGATTCTAGGTTTCTTCTTTGATTCCCCTGAAAACATAAGGATACAAGTCACCATTGCAAATTAAACTCTTCATTTATTTAGAGGAATACTGTGTACTTTAAGAATAAAACACACAAAGACTTAAGATGGATTTTTTTTGTTTCAAAATCAGAAAGTACCTGCTAATGACAACTTTCTAAGAATAGAATTAGCTAGTCTTATAAGATAGAATCCCCCTATTCAAACAAGATATGGAAATTTTTCAGATTTTTAAATCCATGAATATAAAAAACAACCCTATAAATCTTATCAGAGAACTGCTTTATTAGTTTAAGATGACCAGATTGCATTATATTACCAATATTTGGGTTGATTTACAATCCTAAAGATATAAATATGAAAGATAATACTTACACATTTGATAATTAAATGGTGTAGAGCTCAAATGGTACCAAATGCTAGTGTGTGCAGTAAGTTCATTAGTCCCCGTGTGTCTCCCTTAATCCTCTTCCTGTCTCAACAACTTACCTTTTTAAAATGTTCTATGTATCTACCTACCAATGCATATTAAAAAGTAATGAAAGAAATACTTATTTTAGAACATGAAACCACACGAGAGGGGAGGGTTAAAGAAAAAAAATACCCAACACTCACAACTTAAAAATTTATATTGTTTCTGAGTTACCACTTCCAGCATATCTTGCTTTTGATGCTTCATTTTTATCTTTAAGATTCCACACTGGGAAAACCTCCTTTTATTGTGTTTTTCTGGGCTTTCCCATCAACAAGCAAAACTCATGTTTTAAGTAAAATGCTGTTAGATTTAGTAAAATTTGCAGAGATCATCCAAGGACTTTCCAATTCTAAGATTTTATCATTCTTTTTTTCATTTTTAAATTTTGAAATAATTATACATTTTAGGAGGTTGCAAAGAGAGTACTAAGAGATTTCATGTACTCTTCCACTCAGTTTCCCCTAACAGACACATTTTATGTAACAATAGTACAGTAACAAAATTAGGAAATTGATACTGGTTTAAAGTGTGTGTAGTTCTATGTTATTTCAGCTCATGTGTAGATTCACACAACCATCACCACCAGTCAAGATACATAACTGTTTTATCAGCACAACCAACTCCTTCCAGCCAGCCACTACTTATAACTGCACACATCACCCTTCTCCCACCAACCATATCCCTGGCCTCCATCTTTATAATTTTGTCATTTTTTTGAGAATGTTATATTAATGGAATCATACAGTATGGACCTTTTAGAACCGGCTTTTTACACTCAATATAATGCCCATGAGATCCATCCAAGTTGTGTTTTATCAATAGTTCATGCATTTTTGTTGCTGCGTAGTACTCCAATGCATAGATATATCAAAGTTGGTTCAACCATTCACCTATGGTAGGACATTTTGATTATTTCTAGCTTTTGACTATTACAAATAAGGCTACTATGAACAGTAGTATACAGGTTTTTTGAGGATGTAAGTTTTCATTTTTTCTGGGATAAATGCCCAATAGTGCAATTGCTGGGTCGCCTGGTAGTTGCATGTTTAGTATTTTAGGAAACTGCCAAAATACTTTCCAGATTGGCTGTACAATTTTACATTCCCGTCTATAACGTATGAGTGGACCAGTTTCCCTATATTCTTGCCAGTTTCGGTACTGTGCTATTTTTTATTCTACTTGCTGTAATGATTATAAAATGATATCTCATAGTGGTTTTATTTGCATTTCCTTCATGGTTAATGATGTTGAGCATCTTTTCATGTGCTTGTTATCCACTGTCTTCTGCCAATTTTCAAATGGGATTATTTATTTACTGTCGAGCTTTAGAGTTCTTAAATAGTCTAAATAGATTCCTTTGTGAGATACGTAGTTTGCAAATTATTTTTTTCCAATCTATACCTTGTCATTTCATCTTCTTATCATGGTCTTTCACAGAACAAATACTGTTAATTCTGATGAAGTCCAATTTGTTGAATTATTTTCCTTATGTGGATGTTTGTGGTGTCATGTCTAAGAACTTTTCACCAAGATATAAGTCTCAAGGATTTTTCACTTATTTTTTTCCTAAAAGTTTTGTTTTTATGTTCATCTTTAAGATTTTTTTTTTTATTTGTGAGAGAGAGAATGAGAGAGAGCACATGAGATGGGGGAAGGGTCAGAGGGAGAAGCAGACTCCCGGCCGAGCAGGGAGCCCGATGAGGGACTCGATCCAGGGACTCCAGGATCATGACCTGAGCCGAAGGCAGCCGCCCAACCAACGGAGCCACCCAGGCGCCCTTTATGTTCATCTTTAAATATATGACCCATCTTGAGTTAATTTTTACATAAAATGTGAGACTTGAAGTTCATATCTTGGTCTATGAATATCTAATTACTCCAAGCACCACTTGTTAAAAATTGCTTTTGCACCTTTGTAAAAAATCAGTAGGCTGTAAATGAGGGATACCGATCTGTGGTTTTCTTTGTAGTACTCTCCTGGTAAGATTTGGTTATCTGGGTAATTCTAGTTTCATAAAACTCACTGGGGAGTGTTCCCTTCTTTTATATATCCTGGAACAGATAGTGTAGAATTGGTATTAATTCTCCTTAAAACATTTGGTCAAACTCTCTAATAAAACCACCTGGTTCTGGAGATTAGTTTTTGGGAAACTTTTTTATTTTTATTTTTTTTAAAGACTTATTTGAGAGAGAAAAAGAAAGAGCATGCACACGTGCGACCTGGTGGGGGAGAGGAAGAAGGAGAGAATCTTCAAGCAGACTCCCCACTGAGCATGGAGCCCCACGTGGAGCTCAATCCCACAACCCATGACTTCATGACATGAGCCAAAACCAAGAGTTGGCTGCTTAACCACTGAGCCACCCAGGCACCCCTACTTTTTGGGAAACTTTTAAATTATGAGTTCACTTCAATAGTTATATAGGGCTATTCAAATAATCTATTTCACATTATGTGAGTTGTGGTAGTTTGAACTTTTGGAGGAACTAGTCCATTTTACCTAAATTTCACACTTACATGTTTAGGATTGTTTGTAGTATTCCTTTATAATCCTTTTGATTATCTGTAGGGACTCTAGTGATATGCCTGCTCTGTTTTATTCCTGATACTGATCATTTATGTCCCCCCCCTTTTTTTTTACCAATCTTGCTGGAGGTCTGTCAATTTTCCAAACAGCGGGCTTTTTGTTTTCATTGATTTTCTGTATTGTTTTTATTTTCAATTCCACTGATCTCTGCTCTTATCTTTATTTCCCCTTCCTTCTTCTTGCTTTGGGTTTATTTTGCTCTTCTACAGTTTTGAGGTGGGAGCTTAGATGACTGATTTGAGATTTTTCATCTTTTTTAATGTGTGCCTTTAGTGTATAAATTTCCCTTAAGCACTATGTCAGCTACATCCCACAAATTTTGATGTTTTATTTTTATTGTTCAAGTATTTTTTTAAAGATGAAGAACCATAACTTATTTTATTATTAAGGTATAATTGACACACAATGTTATGTTAGTTTCAGGTGTACAACACAGCAACTTGACAGTTCTTAATGTAAGTGTAGTCATCATACACATTATTACAATATTACTGGCTATATTCCCTATGCCATACATTTTATCTTCATGATTTATTTATTTTATAACTGGAAGTCTGTACCTCTTAATCCTCTTCACCTACTACTTCACCCATATCCCCAGCAACCATCAGTTTGTTCTCTGTATTTGAGTTTTTTTGTTTTGTTTTCTAGATTCCACATATAAGTGAAATTATATAGTATCTGTCTTGCTCTGTCTGCCTTATTTCACTTAGCATAAAAACCCTCTGAGACCATCTATGGTGTTGCAAATGGCAAGATTTCATTCTTTTTATAAGCCATAACTCTTTAACGTAACTTTATGAGGGGGCACCTGGGTGGCTCAGTCTGCTTCTCTCCTCTCCTTCTGTCCCTCCTCCTGCTCATGCTTTCTCTCTCTAATAAACAAATAAATCTTAAAAAAAACAAACATAAACTTTATGAGACATAATTAACATTCCAACATATTCTTTCACTCCCCTTAAGACTTACTCTTTGACCTATGGATTACTTAGAACTGTGTTGTTTAGTTTCCATATGTTTGCAGATTTGCCCGATATCTGTTAGTCATTCTAGTTTGATTACATTTTGGTCAGAGAACACACTCTATGATTTTAAATTTTTTTTAATTTGTAGAAGTTTGTTCAGAATGTGCTCTATGTTGGTATGTATTCTTTGAGTGCTTGAAAAGAATGTATATTTTTGGGTGCAGGGTTCTGGAACTGTTAAAAAGATCTTGTTGGTTGATGGTGTGGTTGAGTTCTCCTGTATATTTGCGGATTTTCTATCTATAGAGTGATAGTGGAGTCTCCAACAGTAATTGTGGATTTGTCTATCTTTTCAGTTTTATCAGCTTTTATTTCACATATTTTGTAGTTCTGCTATTTGGTGGATACAAATTTATGAATGCTACGTCTTCTTAGTGGATTGATCTTAACTTTAATCTAGCATACCAGAATTTTATGTTTTTTAGAAATGAAATATCCAAAGCTGAGGATTTGCAAAATGGATTTCTTACATACTCAGAGCTAAGTAAGTAGTGCTAAGTACACAATGACCAATGGCAAGTTGGTGAAATAGACATATTTGTATTACACGTGTATGTATGTATGTATTTGTATGTATTATATGTATATGCATATCCAAAGCTACAAATGAAAAAAAAACAAGACATTGACAAATACTATTCCTTAAGAACAGAGAAAATTAAGACAGCATAAAAAACACTTCAGAAAGACTAAATCTAAAAAAAAAAAAGGAAGAGATCAATAAGGCTATAGAAAGTATATTTCTTTTTAGGGTACTCTTCATACACATAGTGGAAAGATAGTATAAGCTGATCAAAAGGAAGACAATGTATTATATATTTGCAAAGAAACATCTGAATCATGATATGTTTTCCTAATAAAAACTTCTTGTGGGGTGCCTGGGTGGCTCAGTCGTTAAGCATCTGCCTTCGGCTCAGGTCACGATCCCAGGGTCCTGGGATCGAGCCCCACATCGGGCTCCCTGCTCAGCGGGAAGCCTGCTTCTCCCTCTTCCACTCCCCCTGCTTGTGTTCCCTCCCTCACTGTGTCTCTATCAAATAAATAAAATCTTTAAAAAAAAAAACCAAAAAACTTCTTGCTAGGTGACCATGGAAAACATGAGTAATTCTAAAATCAATACATTTCCCAATTCATCACATAAAATTATGTTAATGTCAGTCCTTTTAAAAAGGATTTTTTTTTTTACAATTTAAAATTGTACTCTTTCCTCTTTCCTATTTGTCTTTTTCTGCTGTAGTTCCAGATCCCATTCTCTTGCTCCTTTCTCAAATGTTAAGAACCACTGAAATGAAATTTATGTACTAAAATTTCAACATGGTTCTAGAATAAAAGTACATATACAAAGGAAACTAAAGTATAATCTAATCTGTATCATTTAAACCTGCAGTTCCTAAGTAAGGCCTTCATCACAGTTCTTTGACTCTGTCTGTATTTCAACCTATAAAGTTTAAATGTAATTTTCTTAGAAAACAAAACAATCTGAAAAAGGAAGAAACTCTCAAAAAAGGAATCTTCTGATTAGAAAACAAAAAGTACCTCTTCATCCAATTCTTTCATTATCTTGTCTAGTTTTATGTTTGAAGTTCTGTAAAAACAAAAGCAGTATAAATTAGAAATATGTTTATTTTTTATTGCCCAGTGGTGGAACACCACATTCCTTACTTTCCCATTTAACTAAGATGTCTTAACATCTTTGGTGCTATGGATTCCTTTGGCAGTCTGGTGAAACCTGTGGCCTTTTCTCAGAATAATATATTTTAAAACGTAAAATAAAATATAGGATTAAAAACAAGCCAAAAATATATTAAAATTCAGTCTTAAATTTAAAAATGTATGGGCGCAACTGGGTAGCTCAGTTGGTTAAGCATCTGACTTTTGATTTTGCCTCAGGTCATGATCTCAAGGTCATGAGGCTGAGCCCTGTGTCAGGCTCTGCATGGAGCCTGTTTAAGACCACCCCCCCCAACACACACACACACTTGCACACAGGCTCTCTCTTTCTCCTTTAAATGAATGAATGAATAAATAAATAAATAAAATATATGTTTCAGTAATATGTGTGCTTCTTTATTAACTCATTAAACCACAAGATCTAGCGGTAGTAATTTCAAAGTCGTGATGAGCACAAATGGTATTTAGAGATAACAACCATAATACATGAAAATATTTATGGTATCAGTAATAAAAAATTCACAGCTACTGCTAATAAATGTAGATTATTGCTTTTGTTCATAGTGGAAGGAAATGCTGAATTTTCGTTATACGTTATGGAAAACACTCACTTTTTCTCATCCAAGTTTAAGAACCCTGAATTCCATCCATGCACCCTCTGGGGGAGGCCTATGGATTCCAGGTTAAGGATCCCTGAATTCCTCATGCAATACTTGATAATAAACAAAAATTAGCTATTTAAACTTTATACAAGATTAAATAATGAAGGGCAAGATGGCATATATAACTGAGTAAATGTATCATGGAACAACCTAGTCAGAACGTTGAGATAAATTGAAAGTGTATTTATTATCTCCATCACAATCTGTTTTCTTTGGCTCTGAACATAACCCTAGGCTTCAAATCTGCATGTACAATGTTTTACACGGATGCTTCAAATAACTCACTCAGCATGCCCAAAATGTTATTCCCTCTGCTCCATACCCTTACCCATAATACCAGTTTGTTTTTACTCTAGGGGTCCCTAAGAAAGGACATAACCTAGGAATCATCCTTGACTCATCTTCCTCCTTCATTTCCATTTAGTTGAATAAATGTGAAGTGCTGCCAACTAACCAGAGTTCTTTTTAAAAAGAAAATGTTATCAGTTTTTTACTTAGTTTAATAACTTTCAAGATTTTTCCATCATCTTTAGGATACATTCCAAATTCCTTAGCTTGTCAAAAACAAAGTCCTCTAAGACCTAGATTCTGTCAACCTTACCACCCCCCATCTCAGGCTTCCCTTCTCTCCCCAACACTCTCCTACCATTACGGCCACTTTGACCATTCCTTCTTCTTTGAATCGATACCCTACACTGCCACTATCACTAGTTTAATTTTGTATGAAGAAACTTCTCAACATATTTATTTCCATTTCTTCCCCTTATTTCCATATTTCATACTTAGAAATTCTAGAAATTTGCATATATATGTGTTTTTCTGAAAAAAGTTTGTATTATATGTATTTAATCTATCAGGAATGGCATGCAATGAGACATTTACTTGTTTCCTCCTTGGCCCAATCACAAAATTGCCAGTTTTCCCAATTCCATTTGTTGAATACTTAATCTCTGCATTACTTCTGTAATACCACCCACAAAAAAATATAAAAGTTGTTTGTAGTTAATAAGTAACTCAACATTGTGCTAGGTTATTTCAAATAATTTTGATTATACATTTCATAAATATACAGATTCTTATTAGATTTAATGAATTTTAACATTTAATAACATTTACATTTTAGAAAGCACCTTATTTAAAGATTTTATTTATTTATCTGACAGAGAGAGACACAGCAAGAGGGGAACACCAGCAGGGGGAGTGGGAGAGGGAGAAGCAGGCTTCCTGCTGAGCAGGGAGCCCAATGTGGGACTCGATCCCAGGACCCTGGGACCATGACCTGAGCCAAAGGCAGATGCTTAACAACTGAGCCACCCAGGTGCCCCTAGAAAGCACCTTATTTAATGTAAACTAATTTGCCCTTTCAGTCAGCTCATTAAAATGGCAGAGAAAAGTAATAAATCAGGCATTAAGTGAATCAGCATTATAGTTTTTTAATAAAGACTGCCAGAAGCAAATGCACTTTAAATATTCTGAGCACAATATGTCTATAACTAACGCCAACATGAATATTACTTTCCAATTCTAGCCAAGACATTCTTCATTGAATGTAAATAAGCAGCAACCTTTGTATCTCCACCTCATTTCCAATTACTTTTCAAGTGTTTTATAGAGGGCAAGTTTTAAAATAAGTATGTGCTATACAATTTTTAATGTTAAAAACATGTAAAGTACATTCTCACCTGCACTTCTGCTCCATTTCATCTTTTAATTGCATTTCATTATGCAGCTGTTCTTCCAGCTTATAAATTGTTTTTTGCAAATTTTCCTGCTTTAATTAAAAACAAAACAAAACTCATCCTACTAAGAATGTTCATAGAGAACTTAAAAATAACAAGTTTATGTTACCATTCTACCTCTGTTCAAGAGGGAGTTACCTGGTTCAATCTTATCCTTTTTCTTTCTATCTGAAATTACTATTAACCTAATAAGCATTTTCTCAACACCTAGAAATGTGTCAGGCAATGTAAGTAGGCATTAGTAATATAAAAAAATTAAGAAGATTTGGTCCCTGTGCTCATGAAGCTAAGAATTAAACAGAGGGGCATAGAGGAATAGGAATAGGAGGAATAGGAAGGAAGAGAACATACAATAATCCAAAGACACACACACAAATATTAGAATATAATGTGGTGATCATATGGTTATATACGAGGAGTCCTGAAGGAGGGAATTCTGCCAGGAAAATATAATGTTTGAGGTCAGGCCTATAAGATGAAAATATTTACTAAGTGGAGAAGGTGATAGAAAAAAGGCATTTTAGCCAGAATGAATGAGTTCAAAAGTAGAGAAGCAGAAGAAAATATATTTTGTAAATGGGAAGAAATCAAGAGCATAGAACGTAATAGAGAGAATGAGTCTCATAAAATCTGAAAAGGTGAGTGAGACCATGATTTTTGTATGCAAAAATTATAGTTAGGGACCTTAACCCATAAGCATTTTAAAAAGGGAAACATAGTACATCACTTCAGTAACAGGTGAACAGAGTAGAGGGTAGACAAATTCTAGTCAAAGTAACCAGTTAACAGGCTTTTGAGACAATTCAGGCAAAAGAGTATATAGGTTTAATATGAGGCAGAGGCTACAGGAACAAAGAGGAGGAAATGGATAACTGTGTCAGTCAGAAGGTAGAATTTACAACCTAACAGCTGATTAGAAATAAGAGATGAAAAAGTACAGCATAGGGAATATAGTGAATAACATTATAATAACAATGTATGGTGACAGTTGGTAACTACACTTATTGTAGTGAGCATCGAGTAATGTATAGAATTGTCAAGTCACTATGTTGTACACCTAGAACTAATGTATCATTGTATGTCAACTACACTTCAATAATACAAAAATTTGAAGGATCAAAGTAGGATTATGAAAAAAAAGTCAACATAAGAAAAAAAGAAAGGCAGAAAGAAAGAAAAGGAAGGCAGGCAGGCAGGAAAAAGAAAGAAGAGAGGAACAGATTACCATACAAAAGATAGGGAACACAATAAGAACTGCTGGGGAGGGGATAGAGAGAGGAGAGCTATGGGTTTAGCTCTGGCCTAGGGTAAGAACTGAGAAGCACAAGAAGAGAAATCCAGTCAGAGAGAGAGAGAGAGAGATACAGGTCTGGAGTTTAGAGGAACAAGCTGCACATAAACAAGATTACCTACAGAAAATGAGCAGAAAGCAAAGATCAGAATCACCTTGAGAAACATTTAACTAATGGGGAGGGAGGGTGGGAAGAAGGGGAAGAGATCCTGCAAAAGGGACTGGAAATAAAATCTAAAGCGGTGGGAAGAAAACAGAAGGAAATAATGGGAACATGAAAGAATTATGGAAGTTCCAAGGAGGCGGGATTAATCCGTGTCATTTGCAGCAAAAAAGAAAATTAAGATAGGAATGAAAATTATTCATTCTATTTGTCAACTGCAAGACTGTTCATTAGCATCTTTGCTGGAAGGCTTTAAAGGAAGAGTTGAAAATTAAATTAGTCGACTTTTCTATTTATCTCTATGTTAACAGAAACAGTGGAGACACCAAACTTGTCTACTCGCCCTGTGATCTTCCCAGAGAAAAGATAAAAGGTGCTATAGCAGCAGCCAGTGACAGGAACTTCTGGCAATCACCACTGAACAAGAGCAGCCCAAAGAAAACATGATTCCACTAAGTATTTTTTAAAGTCCTGTGTACCACTAATCCTACAGATAAGTAATACAGTGACAGGTGGGTTACAGTAGCTCCTTACTGTCACCTTCCCTAGGTCAAAGGTTCTTTCAAGATTTCTGAGCCCGTTAACTATGTAACTTGGGAAACAGCTCTGGTGAGAAGAGAATTTAAAAGAGAGATGGTCAGAACAGCTAACAAGTCCTCACACAGTCCATTCTCCTTTTTTCCATTCACCCTTCACATTGCATGTTCTCTTAATTTAAAAATAAATGTATCAAGGAGAAAGAATTACATCAGCTTTTAAAAAATGATTGCTACCTATTCCCCTCGCCCTAATATGTAGGCTACAGTACAAGAGTTCAAAGAATGCTCCAAGGATGGCCAAATAATTGTTTCTAATATTTTTTTAAGTAAGCTCTATGCCCAACATAGGGCTTGAACTCACAACCCTGAGATAGAGAGTCTCACACTCTACCAACTGAGCCAGCCGAGCACCACAATTACGTCTAATATTTTTAAGAAAAGTCCTGGTCAACCCAAAAGGACCTTCTGAAATCTAAGTAAGTTTTTTTTTTTTTAACCTCTGTCTCAAGAACATGAGCCATACGGACAATAAAAAGGCCTCCTGTCTCTAATATTTACTTATAACAGTAATTTTCAGTGGACAAATTAGATGATGCTGACTATACTGGTTATTCTTCCATTTACTCCCTCTCCTTTCTAGCCATGAAATCCATCCTCTGCCCTACTTTTGCCTTGCAATCTACAGATTGCATTACCTGGATTCTACTGTCCTGTGATTTTAGGGTTCGTTTTAACATATGGGAGACACCAGCAGGAAATCAGAAGGTGGGAGAAAGAAAGTACTCATTCTCCCCACCCTTTTATTGCCATACCACGTTCTATATTCTATGTTCCTCTTTGATGATGGTAAGGCTTTTCTGAGCTGTGGTAACAATACTTGTCTCTTTCTGTCCCTTCAGACTGGGGACAATAGCTTCCACCCTGTTGTTAATCAATGGGTGCTTTTGCACCCTTTATTTATTGCTCCCCTTGACCCTGCTCATAGCACTGTAAATAGCCCTTTCACTAAAGTCTCTTAATGAATGAACAAAATGTGATATATTCATAGACTAGAATATTCAGTCTTAAAAAGGAATCAAATTCTGATACATGTTACAACATGGAGAAAACTTGAGGATATTATGGCTAAGTGAAATAAGCCAATCACAAAAAGTCAAAATTGTATGATTCCACTTACATTAGGTACCTAGCATAGTCAAATTCACAGAGACAGAGAAAGTAGGATAGTGGTTACTCAGGGTTGCAGGGAGTAGAATAAAGAGTTTAATGTGCACAAAGTTTTAGTCTGGGATGAAGAAAAAGTTCTGGAGACAGATGGTGGTTAGTTACATAACAATATGAAGGTGATTAATGACACTGAACTGTACACTTAAAAATTAAATTTTATGTTATGTATATTTTATCACACATACAAAACTCTCTTTAGTTAAGTCTTCTGAATGTATTATCTGTTTTCCTGTCAAGACCCTTACTGACAAAATGATTTATCATAAATTCCTAATTCCAAAGATCAGAAAGACTGCCACTGTCAGTATGTGCAGCAATTTATAGTTTACTAATTACCTCCACATAAAATATTCCACTTGATATTCAGGCAAGAAACCAAGTTGGAAGGAGACAGTAAGTAAAAAGTGTTATCAAAATCAAGTTCACTAACTACACATTCAGATGCAATACATGTTTAATTAATATCATGTACACAAAATACACCATCCACAAAACAACTTTTTAAAAAATAATAAGAAAATACCTACCAAGCTCTTATCCACATTGGGGCTACTTCGGTTATCATTAGGATTTGCCGAAGATAAGTATCTGAGAGGAAAAGAGTTTTTAAAGGTAAAAAAACCAAAAGACTCTTCAATATTCAATAACAACCAGTAATATATACTACGTGCCTATTTTTTTGTTCAGTATTGTACTTGCTATGCTTTTTAAAAATTGAGTGCAAGTTCATAATTCTTTATTTTAGAAACATAGTACAGAAGTGATACATATGTTAAATAAAACCCCGTTAGGTTAGAAGCAGCACTCTGTAATCATACCTTACTATTCCTGCAGCAAAACATATGTAATTGTTTTGGTATGGTATATATCCATACCAAGTAGGATAAACAAAAACCATAAAAAGTCTCAAGTTAGTTCAGATTACGTTTTTAGCCATGAGAGCATATTATGGCAGCTTTTGCCACCAAACAAATTTTGTGAAAAATGCTTTCAGTTTTTAGAGCTTTACGGTTTTATTTTTTTATTTTTATTTTTTTAAGTAGGCTCCATGCCCAGGGTGGAGCCTAACACGGGGCTTGAACTCACAACCCTGAGATCATGACCTGAGCTGAAATCAAGAGTCAGACACTTAACTGACTGAGCCACCCAGGCACCCCAGTTTTTAGAGATTTTTGGATTAGGGATTGGGGATAAGGAATTGTTGACTTGTAAAGACACGAGCACAACTTCTCTCTCTGCCCCAATTATTCTTCAGCCAAAATGATATTGCCTTTCTGGGCAAAAAAGAATAAGTTCCTTTAAGTACCATTAAACACATATAACAGTGCTCTAAACAAAACAAAACAAAAACAGGAAAATATGTCACTTTTTATATTTTCCTTGGGAAATTATTCAGATCAACTAGAGAATCAAATAATCAGGAGGCAGTAACAGGCACTAAGTAACAGATTTGTAGAGAAAAGGTTCCATATAACAAATGACAAATTCTAGATTTAGTACAACTTCATTCTGTTAACTACTGAATGTCTCAGAAATTCAGTGTGAGATTGATTCCACATCATGTAATATAAAGAAAAGCATATAGCAGTGCCAGTGGAATCTGAATTAGATAGGAAAACAGACCATTTGATCCCTAAGATATCTTCTAAATTGTAATATGCTGTATAAATTGAAGTTAATATTTGGCCTCTGCAAAGTTAATAATATGACTTTCTCTGAAAGCAGCACTGGAAATGTAAGGACATCACTTGTATACATCCATTCATTCTTCCACTTTTTGTCTTCTTTTTTCTTTCAAAGTTATTTTAAATATTATATTGCTGCTCTCATATAGAATCTGGTCATTTAGGTAACTTTTTTTTTTAAGATTTTATTTATTTATTTGACAGAGAGAGAGAGAGAGACAGTGAGAGAGGGAACACAAGCAGGCGGAGTAGGAGAGGGAGAATATTCTCCTTCTCTGCCAAGCAGGGAGCCGATGTGGGGCTCGATCCCAGGACCCTGGGATCATGACCTGAGCCGAAGGCAGACGCTTAATGACTGAGCCACCCAGGTGCCCCAATTTAGGTAACTTTTTATGAGAGGTTTTAGATTATTATAAATGTAGCCAGAAGTTTAACCTTTAAACTATTAAAAATCATTCTCCATTTAGCTATATTTCAGCAACAAAGATCTCTTAGCCTTTGTAATTGAAAGTATGTTTGGATTTCAGGAGAAAGAATTTCCGAAGTTTTCTATTTCATCCAGTAACTCAAAATTATACTTACATATTATCATAAAACCAATCAGTATTTTGCTGATTCTTGAAGATCAACCATACCTTCAACCATTCACATAATTCACATAATAGGCAATTACTAAACAACACTATGTTATTCAATAAGACAGTGGTACTGAAGAATAGAGTGCAATTTCTACTTTTGAGATAGTTTGGGATATGCATCATATAGATGCAAGGAAAAACCACAGAATATAATCAAGTACAAAACAATGTACTACAAATAATATATATAATGTTTAATTCAAGATTACTTTTGCATAGATAAACCTAAATAAAGTCATTAACTGCTATGAACTATAGAAAATCCAAAAACATTGCGAGTTGTTTATATCAACATCTCAAGTGCTTCAGAAACCAAGCCAGGGAATAATTGATAAAAACAGGAAGGAAGGAGGGAAAGAAGGAAGGAAGGAAGGAAGGAAAGGTTTTTTTTAGCAAAAACCACTTTGAAACTTGTCGGTGTACTTCAATATAAAATAGCTACAATATTATATTCCTGGGTGTTGGGGGGGGGAAGGATTAAAATACTGGACTTTACTAAAAGTCAAAAGTCAAGTACTACTTGTAGTATTTGATGCAACAAAGAGTATTCAGTACTGTCTTAGAGCTGGATTATTGGAGAAATTTCCTAAGAACTTTACTAAAAGTCAAAAGTCAAGTACTACTTGTAATATTTGATGCAACAAAAAGTATTCAGTACTGTCTTAGAGCTGGATTATTGGAGAAATTTCCTAAGGCAGGATTAAATTGCATTCCTGTTTTCTAAACTTGACCTGAATAGGCTCTTATAAAAAAGTTTTGACTAAAATGATAAAATGCTTCTACTTTAAAATATATCCATTTCCTCACTAGGATATGAACATCTTAAGAGAAGGTACTAATAACCATATTTTATTCATCTTTCTCCCTGCACCTTGGTGCTTAGTATCTATCTGACAAAAAATAAGTTGGCAAACATGTTTGTTGAATGAATGAATGCTCAGCATACTGAAATAATGTTAAACGTTTTATTTATATCTCAAGTCTTTTGAAGACTAAGGCTAACATTAGCTCATACTAATAACAGCTAACATTAACTGAGTGCTAATGTTCTAAATGTCCTACTGTTTTGATTTAATTAACCCTTACAAAAATCCTATGAGACAAGTATTATCATCATCATCATCCCTATTTTTGAGGAAATGGAGGCATAAAAGGTTAAAGTTATTTGCCCAAGGTCACAAGGTCTTACATGATGTAAGACATGGTAAACTCATTTAGTGATTTTTGGTGAGGAATCACTTAATTTTTGCATTACTAAAAATTACAGGCCTTTGTAACATCAATATAATGATGGTAATGCTAGAAAACTATTTGTTCTTCCAAAATGTATTATAAAACCAGAGCTCTTTGGGTAATGAGATTAACCAAAATATTAGTATTGATAGAATCTTTTATTAATTGCTGTAACTTGAACACATATAGTGTATCACGCAGCAAACAATTTCTGAAACACAGTATCTTGATCATGGATGAGTCTAAAAGAAATGAAATATGGAATAATACAAATATCATGCATCACTGAAAAATGGCATATTAAGATATCTCTTAATATACCATTAAATGTTCTCGAAGTGATTTTTAGATACCCCTAAGAAAATAATAGACCAGAACAAAATTATTACCCACCCCTAAAATCAACACTTAACATACTCACCTACGATTGCTATAATATGTAAATCCTACAAAAGGTAACTGATTGCCAACAAAAGCTTTAGGTATGGGGAATGTTTCTTCATCTCCTTTATCTTCCTCCAAGTCATCAAAATTACTTGTATCGATGTCACTGCTTAAATCAGGTACAACAGGTGCTACAGCTAAAAATGGAAACAAAATTAGTAGTTACTTCAAATTTAATATGAAAATAAAGTAAAGATTCCATACAAACTACTAGGTGTTTCTTATATATAAGTAAGCTGCAAACTACAAATTCCAAATGGGCTGAAACCTATTTTAGTGAATTTTATTAGGATTATTAATCAACTGATATTGACCATTATAATTCTATGAAGCAACCACCTTCAAAATCACCTATAATTATCATCTATACTTCAAGTTTAATTTGAATATTACAAGTATTAAGGTCTGTTTTAGAATATATCACATAAAGTATGCAAAAGCAGTTAAGACTATAGAAAAGATTTTTCAGAAACCATAGCATACTAAATTGTACTCAAAGATTCAAAGTTGATTGGTTTCAAATACAATATTTTGTTTGTTAATTGCTGTAGAGCAAAATAGAAATCAAGGTTATGTCTTCACAGCCCTGGTTGGTATTGAAATATATTTATTCATCTAAAACCTAGATGGTTTGTATTCACTCCCCCAGCTCAGTATCTTTGTAATATTAAGTCACAAGGAGCAATGTATTTTGAATTGTATTTTCAGGCTAGCCACCTTCCCTGAATCAAGTCATTAAGCGATGATTCAGGGAGGTATTTATGAAATGGCTGTTAGGAAAAGAGGGCAGAGATTTAAAACATGGACACAATTTTCAAGAGTTATAAACTTGATGGAGAGTGAGGCTCATATATATTTAATTAAGTAAAACCATATATGGCAATGCTTAAAACTTCATAATACGGGAGGAAATACCATTTGAAAGTAATACTACTACTATCTTATTTTGGAGCTTGAATATGCTACAGAGAGTCATCTAAAAATACATTTTAGAAAAAATGTGTTTCAGTTTAAAGATATAGTGTTAAAAAAAGATAAAAATAGCAACAAAATATTTAATAATTATTTTAGATAAAATCATATCATATTGCCTCAAAAAAAAGATGAAGATGAGCAACAAAAAATAACTGACCTCGTTTCATGATATTCACCTCTTACAGAAAGGAATAAATTTTCTATTGAATTATCTGGGTTTTCCAGACAAGAAATGACTATTGTTGTGCATCTCAGAGACAGTGAATTATTTGATGAATTTGGGAATGAAACAACGCACTTAACCCAAAGAAGCTATAATACTAACAATGAATGAGAAAAGATCTTTTCCACCATTTTCTTTTCTTAATGACCAGGAGAACTGCCTGACTAGACAGTTCTAGCTTCCTAATAATACTAACTGCCTAATTTGTAAAATGATGGGGAGGAGGAGGGAAGTCGTCTCTCCTTGTGAAGCAAATAAATCAATTATGGTCTTGGCATAAATTCTACTTTAAAACAGTGGTTCTCAATTTTGAAACAATTTTGCTCCCCTGGGGGACATGTGGCAATGACTGAATCCATTTTTGCTTTATAAATCCATTTTTTCCCCTATATGACTTAAAAGAAATATGCATAAAACTTTGTGTTAATGAACAGAGAATATATAAAGATGTAATTTGTGACAATAACAACATAAAGAAAGAAAATGGATTTGTAGAGAAACTTTTTTTTCTTTTTCTTAAAGATTTTATTTATTTGTCAGAGAGAGAGCAAGCACGAGCAGGGTGAGTGACAGGCTGAGCAGGCAGAGGGAGAAGCAAGCTCCCCACTGGGCAAGGAGCCCAACGCAGAACTCGATCCCAGGACCCTGGGATGACCTGAGCCAAAGGCAGATGCTTAACCGACTGAGCCACCCAGGTATTCCTGGAAGCAGTTTTCATATGCTTCTGACAGTAAATTGTATCAATTCAACCTAGATTGTTATCAGTTTAGAATACCAAATGTAATCACTATAAGAAAATGACTAAATAATATATAGAAAATGAACTGAAGAGGGAATCAAAACAGTACACTATAAAATAATGCAGTAAACAAAAAAGGTGGCAATAATGCAGGAGCTGAGGAACAGAAAGAAAAAAATCCAGAAAACAGAACAATGGCAGAAGTCTTTACATATAGTATTCACCTTAAATTTAAATGAATTAAAGTCACTAATTAAAAGGTAGAGACTGGAAGAATGGATTAATAATATTAATAATATTGATCAAATTAAATTCAGTATACAGAGACTCACTTTAGATCTACAGACATAAATACGTTAAAAGAATGAAAGAAGATATTCCATGGGAAAAAGAGCTGAGGTACCTATGCTAGTATCAGACAAAATAGACATTTAAGACCATTAAAATGGCAAAAACAGGACATACTGATGATATTGATAAAAGGGTCAATTCTTCAAGAAGACAGAACAATTATCAACATATATGCATGAACACCATAGGTCCCAAATATATATAATAAAAAATGACATAAATGGAGAAATAGTTCTAAAATAATGGTTGGAGTCTTCAGTAACCCACCTTCAATAAATGAACAGAACAACTAAACAAAAGATGAATAAGAAAATGCAGGATGTGAACAATATCATAAAGCAACTAGATTTAACAGACATATGAAGCTCAATCCACCACCAACAGAATATATATTGTACATGAGACATTCTCCAGGACAAACTTTATGTTAGGCCAAAAAACAACTTAATAAATTTAAAGAGGCTGAAATCATATAAAGTATCTTCTCCAGCCCATGATGGAATAAAACAAGATATCAACAATAGAAGGAAAATTGGAAGTTTCACAAATACCTGGAAAATAACATACTCTTTTGTTTCAAGTTTTTATTTAAATTCCAGTTAGTTAACATATAGTGTAATATTAGTTAGAGAAGTAGAATTTAGTGATTCATCACTTATATATAACACCCAGTGCTCATCACAAGTGCCCATCACCCATTTAAACGCCCCCCACCAACCTCCCCTCCAGCAAGCATATTTGTTCTCTATAGTTATCTTTTTTCTTCTTTTTCTTTGTTTCTTAAATTCCACATGAGTTAAACCATATGGTATACACACACACACACACACACACACACACACACACACACACACACACACACACACACACACACACACACACACACACACCATACATCTTCTTTATCCATTCATCAGCTGATGAACATTGGGCTGTTCCCATAATTTGGCTACTGTTGATAATGCTATCAACATTGGGGTGCATGTGTCCCTTTGAATCAGTATTTTTGTATCCTTTGGGTAAATACCTAGTAGTGCAATTGCTGGATCATAGGATAGTTCTATTTTTAACCTTTTGAGGAACCTCCATACTGTTTTCCAGAGTGGCTGCACCAGTTTGCATTATTCCCACCGATAGTGTAAGAGGGTTTCCCTTTCTCCACACTCTCACCAATATCTGTTGTTTCCTGTGTTGTTAATTTTTGCCATTCTGACAGGTGTCAAGTGGTATCTCATTGTAGTTTTGTATTTGATTTGTATTTCCCTGATGATGAGTGATACTGAGCCTCTTTTCACGTGTCTGTTAGCCATCCAGATGTCTTCTTTGGAAAAATGCCTATTCATGTCTTCTGCCCATTTCATAACTGGATTATTTCTTTTTTGGGTGTTGAGTTTGATAAGTTCTTTATAGATTTTAGATACTAACACTTTATCAGACATGTCATTTGCAAACATCTCCCATTCTGAAGGTTGCCTTTTACTTTTGTTGATTGTTTCATTCGATGTGCATAATGTTTTTATCTTGATGAAGTCCCAATAGTTCATTTTTGCTTTTGTTCCCCTTGCCTCTGGAGATGTATCTAGTAAGAAGTTGCTATGGCCGATGTCAAAGTAGTGAAAACAACATACTCTTAAAAAAAAAAAACCAATGAGTCAAAGAAGAAATCACAAGGGAGATTAGAGAAAATGCTTTGAGACAAATGAAAATGAAAACAAAAACCAAAACTTATGGGATTCAGTGAAAGCAGTACTCAGAAAAATTTTAGTTGTAAATGCCTGCATTAAAAAAAAGAGAGAAAGATCTCAAATCAATAACCCAGCTGACATACTAAGGAACTAGAAAAAGAAGAGCAAACTAAGCCCAGAGCTACAGTAAGGAAAAAACAATAGAGATTAGAGTGCAGATAAAATATAGAATAGAAAATTAATAGTGTAATTAACAAAACCAAAAATTAGTTTTTGTTTTTTTTAAAAGATTTTATTTATTTATTTGAAAGAGAGAGACACACTAGAGAGGGAACACAAGCAGAGGGAGAGGGAGAAGCAGGCTTCCCGCCGAGCAGGGAGCCCGATGTGGGGGGCTCGATCCCAGGACCCTGGGATCATGACCTGAGCTGAAGGCAGACGCTTACCAACTGAGCCACCCAGGCGCCTCCCCCCTTTTTTTTTTCAAGATTTTATTTATTTGACAGAGAGAGACACAGCGAGAGAGGGAAATAATTAATAGTTAATAAATAGTTAATAAATAATAGTTCTTTAAAAAGATCAACAAAATTGACAAATCTTTTACTAGACTAAGGAGAAAAAGAGGGGACAAATCAGAAATGAAAGTAGGGATATAACTACCGACTTTTTTTTTCTTTTTTAAAATTTTTTTATTTATTTATTGAGAGAGAGAGAGAATGGTAGAGAGAGAGCATGAGAAGGAAGAAGGTCAGAGGGAGAAGCAGACTCCCTGCTGAGCAGGGAGCCTGATGCGGGACTCGATCCCGGGACTCCAGGATCATGACCTGAGCCAAAGGCAGTCACTTAACCAACTGAGCCACCCAGGCACCCAACTACTGACTTTCTACAAATAAAAACAATAAAAGGAAAAACTACAGGGGCTCCTCAGTGGCTCAGTCAGTTGAGTGTCCAACTCTTGACTTTGGCTGGGGTCGTGATCTTGGGGTTGTGGGAACAAGCCCTGCATCAGGCTCCATGCTCAAGTGGGGGGTGGGGTCTGCTGGAGATTCTCTCTCTCCCTCTCCCCCTGTGTCTCTCCCCTGCCTGCATTCTCTCCTCTCAAAAATAAAAAAATAAATCTTTAAAAGGAAAAAACTACAAGCAATTATACATCAACATATTAGATAACCTAGATTAAATGGTAAGTTCCTAGAAACATACAAACTAACAAAACTTATTTGAAAAAGAGAATCTGAAGAGACGTACAAGAGATTTAATCAATAATCCAAAATGTCCCAACAAAGAAAAAAAAAATCCAAGACAAGATTGTTTCACAGCTGAACTCTACCAAACATATGAAGAAGGTTTAATGCCAATCCTTCTCAAACTCTTCCAATAAATAGAAGGAACACAAAATCATTCCATGAGGCCAGAATTATTCAGACACCAAAGCCAGATCAAGACACCACACACACACACACACACACACACACACACACACACACACACACACACACACACACACACCCAATACCTCCAGATGTAAAAATCTTCAAGAAAATACTAGCAAGTTGAATGTAGTAGTATATTAAAATGATTACATGCTATGATCAAGTGGGATTTGTTCCAGTGTGGGTCACCATATGAAAGTCAATTAGTGTAATATATATTACCAGAATTAGGAGGAAAATCCATGTGATCATTCCTATTAACACAGAAAAGTATTTGACAAAATTCAATACCCTTTCATGATAAAAAATACTCAGTCACAAGGAAGAGAGAACTTCCTCAACATGCTAAAAGGCATAATAAAAAACCCACAGCCAATGTCATATTCAACTAGTGAAAGACTGAAAGCTTTCCGGCTACAATCAAGAACAAGACAAGGACTCCATCTCACAACTGCTATTCAACACGGTATCACAAATTCCAGTCAGAGCAATTAGGCACATATATGAAACAAAAGGCATTCTCATTAGAAACATAGTCAATGCAATCATTACCAAGACCCCAATGTCCTTTATCACACACATGGAAAAACCCACTTTAAAATTCATACAGAAATCTCAAGTGATCCCAAATAGCCAAAACAATCTCAGAAAAGCAGAAAGCTGAGATTCACACTTTCTGATTTCAAAGGCTACTACAAATTTATTGCAATCAAAACAGTGTAGTACTTGCATAAAGACAGCTCAATGGTTTATCAGAGAGAGCCCAGAAATAAAGCCTCACATATGTGGTCAAATGACTTGAAAAGGGTGCAAAACCACTTAATGAAAAAGGAGTTTTTTCAACAAATGATAGTAGGAAAACTGGATATCCACATGCAAAAGAATGTAGACTCTACCTAACACCATATACAAAAATTCACTCAAAACAGTGGAAAGCAATGACTCAACATTTATTTGCACACCAGTGATCAGAAAAGAATTATTCACAATAGCTAAAAGGTACAAGCATTCCAAGTGTCTGTCAATATGTGAACAGATTTTTGAAAAATGTGGTATATATGCACAGTGAAATATTATTCAGCCTTAAAATGGAACAAATTTCTGATACATCCTATAACATGGATGAACCTTAGAGACAAGCTAAGTGAAATACATCAACCTCAAAAAGATAAATATTGTATGATTACACTTAATGAGGTAACCAGAACAAATTCATAGAGACAAAAAGTAGAATAGTAGCTACTGGGGTCTGGGGTGAAAGGAGAACGGAGAGTTATTTGTTTAATGTGTGAACAAATTTAGTTTGGGATGATAAGAATGGATGGTAGTAATGGCTGCACAACAGTGTGAAGGTGCTTAAGGCCACTGAGCTATACAGTTAAAAATGGTTAAAATGGTAAATTTTATATTATATATACTTTACCAAAACAAAAAGATAATTTTTCTTAAAGTTTGTTTTTAAAACATGACCCCAACATAATACTGGGAAAGTCTAAACTCTTATGACCCTGAAACTTGCTAGACCCTCAATTCTTTATCTATGAAGCCTACACTGGTAATTTCTCCCATGAGAATGTACAACTCTAAAAGAGAGGACACAAGACTTAATTAATCCACAGAACCTGGAATAGCATATATGCACTTACAAACAACGCATTTTGTTTGTTTTTAAATAAATGGAAAACTTACCACATGAGCTGACAGTTACTCCTGTTATCATCTTGTGTCTTTTCCCACCAGCTATAGGAGGATTAGGTAATGGCAATATCTTATCTCAAATGAGATCATGAATGGCAAAGTGTTTTGCAAATTACATTATTATATTTAACATAGTATTATTAATAATGTATCTGTTACATGTAACAAATGTTACCATTTTATTTTCCCCAAAATTTAACTGCCAAGAACGATGATTCACTACATTTCTACTTTGTATAATTCTGAATGCTATTACTTAAATGGCACATGGTATTCCAGAAGATCTAAGGCTTGAGAGTCAGACAGATTTGAATCCTGACACTGTCATTTGCTAGCAATGTGACCTATAGCAGGTTATTTAGGTCTTTTCATTCCATCTTCTTTCTTTAATCTCATGCCTGTCATTTCTTCAACTCTATTTCAAATGAGTAAAAAAGTAATTTTACAATCTTAATACTCTGTGCCTCTAAATTAAGAGTGAATAAGATCAGGAAGCTCATGGAAATTCTGCAAAAATCAAGCTATTTTGTACACTGCTCCCACACCACCAAGGAACAGATGGTGAAGATTAACTGGCATTGTAACTTACAGACATGTAAGTGGTAAAATACCAAAAGAACTACTATTTGGAAAAGGTAAACAATTCTGCCAAAGAAAATTGGGAGAGTCAAAAAAATTTAAAAAGAATTATAACTGTTATATAATTCTTAAAAGCTTAGCAGGTCAGAGAGGTCAGTTCACAATAAAAGTATTCTTGGTATTTTAGGGGTGGGAAGTGAAGAAAGGGTAGGAAGAGGAAAGGGGAAGAAGAGAACAATACGTTCCACAGACTTCAATTTTTTTCTTTCTTTCTTCTTTTTTTAATAATAACCACAAAATAGGAGCTATTAGGATTAGGAAAAGATATAAAAATGTTTATAAGTATGTTAAATCTAAGTACACTACAGCAAGATCATAGATAATACAGATTTTAAAAAGATAAATATCAATAATACTAATAAAATTACCTCATAGAAATTCTTTTTTTTAAGATTTTATTTATTTATTTGACAGAGAGAGACACAGCAAGAGAGGGAACACAAGCAAGGGGAGTGGGAGAGGGAGAAGCAGGCTTCTTGCTGAGCAGGGAGCCAGATGTGGGGCTCAATCCCAGGACCCTGGGATCATGACCTAAGCCGAAGGCAGCCACTTAACAACTGAGCCACCCAGGCGCCCCATAGAAATTCTTTTTTTAAAGATTTTATTTATTTATTTGTCAGAGAGAGAGAGAGAGAGAGAGCACAAGCAGGGGGAGTGGCAGGCAGAGCAGGCAGAGGGAGAAGCAGGCTCCCTGCTGAGCAAGGAGCCCAATGCAGAACTCAATCCCAGGACCCTGGGATCACGACCTGAGTTGAAGGCAAATGCTTAGCCGACTGAGCCACCCAGGCATCCCTAGAAATCCTTTAAAAGTTTGATTTAAAACAATAAAGTAATTCACTTTACCCATTTTAAAATTAATAAAAAGTTAAAGTAAAAGTTAAAGAGGTATAACAATATCATAAAATGCCATTGATTTGGACTCCCCAATTCCACTGGACTATGAGCTCCACAAGGTAAAGAACTTTTATTGGTTCAATCACTGATGTTTTCCTAGTGCCTGAACTAGAATGGCGCTCAGCATATATAGCGGGTGTTCAGTATTCACTTCCCACCCCTAAAATACCAACAACTAGGTTACCTCCGCTCCTAATTAATATTAGTTTTTCAATACACAAAAGGAAATACGTCTTCCCTATTTTTTAGAGTAATTTACTCTGTGGTTATTCTATAGTTATTTATACATTGCTTCACTTTGAGAAAGAATTTAAACCAATACAAAAGATACTTTGTATTTTCTTCAGTAGACTTTCAAATTTGCTTCAGATTATATTCATACTTATACGTTTTCAGCTTTCTTCAACTTCTAAGAGCACAGCTTGAAAAAAAAACCCACAAAGTTTTTCAGTGCAACCATTCATCATCTCACTCTACTCATCTCTGTCTTTGCAACAGTTTCTCATGGAGTGGGAAGACAACAATCATGTCACATTTACTTACAGGGAAGTTCTCTATTTCCCAGTGTATAACTGCTAATAAATTCTCTCCAGGTCAAGCCACTCCTATAGCTTTTCCCAGATAGCAGGTCATTCAATGTCATTCTTTGTAGTAGTATAATTTCTTAATTTCCCCAAGAATTTATTTCCCCTTCTCCCTTCTCAGTCAATTGTATAGCTTGTACACAGTATATGTGCTGTACCTGAAGGCAGTATACCTGTTTCTTTAAAAATATTTGGTAACTAAGATACTTCCCTAATATTGGGAAAACTACGATCTGTTTCTTTAAAATTAACAAGATTCTTTCCCTGAACGTTCCTGCACAGTCTCAACTAGATAAGCAGTCCTTAAGACAAATACTACCTACTTAATTTGTAACTGTTTCTAACACCACACAGCTGAATTCATTTCCATTATTAAGGTTTACTGGTATTGCTACAGCAGGAAGTTAGGAACTGGTATACCTTTCTGTGAAAACAGAAAAAAAATCCTGAGACTGCAACAGGAGAAAGATGAATTCTTGGCCTTCCAAATCCACAAAGATGTTGGGCACATTCGGTACCATTATAATTTTGTTTCAGCTATGTTGAACAAGGTTTTCTGTGAATCATCTCATTATTTTAACTGTTTTTTGAAATAGGGAAATGTTCTAAACTGACTGAAAATAACTTCTTGCATACTACATATCTTCATGTCTGAATTGCAAACTGCAAGTCTGATGGAATCAAGTATACCGTAATTTCCTGTATTTTCATAATTAAATTCTGGTATTTATCAATAATAGAACCTTATGTTTTATATTTTCTTTAGTAAAAATAAGATAATAATTTGTCTCTTCACAGGAAACATATTTTACCCTTTTTTTAATATTTTTTATTTATTTATTTGACAGAGAGAGAGAGCACAAGCAGGGGAAGTGGCAGGCAGAGGGAGAAGCAGGCTTCCCGCTGAGCAGGGAGCCCAACGCTGGGTTTGATCCCAAGACTCTGGGATCATGATCTGAGCCTAAGGCAGCCGCTTAATTGACTGAGCCACCCAGGCGCCCTTTAATTACCCTTTATTTATTGACTTTCTTCACATTGAGATATCAAAATATAAGACAAAAGGCAATTCAACAAAGATCAAATATCAAATTATGACTGCTGAGCCCAATTCCATCCCATGTATATGGTAGTTCATTTGGTCTCTCAAATGAGATACCAGAGAAGTAGCAGTACAGCTTTCCCAATATTATGAAATATTCTCTCTTTAATTAGAGTAGGATAATATCCATAACCACATCTGTGTACTTTAGGTTTTCATCAAATATACACATATATTAGCAAGGCAGTTTCAAAAGACTGTATTTACTACAACTACTTTCAAATATCCACTGTAATGAACAAGAAAAAATAACTTACTGTCTCTGAGTGTTTCCCAAGCCCACTGATCATTTTTGAAGAAGAGATGTCGTTTGATTTCTTCTACACCATTTCGCCCTAATCTCACCTCTCTGAATAGAGGGAAAGAAAAAAGTTATGAATCACTTAAGATATTATTATTATAACCTGTCCAGATATATTTGTGGGCATAATGCTAAATCTGTGCATAATGATAAAAATAGTACTATGTCACCTTGAAATTTTATTGGTTTTCAGTATAATTTTCAACTTAAATAAAAAATAAGTTGAAGATAGAATATTGAAGACTTTTTAGAAAAATATATATGAAAAACAGACTTGTTGATACTCCATGACTTTTCTATCGACAATGAAAATCCTAATAAATCACTCCCTTTGTTTCATTAGCATAATGAATAAAACACAATGAATTTTCTTGACAGCTCTTAAACACTGTGGTAGCTATACATTTTTTGCAATCAACTTTACTTCACACCAAATGCTAAGAAAAACTCAGAAAGACATCCTAAATTTAAAATCTCTCCTTTACACACTATTATAAATATTTCCGACCTATCAGAAACCAATGACAACTAATTCTTGACATTACTACAAAACTGAGAGTTTTAATGGGATTCCTGGCCTCTTAGGCAAGCATAGAGATAAAATGTTTAAAATGTGCCTTTAGTGGATTTGGAAAGGGGAACTTAGCAACTTCTGTTTTCTACTTTAGTGCTTATAAACAACAAGAACACCCTGAATTCCAAATTTTTTCATGAGTTAAAAGATAAATTGCTTTTGATATAATGTGACACCTTCTTGAAGAAGCTTTCATGGACTCTCCCAGACTGGATCAGGGAACTCTCCATAGTTCTATGGCAGATAGACAGTACTTAACTCAGGAGTACTTATCTCTCTGTACAATAAACATCTCATTCACTTGTCTGTTTCCCTGAAAGGACTATGTGGTTAGTGGAGAACACTGGCTGTGTATCTTTTTCATTTCTATATCCCTAACACCTAACACACAGCACAGTACTTATATTTATAAAGCACATATTAAAATGTAAAAATATGAAAGACTACATTTCAGGCTCTAAAGGACATATGAAGGATGGCAAATTTATATTAATTAAAGTGAATCTGAAACTGAAATATATCTAAAGGTACTAGGCCTCCCTAATATTTAAATTGACAACATACAAACACAAATATTAAACATAATCTTAGTTAAGTCATGTGGTTCATGTTTAAATTTAAAAAGTAAACCATAAGCGTACACATAATATACCATTTTTGTTTCTAAAACATATACATGCATATACATTTATAAAAATGCTTACTGAATCTGAAAGACATCATACCAATGACCATTTCCAGAGGGAAGGAGGCAGGATATAGCTTTGCACTATTTACTTAATTTCAACAAAATATAATTCGTATATAATTACATCTTTTTTCCAGCTCTAGTGAGGTATAATTGACAAAATCTTGAGATATGTAAGATGTAAAAAAGTGATGTTTTGATATATGTACACATCGTGAAAGGATTCTCCCATTGGGAATTAACACATCTATCACTTCACTTATTCACCTTTCTTTTTGGTGAGAACATTTAAATTCTACTCTTAGCAAATTTCAATTACACAATACTGAATTATCTTAAATGGCATCGATTAGAAGATGCATCATTTTTCCATCACTAGGAAAAAAATGTTCCCAATTAAATTAATACGTGGCATTGTAAGATGCACTCTAATTTCAGAGATGTTACATTTAAAAAAAAAAAAACCTTCAGACTCAAGAAAATATAATTTTTATACTTAACCAAGTTAAAAATTCAACAATGAAATTTAAAAAATCATCTGGTCTAGCCATCAGAAAAGAATTTACCCCAATTTCTTAGGTAAGGCAAGTAGTTTGAGATCCAGAAAGTCATCCAGAATACCACAAAATATTATATTTCACTGACATTAATGATTTGGGGAATGGTAATATTTTTATCCCAAGAGTTAAAATTTGGAAGCTGAGATACAGACCTCAAATACTAAGCAGCAAAATGAGTATTTCCTTAGAATAAATTAAAGTTCAATGTTAAGATTATTTACCTGTCAGTAAGGAAGGCACAAATAAGATTTTTTGCTTCTTTTGATATATCATTATCATCAGGAAAAGTAAGTGAATTTTTATGGTTCATAATCTTACTGTAAGTTCCAACCAGAGAATCTGCATAAAAAGGTGTATCACCTAAAAAATTGATAGGAAAAACAAAAGCAAATAAGATACATTAAAAAAATCAGTTTCAAAGGAAAAGAGTCAATGTTACATGTTTAAAGATTACTACATATGCATTAAAGACATATACTTAACATATAAAAAAATAACACATCACAAAGTTGCTTTAGGCTTCTAAATAACTTTTAAAAACACACAAAGTAGGTTTGGATCGGTTTGTTTTCTACAAACAAAATTAACTTTGCTTAATGCAATAAATACCTTATTGGAAGAAGCCAATGGCTAAGTTTTAGGATGAACAACTATGTTAGAGGTATACAAAATTCTCCTTTACTCACCTACAAGCATTTCATATAAAAATACCCCAACTGACCACCAGTCACATTCGCGTCCATAATAGCCATCACCACCTTGAGATTTTAATACTTCAGGGGAAATGTAATCAGGTGTTCCAACTGCTGTATCACATCGTACCATACCTTCCTAAAAAAAAGAGTGGCAGGTCAACTTTTTAATTAGAATACAAATATAAATTCTGAATGATTTAAAAGGATTTTCCAACAAAACCTGCAGACCTCTCAGTCTTTGGGCTATAAAATATATCAAAGCCTAATGCAAACTTGACAAAAATGAACACAGTCTAATCACGTATATATATTATATACCCAATATACCTGAAATGTGTGTGCTTGTGTGTGTGGATACATCAGTGACTTTTACTTTGTAATATTACTCATTAGAAAGACACACTGCCAACCAGTTGTGCCAATATAATGACCTCATCATAACTGGAGAAAACAAGTATTTAAGCCAATTCAAACAGATTGAGGGACTGAGAGGATGAACCATTTGATAGCATTAATATATAAATGCTGATTTAATTTTTTTAACTAAAATAGCCATTCAATCTAACCATGCTTGAAACTGTAAAGAAAACATACAAGAATTAACTGTACAAATATAAAATGGGGAACTATGTGTAATGGAAAAGGGCGTAATAGTACTGAGCATACTGAATATCTATTTAATATGCATTTTAACTCTCCAAAAAAAAAATCCCTAAATCTAAATGCAAAAGCTATACATACCTATTACTAATTTTAGATGGTATTAATGCAATAGAATTATAATTAAATGTTCACATAAACGTTTTCATATAATGTTTCCTTCTAAGCAGTAATTTTCCTTTTAAAATAATAAATACAACTTTTTGGCTATTGTTCTGTGATAAGTTTCCAAGAATATAAACTGTTTCAACTGAAACAAATTAGCATACTTGCCACTTCAGCTATAAATATGTTATTTATTTTATAAATAATGAGGACAGATAGTTTCTTTAAAGATTGACTCCCAAAATAAGCAGTAAGATCTTCTACATTTTAACAGAAAGCTAAGTAAAACACTAAAAAATACACACATCACTGAAATCCAGTTTTTATGAAAGTCTAATTTTAATACTGGTCTTAGCATTTAGTGACTAGTTCAATTTCTAGTTACTAATAGTACTGTATATTACATAGTTGCTATAAAGGATTTAATAAATGGGGCAATCAACACTTACCTTAGGTAGAGAGGAAAATATAAATCACTTACAAGTTACTAATCAACATTGAAATCATGGCATCTATTTCAACAAATAAGACAGGTCATAATCAATTCTGTTACAAGACTAGCTATGGTTAGTACATTCTTAAAGCATTTTCTAAAAAGCAGCTATCTTGAATTAGCAATATTATTTAACCTTATTCATCTTCATACAAGTACCAAAATCTGCTAACTTCAAATGTCCAGATTTATCCAGCAGCATGTTATCAGGTTTCACATCTCTGAGGGAGAAAAAAAAGAGTATTTCTAAAACCAGACACTGATAAAAATTCTATGAGGCAGTTATTTTAGGCCTTATATCCTCACTCATTGTAGATAAGGCCATTTTTGATCCATATGTGCTCTCTCTATCCACATCTATAAACTGAACTTCAGCAGGGAAACTCCTTTATACGTCAAGGCCTCAGAGAAAGACATTTAATATTCCATTTTCTTTTAAAAAGAGTTTGATTCTTCCAAGGGGGAAAGCAAACCATTTGAGAGAGAATAACCATAAAAAACATAATACACAAAAAACATAACTGAAACAAACTTTTCAACTGAAGTACATAAATAACCCCAGGGCAGGGTCTAAATCGCTTTCATTTTTGTATCCCTGGCACTTAATGAGCATAGCAACTGCACTGGATTCAAGTAATGTTCGTAAAACAAATGAAATTGTTCTTCTAGCAAATAAATATGATCTATTCATTATTAAAAGCAAACTGATTTGTATATAAAAAAATTAAAAGTGTTTAACCCTAGGACATACCTCAGAAAACAGCTTATAATTTTTATTGTTCAGAACACCAAATAAAAGTATATAACCAGATTAAGGGACCATTTACATCAACATTAAACTGACATAATAAAACTATGAATTTCAAAGTCTTAAATTCTGAAATACCACTTATCTCACATGAAGGAGAATAGGTGGATTTTGAGTAGGAAATGCCAATCAAATAAAGTTTAAGTACTTTTCAGCTTCCCCCTTCAACAAATGAAAAAATTTAAAGCATTTTTATCTTTACCTATGAATGAAACCCATGGAATGGATTGCATCCAATGCAAGAACTACTTCTGCGGTATAGAATCGTGCCCATTTTTCAGGCACATCATAGTTGCTCATTAAGTTTACAAGATCTCCACCAGGCATGTACTCCATCACCATGTAGAGATAACGATCATCTTGGAATGCATAAAAAAGCTATACAAATACAAAAAAAATCATTAAGATTAAGCAAAATGGTTTCATTTAAAAAATGACAAAAATACTAATGTAAGATTTAATTAAAATAATCAAATTGTAGTTACTATAGCACTCTTAACAAAACACACAAACATAAATATCACAAAGGCCCCTAAATATGCAAAGGAACTGTGGTTATTTCTGAGTTAGATGGAAACTTTCTTCTCTATACATTGCTACACTAATTCAATTTTTTACAGTGAGAATTTTTAAAAATTACAGTAGTTCCAATAAAGAATATACAAGTCTCCCAAGCAAAGAAATATTATGACTCTGATATGTGTGCTCTTGTGAGGTCTACTGTTAAATTTATATCAATACCACAATTCTCAAGAAGTTTGAAAAACTGAACTACAGGCTCAGCTGTCCATTAGCCATGTGATTGGGCAATTTATTTAACCTCCCTAAGTCCCTGTCACCATAATCCCTTCCAGAAAAATGTAAGGGACTATACCTTGTTTGACTTTTATACCTGCTGCTAGGTCAGAGTCTGGACCTAGTAGTGGCAGTTTGCAAATGCTTAAAAATGTCTAATCAACAGAAGCATAAATTAATCTATAATTGGAGATATACCAATAGGGGTTAACTGCCTTTCAGAGTTGTTGAAAGGATTAGTGAATGTAGAAAGCACCTGGCACAACAGATGCTCGGTAAGTAATAGCAGTCAATGGGAGGAGGAGCAGTAACAACTAACAGGAAGAGGGCAACAGCTAGAGTGAAGCAGGAAGAGTGAAATCCATTGATAGAAAACTGGCGAGAACAGCAGGCACAGATGTATTTATTATGTGACCTGGGTTGAAGCTTAAAAAAAAAAGCAAATTTACAAAAAAACATTTAAGTAACATGAGATCAGAATCAAACTAAAATAAAGCCCTAGAAAAAATGATACCTTATTTACACAGTCATTTGTCTTAAAATCTTTTTGTTTCATTTTTTCAACAGTTTTTAATGACTTTAATTACAGATTTAGTTATTTTAAAAAGATATTTTAGGGACAGATAAGAAACTAAGTGGCATCTCATGGCTAGCCCAGATTAAAGTATATAATTTATCATTTGGGCACCACAATTAAAGAAACAACGTTGATTTGGTGGTAGTTTACCATATTTATAGACAATGTATCAAGAAAAGCAAAGCTTCAAGTACTAAGTTGTAAATTTAAAAATTATGTCCTATGTCTTTTAACTATCTACAGAACACTGAAGATTTTCTGTATCACTGGTTCTCACCCAGAGGAAATAATTGTCCCCTGACCACCTACACCCCTCCCACTACTACCAGGTAAACATTCAACAATGTCTAAACACAATTTTGGTTGTTACAAATGGTATGCAGGCTGTGGAGAGCTGCTAGTGGCATCAACTGGGTAGAAGCCAGGGACGCTGCTGAAAATCTGATAATGCACAGGACAGCCCCAAAAACAAAGGACTACCTGGCCCCAAGTGTCAATAATACCAAGCCCACAAATCCCTGCTCCACACAGCTGATAAAAACAGAGCAGACATTTCAAGTATAAAAAATCATCCGTAACACTCAAACATTTTCCACATCCTTTTTATTCCAATTACTAGTGTGCTTATTTAGGATACTCTTCATTATATATTGTAAATTAATAAGTCATAAGATTCATGTTAAGAATTTAGAAATGGTCTAGTCAACACAGTTTTTTTTTAAACCAGAAGATTTACTTCCCCCCATATGCATTCTTACATAACCCCAATACGTAAGACACATAAAATATGGAGCTACTCTAGTTGAGGCAGAAATAGAAAACCCAGAATTATAACCTCCTCAAATTCTTGCTTGTCCCCATGACTTCACTTGAGGTATTCTCCACAGGTGAAAATAACCAATCAAAGCCAATTTCCCCATTTTTCAGCATGGAAACTGAGGCCCAGAGATGTAAATAACTTGGCCACAGCTTCACCAATAGGTTTTTGACAGTTAAGACTAGAACTTACAACTACAAACTTCTAGTGTATTTTTCTTCCCACTGAAAAACCTAGAGCCAACACAATATTATTTGAAGGCCTACCTTAACTCACCTCTTCCTTAATTTTTCCATTCCTTCCTCTCCACAAAATGAGAGAGACAAATAGATGAACAGATGGTTAAATAAATAGAGTAAGAGGATCTCATATTTGGGGAAAAAACTTGAATTTCAATATTAAATAAAAGTATCTACATAGAAGATAATAATATATGACTTCCCCCAAATCAGAGTATTTAAATTTTTTTTTTTCTTTTAGATTTTACTTATTTATTTGACAGAGGGAGACACAGCGAGAGAGGGAACACAACCGGGGGGAGTGGGAGAGGGAGAAGCAGACTTCCCGTGGAGAAGGGAGCCCGATGTGGGGCTCGATCCCAGGACCCTGGGATCATAACATAAGCCGAAGGCAGACACTTAATGACTGAGCCACCCAGGCGCCCAAGATTATTTAAATTTTCTAATATTTAAAGTCTACAGACACATAATTATTTTGCTTTGGCCTTACTTTCCTCCTAGAGACAATTCAATAAAATTAAATTTTATTATTTAAAAAAGTAACAATACATTAGACAATTTTGTAATTGCCAATAAATTCTCTTTTACTGTTCTAAAAAAAACAAACTAAGCTTCTCCAATATGTTTAGTTACAAACTACTACAGCAATAATGAAACAGTAGCAAAATCATACCTGGACGACCCAAGGGCTGTTAGCAAAAGCCATGATGTCCCTTTCTTCCCAGAAAAAAGCAGAATCGGATCTCTTAATCATTTCAAATTTACTGAGAAGCTTCATAGCATATACCTTCCTAGTGGATTTATGCCTTACCTTTAAAATTGAAAACAGAAAATAATGAATCTTTTGTTGACATTTAAAGCTCAGCATTCACCAGAACAATTTACCAAATGATTTTAACGCCTTGTTAAATAACATAACATCACTGTTCTAGCTACTTTTTTTCCATCTCTTCCATCTGATTTATCCCAATTAGATAATGTCAAGGCTTCAATTACCAGAAGGCAAGTAATGTTAGAAAAGAATCTTTACTCCTATATAATAGCACACTCCCCTTTCTCCACCCTGTTATGCATGCTGCTTTCTATTTATAAAACTTAGGATTCCATAACATTTTAGAAGTCTAATATTACAAAAAAAAGATTTCTCTTCTGACACTTGAAACCTCTTCTCTATCGATGGATGCCTGGGGAAAATATTTCATACTACTGCTGAATGTGACTCTAGGCTTTCACATCCTTTGGCAAGACTATCTACAGCAATTAAAAGCAACAATTTTATAAAAACAATATCATCCCAAATAATGTATGTTAAACACGCAAATGGATTTTTAATTTTATTGTTTTTAATCTCATTAAAATAACCTACCAATTGAACTTCTCCAAATGCACCTCTACCAATCACCTTCACTACTTCATAATCTTCAGCTTTCATTCGTAAATCTCTAATTTTATTTATTGTGTCTTTATCTGTATGAAAAGAAGAGTTTGTGATTTTAAATCATTGAAGCATTACAACTAACACTGTTTATTTTACATTCAAGTCCTTGAAAAACAAAAAAAAAGTATTAAGCATTACTTCACAGTAAACACTTATAAAGGAGAAATGTTCAATGTATTAAGAATTGTTTTAAATAAATTCTGGAATGACTTCACTCTAGCTATTAAAATATTTTCATTAAAATTTAACTGGATATTTCAGAAAATATACTACTAATACACATGGAAGACAATCAGTTAAGTACAGAGCAAATGTGAATTGAAGGATCACAGGTATATGTTTTAGATTAGTGAAATAAAATTTTCTTTTTATCAAGTCAGTTTTGATAATCCCCCAAGAAGATATAAATAATTGAAGATATCCAATGTTGAAAAAAATCATATACTTATATCAATATGTTTCTCTATTTGAACCTAGATTTTAACTTAAAACACAGTGGGAATCACTGCAATTATTTATATAAACCTGTCACGCTACGAACTACAATAATTTACAAATCCCCACTGGATAGATATTCTAATTCCTAATTTGGTCATAGATTAAAATAGGGCTATTTTAATCCACATGGGTCAACACTGGCATGAGATTACATGGAAAAGCTTCACATTTCAGAGTGTACAAAATAAAGAACAGCTATTAAACTTAAGTTCTAGGTCCTAATAAAAACTGATTACATTCTTGTCTTTCTTTTTAAAAGCACATTTAAACTCAAGTGTTTATGTATATTATGACCAATAAACACATGCAAAAGAAAGCAAATTTTTACACAAGGATAACATAAGTACACTTAATTTTAGGTTACATATCAATTGCAAGATGCATCAGAAAGATACAGACAATAATCAATATACTGCACAATTATTTGTGTCTACCATGCAGTCTCTATAGAATCACTGTAGATATATAAAGATAACTTTAAAACACAGTTCCTCCTCTTAAGGAGTTCAAACTCTAGCAAATGAAACAGAAACAAACAATGAAAAAAAGTACAAAAAAAAAAAGGGAAAAGAAAAGAAAAAGCTATGAGGAGGATAAGCAGAGTTTGTAGAAAACTAAGGAAGACGCCTAACCCAAACCTGCCTGGGAAGGAGGTGGCTAGAAAAGGCTTTCTGAAAATGGTAACACCTAAAACAAGTCTAAAATGGAGCACAGCAGTTAGCCAGGTGGGGAGAAGAAAAGAGAATACTATAGGCAGATGGGCAATATAAGCAAAGGCACAGAGGAACTACATATAAGCAGCTCTGCTGCTCAAGTATCAAGTTTGTGGTAAGGGTTCAAAGGAGACACTGGAGAGTCCCAAACTGGTAAAGGAGCTTGAACTTTACATGTAGGCAAGTATTTATAAAACTATTATTTAATCATAAAAAATATTTTCTCACAATAAAATTTAAAGCAACTCAATTTTATAGAAAAGAAAGTGCTCTGCTTCAGGAGGGTAGCGGTGCCGTGGTCAGGATATCAGAGAGGGGCTGGAGTTTCATCTACTTTATACTCTTCCATAAAGCAGCCCCTGAGAGTCCTGTGGGATCTGCTGGGAACTGAGAAACACCATGAAAAGAAATAGGCAGATAAACAACACGGTCAAATTTACATTTCAGCTAAACCACTCTGGGAAATATGTAAAAAGATGAACTCAATAAGGACAAGACTGGGGGTGGGGAGAATTTTAAGAGTACTGTAATATTCCAGATGAGAGTTAAGAAAGTCCTGAACCAGGATGTGTTATATAATAATAGCCTGTGAGGTTGAGAAAGGATCCCTAGCTCTGGTTATATGAGGTTGAGAGCCATAAATAGGCTGAAAAGTCTGTTGTTTGAGCCCAGAAAATATATCTGCTGCAAATTTATGTGGGAATGACGATCTTGCTTCCTGTTTTAATTTCTAACAGCACAGGAAGTGTATAAAGTAGCTTGATATGTGATTCAAACAACATTAGTTGTCAGAATGACTTTATTACATTTGAGTATGGCATTAAACTACTGTCTTGCATTTTAATTTTAGGTTAAGAAACATTATCAAAAAACTAACTTCCAAAGTCAATCAGTATTTAATGAAAACTCAGTTAACAGTTGGGAGTGGCTCTAAAAACCTTCATCTTGGTCTGTCTTAGCTCATGCTGCCATACAAAATACCACAGACTGAGTGGTTTAAACAATATTCATTTTTTTTCACAGCTCTAGAGTCTGGAAGTCCAAGATCAGGGGACCAGCATGTTTGATTCTTGTGAGGCCTCTCTTCTTGGCTTGTAGGCAGCTGCTATCTCTGTGTGTTCACATGACCTCTTCCTAGTGTGTGACAAGGTAAGGACACTGATCCTATCTTATCAGAGCCTCACCCTTATAACCTCATTTAACCTTAACTGCCTCCTTCTGACCCAATCTCCAAATACAGTCATTGGGGGTTAAGGCTTCAACATATAAATGGGGGGTTAAGGGGACAACACAAAATTTAGTCCATACCAGTCCTTAAAAAAAAACACAATTAACAGCACCACTGCTAAGACATCAACTTACTTTATACTAAGATAAATTGAATGTTCAGTTCCAATTTCTGACAAAAATTTACTGATGATTTACAGACAAAAAGAACTGATGTTAAGTTAAGTCCATGAAAGTGAGTGATGTGTGTACCACTGACACTGTGGTTCAATAAAACATGATAGATTCAAATATTTTCCACAAAGTACCTGCTGATGTGTAATACAAAATAACTATAGGCTTTAAAGACCTTGTGTTTTCCTAAGCTTTGGCAGTTTGTCCAACTAAGCCTTTTTCTGTACCATACATAATTTTAACTACTATCACTTGTAACACACCTCAGCAGACTCCTCTTTAAGCTGTACTTAGTATTTTCTCCACTTCTTTAAAAATATTCTTGCCTGTACTTGTTCCATGAAGACTACACATAGAGAGTGTAAGTCTTTAGTTACTTCAAACTCAGCACTGACTCCTCAAACAAGAGTCAAGGAAAATCAAAGTTGTTTGTCTTATTTTTTGTCTATTGATGTTGCTCTCGATGACCTCAATTCTTTGAGCAATTGTTCTTGCCAAAAAGCTAATAGTCTTAAGGCAATTTTTCTCTCCACACATTTTTTTTTGCTGCTGCAAACACTCATCATTAGTGAATGGCTTTCCCTGTTCGGCTAATAAGCCACTCATAAACTAATGTAAGGTCGCAGCCTGATTCCTTTTTTATTTTTGTGAAGAAAATTCTGTGATGAGATATTCCATTTCAAGTTTTCTATTTTTTCTGACTGTTGCTTTCTTGTGAGTTGGGAATATTATGATGAGGACTCACTCTGGTAACATCAAATATATTATTTTAGCACAGCAACAATGTCACTGCAAAATAAACACAATGCTTTGCCTTTTAACTTCACAAAATAATCCACAGTTCACTGTGCCTCAAAATGATAACACTCAAAGTTGTTTTCTTTTTTTTTTTTTTTTGACACAACGGGTATGCAGCGGCAATAAAAAATAAAATGTTGTGGTATGGTGATACACATGAAACACTGTTCCATTGTAACTGTACCACCATGATTTAGCTGAGTAGCAGTGTGAACCAATAACAGTGTCATGTATAATTTCTGTCACAAGTACTCAATTCAGCCACTGGAGCACAAAACCAGTCACAAGACAATACATAAGAATGAATGTGGCAATATCCCAGTAAAACTTTATTTATGGACACGGAAATCTGAATTTCATATAATTTTCACATGTCATGACATATTTTTCTTTTGACCTTTCATCAATCACTTTAAAAATATAAAAAACATTCTTTGTTCATAAGACATAAAAACAGGTGGTGGGCCACAGGCTAACTGTGGGTTGCAGTCTGCCAACCCCTGCTCTAATTGAAACCCAGCTCCCCACAAAGGACACTGCTTCCCTTGCAGCTCTCAAGTGGTGACCTTTACCTTCACTCACATGCCTTATACCACTGGCCCTGAAAGTGGGACAGGTGAACTCCACTATTATCTCTATACCCCCATCCTGAATCTGCCAGCTTTGATTTTCATGTTATTAGGTCATATTTCTCACTACCTCTCATTATTGCTATAATCCACTGACTCGCAGGTCATCACATTTCAGTTAGAAAATTTTAGTTCCTGGTTTACTGACCTCTCCAATATTCACCTGTTTTAATTCTTAGGGATTTTATTATATCCATGGACGACACTTCTAATATCCTGGCCTCTCAATACCTTTAACTTCTCTCCTTCAATGCTCTTGTCCTGTACATTTTCTTCCCTCTTCTCAAACCTTGCACAGCTCTCCCACTGATCCTCATTCATAGCTAAGACATTTTTGGTTATCATCCTGAATCAAATAAAACAATGAGAAGAAAACTGCCACAGATTTACCACCACCACCACCACACACACACACACACACACACACATTTAACTGCCAAAATGTGCAGGTATATATTTGGTCACCTTCTACTACAGGAGAATACTGCTATTTTACACCAATCTTTCCACCAGTGATGTCACATCCTTTTTCACTAGTTCAAGGACATGGGTCCAGCAATACTACCCTCTTTCTCTTGCATTTTTAAGTTTCCCCTTTTCTAACCAGATCCTATCATGCTTATTTTCATTCTCATCTTAAACGTATCTCTTCATCCCATTTCTCTCACCAGCTTCTTCTGCCCCATTACTCAACTTCACTACAGCAAAATCCCTCAAATGTTGTCTATCCTCTCAGTTTCTGTATCTTTCTTCATATTTGCTTTTAAGTCCATTTAGGAGGGATTTGGCCACTATCTTTCTATCAAAGCTGCTTGTCAAAGCCACAAATTACCACCATGTTGCTAAATCCAATGACAAATTCTCAGTTCTCATCTTGACATTATTAGCAGCTTTTGACAGTTTGGTCCCTCTCTGTTGGTATACTTTCTTTACTTGACTTCCACATTCTTCCAACAATGCTGAGGATATTTTTTCAACCTCAATAGTTACTTCTCAGTTGCCTTTGCTGGCTCCTCCTCTCCCAGAGTTCTTAACACTGAGCATCTCAAGGCTTAATCTTTCATAGTGTTTTCTTCTCTGTTTACCTTTATTTCTTTGGTGGCCTTTAAAAGCCATCTACATGTCAACCAATTTTTATGGCTAGTCCAGATCTCTCTCTTAAGCTTCAGGTTTATATAATCAATTGCTTACAAAATATATCTACTTGGGTAACAGACCTCTCAAATTTAATGTGTATGAAACTGAAGAGATGTTTTCACCCAAAACCTCTACCTGTGATCTCCATATTTCTGTTAACAGAAACAGTTCAATTTTGCTAAAATCTAGGGAGCATGCTTGAGTCCTTTTTTTTTCCTTACACACCACATCCTATTATTCAGGAAAATATGCTAGCTCTACCTTTGAAATACTATCTCCAATCTGATAACTTTTCACTTTCTACACTGCTAACATGCTGGACCAAGCCACTATCATCTCTTCCTAGGATTACTACAATTGCTTCTTAACTGATGTCTATCCTTGCCTCTCCATATTTTATTCTTAACCCTAGGTGATATTCTTAAAAACACAAGTCAGAGCATGTCACTCCTCTGCTTAAAACTCTCTAATGTCTTGCCATCTCAGCCAGAGCAAAAGTCAAAGATCTTACAATGGCCTACAAGACTCTACATGACCTAGCCTATTTCCTTACTTCTCTGACATCATCCTACTATTCTTCTTGCTCAATCCTCTCCAGCCACAAGGGCTTCTTCCTTGCTTGCTGCCTCTCAAACATGCCCGATATATTCTTCCCAAAGTCTTCGCACTGGCCGTTCCTCTGTATGCCATTCCCTTCCCTCAAGCAACTGCTTGGCTAATTCTCTCAAGTACTTCAACAATTTTCTCAAATATCATTTTTTAGTGAGTCCCAAACTAGTCACCTTATCTAAAACTGCAGAATTCTCAAAACGTCCAATCCTTCTTACAGTATTCTATGTTTTTCCCATAAGTAACAACTTCTTTGTCATTTACAGAATTTGTTTCATGCAAAATTATAAATTTGGTAAGCCCTCATTAATTCTAAGACCAATAAATAGGATTATGTAACCATTAGACCCTTTTACCAATTTCTGATTGTCTACTTTGTAGAGCTAAGTGATGCTGACAGAAAGCTAAGATTCAGAGAAGTGAGATATTACTCCACAGCACAGTAAGCAAAAAATAAAATGGGTAAATTGAGTCACAAAAAGACACCATAAGTCTTGACTGGCCACTAACTAGCTAATCAGTCCCTAAATAATCATCAGTTAGCAAAAGAGGCAGAAAGATTGATAATTTATAGTTTCAGGGTTACCAACAATTCAAAATGATTTCAATCACACACTCTTCAACCTAACTTTCTAGAAATCAACTGGATGATTTTTCTTAAGAATCCTTAAAAAAAAAAAGTCACAATTCATATCCAGTAAATTCTACTTCTAGAAATTTTTCCTAAGGAAGTTAGATATAATGTGGAACCAAGATTTTTACAATGTTTTTTCAAATATACAGATTGAATAATTTTATATACATATAATGGAGTATTAGGCAACATTTAAAATTGTGTTAAAAAAACAAGACGAAATCAGAAAGGGAGACAAACCATAAGAGACTTAATCATAGGAAACAAACTGAGGGTTACTGGAGGGGAGGGGGGGTGGGGGGATGGGGTAACTGGGTGATGGACATTAAGGAAGGCACGTGATGTAATGAGTACTTGGTATTATATGACCGATGAATCACTGACCTCTACCTCTGAAACCAATAATACATTATATGTTAATTAACTGAATTTACATTAGAAAGAATAATCACATAGAATGAACATATAATGTTGAGCAAACAGAATAAACTGCACAAATATATAAACACAAATATATATTGGTACATGTGAACAGAAAAAAGACCATAAGGAAATATAGCAAAATAATACTTGTAATCATTTCTGAGTGTGGTGGGATTTCAGATTATTTTATTCCTCACATTTTCTATATATTTCAAATTTTCTATGATAACTATTGCTTTCTCATGAGAAAAAGACATATCTGCCTAGTCTAAAATCTGAGATTATAAAGTGACCATAATTTTATGTACCATCACAGACTGTAAGACACATCCTAATTGTTAAATAAGTTTTTTTAAATGTCAGGATGAAATATAGTAATAAAAGCTATGCACAATACACTGACCAAAATACTGCTACTCTTTGCCTAAAGAAACCTAGTATACCTTGTATACTTTTAGAGTAGTCAAAGTATCCCTAAAAAGCTCTAAAATTACATAAGACTTATCTAGAAAATCTACAACATTCAATTCCATAAAAATGTTCTAATGCAAAAATTATTTTATGTCCAAATCTTCAAATAAAATTCAAACTCCAGGAAGATATGCCATGTTTTGCCAGTGTACACACACACACACACACACACACACACACACACACACACACAGAGTAATCCAGTTTGAGAAACTGGGGAGGGGGGAGGAATCCAAATTCTTAACATAGCATAAAATGGCTTTTAGACCTTGTTACTGTCAGGTTCTCCAGTGTTTCATTTCTAGATACTCTCCCCAACATACTCTACCAATGCCAAGTTATTTGCAATTGCTCACATTACCATACTGGTCCAAATCTCCATACCTTTGCAGATACTGATCATCAGGCAAAAATGACTTGGCCCACGTTATTTGACCGCCTTACTATCAAACAAGATCTAATCCTGTATCTCCTCTTCAGCCATTGTTGATCTCCTCATGCAGATGGGCTAACTCCCTCTCCTCTCAAACACAGTTTCTCTATTATTTCATCCATCACTCTGGACTGAAATTGTTTATATAGCTATGTTTCTTCTATTATATAGTACAATCCCTTTCCTTAAGGATAGAGACCACACTTCATTCATGGATATGTTCTTGATGTACATACATGCTCAATGATACTTATTGAAACATTAAAAACATTTAATGATATTATTTATAAATGGAGACAACAAATCAACTACATGCAGCTCTTACCTATTCAAGAACAACAGAAAAGCCAGTCAATTTTTATTTACTCCAAAACAATGAAAGTATGTATCTAAAAATCAATCTTGGATTTTTCAAAATGCTAAACATAGAATTACCATATGACTCAGCAATTCCACTTGTAGGTATTAACCCAAGAGAAATGAAAACATATGTCCACAAAAAACTTGCACACAAATGTTCATAGCAGCAGTATTCATGACAGCCAGAAAGTAGAAACGATACGAATGTCCATCAAGAGATGAATGGATAAACAAAATGTGGTAAGTATATCTACACAATGGAATATTACTTGGCAATTAAAAATATGTGCTACAACATAGATAAATCTTGAATAATACATCATACTGAGGAGGCGGAGCAAGATGGCGGAGGAGTAGGAGACCTAGATTTCGTCTGGTCTCAGGAATTCAGCTGAGTAGGGATCAAACCATTCTGAACACCTACGAACTCAACAGGAGATCAAAGAGGAGAGTAGCAACAACTATCTGAACAGAGAAGCGACCACTTTCTGGAAGGTAGGACGTGCAGAGAAGTGAATCCGAGGCGGTATTCGGGAGGATAGATGGCGGGGAAGGGGCCTCCGCCGGCCGCTTCTGGCAAGTGATAGAGCCGCGGAGCACAAAATCGAACCTTTTAGAAGTCGGCTCCGCTGAGGGACGTCGCTCCAGTGGCTAAGCGGGGGTAGAACCCTCGTGGGACAGTGGGGTCTCAGGACCCTTGGGGTCACAGAAAGACCGGGGGAGCCTGAGTGCGCCAGAGCTCCCAGGTATCGGAGCGGGGAAGCCAGCTGCAGAGACAGAGCTGAGGCGCGGGCTCTCAGCTTGCGGTTGCCATAAACTGTGATCCGCGGCCCAGTCGGGCCACTGCTCCTGCAGCAGGGACCCAACTAGCGGCAGATCCGGGGAGACTGCCCTTCCTTCCCGGGGAGGAGCGGCGCGGGAACGCACCGCAGGGATCTGCTGGGTTTGGGGACTCCACACGGGGTCGGGTGCCACAGATACAAAGGCTCGGTCACAGGCCGGGTGAGCACGGAGTGCTGCCGGAGACCAGGGACAAGGGAGTGACTGCTTTTCTCTGGGGGCGCACTGAGGAGCGGGGCCCGAGTTCTCAGCTCCTCCAGGTGGAGATGGGGAGGCCACCATTTTCGCCCTGGTCCTCCAAGGCTGTACGGAGAGCTTGCAGGGAACAAAAGCTCCTGAGATCAAACCCGAGCAGCTTGCTTAGCCCGGACCGACAAGGGCGGGGCAATTCAGCCTCCGGCAAAGACATTTGGAAACCACAGCAACAGGCCCCTCCCCCCAGAAGATCAGCACGAACAGCCAGCAAGCCAAGACCAAGTTTACCAATCAAGGAGAACGGGAGAACTCCAGCGCTAGGGGAATACTGCACATAGACTTCATGGCTTTTTTTTACCATGATTCATTAGTTCATCAAAGTTAATTTTTGTTAACTGTTTTTTTTTTCTTTTTCTTTTTCCCTTTTTCAACCAACATCTTATCAATCTCTTTTAAAAAAAAAACATTTTTTATTTTTCATTTTTAGAGTCATATTTTATCCCTTCATAGTAGTTAGCCTTATTTTTGGCATATATATATAAGTTGTTCTCTCTTTAAAATTTTGAGATACAGTTTCTTCTAACAGATAAAAATATACCCTAAATCACTAGTGTATGGCTCTGTTCTAGTCTCCTGCCTGATCACATTCTCTCCCTTTTTTTTTTTTTTTTAAATCTTCTATCTTTTTTCAAACAACTTCTTATCAAGTCCTTTTATAAAATCTATTATAATTTTCATCTTTACAGTCATCTTCTATCCCTTCATTGTATCAACCCTTATTTTGTACATATATGTCTTTCTTCCTTTAAAATTTTAGGAGGCACTTTTTTCTAACAGACCAAAATACGCCCAAAATCTAGTGTGTGGCACTGATCTATGCACTAGCCTGATCATATTTGATCACATTCTGCTTTTTTTGTATTGTTCTGTTTTTGTTTTTACCTTTTTTTTTTTTTCTCTATTTCTTTTTTCTTTCTTTCCCTTTCTTTTCCCCTGGTTTCAGGTCTTTTCTGATTTGTATACAGTATATTTGCTGGGGACGTTGTAAACCTGTTAGCATTTTGTTCTCTCATTCATCTATTCTCCTCTGGACAAAATGACAAGACGAAAAAAATCACCTCAGCAAAAAGAACAAGAGGTAGTACCGTCAGCCAGGGACCTACTCAATACGGACATTAGTACGATGTCGGACCTAGAGTTCAGAATCATAACTTTAAAGATACTAGCTGGGCTTGAAAAAAGCGTGGAAGTTATTAGAGAAACCCTTTCTGGAGAAATAAAAGAACTAAAATCTAACCAAGTCGAAATCAAAAAGGCTATTGATGAGGTGCAATCAAAAATGGGGGCACTAACTGCTAGGATAAATGAGGCAGAAGAGAGAATCAGTGATATAGAAGACCAAATGATGGAAAGTAAAGAGGCTGAGAAAAAGAGGCAGAAACAACTACAGGACCACGAAGGCAGAATTCGAGAGATAAGTGATTCGATAAGACGAAACATTAGAATAATTGGGATCCCAGAAGAAGGAGAAAGAGAGAGAGGGGCAGAAGGTATATTGGAGCAAATAATAGCAGAGAACTTCCCTAATGTGAGGAAGGAAACAGGCATCAAAATCCAGGAGGCACAGAGAACCCCTCTCAAAATCAATAAAAATAGGTCAACACCCCGACATCTAATAGTAAAACTTACGAGTCTCAGAGACAAAGAGAAAATACTGAAAGCAGCTCGGGAGAAGAGATATGTAACCTACAATGGTAAAAATATTAGATTGGCAACAGACCTATCCACAGAGACCTGGCAGGCCAGAAAGGACTGGCAAGATATCTTCAGAGCACTAAACGAGAAAAATATGCAGCCAAGAATACTATATCCAGCTAGGCTGTCATTGAAAATAGAAGGAGAGATAAAAAGCTTCCAGAACAAACAAAAACTAAAGGAATTTGCAAACATGAAACCAGCCCTCCAAGAAATATTGAAAGGGGTCCTCTAAGAAAAGAGAGAGCCTAAAAGCAGCAAACATCAGAAAGGAACACAGACAACATACAGTAACAGTCACCTTACAGGCAATACAATGGCACTAAATTCATACCTTTCAATAGTTACCCTGAATGTAAATGGGCTCAACGCCCCAATCAAAAGACACAGGCTATCAGATTGGATTAAAAAACAAGACCCATCCATATGCTGTCTGCAAGAGACTCATTTTAGACCCAAAGACACCCCCAGATTGAAAGTGAGGGGGTGGAAAACCATTTACCATGCTAATGGACACCAAAAGAAAGCTGGGGTGGCAATCCTTATATCAGACAAACTAGATTTTAAAACAAAGACTGTAATAAGAGATGAGGAAGGACACTATATCCTACTTAAAGGGTCTATCCAACAAGAAGATCTAACAATTGTAAATATCTATGCCCCAAACATGGGAGCAGCCAATTATATAAGGCAAATAATAACAAAAGCAAAGAAACACATTGACAACAATACAATAATAGTGGGGGACTTTAACACCCCCCTGACTGAAATGGACAGATCATCTAAGCAAAAGATCAACAAGGAAATAAAGACTTTAAATGACACACTGGACCAAATGGACTTCACAGACATATTTAGAACATTCCATCCCAAAGCAACGGAATACACATTCTTCTCTACTGCCCATGGAACATTCTCCAGAATTGATCACATCCTAGGTCACAAATCAGGTCTCAACCGGTACCAAAAGATTGGGATCATTCCCTGCATATTTTCAGACCACAATGCTTTGAAACTAGAACTCAATCACAAGAGGAAAGTCGGAAAGAACTCAAATACATGGAGGCTAAAGAGCATCCTACTAAAGAATGAATGGGTCAACCAGGAAATTAAAGAAGAATTAAAAAAATTCATGGAAACCAATGAAAATGAAAACACAACTGTCCAAAATCTTTGGGATACAGCAAAGGCAGTCCTGAGAGGAAAGTATATAGCAATAAAAGCCTTTCTCAAGAAACAAGAAAGGTCTCAAATACACAATCTAACCCTACACCTAAAGGAGCTGGAGAAAGAACAGCAAATAAAGCCTAAACCCAGCAGGAGAAGAGAAATAATAAAGATCAGAGCAGAAATCAATGAAATAGAAACCAAAAGAACAGTAGAACAGATCAACGAAACTAGGAGCTGGTTCTTTGAAAGAATTAACAAGATTGATAAACCCCTGGCCAGACTGATCAAAAAGAAAAGAGAAATGACCCAAATCAACAAAATCATGAATGAAAGAGGAGAGATCACAAGCAACACCAAAGAAATACAAACAATTATAAGAACATATTATGAGCAACTCTATGCCAGCAAATTAGATAACCTGGAAGAAATGGGTGCATTCCTAGAGATGTATCAACTACCAAAACTGAACCAGGAAGAAATAGAAAACCTGAACAGACCTATAACCACTAATGAAATTGAAGCAGTCATCAAAAATCTCCCAACAAACAAAAGCCCAGGGCCAGATGGCTTCCCAGGGGAATTCTATCAGACATTTAAAGAAGAATTAATACCTATTCTCCTGAAACTGTTCCAAAAAATAGAAATGGAAGGAAAACTTCCAAATTCATTTTATGAGGCCACCATTACCTTGATCCCAAAACCAGAAAAAGATCCCATCAAAAAGGAGAATTACAGACCAATATCCTTGATGAACATGGAAGCAAAAATTCTCACCAAAGTACTAGCCAATAGGATCCAACAGTACATTAAAAGGATTATTCACCACGACCAAGTGGGATTTATCCCTGGGCTGTAAGGCTGGTTCAACATCCGCAAATCAATCAACGTGATACAATACATTAACAAAAGAAAGAACAAGAATCATATGATCCTCTCAATAGATGCAGAAAAAGCATTTGACAAAGTACAACATCCTTTCTTGATCAAAACTCTTCAGAGTATAGGGATAGAGGGTACATACCTCAATATCATAAAAGCCATCTACAAAAAACCTACAGCGAATATCATTCTCAATGGGGAAAAGCTGAGAGCTTTTCCCCTAAGGTCAGGAACGCGGCAGGGATGTCCACTCTCACCACTGCTATTCAACATAGTATTAGAAGTCCTAGCCACAGCAATCAGACAACAAAAAGAAATCAAAGGCATCCAAATCGGCAAAGAGGAAGTCAAACTCTCACTCTTTGCAGATGATATGATACTTTATGTGGAAAACCCAAAAGACTCCACCCCAAAACTGCTAGAACTCATACAGGAATTCAGTCAAGTAGCAGGCTATAAAATCAATGCACAGAAATCAGTGGCATTCCTATACACCAACAACAAGACAGAAGAGAGACAAATCAAGGAGTTGATCCCATTCACAATTGCACCCAAAACCATAAGATACCTAGGAATAAATTTAACCAAAGAGGCAAAGGATATGTACTCAGAAAACTATAAAATACTCATGAAAGAAATTGAAGAAGACACAAAGAAATGGAAAAAGGTTCCATGCTCATGGATTGGAAGAACCAACATTGTGAAGATGTTAATGCTACCTAGAGCAATCTACACATTCAATGCAATCCCCATCAAAATACCATCCACTTTTTTCAAAGAAATGGAACAAATAATCCTAAAATTTGTATGGAACCAGAAGAGACCCCGAATAGCCAGAGGAATATTGAAAAAGCAAAGCAAAGCTGGCGGCATCACAATTCCGGACTTCCAGCTTTATTACAAAGCTGTCATCATCAAGACAGTATGGTACTGGCACAAAAACAGACACATAGATCAATGGAACAGAATCGAGAGCCCACAAATGGACCCTCAACTCTATGGTCAACTTATCTTTGACAAAGCAGGAAAGAATGTCCAGTGGAAAAATGACAGTCTCTTCAACAAATGGTGTTGGGAAAATTGGACAGCCACATGCGGAAGAATGAAACTGGACCATTTCCTTACACCACACACAAAAATAGACTCCAAATGGTTGAAAGACCTAAACGTGAGACAGGAGTCCATCCAAATCCTAAAGGAGAACACAGGTAGCAACCTCTTCGACCTCAGCCGCAGCAACTTCTTCCTAGAAACATCACCAAAGGCACGGGAAGCCAGGGCAAAAATGAACTATTGGGATTTCATCAAGATAAAAAGCTTTTGCACAGCAAAAGAAACAGTCCACAAAACCAAAAGACAACCGACAGAATGGGAGAAAATATTTGCAAATGACATATCAGATAAAGGGCTAGTATCCAAAATCTATAAAGAACTTATCAAACTCAACACCCAAAGAACAAATAATCCAATCAAGAAATGGGCAGAAGACATGAACAGACATTTTTCCAAAGAAGACATCCAAATGGCCAACAGGCACATGAAAAAGTGCTCAACATCGCTCGGCATCAGGGAAATCCAAATCAAAACCTCAATGAGATACCACCTCACACCCGTCAGAATGGCTAAAATTAACAAGTCAGGGAACGACAGATGTTGGCGGGGATGTGGAGAAAGGGGAACCCTCCTACACTGTTGGTGGGAATGCAAGCTGGTGCAACCCCTCTGGAAAACAGTATGGAGGTTCCTCAAACAGTTGAAATTAGAGCTACCGTTCGATCCAGCAATTGCACTTCTGGGTATTTACCCCAAAGATACAAATGTAGGGACCCGAAGGGGTACGTGCACCCCAATGTTTATAGCAGCAATGTCCACCATAGCCAAACTGTGGAAAGAGCCAAGATGTCCATCGACAGATGAATGGATAAAGAAGAGGTGGTATATATACACAATGGAATATTATGCAGCCATCAAAAGGAATGAGATCTTGCCATTTGCAACGACATGGATGGAACTGGAGGGTGTTATGCTGAGTGAAATAAGTCAATCAGAGAAAGACATGTATCATATGACCTCACTGATATGAGGAATTCTTAATCTCAGGAACAAACTGAGGGTTGCTGGAGTGGTCGGGGGTGGGAGGGATGGGGTGGCTGGGTGATGGACATTGGGGAAGATATGTGCTATGGTGAGCACTGTGAATTGTGTTAAGACTGTTAAATCACAGATCTGTACTTCTGAAACAAATAACGCAACATATTTTAAGAAAAAAGAAAAAGAAGAAGATAGCAGGAGAGGAAGAATGAAGGGGAGTAAGTCAGAGGGGGAGACGAACCAGGAGAGATGATGGACTCTGAAAAACAAACTGAGGTTTCTGGAGGGGAGGAGGGTGGGGGGATGGGTTAGCCTGGTGATGGGTATTGAGGAGGGCACATTCTGCATGGAGCACTGGGTGTTATGAACAAACAATGAATCATGGAACAGTACACCAAAACAAATTATGTAATATATGGTGATTAACATAACAATAAAAAAAGGGAAAAAAAATAAAATTCACGGTAGGATACACTAACAATAAATTCTGTATTAGCCAATGTACATTATAATTAACCTTGCTATAATCTTGTTCTGTTGCTTCCAGGGGATGAGCAAGAATCAATGTGTGATAAGCATAGAAATAAAGAAATTTCTTCATTATTTTCAAATTTCAAAAAAAAAAAAATACATCATACTAATTTCAAAAAAGTGAGTCACAAAAGACCACACATATAATTCCATCTATAGGTAATGTCCATTATCTATGGCGTATCTATACTGGAATAAAATAGATTAATCATTGGCCAGGGCTGGGGAGCTTAGGGAAATATGGGAGTGACTGCTAATGCATATGGGGTTTCTTTATGAGGTGATGAAATGTTCTAAAAGTGACTGGTAATGGCCGCACAACTCTAAAAATAAATACAAAGAACCAATGAATTGTATACTTTAAGTGGGTGAATTTTATAGTACATAAATTATATCTCAACAAAGCTATTTAACAAATCGATCTTGGGTTTGGCAATGATTTTTATATATAGCACCAAAAACATAATCCATAACAGAAATAATAGATAAATTAGGCTATCAAAATCAAAAACTTCTGCTGTGTGAAAGACAGTATATACAACCTTTCAAGTCTGGAGTGGAGCTTACTGATCCCCCTGCCTGTAAGTGTAGGCTGAACTATTGATCAGATTCCAAAACAGTAGGGTATGGAAAGGGAAAACAGCAACTTTCTGGCAGAGAAGGCTGGCAGACTACTATTTTAAACCAAGTGATAAAAGTTAACATTACCATTGATAAATCATGGTATCACAAACCTATATCCCAGTCTAACATCAAACACAAACTGTGGGACATTCTACAAAATACTTGATCACTAATCTTCAAAACTGTCAAGGTCATAAAAAAATAAGCAAAAACTGAGAAACTATCAGACTGGAGGAAACTAAGGAGAAATGGCAACTGAATACAATGAAGTATTCTACACTGGATTCTGGAACCAAAACCAAAAGAAATTAATGGAAAAACTAAAGTAAAGTATGTAATTAGTTAACAGTAATAGGCCAATTTTAATTTGTTAGTTCTGTCAATGTGCCATGTTATATAAAATGTTAACATTAGGGAAAACTGGGTAAAGGGCATACACAGGAATCTCTATTCTTACAACTTCCCCATGAGTTTATAATATGATTTATTTTAAAAATAAAGAGGACATTTAACATTTCTTTTTAAAAAATCTAATTTAGTGGTATTTTATTTGTAATAACTTCAAACAAGCTTTTGTAATATCCTAGGTCATACTGCATAATTTATTCAATTTTATGGCTTCATTTTAAAATCCTAACTTTTATACTACCTTCTGGTATAAACTGCATTTGGCACTATATATCCAAAATGTAAGCTGGATACAACTTTTGACTCAGCAATTCCTGGATTCACTCCAAAGAAATAAGCAGCAAGTATGTACCACATTATATACACAAGAATGTTTATCACAGCCTTATTTATACTAGTGGAAAAGTGGAAGGAATCTAAGTGTTCACCATTACAGAAAGTTTTTAAAATTAAGGTACATTATCTTTCTCATTCAGATGGAGGGGTGTCTTTTTCTTATTTTAACCCATATTTGTTGAAATATTAATACATTTGTTCAACTGTTAACTGTTCAATGGTCATTTATTTCTTTTCCCCTTTATACTACATATTCAGCTACCTTGTCCATTTTAAATTATTTTTCTTATTGATTAGATATTAGAAATATAATTTTTTACATATTGTAATTTTTTTCAGTTTGTCAATGTTCTTTATATATGTCTTTCCTTATATATAGTTTTGAAAAGGCAAAAATCTGTCCATGTTTCCTTTACAGTTGCTAGTCCCAGAATCCTCCTTTTAAAAAAATACATTCCCTACCTGAAGACCATATAATTTCATCTAGTACCTTATATGTCTTTACATTTCTAATATGTTATGAAGTACAGACTGAAATTTGTTTTCCCTCATATGGACATCCAATACAAATTACTGAAAAATCTACCTTTTCCCCAATGACATGTCATGTTAAGCTTATATCAAATTTTCATATAACAAAAAAGTATGCTTCTTCACCCTCTATGATAATCTACTGGTCTTCTTGTCCTTCAAGAAAGTACTATTTTTCTACTTCAGTATACAGTTGAAGAATTAATCCCAATATATTATGACTACAATCCTGTCCCCACCTCCCAGAAATAGAAATACACTCACCATTCAAGTGCTAGAGTTACCAAACTATGCAAGCCATTTATAGACCTAATATGCAAAAAACTCAAGCTTGCCAAAACCTTACCACATTTCAATGCTTTCCGGCTGGAATATATCCCACATTATGCAGACTCCTACACGTACCTTAATATTTAGCTGTGGAGAAGGTTTGTTTTTTTTTTAAGATTTATTTATTTGAGAGAGAGAGAGAAAAAGCGAGCACACGTTCAAGAGTCGGGGAGTGGCAGAGGGAGAGAATCTTCAAGCAGACTTCCTGCTGAGGGTGGAGCCTGACACAGGGCTTGATCCCATGACCCTAAGATTGAGACCTAAGCTGAAACCAAGAGTCAGACGCTTAACTGAGCCACCCAGGCACCCCGAAATTTATCCTTTTTAAATGTAGAACAGTACACATAGGTAGTACATAAATTCTGCTTTTAGAATTGTTGCTCCTTAGAATTCCTGAAAAAGTATACACCTCTCACTACCATCAAACTTTACATTCCAAATAGGTGAAAACCATCTTTAGTTTTACTAGAGATAATGCAATACACATCTTCAATATTACAGTATGTAATGAGACACTCTTAGGAGAAACTAGTCACAAACATTAAAATGAGAGCTTTTCTACAAGTCATAAAATCTTGTGATGTTTTGTTTGAATGATTATTATGACCTTAATTTAAAGTGAGAAAAAGTCTTCCTTTTTCTATCGAGCAATATGTACCTTTTGTGTAATTCTACAAGGAGCTAAGGCAAACACAGTCAAGTTGTTTTTACTTCCTTGGATGGAAGTAAATGGATTCTTTGATGATATCAGCAGAATATGCTAAAGTGAAAATAACTTATTTCTCCTTCACATTTTTTTAAAAGATTTTATTTATTTATTTGAGAGCGCGAATGAGATAGAGAGAGCATGAGAAGGGGGAGGGCCAGAGGGAGAAGCAGACTCCCTGCCGAGCAGGGAGCCCAATGCAGGACTCGATCCCAGGACTCCAGGATCATGACCTGAGCCGAAGGCAGTTGCTTAACCAACTGAGCCACCCAGGCGCCCTCTCCTTCACATTTTTAATACAAGATAATTGCTTACTGATTTTAATCACCAACCAACGAATAGCTAATTTAAAGATGACAGTAACATTCAACTATCACAGTAATCATTTAATAAAAAGGTTTCATGATTTTATGATTTTAAAAGTATAGAGAAAAAGCATTTTATGTTTTGAAACCTGCCAAAGGAATGACATTAAAACTTCAAGACAGTGGAAAGAGGAATAAACTTTCTAATGACCATTACTGCCTGTTTACATAAAAACAAATACCTAATTAAATGTTTGTAATCCATTAAATCTCATTTTTGGAAGGAGATTAAGAAAGTATCCACTGGAGAAAAGGTTAAACTCCGTTTTATGAAACATTAAAATATTGTATGATTGGTTACCAAATATAATTACTTGGAAAAATAAACGAAAACTTTAAGATACAACCCGTTTACAATGATAAATGTAACGTAATCCTTTAATATAATGATTTAATATGATTTATCCTTTAAAATGATAAAAGAAACTTTGGATGGCTATCTTTTTTAGGAATCACTATTCTGAGACAGTTTAACAAGGACTAAATATGTACATCATCAATTCTAGGCTAGTGATTACATCTGAAAGAGGAAGACATAGACTGTAACTTAACATCTTATTTTGAACAAAAGACCAGAAGCAAATAGAGCAAAATGTTAACTACTAATTTAATCGTGATCACGGATACACAGATATGTGTTATATTAATTCATTTGAAATATGTGGTAATAAAAAACAATTTAAAAAGACAATGATCATATCCAAACTCTACTAACAAAAGAATACTTTCTAGATCAACTCTAACAAGTCAGCATTTAACCTGTAATACATTTAACAACTATTTAATGCGTACCTAATATTTAGCCAGCTTTCGCAACACAAATACAAGTGCTTCTGGTCTCGTGACACTTCCATTCCAGTGATGAGGGAAAAAGAAGAGGAATGGAGACCAATCAAATAATCACACAAATAAATATAACCTCACTGTGATAAGTGCACAAGACACCAGGAAGGCACATACCTAGTTCCAGGGGCTAGGAAACTAGAGTGAATGCTTATTTGAAATTTAAAGGATGACTCCTTTAAGTTGGATGGAGTTAGAAGGAATTTTAGAAAGAGGAAAACAACATCTAAAAGTATTGTGGAGAAGGTACCAGAGTGCTTTCTAGGAACTAAGTATAAGCCGTATGGTGGAGGTATAAGGAAACAAAGGAGTAGCAGTACAGATAAGAATTAACTTGAAAGGTTATACAGCAAATTGTATGAAAGGCTGGGAGTGAGATTTGACTTAAGCAATTTGCCGTTGAAAAAGAATCCTCTGGCAGCAATGTAGATAACCAACTCTAAATGGGGAAAAACAGATAAACTGAGAGTAGATAGAAGACTTACTGAGATCAATCAATGGAGATGATGAAGCATGAACAAGAATAGTTGTAATAGAAAACAAAGTTCAGGCCTCGTCTGTAGACTGCTACTGACCAAAATCTACATTCATGGGTCTTTTCTTCAGTTTATAATAAGACCATTTGTTTATCTTTAATTTTCTGGCAGCTCCAATATTCCCCAAAGGTTTTCTTTTTTTTATTAACATATAACGTATTATTTATTTCAGGGGTACAGGTCTGTGATTCTGCAGTCTTACACAATTCACAGCGCTCACCATAGTACCTACCCTCCCCATTGTCCATCACCCAGCCACCCATCCCTCCACACTCCGCCCCTCCAGCAACCCTCAGTTTGTTTCCTATGATTAAGAGTCTCTTATGGTTTCTTGTTTCATTTTCTTCTCTCTTCCCCTATGATCCTCTGTTTTGTTTCCTAAATTTCACATATCAGTGAGATCAAATAATAATTGTCTTTCTCTGATTGACTTATTTCGCTTAGCATAATACCCTCTAGTTCCATCCATGTCATTGCAAATGGTTAAGATTTCATTTTTTTTTGATGGCTGCATAACATTCCATTGTGTATATATATCACATCTTCTTTATCCATTCATCTGTTGATGGACATCTAGGCTCTTTCCATAGTTTGGCTATAGTGGACATTGTTGCTATGAACATTGGGGTGCAGGTGCCTCTTCGGATCACTACATTTGTGTCTCTGGGGTAAAGGAGTGCAATTGCTGGGTCATAGGGTAGCTCTATTTTCAACTTTTTGAGGAACCTCCATACTGTTTTCCAGAGTGGCTGCACCAGCTTGCATTCCCGCCAACAGTGTAGGAGGGTTTCCCTTTCTCCGCATCCTCACCAACATCTGTCGTTTCCTGACTTGTTAATTTTAGCCATTCTGACTGGTGTGAGGTGGTATCTCATTGAGGTTTTGATTTGTATTTCCGAGTGATGTTGAGCACTTTTGCATGTGTTGGCCATTTGGATGTCTTCTTTGCAGAAATATCTGTTTATGTCTTCTGCCCATTTCTTGATTAGATTCTTTGTTCTTTGGGTGTTGAGTTTGATAAGTTCTTCATAGATTTTGGATACTAGCCCTTTATATGGTATGTCATTTGCAAGTATCTTCTCCCATTCTGTCAGTTGTCTTTTGGTTTTGTTGACTGTTTCCTTCTGCAAAGGTTTTCTAAAGATCCTCAACACATCAGCATGTTCATTCAATATTCTAGGGTGTAATCTGCCTAGATCTGGGAATGTAAAGTAATTTGAAGAGCTCAAATTTTTTCTCCTTCTCTGAACTTCAATTCTAAGTTTTTAAAAATCATGAGAATAATGAAAACAAAAAAACTAATCTTATTTTTAATAATTCTTTATCATCCCATCCATTAAGCCAAAAGCCCCAACCTGCCATTTCAGTCTTTTCTGCCATCTGTCCTCCTCCTTACCCCCTCCCACTCATCATCAATGAAGTTCAATTTAAACAAAATTCCTGGTTCCTCAAAGATATCATACTTTTAGATTGCTCTCTGACTTAACAAATGCTACGCCCTCTCTGCTTGAGCTGCTCTTCCTCAATTAAGAAATCTAGCCTGGGGGCACCTGGGTCGCTCAGTCAGTTGGGCAGCAGGCTCTTGGTCTGGCTCACGTCATGATCTCTCAAATAAACAAATCTTCAAAAGAAAAAAAAAAGAAATCTAGCCTGGTCTTTTAAGACTCAACTCGAATATTACTTTCCTTCTTAAGGCTTTCTTTACTACCTCAAGATCTGTGTATCATTACATTCTCTACAAAGTTCAACTATAAAAGTACATATATGTAGAAAAAATATATATAAAAGTTACTATTTGCTCCTGTATTTCCCTTCACAAGATGGTAAGATCTACAATTTTAAAGAAAAACAGTCTTATTCTTCATGTCTTTAGTGACTGGACATGAAAAAAATATTTCAAGAATAAATGGTCTCACAGGGGTGCCTGGGTGGCTCAGTCGGCTAGGCATCCAACACTTGGTTTCTGCTCTGGTCGTGATCTCAGTTGTGGGATGGAGCCCCACTTTGGGATCCACACTGGGTGTGGAGGCTGCTTGAAATTCTCTCTCTCCCCCCGCTTCCTCCACCCCTCCCCCCCACCACCCCAGCTCTCTCAAAAATGAATGAATGGTGGTGGTGTGTAGTAAATTCATCACTTTCTCATACATCTTCAACCCATTACTCTAAATGGAGAAGGAAGAGTGGGGGAAGTTCCTTTTCTTGTCTTAAGAACTTCTCACAAGGGCGCCTGGGTGGCTCAGTTTGTTAAGCGACTGCCTTCGGCTCGGGTCATGATCCTGGAGTCCCAGGATCGAGTCCCACATCGGGCTTCCTGCTCAGCAGGGAGTCTGCTTCTCCCTCTGACCCTCTTCCCTCTCGTGCTTTCTATCTCTCATTCTCTCTCTCTCTCAAATAAATAAATAAAATCTTAAAAAAAAAAAAAAAAAAAAGAACTTCTCACAAGTCTCGGCTCATCACAGGCTTTTGGCCTAACCCAATTTTTATAGATTTATGCTACTCTTTCACATTTATCTCTGAATATATACCCATACTTGATATGGTTGTTTCAAACTGAGCTAAGAACTTCCGTGGAATAACCCTGATTTCTTGAGCTAAAACTTTCTTATATTTACCCCTTTTTGAAATTCAGCCTTCACCTGGAACCAGTACTAACAGGATTTATCTTTTAAATAAATTTAATTAAATCTCCTAAGCTTGGAGCACGTGCCTGACAGTGCCCAGAATTTCTTTCCTTCATTAATATAAAGTCTTAGGCAGTAGTTCTCAACTGAGAGCAATTTTATGCCCAGGGGACATTTGGCAAAGTCTTAGGACATTTCTGGTTATCACAACTGAGGGAAGGAGAAGAGTATGCTACTGGCATCTAGAAGGTAGAGGCCAGGGATACTACTAAATATGCTACAATGCAAAGGACAGCCCCTCCCCACAACAGAGTTATCTGATCCAAAATGTCAACAGTGCCACTTCTGAGAAAACCCAGTCTAAAATGAACTGAATGCTTTGTCTCAAGGTCTCTGTCAAATCCCAAATGCTAACCAATTCAGACTTTTTGGTCACAATTAAACTCAGAATAGCTAATTATTCTCATTATTTTCTCTATAAATAATTGAGAAAGCAAATAAAAAGTCTGTCAACTGTTAATATGCTTTTATAAGTAGAAGCTGCTACACCATCACTCCCAGAGCTAATATGCCACTTTTGTAATCTATAAGGAAAGCTATAGTATGCTACCATAAAATACCATTTCAGGGTTTATTTTTTTATCCAAACAAATGCTCTCTACCACATTTTTACTCTCAGGTTCATGGAATTTCTCATACAATACTCCTCCCTCCTCTATTATCTTCTTTTAGACTGGTTATATTTGTTTAATAAGTTTGCTTTTCTACTAACATAATTATGAATCCTGTACCCCAACTCTCAGTGACATTCATAATGGTTTACAAACATATACAGTCATAATCACTGTTCCCAAATTCTCCTTTTCTCCTCCTTCCAATGCACTCACCCAAACATGTTTCTTCTAAAATGTGACTAACTCCCACCATTTTATCTGGATCTCTAACACCTACTTAAAATTCACCTTAAAATCTTTATTAGTTACATGAGGATGATAAACATTTTCTTTGTAGTCCTTATTATTCAGGTACCATACACCAGAGTCCAGAAAAGCAAATCTTTATATTTAACTAATTATTCAGTCAAATAGTCAGAGATTCTCATTTCCCTTTCAGTCTGTAAACATTCTTCAACATGAAGAGATGAAAATTAACAGTCTGTAATAGTTAGGCCTGAAGTTTAAAATATTTCAAACTGCTATACTTTAAAGCTGTTATACTGTAGTGAGACTTCAGCTGAATTACTAAAGAGAAAGATTTTATCCCATGTTCCAGGTGTATCCTTAGATCACTATATCTGATATCCATCAGGAAAAAGCAATTCAAAGCAAACAGTCACCTTCAGTAAAAAAATTTTGATGAACTTACTAATGAAAGCTATAAATATCCATATAATCAAATTTTAGCAGAATGTAAAATCCTATCATTCCATGAAGATCTATTACTCTGTATGAAGTATTACATAAATACAATTTGAGTTGAAGGGGAATGTTATGTCATATAAACAGAATCATACAGTATATACCCTTTTGTGCCTGGCTTTTTCCACTTACCCCAATGCTTCTGAGATTTATTGATGCTGTTGCACATATCAGTTAATTTACTCCTTTTTAATGTTAAATATTCCATTATATGGATGTACCACAATTTGTTTATCCACTACTAACTGATGGGCATTTAAGTAGCTTCCAGTTTACAGCAATTTTGAACAAAGCCACTTAAACATTCTCAAAGAGGTCTTTGTGTGGACACATGCTTTTGTTTCTCTTGAATAAATACCCAGAAGTGGGATTCCTGGTTCACAAAGTAAAGCTTGTACAACTTTATAAGAAAAACACCAAACGGTTTTCCAGAGTGCCTTACCATTTTACAAACCACCCAGCAATGTGCCAGAGTTCAGTTGCTCCACATTTTCACATATACTTGACATTGTCAGTTTTTAAAATTTTAGTTATCTTAAGAGATGTGTAATAGTATCTCATTGTGGCCATAATTTGAAAGCATCCAATGACTAAACATGCTGCATATTGGCCAACTTGTGTATCTTCTTTGGAGAAATGTCTATTTAAATCACTTGTTAATTTTTAAATTGGGTTATCTTTTTATTGTTGACTTGTAAGACTTACTTACATATTCTATATACCAATCCTTTATCAGGTATATGATATGCTAACATTTTCTCCCATTCTGTGGGTTATCTTTTCACTCTCTTGACAGTGTCCTTTGAAGCACAAAAGTTTTTAGTTTTTATGTCCATTTTATTTATTTTTCTTTTGTTGCTTGTACTTAGGTATTATATCTAAGAAACTAATTCAAGAGCAAAAAGACTTATGCCAACATTTTCTTCTAAGAGTTTTATAGTTTGGTTCTTACACTCTGAACTAATTTTGTATATGGTGTAAGGTAGGAATCCAACTTCATTCTTTTACATATAGATATCCAGTTGTCCGAGCACCATTTATTGAAAAGATTATTCTTTCCCCTTTCACATGTTTTGCAACTATTTTCTCCTAGTCTATGGTTCCTATTTTCATTTTCCTAGCAGTATCTTCTGAAGAGAAAAAGTTTGAAATTTTGATGAAACCTAATCTATTTTCTTTTAAAAGTGGTGTTATTTGTGTCCCATCTAAGAGAGTCTTGCCTAACCGGTCACAAATATTTTCTGTGTTTTCTTCTAGAAGTGCTATTTTAGCTCTTAAGTCTAGTCTATGAAAAATTTTGAGTTGCTTTTTGTATATGGTGTGAAGTAAGGTTCGAATTCTGAATTACCTTGTCACTTTTGCTGAAAATAAGTTGACTGCGTATGTATGGGTCTGTTTCCAGATTCTCTATTTTGTTCCATTTATTTATGTTTATTCTTTCATTAATATTATACTATCTTGATCTTGAAAATTCTATAGTGTTAATTCTCCAGCTTTGCTCTTACTTTCCAAAATTGCTTTGGCTATTCCAGCTCCTTCACATTTTCATATGAATTTTAGAATTGCCAGTCACTTTACACACACAAAAAAAACTGCTTAGGTTCTGAGAATATACAGATTCTATTTATAAATTAATATGAGGACTCTTAACATTTTATTATTGAATTGTCCCATCCATGAACATTGAATATCTACTTTTTTTTTTAGGTCTTCTGTAATTTCTCAGTAATATTATGTGGTTTTCAGTATACAAGTCTTATACATATTTTGTCAAATTTATCCCTAAATTTGTCATGTTTTTGCTTCTATTGTAAATGTTTAGGTGCTATATTTGTTACATCAACTTCAAATTGGTTGTCGCTAATATATAGAAATACAACTGCTTTCTGCATATTAATCTTCTAATTTGCAGTCTTGTTGAACTTAACTAGTTCTTACAGCTTTTTGGGTAGAATCTTGAGATTTTTGTATATACAAAAGCATGCTGTTTGAATAAAAAAATTTTTTACTTCTTCCTTTTTAAATCTACATGATTTTTCTTTATTTTACCTTACTGCACTGTCTAGAACTTCCAGGACAATGTTGAATGAAAGTGGTAATAAGAGAAGACAGGCCTGCCTTTTCCTGATCTTAAGGGGAAAGCATTTAGTCATACACAATTAAATACAATCTGTAGGTTTTTTATAGATTCTCTTTATCACTGTAAGGAAGTTTCCTTCAATTCCTAGTTTGCAGAGATGTATTTTTTAATCAAAAATGGATACTGAATTTTATCAAATGCGTTTTCTTATCTCCTGAGATGGTATTATGGATTTTCTTTTTTAATATGTTAATGTGGTAAATTACACTAATTGATTTTTGAACCCTGAACTAACTTTACAATGCAATCTTGGTATAAACCCTCCTTCATCACAATTTTTACATAATGCTAGATATAATTTGCTAAAATTTTGTTATGTTACTCTCTGTACTTTTCTCCAATTTAAAAACTAGATTACACTTAACATGTTTATCAGTTAAAAGTTTACTTTAGGCTTTATACTTTCATTTTATTTTACTTATTTCTACTGTGGCTATTGATATTTCTATTTTAAAATGTAATATAAAGGCATACTTATATTATGAAAGCAGTAATGTTGCATAGTAAAATGAGTAATAAATTAAGAAAGCATGTGTTCCAATCCTTGCTCACTACTTTACAAAATCACACAGCCCCTCCTCTGTACCAATGAGCATTTATTCTTTGCCTCTCATCAAATAAGAAATGGTCAAGATTCTCCACCTTTTTAGTTCTTTTGCTCTATTTTTAAGTAGGTTGGTAAACAAATGTAAGCAGTGATAAAATTTTCCTGTAATTTCGGTAAGATATGAGAAATTAAGAAAATTTATAATTAAAAAGTTCCCATTTCAGGTTCTGGCACCAATTCCAAAATAAAATTTGGTTGAATAAATATTTTTATAAAAAACAGTAAAATTCTGAGGCAAGATTTCAAAGTGTAAAAATGATAAATACAACAGAGAAAAAGATCATACTAGAAAAATAAACTTTTCTAACAAGACATATGCAACCAAAATTGAATTAACACAAAACCAACCCAACTCAAATGTTATCACTATGTACAGTTTAGAAACAGAAATAAAGAAATGGAGTGGGAAAGATTTCATGATCTAAATTTTATTATCTTTTTTAAGATTAAAAGTTTGAAACTATCTTAATAAATTCTTTAATCAAATTTTAAGTGATAAAATCTAAATATCAAAATCTAAAAAGGTTTTTAGAAAAGAAAGTCTGTAAAGCCTAAATATAAGCCAGATTTCATGGAGAAAATTCTCCTTATCTCAATGGTAGGAGGGCTTTTCATGTGCAATCTGTTCTTACCTGCAAGTATTAAAATATAATAGCTAGTAATTTACAAAAGAGAAATAGAGGATAAATATAACACTATTGAAATTCAATGTGCATGTATGTATATTATTATTTTAGCATACTTATTTTAGCCATTACTTTTCATTCCCTTTTCTGCAAAATATTTTATAAAATATCCTCCTACTAGGCACTCAATAAACAAATTAATATTATTTCTTTCCTATTTCCTCAATTTCCTGCTCATTTTATGTAGGAATTTTAGATGAAATAACCAAAGAGTAGACAGAAGAAGGAAAAAAAAAAGATGGGCTTGAATTATCTAAGTCAAGATTTTGTTATATACAGTCTGTCATTAACCTCCACAAAAAATTACTTACATCTGCTTAAAAAGTTGTCAATATTTTTGTTTTTTCTTAAGGCAGGAAAATCCAAATCATATACCAAAGCATCCAATCCATCCTAAACAAATAAACAAACAAACAGTTAGTTTTTGGGATCATACTATGAACACTTTTTTATGAGTAAAGAATAAAACATATGTTTTAACATTTAATCTGCCCTCTCTCGTATATCTTGCATTCATTTAACACCTTCTACAAGGTTACATGGGTGCTACAAAAAGATAAAATTTGTTTTTATTTATTTTATATATAGATTTTTCACCTTCTAAATCGCGCAGTCTGAAAAGCAGCAGAATCACCACAAATTGGCTACACATGACTTCAACGCATTCCCTTTCCCTTCCATGCCCTTTCATTCCTGACTACTACATTTATCCTTATTTCACACTCATCAAAAACGAATGGCCTGTATTTGTGACTATCAGTATTTTACAAGGTAGTAGCTAAATGTCAGTGCCTAAAATATGATGTGTAGTATAAAGTAAATTCTGCATTTAAATATTTTAATTATGAAAACACATTGGGTTCTCATAAGGGTTTTCTTTTCTTTGAAGCACTTTATAGGACAACCATTAGTAAAGGACAAACATGGGCTTTTACTTTTAAGTGGATTTTTAAATATTTCTAAGCAAGTACAGGACAATGTGAAGGTGTACCAATCAGTGTTGAAGTAGGAATGCATCTATTCCATTTACATCTTGTGGCAGGAACAGTTTATGTCTTATGGCAGGAGAGGAGGAACATTCAGATAATCCCAAGTAATCTTCATTTTATTTAGCTGGGGAAATTCAGCGAAGCCCAAGAATAAAAACAGAAGCAGCAGAGGAAGACACACCTTCTGCAGACCCCCTACAGTCATGTTCACCAAAGGTTGGAGGAAAAATTAAAGCCAGAGGATAAGTGAGATCACTCAGCTATTTTAGAATACAAGTACTTAAAATATTTCCCTAGGAAACCAGAAAGCAGAGTCAAACTTAAACACACTTTAAAATACATCATTGCAGGCACCTGCCTTTGGCTCAGGTCATGATCCCAGGGTCCTGGGACTGAGTCCCACACTGGGCTCCCTGCTCAGCGGGGAGTTAGCTTCTTCCTCTCTCCCTCTGCCCCTCCTCCCTGCTTGTTCTCTCTCTCTCTCAAATAAATAAATAAAATCTTAAAATATATATATATCATTGCATGAGTTGGAAACTGAACATGGAAAAATAGATAATACTAATGCTGTTGATTGCTTGAAGAGACCAACCCACCCAATAACTGGCTTTTCAAAATTCACAGTTTGTGCAGATCTGAAGAAAAAGCTCCTCCACTAATGCAAATTTATCTTTAAGATATATTTCCTAGAATCTTCTAAGCAATTTGAATATTTCTGGTAATTCTTTTTACAGAAAAAAAGATGAGAACCTTTTTATGAAAACATGGATTTTAGGAAGACCAACTGATGCTTGGTCTATTCTAAACTGGAAAACCAAACCAAGGGCAGCTGGGTGGCTCAGTCGGTTAAGCGACTGCCTTCAGCTCAGGTAATGCCAGGATGGAGTCCCACATCGGGTTCCCTGCTCAATGGGGAGTCTGCTTCTCCCTCTTACCCTCTCCCCTCTCGTGCTCTCTCTCCCTCTCACTCTCTAATAAATAAATAAATAAATAAATCTTCAAAAAAAAAAAGGGGGGGAACCAAACCAATAAATATGTGAACTATTTTCTAGGAAAAGATAAATTAAATATGATTTTTTAAAAAAAAGATCTTTTAAGTTCTTTAAGGCATAAACCAGTTAATATCTCATTTTTTCCTACAACACCTTTCCCACAACTTATTCAGAATGACCAACAAGTAGGCATAAAACGTACATCAAGCTCAACATTTTTTTGCTCAACAGCAATGGCATTACATTATTCAAGAAATATTTTTCTTAAAAGTTTCAGTGCATCGGGTCACTCCCCAAAATTAGACTACAGAGTAGTCCAAGTACTAGGGACGACACAAGAAAATTTTTAGGCAAAATTTTGGTACCTTAAAAAGTTGTCTGGAAAATAATCTCAATATATATTTTATAATAACTATTATTTTAGGAGTTCCTAGTAAACATCTTCTTCCAAAGACACTTGCAAATTTTAAAAGATTCAGAACTAAATTATTATAGCTTAAATTGGGGCACCTGGGTGGCTCAGGTGGTTAAGCATCTGCCTTCGGCTCAGGTCATGATCCAGGGTCCTGGGATTGAGCCCCATATGGGGCTCCCTGGTTCGCAGGGAGTTGGCTTCTCCCTCTGCCCTTCCTCCTGTTCATTCTCTCAATCTCTCTCTCTCAAATAATAAATAAAATCTTTAAAAAATAATAGCTTAACTTGTTTTTAAAAAGAGAAAGATATATTAAATTTTACCCACATGCTCTCTTTGGTAAATAATCGAAAACAACTGCTTCCAACCTTACTCCACATAAGTTTTTCTTTTTATTACTAAATGTTAGGCACAAAAAAACCTCAAAAATTACCTTGTTGAACAACCTTATCAAGTAGCAATCAGAAATATTAACTGACTTGTTCCAATACTGGCTAGCAAGCTGTATCAAAATCAAAATGCTAACTCTTAGTTTAGTAAAGATACAACATGACCATGATAAAAACATGATTGAAAAAAATCCTGAATCTCTTAAAAATGAAGGCAGGAATTGAGAATAAATATGTCTATTTAAACTCAAGCTGTACTGTTCAAAAATTATTAGAAAACCCAAGTCATTCTTCTAATTATAACTAGAAAGGACACTGGCTAGGACTCAAACCTGTTTTATTATACCACTACTCCCTCTTCTGCATGACCTATAAAAACTAACAGTTTCCCTTGTCTTAGAGTTATTTTTTATTTCAATATTCAAGCTAGATTTCAAATGCCTTGAGTAAGGTAAGCCCCAGAACCGATCATCATATTTTACTCATAACTAGATAAAACTGTTGGCTCTCCGAACTCAACAATTATTTCCCCTTTCCACCTTCCTAATTTAACTGTGAATTTTGTTCAAGCCACCCAACTTCCTCTATGAGCTTTCAAGGAGTGGGAAGACTTTCCTCAGCTTCAGGAGGTTGGTTCTAAATAGTCTAATCTAAACCCAACATCATGGCCCATAGTCTTGCCAGTGTTCACTTTAAGTACAGGAACATGGTAATAATCTGTCACATGAGACATGAGGGGAAAACCTACAGAAGGATTCTGGGGGAAAGTTTCTTCTCTCTTAAAAAGTGATACATGTAAGAAATATCTTCCTTTCAAGAGAAATTGTCATGTCTGTATATGACACCTAAAACAACAGCAGCCATTTTGCAGCCTCAAAGAAGTTGGTAGATGACAAAGTCAAGCACAATGAGGGCAACAGAGCCAAGGATGGAAGGAACCTGGGTCCCTGATGATTGTTTGTTCAATCAATTAATCTACTCTGGAGCCACTCTACCCATGCCTGAGATAATGAACTGTCTGATTCAATTGCATTGGATTTTCTATTTCTTATAACTTAAAGCATCCTAACTAAAATACATAGCAAGGGCTCAATAAATGTCACTGAATTTAAATAGCATTAACCAATGCATAAGTTATAGGGACTTGCTGCACTGAAAGGGTGAGAGAATTGCCCATTCAATAGTAAGGACAGGGGCAAGATGGGACTGACAAGAGTGTCACTCTTTGGTAAATGTTTGTATAACTGGACAAACTATGAAGATGAATGATTTTTGAGTCATGCTTAATAATAAAATTAATTCCAGATGGGCCAAAAGAATTCAACCATGAGGATATAAAGCAAAAGCATTTTAAAGAGAAAAACATAGTATATTTGCATGCTACTACTGGGAGGACAAGTCAAATAGCCTTCCTGAGGTTTTCTCTTTTGTAAAATGAGGATAATAACTACCTACAACTCACAATGGATTTGTGACAATTAAATGAGTGAATTATGTAAAGTGACCCTTAATGGTCCCACTTCCCCCCTTTCCTTTATTTCTCTGACATTTGAAAGTTTTACAAATTAGTCTCACTATTGCTAGAAATGACATAAAGAGAAAAATAGACATTTTAGTCATGCAGTTAAAAAACTCTTAAGAGTAAATCTTAGGTCACTATGGTATAAACCCTTCTCCAACATAGTAATCCCTATCTATGTTTTTTTTTTTTTTTTTTCACACCAGGTATCTGACTTTTGCTTGGCCACAGAATTCGGTAACATTTGTTTCCATTTGTTAATGGAAAACTAGATGTCTCCACTAATTGTATATGGTGACTAGGTGTCTAGATCCATAACCATACACTTTTTTTTTTAAAGATTTTATTTTTTTATTTATTTGAGAGAGCAAGAGAGAGAGAGAGCACATGAGAGGGGGGAGGGTCAGAGGGAGAAGCAGACTCCCTGCTGAGCAGGGAGCCCGATGTGGGACTCGATCCCGGGATTCCAGGATCATGACCTGAGCCGAAGGCAGTCGCTTAACCAAGTGAGCCACCCAGGTGCCCATAACCATACACTTTTAATTTTACAGTAGTATGAGATAGTGTATGGCTTTTCAGGATTGTCCATAAGCAAAATTTATATGCCTTTTATCAGAGAAGTAAGAACAAAAAGGTATCTAGTGTAATCTAAAGCATATACAAAACAGAGGCTATGGGGAGTCAAGACACTGTGGTAGAGGAGAGTGACGCAGGCTTCCACTTCCATGCAGTGGATAAGTTACACAAGGAATGTCTATTTCCGACCATAAATTGGGGCAAGGAATTCTGACTTTTATTCAACACTCTAAAGTTCTGTAAATAATGAATAAGACTTCCCCACTTCCTAAAGTCCATATTCTAGTGCCAGAACTCAGGATCTTAACAGAAATTAACATTCCTCCAAGTACAAAAACAATTGACAAGGAGTAACAGTCATAATATTTTGGATATTAACCCCTTATTGGATATATCATTTGCAAATGTCTTCTCCCATTCACTAGCCTGCCTTTTTGTTTTGTTGATGGTTTCCTTTCCTTTTTATTTTGGTGTAGTCCCAACAGTTTATTTTTACTTTATTTCCCCTGCCTGAGGAGACATATCCACAAATATGCTCTAAGGCCAATGTCCCAGAGATTACTGCCTATATTTTCTTTTAGGAGTTTTATAGTTTCATGTCTCACATTTAGGTCTTTAATCCATTTTGAGTTTATTTTTGTGTACAGTGTAAGGAAAAGTCCAGTTTCATTCTTTTGCATGTAGCTGTCCAGTTTCCCCAGCACCGTTTATTGAAGACTGTCTTTTCCCCAATGTATATTCTTGCCTCCTGAGTTGTTGATTAACTGACCATACAGGCATAGCCTTACTTCTGAGCTCTCTATCTGTTCCACTGATCTTTCTATTTTTGTTCCAGTTCTCTTACTTTTTCGATTACTACAGTTTTGTAGTATATACCTTGCAATCTGGGATTATAATACCTCCAGCTTTGTTTTTCTTCCTCAAGATTGCTTTGGCAATTTGAGGTCTTAAGTGGTTCCATAGAAATTTTTGGATTGTTTGTACTAGTTCTGAAAAAAAAAATTGCTATTGGTATTTTGAAAGGGATTGCACTGAATCAATAGATTGCTTTGGGTAGTGTGAACACTTTAACAATACTCATTCTTCCAATCCATGAACACGGTGTATCTTTCCATTTGTTTGATGGAAAGGATGGTTTGATAACAGACAATATACCATTTAAAGAAAATGTCTGGGTATATTTTGATCTCTTCACCAGGTAAAGAGGTAAGGAATTTCTCAAAATTAAGCACTGATATGAAAATAAAAACAGAATTTCCTCAAAAAAAATTTTTTTTAAAGATTTTATTTATTTGAGAGAGAGAATGAGAGAGAGAGAGAGAGAGCACATGAGAGGCGGGAGGGTCAGAGGGAGAAGCAGACTCCCTGCTAAGCAGGGAGCCCGATGCAGGACTCAATCTGGGGACTCCAGGATCATGACCTGAGCTGAAGGCAGTCACCTAACCAACTGAGGCACCCAGGCGAATTTCCTCAAAATTTTAACAACTTCTGATCTTAAATATGATTAAAATCTGTTTAACTAGTGTGAATTACTACACACATGCCAATACTCCCTAGGACAACTACAGTACAAAAAAAAATATGTATTCTAAATACTTAATAAAACATACAATGGCTCTTTCCAATCAGTCTTCAGCTATACCTTTCCAGCCTCATTTTCCCCACATGCAAGTATCTAGTCTTGGGCCACACAGTGTGCGCCAGCTGTTTCCTAAATAGGTCATGCTCATTCTACCCCACTGCCTTTACACTTGCTCTTTTCTCCAGCTGGAATGTGAACAGTACTTCAAATTGCCTCAAATGTTGCTTACTCTGTGCTCTTTCCCCAACACCCTGAGAAAATGTTAATAATGACCTCCTATGTGCTCCCTATTATAGGAATTGTTGTATGTTATATTGTAATTATTTATAGGTCTCCCTTCTCTTCTATAGGAAAACAGACATAGTAGTAGCAACAGTAATAATAATAAATACTTCCTGTATCTGAGAGTTCATTGGTTAGGTAGAAAAAGTAGTATTATAGCATCCTCAGTGTTGTAACTAGCTACTACATGAACAGAGAAAGGACAGTTTAACCAAATTGGGCTTCAAGGAGGAGATGAAATTCGAGCTGATCCTTAAAAATAAATACGGAAGAATAAGATAGAGGTAGGCAAGGCAATCTAGGAGAGAGGAAAGGCAAGGAGAGTTCAGAAAATGAGAATAGGATGCTTTGGTCCTAGAAGGGTGAGAAGAAAGAAATGAAGGAGACAAAGCTGTGAAGATGCATTACAGAATGTGCATTAAAGGTATAACATACCAGGCTAAGAATCTGAGTATCTTCTGATATCTATTTGGAACCACAGGAATTTTGGGGGGAAAGACAGTTAAGTGACATGACTGGTTTTTATTTTACTAAAGCCTGGCAAGGATAAAGATGATAAATTTGAAAAGGAAGAGACAGGTATAGAAGAAAGAATTAGGAGGACACTACGGTAACAAAAGCACAAGAAGATGAAAGTCTGAACTAAATTGGAACAACAAGGGGGAGCCTGGGTGGCTCAGTGGGTTAAACCATCTGCCCTCAGCTCAGGTCATGATCACGGGGTCCTGGGATCTAGCCCCGCTCTGGGCTCCCAGCTCAGGGGGGAGCCTGCTTCTCTCTCTCCCACTGCCCCTCACCCCGCTCGTGTTCTCACTCTCTAATACATAAAATCTTTAAAAAAAATTTTTTTTTAAATCATACAAAAATAAATTGGAGCAACAAGAATGGAGCATTAGAAACAAAAGTACCTGGTGAGTGACCAAAAGAGAAACAGGAAGGGTTAAGAATGATTATGTGATTAGAAAATTACTTATATCTTCTATTTTAGGTGAGTAGTGACTTCATTAACCAAGGCAGATTTTTTTTTTGGAAAAAATTTTTTGGAAAGATAAATATTCTAGATATAAAATTTGAGGTTCCTATTGAATACCATTTTATGACTAATGAGATGGGAGTTGAAAATGAGTATGAGTTCAACAGAGTAATTGGGCTGTGATACAAATCTGGATGTCATGAGAACACACTTAAATCCATGAAAACAGATGCAATTACCCAGTGAGTATAAACAAAGGGAGAATGGGAAAAGAGTAAAGAATATCACCCTGGGAAACATTAACATCAGAGAGGTAAATGGAACAAAAATGGCTAACAAGCAGTCAGAGAGGTGAAAGGAATTTAATAGCATCATGAAAGCTGAGATAACTCTGTAACTTAAAAGCAGAGTAAAATGCCACAGAGATGTCAAATAAATGAAAAAAGCAAAAGAAGCCAAATAATTTGTAATTAAATATGGTTTAAGATGGTTAGATGGTTGCTCAGCAATGTGAATATACTTAATTCCACTGAAGTGTACACTCAAAAATAATTTAAATGCTAAGTTTCATGTTATATATTTTACTACAATTGTTTTAAAAAGTCACTACTGAACATCAACAAAATGGTGGATTAGTAAGCTCCAAGCTCTCATTCCCCACTGATACAAAATAGAACAAAAAAACCCCAGAAGCTCTCTGAACCAACTTTGCAGCAACCTAAACAATCAAAGGTTTAGAGCAGTCAAGCAAATCTCCAATTAAGTAAAAGCCATCTTCAAATGGCAGAAAGTTTTAAGACACTTTTACTCACTCTTATCCCACTTCCTCCAAATGGGGGCAAGCTTAGTCTTGAGCAGGCAGCAGATTGGTTCCCACTTCCCCCATCTTGAATCAGAGGAAGCGGAGTAAAGCCATATTGGTAACTTATTGTATGTATCTGTTATAAACTGTCTGGGGAATGCCTGAAAGACTAAGGCAAGGACCTCATCTGTTTTGCATAACTTGGAACACAGGCAAAAAAAAAGCAGTGGGCATTGCTCATAAAAGCTGCAAAACAACTACAATACCCATAGACACCTGAGACAAGAGATTATAGTAGAAATGTACAATAGACCATCTAGCCCCAAAGGGGAAACTGCGATGAAACTATTTGAAAAATTCAAAAGAAAAGGTTACTATCAATCTTAAATAGAATGGCATAAACCAGCTTCCAGTGGGTAGAAAAATTAATGGAAGGGCACCTGGGTGGCTCAGTTGGTTAAGCCTCTGACTACTGATTTTGGCTCACGTCATGATCTTGGGGTTCTGAGACTGGGCATGGAGCCTGCTCAAGATTCTCTCTCCCTTTCCCTCTGCCCCTCTCCACCCCCCACACTCTCCCTAAGTGTGCACACTCTCTCCCTTAAAAAAAAAAAAAAAGTTAATGGAAAATGAACAAATAATGGCCAAAAGAAAGGAGGAAGATGCCTGATTAGAACCTAAACTTGATGGAATACTAGTAGGTAGAAGAGATATAGATTTATAGAAGATAAATGATTAAGTGAGGGTCCAAGAAATGTTAGGGAGTACAGAATGAAGAAACAATGAGACATTAACCTTGTAAAAAAGAAAAATATTTCTACGTAAATAGTATCCTCTCAAAATGACATGGAGTCCATATTCTAATCTAGAACACTTAATAGTCTCATGATCTTAGCAAGTTATTAGCCCCTCACAGCCTCAAAGCTCTCATCTGTAAAACAAAGATAACTACAGTGACTACTACACAGGGCTGTTATAAGAACCTGATATATCTAGTAAGTCACAGAAAAATACTCATGGAGATTTTCCTCCCTATCACTTTACAGGTGTATAGGTATGGATGAACAGAAGCTAGACTTTCTCATGGTACGAATAAATGAAAAAGTCCATATGATTTGATCTTTCTTTGGGAAAGTGTTGTTTTTCAAAGTACTTTTTCAAATGACTGTTTTTTTTTTCCCTTTGGGGAAAAATAAATAGATGTCATATGTTCTTTACTTAGCAGCAGTATAACAATATTAAAAAAAAAAAACCAGCTAATGTTATCTTCTTAAAGTTCCTATAAAAATTTTCATAAGATCAGATTTTTTTTTTAAGTAGGCTCCATGCCCAGCATGGAGCCCAAAACAGGGCTTGAGCTCACAATCCTGAGATCAAGACCTGAGCTGAGATCAAGAATTGGACACTTAACCAACTGAAGCACCCAGGCACTCCATCCAGATCTGGGATAAAAGAGGGAACCTGGGTAGCTCAGTCAGTTAAGCGGCCAACTCTTGGTTCCGACTCGGGTCATGATCTCAGGGTCCTGGGATCAAGCCCCATATTGGGCTCCTAAAATAACTATTATATTAAACGTAGTCTGAAGCAACAATTCAAGTTAAAAGATTATCAGAGCTGATAAACATGACCAATCTACAGAAATGAAACTTACTTCAAATGTAACAATATAGGTAGATTAAAAATAAGGGGATAAGAAACAATATACCATGCAAACAGTAATCAAAAATAAGCTGGAATGGATATATTATTGTGAAACAAAGTAGACTTCAGAGCAAAGAGAATTACGGGGAAGAGAATCGGAAATTATGTGATGATAAAAGAGTCAATCCATCAAGAAGGCATAGCAAACTTAAATGATTATGTTCTAGACAAGAGAGCTACAAAATATGTGAAGCAAAAATGGATAGAAATGAAAAGAAATATACAAATCTACAATTTTAGTTGGATACTTCCACACTCCTCTCTCAGCAATTGTTAGAACTAGACAGAAAATCAGCAAGGAGAACTCAACACCACCAATGAACCAATAGGATCTAATTGACACTTACAGAATATCCCACCCAACAACAGCAAAATACACATTCCTTATGAGTGCTCACAGAAAACTTTACCAAGATAGGCAAAATCCTGTGCCATACCTCAATCCTCAACAAATTTATAAGAATTAAAATCATACAGTGTGTTCTCTGACCAAAACGTAATCAAACTAGAGCAAACAATAGAAATATAGTAGGGAAACCCCAAAGCACTTGCAAACTAAGTAACATGTTTCTAAATAATCCATGGTCAAAAAGAAAGTCTCAAGGGAAATAAAAATATACATTGAACAGAATGAAAATAAAAGTACAACATACCAAAATTTGTGGAACACAGCTAAAGCAGTGCTAAAAGAAATGTATAGCACTAAACACTTATACTAGAAAAGCATGAATTTGAATAACCTGAGCTCCTTTCTCAAAAAACTGGAAAAGCACAAAAACCCTAAAGCAAATAAAAGAAAGGAAGCATTTAATAAAGATAAAAACAAAAATCAATAAAATTGAACACAGAAAAACAAAAGTGAAAATTCAATTAAACAAAAAGCCAGTTCTTTGACAAGATCAATCGAACTGACAACCCTCTAGCAAGACCAAAAAAGACACAAATTACCAATATCAAAAACAAAATAGGCACTATCATACAGATCCTGCAGCTATACAAAAGGTAGTAAGGAAATATTATGAACAATTCTACATATAAATTTGACTTCAATAAAATGCACAATTCCTTAAAAAGCACAAACTACCACAACTAACCCAGTATCAATAAGATAATTTAAATAGTGTCATTAATTTTAATAATGTAACAGCAGCCAAAAGAGAAATCTCCAGAGCCAGATGGTTTCACTGGAGAAGTCTACCAAATGTTTAAAGAATTAACACCCATTCTATGCAGTCTCCTCCAGAAAAAAGAAAAGGAAGGAACACTTTCAAACTCATTTTATATAGCTAATAGTACCCTGATACCAAATCAGACAAAGTATGAAGAAAAAAACTACAGACCAATACCTTTTATGAATAGATACAAAAATTCTTAACAAAATTTTAACAAAATTCCGTAATATATAAAATTATACACCATAACCAACAAAGGTTTATCCCAAAGAAACAAGAATTATTCAATATTCAAAAATCAACCAGCATTATTTACAATAGTCAAGACATGAAAGCAACCTAAGTGCCCACCAATGAATGAGTAGATAAAGAAAATGAAGTGTACACACACAGGAATATTATTCAGCCATAAAAAAGAATGGAATCTTGCCATTTCCGACAACATGGATGGATCTTGAGGGCATTATGCTAAGTCAAATGAGTTCAGTGAAAGACAAATATCTTACGATCTCACACATGTGTGGAATCTAAAAAACAAAACCCCACAGATACAGAAAATACTTGCCAGAGGCAAGACATGGGGGTGGACAAAATGGGTGAAGGTGGCAAAAAAAAATACAAATTCCGTTATGAAATAAGTCATGGGGATGTAATATACAGCATGGTGACCACAATTAATAATACTGTATTGTATATTTGAAAGTTGCTCAGAGAGTAAATCTTAAATGTTCTAATCATAAAAAAATTCTATGTGTGGTAGTGAATGTTAACTAGATTTAATGTGATCATTTCACAACACAAATACTGAATTATTATGTTATACACTTGAAACTAACATGATATATGTCAATTATAAAATTTAAAAAAATTTAAATCAATATAATTCACATGAACAAACTAAAGAAAAATCTGGTATCAACAGATGCAGGAAAAAGTATTGAAGAAAATCCAATACCTACTCATGAGAAAAACTCCCAGAAAACTAGGAATCGAAGTAAATTCCTCAAGTTATTAAAAAAAATCTACAAAAAACCCTTAAAACTAGTATCATACCTAATAGTGAAAGACTATGTTTCCCCTCAAAAATCAAGAACAAGGCAAGGATGTCCTATCTCACCACCGATTCAACATAGCACTCAAATTCACAGCCAGTTCAATAAAGCAAATAAGGGAAATAAAAGGCATACAGATCACAAAGGAAAAAATAAAAGTGTCCATATTTACAGATGATATGATTACCTATGCAGAAAGTCCCAAGATACTACAAAACAAAAATAAAAAACACCTAGGGCGCCTGGGTGGCTCAGTCGTTAAGCGTCTGCCTTCGGCTCAGGTCATGATCCCAGGGTCCTGGGATCGAGTCCCACATCGGGCTCCCTGCTCGGCAGGAAGCCTGCTTCTCCCTCTCCCACACCCCCTGCTTGTGTTCCTGCTCTCGCTATCTCTCTCTCTGTCAAATAAATAAATAAAAATCTTTTTAAAAAAATAAATAAATAAATAAAAAATAAATAAAAAACACCTAGAACTAATAAGTAAGTTCTACAAGGTCATAAAACATAAGATCAACATGCAAAAATCAACTGTATTTCTATCCATTAACAATGAACATGAAGAAACCAAAACTAAAAATATAACTCCATTTACATTTACTTAAATAAAAAAGGGAATATTCAGATAAAAATCTAACAAAACATGTATAGGACTTATGCTGAAAACCAAAACACACTGATGAAAGAAATAAAAAAATATCTGGAGAGACATGGATTGGAAGATTGAGTATAGTAAGACATCAATTCTCCCCAAGTTGACACATAGGTTTAACACAATTCTTATCAAATCCCAGCAAGTTTTTGTAGATAAAGGCAAAAATGTTCTATAATTTTTCTTTTTATTAGAAAAGCTAAAACAATTTTTAGAAGGAAAAATGTGGAAGAACAACTACATCAAAGTTTAAGACTTATACAGCTATAATAAAAACAATGTGCTATTCACGGATGGACAGACATACAGACCAATGCAACAGAACAGAAAACCCAGAAATAGACCCAAATATAGCCAAATGATTTTAACAAGATATAAAAGCAATTCAATGGAGGGAAGTAGCCTTTTCAACAAATGTTGCTGAAGAATTGGATATCCCTAAAAATGAACCTCAATCTAAATTTCATACCTCATACAAAAACTAACTCAAACTGGATCACTGATTTAAACAATAAACAGTAAGGTGTTTTCCACTTTATTTTATTTTAATTCCAGTATAGTTAATATACGGTGTTATAGTAGTTTCAGGTGTATGATACAATGCTTCAACAATTCTATACATTCCTCAGTGCTCATCATGATAAGCGCACTCTTAATCCCCTTCACCTATTCCACTCATCCCCCCACTGACCTCCCCTCTGGTAACCATCAGTTTATTCTCTCTAGTTAAAAGTCTGTTGTTTGGTTTGTCTCTTGTTTTTTTGTTCATTTGTTCTGTTTCTTAAATTCCACATATAAGTGAAATCATATGGCATTTGTCTTTCTCTGACTTATTTCACTCAGCATTATACCCTCTAGATCCATGTTGTTGCAAAAAAGCAAGATTTCATTCTTTTTATGGCTGAATAATATTCCACTGTGTGTGTATATGTATGGTAAATATGTATATATGGTAAATATATGTATATACGTGTGTGCGTGTATATATGTATGTATACATCTGACATATATGTACATATACTGTGTAAACATATATACCATATATATATACAAACACACACCATACACACACACACACACACACACACACCCCCCACATCTTCTTCATCCATCCATCCATTGATGGATACTTGGACTGCTTCAATATTTTGGCTATTGTAAATAATGCTGCAATAAACATAGGCGTGCATGTATCTTTTTGAATTAAAAAGTAAGTTTTTAGGGGAAAAAACAAAACAGGGTGAAATATTTGAGACCCACAACTTACTGAAGACTTCTGAGATGGAACACAAAAAGCACGATCCATTAAAAAAAAAATTGATAAACTGGACTTGACCAAATTTAACAACTTTTGCTCTGCAAAAGATCCAGGTAAGAGGATAAAAAGACAAGTCAAATACTGGGAAAAAGGATCTGAAAACCACATATACTAGAATACATAAAGAACTCTCAAAGCTCAACAATAAAAACAATCTGATTAGAAACAGGAAAAAGAGGGCACCTGGGTGGCTCAGTCAGTTAAGCATCTGCCTTCAGCCCAGGTCATGACCCCAGGGTCCTAGGACTGAGTCCCGTAGCGGGCTCCCTGCTCAGCAGGGAGTCTGCTTCTCCCTCTCCCTCTGCTCCTCCCCACCCCTGCTTATGCTCTCTCTCTCTCTCTCATGCTCTCTCTCCCTCAAATAAAAACTTAAAAAAAAAGAAATGAGCAAAAAATATGAATAGACATTTCACCAAAGAGGATATACTGGTGGCAAATTAAGCACATGAAAAGATACATCATTAGCCATGAAATACATGTAAATTAAAATCATTATGAGATATCACTACACACCCATTGGAATAGCTTATATGAAAAATAGTTACAATTCCAATGTTGATGAGGATGCCGACAAACTGGAACTCTCATACACTGCAGGTGGCTATTTAAAATAGTAGGGCCACTCTGAAAAACTGTTTTGCAGCAAGTATTATGTGACCTGGCACTTGCACTCATGGGCATTTATCCTAGAGAAATGAAAATACTGTCCACGCAAAAACCTGTACATGAATGCTCATAACAGCATTATCTCTAATAGCCAAAGAAGAGAAACGACAAAAATATTTTCAGTAGGTGAATAACTAAACAAACCATAGCATATCCATACCGTGGAATAATACTGTTATTAAAAAATACCGTATGATTTCATTCTAATAACATTCATCAAAGAATAAAATTAGGGATCCCCATCTCTAAAACAACAGATTAATGGTTGCCAGGGTTTAGGGGGGTATAATGACTATACAGGGGTAACAAAAAGGAGATCTTTGCAGTAACGGAATAGTTCTGTATCTTGACTGCAGTTGTGGCTACAGAAATCTACACATGTGAAAAAATGATTCAAAACTATACACACACATTGAATCAACTGCGAATCAATTGCAGTTTCCCGGTTTTGATACTGTACTACAGTTATGTAAAATGTAACCACTGGGGGAAGCTAGGTGACGAGTGTGCTGGACCTCTCTGCAACTTCCTATGAATCTGTAATTATTTCAAAACAAAAAGTTAAAAAAAAGAGACAAACAACAGATACCAATGCGAAAATAACACACAGGTTAAAATTATCTCACAAAGATTTTTAAAGCAGCTATTATTAAAACACTCCAAAAAATAAAGGCAAACACTCTTGGAATTAATGGAAAGACAGACAGTGTAGTTAATAAAGAACTAAATGGAAATTTAAGCATGGAAAAATATAACCAAAATAAAAAACACACCTGATAAACTTGATAGCAGCATGGAGATGACTCCCTATACTTGAAGATACATTATCCAACCTTAACAACAGTGAGAAAAAAATTTTTTTAAATGAACAGAGCCTTTAGAACCTGGGGGATGACACCAAAAGGGGGAACATTTGTGTCATCAGAGTCCCAAAAGAACAGAAGAAAGAGTATGGTGCAGGAAAAATATTTGAGGAAACAAAGGTTGAAAACTTCCCATATTTACAGAAAGACATAAACCTACTAATTCAGGAAGCTCAACAAAACAGTATAAATCCAAATGAATCCACTTCCAGACACATTATAATCAATCTGCTGAAAAACTAAAGACAAAGAAAATAGCTTGAAAACAACCAAAGGAAAACGGCACATTACTTACAGAAGAAGAATGAGCTGGATAACTAGATTTACCACCAGAAACTATGTGAAAACTCTAATAACAACAAAAAAAAGTGCAACACCATTTTTAAAGTGTTGAAAGAACTGTCAACCCAGAATTCTATAGCCACTGAAAAACTCCTGTAAGAATGAACTAAAATTCTGACAGGAAGAAAAATAAGAGAATTCATAGCCAGCTGACCTGCCTGCTGTAAAAGAGCTACACATGGAGGAAAAACAAAGTCCTAAAGGAAGTTCTTTAGACAGAAGGGAAATGATAGAAGGAAACCTGGAACATGAGGCAAGAAAGAAGAGCAACAGAAATGATAGATATCTGTTCTTCTCCTATTTAGCTATTTAAAATGTTTGCTGAAAGCAAAAATTATAACATTTTCCTTTGGGGTTTTCAATGTTTATAGCTGCAATAACATAAGACAACTACAACCAAAAAAGGAGGGTAAAGGGGCCTATACAGTGGTAAAGTTTTTATACTACACATGAAGTGGTCGCATACTGACTCCAGGTAGACTGTGGAAAGTTAAGTACATATGCTGAAATCCCTAGAACAGCAGCCACTAAAAAAAACTACACAAAAGATATAATCAAAAATACAAAAGATAAAATGGAATACTAAAAAATGTATAAACAACCCAAAAGAAGGCAAGGAGGAGAAAACAGGAACAGAAACAAAGGGAAGAAGCACAAAAATTATAAAATGAAAGACTTAAACCCCAACATATTAATAATTACATTAAATATGAATATTCTTAACATACTTAATATGCAATTAAAAGATTGTCAGAATGGATTTTTAAAAATAAATGCATTACATGTTCATATAAATAACATATTTTTATGAAAACTTTTCATCGATAAGAAAAATAGCATTATTTTACATTTTTACAAATCTCTTTTGTCTGGCTTACTGGAAGACAGCTCTCATCTACTGCATTTAATCTGTGGCAATACATTGTTTTGGTCGAAGTATGAAAATCTGACTTCATGCATCTATGAGCTGGAAAAGTAAAGAGTTGTTTTTGCTTTTGTTTTTTTAAGATTTTATCTTTAAGTAATCTCCACACCCAACATGGGGCTCAAACTCACAACCCTGAGGATCAAGACTCATGCTCTACCAATTGAGCCAGCCAGCCTCCCCAAGAGTATTTTAATAGCATTTTCAGATAATTGTGCAAATTCTTTGCTACAACACCAAATTTGACAAGTGGTGTTTCTAAAAGGTTAGTTGCAACATGGAATCTTTTGCGCTCACTTTGCAATATTAAAATGTATTGGTCTATCTTGTACTTTGAGATTTTTTCTCATAAATGATTTTATGACATCACGCATTGGTCATTTAGAATATATTGGCTCACTGAATTATGAGCTCTTCCAAATACTGACACATTTCATCATACAGTATTGAAAAATCACATTTGTTAATGTCATCACCAGCCTCACAAAAAAGTCTTTAGGCACTGGGAAGCTGTCAAGGTCAGGGTGGCAGATACAATTTTTCCAAAATTCTAATTTTCACCTAAAAGCTCTAATTTTATCACTGGCCACAAATATTATCAGTTGTTTTCAACCATCATACTTCAAAATCCAGTTAGCACAGGTTCTTCCCCAATGACACATACACATAAGTAAAGCCACACAAAGACACATCCTTCATCTTCAAAGGCCATTTTATTACTGAAAGTACCAAGTAAATATTCAGTTCTGACATGGGTTAATCCCTTCACCAAGTATTTTTTTCCTTTTTTAAAAGTCAGTTTTATCGAGATATAATGAATGTAAAGTAAAATTCATCCTTTTCATCAGGCTTACAGTTCTATGAATCTTGACACAGTTGCATAACTGCCACCACCATCAACACAAGCAAGATACTTCCATCACCCTAAATATTCTCTCATACCTCCCCTATTCCATCCCCAGCCCCTGAAAAGTGTTCAGTTCTTCTACAGGACAGTAATCCAAATACAGGGATATTAATCTTTTTAACATTTTCCCAAAGTCACCCATATGTTATTTCATACCAATTCACAAAAATATTACTGTTGTCTACTGTTAACCATGCGCACAATAGTGTTATTTGTAACTATGCATTTTATTCTACTTCAGATCACCAATGTTTCATAGCTTAGATTGCCTACCAACACTCACTTTCCAAACATGTCAAATCCCACAAAGATATATTTTAGCAGGCAGCTATTTGAATCTTGCAATCCATTGCAGGTCCTATCAAAGAACTGGCTCCCATCCCATCTCATCTAGTCAAGTTCCAGATCACTCCTTCTAAGATAAAATATTATAGGACTTACTTTCCCCACCAACCAGTCAATACTTATTAAGATCTTTCCCCTACAACTTCATATCTCATCTTCCCCACTTATTTACCAATCCCCATATTTTTCTGTCAATTTAAATATTTTTCACTTAGTATATTTTCTGTACAAAGCACCCTCCTAAGGCTATGGAAACACTTCTCTTTGTGTCACGGTATTTACAACTCTGGTGTTTCCACTATAGTACAGACTAAGTATCAGAAAGTCTGCCACTTACTGCCTATATGCCATTAAGCAAATTCATTTATCTTTCCTAAGGTTTAATTTCATTTACAAAGTGGGAATAATATATGCCTCCCCCAGCACATGGGATTGTTGTAAACATTAAATAATGAATCTGTAAAGTCTTATAAAAATGATTATTATAGACTTTTGATCCCTCATCCAAAATTCATGTATCAAAGGGGAAAAACCCACCTATATCTTTATACAGATCACTTGTAGTTTTAAAATGTTATCCCCCTAGAATAGATACAGCTTAGATTTAAATAAATTACCAATTATATCATATCTCTTAATATCATGTCAGTCATTCCTGGCTTTTATCACAGAAACCTTTCCTAGTAATTCAACAATAAACAAATATTTATTGAAAACTTAAAATATGCCAGGCACTCTTCCAAGAACTAGTGACACATCAGTGAACAAGACAATCAGGTACCTGGTCTCATGGAGCTCACATGTTGAGTATCAAGATCTTAAAATATAATAGCTCAGAAGCCCAAGAGCTATTTAAGTAATCAAATGTGTTTTCACAAATCAAAATGTGTTTTCATGTAGAAAAAAAAATTTAATCTCATAAGAACAAGAAATTTATAATCTCTTTTAAATCTGTCAAAATAAAAATTGTTTTGTAAATGGTAAACTATTCTTTTATAGCCTCTGCACATCTAAACAATTTCTTCATAAGTCCCTAATAGCAGGTCCTTTCCTTTTGGCAGGCAAAGGAACAAAGTACTAGGGAGTTAAAATGATGATTGAGGGTAACATTTTATTTGATTCTTTATCAAATTTGACTCTCCTCCCCCCCCAAAAAAAATCAGCTCAAACAAAACAAAACCAGCTTTTTCAGAAAATGCTCACTCTCTTTCATACAACCTGTTTTTTTCTTAAACCTTATTTTTAAAAAAGAGAAAATCGGGGTGCCTGGGTGGCTCAGTTAAGCGTCTGACTTCAGCTCAGGTCATGATCTCAGGGTCCTGGGATTGAGCCCGGGGTTGGGCTCCCTGCACCGTGGGGGGTCTTGCTTCTCCCTCTCCCTCCACCCTCTCTCTGCTCATGCTCTTTCTCTCAAATAAATAAAATCTTTAAAAAAATAAAATAAAGGAAGTAATTTCTTAAATGGGAGGTAAGTTTTTCCATCTAATCCTACTTTATTTTGTTTTCCTCACAGCAGATTCCAAAATGAGATAAATGCAGGAGGCATAATGTCTAGCTACTTGGCAAATAATTCAGTCCTTCCCAAACCTGGCTATGCAATCACCTAGGCCCTATTAAGAATACATATTTCAGCATACTTATATCTCCTAACTCCAATTCTCATATAGTAGGGCTATGGTGAAGCCTACGAGAATCTGTATTTGGTCTTGATGTGTTTGATTCATGAACAGGCATTTGGAAAATTTTCAATGTGCCACCCAAAGATTTATCATTAAAGGCCAAGCACCAGGACGCCTGGGTGACTCAGTCGGTAAAGTGTCTGCCTTCAGCTCAGGTCTTGATCCCAGGGTCCTGGGATAGAGTCCCACATCGGCTTCCTTGCTCTGCAGGGAGCCTGCTTCTGCCTCTGCCTGCTGTTCTCCCTGCTTGTGCTCACTCTCTTGCTCTCTCTCTTTCTCTGACAAATAAATAAATAAAATCTTAAAAAAGAAAAAAAGGCAAAGCACCATTTGGCATCCCTCCATTAAAGGATCAGATGTTATCCCAGCTGTAGTCTTAAGTTGGCAGTCTTTGGAAACTAGCTGACAATACTTATTCTAATTCTAGTGTCAGATAACTTAACAATTCAGTAAAAAAAAAATTCATTTCCAAAAAATATAAAGAATAAATTACCATTACTTGGGATTCTCTTGATGAGGGGTCTCTACCTAATGTAGTAGATACTTGTTGTTTGGAACTGCTCAGAAGTCATTTCCCTTTCTCATGGTAACTGAACTCCAATTTCTACCCCTTCCTCATGCAACTCTAATATTAATCTTCATATAAGCTGTCTCATCCTCAGTATTGAGAGTGGCGCACATGATGAAGGCCTAAGCTTATCAGCATAGCATTCTTCTCACTATGATTTGTTCAAGTATGGGCACATGACCTGAGTTGGCCAAATCAGTTAGAAACTTTATTTGAAGGTTAGAAAGGGCTTTTTCTTTCGACTGTACCTGAACAAGTCGACTTGAAAGCTAAACTGGCAATCATCCTACAATCACAATAATTTATCTATCCGAGAAGGAAGACAATACTAAGGAAGCAGATCTGGAAAGCCAACACCCAGTCACATCATTTAAGCCCTGAAAAAAAGACATTCCTGAAGCTAGTATCTACCTATGAAGTATTCAGAGACAATAAATGTTCTTTTTCACTTAAGCTAATTTGGTTTGGGTTTTCAGTCCTTTACAATCAAAAGATTCCTAGTTAATACAGGTAAAAAGGAATACAAATCTTTATAGGCCCTCAGCCTTCAACTCACTAAATCTAGTGGCTACTCTCCAACTATTATAAGAAGGAAGAAAGGGGCAGGGACTGAGCTTGAATGCTACAATTACAAAATACGCCCACTGCTTTTATTTAGATTATAATCATAAGTCATTTAGTTATAATAAATAATTTATTCTAAAACTATCCAAGAAAAACTATGTGAGGTTAATAACTTCTCCCTCCTTCTACTAGAAAGATGGTAGAAGCTATGGGGGATGCACCTGAATAGGGTAATGCCAAAAAGCCAATTAGCAACCTGGAGTGGCAAGATAAGCACCTACAGACAAAAAAGCTTTGGGGCCAGGCCAGATGAGCACAGGGCATGAGGGCAAAAGGGACGACGGGGCAGCCATTTATCATCAGCTTACAGTATTGTTTTTGTGAGATTTCAAACTCTGTTTTACAGATCATCACATTTAATGTTCACCACTACCTTATGAAGTAAATTATTATTAACCCCATTTTATAGTTTGAGGAAATGGCTGTTGTAAAAGAGTTTAAGTGACTTATCCAAGGTCAAAGAAAAGAAGAAAGGAGGAAGGGGTGGAATAGTGAACATCTCTTATTGTTTGCCCTGTCCCACTGCCCTTGTTTTCCTGAAAACTGCCTCCCCATTCTCATAATTCTCAAGTGATCCTACCCTCCTTGGCCCCTGACCCAAGCCTAACTAATGACTCTTTGTGCACCAGAGCTCTCTGGATTTACGACTCAAAGACTTGAAAAGAGTGGCTGAAGCTGAAGCTGTTAGATATAAAGCTCCAGTGCTCTGGGAAGCCATATTTTCCACAAGTGACTAAAACCAGTCTACGATGAGAGAGAATAACACAAAGAAAGAATAAGAAAATAAAGGGAGAGCACCTTGTTTGCATTGGAGGCCCAAGTTCTAGTTCTTACTGAAGCTCAACTAAATCTCTGAGATCAGGTTTCCCTGAATCGATAAATTCTTTTTGCCTAGGAAAATTCAAGTTGAGTTCTATCATGCATAACTGTCAAGAATCCTAACTAATTCGGAGGGAAAGAACAGGGGTATAGGGTGAGGCGATAATCATTCACAACTGACAAGTATTAATTGAACAATGTCTCCAAAATTATAATAAGCCCTCAAGGAATTCTCATTAGAGAGGTAATAATACCAACACTCAAGACAGACTCATACAAGACAGCGGTGATTAAGTTCTAAACTACATGAGACAATTACAAATACTGTAAGCCTTCGAAAAAGAAAATAAAAGTATAACACAGTTGTGACTTATGTTAGAATATAAAGATGAGAAAGGAAATTGGTGAGGAGAATATAGAGGAAAACTCAGAAGGAGAGAAAAAATAGGGCCTGGAACTGTGAAAGCAAAGGTAGGGAAAAGCAGGCAACATGCTGTAGAAACAGAAAATCACCTGGACCAGTCTACCTTGGAGAATAACGGGAAATAAGGCTAAGTAAATAGGCAAGCTAAGACCACATGACAAAAAGTATAAAGTTAAGAAAAAGAAAGACAGAGTATGGATTATTTGGCAAACTGCTAGGGTGTCCCACTAATCCAAGAATGTTGGGTTAAAGATTTGGACTTGGGTAGGGCAGTCATAACAGAAAGCAAAGATAAGATTTAAAAAACATATTTCAAAAGAAGAATCCCATTCTACTCTTCTTCCAAGTTTCTAAGCAGTACTGCTAAATACAGTGGAACCTTCATCAGATCTGTAACATAAAGGTAAAGAAAAAAGTAACTATTAACATCTGGATGAAACTATGGCACCTACATATAAATTATTTCATTTATCCTCATAATTAAAATCTATGAAGTAAATATTATCATGATTCTCATTTGGCAGATTAAATATATTCAGGGTCAAAGAAGTTAGATAACTTGCCCAAGATCACACAACTAAATAAAAAGCTGGCCTGTGGTGTGGGGGGGTGGATAATAACACACTTGGTCAGCACAAAAGTCCTTTTTCCCAGGACAAATTACAAAGATATATAATGATGACAATGATGATGATAATGATAGCTAACATCCACTAAATGCTGGGAACTATGCAAAGCATGGTTACATGCATTATCATATTTAATACTCCTAACAGCCCTATAAGAGTCTATGATTAATCTTATTTGAGGATGATGTGTTTGAGTCTTAGAAAAACTAAGAACTTTACCTAATAACCACTAAGTTGTACACTTGAAACTAATGTAACATTGTGTGTCAACTATGCTCAAAAAAAAGCCACAAGACTAATAAATTGCTGACCTGGTAGGGTTCAAAATCAGACAGTCTGACTCCAGAGCATGTTCTTAACCACTATGCTATACTGCCTCTATGATTACAGATTACTAGAAATAAGCAAAGGAAATACAATTAGGCTGAGATGAGTAAACACTTTTAGAGTGGATGATAAAAATCAGAGTAACATTTTCTTTGACCTACTGCTGAAGAAGTAGTAAAATTTAAGCAATCAATGAAAGAACAAATAGGAGATGTACATCTAAAACAGAATTTCTTGATAAGGTTGGAAATGTAAATTTGTATCTAAAGACAAATTAATTTGGAGATGGTTTCAATTAGTGAATTTTTTATTATACTTCTAAAGAAAACCAAAGTTCAGAAAGTAGATATTATCTGTACAAGGCCATATAATTTTTCAATTTATAATTTACAGAGTCAATCAGATGAGTACATTCAAGGCTTCAGGTCCCCCAACCCCATTCCATTCAGCTCAGTTTTTAACTATATCATACCCACATTCTTAGAAATCAAACAAAAGTGTACTTCTGTTAGTGTTGTTAGAACTAAGATTTTTCATGTAAAAGAAATACAAACTCAAAGTGATGATAAACTCGGGCGCCTGGGTGGCTCAGCTGGTTAAGCATCTGCCTCCGGCTTGGGTCATGATCCCAGGGTTCTGGGATTGAGCCCCACATCGAGCTCCCTGCTCAGCAGGGAGTCTGCTTCTCCCTCTGCCCCTCCCCCTGCTCATGCTTTCTCTCTCCCTCTCTCTCTTTCTCGCTCTCTCTCTTAAATAAATAAAATCCTAAAAAAAAAACAAAGTGATGATAAACTGAAATTGGAATTATCAGTATATTCTTCTTTCCAAAAATAAAAACTCATAATTCCATTCATTAAACAAGAACAAGAAGCAATTTCAACCCAGCCACAATGAATAACCCTAGAATCCATATTGTGGTCTCAGATTATCATTCCCAACTAATAGGAAAGGAATGGCTGGCTTCCAAGGCTGGGGCAAGAAATGTACAAGATGAGCCTGGGCATCTTTTATACCAAAAAAAAAAAAAAAAAAAACAAGGAAGCTCTATCAAAGATTATTAGAGTCATATGCAAATCAGATGGGATTGTATTGATTTCCTTAAATATTGTCTATTACCTTTGTAAATAGTCCCTTCCTTAAAGTTCTCTCAAATACCTCAGTTTGTGCCACATCTATCACACCAAGGCTCCAAAGTAGCTTATTCGGAAAAGTGGCAATTAAAGAGAAAAACCGAAACATTCATTCTGTATTTTATAAACTGTACTTCATGGTGAGCAAACAGCCCTATAAATGATGAGTGAAAGTTCTTAAATTCTTAAGTTCTCTTAATAGAAGAATTATAGTTAATAAATGTGAAAGGAATGATAGAATTAGAAAGTCATTATTTTGCTATCCCTAATGAAATAACTGATTCAATGAAGATTATAAGTGGATGGAACCATTAGACGAAAGGATGATGAAAGATTTTACAAAGGAAATTATTACAGACAATTAATACCTGAATACACTGATTGACCTTAGCATCACTAAGGGTGGGCTAGCCAGGTATTATATGCCTTGTGATGTGAGGCAAAAGAAAACACAATCTATGACTAAAAATTTATAATTAAATCAAGCTTTTAGATCTAACTACCAAATTACAGGAAATATGGAAGATAAAGGAGCAAATTAAATGATTTCACAAGGAGGGCGCCTGGGGGGCTCAGCTGGTTAAGCGACTGCCTTCGGCTCAGGTCATGATCCTGGAGTCCTGGGATCGAGTCCCACATCAGGGTCCCGGCTCAGCGGGGAGCCTGCTTCTCCCTCTGACCTTCTCCCCTCTCATGCTGTTTCTCTCTCTCTCAAATAAATAAAATCTTTAAAAATAAATAAATAAATGATTTCACAAGGAAACAACAACAAAAATCCAGAATGTGAAACACTGTACAGTACCAACGACCTAGTTTTTTCAACAAGACAATGTGAGGGTAAATAAGATACAGGGAGAAGACTGCACTATACTAAAAAGAGACTTAAAAGACCTTACAAACAAAAGCAACACATAGACTTTGTCTGGATCCAGATTCTAAAAAAGCAACTGTAAAAAACACATTGTTTTATACACCAGGTAAATATGAATAAAACGGGGAATTAATGGTACCAAGAAGCTTTTAATTTTGTTAGATATGATAATGGCCATGGTGGTAATGAAGAAAATGTGCTCTGGTTTTTTTTAGAGATACTTACTGAAGTATGAAGGGGTGAAATGATAATATCTGGAATTTACTTTAAAATATTTTGGCAAGAGGGACGTCTGGGTGGCTCAGTCGGTTAAGTGGCTCCTTCAGCTCAGGTCATGATCCTGCGGTCCTGGGATAGAGCCCCCGCATCGGGCTCCCTGCTCAGTGGAGAGCCTGCTTCTCCCTCTCCCTCTTCCTGCCCCTCTGCCTACTTGTGCTCTCTATCTCTCTGTCAAATAAATAAATAAAATCTTTAAAAAATAAAATATTTTGGCAAGAAAAAGGGTGATGGATGAAGCAAGTATGATAAAATTCTGAAATTTGCAGAATCTGGGTAATGGGGGTTCACTATACTATTTTCCCTACTTCTGTGTATGTCTGAAATTTTTCATTTACAAAATTATCAAACAAAACAAAAATAAGAATCCCAACTCACGCAGAATCCTAGGAGTCATCCCAAAAAATTCTGATTTTGTTTGTCTGGGCATGGGCCCAGATTCCATTTTTAACAAGTCCTCAAGTGAATCTGATACAGAGAATCTACAGACACATAGCTGAAAATTATACACTTAGACTACTTTACCACAAGTCTTTAAATATATCCCAAACCTTAAAGGAAAGGCATGATCATATCTCTTACCTCCCGTTCAAGCCTTACATCACTCCTATCTGCTCAAAATTTACCCTTTTCCTGAGACTACCAATTCTACAAAAGCAAGACCCCTGTTTGTACTCAGCATGGTATCCCCAGTGCCTATCAGAGTCACCAGTACACACCAAATAAACATTTGTTGAATGAATAACAGCAAAGAGAAAAAGGAAGAGTTAAATGAGGTCCACTATTTCAAAACGAGTTCCTCTCAGATAAAATTTCAATTCCTTTCCGAAAGTCAATTTGGAGTATGGAATAAAGACTATAAAGTATGGGAATAAAAGAGTAAAATAAAAATAAACTAGGAATAAAGAGGGGGCACAGGTTATGTGCCTCTCACCCTCTGAGACATCAACTTTGGACATTAATTTGAACATCTAATGTCCCACTAGCTGTTTAGAAACTACCATGAAAATGTACTCCTATATTTCACAATCCCAAACAGGGAGACCAGGTGTATTAGAGAAGTAAACTACATGTATACATTTTAATGGATATGCAAATGACTAACTCAACTACTGCCTCCTGTGCTCAAAAAGTGCAAACCTTTACACTTACGGACACAAGTCACAAATGCAAAAATAAAAAAGTGCCAAGTATAACAATTAACAATTAGTTTAGGATGATCTTCCAAGGCTATACAGAACTAGTTCCAAAAATAGTACTTACCAAAGATGGTTCCTATTCTTATATCTCTACCCCAACACCATTTAACTTTTAAATTCTATTAAGTAATGAATCAATGACACAACTTTTTAAGTTTTTACAGAAGTGTAATAAACAAAGATTCACAGAATTTTCAGAGACACAATGGACATCAACTATATGGCCCAACTCTTCATTTTACAAATGGGGAAACTGAAGCCCAGATAAGAAAAAAGATTTACTTGATCACAGAGAGAAATTAACAGCAAAACAAGTTTATGCCAATGCTCTCAATTTTCAATCCAGAGGTTTTTGTTTTGTTTTGTTTTGTTTTACTATACCATGCAAATGGCATGTTTCAAAAAATATTTTCCGTTGTGAAATGCAGCACTGTTTATCTTGTACACACGAGTGTGGCACACATTAGCTATGCTCTGTACTTAAACTAAATGGATGTACCTCTTTTTTAGTAAGGATAGGAATGGGGAAGTAGAGCTAATTGACTATCTTCAGCAACAGAACTCCATATGTAGTATTTACTGACATGTGGGGTTTTTGGCTAAATATGAAAACAGAATCTCTTGTTTTTACCATATATACACATAAAACTTACAATTATGAAATAAAACTAAACTGTAAAGTTATGCAAAAACTAATCTAAAACTGAGAATTTACTCTTTGTTCATTACAAATTTTTTTATGTGGTTCCTTCTAGATTAAAACATTTCTGACTCAAGAGATTAATGAATGGCCCAATTCATGTCTCAGCTGTTACTCTGAGCCACATCTCTATACACCCACAGGGTACTTTTAGTGTAAGAGGGCCTATTTACAGAACACATACTGAAAGTACAAAAGATACAGACACAGGACAAGATAACAACTAAATGTCCGCAAACCAGCTCCCAACTGCCTTTCTTATAAACCCCTGGCACAAAGTACGTATGTTATAAATCATGACTAAATAGTCTCCAAAAGTCCCTCCCCATTCTACTCAATCCCATCTAAATGTCTCCGTTTTTAGTTACAACTGGTTCGGACAGTTCAGTAAAATACAGCTGGAATTTGAATTTACGGGCATGGCTTGAGGTGCCATCATTATTCTGCACTTACAGAAGATAATAAATATCAACCTCCAGCCTAAATGGTGACTAGCATATAACAGGAATACTATAAATATGACAAAGATAATAATTACCAATTAACAAATGCTTACTAAATGCCATATGCTGTAATAATTGCTTTGTCTATATTATTTAATCCTTACAACAATCTAGTACTATTATCCCCTCACTTTTCTGAAGATGAAATAAACTGACAGGTTAAAATAACTCACCTAAAATCATCTAGCAAGTACATGGCAGAGCCTACATTTGAATCCAAGTTTAGAGCCTAGACAAAGATTCACTGAATGAATAAGTGAAATAATGTTTTTTAAAAAAATTCTTGCAACATAGTTTCATCAAAACAGTCTGGTCCAAACTAACCAGATATGCAATTGATACTGGTAACACCCATTAACTCATAAATTATGAACATTGGCAGGCATACGGCTTTAGGCTCAAAGATTTAATGACTTCAGGTCTTTTCATTTCACTAATATAACCCCAAATGTGATCAATTCAACTAGTAGGATACCCAGAGGGATTACACAGTAATAATCTTGAATCGGGAACACTAGCCAAAATCTGTTGAAATAACCCAACATGTGGCCCAGCATTGTTAAAGTTCACAACAAAAATTCCAGGTGAGTGACAGGGAGAATAGTGGTGTCAATGACAAGGAAGTATATGGAAGAAAGCTCATTTTAGAATATGAGAAATTTAAGTGATAACATGACATCTGAGTACAGATGCCTAGTGAGCAGTCAGATATTTAGGATTTTGTTTTTAAGATTTTACTTATTTATTTGTCAGAGAGAGAGAGAGAGAGAGAGAGAGAGAGAGAGGGGGAGGGAGAGGAGAGGGAGAGAATAAGCAGGGTGACCGGAAGGTAGAGGGAGAAGCAGGCTCCCCGCTGAGCAAGGAGCCTAATGCAGGACTCTATCCCAGGACCCTAGGATCAGGACCTGAGCCAAAGGCAGATGCATCCTGATATTTAGGATTGAAAACCAGAAAAAAAGGCTAAAAAATAAAGACTTGGATATCATGGACATAGAGATGACAGTAGTTGAAGGTGTAAAAATGGATGAATTTTCAAGAGAGTAAATAAAAAGGTAAGTACCGAGTACAAGACCAAAGATTGAGACTGAGAGAAAAAGTCAGCAATGAAAAGATGGGAAAGCACTGGGTTAAGAAGTCCAAGAAAAGAAAATCTAAAGGAAAAAAAACTAAAAAAACAGAACACCTGAAACTTTATTTACATATGCTTCCTACATTCTGAAAAACTGACTAATGAAAAATGATAGTTAACAAATATGTACAAAGGGGACAGCAATGTTAGAACTCAGTTATGCACTTTTCAACTAATATTGGTTCCCTTTCTTCCCTCCATTTTACCCACTACTGCTACACCTCCACCAGCTACACAAAAACTAGAAAAAAAGGTTATGCTCTTAACTGGCATCCTGAAGCAGTATGCTAAACAAGCTAAAGGCAAGACAGCTATTTTTTTTTTAAAGATTTCATTTATTTATTTGTCAGAGAGAGAGAGAGAGAGAGAGAGTGCACAAGCAAGGGGAGTGGCAGGCAGAGGGAGAAGCAGGCTCCCCGCTGAGCTAGGAGCCCGAGGTGGGACTCGATCCCAGGACCCTGAGATCACAACCTGAGCCAAAGGCAGATGCTTAACCGACTGAGCCACCCAGGCGTCCCAAGACAGCTATACTTTCAAGAAATGTATGTCACCCTTCAAGACAAATATATACCTAATGCTCCCACCCAACTACCTTTGTTTTTCTTTTTTTTTTTTAAGATTTTATTTATTTATTTGAGAGACAGATAGTGACAGAGACAGCCAGAGAGAGCACAAGCTGGGAGGAGAGGGAGAAGTAGGCTCCCACTGAGCAGGGAACCCAACGTGGGGCTTGATCCCAGGACTGCAGGATCATGACCTGAGCCAAAGGCAGACTCTTAACCGACGGAGCCACCTACGCACCCGTTTTTCTTTTTTAATTTACAAATCATATGCATTTTTTCCTCTGGAAATTTAGACTTAAACTCTAGAGCTTATTGTTTTCAGAGGTACTCAAAACTACTGAGAAATTGTTAATAAGCCCCAGATAAAATAATTTTAATCTTAAAATAAAGGTAGGGAAAAGGAAAACAGCTCATGATAATCACTATAAACTATAACATAGACATTAAGGGAACCATTAAGACACTGGAAAGAACGTGACTTACAGAAAACCAAGGTTGAGTGATTTGGATGATCTAGAAAATAAGTGAATAGTTACCATAATATTATCTGCAGACTATTTTAGCATTTATATTTGCAATATGAAAAATAGACTTATCTAGTTCTTAAAACAAATTATATGAGAAAAGGTTGGATAGCCACTTACCAGGGCTTCTTCCAGCTACATTATTTTATAACTACTAAAACTCCTCATTTAGGAGCTCAACACAAAAGGCTGTTTTGTGGGTTGGATTGTTTAGAAAAGATCTGCCAGTGGGGTCATGATCTCAGGGTCATGAGATCGAGCCCTACCTTGGGTTCCACGCTCAGCAAGGAACCCACTTGAGATTCTCTCTCTACCTCCCTCCATTTGCCCCTCCCGCTGCTCACAAGTTCTCCTTCTCTCTCTCAAACAAATAAATAAAATCTTTAAAAAAGAGAGAAATCTGCCAGCAGACTCTTCTGAAACCAAAAGTTTTGGGAACTTTCATTTCTGAAGAGATCTACTCAAGTAAATGCAGAACAAACAAACTTTATTTCTTGATATCACACACACACACACACACACACACACACACACACACACCCAGAAGGTGAGGGTTGCACATGGCACATTAATAGATATTCAATAAGTATCAATTAAATAAATCAACAATGGCCAAAATAATAAAGAACGGCAACCAACTTAAAAGAGGTATCATCCCTACAAGAGATGTCCAAAGTCCAGATAGGAAAGAGTAAGAACAGACTCACTGAAAAAAAAGTTACCTGATAGGTCATTCTGAATGGTAGAATGAATGAATACTTAACGATGAACATAAAATACCATGCAAAGAAAAATCAGGCTAGACACTACAAAACTGAAAAAAGGATTTGTCTCCAAAGAAAAAATTCAATCTTTATCAAGTTCAGATTAATATGGTAATAAAATTTGAACAGCTATCAATAAACAATTACGAAACCAAATACAAAAGAGGGTCAAGACTATAAGACTACATATAAGGGGGGAGAAATCTTGACTATTTTTCGAAATGTTCTTTCCCAAGTCTTAGGCTCCAAGATACCTGACTGTCCTAACTCTGAAAAGGCCCTGATTGCCGACTTTCTTGACTCTTCCTCTTTGTTCAACTTTCATCTTTTACCCTTTATCGTTTTATCAGTTTCAACTTGCATGTCTGTGCAAATGATTTCCAAATTGTCATCTTTAATTATGAGCTCAGTTTCCTACCTCCAATAGTCTACAGGTCATTTCTTTGTGGTTGTCCCACCACTATCCTTTGAAACACAACCTGAAATCGAACTTATCTGTTGCCTATTCTTCCCAAGAGATTTCCAAACCTGACTTTGCTTGTTTTCAACAGTCTCCCTATAACCTAGCCTCAAATTTTTTAGCATCATCTATTTTCTCTCACTTTGGTTCCCCCTTCTCCCCAACCCTGCCAATCAAGTGCCATCAATTCTTCCTTTCCCATTATAATGCCCCAATTTGGGGCTTCAATAATTTCTGCACTATTAATTTGTTAAATCCCCAATCTCTTCTTACACACTCCACCCTGCATACAACTACCAGATTCATCTTCATTCATCCGGCACAGTCTTGTTTACAGATATTTAATAGCCACAACATACTGAAGAAAATCTAAACTCTATAGCCCAGCAATCAAATCCTCCACATTCTAGCCCCAATCTATGTTTCCAACTTTATCCTGTTCCCCAAACATGTCACAGCCAATCACATCCTCTATTCATGTTATCCTCTACTCCTCTGAATGCCCTCTATCTAAATCCTATCCACGCATCATAAGCATACTCTGGCCCTCTTAACACACTCTTCATTTCAATAACCAAGAGCATGTATCACCTACACCAATTATTTGAAATCTATCACACATTTTTTTTCAGTCTGTAAAGTGTTCTGCTTTGTTTCTGTGTATAAATGTGAGATTAGGTGTTGTTTCCCTAAATAGATCAGACTTTCAAGTAAAGAGTCTCCATGCCTTATATTTCTTTGTTATCTTCCACATTTCAACAAATCTGTGAAGTTCCCACCAATGAAACTAAGGCAAGAGGCTATACAACTTAAAAAAAAAAAAAAAAGCTACTAAACCCTCCCTACATCACTGCTTCATGGAACTAGGAGATCAAAAATCAAAACAGAATCAAAAGTAACAAATTCTTAGTAGAAAGATGTGTTCAAATTCTTTCCCATTCTCTCATTCAATAAAATGTTTTAAATTGTATTAAGCATCCACCATCCTTGCTGTTTCTCAATATGAAGAGCATCCATAATTTGGTGAGACATTTCAAATAACACAACCCACAAGACTCTCCTTTCACAGTCAAGGATGCTAAAGTAATTCTGAAAGCTTTGGGGAGAAATTTTCTGGTAAAACAGTACACATTTAAAAATATACACAGATGGGGCGCCTGGGTGGCTCAGTTGGTTAAGCGACTGCCTTCTGCTCAGGTCATGATCCTGGAGTCCCGGGATCCAGTCCCGCATCCGGCTCCCTGCTCGGCGGGGGGTCTGCCTCTCCCTCCCCCCTCTCATGTGCTCTCTCTCTCAAATAAATAAAATCTTAAAAAAAAAATAAAAATATACACACAGATATTTAGAGTAACTAAAATGCATGTTAATTTTAAATGATCTACATGATTTTCCTGATTCAACATGAGATTTTTAAATATTACCTCTCTTAATGGCATTATTTTGTTCACTTAATCCCAAATATTGTATACATCTAACATTAATTCTCTGAGGAGGCTGTAAATAACTATTCATATACATACTCCCTGTAACTTTAGAGATTATACAGTTTTGTTTGGACTAAAATAGAATTATTATATAACTTTTAGTTGTTCAGTAAAGTAAAAGGAGAAACTTGTTTATAGAGTTTGCAACTATTAGTATCAGGGAAAACAGACAAAACTTAAAAACTAATTATTTACAGATAACTGTAACCAATGAAAGATCTTTAAGAATTTGGCCTTTCATTTCATAAAACTTCTTCAGAATGTTTTAAAAAGTGACAATAGTAAGCACACCAGCACCAAAAACGGCAGTTATGATAAAGTATCTGTGTGCTACTTCTGTAATCAACAATACTGTAAAAGAGTTAATAATGTGATGACCTATCAGTTATCTTAGGTCTTTACACTTAACAGTCCAGCAACAAGTTCCCCTACACTCAATCACCTATGACATTTTGGCTCAAAAATCACTTTCTCAATATCGATTCTCCATTGTCACTTCCAAGTCTAAAAACTAAACCCTCAGGAGCTAAATCGCTCTAAGGAAAGTAGTCTTTCCAGTATTACTGTCAAACCGATCAAAAAGATTAATATTACTACGATCGTCATTCAACAAACTATACATGCAGAAATAACTGACGTGATAACTTTTTATGTGATGCCGGCAATAGAGGTTTCTAAGTATCTTTTGTATAATGATGAACTGAGCCAGAGCTAAAAGTTCAGAGAGTAGTTAGTACAGGGCCAATCCAAAGATAAATAAGGCCACGGCATGAGATTTTAGTAGTGCTCCAAAAACCCTTCAGGAGAAAGAGCAGATTTTGGTGTTTTCCAAGATTATGTACACCTGAAACTTTCTTTTGCAAATAACTAGACTGAAAGCAAGAGGAAAGCAAATACACATAGAACCCCAGACAAGCAAAAGACAACAGCGCTACTCACCAGCAAACAATCTGAATTCACTTCCGATTTCGGATCCCGCAGCAGGTTGTCGATTTTTTCAAACCGAGTCTCAAAACTGTCCCCAGTCGACATGTTGCTGCTACTGTGACAATACCCTCGTACCAGCACCAGCAGCGGAAAGCAATTTCAACCAACTTCCTCCGGCGGTGGGTTCGCGGCCGCGGGGCGGAGAAGCCGGAACCTCAGGGTCACCAGGTGCGCCCGGTTCCCCCTCCTCCCCCTCACTGAGGGGATCTCCACTTTCCAGACCCCCGGCCGGGGGCAACGGCGACCCACAGCCGCTCCGACGCCCAAAGTCGCATCCCACCCGGCAGCCCCTCACGACAGCCGACAGCGCTGTCGCCACCAGCCTCGTTGCTCCGGCGAGGTGCTTCAGCCTAGCGGGCCCCAGCCGCCTTCGCCATGGAGGGTTCCCCGTCCCGAGATGGGGAGGAGGTGGGAGAAAAAGAGAAGCAGGGTGGAGACTGCTCCGGGCAGCAGGGGAGGGAGAAGAGGAAAGGCGAAAGCGAAGGGCGGGTGCGGAGCTGTGCCAGCTGCCGCCGCCGCTTGGGCCACGGGCCCGACCCGTTCCGCTCAGAGGCACTGTAGGCGGTCTAGCCCCGCATCCCCGGCTTCCTTGGCGCGGCCCGACGCACCGATCCGACTCTGCCAAGGGCTGGTCCCCGCGGGATAGCCTCACTCTCCCATTTTGTCCCGTCGCTACTGGGGTGCTGCCGCGCTGTCCGGCGGGGCAGGGCGAGGTCGGTGCCCGATGAAGACTTAGAAAAGGCTGGAGAGCGGGCGGTGAGGAGGACGAGAGTCGGGTCCCGGCGGCTGCTGATGGGGGAGCTTCTGGGAGGGGCTGCGTCCCCTGCTCGGGAGAGGGCGAGTCGCGGCGGCGAATGCCTGGGGGGTGGGGCGAGGGGGGCCGTGAGGGACTAATATGTCCGCCTTCCTGTTCAAACAAACGGAGACCGCCGGGACGGACTGCGCATGCGGGGCGCGGCCGCTCGGAAGGAGAATCGGTCCCTCGCCACGCGCGCGCGCGCGCGCGCGCGCACGCCGGCGCCTCCGCAGGGCTGGGCTGGGCCGGGTCGGGCCGGGCCGGGCGGGGCGGAAGGCGGGGCGCGCACGGGGCCTCGCCGGCGGACGGGAAGGGCTGGTAGCTGGGAGGAGGCGACGGGGTGCGGCAGGCGGCACCGCCCTCGCCCCTGCTGGCTGTGAGGAGCCAAGCAGATCTCTGGAGCTGGAGCGGAGGTCGGGGCGGGTTTGGCGAGGGGGCGGCGAATAGGGGCGCGGAGCTTTTTCTGTCTCTGGTCGCTTCCTAAGTAGCTGCCTCAACTCTGCTTCCTCTGGACTGCAATCGTCCGGAGCCTTCTGACCAGAAAGAAAGGGTGCTTGTTATTGTTATTTTGCAAATAGGTTCTTTTCTAGGCAAGATGCCTTTTTGCCAGCAGGCAGCAGCATTTTAGCACCAGAGGAGTTTAGTTTTCAGTAGTACTTCATCGTCGGCCCTCCGGGAACGCCACAATGTTTAAACCGTCTGCGATTCCATGAGAAAATTACGAAGCAATGCAGTACTCAACTCTCCTAAGCCGAGCGTGTGTGTCAGGGGAGCACTAAAATATTGATTCCGGAAGATATAGTCCATAGAAATCAAGTTCAATTTGTTTAAAAAAAAAAACTCATAAAAAACCAATATTTTTAAGTTACTCATACTAGTTCTTCCACACCATTATCACTCCAATTGTAGTTCTCTTCTTGATGTGTGATCCTGCCCGTTTCGATTTCAGAAAGCTCTGAAACTTAAAATTGTGATTTTAACAGAACCAATGTAGAATATGAAAATTATGGGCATTTCCTCTTAAGCCAATTGCTTCATTGACTGTGGTGTGAGAGGGTGAAAGACTTGTTACTCAATCTGCTGATAATGTTCTTCACTGCTGTCAGCGGGAAATCTACCTTTATTTCTAATCCATCTTCAGTTTTGCTCATAGGTCAAATTAAAGATTGCTAGAGGGGCGCCTGGGTGGCTCAGTTGGTTAAGCGACTGCCTTCGGCTCAGGTCATGATCCTGGAGTCCCAGGATCAAGTCCCACATCGGGCTCCCGGCTTGGCAGGGAGTCTGCTTCTCCCTCTGACCTTACCCCCTCTCATGCACTCTCTCTCTTTCTCTCTCTCAAATAAATAAATAAAATCTTAAAAAAAATTAAAAAATAAAGATTGCTAGAAATAGAAAACGTGGATGTGTTTCCCCACACTGGAAAATGCTACGGATGAACCAATTGTCTTCCAATGTAAAAAACATTGCGCTGCGTCTACTACATGGTGTGAGTCAGAGGTTAGGAAAATGTTATATTGTTTGAAAAATGTCTCTTCTATTTTCACTTTATTATATACAAGAAATATTTAGATACAAAAACCACTGTATAAATCAGGATAGGAAGTAAGTCTTCACAAAAATCATAACAAAGATGACAACTAGACAAAATTCAGGTATTTTATTAAATGCTTTTGCAGTGACTTTTCTTGGCTCCAGTATTTTAAGCTGGTCATGTGAATTAAATTTATTTTTAAGCATAGGGCTTAAAATAAATCTGGCAGTTGCCCTAAAGTAAATTTCCTAAACTCTGCTTGTCCTTTTTTATTACCATTTTTAGGTATTCTTCAGAATTTTGTTGTTTCTCAGAGAACTGTGAGCATTATGTTGCTTTCCATTGGACACATATGAAAAAGTGCAGGTAGCTAAGACAATACATGAGTGGCACTGATAAATATAAGTGGAATTGAAAACCAGTCTGGCAAAGCTACTGGAAATATATGTGAGGCCTATATATTTTAATTTTTTATAAGGTTGATCTGATGGTTGTAACCCCCAACTAGTTGTCTTTTACCATAAGATAGATGGACTCTATATCAATTTTTTTTTAAAATGAAGAAGTCCTCACCTATCATAAGGTGGAATCATATGACATTAAAGTTCCTTTGTAACTTTTAAATTCTATTGTCTAGTTATGGCTAATCTCTTCAACAGCATTGTGGATATTTGGGATCACACTTAAAGTATATATTAAAATTCTAAGTGCAATTGCAAAATACTGATTTGTATAAATAAGAATATAATATTAATTATACATACTGAGCATTTACCATATGCTAGGCATTATTGTATGCATTTTATACAGAGAATCCAATTAAAGCTTCAAAAGAATTCTGCTATGATTATACCTACATCATAGATGGGGAAACTGAGGTGCAGAAAGATATGTTACTTGTTCAAGGTCATGACAGATCCAGATTGGAACAGTCAGACTCCAGAGTCCCCATTCTTAACAGCTGAGTATGCTAACGCTATCCAATCCTAGTACAATAAGTATATCACAACTGTATTATTTACATTAGCACAGATTTAAATGATTCTATGTAAAAGAAGGAATTATAAAATTTGCGATGTGATCAGTATGATTATAGTTCCTAGGGAAAGATGTGAAATGATTTTAGCAAGGTTCAGAATAAAAAGAACCTTGACAATGTTCAGAAACAGTGGCTTTACTAGAGGTTTCCAAACACTGGGTCCAAGAACCAGTGGTACTCCTTAGTGGAGTTTTCCTGACCTGCATCAAAATGGGAATAAAGATATATTATTACATGTTTTCATAAAGTAAGCAGTTCTAATTTAAGACTGTTCTTTCAGTCTGAAATTCTCTTTACTACTTTTTTAAAAAATTAAATGTACTTTCATTTTAGAAGCAAGAGTAATAGTAAATGGAATAGTTTTTAATGTTCTTACTTGGAAATTTAAAACTTAGAGTTAGCAACTCTATGCAAATACATAGATTAAGTTAGTTATATCTTAATTTTTCTGGTTTTGGGTATTCAAACATCTGGAAACATTTAATTTAGATGAGACTCATGCTAGGACCCAATGAAGAGACTGCAGTGCTGAAAGAATTTGAGGCATATTTGGGAAAGATCATGGAAAAATAAGAAAGATTTGGGTGTAGACTTATGAATAGTGAAAGACAATTAAGTTCAGCATTCCTAAGCATTTGGTTATTTGGTAGGAAATAGACTCAGTTTAATGTTTATGGAATTTCTTTCATAAACATTGATGTGGTAGCTAGCTTCCAAAGATGGCCCCCAGTGAACCACGTCTCCCAGTATGCATGGCCTCCTGGAGTTCCCTCCTACACTGAATCTAGGCTGGGGCCCTGTGAGCTGTTCTAACCAATAGAATGTAGCAAAAATGGCGCTATTCCAGTATCGGGCCCAACTTTGACAGTTTGCCTGGCAACCAACAGTTTAGTGCTCTGGGATATCCAACTAAACTGAGGTCACCATGGTGTGAGGAAACCCACGCTTACTAACCGCAGGAAGAGATCACATGGAGGACAACAGAGGAATCCTGAGAACAGAGACTCCAGACTTATGACCCAAGTCAAGCCATTCCAGCAGACCCTAGCCATCTGAAATGCCCAGATGATGCCACATGGAACAGAAACAAGCTAATCCCTCCAAGCACTGCCCACACAGTAGAATCATGAAGAAATAACAAAGTGATCGCTACTCTGAGCCACTAAGTTTTGGGGTAGTTTCTCAGCAATAAATAACCCAAACAGCTGGATTTCAGGAAAAGAATCATTTATAAATATGTATATAGATATATATTGGAAGTACCTTTATTTTTTTTTTTTAAGATTTTATTTATTTATTTGACAGAGAGAGACACAGCGAGAGAGGGAACACAAGCAGGAGGAGTGGGAGAGGGAGAAGCCGGCTTCTCGCGGAGCAGGGAGCCCAATGCGGGGCTCGATCCCAGGACCCTGGATCATGACCAGAGCCGAAGCAGACACTTAACAACTGAGCCACCCAGGCGCCCCTTGGGAGTACCTTTTAGGCTTTCTGGTATTACCCACTATATAAAGAAGCTGTCCATAATGGAGTGTTGTAAAAGAATGACAAATTAATTCATGTTTACTGTCTTCAACAAAACCTTTATTCAAAAGAAATGTAAAAGCTTTTTAAATAAATTAAGGAATGCTTCCAGATATTAAAAAGTATTATGAAGGGGCGCCTGGGTGGCTCAGTTGGTTAAGCGACTGCCTTCGGCTCAGGTCATGATCCCGGAGTTCCGGGATCGAGTCCCGGGATCGAGTCCCACATCGGGCTCCCTGCTCGGCAGGGAGTCTGCTCCTCCCTCTGACCCTCTTCCCTCTCGTGCTATCTCTCATTCTCTCTCTCTCAAATAAATAAATAAAATCTTTAAAAAAAAAGTATTATGAAGTTATACTCCCATATAAACACATTTTTAGGGCACCTGGATGGCTCACTCAGTTAAGCGTCTGCCTTCAGCTCAGGTCATGATCCCAGGGTCCTGGGATTGAACCCCACATCAAGCTCCCTGCTCAGCGGGGATTCTGCTTCTCCCTTTCCCTCTGTGCCAACCCCCCATACTCTCTCCCTCACTTGCTCTTTCTCTCAAGTAAATAAGTAAAATCTTTTTAAAAAATAAAATTAAATTTAAAAAAACACATTTTTACCTGTACTTTTATATTTTCTCAATTTAGTGCATAATCATATCTCTTCTGTCTAAAAAATATTCTAAAAATTCAGGTACACACTGTAAATTGCATATCAATTGTAATTCAGTACCATAAAGTACATGTAATTTCAAAAATGCATACCATAAATGTGTTAAGAATGTGATGTGGCTAAGTTCCTATAGAAACTTTAGCTAGAAAAAGCGAGCAGGAGGCAGAAGGAGGGAAGAACATTCCTGAAGGTGGGGTAGGAAAGAGAAGAAAATAGTAGTCCACAAAACCACTGAAAGTGAGCTACAGCCATCTTAGCTATTCAAAGGATGTTTTTTAACCCCCATCGTCATCAGACATTTACAGTTACCAAGGAAAGCAAAGATTACAGTTCTTACCAGTGAGTATCTGGATGAAGATACCTGAAGAAGATGAGACATCCTGCATGCCAGGGGAGTGTCATGTGTCCATCTCGTTTCCTTTCAGAAAAAGTCACCTGACATCCACCACCAGCCAAATGAGCAGCAGGCAGTGACTCTTACCCCAACCCCCAGAAAACAGGGTAGCCAGGAACACAGAGAGTAAAGATAGTGCAAAGATTAAACCTTAGTTGCAAACCTAGGGTGTAACTTCTATCACTGGTTTTAGCATTTGCTATCACATGTTCTGTCAATATTTACCCATCAGTATTATTTACTGTTTTTTAAAAGAGACTGTTGAAAGGTGTTTTTGAATAGCTAGTCTTTTTATTATAGTTATATTTTGTTTATATATAATATATATAATTATAGTTTCAATTAAATGGCACCTTTGAAGTGTTTTTTCTTTTTGAAGATTTATTTATTATTTGAGAGAGAAAGAGTGCATTCCGGGGGGTGAGGCGGAGCAGAGGGGCACGGGGAGAGAGAATCTCCAGTAGACTTCACGCTGAGCACAGAGTCCAACCAGGGCTTGATCTCACAATCCTGAGATCTCTACCAGAGCTGAAATCAAGAGTTGGATGCTTAGCTGACTGAGCCACCCAGGCACCCCATGAAGTGGTTTTTCTGTATGGATTCCAACCAAATTAAGACAACAAATAAAGTACTTTCTTTTTGTTTTCTGATTTATGGAAAAAAACTGATGTTTTTGCTTTTCCATGGAAACTAAAATAAAAATTTAACCCCTTGGACCCTTTGCAGAATAACTATATTATGTTCTAAGCTTTACTGCAAGTTTCATAGTCTCTGAGGATACAAAGGAATAATCTTTTATTCTGGGATTGTTTATTTCTTAATTTAAAGGATGATTAAACCTACTTTAGTCTAAAAAAAGAAAAAAAAAGAAACTTTAGCTAACATTTCTTAAAATTTTTTTAATGTACAACAACTTCACTTGATCCTAAACAACTTTAATGAACAGACAGTTATAAAAATTTAGGTTCAGTTTTAAGAGCTTGGTTTTATATGATTAATATTTACCCCAAAATAGTATATATGTACATTTTTTTTCTAGATCTGAGAAGTGAATCAGGAAGAATATGTTCCTTTACTTGAGAGGACTCTTTATGAGATCAGCCAAGCTATTCTTTTCTTTCTACAGGACAATCAGGCTTGGGAGTCAGTGTAGTTTGTCATTTTTAGATCCACTACAGCCTTGGTGCTGCCTAGGCATAGTTGGGAATTTCGGCGTCTATCAAGATTAAATCAAGGAAAAGTGTAGGGCAAGCCGTGAGCACAGAGTGCCTTGAGGGCTTCTCCTGACTCACCCTGAATGCCCTCCTCCAACACCTGTTTTTTATTTCTTAGAAGCTGCTATTCCATTCAACTGCAAAAATACTTGCATTGACCCTAGAAACAGAATGGAGAAAATAGAAAGAAACAGATTTGTGTAAAGAATTTACTTTCCTGCTCTATGTCATTGCCATCTTGGGGACCCTACTGATGCCACACTCACAAGCCCAAGCATGCAAACCACTGATAGTACAATTTTTTCCAAGGATGGGGACTGTTATGTTTGTGGAACCCCTGAGATGGTGGGTGCATGACCACAGTTAGAGAGGGAAGCCCAGATCAAGGAGATTATAACAGATACACACAGACGGTCACATACTCTTCCCCATTTTTTGCAACAGCCTCCCATCCAAATTTCCCCATCCTACCCAGTACCACTCCACTAAGTCCCAAGACTAAGTGTGCTTTCTGACCCACTGCTTTTTAGGTTCTTACATCTTCCTCTTCAGGGCCCTTACGTTGAAGAATTGCCTTTTTTGGCAGCAACAGGCTCATCGCCCAATATCTACTTCCCTTTTTTATTCATCACAACTTTTATCACTCATCTCAGTCCCAACTTTAAGACTTCCATACCTGAAAAGAGAAAAATGTCTGCTTTCCAACGTTGCACTATTTTGATCTCCCTTCCATCATTCAAAGACCTCCTGAAATATAACATCTTCCCTAAAATCTCTGTAACTGGAAAAGAGGCACTGATTCCTCATACCCACTCATCAACATATAAATATTACCCATATACACTCTATATATTCTTTCTTAATAACCCTGACACTTTATGCACTTTAGCCCCCCCTCTTTTGCAGACATTGTAAATACTCTGCTAGTTGAATTTATACATTTGTTTTTGTTTATGTGTTCCTGTCACTGCTGTTTTATACACTCCCTAGGGCTTAGGCTAGGACTTTAAAAGCAATAATCATGTTTTTCTTTTCATTATAAAAATAGTACATACTTATTTTTAAGATTTTGGAAAATATGAAAAAGTAAAACAGAACAAAAGAGTTGAGAAACTCTGAGGAACCAGTGATACTCTCTCAGTCTTTCCAGGCCAAAATGGTTCTCATCTCTGCTTCTTGTGGGTCTATTTTATTCTTTTTCTTGTCCTTGAGCTGATTCTTTCTACTTCTCCCTGTATGTAAGCCAAATATATCAACTTCGGCATCATACACATATAGTGAATTTAAGTCCTTACAGAGGTCAAGAAGTAGTTCGTGTTCCTAATCCATATTCTGCAAATTTTACATAATTATTTTTTGTGCAGTTAATACATGCATATGACATATAAATCCAAAAGATACAATATGATACATAATGAAAAGTAATTCTTCCTCCCACCTCTGTCCACAAACCACTCGCTCCTCAACCCAAAAAGGAATCGTTCAGTTTCTTGTATTCACGTTCCCTAAGTACACAATCATTTATATTTGTCACATAGACTTTTCTCTAAACCATGTTTTTTCTCCCTGTCTTGACAATGTACCTTAGAGACTGTTCTGTATCAGTAAATATAAAACTGTCTCATTCTTTTTAACAGCTATAGTGTAGTTCACTTTTTACATGCACAACAATTTATTTGAACAGTACCTTACTAATGGACATTTAAGTTCGTTCCAACCTTTTTGCTATTCCAAACAATGCTGTAATGAATACTTTTATGCACAAGTCCCTCCTCAGTTATTTATTTTGATTCTTCTTGCAGTTAAATGGTTTCTTCATTCACTTTTTTTTTTAAAAAAAGGTCTCATAGGTACTGTGGTTTTCGTTATTTTTTTTTTAAATTCCTACTTAGTCATGGTCTTTGCTTTCTATATTTTTCTATATAAACTTGAGCTTATTTTTCCTTTTGCTTCTGCAATGATTTGGATTTTAGAATAAAGATTTCTTGTTTTTAGTCTACTAATAGTTATCCTTAAACATAAACAATGTTGAGGGGCGGCTGGGTGGCTCAGTCGGTTAAGCATCTGCCTTAGGCTCAGGTCATGATCCCAGGGTCCTGGGATTAAGCCCCACGTGGAACCTTGCATCGGGCTCCCTGAGAGAGCCTGCTTCTCCCTCTCCCTCTGATTCTCTCAAATAAATAAAACCTTTTTTAAAAAAACCATAAACAATGTTGAATATGCATTTTTATGATTATAAATTTTAAGAATAAAACTGTAACTTTTGAGAACTTTCTATTTGGACAAGAAACTTAGTACATTTTCTGCCCAACTTTATCTTTCCCCCTTCTTTTTTAAAAACACTATAATCTTTTCTTTCAAGTTTGACAATATTACCTTCAGGTTTGTAACTAAATTACAATTAACAAATAGATTTCTTTCTGTATGTTTAATTTCTATATTTGCTTCCAGTCCTTGCAGAGAATCTGTTTTCTCACATTTTAATTTTTACTCATTTTTGAGTGACGGTCTAAACTAAAACCTTAAATAATTTTAAAATGAAGAATACTTAGATGAGATCTAACATATGTCTAAGAACATCTGTTGTCCTCACACATCAATGAAAACATCTATAGGCATAGTTTTTTTAGGTCCACAGATTTTTACTCTAAAAATTCATTAAATTTGCTCCATTATCTTTTTTAGACTTAGTGCTACTGAGGAAATTAAAAGACCAACCTGTGTCTTGCTGCTTTATTGGCAACATTTTCTTGCTTAGCTCTTGTAGAATTCTTTGTGTATTTTTTTTAAGATTGTATTTATTTATTTGAGAGTGTGAGAGGAGAGAGAGCGCACGCGAGAGCACAAGCAGGGGAGGGGCAGAGAGAGAGGGAGAAGCAGACTCCCTGCTGAGCAAGGAGCCTGATTTGGGCTCCATTGGGATCATGACCTGAGCTGTAGGCTGACGCTTAACAGGTTGAGCCACCCAGGCACGCTTCTTTGTGTATTTCTTTTTTTTTTTATAAAAGATTTTACTTATTTATTAGAGATCGAGCGAGAGAGAAACAGCATGAGAGGGGAGAGAGTCAGAGGGAGAAGCAGGCTCCCCCCTGAGCTGGGAGCCCGATGTGGGACTCGATCCCAGGACTCCGGGATCATGACCTGAGCCGAAGGCAGTCGCCCAACCAACTGAGCCACCCAGGCGCCCTCTTTGTGTATTTCTGAAATTTAAAAACTTCACTGGGATAATCCTAGAGGTGGATCTCTTGTCATTTTTTTTTTCCTAAAAAAGGGAACTCTTTAAAAGACTTGGGTCTTTTTCCACCTCAGTAAAATTTTCATATATATTAGTTTATTGCCCATGATTTGTTTATCTCCTCATCTTCTTTTAAAGGAACATCTATTGGTAATACTTAGGATCTCATCTTTGTCCTCACTTCTCTTTATTTCTCTTTGTTCTTTTTTTTTTCCTACATTTTGGGAAAGCTTCTCAAGTTTGTATTCTGAAACACTGATTTGATTTTCTGCATCAAGAAGTCTGCTATATACTGCCTCCCGAATGGATTTTATTTGAGTTGCTGCATTTCTAAATTTTGGTTTCCTTAAAGGCTTTTCTAGCTTGTTTTCTTTTCATAATCTGTTATCATTTCAATTTAGCCTGCTTTCTTTTTTTTTTGATAGCCTGTATTTCATAGACATGGATTTGAGATATAACATATCTTTAAAATGCACAAACCTTAAGTGTACAACTCAGTAGAGTTGTACATATAAATATACTCATATGAACATTACCCCAATCAATTGTTTCAACACTCCCAGATATTTCCTTATTCTCCCTACCTATAAATCCCTCACCAAGGTTAATTAATATTCTGATTTCTATCACCGTAGATTGGTTCTATCACCACTAGATTAGGTTATATGTTTTAGAATTTCACAGAAATGGAATCATATTGTATATACTTCTTTGTGACTGACTTTTTAGTTTTTGTAGATTTTTGTGACATTTTTTATTGTAGTAAAATATATATAACATAAAATTTACCATTTTAACCATTTTAAGTGTACAGTAAAGTGACATTAAGTATACTCACATTACTGTTCAACCATCCATCCATCTCCAGAACTTTCACCTTCTCAAACTGAAATTCTGTATCCATTAAATACCTACTTCTCATTCCCTCCTCCCTTCAGCCCCTGGTGACCACTATTCTACATTTTGTCTCTGTGAAGTTGACTATTCTTTGTATCTCATATGAATGGAATCATGTAATATCTGTTCTTTTGTGTCTGGCTTGTTTCTCTTAGCATAATGTCTTCAAGCTCATCTATGTTGTGCCATATGTAAGAATTTCATTCCTTTTTAAGGCTACATAATATCTCATTGTACATATATACTACCTTTTGTTCATCTATTCATCTGTCAATGAACATGTAGATTTTTTTAAAGCTTTCTAATGTTTCTTCCTGTTCCTATAGTAAATCAGTATTAAACGAAGATGAAGACTTTTTAAAAACAGATTCTTTCTCTTGTCTTTTACTGCATGCATAAATATATTTCATACGTCCCACTTTTTTCCTCCCTATTTTTTCAACTTGGAGTTGGGAGAAAAATATCTAGACCCAGAGTTTGAAAAAAAGATAAAGTGCAGAGTTTTGCTGTTTAGTTCTCTCACCATCTAACTTAGGTACTGACCGACTCTCCTCTAATATTCTGTGTTTTGATATGCACAGGCTTATTCCAGTTTTTCTTGCTTAATAGGCATTTATCTTGTGTAGTTCCTTTGAAATGAAATAGAATCACTTCCTGATTATTAGAAAGAGGATGTTTAACCTACAGAATGTAACTGTATTTACTCTTCTTCAATGACACTGAGTGGTGCATGACGACTTTACCCCTCCCTCAGTTTTCACTACTTTTAATGTTCCTCTAACTCACCTGAAATTCTTTACCTTTGAGAGAACTACATATACCAAGGCCCCATTCTTTTTATCCTAGCCTATAATGTGCTGGGGATTGTAGAAACGGGATTAAGAGAGATTGTTATGAAAGGAAGGGACACTCTGATTGTTCAGAAATCTGTTTCCACACAGTGAAGGCCATGCCTGCCTACCTTTCTCATTCATGAAGCTCTGTGTTCCAGAACTATGGGTGGCAATGAGGGGAATCATGGGGAAGTTATGACACAGAGTTCTTTCTACCTATTTTCTGGCTGTGCTTTCCTGATTCAAAAGACTGCATGCCTGAGATGTCAATTCTGTTTCTTAATTTGGCACTATTGATAACTTAGTAATAGAAATATTTCCAGAAATCTCTTTTATGACTGGCTTTTATTCTTTATTTTGGAGTTTGTTGTGCATTTTCATCTTTTGGTACTACTTAGTGAATATCTAATAGAAATTGGGAGAAGAACTATTAAATGCCATCAGCCATCATCCTAACCCTAAAGTGTGGGTCCAAGATCATTTAACTTACTTTATATAACCTGGGTATTATAAGATACTCAAGGAAGAGTCTCTTCCCCCACTAGCCTGATTCCTTAAATGCAAGTATTAAAACAATTTATTTGTGTTAAGTACTTGCTTGCCCTTGTCAGGAGCCTCATGAAGTGCAAATATTCTCCAAATGGATAAAATAGGTCAGTATCATTTTGGCTTGATAACTTAGAGTCATCAAGCAAAGCTAGTTTGCTCTGGCAGTGAGGGAGTGAAGCACAAAAGCTCATGACAGTTAATGTTGTATTTTCCAGGGTTCAGACCGCCACTTTAAATTAGGGAAGCAGAAACACTTTTACTGCCCTGAACCTTCCCTAGTGCCCCTGGGCAATCCCTGACAAGTCCTCAGTACTTCCTATCTAGAGTAACTCAACTACTTTATAAATATCAGAGAAAAGAGTTGGAAAGCACCATCACATACGTCCAACTGCTCATCAATCCCAGGATCTTTACTGCAAACTGGCGATTCTTTTTGTTTTTTACCAATGTAAATCTTAGTTGTTATGACGTGTTATGACATAGTCCAATAAGAGAAACAGGTAAAAGTGGACTGCTCTAGGGGCACGTGGGTGGCTCAGTCGGTTAAGTGTCCACCTTCGTTCAGGTTGTGATCTGGGGGTTCTGGAATCAAGGCCCCCCCCCGCCACAAAATCAGGCTCCCAGCTGAGCTACTCCTTCTCCCTTTGCCCCTCCCCCCCACTTGCGTGTGTGTATGTGTGTGTGTGTGTGTGTGTGTGTGTGTGTGTGTGCGCGCGCGCGCGCTCTCTCTCTCTCAAATAAATACATAAAATCTTTAAAAAAAAAAAGCGGACTGCTTTAATTGAAGCAGGGAGTGGTACCAGGGAGTATACCCTCTCTGCACTACTTTTGGTCCTGAATGGGCTCCATGGAATGCCTAGAGCTCTGAATAGCATAATTTTTAAATCACTATTCTAGACATCACTAAAGGATGTTTGTGCAAGTTACCCACTGAAGAAGAGTATGAGAAAGGGCATCAAGATATCTCAGCATAACTAGAATGCTTGAGGTCTGACTTTGGTCAGTTATTTTAAGAATACACTTGATTGGTGTTGTTATACTTAGCACTCTTACCCCCTTCCTACCCCAGGCAATCACTGAGGGAATTCCACTGGGCTGTATGATCTCTAAGACCTTACTCTTCCATTATATTAATTTTATATATCCTTACAAACATCCTTTAAAAAATTTTTTTTATATCCACTCTCAAAATGTGGCTTCCAATCCTGATCAAGTTAGAGTACATCCACTATGACCTATCTCTCTCATTACAACTAAAAACTCTGGACAAAATACACAAAAACAATGACCCAAGGACTCTTAAAGTAAATGAAATAATCTGAGGAAACAAACTGAGGGTTGCTGGAGTGGTGGGGGGTGGGAGGGATGGGGTGGCTGGGTGATAGACATTGGGGAGGGTATGTGCTATGGTGAGCGCTATGAATTGTGTAAGACTGATGAATCACAGACCTGTACCTCTGAAACAAATAATACATTATATGTTAAAAAGAAGAAGAAGAAGAAGATAGTAGGAAGGGAAAAATGAAGGGGGGGAAATTGGAGGGGGAGACGAACCATGAAAGACTATGGACTCTGAGAAACAAACTGAGGGTTCTAGAGGGGAGGGGGGTGGGGGGATGGGTTAGCCTGGTGATGGGTATTAAAGAGGGCATGTATTGAATGGAGCACTGGGTGTTATACGCAAACAATGAATCAAGGATCACTACATCAAAAACTAATGATGTATGGTGATTAACATAACATAATAAAATAAAATTTAAAAAAAAGTAAATGAAATCAGACAGATTGTGGAGTGGAGTCTAAACTTGAAGAAGCAACACATTTGAGAATGGGTGTTCTGTTTTTTTCCCCTCTTCTGTTTTGTGGTTTTGCCCCAAGGGCAGGCTCCTCATGCAGAGCTGCTCAGCAGCAGTGATATGAGCAGGTAAAACTCTATAAAGAAACCTCACCTTTCTGCACAGAAGAACTGGGAAAGGGGGCCTTTGTGGGGCAGAGAGCAGAGGAGGAAAGCTGGAAGGAAGTGAGGCTAAGAGAATGCCTTAATACTGTGTAAGAAACTATACAGACCCTAGTTTACTCTTGAGCTGCATGTGCACAGGACAGACCCAAAACTGCCTAGCAAAAGCTTTGAGAATTGAACTAAGAATTAAACCTCCAACCAGGTCTCAGAGAGAAATAAAGGGAGTCCACCAACATGGATCATCTGCACAGTCAGTCAGGGCTGCTGTATGTCTTTATTACCTCAAGGGGTAGGTGATGTAGGCGTCATAGCCAAAGAGGCAAACAGCAATGAGGCCCAGTGCCCCTGCAATGATTATGGAGCGATTTCCTCTCTCGACAAGGACAACAATGGAGGTGATTAGGTAGAGGGTGACTGCAATGAGGGATCGGAAGAAATCAGTCCAAGGCCAGTTGATGGATTGTATCTTGGTGGGTAGGTCACACATGTAGACGACAAAGAAGATCTCAGCAAGGATCATCTCAACCACTGACAGAGAGGAGTATCCTGGTGTTGAGAGGCTGAACCAGATTAGAATCACCAGACACAATACAATCTCAGCAAATAGGAGAGTTCCCTTTCTGGTGCATAAGAAGTTGGTGAAGGCAGCCCAGCAGCCACGGGCTGAGAGGCGCTCAGACTCCACCATGGTGAGGCCTGGAGTTCCTGGAGACACGAAGGATCTGCACACTTGATGGAGGGTTCCAAGATGCTGCACACCCAGTCGTTTTGCTTGTTGTCTATAAAGTGGTTATAAAAACTTGCAGTCTGAAGCTAACTGGGTTGACCACCTGCTAAAACAGTAATGATGATGATGATTATGATGATGATGATAATAATAATATCCTTTAGAGAATTTTAACAGGATTCATATCTACACAATTTAATATTCAAAAAGCCCAGAATACAATCCAAAATTACCTGATAAGCAAAGAACCAAGAAATGTGGTTCTTTGGGAATTCTTAAGGGAAAAGACAATGAACAGGTGCAAACCCTAAGATGACACAGATGCTGAAATTATAAGACAAAGACTTTAAAACAATAGATGCTATAATAAGTTCCATGAGGTAAAGGTAAACACTCACTAAATAAAATGTATAAAAAGATAAAAGTACTCAGCAAAAAATTTAAATTATAAAAAAAAGAACAAAATGATTTTAAAACATCCAATCTCTGAAATTTAAATTTTACTAGCTGAACTCAATAGCAGAATGAAGATGACAGAGAAAAGGGTCGGTGAACTTGTAGATTAATAGGAATCATTCATTCTGAAGAACAAAGAGGAAAAAATTGGAAAAAGATGAATAGAACTTCAGGGAGTTGTGGGACTATATCAAAAGTCTATCATTTGTAACAGTGGAGTCCTATAAAGAAACTGATGCAGAGATATCTTATGGTTTTTGGTGCTATTGTAAATGGAATCATTTCTTTAATTTCTCTTTCTATAGATGCATTGTTAGTGTCTAAGAAAGCAACTGATTTCTGTGCATTGATTTTGTATCCTGCCACATTAGTGAATTGCTGTATGAGTTCTAGTAATTTGGGGATGGAGTCTTTTGGGTTTTCTACATAAAGTATCCTGTTATCTGCGAAAAGAGAGTTTGACTTCTTTGCCAATTTGAATACCTTTTATTTCTTTTTGTTGTCTGATTGCTGTTGCTAGGGCTTCTAGTACTATGTTGAACAATAGTGGTGTGAGTGGGCATTCTTGACATGTTCCTGATCTTAAGGGAAAGGCTCTCAGCTTTTCCCCATTGAAGATGATATTCGCTGTGGGTTTTTCATAGATGAATTTTATGAACTTGAGGAATGTTCCCTCTATCCCTATACTCTGAAAAGTTTTAATCAGGAAAGATGCTGTATTTTGTCAAATGCTTTTTCTGCATCAATTGAGAGGACCATATGGTTCTTCTCTCTCCTATTAATGTGTTCTATCACACTGGTTGATTTGCGAATGTTGAAACACCCGGGGATAAATCCCACTTGGTCACGGAGGATGATCCTTTTAAAGTATTTTTGGATCCTACTAGCTAGGATTTTGTTGAGGATTTTGGAATCCATATTCATCAGGGATACTGGTCTGAAATCCTCCTTTTTGATGGAGTCTTTGCCTGGTTTAAGGATCAAGGTAATGCTGGCCTCATAGAATGAGACTGGAAGCTTTCCTTCCATTTCTATCTTTTGAAACAGCTTTGAAATAGGTATTATTTCTTCTTTGAATGTTTGGTAGAATTCCCCAGAGAATTCATCAGGCCCTGGACTCTTGTTTTTTGGGAGGTTTTTGATCACTCCTTCAATCTCATTACTGGTTATTGGCCTATTCAGGTTGTCAATTTCTTCCTGTTTCAGTCTTGGGAGTTTATAGGTTTCCAGGAAGACATCCATTTCATCCAGGTTGCTCAGCTTATTGGCATATAGTTGTTGATAATAATTTCTAATAATTGTTTCTATTTCCTTGGTGTTAGTCGTGATCTCTCCCCTCTCATTCATAATTTTATTACTTTGGGTCTTTCTCTTTTCTTTTGGATAAGTCTGATCAGTGGTTTATTGATCTTATTAATTCTTTCAAAGAACCAGCTTCTAGTTTTGTTGATCTGATCTACTGTGTTTCTGGTTTCTAATCCATTGATCTCTGCTCAAATCTTAATTTTTTTCTTCTAATGTGTAGCTTAGGCATTATTTGTTGTTTTTTCTCTAGTTCTTTAAGGTGTAGAGTTAGATGGTGAATTGGGGACTTTTCTATTTTTTTGAGTGAGGCTTGGATGGCTATGTATTTCCCCCTTAGGACCATCTTTGCAGTATCCCATAGGTTTTGGACCGATGTGTTTTTGTTCTTATTGGTTTCCATGAATTGCTTAAGCTCTTCTTTGATTTCCTGCTTGACCCAAACATTCTTGAGCAGAGTGGTTTTTAGCTTCCAAGTGTTTGAATTTCTTCCAAATTTTTTCTTGTGATTGAGTTCCTAAAAGATGGAAAAACATTCCATGCTCATGGATCAGAAGAATAAACATTGTTAAAATGTCTATGCTACCCAGAGCAATATATACCTTCAATGCCATCCCGAACAAAATACCAATGACATTTTTCAAAGTGCTGGAACAAACAATCCTAAAATTTGTATGGAATCAGAAAAGACCCAAATCGCCAAGGAAATGTTGAAAAAGAAAAACAAAGCTGGGGTTATCACATTGCCTGATTTCAAGCTATATTACAAAGCAGTGATCACCAAGACAGCATGGTACTGGCACAAAAACAGACATATAGACCAGTGGAACAGAATACAGAGCCCAGATATGGACCTTTGACTCTATGGTCAAATAATCTTTGACAAAGCAGGAAAAAATATGCAATGGAAAAAAGACAGTCTCTTCAATAAATGGTGCTGGGAAAATTGAACAGCCACATGCAGAAGAATGAAATTCAACCATTCTCTAAGACCATACACAAAGATAAACTCAAAATGGATGAAAGACCTCAATGTGAGACAGGAATCCATCAAAATCCTAGAGGAGAACATAGGCAGTAACCTCTTTGACATCGGCCACAGCAACTTCTTTCAAGATACATCTCCAAAGGCTAAGCAAAAATGAACTTTTGGGACCTCATCAAGATAAAAAGCTTCTGCACAGCAAAGGAAACAGTCAACAAAACAAAGAGGCAACCCACAGAATGGGAGAAGATATTTGCAAATGACACTACAGATAAAGGGCTGATGTCCAAGATCTATAAAGAACTTCTCAAACTCAACACCCAGAAAACAAATAATCAAGTCAAAAAATAAGCAGAAGACATGAACAGACACTTCTCCAAAGAAGACATACAAATGGTTAACAGACACAGGAAAAAATGTTCATCATCATTAGCCATCAGGAAAATTCAAATCAAAACCACACTGAGATACCACCTTATACCAGTTAGAATGGCAAAAATTGACAAGGCAAGAAACAACAAATGTTGGAGAGGTTGTGGAGAGAGGGGAACCCTCTTACACTGTTGGTGGGAATGTAAGTTGGTACAGCCACTTTGGGAAACAGTGTGGAGGTTCTTCAGAAAATTAAAAATAGAGCTACACTATGACCAAGCAATTGCACTACTGGGTATTTATCCCAAAGACACAGATGTAGTGAAAAGAAGGGCCATATGGGCACCCCAATGTTCATAGCAGCAATGTCTGCAATAGCCAAACTGTGGAAAGAGCTGAGATGCCCTTCAACAGATGAATGGATAAAGAAGATGTGGTCCATATTTTCAATGGAATATTACTCAGCCATCAGAAAGGATGAATACCCAACTTTTACATCAACATGGATGGGACTGGAGGAGATTATGCTAAGTGAAATAAGTCAAGCAGAGAAAGTCAATTATCATATGGTTTCACTTATTTGTGGAACATAAGGAATAGCATAGAGGACATTAGGAGAAGGAAGGGAAAAATGAAGGGGGGGAAATCGGAGGGGGAGAGGAACCATGAGAGACTATGAACTCTGAGAAACAAACTGAGGGTTTTAGAGGGGAGGGGGGATGGGGGGATGGTTAGCCCAGTGATGGGCACGTACTGCATGGAGCACTGGGGGTTATATGAAAACAATGAATCGTGGATCACTACATCAAAAACTAATGATGTATTGTATGGTGACTAACATAACATAATAAAATAAAATTAAAAAAAAAGAAAGAAAGAAACTGATGCAGAAAAAAACTTGAGGAAACAATGGCTGAAAACTTCCTAAATTTGGTGAGAGACATTAACTTGCATATTCAAGAAGTTAACATAAAACAGAATAAACTCAAAGAAAATCATACCCAGACACATTATAATCAAACTACTGAAAACCAAATGTAAAGAAAAAAATCTTAAAGGTAGCTAAGGAAATGACAAATATAGGAGAACAATGATGTTAATAATGATGGTGGACTTCTCATCAGAAACCATGGAGGCCAGAAGACAGTAGAACAACATTTTAAAAATGATAGGAAAGAACTGTTAACCTAGCATTCTATATCCAGCAAAACTATCCTTCAGGAATGAAGGAGACATAAAGATCTTCTCAGATGAAGACAAACTAAAAGAACACATGGCAATAAAAGAAATGATAAAGTTCTTCATACTGAAGGAAAATAACACCAGATTAAACCTAGAACTTTAGGAACAAAAGAAGAATAAAAACAGCAATATCTGGATAAATATAGAATACTTTTTTAAAAGTAAATTAAAATATGTGTAATTTTTTTTTTTTTGCATTTTTTAAGTAGGCTCCACACCCAATGTGCGGCTTGAACTCATGATCCGGAGATCAAGAGTTGCACATTCTACTAACTGACCCAGCCAGACTCCCCCCAAATATGTATAATTATTAAAAAAAAAATTTTCACATTGTCTGATGGGGTTTTATTTTTATTTTTTTATTTATTTGAGAGAGAGAGAGAGCACAAGCAGTGGGAAGGGAGAGGGAGAAGCAGTCTTCCCACTGAGCAGGGAGGCTGACATGGGGCTCAATCCCAGGACCATGAGCTGAAGGGAGATGCTCAACCAATTGAGCCGCCCAGGTGCCCCTGTCTGATAGGGTTTTAAATGCATGTTAATTTAGGGGCACTTGGGTGACTCAGTCAGTTAGGCATCCAACTCTTGATTTTGGCTCAGGTCATGATCTCAGTGTTGTGGGATGGAGCCCTGAGCTGGACTCCATGCTCTTTGGGGAGTCTGCTGGAGTTTCTCTCTCTCCCTCTCCCTCTGCCCCTCCCCTGCTCGTGTGCTCCCTCCCCCTCTCTCTCTCTATCTCTCTCTCTCTCTAAAATATATAAATAGATCTTTAAAAATTAAATTAAAAAATAAATGCATGTTCATTTAAAACACACGACAACTCTAACATAAAGGGAAGAGTAAGGGATTTATGTGGTTGTAAATGTCTACATATTACTTAAAAATTAAAACATTACTCAAGTAGACTCTGAAATGTTAAATATTTCTATTGTACTAACAAGAGCAGTGGTTCTCAACTTGCAGTAGTTTTGCCCACCAAGGGACAACTGGCATCATGAGACAGCCATAACTGAGAGAAGTGTGACTGGCATCTGGTGAATAGAGGTCAGAAATGTTGCTAAACATCCTACCTGCACAGAATAGCTGTTCAGAATAATTATCTAGTTCAAAATATCAATAGTATTGTTATTAAGAAAATCTTACCTAGAAAAACCAGAAAAAGAGACAGACAGAAACAGAGAGAATAACAAAATGTAATGTATAAAATAGAATATAATCCTAGAACCATTTAACTATCCAAAAGAAGGCAGGAAAGAGGGAAAAGGCAAACAAAAAAATATGTAGCAAAATTGTAGACCTAAAACCAACCATACCAATTATATTATAATTATACTAAATAATTATATTAAATGTATATGGTAAACACACCAATTAAAAGATCAAAGTAGTCACATTGGATTAAAAAAACTACATGGTCTTCTCAAGAAACCTAGTTTAAATATAAAAACAGTTTAAAAATAAAAGGATGGAAAAGATGTATTATGCAAACAATGATTTAAAGGAAGCCAGAGTAGCTATTTTTTTAAAGATTTTATTTATTTATTTGAGAGAGAGAGATTCTCTCTCTCACACATGAGTTGGGGGAGGGATAGAGGGAGGTGGAGAAGCAAACTTCCCGCTGAGTAGGGAGCCCGATGCAGGGCTTGATCCCAGGACCCTGAGATCATGATCAGAGCCGAAGGCAGATGCTTAACCAACTGAGCCACCCAGGTGCCCCTGGAGTGGCTATTTTAATATCAGACAAAGTAATCTTCAGAACAAGGAATATTATTAGGATTAAAAAGGACATTAAGATTTATAAGATGGTCACTTACCAAGAAGACATAACAATTTTAAGTGGGTACACACCTAATAATGAGATTTTACATAAAATACCTGAAAGCAAAAACAAATCTTGACAAATTCAAATAAATTAAAATAATACAAAGTATGTTAATTGAACATAATAAAATATTATAAATCAACAACAGAAAGATAATTCTCTTTTAGTTTTGCATATGGGTGTCAAATTGTTTGATCGAAGTTGCTGAAAAACTGATTTTTCACCACTGAGTTCTTTGACAAACCTGTCAAAAACCAATTGGCCAATTTGTATGAAACTAAACTCTGTGTGTTTTTTTTTTTAAGATTTTATTTATTTATTTGACAGCGAGAGAGGGAACACAAGCAGGGGGAGTGGGAGACAGAGAAGCAGGCTTCCCGCGGAGCAGGGAGCCCGATGCGGGGCTCGATCCCAGGACCCTGGCATCATGACCTGAGCCAAAGACAGACACTTAACAACTGGGCCACCCAGGCGCCCCACTAAACTGTTTTATTCAGTGGATTTCTATGTTTATCCTTTACTAGTACTACACTGTCTTGATAACCATAGGTTTACAGTAAGTTTAAATCAAGTAGTGTGTTTTCCCATTTCAAAGTTATTTTGGCTATTTTAGGTCCTCTGTTTATGAATTTTTAGAATCAACTTGCTAATTTCTGCAAAATACTCTGCTGAGATTTCAATGGAGATTACATTAAAACTATAGATAAATTTGGGGAAAGCTGATATTCTAAAAAGCCTTCCAATCCATTAATATAGTATACTCTCCATTTATTTGGGTCTTCTTTTATTTCTTACATCAATGATTTATAATTTTTAGCATATATGTTGCTAGCATATACCTAAATATTTCATATTTTTATGCTATCATATTTTCCTTTTTTTAAAAAAGATTTTGTTTGAGAGTGAGCAAGCATGAGCGGGGGGAGGGGCAGAGGAAGAGGGACAAGCAGACTGCACTGAGGGGGAGCCCAACATGGGGCTGATCCCAGAACTCTGAGATCATGACATGAGCCAAAGTAAGACACTTAACCAACTGAGCCACCCAGGGGCCCCACTATCATATAGTTTTCAAATTTCAATTTCTAATAGTTTTTGCTACTTTATCAAAGTAGAATTGATTTTTGTATATTGACTTGAATCTTATGACTTTCCTAAATTCACTTATTAGCTTCAGTAGCTGTCTTATACATTCTTTGGGATTCTCTATTTGTTGTCAGTTAACAGAGTTTTTTTTCTTTTCAATCTGTGTTTATATTTCTTTTTCTTGTCTTATTGCACTGGTTTGGCCCTCAAGTACAGTGTTAGATAAAAGCAATGAGGGTAGACATCCTTTCTTGTGCCTGATTTTAAAGAAAATCATTCAGTCTTTCACCATTATGTTAGTTAAAGGTGTTCCTACTAAAATGGGGGAAATTTCTTTTTATTCTTAGTTCGATAAGCTTTTTAAAAATTCAAGTATAGATGTTTTCTCTGCATCTCTTGAGATGATTATGTGGTTTTTCTTTTGTACTCTGTTGGTATGGTAAATTACACAGATTTGTAAGTGTTAAACCAACGTTCCATTCTTTGGATAAACCCCAAACTTATCATGAGGAGTTATCCTTTCTATATATTGCTGGATTCAATTTACTAAAATTTTAAAGGTTTTTTTTTGTGTCTATGTTTCATTTATGTTTCTTTCTTTTTCTTTTTCTTTTTTGCTTGTTTTATTATCATGGTAATGCTAGACTCATACAATAAGTTGGGAAGGCTTCCTTCCCCTACCATTTTCTGGTAGAGTTTGTGTAGAATTGATATATTTTTAAATATTTGGTATAACTCACTAGAGTTTTGTTTGTTGGAAGTTTTAAGCCATTATTTAGGTCATCATTTCTTCTTGAAGGAGCTTTATTAATTTGTGTTTTTCAAAGAACTGTTTTATTTCATCTAAGTTATTTCGTTTCTGGGAATCAAATTTTTTCATCATTTTCACCTATTGTCCTCGTAACGTTTGTAGTGTTTGTAGTGATAAACCCTATTTCATCCTTAATATCAGGGTAGTTGGTATCTTCTCTTTTTTCTTGGTCAGTTTGGCTAGATGTTTCTAAATTCTATTGATCTTTTCAAGGTCATTTGGATTTTTTTGTTTTCTCTATTTTTCTGTTTCCAAATGTATTGATTTCTATTCTTATCTTTATTATTTCCTTCCTTCTACTAGGTTTGCATTTAATTTGCTTCCCTTTTTCTAGATTCTTTTTTTTTTTTTTTTTTTGAGAGGTGGTGGAGGGATAGAGGGAGAGGGAGAGAGAGAGAGAAAATCCCAAGCAACACTGAAATCATGACCGGAGCCAAAATCAAGAGTCAGATGCTTAAATGACTGAGCCACCCAGGCACCACCCCTCCCTTTTTTCTAGATTCTTAAGTTGAAATCTTAGGCTATTGATTTTATACCTTTGTTCCTTTCTAATCATAAGCTTTGCTTCTATAAATTTCCCTTTAAGTACTGGCCACATTCCACAAATTTTTTTATGCTACATTTTCATTCAGTTCAAAATATTTTCTAACTCTTCTTGAAATCTCCTCTTTGGCACCTGGTTTATTTAGAAATGTATGGTGATTAACATAACATAATAAAATAAAAAAATTTAAAAAAGAAATGTATTGTTTAATTTCAAAATATTTGAGAATTTTCCTGGTATCTTTCTATTGTTTTCTTGTTTAATTTTGTTCTGTTAGGTAACATATTTTTTAATATGTTTAATAATTTTTTTCTCCAATTACCTATTGTGGTAAAAGATACATAATATGAAATCTACCATTTTAATCATTTTTAAGTGTACAATTCAATGGCTTTCCACACATTCACAATGCTGTGTAACTATTACCACTATCTATTTCTAGAATTTTTTATTATTTCAAATAGAAACTCTGCACTTATTAAACAAAAACCTCCTCCTCCTTCCCAGCCCCTTGCAGCTGTAGCCTACTTTCTGTCTCTATGAATTTGCCTATTCTAGTATGGTTTTAATTCTTTAAATTTGTTAAGATTTGCTTTATGGCCCAGACTATGGTCTATCTTAATAAACGTTCCATGTACCTTTGAAAAAAATTTGTATTCTGCTGATGGTAGAATATTTTATAAATGTAAATATGATCAAATTGATTCAAAGTATTGTTCTTTCATACTCTATTGGTTTTTTATTAAGTTGTTCTATTTATTTCCGAGAAAGAAGTACTGATACCTCCCTGTATAAATGTAGTTTTCCCTTTAGTTCTATTAGTTTTTGCTTCACATATTTTGAAGCCCTATTTTTAGGTTCATACACATTTAGGATTGTTCACATCTTTTTGATGAGTTACCCATTTATAGTTATGTAATGTCTCTATCCATGCTAATACTTCTTTTTCCAAATCTTTTTCAATATAAGCTCTCCAGATTCACAAACTGGAAGTACTCCATTTCATACTCCCCAGTCACATATCTTAATCTAATTTTGTCAGATAACTACGTAGCTTACATGTTTCTAAAAACAGAACTATTTGGCTTTCAGAACAAGTTGAGAACTGTGTAGTGACTGAAACATATGCCCTCCAAATACAAGGCAATCTCACATTAGCAAAAGAGAAAAATTTTAGAAAGCATTCTATGGTGGTCAGTTGAAATAATAGCTTGAAAGAATTAAAATTCTGTATGGAACACTTTTTTTTTTCCTTACCTTTTGGGATCTCTAGCCTGTTTCCTTGTCCTCTTTTCCCCAAAACTGTGTTCTAGTAAACATCAGAGGGACTGAACATCAGAGTGACCCCTAATGCCAGAGTCCACACACTCCCACTCCTTAAATGCCAACCTAAATTCCTGAGGGAGTCAGGATTGACTTGATATCTATTTCTGGATCTCAAAATAGTGGAGAATTTTGTTAGGTTGTTTTTAGTCCTAACAAGGCAGCATTGGCCATCAGAGCTTGCTGTGTCAATGGGAGAGGAAATAGTATCCCCTTGGCACCTATACATGACTGTTATTTCCCCAGCATGGAACTTTAAAAAAAAAAAATCACTACAGACCAGAAAACAACTCTTACTGCCTAGTATCCTTTCTGAGTCTAAAACTTTTCACTTGGAATATGAGAATTATGATAATGCCTGCATCAGATGTTGCTGTGAGAAACAAATGATTGATAAATAATTTAATGAAGTGTCAAACTCTCACATTAGTTATTAATACTGCCTTTATACTACCAAAAAGACTTATCACCTTAATAATTTAGTTTTAGCTGGGAAAGATGATGCCTTTATTTAGCTTAGATTTCTTTCAGCAAATTTTTTTCTTTCAGTTTTATTGAAATAATACATGATATACAGCATTGTATATTTGAGCATATAACATAATGATTTGACTTATATATATTGCAAGTAAATTATTATTTTTTAAAGATTTATTTATATATCTGAGAGAGAGAGAGCATGAGTGGGAGGGGCAGAGGGAGAGGGAGAGAGAATCTGAAGCAGACTTAGCACTGAGCGTGGAGCCCAACATGGGCCTCGATCTCACGACCCTGAGATCATGACCTGAGCCAAAACCAAGAGTCCCACACTTAACCAACTGCACCACCCAGGCATCCCACAAGCAAATTATGTTTAAAACTCCTTTCTCCTTTATATCAATTCCTCTGCTTTCTATTTGCAACAAGATGATTCAATCTGTCCATATTATTTTCAATGAATCCATGTTCACTTAAAGGTATTTTAGGAAAACAAAATATTTCCATGAATATACATGGTACATCTTAGCTTTTAAAGACTAAATTTGAAAAGCTAAAAATCTTTCCTCAGCTATTTCTAAAATATATCACCCCTAAATACCAGTCTTCAAGTTCTCAGAATTCATATTCAGTCATCACTACAGCTCAAGATTATGTATATATATAACTTCTGTTTCAGATAAGGTCAGCTGGAATATATTCTTACTGTGTCATCCAGCTTTTTAGTCTCTGAAAAGCATAGTATTTTTTTTTCTATTGAAGCATAATTGACATACAATATCCCATTAGTTTCAAGTGTACAACATAGTGATTCAATATTTTTATATGTTACAAAATGATCCCCATGATAAATCTAGTTATTATCTGTCACCGTACAAAGTTATTGAAATATTATTGACTATATTCCCTATGCTGTATATTATATCCCCATGACTTCCTTATTTTATGACTTCCCTAATTTATTACCTCTTAATAGTCTTCACCTATTTTACTCTGCAACGCATAGTCGTTGTTTTTTAAGATTTATTTATTTGTTTGGGAGAGAGTGAGAGAAAGGAGAGTGCAAGCAGGGGGCTGGACAGAAAGAGAGGGAGAGAGAGTCTTCAGCAGACTCCCTGCTGAACACAGAGCCCAAGCCCCGATGTGGAGCTCAATCCCAGAACCCTGAGATCATGAGCTGAACCTAAATCAAGAGTCTGCTGCTTAACCACCTAAGCCACTCAGGCGCCCCCTTGCAAAACATAGATTTAAAGTCTCTACACATGCAGTATATGTGGCTTTTGAAATATGTGAGGTTGACAAAAAAAATTAAAGTACAAAAAATTATACTTTAAAATACTTTATTTAGCACAAATTATAATGAATTGTTTACCTTATTCAGAATTAGTGGGTTCAGCATCATCTTTTTGAACACCATGTATTGACATGAACTCTGTTCATAGAAGCTATAAGAAACACTATTGAAAGCATAATCTAAAAAATTTTTTTAACTTATGATGAGCACTGGGTGTTATATGTAAGTGATGAATCACTAAATTCTACTCCTGAAACCAATGAGCCTTCAGCTCAGGTCATGATCCCAGGGTCCTGGGATTGAGCCCCACATATCGGGCTCCCTGCTCAGCCTGGGAAGGGGAAGCCTGCTTCTCCCTCTCCCATTCCCCCTGCATGTGTTCCCTCTCTTGCTGTGTCTCTTTCTGTCAAATAAATAAATAAAATCTTAAAAAAAAAAAAAAGTTTTCCAAATCAACTTGCCTGTTTGGAACTAATTTTGATTGGGATTTTCTTTGCAAATTTGAAGTGTAAAATTTTTTCAATTACTTGATTATCTCAACTGCTTGTACTCTGAATAAACTGGAGTTTTATGCATTTTTCACTGAACAGGCAATTGGGAAACGGAGAATGCATTCATAATGACCAAGAATTGGCATTTGTGAAAGATAAAAAAAGAATTATTTATAAGTGGATTGTTCATTTCATTATTCAGTTTCTCACTATTACTATATAATGATCAGATTTCTAAATAGAAGCATTCCAAAAGATTAAAAATTTTAATTATAAGTACTTTTTAACCCGTTCTATAAGGAGACAAATACAGGTTTTTCACTAAGATATACTATTTATTTTAAAAGTTTATAAGTTGCATGGAATAAAATGTCAGAAAGGTGTTAGATGAATGTATTAACAGTTAATATTTATAATTTTAATGAATATTTGTTATATTTATCAATGTTTATTAAGCCCTTACTGTGTGCCTTGTATATTTCTAGACTTTTATCTGATTATCTCATTTTAATTATCACAGCCCTCTGACATATCTCCATTTTATAGATAAAGACATTAAGCCTCAGAATATGAATTAACTTATACATGTCAGGAAGCCAGTATAAGACAGAAACATAATTTAAACAGGGTATCTGACTTCATAGTCTGTGAATTTGCATGTGTTTAAATGTATTTGTGTATGTGTGTCTATCTTAATATACAAGTAAAGACTCTGTACTATTTTCAGTTGTATTAAAAGAGGAAGCTAAAAAATTCTTCCTTTTTCTAGTACCTAGTAAGAAGGACCAAATATTTATATAATTTTTAAAGGTTTCCAAAAACATGGTGTGTAAAGTTACATCCCATATCTCGTGAGTATATTTATGTTTTTATGTTCTTTTGCCTCAAAGGAATATTCTTATATGATATTTTAATAGAAGTATGGTATCCTTGGGGCGCCTGGGTGGTTCAGTTGGTTAAGCATCTGCCTTTGGCTTAGGTCATGATCCCAGGTTCCTGGGATCGAGCTCTGTGTTGGGCTCCCTCCTCAACGGGGAGTCTGCTTCTCCCTCTCCCTCTGCTCCTCCCCCCTGCTTGTTCTCTCTCTCTCTCTCTCACTCTCAAATAAATAAATAAATAAATAAAATCTTAAAAAAAAAGTATGGTATCCTTTAACATTATAAAAGTATGAAAAAGTTTGAAAAACCAAACCATTCGAGGGCTGAGAAATCAAGTTTAGATTTGCTGTAAAACATACTAAATAACTCACAAAAAGCAGTTTTAAATATCTCCATTTTTTAAAAAGATTTTATTTGGGCGCCTGGGTGGCTCAGCCGTTAAGCATTTGCCTTCGGCTCAGGTCATGATCCCAGGGTCCTGGGATCGAGCCCTGCATCGGGCTCCCTGCTCCGCGGGAAGCCTGCTTCTCCCTCTCCCACTCCCCCTGCTTGTGTTCCTGCTCTCACTATCTCTCTCTGTGTGTCAAATAAATAATCTAAAAAAAAAAAAGATTTTATTTATTTATTTGAGAGAGAGAGAGCATGTCCTCATGAGGTCGGGAGGGGCAGAGGGAGAGGGAGAAGCAAACTCCCTGCTGAGCAGGGAGCGTGAGGCAGGGCTCTATCCCAGAACCCCAAGATCATGACCTGAGCTGAAGGCAGACACTTACCCTATTGAGCCACACAGGCACCTCTAAATATCTCCATTTTCGAAAAGAATTTTAATAGACTTTATTTTTTAGAATAGTTTTAGGTTCAGCAAAGTTGAACGGAAAGTACAGAAGGTTCCCATATATCTCTGCTTCTGAAATGTGAAAGCTCTTCTACTTAACATCTCATACCTAAGTGGCACATTTGTTATAATTGATAAAACAACAATGACGCATCATTATCATCCAAAGTCCATAGTTTACATTAGGGTTCAGTCTTGGTGTTTTACATTCTATGGGTATGGACAAATGTATGACATGTATTCACCATAATAGTGTCGTACTGAGTAGTTTCACTGCCCTCCAAATCCTCTGTGCTGTGCCTCTTTATGCCTTTCTCCCCCATAACCACTGACATCACTGACATTTTTACTGTCTCTATAGTTTTGCCTTTTCCAGAATGTCATATGGCTGGAATGGTGTAGTATGTAGCCTTTTCGGATTGGCTTCTTTCACTTAGTAATTTGCATTTAATTTTCCTCCATATCTTTCCATGGTTTAAAAGCTTTTTTTTAAAGATTTTATTTATTTATATATTTGAGAGAGAGAGAGAGAGAGGGCATGTGTGTGCCTGTGTGGGTATGAGGGGAGGGGCTTTAGAAAGGGAGGGAGAGGGAGAGGGAAAGAATCCCAAGCACGGAGCCCCACGTGGGCCTTGATCTCATGACCCTGAGCCCAAACCCAGAACGGGACGCTTAACTGACTGAGCCACCCACGGCCCCCGTATAGCTCTTTTTAAGTGCTGAATAATATTCCATTGCCTCATGTACTACAGTACATCTATTCAGATAAACTGTACTACAGTTTATCTATTCACCCACTAAAAGACATACTGGCTGCTTCCAAGTTTTGACAATTATAAATAAAGCTGCTATAAACATCTGTGTGCAGGTTTTTGTGTGAACATAAGTTTTCAACTCCTTTGGGTAAATACCAAGGAGTGCAATTACTGGATTATATGTTAAGAGTATGTTTAATTTTATAAGAAACTGCCAAACAGTCTTCCAAAGTTCCACCAGCAGTGAAGGGGAGCCCCTGTTGATCTGTATTCTCCATCAGCATTTGATGCTGTCAGTGTTTCACATTTCGGCCATTCTAACAGGTGTGTGATGGTATCTCATCGTTTCTTCCATTTTCAGTTCCCTATTGACATAAGCTGTTGGGCATCTTTCATATACTTATTTGCCATTTGGGTATCTTCTTTGGTAAGGTGTCTGTTTAGGTCTTTTGCTCACTTTTAAATTGGATTGTTCTCTTTCTTACTGTTGAGTTTTAAGGCTTCTTTGTATACTTTGGATAAGAGTCCTTTATCAGATATTCTGCAAAGTATTTGCAAATATTTTCTCCCAGTTCTGTGACATGTCTGCTCATTCTGTTGTCATTGTCTTTCTCAGAGTAGAAGTTTTTCATTTCAATGAAACCCAACTTATCAATTATTCATTTCGCGGATCATGCCTTTGGTGATGTATGCAAAAACTCATCACCATACTAAGATCATGGATTTTCTCTTATGTCCTCTTCTAGGAATTTTATAGTTATCGTTTTACATTTTGTATTTACAGGAGATCCTTTTTGAGTTCATTTTTGTGAAGGGTGTAAGGTCTGTGTCCAGATTCTTTTTTGTTTGTGTGTGGCTGTCCAGTTGTTGCAGTACCATTTGTTGAAAAGACAGTCATTTCTCCCTTTTATTGCCTTTGTTCCTTGTCAAAGATCTGTTGACTATATTTATGTAAGTCTGTTTCTGGGCTTTCTATTCCATTCCATTGATCCATTTGTCTATTTTTCTACCAATACCAAACTATCTTGATTATATTAACTCCATAGTAAGTTTTGATTGGTGTTTTAGATCATTTACATTCAATGTAATTGTTACTTTAGGACTTAAATGTGCCATTTTATTTTTTGTTTTGTGTTTAATGTCTTTTTTGCTTCTCTGTGTTCCTTTTCCTGTTTTCTAATGGGTTACCTGATCAATTTTTATAATTCTGTTTTTATGTTTTATATGGTATGTTTGCATATGTCTCTGTATAGATTTTTAGTCATCATTCTAGGTATTACATTTTATATACGTACAACTTATCACAGTTTACTGCTGTTGACAATTTACCAGTTCAAATAAAGAAACCATGCTTATCTTTATATCCCTTTACCCTCCCGTTTTTAATGTAGTTATCCTAAATATTTCCTTTATGTACATTTAGAGCCACACCAGGAACTGAGATATCATCCAGGGTGGTCCTGACCAAATCAGAGGAGACTTTAAAAGGAGATACAGTAGAGACCACTTTCCCGCTAGTCTGTTGCCTGTGAGGGCCCTTGGGGACTGAAAGTGGTCCTGTACCAACACCTAGCAAGAAAGTGGGGATCTCTGTCTTACAACTGCAAGGAAGTGAATTCTGCCAATAACTGGAATTATCTTGAAAGAGAACTCCAAGCCTCGAATGAGAAGCATAGCCCCAGGCAACATCCTCACCTTATTTCTGCCTAGTGAGGCCTTGAGCAGAGGAACCAGCTAACCTGTACCAGGACTCCTGACCCATGGAAACTGGGAGATAAATTTAGTGTTGCTTTCAACTGCTAAATTTGTGTCAGTTTGTTAACACAGCGATAGAAAACTAATACGCAGTTCTTGCTTTTGATTTGGGGTAGGTGAGACTAGAGCAGCTTTGAGTCCATGGCTAATTTTGTCCCACTACTGAGGCAAAACCTTTCTGGCCAACATTCTGTGAATTATGAGGATTCCCACTCTGGATACAGGAACAGGAACCATCAATGGATTAACTCCAGGAATTATTTCTTTTAAACCTTTTCATTGTTCTTTCTCCAGCCTCAGGTAGTTTCTTATATGTACATGTTAATCAGTACTTAGCTGAAGACTCCAGTCTTCCATTTAGTGAATCTAAAACAAATACAGAAGAATAAGGGGAAATCTCTTTAGTCTCTGGGGTTCTTTGTCTTTGAAGCTCCAGTGCTTTTCCTTGTAGACAATAAGCACCCTGGTTTCCTGAGAGTCCTGACTCAGGGAGGTAAGTGGGTCCTGCCGAGTTTCCTTCTACCTGAAGGAAGTTTCCGTGGCCTGGAAACTGCCTCTGGGTAAGTTGGGACAATCACAGGGCTCATTTTACTTGTTTTCCACCTTGCATCTTTGTTCTTTGTTACCTGTGTATAATATCTTGAAACCATCATTTCATATATTTTATCTGGTTTTACGGTTGGTTCAGATGAGAGGATAAATCTGGTTCCTGTTATTCCATCTTAGCTGGAAAGCAGAATTCCAGTGCTACACTGTGGACTTCTACATCTTAATGTCTTTGCTCACAGTGTTCTATCTTCTAGATTATCCAGTTGGTGAACTCTTTCTCATTATCCCAAGGACAGGTCAAATGTCACCTTCTCTGTAGAACCTAATCCCAATATCCAGGAAAGAATAAGCATTCCCTCCTTCGTGCTCTTAGGGGCCTTTTTGTATCATGTTTCTACTATGAGGTGCATCAGATTATATCCCAATTGCTTGATTAGGTGTCAGATTTTGCCTTTTGGGATGTGAAAGGAAATGGTTTTCAGTGAATTGACATTGCCTGAATCCCAACAAATCAGACCCATGCTAGGGTTGAGGTTACAATGATGAAAGATACATTCCATTATGGAACTCATAGCTCAGAGAGAGACAAGCTTTTAAGCCAATAAGCAATCCCAATGCCAGAAGAGAGCAGCATGTACAAGATGCTGTGTGCTGTGTGAAGGAAGAAACATCACAAAACAGAGGAGTCCACCCAAGCATCACAGGAGCATTATTCTTCAATCTAAAACCTGAGGACTAGGTAGGAATCTAAAGGTAAAAGGCTAATTAAAAGAAATTCTATGCTGAGTTATTCATGGGTTAAAATACAGGGAGATGTGGAGAACATGGTGTGTTTCGGTAAGTGCAAATAGTTTCAGCATTTGTAAATGTTTAGAAAAACTAAGCCAAAGCCACCTTATTCCTCAATATTTATTGAGTGCCTATGTTATGCCATGCTCTGCTAGATTATTGGACTGTAATGATGAGCACAAAGAGGTCCAGTCCCTGGTCCTATGTAGCTGATGGCCAACATCAAGTGCTGTATTGTCTAATACGGAATATATATGTAGAATAAAATAGCATCTGATTAGCTTATCAAGGCAGACCAAGTAATTCTTAAGATGCAAACACATGAAGCTGAAATTCCAGGTTGAATTCTTTTTCAGCACATTATGAGCCCACTTCTCATCACTCGTGGCCTAGGCATCTGCCCTGTGCTCAAGGAAGGCAAACTAATGTTAATATTAGCTTCATCAGACATAGAAATGAAGGGCAGAAGGAAGAAAAGAGGAAGGAAGGCAAGTCTTCTGGCCCCAGAGACAATTAAAAACATTTTTTTCTATCTCCTGTTTTCATATGTATTATCCATGCTACTCTTTTTATTAGTCCATTATGTTTAGCTCAGTTGAATACTGGCCTAGAGTGATACTGAACAGACTATGTTTCACATTGCTGACTTTCTCTTCTATCTACAGAGACTTGTATTCATAGAAAATGGGTTTCTCATGGGAAGTTATGTGCAATTTTGGTAAACAACATGGCTTAGTGAATCTAAAACAAATACAGAAGAATAAGGGACTGGGGTGGGGGTATTTAGGGATGGGGGAATCTGTTGAGCCCTGTTAGTAATGAATTACTCTTTTCTAAGCATTGCACATGTGTTTCAAATAGATCTCAAGAGGTGTTTGTGTATCATTTTTTAAAAGATTTTATTTATTCATTTGAGACAGAGAGATACAGAGAGAAAGCTTGAGCAGGGGGAGAGGCAGAGGGAAAAGCAGACTCCCCGCTGAGCCAGGAGCTGGACGCAGGGCTCGATCCCAGGACTGGGAGATCAGGACCTGAGCCAAAGGCAGATGCTTAACCATCTGAGCCACCCAAGTGCCCCTTGTATATCATTTTTAAAAGGAGGAGAGAGAGAAGAGTTTGCTACTCTTTCTGGGCTCTTATCTCATTGAGATGCTTTTTCTTTTTGGTCTAATGTATTCTTCCTCAAAAGGGCAGAATCCAGGCCTGATGCAGTGTGAAAGAAGGGGTTAGTCTGTTCTATAAACTGTTAGAGAGATTTAAAAAATAGGCAATCTAATTGACTCATACATGGCTCACAGCCATATAAATGCTTACAAAATTGCTTCTTGCGCAGCAGTAGTGACCACAGAAAAGCAGAAGTAAAATGGAAGCAAGTGAGATGAGAACTCTTAGGAAATTTTTTAACAGGACTTTAAAACTTTTGTTAAACCTTTTGTTTAACCTTGTGGAAAAACATCCTTTAGAAAATTAAATGCACTTCAAGGAGCATACTCCAAGTCGAAATTCACATACTTTGCCCACAAAATAGTACCTCTTGGTGTTAAAATTTGCTTCTACAAATACATTGCCTTTCAGAGCAAACTGCTGCAGAGAAACAATTTTTCTTTTTTTCAAGAAGAACTGTGACTCCATGGTTACTAGGAGATTTGTAATCTGCTTGAAACGTGTTACTAAAATAGAAGTTGACATAACTACTGAATTTGTTGTTTATTCTTAATTAAAGGCATTGCTAAAATAAAACATATTTGGGTGTTTCTTTAAGCCATCAGCAACATACACAAATATAACTTTCTCTATATTCACTTTTTTAATTGAAGCATACTTGACATACAATATTGTATTAGTTTCGGGTGTACAACATACCTGTAATCACTTTTAACAAAAATGTTCTTGTTGTCTTCTTCAAGACTTTCTGTCTTTATATTGATTGGCATTATCTGTGATTATTTCCTCCTTTCTCCATGTGCTCTGCTGAAAGTTGTCTCATACCATCACTCAGCACCATTTGTTTTTTCCTTATCAATCATACTACAAAAAATTCTTTCATCTGTGCTTTCCTGTTACTGATTAATTAAATGTAATCAACTGAAATATAATACAATTCATTTGTAGTTTTAATCTCTAAATTGGTTGGTTGGTCACCAATTTGGAAGTAGGGAATTATTTCCCTCTGTGTAAGACTTCATTCTAAAAGCCTATGTTGTCATAATGATAACAATATAGTTACTCAACATGTTCTTTGTTACAAACAATTATCTCCACAGTTACCAAAGACATTTTTCGGGCATCCACTTGAATTTTTAAACTAATTTTCTGACTTGTTTCATTACTCTCCTGTGCTAATTTTTACCAATTCCTAGAACTTTGTATCATCACTTTAAGTCAAAATGAAAAACCGAAACTCCTTTAGAAACCAAACTAAGACCTGAGATTCATTATTAAAATGATTTTTTTTTTTGCTTCTGGTGATTTAGTTATGAAAAACTTAAAAATATTTTGTGTATGTGTGTGTATGACTTACTAGCCTAGACATCAACTAATAAAAGGTTCGAGCCATTCTAAAGGAATAGAAGTTTCATGTAAGTATTTGATTTCGTGGGGTGCCTGGGTGGCTCAGTCAGTAGAGCATCTGATTCTTGATTTCCCTTCAGGTCATGATCCCAGGGATATGAGATCTGCACTCAGCACAGATACAAATCCTATTGAGTTTCTGCTTTGGCCTCAGAAAATTCACCCTATATGTTATTCCATGGCTAGTTCCAATCATTTGAAATTTCCTATGGGTCTCAGGAGATATTTTGAACATTTTCCAATCAAAAATCTCAAGTATTCTCATAGAATTTAGGGATTACAATTGAAATATGTGGGAAAATGGAAGCTATAACTTTCAAATCACCACCAGGATATGTTCTGTCCCCTTTCTCCTACCCCTTGTGGCTACTCATGGAGGCAGAGGCCAAATAAAGTTTTGGGAAAATACTGCACTTCTTAACCCAAAGAAGGCAGCGAGAGCAGAGCCACAGGTCATAGCATTAACTACTTTCACCAAAGTTTTGATCCTTCCTTTAGGAGAGCCAACAGTTAAAGAAACTTACTTCCAGCCCATCTAGAAGAAAAGGAAATGTGAATAAATTTAACTCCCACATTGCTGTTCTTTTACCTTCCAAATCACTGGTTGCTTAGCAGAATGATCTGTTTTCTCCTTCACTACCAGGTTCACGTATATGGGCCTTGCTTTTCTCTGAAACAGAAAGGCTATCACTTAAGTGCTGTAGGTCAGCCCTTTACCTGTGTTGACAGAACTCCACAGGGCAGGCCAGGCAAATGAATGGGCTTGTTGCTAGGACACCAGGCTGTTTCCAGGGCAGCAGCCCATTGCTGTTTGCTATTCTCTTGACTAACTAGCACTACACCTGTTCCTTAAGAAATAGCTATTTTCCTTCATTATAAAGCAAACACTGAGTGGGAAATAACATAGCTGTGTCTGCAACTTCTCTGTAGCTTTCCAGGAAAAATACAATACACCAAATATAATTTGATTTGTGGAAGGAGAATTCACATACTCCTACAATATCTAAGTCTTCATTATGTAATAAAATATTTATGTGGTTGTTTGAGTCATTTTTATATTTATAGCCCACCACATGCCACAGAGGATGGGAGGCAACAATGCACATTCTTTTGAAGCCACCCCAAGATTTATTCTACAAGCGCATATGGGGTGACTGTCTTTTTATGAGTTTTTCAAACCTACACATGATGGTTTCCAACAGAACTCACCATTTTCCCCCTCCTACTTGCATCTAATTGTCACCAAAATTGCTACCACTGCTGTCTATGATTGCTAACCAGGGCGGCAACTAGGGTGCCTAGGCACAAAAATTACGGAGACCCCCATTTTCAGGGGCATGCAAGTATTCTGCTGCCAACATCTATCCAAATATGGTAAATACCTGAGTCAAGTATGCCAAGATCTATGTCAAGAGCAAGTCTCCTTCTACTGATGAAATCACTAATTCCAAGGATTCTTAATCTCCTAACTCAGTTTTGACGCCTTCCTTCTTGTCTCCCCAGTACCCTATAACTAAAGCATAAGTCTGGGGGAACTGGGCTGGAGAACAATTTAATTGACAGACACTGCCTTATTCAGAACTATCCCTCTCTCCCAACACTGACTGTCCAAGTAGGAGTCTTGGTTCTTCATGTAAACAGACTTCTACAGCCCAAACACTGCTCCTTAAAGCATGCACACATATTCACTCATTCTAGGTGAATGAGGTTCAGGTTCAAGATGAAACTTCAACAGCACATAATTTCCACTCTTTGGAAAGCATGTTCACTTGATACCGTATCTCCGGTATGTGGTATTAAAAACTATTGATTATTGTTATACCTGTTGGCTAACTGAGAGTTTGACACAGTTGACAAGATTATATAACCAAGTACAATGGATTGCAAAGATATGATGCCTCACTGTAGCTACAAAAACGCTTCATAGAGAAATGATCCTTCTCCAGCTTTCAAAGGGTCTCTGCAGGGCCTGAAAATAGAATTCAAAGAGCTTCCCTTCTTGCCCAGTCAGTTCATCTTTCACATGTTTTATTCCGGAGGTTGTCTTAGTTTTTTTACTCTGCTTCAATCAGGGGCAAGACTTGCCTAAGGGCATCTGGACTCTCCCCACTACAAATAAGAGGTCCCACACATGTCAGGTACAGAAAAGGGAGTAAACCTCTCCTTAGGATTAGGGTTTATCCATGGGAGTAGTTAATGCTGCTCCATCTGACTTTGACTTGACCCAAGATTCTTTCTTGCTCCATCCACTTTAGTTGCTTTCCTGAACATGACCACCCAAGCCCATGGAATTGTAAGCTAGATTCTTATGATCTCTTGCCTATACCCTACTGCCTTCAGTTTGTCTCATTGATTACAACCAACATTACAATCAGATTGCCTTCCCTTCTCAAAAACATGAAATGATTCCCTAGTGCAGAGGTCAACAAACTACAGCCTGTGAATCAAATCCGGCTGCCTGCTTTTGTACAGCTTGTGAACTAAGAATGATTTTTACATGTGAATATTCATAATGCATTTGTTGCAAGGCACACTACTTTGAATCCCAATTAACCAAAATGTGATCCCCCAAAAAGTTTTATACTGTAGCCCTATATTACAGAAAGTACTCTATTCTCCTTCTTATCATCATTATTATATTTGAATTTCACGGTGAGAATTTGTTTTCTCTCTTGTTGTGTAAGTACTTAAATACTACACTTGATTTTGCCTCTTGGCCTGCAAAGCCTAAAGTATCTGTTATCTGGATCTTTAGAGGAAAAGGTTGTTGACCTGTGCCTTAGCACATTTAGAGTAAATCTGAATCCTGTAGCCTGAGGCTCAAAACCCTTTTTATAATCTCCCCCTTGATCCCAAGCTGTATTTTCACTGATCTATTTATTGTTCTACATTTTTCTGCCTGTTTGCTTTGTTCTGTTCTCTTTCTCTGCAATGTCCCCTTCCATCTCTTGATGCTAAAGCCATCCCCTTTATATGAAGTCTTTTGAGATTTCCACTGTTTGATTGCATATTCTTCTCATTTCCCTTGTATGTTACAATACACCTCAGGTATAATCAGTCCTCAGCTAATTAGGGTATTAAGACTACACATGTGTTGGAGGCAAGAGTGGAGGAGGAGATAATATAGGGCTGTCACAGTCAGAATATGTTTTAAAGTGGATTTAAAGTAAACTTATTTGCTTGCAATTATGTCCAGTGTACAGTGAGCACTTTCTTACTTGCCTTTCCAGGAGCGGTTCACCCATCTTCTAACCACAGCCTGATGTCCAGGCCACATGATCTGAGAGTAGCTCTGACCTCAGCCTATGGTGAACTACATGACTTTGGCTTAAGCCAATCAGCACATTACATCTGCTTTGCCAAAGTGATCAGGGTGCACATGTGACCTGGTCTGATCCGGAGTAAATCTTGAGACCTTTGCTTAGAATGCTTGGAAATACAAAGTGGAAATATGTAGCCCTCTGCAGCCATCTTGCAACCAGAATGGGAGAAACCCTCTGAGAATGGAATCAGGATAAAGGAAGAGGAGCCAAAATCAGAGAGAGGAAAACAGAAAGTTAATGACATCATTTGGTCCTTTATATCCAGCAGCACCTGAAACTAGACCTAATTATGGACTTTAAGGTTAGCTAGCCATTTAATTCCCTTTTCTGAAAACTAGTTTGGGTGAGCATTTCTGACCTTAGGAACCATAAAATCCTGATAAAAGTACACATCGATCAGTCTCTAAATGACTTTCAAAAGTATGACAAGGATACAAATACAGATGTCTGGAAGAGAGCAAGCCAGAAGTGCATTGTGCTGGCTGCTGGCTGTGGTGCTTGGTGCCTCCATTCTTTTGTTATTGCCATTCTCTTCTTCTCCAATAAGCAAACACTCAATGTCCTATAAGAGGTTACAAAATAAATTCACTTTTTAAAAATCCAAAAAACAAATGAGTTATTTGACCCCCATCGCATATGAAATTCAAGATCATATTTACCTACACGTAACCGGGAAGGAAAGAGTTGTTGCTAGGTTGACATAATGTAGCAAGGTTTGTAGTTCATAACAATATATAAAAGTTTTCACTGATTCATCATCATTTTATGTTTTTGTTTTTATTTATTTATTTATTTGAGAGAGAGAGAGAGAGAAGGGGCGTTAGCAGGGGGCAAGCCAGAGGGGAAGGGAGAGGGAGTGAGAATCTCAAGCAGACTCCACACTGAGCATGGAGCCTGACACTGGGCTCGATCCCACGACCCTGAGAGCATGAACTGAGCCAAAACCAAGAGGCAGACAGACGCTAAACCAACTGAGCCACCTAGGTGCCCCCATTTTATGCTTTTAGATATAGACATACACATATATATCTGTATATGTCCATCTATATTTACATATTTGATCTCAAGCTGGTTTAGTCAATTGCCAACTTACTGAAAATTAATTGTAGTGTATAGAACTGGCCATAGGTAAGCGGCACATGGGAATAATAGGAAAATGCCCTTAAAACTAGAACTTGTTCTTCCAGCCATAATGGAATAACAGAGGCTAGATTTACCCTCTCACCTCAAACAACTTGGATACAACTGTTTTTCAGACATTGATCAATAAGCAGCACAGGACCGCACATAAGGGAGATAAGGGGACAAATGAGGTGAGAGCCCAACGATACCCTAGCTCACAGGCAGCAAAGCAGGGAAGAGGAACACAAGTCAAAGCCAATTGTCTCATCGCACCACATCAAAAACTAATGATGTATGGTGACTAACATAACACAATAAAATTAAATTAAAATAAAAAAATAGTCTCATCAGATGGAGGAGCCAGAGCTGAGAGTTTCAGGAGGCTAAAGCTACTTAAAATTTATGGGCAAAGCACCAGAGAAGAGACAACTACACTGAAAGAGTCATAATTCTCAGAGATTTGCAGAGAAGCCCTATCAAGTTTTAGTCTCGGTGTGGGAAAACTACTGAGGCTGAGGAAAGAATCACAGGAAAGGGGCAGGAGGAAAAATCCCTACAGGATTGTTCCCATGGGGCTGAGAACAGTTCAGGTTTCCACCGGTGCTGGGTAAAGTTCTCCGAAGGGCAGTATCTCAGTAGTGAGGTCACATTAGCTCTAGACTCAAGGATATTCCGAAGCAGATCAATGGGTACCTGAGGCTGGGGGTAGAAGTGGGAGATTTACTGCAAATGGGCATGAAGGAAATTTTTTGGAGTGACAGAAAGGTTCTAAAACTGGATTGCAGTGATGACTACACAATTGTATAAATTTACTAAATACCATTCAGATGAGCGAGTCTAATGGGTGTGTTTTATCACATATTAATTATATCTCAATAGAGCTGTTAACAACCAACCAAACAAACATAGTCTGTGGATACCCCTATATCACTGAAATCCTCTTCAAATATCTTTTATAATTTTTTTTAAGATTTTATTTCATTTATTTGACAGAGAGAGACACAGCGAGAGAGGGAACACAAACAGGGGGAGTGGGAGAGGGAGAAGCAGGCTTGCCACTGAGCAGGGAGCCCGATGCGGGGCTCGATCCCAGGACCCTGGGATCATGACCTGAGCCAAAGGCAGATGCTTAACGACTGAGACACCCAGGCGCCCCCATCCTTTATAATTTGTGCTGTGATATGGCTCTTCTATTCGACTAAGTTCATCAAAGATAAGGACTGCAATTTACATACCTTTGCAACTTCTCCAGTTATCAGCTGGGTTTCCTGCCCATAAAAAATGTTCAATACGTATTTATTGAGTGTTTTAGAACTTTTTTTTTTTTTTTTTGCTTCCTGGATTTCTAGTTTTGGCTCCTCCTTGCTAGCCTAACTTAACCGCATGCCATATTTTACCACCACAAATACTAGAGATATAAAGCATACTACTATTTGCCCTTGAATACATTTTTTTTTTACACTGTTCTAGTATAAAGGCCTTTTATTGGTCATTGGGCAGCAGGGTCTGAAGAGACAAACAAATTGAGCAAAAGACAAAGACTAATTTGTGTTTCTAGTTGCATCAAAAGTAATGAATGTGGTGCCAAAAAGGGGGAGGAAAGAAGAGGATGGTGGCATTTTAACACTTATTGTCATATTTACTCAAACTATTCTTTCTTTTGTCCATAGGATATGTTCACTCTACGAGGGGAAAAACATAAGGCTCCCTATTCATCTGACTTATGAAATAAAAAAGAAAAAAATGAAATTCTTTCCAGAAACCAAAAAGTCTACAGAAGGACACACCTTGTCCTAATCAGATATCAAAACAAACAGAGAAACTCCTAAAAACCATTTCAAATATAGTATTGCTCTAACCCGGAATTCTTGAGGAAAAAATAAAACCAAGAAAATATGACTGTTCTATGTAAACTAAATAAAAAAAATAGGGTATAATTGTGGGCAAAAGTCCTTTGAAACAGATGGAATTAGTTCTGCCACCAGAAACAAACAAATCTTATCCTGAAGTAGTAAACAGATGAATCACGAATGCTAGCTAACATCGTCTGAAATTCATCCAGAACACCAGGCACCAATCTTGACATCATAGTCATGAAATCCTTGACAGTCCTCTTTCTTCTTCTGTTTTAATTCATAACAACTTCTGATAAACCATTGTCTCTATTCTCCCCTATACCCTTCCTCCCATCCAAGGATAAACAAACTCACCTTATTAAGGGGATTATGGGAACTCTAGGAATGATGTTAGCTAATAAAGCTAGAGAGAAGAATTGAAAGGATGGTCGATAAAAGAAATTTGGAAAATCCATTTTATGGAAACTGGCCCAAATGCATTATGCCTTAGCAATGCTACCTATTGGACCCACATATGCCAGGAATCCTACTCCCAGCACCTCTGTGCCACGGTCCACAGTATTCAGACTCAGCACACATTCATTACCAATCCTTTGTTATCTAGCTGAATAAACATGGCTTGCACCAGACTCCTTTGCCTTATTCTGTCCTATGCATTTCTAGTCTTTTTCTCCCTTATGTGTTTTAAGGGGAAAATCCATGGGAAAGTCGCTAAAGTTTTAGCAGGATCCAGACTGAGATTCAGGAAAAAATGGGGTAACTGGGACTATTTTAGCCTATTTTAATAAAGTTAGTTTGAATTATATTTTATTTGTTAATACTTAATCAATTTTTCCATTTATTTACAAGGGCTTAATTATGCTATGTACTGTGACTTAAAATAATGATATATGGAATATACTATAATTCACTTTTATATCAATTTGCCTTTATTCCATTTTTTTGGTTTCTCTCTCCATAGAATTATTAAGTAGATAAAGTTTTATGATAAATTTTGCATAATATACATATCAAAATTGAAAAAAAACCCTAAAGGCTAATAGTTTTTTTTAATTTAAAATCAATTAATTAACATTAGTATATTATTAGTTTCAGAGGTAGAGTTTAGTGATTCATCAGTTGCATATAATACCCAGTGCTCATTCCATCAAGGGCCCTCCTTAATGCCCATCATCGAGTTACCCCATTCCCCCACCCCTTTCCCCTCCAGCGACCCTCAGTTTGTTTCCTACAGTTAAGAGTCTCTTATGGTTTGTCTCCCTCTCTGATTTTGTCTTATTTTATATTTCCTTCCCTTCCCCTATGTTCATCTGTTTTGTTTCTTAAATTCCACTTATGAGTGAAATCATATGATAGTTGTCTTTCTCTGACTGACTAAAGAAGTGGGGTGTGTGTGTGTGTGTGTGTGTATAGTTTAATATTACTCAGCCATCAAAAAGAATGAAATCCTACCATTTGCAACAACATGGATGGAACTAGAGCTTTGGGTTTTTATTAAAGATTTATTTATTGGGGCTCCTGGGTGGCTCAGTTCATTAAATGTCTAACGACATTTAGGTCATGATCTCAGGGTCCTGGGATGGAGCCCCATGTAGGGTTCAGGTGGGAGTCTGTTTGTCCTTCAGCTTCTCCCCCCACTCATGCTCTGTCTCTCTCTCTCTCTCTCAAATAAATAAAATATTTTTAAAAAGACATTTATTTATTTGAGAGAGAGAGCATGAGCAAGTGGAGAGAGGCACAGGGAGAGAGAGAATCCTGAAGCAGACTCCCCACTGAGCACAGAGTTCAGTGTAGGACTCAAGCCCAGGACCCTGAGATCATGACCTGAGCCAAAATCAAGAGTCCGCCACCTAACTGACTGAGCCACCCAGGTGCCCAAGGCTAACAGTTAAAAACAAAAACAAAACTAGAACCCAATTAAAATAAAAACTATTTTAATGTTACTCCGTCGATTCCAATATATTTAGCAACCTAGCCTCTTTGCTGAAGTATATTATATATTTTGATGTCTTGTGTCAACTCTCCAATAAACTACAATCACAGAATTCCATAACACATCAGAATTCCAACACAGACAGGAATGATCTTATATACAGATAGGTGATGATGTGTTTGAAGGGTTGCAGGAAACTTAGCCCTTGTTGTGTGCTTTCTTCACGTGTTGGTTGATGCCTGAAATACCACTATATTAATAGTAAGTAGTGATAGTAGTAGTAGCTGTAGTAGTAGTGACCGCATATTAAGCAACTACTGTATTAGACTCTGATGCATGCTTTTTATGTTACACAACCTAACCTAGAAATTTTGCAAGGCAGAGATGATGTATTCCTAATTTACAGACAAGGAAGTGAAGCTCAGTGACATTAAATAATTTGCTCAAGCTTACTGAGCCTACAGGAGACAAAACTGAGATTTCAACAGGGGTAGGGCACTCCAAAACTCTTTCCACTGGTCCATACAGCCTTCCAATGGTCAGCATGTCTTCCCGTCATCCAAGGACACAAGCGGGTAGCCCACAGATGAATACAACTTGCTGGTGTGTTAGGTTTAGCGCTCAAACACTCTGACACTTCGGGAGATTTCTCGTAAAAGCCTGAGTTGTGAAATAAATCCCAGAAGATCTGGTAATACTGGAGCCAACAAACCCACTTGGCAACAGTCTACAGGAGCTGGACGCCCTCTTTGAGAGAGGCCAGGGCTTTCCCTTTGGCTCCATCTCCATTATTTCCCTGCTTTCCTGAAATGCCACCCACTTTGCTCATTTACATCATCTGTCCTGTCCCTGTGATTTGATTACCACTACTTTAGGTTTAGGCTTTGCTCCCTGTAATGACCTCTGGGAAGGAACATTTGAAGTCATATTAACCATTTATATTTTCTTGGGAATATATCTGACATATTCCTGAGAACAGAAAGGAAGAGATGGTTGGAAGTATCTAAACCAAACTGAAAAGGGGGGAAATGAAGACTAATGGAAAGGGAGATTCTTGGTGTCAAATATAGTCTTCTTCACAAATTTGCCTGGAGCTGTTTTTGCGAGGAACAGCATTTCTTCTGTTGGGTAGAGGTGAAAACACTTGTCTGTGAAAAGCCCACACATTGGGGTTAAAAGTTCTGCCTTCAGCTCGGGTCATGATCTCAGGATCCCTACGTTGGGTTCCCTGCTCAGTGGGGAGCCTGCTTCTCCCTCTCCCTCTGCACCTCCCCCCTACTTGTGCATGCACTCTCTCTCTCTCTCTCAAATGAATAAATAAAATCATAAAAAAGAAAGAAAGCCCACGCATGGAGCCCTTGCCTAAACTGCTCCCTCCACATGCTGAATAAGATGTGGCCAGATTATTTCTGGCCTTATGAAAATTCTGCAAGTTTTATTTACTGCTTAAAAATTTCGAGGTCTGTTTATATTTTTAAAAGCTTGTTTATCTTTCCCAGTAAGGTTTTTAGATGCATTCAAATAGGAAAGAGGGAAATATGTTGGCAAAAAGGCATATTATGCCACAGTGCATCTGAATGCAAGCCACATGAAAACAGTTTAACTTCCTTCTGGGTGTTGTCTGGGAAGGCAAGGCAATATACTTTGCTCTTTGAGGCTTTGATTCCATTCCACATGACAGCCTCATCCACGCACTAGAAAAATGATCTGAGATATGTTATCACTGGGAAGGGGTGGCTCCAGCATTAGTGATCAAAGCATGTAGGCTTACTTAAACAAAGAAAACACATTTCTCACGGAACATGAGGTGCATAGAGTATGTAGCGAAAACATTAAGAAAACACTGGACTATATTATTAGGAATTCCATTTTAATTTCTTCAGTTTGGGGTTTTACAAGTTAAGTGGAATAGGGAGAAACTTGAAAGTCTGGAGAAAAAAGTGAAAACTAAACAAATAAAATTTAGAAAGGGATTGAGGAGATAGGAGGTCAGGGAAGATCAAAAGGTAACTGAGATGAATTCAAAACAAAAGAAGGGCCACTATGATCAGGAACTCTCTCCACAAAAGATCCCTAATTGAGATATTTAAACTTTGTGACAATAAACGTGACTGGATATGTCACATTAAAATAATATCTATACCATTTGTTGTTGTTTCAGAAATTCTTCTGCTAAGTCCTAGTCACTGACCAAACTTAGGATCTATAACTTAGGGGCTGCAAAGTGCTTCTCAACTTTTAAAGAGATAGTTATTTCACTTTTTATACTTGACTCCTGATGAAACACCACTGCTAAAAAGATCTGCCCTGAAAGCCTGAAATAAGAAGCATGTGGTACTTTGCAACTTTATTTCATATAAGATGTAGAACCCTCCATTTCAGCACACTGGACTGAAAACTACTTCCACCTCTGCAATTCATCGAAGCTAGCTGCCCTCTGTATATAGGATCGCAGTCATCACCAACATCTTGTTTTCTTTCCATTGTCTTTCTTGGCTCAGCAGCTGCATCCTCACACATATCCCATTGGTGGTAAAAAAACAACAACATCTGAGGGTCCAATAGGACATTTTTAAATACCAGCATTGCAGGGCTTGTTTCTTTAACAGGTGTGCATGTGAATCGATGGCTTATCCCTGACACAGAATTCACAACCTTATTAGGACAGGTACGGTTTGAAGCCAAAGTAGCTAATATTGAAGGGCCAGATCTGCTTTAGTAACACCCAAACTTAAATATGGAAGAATTTTCTTGAAGAATTAGATCCCTTTCTAAAGAAGGACTTAAGCCTGTTGTTTGGAAATGTAAAGTAGTATCTAACAATTGGCATGGCTTTATCCATGATAAATGTTTTTTAAACTTGCAATATCTGTTAAAAAAAAAAAAAACTCTTGGGAGAAGAAAAGTAGTTTGGTCAGTACAACATTAGATTGGTAGTTTCACATTACCACTAACAATGATGGATTATTATAACATGGCTGGAATAAAATTTTGCCTCAAGAATTTTATTTTACATATAGGAAAGCAAACTCCAATTTTTATGAGTCTTCGCTTGAACACTTTAATTCCTATATCCTTCAGGAGTTGTGCACAAAATCATCTGTTGGTGTGTTCTTGGGGGACCACTATCATTAACTGAAGTACAGTTAACATAGAATGTTATGTTATTTTCAAGCAGAGGGGACCACTGTCTTGCTAGACTCCATGATTGCAGTTAACTCATTCTTCAAAATCCAATTCAAAGAAAAGATACATGTACATGAATGTCCCTCATACTATTACCTACCATAATAGAAAGCTGGAAGTCAACCTAAATATTCTACAGTAAAGGTCTAATTAAATGACAGATAGTATTTTCTTATTCTGGAATACTATGTAGTCAATTTATTATATTTGATGGTTAATGATATGGGAAAATGCTTATGACATAATGTTGATAACAACAAAATTATATATGCAATATGAACTCAATTCATACACATACACACAAAGCAAGCACTGCAGAATGTTAGCTGTGGTTTTCACTGGGTTGTGGGGTATTAAGTGATTTTAAAACTTTTTAGAGACTTTTCTATATTTTTAAAATTCTCTACAATGAATTTGTTACCTTCACAATTAAAAGAAAGCCAATAAATGATAATATAACTTTACAAGATCCAGCTCAAATGTTTCCTCTCTGAGGCCTTCACCAACAAGAGTTACTTGTTTCTCCTTCATATTCATATAAAACTCAGTGTATATCACCCCTAACCATTCTCTACTTTGAGTCAAAATGATCTTCTAGAAAGTAAATCTTCTGACCCAGCAGTTCTACTCCTAGATATCTACTTAAGAGAAATGAAAACATATGTCCGTTCAAAAACTTGTACACAAGTGTTCATAACAGCATTATTCATAATAGCCCCAAAGTGGACACAACCCAAATATCCATCAACTGATGAATAGATAAATAAAATGCATATACTCACAATGGGTAGTAGGCAAACCACTGTATGTCCACATCCAAATTCCCAGAATCTGTGAATATGTTATATTACATGGCAACGGGGAATTAAAGTAGCAAGTAGAATTAAGTTTGCTAATCAGCTGACCTTAAAAATAGGTTATTCTGGATTATTCATGGGCCCCCAATGTAGTCACAAATGTTCCTAAGAATGGAAGAGGGAGGCAGAACATTGGAGTTATGTAATGTAAGAGGATTCAGCTTGCTGTTGTTGACTTTGAAGATGGAAGGTGGCAATCAGCCAAGAAACGTAAGCAACCTCTAGAAGCTGAAAAAGGTATGGAAACAGATTCTCCTCTAGAGCTTTCAGAAAGGAGTGCTTCCCTGACAACATCTTGATTTTAGCCCAGTGACACCAACACCAGACTTCTGACCTATAGAAATATAAGATGATAAGTTTGCATTGTTTCAAGCCACTAAGTTTGTATTGAATTGTTATAGGAGCAATAGAAAACTAAAACAAATGGAATAATAAAAAGGAGCAAATATTGTTACATGCTACAACATGGATGAACTTTGAAAACATTAAGCTAAATGAATGAATCCAGTCACAGAAGACTACATATTCCATGGTTCCATTTATTTATTTATTTTAAAAGATTTTATTTATTTATTTGAGAGAGAGTATGAGCGGGGAGAGAAGCAGAGGCAGAGGGAGAAGCAAACTCCCCGCTGAGCAGGCAGCCCAATGTGGGACTCAATCCCAGGACCCTAGGATCATGACCTGAGCCAAAGGCAGATGCTTAATTGACTGAGCCACCCAGACACCCTACATGGTTCCATTTATATGAAATGTCCAGAATAGTCAAGTCTATAGACACAGAATGACTGGTAGTTGCCTACAGCTGGAAGTGGGGTGTGACTGTTAATGGGTACAGAGTTTATTTTTGGAGACAAGAAATGTTCTAAAATTTGTGATGATGGGAGCACAACTCAGTGAATATACTAAAAATCATATGATATGTGAATTATATCATAATAAAGCATATATACACATACATATGTATGAATATGTGTGTGTGCACACACGTGTAGGTGTATATGTGCATGTATTCTCTAACAGGAAAACCTTCAGTGGTTTTGCTGCCCTAAAAACTAAAATCTATTAAAAAAATTTTTTTTAATTGAAAGGAGGCTCGGGGACCTGTGGGACAACAACAAAGGGTCTAAAGTTCCTATCAGAGTCTCTGAAGAAGAGGAGAAAGTGTGGGGCTGAAAAAGTACTCAAAGAAGTTATGGCTGAAAACTTCTCAAAAAAAATTTTTTTTAAAGATTTTATTTGACAGAGAGAGACACAGCAAGAGAGGGAACACAAGCAGGGGGAGTGGGAGAGGGAGAAGCAGGCTTCCCGCTGAGCAGGGAGCCCGATGTGGGGCTCGATCCCAGGACCCTGGGATCATGACCTGAGCCGAAGGCAGATGCTTAATGAATGAGCCACCCAGGTGCCCCTCAAATTTGTTAAGAGATATAAAGCTACAGATCCAAGAAGCTGAATAAAACCCCAAAGAGATAAATCCAAAGAAATCCACACCAAGATCATAACCAAATATCTGAAAACTAAAGACAACAACAACAAAAAAATCTTCAAAGCAGAAAGAGAAACAACACTTTGTCAATAAAGAAATAATAGTTCAAAAGACAGTAAATGTCTCATCAGATACCCTGGAGGCCAACAAAACTGACACAACAACAACAAAAACTGGTTTGGATAACACAGCAAACACAGCCCCTTGTTATCTGGTCCCTACTCATCCCGGCTGCATCTCTTGCCGCTTTCTAATATGTATCCCAGGACCCAGACATACTAAATGATTTGCAGGTTTCCTCACCTCTGTACCTTTGCAAAAGTTGCTTTTCTACCTAGAATATCGTTAGCCCTCTTCTTCTTCTTACCTCCTGTTAGTTTTTCTCTACTCAGTTTAAATTTTACCTATGAGGAGGGTTTCCTGCACCATTCCTCAAGGTGAGGTGGGTACTCTGGTAAATTCTTGTATTTGTTGGTCTCCTCGATTAGACTGTAAGTAAAGTCTTAAGTCTTAATGACATTTCTGTTAAAAATCTATAAAGAATTTATCAAACTCAACACCCAAAGAACAAAAAATCCAATCAAGAAATGGACAGGAGACATGAACAGACATTTCTCCAAAGAAGACATCCAAAAGGCCAACAGACACACAAAAAATGCTCAAGATCACTTGGCATCCAGGAAATACAAATCAAAACCACAATGAGATACCACCTCACACCAGTTAAAATGGCTAAAATTAACAAGTCAGGAAATGACAGATGTTGGTGAGGATGCAGAGAAAGGGGAACCCTCCTACACTGTTGGTAGGAATGCAAGCTGGTGCAGCCACTCTGGAAAACAGTATGGAGGTTCCTCAGAAAGTTGAAAATAGAGCTACCCTATGACCCAGCAATTGCACTACTGGGTATTTACCCCAAAGATACAAATGTAGTGATCCAAAGGGGCACCTGCACCCCAATGTTTATAGCAGTAATGTCCACAATAGCCAAACTATGGAAAGAGCCCAGATATCCATCAACAGATGAATGGGTAAAGAAGATGTGGTGTATATGTGTATAAATACACACACACACACAATGGAATATTATGCAGCCATCAAAAACGAAAGTTTGCCATTTGCAATGACATGGATAGAACTAGATGGTATTAGGCTAAGCAAAATAAGTCAATCAGAAAAAGACAATTATATGATCTAACTGATATGTGGAATTTAAGAACAAAACAGAGATCATAGGGAAAGAGAGGAAAAAATGAAACAAGACAAAAACAGAGAGGGAGACAAACCATAAGAGACTCTTAATTATAGGAAACAAACTGAGGGTTGCTAGAGGGGAGGAGTGTGGAGGGATGGGGTAACTGGGTGATGGACAATGGGGAGGGTATGTGTAGTAATGAGCACTGGGTATTATATAAGACTGATGAATCACAGACCTGTACCCCTGAACCAAATAATACATTATATGTTAATTAATTGAATTTTTTTAAAAAGTCTTAAGTCTTATTCTTAATAGCTAGTATAGGATCTGACACATGCTGGCACTAAATTTATTAAAAAATATTTACTGAGGAGTTAATATCTCAATTATAGTACCCCTGTACTGTATTATAAATTGTTTGTGTCCTTACTTTTTCAATAGATTGTAACCTTCTCACTCTTACTCATCTTTGCATTCCTTAGGCAACACAATTCCAAGTGTATAATAGATATTCTACAATAGAAAAGATGGATGGGGCGCCTGGGTGGCTCAGTCAGTTGAGCATCCGACTCTTGATTTTGGCTCAGGTCATGATCTCAGGCTCTTGAGATCGAGCCCTGCATGGGGCTCCCTGCTGGGCGTGAAGCCTGCTTGGGGTTCTCTCTCTCTCCCTCTCCCTCTGTCCCTCCAGCACCCCCCACTCCCCACCCTGCTTGCACACACTCTCTCTCTCTCTCAAAAAAAAAAAAAATAGAATAGATGGATGGATGTTATACATAGTAGTTTTTATGTCCCTTAACAAATTTATCAGAAAACACAAGCCTCAGTTATTGTACTTTTTTGCTTTTTTTAGGACAGTGACATTTTAATGGCTTTCTGAAAGTCCCAGAATGTGTTTTTTAAAAATGACAATATATACTGCAAGTGTGATTTAAATATATAGAAATGTATCAATAATTTAGTTTATCTAATTCATAAAGATTTCATTCTACAGAGAAATATGATTTGTAAAGTAGCTGTATGCTCCAGATAATTAAAACTCACACATAGTTAAAGTAATTTAACAATTGAACATCTTTCCCCAGCAGACACTAATTCAAAACAATCTATCTTTGTTTGTAGGATGTGATTGAATCCTCAGCAGCAAATAGTATTCACTGGTCCATTATACGAACACAAAGGCTGTTAGAATGTGCATGCCTGGTGAGTATTAAACACTGGGTCCAGTGGAACAGTGTTTTATAAACTCAATCGGTCTTTATTACAGAAGCAATAACAAATGCTTTCACAGAAATAATCTTCATGCTCATCATATCACAAAAAGTTCATGTAATTCAAATCTGAATGGCCACATTTGAATGATCAAATATACTTTTAAATAAAATAATAACAAAATTTTAATTTTGAAATCATTGCAAACGACAGTTAATTCAGGAAGACTTATGGGAAATAATCATATTATATACCCATTTACAGATGAAGAAACCAGGGCACAGAAATGCTGAGTGACTTGTTCAAGATCACATCGGTAAAAAGTGGTAAGTCCAACCCAATGCCAAAGTGTTCTGGCTTTCAATCTGGAATTCTTCCCATTGTACCCTGCTGTTTGCATCTCCTTAAGACATGTGTTGTAGACCCAGCATAATAAGAATTGAAGAGATTATAGAGGAGACACAGACTTCATGTCCCACTTTGTGTCAGTTGATTTGGAGTCCAATGACCAACTAACTTAATGATATTAGGTGCCAGAGTCAATGGGTAGTCCCCAAATATGGGCTTCCCAGACGTTTCTTCCTGACCTCATGGACTGAATCAGGCCAAATCATTGGTTGGCAATGGCACTGCTGCTCCCAGATGATCAGACATGAGTGACAGGGTTTTAAAGGAAGTGAGTCAGTCTTGAAAAAAACTGTCCCTCCTGGCTTTTTAGACCGGCTAAATTATAGCCAGCTTTTCTAGGACATACACTAATTTACTTATACTTACGGGGACCGGTCATTGCACTTTATCTCATTTTGTTTTATCTCCACAAGATTCAGTGAAACACATACCATTCCTACCATCTTATTTTACAGATGAGGAAACTATAATTTAAGGGAGGTTAAGTAATTTGCTCAAGATCAGGAGGTAGCAAGAGTTAAAGGAAGAATTCAAACAAGAGAGTGAGACTCCAGAGCTCAGGCTATTACTCTCTTGTCTTTGAACTTGAAAATTATTGAGGCTGTTCTGTGATGATCTCCCATCCCCACGCCTCTATCGCTGGGCCCAGCAATGAAGACCTTCACAGAAGTTTTACGTGATTTCAGACTAACAGGTTGCAACACAAACAGCAGATGTAAAATATACATTTACAAATGTAAAATATACATTTTAGGCTAAAATAAGAATTCTTTAAGCTTTAATGTGATAATAGAATATCATTCGGCAATAAAAAGAAATGAACTACTTATACATGCAAGAACACAAATTAATCTAAAAAGTATTGTGCTAAGTGAAAGAAACCAGATTCAGGAGACTCTATACTGTAGGATTTTATTTATATGACATTCTGGAAAAGATAAAACTACAAGAACAAAAAAAAATACATTGGTGGTTACTAGGGGCTAGGGATGGAGAGAGGGGTTAACTACAAAGGGGAACAAGGGAACTTTTGGAGGTGATGAAAATATTCTGTATATAATTTTCAAACTTCTTATGATGTGCACCTAAAAAGGTGAATTTACTGTGCATAAATTATGAGTCAGTAAACCAGACTTTTAAAAAGTAGAAATAAATACGGTCTCTAAAGCAGTGTTTTTCAAATCTCCATTAGCAAGATACAACCCATCAGTGAGTTGTGAATTCAATTTAGAGGGCTGTGATTCGCAAAGTGAAATAGAATAGGGGCATCTGGATGGCTCAGTCGGTTAAGTATCTGACTCTTGATCTCAGCTCAGGTCTTGACCTCAGAGTCATGAGTCAAGCCCTGTGTTGGGCTCCACACTGGGCATGGAGCCTACTTAAAAAAAAAAAAAAAAAGGTGAAATAGAATAGGAAATATCAGAGTCCTTGCACACAGTGAAAGGAGTATTGTTAATGAAGCATGTGCTTCTGTTTCATGCATCTGTATGTGCTATAATGAAATATCAGGAAAATGGAAATCATGGTCATTGTGTTTTTTAATGGAGGGAATTTAACTAGAAACTGCTTAAACAAATAATGAAGAAGCTGAGAAGCCAATGGAGGAAGATGAGACAACCCAGAGATCAGCAATGGCAGAAACCACTAATCCCTTTTGACTGGAGGGACAAAGGGAGGTGACAGTGTTGCTGGGTCCCAGAGCTGGGGTCATCCAGCAGAAGCTGAAATCAAAGGAGGACCTTTTTGGAAGACCCAGCCACTGTCAAAGATGCACTCAAGGCAGAGAAAGATAGAGGGAATCGCCCTCACTTTCCCATTCCCCTCACCCTCCAGTCTTAGAGCTGCATGTGAGTGGCACCCAGCCAGAAGTCGGTTAACATAACCTGGGAGCCTTGGAAATACAGCCTCTTGGGATCAGCATCCTTGAAACATGGCAGAGGAAGAGAAGAGCAAGGGATGGATTTGAGAGCAGAGAGTTCCAGGGCTGGCACAGCTGTGAAGTAAAATGTATTTCTGATTGAAGGTCAGATTCCAAAAGGTTTAAAAGTCATTGCTTTAGAGGACAAAGCTCTTCTCCGTGTTGTTCTCTCTACATACAGGAAGAATAAAATCACACTTTTGACCATTAGAGGATGCCACATTTTGCCCTTTTGTATGTGTTTGAAAAGACAGTTTGAATTAAAGAAGTTGGATTGGGAGACTAACCCACTTCTCTCCTTAGTGTTGGAGTAGTCATACCAAGATCTCTTAGTAGTAAAGGTAAAACTGGCAGATGTAGATGAAATTTAGGCTAGGAAAAGCAGAGCAGGAACGAAGTACGCAAGCTGCAAATGTGTGAGCAAAGAAACGAAATGCTTTTCTCCGATGGTGTGGAAGGAAAATTATAGCAGTTAAAAATTGGTATGCTGGTATCAAATCACCCCTGTCAGCAGGTATTTGTGAGATGGATCTCTAAAACTGCCCAGATCCACAAGGAATAGCAATCATGATTTGGCAACACCACCTTATTCCCACTCTGATGGTTATTCACTTCTTCCCTTTCCAAAGCTTTGACCTTGAATTATTTGGGATTTCTGATCTCAAGAAATAGCTCCCAAGCCTCCCTCGTTAAGTCAAGCCTAGTGCTTGACTTCTTGTGTTTAAAAACATGCAGTGCTGCTCTCCCCTCCAGCCTTTGGAGATGCCAAAAGGAAAGAAGGCAAAGGGGAAGGAAGCAGCGTAGGCTCCTGCTGTCTTGAAGAAGCAAGAGGCCAACAAGGTGGTCAATCTTCTGTTGGAGAAAAGGCCCAAGAATTTTGGCATCAGACAGGAACAGGACATCCAGCCCAAAAGGGACCTTCCACGCTTTGTCGAATCGCTACATCTGGCTGCAGTGGTACAGGGCTATTCTCTATAAACGTCGAAAAGTACCTCCTCTGATTAACCAGTTCACCCAGACCTTGGACCACCACACAACTACTCAACTGCTTATGCTCGCCCACAGATAGAGACCAGAGACAAAGTAAGAGAGGAAGCAGAGATTGTTGGCCCAGGCTGAGAAGAAAGCTGCTGGCAAAGCAGATATCCCCACCAAGAGGCCGCCTGTCCTTCAAGTGGTGGTTAATATGTCACCACCTTGGTGGAAAACAAGAAGCCTCAGATGGTAGTGATTGCACATGATGTGGATCCCATTGAGCTGGTTGTCTTCTTGCCCGCTCTGTGTTGTAAGATGGGGGCTCCCTACTGCATTATCAAGGGAAGGCCAGGTTGGGACGTCTGGTCCACAGGAGAACCTGCACCTCTGTGGCCTTCACACAGGTTCACTTGGAAGACAAAGGAGTTCTGGCTAAGCTGGTAGAAGCTATCAGGACCAATTACAAAGAAAGATATGATGAGATCCGCCATCACTGAGGAGGCAAGATCCTGGGTCCTAGGTTGGTGGCTCGCATCGCAACGCTGGAAAAGGCAAAAAGGCTAAAGAACTGGCCACCAAACTGGGCTAAGTGTACGCTGTTGAATTTTCTGTACATAAAAGTGATAAAAAGTTCTCTTCCACAAAAAATAAAAAAATAAAATAAACACACGCACTGTCTACTTTTGGACTTCTCCATCTACACCAGTCATGCAGGAGCAACACTCTTCAATCTGTTTCTTTCCTGTCTAGTCTCCTTCAGTTATTTTAAAATATGGTTTGGGGAATATTGTTTTAAATTCAACTGTATCATTAAGAGTTCTTTTTAAAGGCAATGAGTATTTGTTGAATGAATGAATGTATGGTTGTATGGGTGGATGGATGGATGGATGGATGGATGGATGAGCGAGCCTCAGTTCGAAGATTCTGCCAGGCTCATGGGGCCTCCTCAAGCCAATTTCCTGGTTCTGACTTGACTTGAAAAAAGACCACCAGAACACCACTGCGCTGCCATCTAGCGGTAGAATAACCTACGTGTGAGAAAGGTACTTGCCAAAAAACAAGCTTGTATGCAAAATGAAAGTGAATGCCACAGTTCTCTTTCTGGTTCCAACAGCTTATGGCTCCTCATTTGGCTATCTTTGGTAATAATAGCACTTCACCTTGATGCTTAACACATGTGCAAAGAACACTCGCAGGATTATATAAATCGATGTCACCCACTCAGGTACCATATGGTACAATAGGTCCTTCTTAGTACAATAAATGCCGAAGGTCTCTGTATTTTGACACAGTCAGTAGGCTCGTGATTTTTAAAAATGTGATAACCAGCTGTTTTTAGGAGAAAGCATAATAATCATTTTATTGCTTCCATACTTCAGTTGTAATTTGATGACTCTTTTAAAAAAACATACTTTTTGGCTTCTTCTTCCTGCCTTGTCTTGGCGTTTTTGCTTTCAGAGCCGCTGATAGCAAGATGTCTTCGGGAAATGCCAAAATTGGGCATCCTGCCCCCAACTTCAAAGCCACGGCTGTTATGCCAGATGGCCAGTTCAAAGATCTCAGCCTGACTACAAAGGAAAATACATTGTGTTCTTCTTTTACCCTCTTGACTTCACCTTTGTGTGCTCCACGGAGATCATTGCTTTCAGTGACAGGGCAGAAGAATTTAAGAAACTCAACTGTCAAGTGATTGGTGCTTCTGTGGATTCTCATTTCTGTCACCTGGCATGGATCAACACACCCAAGAAACAAGGAGGACTGGGACCCGTGAACATTCCTTTGGTATCAGACCCCAAGCCATTGCTGAGTACCATTGCTCAGGACTATGCAGTCTTAAAGGCTGATGAAGTCATCTCCTTCAGGGGCCTCTTTATCATTGATGATAAAGGTATCCTTAGGCAGATCACGGTAAATGACCTTCCTGTAGGCCGCTCTGTGGATGAGACTCTGCGACTGGTTCAGGCCTTCCAGTTTACTGACAAGCATGGGGAAGTGTGCCCAGCTGGCTGGAAGCCTGGCAGTGATACCATCAAGCCTGATGTCCAGAAGAGCAAAGAATACTTCTCTAAGCAGAAGTGAGTGCCGTGTCGTTTTAGGGCTGGGCTGCAGTGGGTGGCCATGAAAACAAAATCTCTCTTGTATTATTGTCATGCTTAGAACATAAGACTTTAGACTGTGCAGATGTGGTGTGGGGACAGGACAGGGCTTTTCTGCAGGGGTTGGGGAGGCCAGCCTTTCTTCCTCTGGAGAGAAGGGCCTGAGCTGTTATGGGGCAGGCCAACTGTTATGTACAGTAGCAGGGCATCACGTTTCGTCTTTTGTTTCTATTAAACTTGAACCGAGGAAAAAAACCAAACAAACATACTTTTTCCCCTATATATACACTAACATCTTAATTGGAACAAAAACCACATTTATTCCAGAATATAATTATATAAAAATAAAATAAAATGGTTACAAAGTTTAGGAAATCAGGCATATAAGATAAGGTCGCCACACTTGGACATCCTGCAGCCTAGCCAAGCTGATGCATAAAATCAACCATCACGTGTCTTGGTGTGGGCCTATTTTTATCCACTGTACTGTGCTCTCAATGGACTCTTCTAATCTGTAGACTCATGTGCTTCAGTTCTGAGAAATTTTATCGATTTTTTGTTTTTGAACACCCTCTCCTACATTTTCTTTGTTCTCTATTTCTGGACCCCTATTATTTGGATTTTAGAACTTCTGGCTGGACTGCCAATGTTTCTGTCCACTTTCACCATTTTTCATCTGCCTGTCTTTTACCTTGTTTACTGGAAAATTTCCTTAATTTTTTTCTTTCAACCCTTTTGTTGAGTTTTTAGTTTTGCTATTATGTTTTTAGTTTTCAGAGATTTTCTTTTTCTCTCGAGGGACCTCTGCACCCTGCTAAAACAGTACCCTACTCTTGTTTCATTGGCGGTATCTTTTCTTATCTCAGAATATTAATGGCAGCATTCCTTTTAAAAAGTGTTCTTTTCTCTCGCATGGTCTGCTTCCTCCGAGTTGCTTTTTTTTTTCTGCTTATTTCTTTGGTTTCTATCTTCCATATTGGAGACTTCCCTCGGATGTGTGGTTGTTTTCATTTCCTCAAGAGTAAGGAACTAAAAAGCTGCTTGCTGGCTCTGAGCAGGGAGGGGAAAAGGGAACGCTTCACAGTGGGGTAGTCGGGGACCTCTGCAGTCAGTCTATTTAGTTCTGGTTTATTGGGCTGGTCAGAGTCCTTAAAGAAAACTTTTCTGATCTCCCTTCATACAAACAAGGAGGCCAGCCGCTGATTGGGAGAAGGGGCCAAGGCGTCTCAGGATCTGTTTTCAGTGCTATATGCCCCGCTTGCAATTATACCTGGTGGCATCTGTGCTCATCCCTCCCAAGAATAAACCCCCATTCTCACAAGGTCTCCCCGATGGCCCAGCTACGGAGTCAGAGGAGACCTGGGGTCCAGGTACTTAATAGACTCTCAACCAGCTGTCCTCTTTCCAGCTCTTCTCATTCCACTTCCTTACCTCCGCAGGTGCCAGAGGCTGCCCGGCCTGAACCCACCGGAGATCCTACAGTATAAATTAGGACGAATGTCAGCTTTCTGGGCTGCTGACTTATGATTCTATTTTGGGGGGTTTGCTAAGCCATGTATCACCCTATCTGTTTTGTAGCTTCAAACTCTTGCTTCTATCATCTCCTTTCTCTTTTCTATCCATCCTGGTGAGGCTCTGCCTTTATGACAATCCCTTCGCTCTTGTTTTAGTAGGGTTGTGAGGAGGAGCAAAAGCAGATCGCTGCCTATAACTACTATCTTTACCAGGAAGGCCTTCAGTGGGATCTTTAAAAATAACTTCTGTCGATTAAGCTTCTACTCATTTAAAAATTCTTTAAATGTTTTTAAAGTAGGGAAGTTTTTTTTTTTTTGTAGTCAAACATAATTAACTTTGTGTATATGATTTCTTCCCTTGTTTCCAAACTTAAGAACTCTTTGTCCTCTGTTAAGATTCGGTAAATATTTACTTGGGTCTGTCCGAAGTAAAACTGTCAAGTAGCCATGGGGTTTTTTGGCACCAGCTTCCAAGCTTCTATTGGTGATTTTGTCCCTCCTTCCTTCTGGAGTGTTCCCAGTGCCTCTGAGAATCCCTGTGATGCCCTCTGTTCACTAACGTTCTTAGTCAAGACCCTTTCCTTCCTTCTATGATGGCTCCCTATGCTTCAGGCTTTGGCAGTCCCTTCCACCACATCAAAATGTACCTGTCCAAAGGGTCTTATTTCATTATACTCTGCTCTTTCTTAGCTAACTAAAGGTACCAAGAACTGTTCCAGAGGAACTTTACATTCATTATTGATTTAATACTTCTGACAACCTATTGTGATGATATTATTAGTCCCATTTCATAGATGAATACATTGAGGCTTAGAGAAGTTAAGCCTCTCTTATCCAGGATCACTAGGCTGGTAAGTCAAGGAGGGTCTACAGTACGCAATGGCTTTTAACCACTGCATACATTTTCCCTATTTACTGTGCTAACTCACACAATAAGACATTTAACAAATTTTAATGGCTATTTTTTAAGGCCATACTTTAACCTAAATAGTGAGTCTAATGATGAACATTTCAATACAGCAAAAGTTTTAGGCAGCAGGACCTTTATTGCCATTTAGGGTTACCTTTCTCCTCCCATCCACCCCCACAGAATGCAGCGTCGATTTGGCATTTTTAACACTGCAGCTAAAGATTATAAAAATAAAGCCATCTATGACCATGAAAAGCTCTGTGGGAGCTATGTTATAAACTATAGCACTCAGCCGAGAAAGACTAGCTTTTAAGCAGTGTATTTAGATCTGTTGGCGTGTTATTAGACACATACTTGAGCCCATTCTCCTCTTCACCTCTGTGTTTTCAATTCAAAGAAGGATTTTTATTCTTCATGGAAACAAATGATATCAAAATCACAAGGCATCTTCTCTGATTATTTCCATCTAAGGTTATATAAACACACAGTATTTATGATTTCATACACATTTTTTATCCTTACTGGGCTACGTTGGTTTCCAGGAATGAATAGTAGAGTGTTCTAGATCTTCTCCAGGGATTCAGTATTACCCCCTCCTGTAACCCAGAATGCTCAGCTCCTCCACCTCGGACACCAAGTCGATCAGATCCCCCAGTTTCACACACAAATACACACATTAAAGGACTATGGTGTGCATTGTATGTGACATCAGAATAATAAGACAATGACTCTCTCTTCAAAAAGCTCATGGTCTAGAGAAAAGAGACATATAATATGCAATAAAAATGTACGAAAAAATTTTAATTTTTTTTTTCAAGTAGGCTCCACACCCAACGTGGGGCTTGAACTCACAACCCTGAGATCAAGAGTCGCATGCTCCCCTGACTGAGCCAGCCAGATGCCCCAAGAAAAATATATTTTAAAAATCCATTCCTGAATTTTCCTTTTTTATACTCCCAGACAAAGAATGGAAGTTTTGGACTCTTTGCTTCCTTGCCGCCCCCTCCATCAAAAACAAAACAAAACAAAACAAAAAAACTCTGAATCTTCTCATACCCTATCTTCCCTTCTCAGTAAATGGCATTCGGGCAGTTTTTCAGGCCAAAAACTTCGATTACTCTTAATGTTCCATGTCTATCCTCTTCTCGCTGCCCCATATCCAACCTATCAGTAGGTACTGCCAGTTCTCCGCAATGCACCGAGCAGCGGACTGGTCCCCTTTCTGTGGCTGTCACACTGATTTATTTTGGAAGATTTTATTTACTTATTTTAGAGGGGGGCAGGGGTGGAGGGAGAGGGAGAGAGAATTCCAGGCCAATCCCCGCTGAGCAGGAGCCCAGTGTGGGGCTCAGTCTCAGGAACTGTGAGATCATGACCTGAGCCGAAATCACCAGTCTGACACTTAACTGGCTGAGCCACCCAGGTTCCCCTGTCACACTGATTTAAGCACCTTCATTTCTCTCTTGGACTGCTACAGATATTTCCCAAATGGACTCTGTTTTCCTTTCTTCCATTTTTGCTCCGTGACAATCTATTTTTCACACAGCAGACAGAAACTCCTTTAAAAGTGCACATTCGCTTCTGTTTCCACTGTAAGGGAGTAACCGGGTCTGGATTTACCTTCTCCCATAATAAGAAAACTGGACAAAAAATGTCTTTAATACCTGCTTTCAGACATTAGGCAACTGGCAGCACAGGCCTGTGGCCTCTGGGAGAAAGGAAACAATCAGGTGAATCCTCAGGTTGTCCCAGGTCACCTGAGGCAGTTTCCAGGCTTGGTGCACACAGCAGGAATCCAGACATACCCCAGAAATCTTAGTGAATTGAACAGACAGGGAGGACAAAGCAGCTAGAATTCGTGCAGCACCATTTTTAAAAAAGGCTTTACTTTTCACTTCAAATTACCTTGGCTACTATGTCGCAAATCAACTGACTGTATCAGTGTAGGGCTATTTCTTAGCTTTCAGTTTCGGTTCCCTTTATCTATTTATTGATCATTACATCATTACCACAGCGTTGGAATTAGTACAGCTTTAAACAGTCCTGTGATGAGGCTTCCAGCTTTCTTCTTTTTCGAGATTGTTAGTGTAGGTATTTTACATTTCCAGAAAATTTTTTGGAATCGGCTTGGCAATTTCTAGAAAAAAAGCCCGTTAGGATTTTTACTGGAGTTGTGTTGAATTCAAAGACCACTTTTGGAAGACTATTAATCTAATTATATGTATTTTCTAATCCATGATCATGATATAACCTTCCACTTATTTAGATTTTCTTTTTTTTTTAAGATTTTATTTATTTATTTGACAGAGAGAGAGTGCAAGCACATGCAGGGGAGTGGCAGGCAGAGGGAGAAGCAGACTCCCCACTGAGCAAGGAGCCCCACACGGGGCTTGATCTCAGGACCCTGGGATCAGGACCTGAGAAGAAGGCAGACGCTTAACCAACTGAGCCACCCAGGCGCCCCGAGATTTTCTTTAATATCTCTTATCAATGTTTGTATTTATCACTGTAGAAGTCTATCAATGTTTGTATTTATCACTGTAGAAGTCTTACACAATTTTTGTAAATTTAATCTTAAGTAGTTCATTTTTCATGCTATTGTAAATGGTATTTTAAAATTTCATTTTCTAATTATTTGTTGGTAAATAGAAATATGATTGATTTTTGTATATTAAACTTATATTCTATGACCTTGTTAAATTCACATATTAAACCTTCTAGTTCTTTGTACATTCATTTTGATGTTTCTGTATAAACCATCATATCATTTGTAAATAAACACAGTTTTACTTTCTCCTTTCTATTCTTTAATTCCATTGTGGCCAGGAAACATACTCTGTAAAATTTCAATATTTTTGACATTTCATGAGACTTGTTTTATGGTTTAGCATATGGTCATGTTCAAAAATTTTCCAGATGCACTTTCAAAATGTTTTCCCATTGGGGCGCCTGGGTGGTGCGGTCAGTTAGCCTTCTGACTCTTGGTTTTGGTGCAGGTTGTGATCTCAGGGTCATGTGATGAGTCCCACATTGGGCTCCCACATCGGGCTCCCTCATCTGGCTTCATACTCAGAATGGAGTCTGATTAACTTTCTCTCTCCCTCTCTCTCTGCCCCTCCCTGCTGTGCTCTCTCTCTCTCTCTCTCTCTCTCGCTCAAATAAATAAATAAATACATAAATCCTTAAAAATGTTTTCCCACGTCTTCTGGCCTCTATTGTTTTCTTGTAAAATACCATTTCCATGATGAAACACCATCATATATCATTGATCCTCTACACAAAATGTTTTTCTCTTTTGATATCTCTTTTAGTTTTTGTTAGCTGGACTATGATGTACTTAGTTGTGCTTTTCTTGTATTTATTTATTTATCTTGCCTGGAATGTGTTGAGCTTCTTGGGTAAGTAAGTTATTTCCACAAATTTCTGGAAATTTCAACTATGTTTTCTTTAATTCTTTTTTTGGTTGCATTCTCCTCTTCTCGTTCTGAGACTCAGTTTGCACTTGGGTCAGATCACTTAAAATGTACCATTATTTGCTTATTATTTGTAATGTTCATTTGTATTGTTCATGATTTGTAATCTTATTTCCCTTCCTTTTCCAGAATGTATAATTTCTAATGATCTTTCTTCAAGTTCACTGATTTTAGTGGTCATGAGAATTGCCTCCCAGGCCACCAGCTACCAGGAGCATAATTGAGTGAGGACCTGAGCTATCATATTTTGAAATATTGTAAAATTCATCCCTGTTTGTGCCTAGGCCACACTTCTCATGGGCTGCTGCTGTATAAACACTAAGGAATCCTCTGATGGCTCACATTGACTTGAGGACTCCCCACTGGGCTCCCTGAACTTTCCTTACACTACATGACATCTAGTGTTCCTTCCTTCTCTCCTTCACTCCAGGTCAGACTCGTAGTGCGACATGACAGCTATCACTCCTAGTCCCCTTCCCATTTTCTATACGAAGCATTTCCCCGAACCCATTCTTTTTTTTTTTTTTTTTTAAGATTTTATTTATTTGACAGAGAGAGACACAGCAAGAGGGGAACACCAGCAGGGGGAGTGGGAGAGGGAGAAGCAGGCTTCCCGCCGAGCAGGGAGCCTGACATGGGGCTCAATCCCAGGACCCTGGGATCATGACCTGAGCCGAAGGCAGACGCTTAACGACTGAGCGACCCAGGCGCCGCCCCCACCCCCCCGGACCCATTCTTAATGTCTGCTTTGAGCGGGCACCTGGAATAACACAGGTGAAATCAGGAGTGGTCTGAGAATGCCGGGAGTAAGATGAAGATTCAAGACTGGCTTGCCTACCACCTGGCAGGCAATTGGATGCGACTCTTGGCAGGTGGAACAAGGAGAGTCTCTGGCAGAAGGCAGCTGCTCAAATGCTGAGTGCTTTACTGGTGGTGAACTGGGAAAATATATCAATGGAGAGCAATGTGAAAGGCAAGGTAATACACACATACATATAGACTGTGTTCTGGAGCCTGTTGCTGCATCTGCATCGAGGGTACACATGCTATGGATGTGTGGCGGGGAACAATGGCAAACCTGCTCCTGGGAAACACAGGACTCCTCTGATGGCAGATTTTGGCTCAAGGATTCTCCACTGTCCTTTCCAAACCTCCCTGAGACTGCATAGATGGTCCATCCAGCAAATCTTCCTTTGGTCTCTCCTTCACTTGGAATCACACTTGCATCCAATGTGATGGCTCTCTGGCCTTCTCCAGCCACCTCCCCATTTTCTTTCCCAAATGTTTCCTATAACACAACTCTCACATGTTTAGTCTCTTCTTGGAGGCTACTTCTCAAAAGAACCAGGTTAACACACTGACCCTTTCTTCTGCTACCTCCAGTAGCTGTTAAACCCAACCAGTGAGTGTTTTTATTTCAAAAATTATACTTTCCATAGTGTACTTGGCTGACTCAGTCAGAAGAACATGCAACCCTTGACCTTGGGGTCGTGAGTTTGAGCCCCACATTGGGTATAGAGATTACTTAAATAAATACTTAAAAAGAAGAAAATTATACTTTCCAGTTATTGAATATATGTTTGGCTCTTTTTCATAGTTTCCATGTCTCTGTTGACCCCATCTATTAAGTCAGTCATTGTTCCAGTACTTTCCATCATTTTCTTAACAGAGGGGGGGAAAGTCCAATTTATTATCTAGACAAACTTTTGATCTAAAGTATAATTGGGAAGGGACAAATCTGTCAGGTGTCTTTGATTTTGAACTTCAAGATTTTAATCTAGTGATTCCACTTCTGAATATATATCTGAAGGAAATAAAATCACTATCTTGATGAGATACATGCACGCCCATGTTCACTGCAACAGTACTTCCAATAGCCAAGAATTGGGGACCACCTAAGTGCCCATCGGTGGATGAATGGATAAAGAAAGTGGTATATACATATACATATATATATGGTGGACTATTATTCAGCCATTAAAATAAGAAAAGGAAATCCTGCTGTTTGCAGGATTCATAGATGAAGCTTGAGGGCATTATGCTAAGTGAAATAAGTCAGGTAGAGAAAGATAAATGTTGCATGATCTCATTTATAAAATGAGTCTAAAAACAAAAACAAAACCAAAGTCATGGAAACAGAGATCCTATTGGTGGTTGCCAAAGGTAGGGGTTGGGGTTGGGGTGGAGCAGGGAGCCTGCTTCTCCCTCTGCCTGCAGCTCCCTCTGCTTGTGCTCTGTCTCTCTCAAATAAACAAATAAAATCTTGAAGGAAAAAAAAGGAGAGCCCACTGAAGACATGGCATTTGGATCCTGCTGTGCCTGGAGCCAGCCCATCCCCCAAGACACCAGGTTACATGGTAATGAAGTCTTTTACTTATATTAGTTAAGGTAAAGTTCCTATTTCTTGCTGAAAGAATCCTGGTTAATATAGTTAATAAATATAACATGTATTCATTTGGTACTATGGTAGTATTTGTATAGCTAGACTGTAAAAGGCAATCTCTAAAATACTGATCCTTTCTTATTTTTTTAAGATTTTATTTATTTATTTGACAGAGAGAGACACAGCGAGAGAGGGAACACAACCACGGGGGGTGGGAGAGGGAGAAGCAGGCTTCCCGCCGAGCAGGGAGCCCAATGTGGGGGCTCGATCCCAGGACCCTGGGATCATGACCTGAGCCGAAAGACGCTTAACGACTGAGCCACCCAGGTGCCCCTACTGATCCTTTCTGTGAATTACATTTTGATCTTGAAGAAATTGTATCTTTCCTTTCTAATATATTTTAGACAAATCGAACACCAAAGTATTATTTTTTCACTTGTGCTCGCTTCGGCAGCACATATACTAATATTATTTTTTCACTAAGCATTACATGTCTTTTGAATGTCTTTTCCATCCACGCTCCTGTTTTATACTGGATACCCTCTCTGGGTAATCTTATTCACTGCCATTGTTTCAGCAACCACCTCTATGCTGATAAACCTAATTTCACATGTCTTGTTTAGTCCTTTCCTTAAAACATTAAGAACCAGATACTCAATTGCCTTTTGGCATGAATGCATTATTATTTCCCATGCACCTCAAAGTTAATTCATCAAAATGAAATCAATCATCTTTCTCACTAACCATGCTTTTTCTTATAATTTAAAATTTCAATTAGTGGTACCTGGGTGGCTCAGTTAGTTAAGCATCTGCCTTCGGCTCAGGGTCCTGGGATTGATCTCAGGGTCCTGGGATTGAGCCCCGCGTTGGGCTCCCTGCTCAGCGGGGAGTCTGCTTCTCCCTCTACCCTTCCCCTTGCTCGTTCTTTCTCTCTCTCTCTCTCTCTCTCAAATAAATAAATAAATAAATAAATAAATAAAATCTTTAAAAATAAATAAATAAATAGGGGCACCTGGGTGGCTCAGACAGTTAAGCATCTGCCTTCGACTCAGGTCATGATCCCAGGGTCCTGGGATCGAGCCCCACAGAGCCTGCTTCTCCCTCTTCTTCTGCCTGCTGCCTCCCCTGCTTGTACTCTCTCTCTGTCAGAAATAAATAAAATCTTAAAATAAATAAATAAATAAATAAATAAATAAATAAAAATATTAATTAATGAACATAGAACTTACGTGACCTCTGAAAGAAGGTGATATCCTTGACTCTTTGCCCCTCACCTTTTATATACAATCAAACCAACAAGTCCATTACTGATTTTGCCTCACAATCATTTATTAAATCCACCTTCTCTTTCCTACCACCATCGTCTACTATAGTATCATCTAACTTTAGTCTTAACCCTTCCTCCCTAGACATCCTTCACTCACGCCACGGCTCCATCTGAACTAAAAGTCTGTCTCTAAGGTGGCTTCCCATTATGTAGAAATTACAAATTCTTCTTGTAATTTTGCTTCCCTTCTAGATGCTCAGTGTCCCCTCCTTTACACTGGAGCCATTGAACTTGTCCCACAATATTATTCTGTAACTTGATTTTCTACCTCGACTCATGCTGCTGTCTTTTGAGCTCTTCCTACGCTATTGTCACCCGTGAGTTACCCCCTTTGTTTATATAACAGTTCAGGCAGGAGCTACTACAGGATGCCAATCCTGAATCTCTGAAACCACATTAGAGACTCCAGGCTTGGGCGCCTGGGTGGCTCAGTTGATTAAGCGACTGCCTTCAGCTCAGGTCATGATCCTGGAGTCCCAGGATCGGGTCCCGCATCGGGCTCCCTGCTCAGCGGGGAGTCTGCTTCTCCCTCTGACCCTCCCCCCTCTCATGCTCTATCTCATTCACTCTCTCAAATAAATAAATAAAATCTTAAAAAAAAAAGACTCCAGGCTCTCAGAAATTATGCACCTATTTATTATTATTATTATTATTATTATTATGGCAGTAAACTTTTTTGTTTGTCTCCCTCTCATTCATGTTTATGCTGCATTCTATATCTTGTAGACAAGGTAAAATGATGAAAATATAGGCACATCTTGGAGATATTGCCAGTTTGGTCCCAAACTATCACAATAAAGCAAAAAAATCACGATAAAGTGAGTCAAATGAATTGTTTGGTTTCCCAGCACATATGAAAGTTATGTTTACATTATACAGCAGTCTATCCAGTGTATAATAGCATTATGTCTAAAAAAACGTACATAGCTTAATTAAATAATACTTTGTTGCTGAAAAGTGCTAACCATCATCTGAGCTTTCAGGGAGTCATTACTCCTCCTGCTGTGGAGAGTCTTGCCTCCATGTTGATGGCTACTGACTGATCAGGGTGGTGGTTGTTGAAGGCTGGTGTGGCTGTGGCAAAATCTTAACACGACAATGAAATTTGTCACATCGAGTGATTCTTCATGGGTGAATCCCTTCATGAGTGATTTCTCTGTAGTATGAGATGCTGTTTGATAGCATTTTGCCATCAGTAGAACTTCTTTCAAAATTGGAGTCAATCTTTTCAAACCCTCCTGCTACTTTATCAACTAAGTTTATGTAATATTCTAAATCCTTTCTTGTCATTTTAACAATCTTCATGGCACCTTCACCAGGATTAGATTCCATTTCGAGAAACCACTGTGCTCATCCATAAGAAGCAACTCCTCACCTGTGAAAATTCTATCATGAGCTTCCAGTAATTTGGTCACATCTTCAGGCTCCACTTCTAATTCTAGTTCTCTTGCTGTTTCCACCACAGCTGCAATGACTTCCTCCACTGACGTCTTGCACACCTGAAAGTCATCTATGAGGGTTGGAATCAACTTCTTCCAAACTCCTGGTAATGTTGATATTTTTACTTCTTCCCATGAATCATGAATATTCTTAATGACATCTTGAATGGCAAATCCTTTCCAGAAGGTTTTCCACTGACTTTGCCCAGATCCATCAGAAGAATCACCATCTAGGGCAGCTATAGCCTTAGGAAATGAATTTCTTCAATAATAAGATTGAAAGTCAAAATTACTCCTTGATCCATGGGTTGCAGAATGGATGTTGAGTTAGCAGGCATGAAAACCACATTCAGCTCATTGTACATCTCCATCAGAGCTCTTGGGTGACCAGGTGCCTTGTCAGTGAGCAGTAATATTTTGAAAGGAATCTTTTCTTCTTAGCAGTAGGTCTCAACAGTGGCCTTAAAATATCCAGTAAACCATGTTATAAGCAGATGTGCTGTCATCCAGGCTTTGTTGTTCCATTTCTAGAACACAGGCAGAGTAGATTTAGCATAATTCTTCAGGGCGCGAAGATTGTCAGAATGGCAAAGGAGCACTGGCTTCTACTTAAAGTCACCAGCTGCATTAGTCCCTAATAAGAGAACCAGCCTGTCCTTTGAAGCTTTGAAGCCTGAGAAGCCAGGCATTGACTTCTCTCTAATTGTGAAAGTCCTAGATGACACCTTCTTCCAATAGAAGGCTATTTCATCTACATTGAAAATCTGTTCTTCAGTTAGCCACTCCATCCATTATTCTAGTTCGATCTTCTGGGTCACTGGCTGCAGCTTCTCCATCAGTACTTGCTGCTTCACCTTGCACTTTGATGTCATGGAGGCGGCTTCTTTCCTTAAACCTCATGATCCACCCTCTGCTAGCTTCAGACTTTTCTCCTGCAGCTTCCTCACCTCCTCTCAGCCTTCCCAGAATTGAAGAGAGTCAGGGCCTGGCTCTGGATTCGGCTTTGGCTTAGGGGAGTGTTGTGGTTCCTTTGATCTTCTATCCAGACCACTCAAACTTTCTCCATCTCAGCAATAAGGCTATTTTGCTTTCTTATCACTGGTGTGTTCACTGGGTTAATGCTTTTAACTCCTTCAAGAACTTTTCCTTTGCATTCACAGAATGGCTTACTATTTGGCACAAGAGGCCTAGCTTTCAGCCTATCATGGCTTTTTTTTTTTTTTAAGATTTTATTTATTTATTTGACAGAGAGAGAGAGAGCGAGAGCAGGAACACAAGCAGGGGGAGTGGGAGAGGGAGAAGCAGGCTCCCCGCAGAGCAGGGAGCCCGATGCGGGACTCGATCCCAGGACCCTGGGATCATGACCTGAGCCAAAGGCAGACGCTTAACGACTGAGCCACCCAGGCGCCCCAACATGGCTTTCAGCACGCCTTCCTCCCTAGCTTAATTATTCCGAGCTTTTGATTTAAAGTGTGAGACCTGTGCCTCTTCCTTTCACTTGAACACTTGGAGACCATTGTAGATTAGTAATTGGCTTAATTTCAATATTGTGTCTCAGGGACTACGGAGGCCTGAGGGGAGGGAGAGAGACAGGAAATGACAGGTAGGTTAAGCAGTCAGAGCACACACAACGTTTGTCAATTAAGGTTCTATGTCTCATATAGGCAGTTCGTGATGCCCTAAAGCAATCACAATGGTAACATCAAAGATCACTAATTACAGATTGTCATAACAAATATAATGATAACAAAAACGTTTGAAATATTATGAGAATTATCCACATGTGACACAGAGATAGAAAGTGAGCAAATACTGTTGGAAACATGGCCCCGAGAGATTTGTTCGATGAGGCGTGCCCATAGTAGTCAGTTGCAGATTCTCCTATTGAACACTAGATGGCACTCTGATCTTTTGTTTGAAAAAATGAACGCCTGTTTCTACCTCTAAACCCCGTTTTTTAAAAATTATCTTTTGTCTGGTTAAATCTTAGGGTTTAAAAAACAAGCTGTCAGCCTGAAGTTTTCCTTTAAACCACCTTTTTAGACTTACGCAGATTCAACAATGGTTAAATGTCAAAACAAAAGCTATTCTAACTTATTTTTAAAAAATCTGCTAAGCAGGGGCACCTGGGTGGCTCAGTCAGTTGAGCAGCTGCCTTCGGCTCGGGTCAGGATCCCAGGGTGTTGGGATCGAGCCCCGCGTTGGGCTCCCTGCTCAGTGGAGAGTCTGCTTCTCCCTCTCCCTGCCTCTCTGCCTACTTGTGCTCTCTCTCTCTTATCTCTCTGTCAAATAAATAAATAAAATCTTAAAAAAAATCTGCTAAGCAATTTCTTATGAGTTAGCTGGTATTTGCTGGTTATCAAAAGAAATTTATTTTGAGAAGCATGTAATTAATTTTATCTCTGAAAACATGGAACTTGGGAAAAAGGCTGAAAATTGTTTTAACATTTTTTCCTAACCTTCACAAAAGATAAACTCTCACCTTTTACAATAAGAGTAGCAAATATTTTATGATTTACTATGATTATCTGCAGAAACTTTGAAGTATTCAATAATTTATTTTTTTAAGATTTTATTTATTTATTTGAGAGAGAGAATGAGAGAGAGAGAGAGAGAGAGCATGCGAGGGGGGAGGATCAGAGGGAGAAGCAGACTCCCCACTGAGCAGGGAGCCCGATGTGGGACTCGATCCTGGGACTCCAGGATCATGACCTGAGCCGAAGGCAGTCGCTTAACCAACTGAGCCACCCAGGCGCCCGCAAAGTATTCAATAATTTAAAAGAAGTCTGAAATATACCAAAACAAACTGTATCAAGGAAAAACATTTAGAACATGCTCTAAAAAGCAAAGTGTTGCTAGTGGTTCAGTTATGTTTTTAAAAAGTATTTTTAAAATATTTCTTATACAGAGGAAGACTCACATTATATTAACCTTTTTTAAAAAACAGATTTCATTTATTTATTTTGAGAGAGAGAGCAGAGCGAGAGGGAGAGAGCATGAGCTGGGGGACAGGCAAGGGGGAGAGGGAGAAGCAGACTCCCTGCTGAGCAGTAAGCCAGATGTGGGGCTCAGGGCTCAATCCCAGGACCCTGAGATCATGACCTGAGCCGAAGGCAGACACTTAACTGACTGAGCCACCCAGACCTCCCTATATTAACTTTTATTTTCTTCTCAAACCAATCTCCCGGTTTACCAGCTTTGTAAATGGCTCCAGTCCCATCTAATTATTCTAACCTAAAATTTGGTGGTCATTCTTGATTTTTACCTTTTCTCCTCTCTTCTATATGCAAATCGTTAACAAAGCCTATTGGTTCTGCCATCAAAATGTTATCTCTAATCTATTACTACTCTCTGTCTCCTCTGCCACCACCCTGGTCCAAGCTACTCGCTGTCACCAACAGGCAGCTTTCTTTCTGCTCTCTTTGCCCAAGCTGCTAAGTCACTAAGAGCCCTTAACTCTGTGGGGGAGAAAGACCGATTCCATTTTAAATGTATTCCACATGGAGCCCTTAAGGAGCAACCTCAGGTAAAAACTCCTTACAAATTTAAACTAATCTAAAAAAGTTCACATACTGAAAAGAACCATGACAGACTGTGATCCCAGGAACATCACATAACCATCCAAATCAGTGCTTCAAGGAAAGCAAATTCGACATTGCTGTCTTTCTATTAGAGCAGATGTTACTGACAATGTTCTTCTCTTGGTTGGATTCTAAGTGATCAGAACTGCCAAAATGGGGTTATTTGTATTAGTGAAAGAGCACTGAGTCTTGAAAGTATTTCTCTTGCGGCAATAATGCTTTTTGTTATACCATGAATGCAGCTTCTGCAAATAATTGAAAATTTCATCTTATTTTGATCAAACAATTCAGCCTCTTTGCAATTCATTTTGTTGGAAAACATCTAACAAGCCTCTGCTTTATAGTGATTGAGATAGAAACAGCAACATTTTATTCCTTTCCTTAAAGAGGGGTAATTTCTCCCATAAAATTTACTGAGTATATTATAGGGTACCAATCTGTTAAATTTTCCTGGAAATTTATTTTTAGCTTTATTTAGCAGATCAACCTTCAGCTTGGAACTAAATAACATTTGTATTTCATTGCCTGATATAACAGAGAGACTGAGAATCATATTTTAAGGGATTGGAATGAAGTGTCCCTATCTTTCCTTTGTCTCTCAGGATCTTCTGATTCTACTTATTTTTCACCAGGTCTTTTGACTCAATATCTTCCTTCATTCTCTGTTTAGCACAGAGAAGGGACATTAAACACATATATAACTATCTGAAAATAATATGTAAGCCTCATGGTTAATGCATAGAAGGCTTTATTTCTCCAAATTTAAATTAATTAGTTTTCTAATATTTGTGTAAAACTATAAAGGAAAAAAAGCTTTTATTTTTATTCCAAAAATTTTTCCCCCATCATTGGATAGAGGAGATAGGGAACAACTGTCCATATTATGGTAGTCTACATTATAAATAGGAGTCCTGCCTTAGATATTTCCTCCCTATTTTAATGTTTTTCATTATATTGGTTACCATTTATTGAACATATTCTCTGTGTCAGTTGCTAAATTGGGCACTTTCTGTGTTCTCTCATCTAACTTATTTAGTCTTCATATCAACCCTATGAGGAAGGTATTACTATCCTGTTTTACAGTTGAGAGAACTGAAATCAGTCATGTTAAGTAACTACCTAAAGTCACAGAGCCAGGATGTCACAGTCCATGTACTAACCCAGTTTGTTTTTAACCTATTTTTTTTTAAGATTTTATTTATTTATTTGACAGAAAGAGAGACACAGCGAGAGAGGGAACACAAGCAGGGGGAGTGGGAGAGGAGGAAGCAGGCCTCCCGCCGAGCAGGAAGCCTGATGCAGGGCTCGATTCTAGGACCCTGAGATCATGACCTGAGCCGAAGGCAGTCACTTAACTAACTGAGCCACCCAGGTGCCCCAATTAACCTGTTTTCTTTTATGCCTTTTCCCCCAAATATTTTCATGATAATCTCATGAAAAATTTATAAACTTTGGGATGCCTGGGTGGCTCAGCTGGTTAGGCATCTGCCTTTGGCTCAGGTCATGATCCCAGGGTCCTGGAATCGAGTCCCACATCAGGCTCCTTGCTCAGTAAGGAGTCCACTTCTCCCTCTGCCTGCCGCTCCCCGTTTGTGCTCTCTCTCTCTGACGAATAAATAAATAAATAAAAATCTTAAAAAACAAAACAATACAACTCACAAGCTTCAAGTATTTGGGAGATTTCAAATCTTTGGCATTTTCTGTCCCTTTCAATAAACTAGTTTAAAAAGAAGCATGTGGGGTGCCTCAGTGGCTCAGTCAATTAAGTGTCTGCCTTCAGCTCAGGTCATGATCCCAGGGTCCTGGGATCCAGCCCCACAGGGGGGTCCCTGCTGAGCAGGGAGCCTGTTTCTCCCTCTCCTCCCCGCTTGTGCTCTCTCTTGCTATTTCGCTCTCTCAAATAAATAAATAAAAATCTTAAAAAAAAAAAGAAAAGAAACATGGAGGACTTATGTGGACAAGTTTAGAAAGCACTCACTAGATTGTCTTTTAAAATACAAAAACAAACAAAACATACAGAGCATTTCTCAAAATTACTCTGAAAAATTAAGTATCCTTTTTTGTAATAAAAAAAAAAAGTCCACCCTTTCTGCCCGTGGACGCCGCAGAGTAAGCATCGTTAAAGTCTCCCCTCCCACCGCCCCATCATGTCTAAGTCAGAGTCTCCCAAAGAGCCTGAACAGCTGCAGAAGCTCTTCATCGGAGGTTTGAGCTTTGAAACAACCGATGAGAGTCTGAGGAGCCATTTTGAGCAATGGGGAACGCTTACGGACTGTGTGGTAATGAGAGATCCAAACACCAAGCGCTCCAGAGGCTTTGGGTTTGTCACGTATGCCACTGTGGAGGAGGTGGATGCAGCCATGAACGCGAGGCCACACAAGGTGGATGGAAGAGTTGTGGAACCAAAGAGGGCTGTCTCAAAAGAAGATTCTCAAAGACCTGGTGCCCACTTAACTGTGAAAAAGATTTTTGTTGGTGGCATTAGAGAAGACACTGAAGAACATCACCTAAGAGATTATTTTGAACAGTATGGGAAAATTGAAGTGATCGAGATCATGACTGACCGAGGCAGTGGCAAAAAGAGAGGTTTTGCTTTTGTAACATTTGATGACCATGACTCTGTAGACAAGATTGTCATTCAAAAATACCATACTCTGAATGGCCACAACTGTGAAGTAAGGAAAGCCCTACCTAAGCAAGAGATGGCTAGTGCTTCATCCAGCCAAAGAGGTCGAAGTGGTTCTGGAAACTTTGGTGGTGGTCGTGGAGGTGGTTTTGGTGGGAATGACAACTTTGGTCGTGGAGGGAACTTCAGTGGTGGAGGTGGCTCTGGTGGCAGTCGAGGTGGTGGTGGATATGGTGGCAGTGGGAATGGCTATAATGGATTTGGTAATGATGGAAGCAACTCTGGAGGTGGCGGAAGCTATAATGATTTTGGCAATTACAACAATCAATCCTCAAATTTTGGACCCATGAAAGGAGGAAATTTTGGAGGCAGAAGCTCTGGCCCCTACGGTGGTGGAGGCCAATACTTTGCCAAACCACGAAACCAAGGTGGCTATGGTGGTTCCAGCAGCAGCAGTAGCTACGGCAGTGGCAGAAGGTTTTAATTACTGCCAGGAAACAAAGCTTAGCAGGAGAGGAGAGCCAGAGAAGTGACAGGGAAGCTACAGGTTACAACAGATTTGTGAACTCAGCCAAGCACAGTGGTGGCAGGGCCTAGCTGCTACAAAGAAGACATGTTTTAGACAATACTCATGTGTATGGGCAAAAAACTCAAGGACTGTATTTGTGACTAATTGTATAACAGGTTATTTTAGTTTCTGTTCTGTGGAAAGTGTAAAGCATTCCAACAAAGGGTTTTAATGTAGATTTTTTTTTTTTTTGCACCCATGCTGTTGATTGCTAAATGTAATAGTCTGATCATGACGCTGAATAAATGTGTCTGTTTTTAAATGTGCTGTGTAAAGTTAGTCTACTCTGAAGCCATCTTGGTATACTACCCCAACAGTGTGAAGTTAGAATTCCTTCAAGGTGATGCCAGGTTCCATTCAAAATTGATTTGCAACCTGCTTGGGCACAGAAGCCATTGTCTCCACAAACCTTGGTGCAGTTGAACTGACAGTTAATGTGTTGTGACCTGGAGTTCACCATTAAAAGGGTCACCCAAGCAAAGTCCTGGAGTTTATTTGGTTATTAATATGATTGTTGGCACATCCTATGCAATATATCTAAATTGAATTATGGTATCAGATAAAATTATAGATGGGATTAAAGCTTGTGTATCATCCATTATCATGTGTAATCAATAAACAATTTAATATTCTCTTGGGAAAAAAAAAGTCCATACCCACTATCTACATTCTGTGTCCATGATAATTGATATAAGAGCTGCAATCTGGTAGAGCATTTGATTTTTGTAGAGTGAAACGGAAGAGCGTGTAGATCTTTAAGAGTCTAACAAGACTCAAGTGCTGTTAGTCCTCTACTCAGACTACCAGGGAAAACTATGAAAGTTTAGGTTTTAGGAGTAGCAACTCAAGACCCCAACATGACTAAATGCCAAAGGACAGATGAGCACATGTGAGATAAGGCGGCCATGTGTTAGGCCCAAAGAGGTGCCGTGCCAATGAATGATCAGGTCAGTTTATGACTGTAGCTATTACCAAACAGATATGTAATTAGCAATAGTTAATTCATTATTTTATTTGTAGGACTTTCCTCTTAAGTCATGTTTTTTTCCAGGAGGCTTGCTTTATTTATTTCAGAAATTTTGGTTATTAGATTGAAGTTTCACTGAAGACTGAAATATTATCCATTTAAATTGTGGCCAGAATTATAGACACCTATAACTTAATTTTTCATCCCTTATTTGACTCCCTGGGAAAATGTTTAAATTAAACTTAGGTTTGTTCACCAAATATATCTTTTCCTCCTCACTATATTAGTTGTGATAGTCAGTCTCAACCAAAGCAAAACATACTTGGAAACTAGGTGCCACACAAATTAAAGGGAAATTCATTTTGTCCTGATTATAAGACAACTTAAATTTAGAATTTTAAATTATGCATTCTATAGGCAGTATCTAAAGAACTTCTAATAACTGGTGTTTCTAATAACAGTCAAGTAAAAAATACTCCATCTAAGTAAGAAGGAAAAAAATCCTTGTAAAACTATAGGCCTTTAAGAAGTTAGAGGACTTTAAAGGAAAAAAACATATAGGCTTAAAAATAATAGTTGGAACATTATTAAAGCTATTGAATGAGGATTTAGGTTTCCCTTCTTCCTCCCACAAAACACAACAGTGCTATTAAGGGAAGTAACACCTATTTAAAGGATGTTAAGAAAGTAAAATTTTGTTTTGTTTCACACCACTAGTCTAACATTGTAGCTTGAGGTCGGTCAAATGACACCTTTTGTAATTACGGTGGCAGATGCTGGTCTGTCTAGAGTCCCAAGAGAATTCCAGGCTCTGGGCTTGAAGTATTGGTTTCTCTTTGATATGGAGGGCTAAAGAATCCGCCTCCCTTTCCCCAAACCTTTATTTCCCTGTTCCCCTTCCCAAACTCAGGTTCTGCAAAAAGCTTTCATTAAACTTTCTGTTTATTCTCTTTTAAAATCCATCTTATTTCTGCTAATTTCCTGAGGAGAGGGGGGACAAGGATTCTGGCAACATCTGAAGAGAATAGAAATAAAATAGTGTTTGCTTCTATAATGGTGAGTAAATATTAAAGCTAAAATATTGTCAGTTTTTATAACTAGGTCATTATGACTTACCACTAAATTTGTTTTCTATTTGGAATTCTCTACCACATGAATGTCTGCATTCTTGAGGTTGATCAGTGTCTAACAAAGAGCACAGGAAACAAGAACAAAGTGCTCGATTTAATTAAGATGCTTTATAGTGCGTTAACAGCCCCTTTCAAATCTGCCATAATCAAAGACAGAAGATGATTCATTTGGCAATATTACTTTATCGCAAGTTATGCTCGCCTTGTTCCAATGTTTACATAATGAGAATGAAAGGACAACTCTCCACTCTCCTGGACGCCCATCTACATCTTTACCACAGTACGTCAAAAATAAAATACAATTTGGCAGCTCAAGAAATTTGGTCTTATTTGAGTATTTGAGAGAGATTTTTATAATGTTCTAAATGACATGGGAGATGGGATGTGTATGGCAGACACTGGCTATTTTTGCCTGCCCAGAATCATTTCCCCTTCTTCAGGTAACAATGTCTGGATTTTCCTATGGGAAAAGCACCCCAGTGCCATTCTCCGTAGGCATGGTCTCTGTCCACAGGAGACCATCTCCCCTGTTCAAGGCTTGATGTGACCTAGACCTAATTAACAAGAGTTACTGTGACAGGTTCAGCTGTGAATATGTGACTCTTTCCAATGAGAGTCAGCCTTGGGTTTTTTTCTAGAACAATGGAGAATAATATGCATTCTTTATGCTGAGTTTACTAAGGTGTTCAGATGTAAGTTCCAAGTTTTTACTGGCCACTTTTGCTAATACTCAGGAAGAATCTGCCTGAATTCATTCTCTGAGAGAAAAGCAGTGTCAAGAGATGGTGAGAGACCTATTTGTGATGATGTCGTTTAATCACCCAGGTTCAAACGTGCTTCTGAATCCTACTCTACCCATAGATTCTTTATTTACATTAGGTAAAATAATCTCTTTTTTGTTTTGCTAATTTGAATTGGGGTTCTGTCACTTGGAACCAAAATAATTATAACTAAAGCAGAGAGTAAAGTAGAGGGGATCTGGAGAAGTACATGATAGAGTTAACCTGTTCTCCAGAAAGTGAAAGTCTGCTTGGAAAGGAATCACAGCCAGCATATACAAAAATAAAGCAGATAACTAAATGCCAAGTTATATGATGTAAACTCCAAAACTTTAGCAAAAGCAGAGATCAACTTTCTCTGATGTATTTGGGAGAGAAGATAATACAGAAGGTAGAATCTTAGCCTTAAAGGACAGATAGGAATTTAAATAAGGGAAAATGTCAAGGGAGGGAATTCTAGCCAGGAAAAGCCTGGAAAGCAAAACACTGAGATGCAAATATGCATGTTGAGAGTAGGGTATAATAAAGAAATCAGTTAGGGGCGCCTGAGTGGCTCAGTTGGTTAAGCGACTGCCTTCAGCTCAGGTCATGATCCTGGAGTGCCGGGATTGAGTCCCACATCGGGCTCCCTGCTCAGCAGGGAGTCTGCTTCTCCCTCTGACCCTCTTCCCTCTCATGCTCTCTATCTCTCATTCTCCCTCTCAAATAAATAAATAAAACCTTTAAAAAAAAAAGAAATCAGTTAGATTGGAGTGGAAGTGTATGTAGTGTTAGAGGTCATTGAAAGTAAAACTGCAGAGGTGAATGGGACCAGGTCTTGGAGGTCTTGAATGTCAAGAAGAAAATTTATAGTTTTTTAGGGCAGGCATTAAAGAACCACCACATAAATTTGAAGCAGTGATTAAATATTAAGGAGAAACATTTATCTGACCGTGTTGTGAATGATGGGTAGTTTGGGAATATGGGAGAGACTGAGGTCAGTGTTACTAGTGATGTAGACACTATTGTAGTTAAACAATAGATTTGCCAACTTATTTTATAAGGATGTATTTCACCTCCTTGATTACATTTATTCCTAGGTATTTTATTCTTTTGTAAATGGGACTATTTTCTTAATTTGTTTTTCTGATAGCTCATTGTTGATGTAGAGAAATGCCACAGACCTTTGTGCATTGAGTTTGTGTCCTGCAAAATTACTAAATTTGTTTATTAGTTCTAACAGTTTTCTGATGGGGTCTCTAGGGTTTTCTCTATATAGTATCATGTCATCTGCAAATAGTGATGGTTTTTACTTCTTCCTTTCCAATTTGAATGCCTTTTATTTCTTTTTCTTGCCTAATTGCTCTAGCTAGGACTTCCAATACTACGTTGAATAAAAGTGGTGAGGTGGGCATCCTTGTCTTATTCCTGATCTTAGAAGAAGAGCTTTTAGGCGTTTACTACTGAGTATGATGTTAGCTATGAGCTTGTCTCTTATTTATGTTTAAATAACTTTGGTTCACAAGAATGATGAGATAATGAAAAGTAAAGCATAATTAAATTCTTTTTGAAGTCTGTAGTCAATGGTATATAGCAACTACACATTTAAAAAAACAACTGAAATGAAATATTAACGTTAGAAAACATGAGCACATCAGGCATTTGTACCAAGATCAGAATGTTCTGAGGCTAATTAACTAGTTGGCTTTTAAAAAATATATAAGCTACAAATCAACATGATTTACTGGGCCTCCAGTCTCCCTACATCAGCCAGTTAAAGCCACAGTGCCCATGAAGAATCTCCCAACAGAAGAAAAGCAAGAGCAAATTAATAATTTTTTTTAAAAGCAGGTTTAACTGTTGTCTCTGAAATATCTCCTATCCATCCTTGCCTTTCAATTTTCACCAACTCTGTTGAAGTTCAGATCCTTATACCTCTGCCCTGGTTGTTGAATTGGGTTCCTTCTTATTTCCTTGTCTTCTTTTTTTCTCTTTCCAATCTAACTCATGTACTGCTGCCAGATAATCTTCCTAAATTACAGCTTAGATCATATCAATTCCCTGCTCCAAAAACTTAACAGTTTCCCATTGCCTTCCAAAAGCTTTCATGGGGTATTCAAGGTCATCCAGAGGTCTGTCCTCAATTTCCCTCCCCCGCTTGATTTCTCAGCACATCCCGCTTGCACTGCACACTCCATCAAGTCAGACTATGTTTTCCTTCCTGGACAAAAGTGCAGCTTTTCTGCTTGTCTATTTTTACTCACACAATCCCTTTACCTGGGATACCTGACACACTAATCTCTACCTGCTACAATCTCCCCATTTCCTTTCAGACCTAACATAAAACCCTTATGAAACACTGTTTGTCTCTAAGGCCTCTACATTTGCCCTCCTAGAGGTTCCCATAGCTTTCTCTTATAACCTCTCAGGGCACACTTCACACGATCTCATATACTATAGCTGAGGATCTGTCTTCCCCCAGCTTGACAATAAGCATTTTGAGGGACCAAATCTTATTCATTTTTTATCCTTTGTAGCACCAAGATAAACTTTACTTTTGTCAATATCATATACGCATATAGTTGAAGGAGTCAAATAGTTTCATCAAGCTTTTTAGGAAAAATAGTTATCCCCCATTACTTCCTCTCTTATCCAATAATTTTGCTATTTACCTCTATTTATCTAAATAATATACCTATACTGCTATTTTATGATTTTTCAGTTTTAGACATTATGAATGGAACACCACTGTGGAAAACAACAATTTAGCCCTTCATTTTCTCACAGCATCCTTGCATCTTTCCTAAATCCCCATCCTCCCAGTAGAGTGATATTGTAACCTCTGTTAGATCATATTATACATGCATACATATAGTTATATATTATATATATTATGCAAATACTATTCACAGTCAAGCTGTATAGGAAACTATGATTACTTTTTCTTTTCTGTATGACTCTAGTTTCTTTAGGGTTAATCATTGTATAGTTTCTTTTCTTTGTTTTGTTTTCTATATATTTTCACTAATTCAATGCCAAAGTCTTCACTGATTATCTAAATCTTTTAAACACATTCACATGCACCAAAAATTCCATCAGTTTCATCTTTACAGGCCTTGCCTGAACTTTTTGGCTTGTTCCAAACTGGACCAATTGCTATGCATGCTTGGTAGATAGGCATTATCCTGGGCTATTTCTTCATCATCATCCTGAGGATTCTGTTGACCTGCCTCTCAGTTGTGTTAGGTCCTTTGTTTCCTATATTCCATATTTTGCTTGTTTGTGATTTATCCCTTTATTTTAATGAAGTACATTCTCTCATAGTTTCCGGAGAAAGAATGTATGGAAGGTAAATCTTTGTGACTTTGCTTGAGTGACAATGTTTTATTTGATCTTCCCATTTGATTGATAATTTAGCTGAGTCTAGAATATCACTTGGAAACAATTTTCCTTCAAAAATTTGAAGGCATTTCTCCATTGTCTTCCAGATTTCAGTGTTGCTATTGAGAAGTTTAAATCTATTCTGGTTCTTGATCTTTTGCATAAACCTCTTTTTTCTCTCCAATAGCTTGTAGAATCCCCTCTTTATGAATAATTTTCAATGATATGCTTTGGGGTGAGAGAATTCTCACGTTGGGCTTTTTCAATTAAAAAATGGGTATCTTTCATTTGTAGAAACTGTTCTTGAATTATTTTTTTGATGATTTCCTTCCTTCCATTTTCTCTGTTCTCTTTCTGGAACTCTTATTAGGTGTTTGTTGGATCTTTACCAGTCCTTTAATTTTCCTAACAGAATCAAATTTTTCCGTCTTTTTGTTCTACTCTCTGGAAGAATTTCTAAACTTTATTTTCCAGTTTTTCTATTTAGATTTTATTTATACAATCACATTTTCCATTTCTAAGAGCTTTTTATGTCATCCCCTTCTTTTGTATATTCAATATCTTCTCTTATTTCTTTAGAGATATTAATTCTTTGTCATGTACATCTCCATGCATAGCTTTGTTTTCTCCAAGTTTCTTTTTTAGTTTATTTGTTTTGGTCTTTATATTTCATGCCAGTGACTTTTCTCCAAATCTGCTAGTTATGAGTTCATATTTAAGAGAAGAACACTAAGAAGTTGATAGGAGTCTGTGAGCACACAGGTAGGGCTTCAATATAGGATGACCTGCTTAGGTCAATTATTTGAAGAACATCTCCATCAGTTCTTTGAGGTCTTTCCTCTTCGAATGGTTTAGCTTTCCTTAGAGAAGCTCTTCCAGTCACCTTGCTAGAGGGTAATGTCTGGATGCTACTGTTCTATGAGCTCAACAGCAAAAGAGAGCTAATAGGATTCAGCGTACAATTTACAAGCATTCACTTAACACCACCTCTATTTTCAAAATAATACCCTCACCTACAGTTGTGCTGCATGTGTCCAAGGTCTGGAACTCTCTATTCACCCTCTTCAAAGAATATACCTCCTTTATTTTGCCTGGTGAAGGAAGACAGTCACCCAGCTATGTGGAATTGAGGAAGAGATCTAGGAATTTAACTGCTTCACAGATTTTCAACTTAGCCTATTCCAACTTCCAACTGTACTTGATGCCACCAATTCCCAAGTCTTTTGGAAGGTCCTAATAAATTGAGTTGCTTCTAGCCTTTCCCTACTGCCAGCTTAGGAATTAGTTTTCTTAGATCTTCTAGAAAAGTTGCCATACAGCCATCTCTTTTCAGCTTCCAAAGCTTTGTTCCTGTTGTCTCCTTTCTGTCCCTATGGATTTGTCTTTTTAGGAAAAAACCCTTGGGGGGGCACCTGGGTGGCTCAGTCATTAAGAATCTGCCTTCAGCTCAGGTCATGGTCCCCGGGTCCTGGGATGGAGCCCAGCATCAGGCTCCCTGCTCAGCAGGAAGCCTGCTTCACTTCTCCATCTCCCACTCCCCTTGCTTGTGTTCCCTCTCTCACTGTGTCTTGCTCTCTGTCAAATAAATAAACTCTTAAAAAAAAAAATCCCTTGGGGCGCCTGGGTGGCTCAGTCAGTTAAACATCTGCCTTCCGCTCAGGTCGGGATCAAGCCCTGAGTCGGTCTCCCTGCTCGGCAGGAAGCTGGCTACTTCCTCTCCCTCTGCCACTCCCCCTGCTTGTGTGCTCTCTCTCTCTCTCTGTCAAATGAATAAATAAAATCTTTAAAAAAAATAAAAATAAATCCCTTTATTGTTTTCTTTTTTTAAAAAAAGATTTTATTTATTTATTTGAGAGATAGTGAGTGAGAGGGAGAGGGAGAGAGCATCAAAAGCAGACTCTGCACTGACCACAGAGCCTGGTGCTGGGCTCCATCACACAACCGTGAGATCATGACCAGAGTCGAAACCAAGAGTAGGGCACTCAACCAACTGAGCCACTCAAGCGCCCCCACTTTATTATTTTCTTAATAGGGTTTTAATAGGATACAAAAATAAATGAATGAGTTGAATTTGTCATTTCTGCCCATAAATTGATTTTGAAATGCTCTATTCGGTCTGAAACTATATTGTTTTTGTACACAACTAAATGTTGAATTTGGGATTATTTGCCAGAAGTGACCATGCTTAAGTTTATATTATAGTATAAACCCTTTATCTAACTATGCCTTTTAGTTTGGGTTTAGTCAGATATTGTGGAGCAAACTGCAATATAGAGAGGGGAATGCATATCTGGCCCTGGCCCTAAACATATCTTTCTAGACTTCCTTAACCTCCAAACTCTATGATGCTTCTGAGAAGGTATGGCTCTAGCTGTTGCAAATAAGAAGCTAGCTGTCTGGACTTCATTGCTTTAGTTAAAATCTCATGGATCACTGGGTATAGCTGTAGAGTGGGATTAGGGAATGAAAAGACATTTACTTAGCATTTCCCATCCTTATATGCTTTTTTGGGGAGGGTGGTGGCTAAGAACATTGCATTTATAAAAAGAAATTCCACTTCCTCCAGAAGTGGAGGAATAAATGATCCTCAGATCATTTATTCATTCACAAGTATTTTTCAGAGCCAGCTGCGTGTCAGGAACTTGGGAACAAAAGAGACAGATCTCTATTACTCTATGTTTAACTGTTTAAAGAACTGCCAGACTGTTTTTTCAAAGTGGCTGTACCATTTTACATTCCCACCAGCAGTGTATGAAGGTTTTAATTTCTCCACAGTCTCACCAACATTTATTACTTATCTTTTTTATTATAGCCATGTAGTATTTTATTTGATTTGCATTTTACTGATGGCTAATGATGTCAAACGTGCTTACTGGCTATTTGTATATTTTCTTTGGAGAAATTCTTGTTCAGATCATTAGCCCCCCCCTTTTTTTTTAAATATCTAGCTATTCACTTTAAAGAGAGAGAAAGAGACAGAGAGAGAGAGCACACAGGGCGGGGAGGGGGGCAGAGGGAGAAGGAGAATGAGTCCAAAGCAGACTCCACATTAAGAGCAAAGCCCAACACAACGCTCGATCTCACAACTCCGAGATCAGGACCTGAGCCAAAGCCAAGAGTTGGATGCTTTAACCGCTGTGCCACCCAGGCATCCCCAGCCCCCATTTTTCAATGGGTTATTTATCTTTTTATTATTGAATTTTAGGAATTCTTTATATATTCTAAATGCAAGTCCCTTATCAGATATACGATTTATACATACTTTTTCCCATTCTGTGGGTTGTCTTTTTACTTCCTTGATTTTGTCTTTTGAAACACAAAAGTTTTTAATTTTGATGAATTCCAATATATCTATTTGTTTCTTTTGTTACATATGTTTTGGTGTAATCCACCCCCATTTTATTTTATTTTTAAAAACATTTTATTTATTTATTTGAGAGAGACAGTGAGAGAGAGAGAGCATGAACAGGGGGAGGGGCAAAGGGAGAAACAGACTCCCCACTAAACAAGGAGCCCGACGTGGGGCTGGATCCCAAGACCCTGTGATCATGACCTGAACCAAAGGCAGATGCTTAACTGACTGAGTCACCCAGGTGCTCCTCCACCCCCATTTTAAAGACAGGAAAATTGAGGTTCAGTTTGCCTAATGTCATAGAACGAGTGAGTAGAAGAGCTAGGATTTAAACCTAGAAAGGTTAGTTTCAAAATTCCATGCACCTAACTACTTCATTATATTGCCTCCTGGGGGTCTGATTTTTCTCAATCTATTTTGTAACTAGAATTCTAAAGTTCTATTTGTATCTTGTAGATATCTACCAAATGGAAGGCAACATGGATGAAATAACAAGGCATTCTTGCTTTATGTTTATCTTTTCAAATTATTTTTATCATAAGAGCAATTTAATTCTCATCATAGTTTGTGATAAGAGTAAAAATAAATGCCACCACTGCTGAATATTTCAACTTGCTGTAATTTATAAATTGTTCATAATATGGATAGATAAACATGACCGAGCTCTACTTATTTGTCCAGCCTTATCTCTCTCTACCTTCTAACCACATTGTCTTTTCTATTCCTAGAATACTCTGTTCCTATCACCCTTACTTCTAATTCCTACATACTTCAGATCTCAGCTTAAATTATCAATTTGTCAAAAAATTTGCCACTGCTTCTCTAATCTAAATTAGACTTCCCTGATATATGCTTTCATAGCTCTCTATATTCTTTCTTTGATGACGCATACTATAATTATAATCATGTTGTTCTTTATATGTCTGTCTCCACCAACATATTTAAACTTGATGGGCATCGTGATTACTTATGCATCATTTTATCCCCAGCACCCAACAAAGGGCCTAGCACATAGTGATCACTTTGTTTTATTTTTTAAAAACTATATGCATCTGATTAATAACTTTAAAACTAATAAGCCAAATTATTGGCCTGACTTTGCTAATGGGGAAATGGAAAATTGAGCAAATTTTTTTATAGACCACTAAAATAATAGTATATTATTTAAATTTTAATTTTTAATTTTTTAATTTTTTTTTTAAAGATTTTATTTATTTATTTGAGAGAGACTGAGAGATAGAGAGCACGAGAGGGAAGAGGGTCAGAGGGAGAAGCAGACTCCCTGCTGAGCAGGGAGCCCGATGTGGGACTCGATCCCGGGACTCCAGGATCATGACCTGAGCCGAAGGCAGTTGCTTAACCAACTGAGCCACCCAGGCGCCCTTAAATTTTAATTTTTTAAAAAAGGTAATTTTTAGAAAAAATAATAGCTCAGTGATTGAAAGTGTGCTTGTTTATACATATTCTGCTTTATGATCATCAAGAATTGGGGCATCTCAAATAATTAACAAAATGATGTTGCCTGAAACTAGCATGGACAGCCTACTTTCTTTGCCTCCAGTCCTGTCCCTCCTGTAATGTTCACCTCCGTCCCATTTTCTTCATGAAGTCTTCTTTCATGTCTGAAATTCCCAGTGACTCTTACCCTTTCACCGAATTTCTGCTGCAGTTAAAGTCCAAGGCCTCCAGGTCAGCACTGGATCATATATATCGCCTTGTATTGTTCACAGTTGTTTTCAATGTTAGTCTTATCTTCCCTTATTAGATTGTAAATCCCTCAAAGGGAGGAACCATATCTTTGCACATCTTCTATAACCCTCACAGTGCCTACAGCAGTGTTGAAAACATGGTACCTACACAATGAACATGAATCGATTTGTCTGTGGGCAAAAACAATGAGTTAATCTGACGATGTTGGTCCATATCAATCAAATATGTATGTATAACAAAAATGGGAATTCCTAGGAACAGGGGAAGATCCCACTTTATGGGTACTGGGTTTGTTTAAACCTTTTTAGTACAGGGCTTGTCCTCTAACCAAAGTCGGCCCGGGTTATCAGTGATAGGGAGGGATAGAAGTTTCCTTTCTTCCTTTTCAGCATCTCTCAGGTCTTGCCATCGAACAGGCTAAAACATAATTAGAACTATCCATACTCTGGGATCCGCTTTTCTTTGAGAAAGACAATTTACCTTGAGTGTTAAAAAGCAGCTGCTTTGTATTTTGGGGGTATGTACCTAATTAATCTGAGGCCAAACAAGTAGAATAAAATCAGGGTTCCATTTTATTACCGAGTAAGCCCATCTGATCTCCAAACAGATTTGGAGCATGACATGGACTTGTCCTGCTGATTTGATGAGCCTCTCAATGATCCACTGGAATGTTGACAGATTCAAGCAGTGTTCCTTGGGCAAGGGCAGCCCAGCTTACTGTGGACCCCTAGACATGACTGCCAAAACGGTATTGCTAGCCATAAAAGCTGAGAAAGGAATTCTGAACTAAAGGTAGATGAAGATGGAAGGTGGGGCTCCATTCCTAATTTCCCCCTGTTCCATTCAACTGGTCATTTGGGAGACATTCAAAAGTATTTCTTGAGAATCTAGGATGTGTCAAAAGTGACTGGTAAGAAAAGTAAGAATTGGTTTTAGCAAGCTCTAGGAGCTTGCAATCTGTTTAGGGAGATAAGGTATACACACAGGGCATGTAAGTAACAATAGAAGACAGAATTTGATTACATATTGATTGGAGAAGGGCAACATCACTGTGAATGGCAGTTGTCAGGGAAGACTTTCTAGGGGAGTGGAGACCCTGCTGAATCTTGAAAGAGCTATTTCCAGTGATATTTTCAGAGTCCAGAGTGCTAACCACTACATCATGAAACAGTGATATTTTCATATCTAGGTGATTAACAGATAACTTACCCTCCCCAGTAATTTAATTTACATCAGATGACTAGTTACTTGATTTACATAAACCAGTTTAAGTCAGGGAAGACTGAGTATGTAGTATTTTTCACCAAGAGTCTATCTGCAGAAACGAAGTTAAGGCTAAATTGTTTTTGCCTATGATCACTGATAGTTCAAAGCAAAGTTTCAATAGAAAGAAATAATTGAAGTTGATTTAAAAAAAATTACCATGTAGCTTACCCACCTCTGAGTGTCTTTAAGTAAATAAAGAACTGTTTCTGTAAGCAAATCACTTTATCTCTGGGCTCTCACTTTCTATAAAAATGAGGACATTGGTCTGGAGCAATGTTTTAAAGAGGTTCTACAAAATGTTAATAAATATTATGCAAACAAACAAATGAGGCTCCATGATCATGTAAGTTTCAGAAACATTAGGTTAAACAAAGTTATACTGGCTTCTTTTTTTTTTAAAGATTTTATTTATTTATTTGACACAGAGAGATAGCGAGAGCAGGAACACAAGCAGGGGGAGTGGGAGAGGGAGAAGCAGGCTCCCCGCGGAGCAGGGAGCCCAAGGAGGGGCTCTATCCCAGGACCCTGGGATCATGACCTGAGCTGAAGGCAGACCCTTAACGACTGAGCCACCCAGGGGCCATATACTGGATTCTTATCACAGAATTTCTTGCAGCCTTTAATAAGATTATTTGAATTTGAGTTTTCAAGATGAAGATAGAGCATATGCCATTTCCCAAACTTATTTGACTATTGAATAACTTCTTCATGAAACATCATATAAGACTATATTCTGAAAATTAAATTCAGGAAATAACAATGCCTTTTATGGCTTAAAAATGCTGTAGTTCCACATTTGTACATTAAATGTATATTTAGATCTATATAAAACCTAATTATTTTGCTAGTACTAATGTCACTTTGAATTGATAAGAACCATATGATTTTTATGCACTGCAAACTTAAAAAACATGTTCAGTTTTTTCCTCAGGTAACCCAAACCAAATTGCTGTTATGGGTAAATCTGTATTATACTAAAATACTGAAATGGTGCCAGGTACGTAATTGAAGATCTATAATTGTTTTTGGTATTAATTTTATAGTCTCTTGATTCTCTAGTGTTTTCTCTAAGGATAGAGACTTATAGAGTAGTTTTTGTGCTTAAGTTTTCCATTAAATGGGCTGTTTGATATATGTGGAGAATTACCTGATTAAAACAATAGTTAAGTCTAAGAAAAGTTAACTTTTTTTACATAAGACCTGGAGCTTTATTTATGATTTTGCAATCTGATAACTGCTGGAAAGACTTTTTTTAAGGGACTGAAAAAAAAAAGTTGCCAAGTTACCTTTGTTTGTTTGTTTCCAGAATCTGCAAACACTCACTTTTACATTAGAAAAAACTTACCCTGCATTGAGATGTCACAGCCTCTGAGGTTTTCTAAGACTCCTGCTGATTGACCCTACCCTTGACCTTAGCTCCAAAGCCCAGCTCCCTTCTGACATGCTGGTGTAGAGAATTTATTTATTTTAACAGTAGGGAGCCAGAATTCCAGAAATATTCTTACAAAAAGCCCCAAGATGTATTTACCAAATCTTCAACTCCACATGACTGAGAGGCCTCCACTAACACATAAAGTGAATAATAGTGAATAGTTGCTATCATGGGTTCCATGGATGTGGGTCAGCTTTAAGAATTAGGATCTAGAAGGGTGTGAAAGAGCTCCACTAGAAACGGCCTTCTGATCATAAAGGAAAAATGAAAATAGGCATGTTTTAATAGCAGAGACCTTTTAGTAAAAAGAGTCAGTGCTGCAGTCTTGTAAGTAATTTAGGTAATATTTACCAAAGCACAGAGGCAGTTTCAGGGCCAATTCTTTATTTGATTTGCCTGCCTCTATCTGTTGATTCACCCTCTCCCACAAATCCTGCTAATTTTACTATAGGATTATAAAGTGCAACTTACTGTGCATTTTTTGCCTTTAAAAAAAATTACTTTTTTTTCATTTGATTGGATAACATGCTCATTAAACATTTGTAAAATGTACAAAAAGTACAAAAATGAAAAGTAAAAGTTATCTAGATGATGCTATCCAAATACTGATACTATTAATAATTTAGTAAGTTGGGGAGCTTGGGTGGCTCAGCTAGTTAGGCATCCAACTCTTGGTTTTAGCTCAGGTCCTGATGTTGAGGTCGGGAGATTGAGCCCCACACTAGGCTCGTCGCTCAGCAGGGAGTCTGCTTAAGATTCTCTCTCTCTCTCCCTCTGCCCCTCCCCACTGCATGCTCTTGTGCTCTTGTTCTTTCTCTCTAAAATAAAAAAATAAAAAATAATAATTTAGTAAATTTCTGTTAGCTTTTTTTGGAGGGGGCAGTCTCTTTTTATACATTTGTAATTATTTTTATTTATTTTTTTAAAGGAAGAGTATTTATTTATTTGAGACAGAGAAAGAGAGAGCATGAGTGGGGGGAGGGGCAGAGGGAGAAGGAGAAGCAGACTCCCCACTGAGCAGGGAGCCTGACTTGGGGCTAGATCCCAGGACCCTGAGATCACGACCTGAGCCAAAGGCAGATGCTTAACCGACTGAACCACCCAGGTGCTCCATCTGTAATGATTTTTATATACAACTTCCTATGTTTTGAAATATATTACTTTATGATAAAAATTATTTATTATAAAAATTTTATTATAAGAATTTCTCCTAGTATTCAATAAATTATCCTAAGATTTTATTATGAAAATTTTAAAGCATAAAAAGAGTTGAAGACATTTTGCTATGAACACCTTATTCTCATAGTTTAGGTTCTTAGATATAGTTAACATTTTACTCTACATGCCTTGTCTCTGTCTATCTCTCTCCGTTTATCAATCTATCTTAGTCTTTATACATTTCAAAGGAAGCTTATAGATATCAATTTCATGGATAGTCCTTGGAGTGAAATATGAATTTTTAAAATCATTTTCCTATTATTGACTGATTTCTCACTTTTTATTTTTTACCATTTTACACAAGGTTTCATAAGAAGGGTATTCTTCTAAGATTTAATAGTAGTTTCTGCCATAATGGAGAGGCAATACTGAAAAAAAATAGAGACCATACTCTGGAAGGCTTTGAATATCAGGGAAATTATAGCAAAATGTACTATGAACAGCCACATCCTTGGAATCAGGTAGACCAGACAATTAGTAAGTAACTGACCCTGGAAAAAGTATTAAACCTCTCTGAGGCTCTGTTTCCTCACCTGTCAAGTGAAGAGAGTATTACTTGTCTTATAGGATAATTGTGAGGATTAAGTAACATGTATGCAATTTAACTATATTTTATAAATAAGATTTCCCCAAACAATAGTTTCATAAAAAAAATTTGGGGAAAAATATTCCCTTGGAGGGTTCACAGTGGGGAAGAGACATGATCTGACCTGGACTTTAGATGGCTTAATCTTGTAGAATTATGTGTGATGGATAAGAGTGAGGGAGAGAAAAACTTATAAATAGGTAGGTTTGATTCAACTTAACAAACATTTACTGAGTGTGTACTAAATGCAAAGCACTATGCTAGATACTTTGGGAATATAGAGCAGAGTGAGATCTCGACAGTTACCACAAAGACTTGTCATTGGTAAAACAATGGTAAAAGAGCTATGCAACAGAGCAGAATCCATCCATCCATCCATCCATCCATCCATCCATCCATCCATCCAATGAATATTTACTTTGCTCCTGCCCTATGCCAGGGGCAGTCACCATTCTAGGTACTGAAGATAAAACATGGTAAAAAACAAAACAAAACAAAACAACCTGGGACACCTGGGTGGCTCAGTTGGTTAAGCATCAGCCTTCGGCTCAGGTCATGATCCCAGGGTCCTGGGATTGAGTCCCATGTTGGGCTCCTTGCTCAGCGGGGAGCCTGCTTCTCCCTCTACCTGCCGCTCCCCCTGCTTGTGCTCTCCCTCTCTCTCTGACAAATAAATAAATAAAATCTTAAAAAAAAAAACAGACAAAAATCCTTACCCTAGTGTAGCACACATTCTAGGAGAGAAGACTGATAATATACAAATAAATTAATAATAAAATATAAATAGCAATAAGTACCTTGAAAAAATAAAGCAATGTAAAGGAATAAAGCAGTGTAAAGCAGTGACAAGGGTGTTATTTTACATAGCCTCTCTGAGAAAGTACTGTTTAAGCAGAGGACTGAAAAAGATTAAGAAGTAAAGTGTGTTATAGGGCACCTGGGTGGCTCAGTCAGTTAAGCATCTACCCTGGGCTCAGGTCGTGATCTTGGGTTCCTGGGATAGAGCCCCACTTCAGGTTCTCTGCTCAGTGGGGAGTCCACTTCTCCTTCTCACTCTCCCTCTGTCCTCTCCCTCCCTCTCTCTCTCTCAAATACATAAATAAAATCTTAAAAAGAAAGAAAGAAAGAAAGTGTGTTACTTTCTGAGTGAACAGATTTCAAGGTAGAATTAACTGAACTGGCAAAGACCCTTAGGCAGGAGTGGGCTTGAAGGAACACTAGGGAGGGTAGTGAATGTGAGTGGAGCTTCAAAAGAGAAAACATGGTAGGAAATCAGGTTGGAAAGATAGGCTGGGCTCAGGTAGGATCATTTAGGCCTTGGTAAGGAGATTGGCTTTTATTCTAAATAACACGAGGAACCAATTGGGGTTTTGATAGGGTAGTGATATGATCTGTCTCAAAATTTTTTTAAAAGATTTATTTATTTATTTGGGGGGGCAGAGGGAGAGAGAGAACATCAAGCAGACTCTGTGCTGAGCGTGGAGCCCACTGTGGGGCCCGATCTCACCACCCTAAGATCATGACCTGAGCCGAAACCAAGAGTTGGATGTTCAACTGACTGAGCCACCCAGGCGCCTCTGTGTTTCAAATGTTAAAAGGTGATCCCTTGACTGCTTTTTGGAGGACAGGCATACTTGTTTTATTGAGCTTCACTTTATTGAGCTTTATAGATACTGCATTCTTAACAGATTGAAGGTTTGTGGCAACCTTGCATCAAGCAAGTCTATGAGCACAATTTTTCCAATAGCATTTGTTCACTCATGCCTTTGTGTAACATTTTGGTAATTCTCATAATATTTCAAACTGTCTCATTATTATATTTGTTATGGTGATCTGCGATCAGTGATCTTTGATGTTACTATTATAATTGTTTTGGGGTGTCACAAACTGCACCCACAGAAGACAGAGAGCTTAATTGATAAATGGCTGTGCTCTGACTCCTCTACCCACTGGCCATTCTCCCATCTCTCTCCCTCTCCTTGTCCTCCCTCTTCCCTGAGACACAATAATATTGAAATTAGATCAGTTAAGGGGCACCTGGGTGCCTCAGTCATTTGGGTGCCCAACTCAATCCAGAAAACTTCATTATTATCTTATTTTAAGAAATTGCTACAGCCACCCAACCTTCAGCAAACACCACATTTATTAGTCAGCAGCCATCAACATGGAGGCAAAACCCTCTACCAGCAAAAAGATTGGCTGAAAGTTCCAATGATGGTTAGCATTTTTAGCAATAAAACATTTAAGGCATAATGCTGTTGCACACTTAATAGACTACAGTATAGTGTAAACATAAATTTCATATGTACTGGGAAACCAAAAAATTGACTAGCTTTATTGCAATATTTGCTTTATTGCTGTGGTCTGGAACCGAACCTGCAATATTTCCAAGGTATGCCTGTACAGACTGGGGGGAGGGGGTGTGGGTAGGGCAAGTGAATAGAAACTAGGAGTCCATTGCAATTGTCCAGCAGTTTTAGAACAAGGTGGTAACAGGGCAGAGAATGAGAAGTGGTCATATTGGGGATATTCTTAAGGCAGAGTCAAGAAGATTTCTTGATGGATTGAATGTGGTGTTTGCATGAATGCAAGGATCAAAGATGACTCCAGATTTTGACATGGAGTGATAGGAGTGTTTAAGTTCATAGAAAAATAAGCAAAGTGTTATGGCAGCACATAGACCAAGTAATTACTTTTGACTGGGATTATCAGGGAAAGTAGACGAGCATTGAAGGGTGAAAAGCCTTGAATTCAACAGCCACCTCTGGTGCAAAATTTAGAGAAGCCCTCACTTTGAGGGTGGTGGAAATGGAGGGCTGGCACCTGAGAGTGAGTGTTTTCCTTATCTTTTGCACCCTTGGGGCCTTGTTTGCCTCACCCTAGTCCCAGCTCTGGTACTCCAAAAAGAGGTAAGTATTCACTCAGGCTGGAGAAATGGCAGGAGCAAAGACAGGAGATAGAAGAGGCTGGTGAAAAGATTGCTGCAAGTCTCTGGACAAGAGAAGTTAAAAGTGTTGGAATTCCAGAGAAGCTTCTAGGCTCTTAGGTCCGAGCAGCTCCCTATCTCCTCCCCCCACCCCACCCCTGCCCCCGTCTCTTTTTCTTTTTTGGCAGGCCCCAAGGGCAGCCTTCTTGTCTTTCCTTTTTTATGTTCCTATTGCCTCTGCATCCTTTTGTTATTTTCTTTCACAAGACTGGCTGTAGAGATAAGTATGCCTTCCATAAATTCCTTCTTCCTCAGATATCCAGAGGCAAACAACCTGGTCCTTATGGGTTTTTTGGAATTTATCATTAATCACTAAAGAATCTTAATAAACATAGAGAAGCTTCAAAGTTAAGAAATTCCTAATGTCTGGGGCACCTGGGTAGCTCAGTCGGTTAAGCGTCTGCCTTCGGCTCAGGTCACGATCCTGGGGTCCAGGGATTGAGCCCGCATCAGGCTCCCTGCTCAGTGGGAAGCCTGCTTCTCCTTCTGCCTGCCACTCCCCCTGCTTGTACTCATTTTCTCGCTGTCAAATAAATAAATAAAATATTTAAAGAAAAAAGAAATTCCTAATATTCAAAATATATGTGTTCATACAACTTAATAGCAAAAAACAAAAACATCCCCAAACAATCTGACTAAAAAGTGGGCAGAGGATCTGAATGGACATTTTTCCAAAGAAGACATACAGATGGCCAACAAGTACATGAAAAAATGGTCAACATCACTAATCATCAGGAAAGTGCAAATCAAAACCACAGTAAGATATCACCTCACACCTGTTAGAAAGGCTGTTATCAAAAAGACAAGAGATAACAAATGCTGGCATGGATGTGGAGAAAAGGGAGCCCTCGCACACTATTGGTGGGAATGTAAGTTGGCGCGGCCACCATGGAGAACAGTATGGAGGTTCCTCAAAAAATTAAAAATAGAACTACCATATTATCTAGCAATTCCATTTCTGGGTATTTGTCTAAAAAAATGAAAACACTAACTTAAAAAGATACATGCACTTCCATGTTCTTTGCAGCATTATTTACAATAGCCAAGGTATGGAAACAACTCAAGTGTGCATCGACAGATGAATGGATAAAGAAAATATGGTATATATATATATAAACCACGGACTATTATTCAGCCATAAGAAAATGAAATCTTGCCATTTGTGACAACAAGAATGGATCTTGAGGGCATCATGCTAAGTGAAATAAGTCAGACATAGAAACACAAATACTATATGGTCTCACTTATATGTGCAATTTAACCCCTACCTCCCCCGCCAAAAAAACAAGCTCTAGATACAGAGAACAAATTGGTGTTTGCCAGAGGTGGGGTGGGGAGCAAGGGCAAAATAGGTGAAGGGAATCAAAAGCTACAGTTTTCCAGTTATAAAATAAATAAGTCATGAGGATGTAATGTACAGCATGGCAATTAGAGTTAATAATAATGTATTCCATATTTGAAAGTTGCTGGGACGCCTGGGTGGCTTAGTCAGTTGAACGTCTCCCTTCAGCTCGGGTCATGATCCCAGGGTCTTGGGATCAAGTCCGGCATTGAGCTTCTTGCTCAGTGGGGAGCTGCTTCTCCCTCTGCCTGCCACTCCCCCTGCTTGTTCTCTCTCTCTCTCTGACAAATAAATGAATAAATGAATAAATAAATAAATAAATAAAATCTAAAAAAAAAGAGCTTTATAAAAAAAGTTGCTAAGAGATTAGATCTTAAAAGTTCGCATCATAAGAAAAGTCTGTAATTATATGTAGTGACAGATTATGGTGATCATTTTGCAACATATACAAATATTGAAGCCTTTTGTTGTACATCTGAAACAAGTGTAAGGTATATCAATTATACCTCAATTTAAAAAGTTGTACTGGCAAATGAAAGAATGTTCTTAAAGTTTGTAACAGTCTTAGTTACGACTCCATGCCTGAGGTGGTCATAGACATGAAGCCTCTGGAGAAATCTCTGTATTAGCTTGTCAAGCTGCCATAACAAAGTACCACAAATTGGGTGGTGTAAATGACAGAAATTTATTGTCTTACAGCTCTGCTGGAAATCCAAGACCAAAGAGTCAGCTAGGTTGATTCCCTCTAAAAGTTGTTAGGAAAAATCTGTTCCATGCATTTCTCCTAGCTTCTGGTAGATGGCTGGCAATTTTTGATGTTTTTTTGGTTTGTAGATGTATTACCTAATCTCTGTCTTTATCTTCATATGGTGTTCTCCCTGTGTGCATGTCTGTGTCCAAACTTGTCTTTTTTATAAGGACTTCAGTCATATTGAATTTGAAGCCTATCCTACTCCAGTCTAAACTCATCCTAACTTAACTAATTACATCTGCAATGATCCTATTTCAAAAGAAGATCACATTCTGAGGTATTGGGGGTTAAGACTTCAACATATGAATTTGGGAGGACATAATTGAACTCATAACAACTTTCCTCTGCAATTTTTTATCCCTGAAGACAGATCACCAAATTGCCTCTCCTTTAACATATAAGCCTTAAGATCCTAACAAGCTAGTTTTGCACCCTTTCTTAAGGACAAAAATGTTGCCCTCTAAATGTTCTTAGAGGCAGAGTAGACTTTGGAGAGCCTGCCCAGGTTCATGTATCTTGGCTACACCACATATTAAAGGTAGCACCAGGAAAAAAAATCATTTAACCTGTGTCTTAATTTCCTTGTATGTAAAATGAGGATAATAATAGTATTTACCACATAAGGTTATAAGAATGAAATTAGTTAAAACATGTAAAGAGCTTAAGACTGCCTGGAATATCATGAGCACTATATAAAATTGCCGTGTGTATATTTTAAACAGGGGAGGGATGTGATCAGAGTTCTATTTTTTTTTAAGATTTTATTTATTTATTTGACAGAAAGAGACATAGTGAGAGAGGGAACACAAGCAGGGGGAGTAGGAGAGGGAGAAGCAGGTTTCCCGCTGAGCAGGGAGCCCAACATGGGGCTCAATCCCAGGACCCTGGGTTCATGACCTAAGACAAAGGCAGACGCTTAACCGACTGAGCCACCCAGTGCCCCCAGAGTTCTATTTTTAAAGACCACTCTGATCAGTGTGGGAAAGGCTGGATTGCAGGCAGGCATAGTACATGCAAAGCCAGCCAAGCAACTAATAGAATGGTCCAGGAGAAGGATGCTGCTGACTACTGGACTGGAATGGGTACCTGTGTATGGAAAGCAATAGACTGATTCCAGACTTATTTCTTTTTTTTTTAAAGATTTTATTTATTTATTCATGAGAGACAGAGAGAGAGGCAGAGGGAGAAGCAGGCTCCCAGTGAGCAGGGAGCCCGATGAGGGACTCGATCCCAGGACTCTGGGATCATGACCTGAGCCGAAGGCAGACACTTAACCATCTGAGCCACCCAGGCGCCCTGATTCAAAACTTATTTCGCAGTGAAACAGAGAAGAGTTTTAAAATTCTATCAGGGTAAAATATTAGGGTTCCAATTTCTCCACATCTTTGCCAACACTTGTTTTTTTCCTGTGTTTTTTACAGTAGCCATCCTAAGTTGGTGTGAGGTAATTTCTCGTTGAGTTACTGATTTGCATTTCTCCGATTATTAATGATGTTGAATGTGCTTGTTGCCCATCTGTTTATCGACTTTGAGAAATGTCTATTCAAGTTCTTTGCCTGTTTTTTAAATTGGGTTTAGGGTTTTGTTTTTGTTGAGTTGTAGGAGTTCTTTACATATTCTGTATACTAATCCCTTATCGGTTATATGATTTGCAGACATTTTCCCTCATCCCAAAGGTTGGCTTTTCACTTTGCCGATTGTGTCCTTTGGTGCACAGAAGTTTTACATTTTGATGTAGCTCAGGGGCGCCTGGGTGGCTCAGATGGTTAAGCCTCTGCCTTTGCCTGAGGTAGTGATCCCAGGGTCCTGGGATCGAGTCCCACATCTGGCTCCCTGCTCAGAGGAGAGCCTGCTTCTCCCTCTGCCTCTGCACCTCCCCCTGCTTATGCTCTCTCTCTCTGTATCTCTGTGTCTCAAATGAATAAATAAAAAAAATCTTTAAAAAAATTTTTTTGATGTAGTTCATCTTATCTATTTTTGCTTTTGTTGTCTGTGCTTTTGGTCATACCCAAATTATTGCCAAATCAAATATCATAAGCCCCTAGGTTTTTAATAAGTGTATTCTTGTTGTTCATAATTTCTAGCTGATCTAGAATTGCAAATTAAATTTATCTTTATTTAGAAAGATTTTTACATCAAATAGATTTACGTTAGTTTTTATTTTTTTAAGATTTTATTTATTTACTTGCCAGAGAGAGAGAGAGAGAGAGCACAAGCAGGGAAAGCAGCAGGCAGAGGGGGAGGGAGAAGCAGACTCCCCGCCAAGCAGGTAGCCCGATGTGGGGCTTGATCCCAGGATCCCGGGATCATGACCTGAGCTGAAGGCAGATGCTTAACCAACTGCGCCACCCAGGCATCCCGTTAGTTATTTTTTTATAATTATTTTTTAACTTTTCTATATTAGGGTCAAAAATTATGGCTCAGGACTAAGATTTCCATTCTTCAGAATCTGATAAGATTTTCTTTGTGGCTTAGAACAATTTAGTATTGTAAGTACTTTTGGACTTTAGAGAAGAATGTACATACTATGGTTTTAGAGTTCAAAGTTATCTGTATATATCACATATGTGTTTTGTTGTGTTACCAAATCCTTTCCCTTCTATTTATTTTTGGTCTATGAGATCTTTCAAATTCTTAGAGAAAGGGATTTATTTTTTATTTATTTTTTATTTTTTTTAAGATTTTATTTATTTATTTGAGAGAGAGAGAATGAGAGATAGGGAGCATGAGAGGGAAGAGGGTCAGAGGGAGAAGCAGACTCCCCACCGAGCAGGGAGCCCGATGCGGGACTCGATCCCGGGACTCCAGGATCATGACCTGAGCGGAAGGCAGTCTCCTAACCAACTGAGCCACCCAGGCGCCCGAGAAAGGGATTTAAATGTTTAAAAAAATTCTTTTATTCACATTAGTTTTTTAGTTAGATATTTTGATATTACATATTTGTACTTTGGAATTAGCAGATCAAGTTTTGAGTTCCACACCTATCTACACTGTGTGACATTGAGGACACCTATTCTCTCTAAAGCCTTGTTCAGCATCTGCAAAATGTAAGTGTTAATTATAGTCTCTCCATACCTTATAAGGATTACTTGAGAAAATCCTTAGTCAAGTGCCTGGCATGTAGTGAGTGTTCAATAAATATTCACCATTCTCCTTATTGTAACTTTTATCAAAGTAAACTAATCTTATTGTCCTACTTGGTGCTTACTTTTTAATCATGAATTTCACTTTGATTTTATTTTGCTACTTTTGCTTTTTTTTGGTCTGCATTTTCTTGTAATTTTATTTGCTACACACTTATTTTCAATTTTTCTGTGTTGTTTTATTTCAGGTATTATTCATAAGGAGAATAGAATTAAATTTTCTCTTGTTTTTTCACTCAGAGATTTTTGTCTTTCTATAGGAAAATTTAGCTTGCTCGATTTATTGTTATTAATGCTAAGAATGTATTCAGACATCTTGTTTTCTCTTTATTATTCTTTATTGTTTTTTCCTCTTTTCCTGACTTTTGTCATTTTGGTTACGTTTTCTTTGTATTTATTTTCCTCCTGAAATTATTTGAAAGTTTTACAACCAATTGTGGTCATTATCACTAAATTTTTAAAAATTAAACCAATATAAGCTTATAAATATCAAGAAAAAATGATATCTATTCTTCTTGCCTTATTCTCTTCCCCAAACATGTTGAGACTCTTAATAGTTATAATTCTCCTTCCAGGGTTCCATACTTCCCACATTTGTTCAAATAAGTGGAATTTTAATTCTAGACTATTTTTAATATTTTTAAATTTTTACTTTCCTATGCTATGAACCCTGTGTTACTATGTACATTAGATTTTATGAAAACATTATCAATAATTATTTATAGTTTACTGGGTTTTTACTCTCCCATGTTTTTTGTATATTCTAATTTTCTAATTAAACATTTTCATCACCCCCAAAAGAAACCCAGGCCCATTAGCACTTAGTCTCCGTTTCTCCCCAAACCTCCTAGCCTCAGGTAGCCACTAATTTACTTCCTATCTCTGTGGATTTTCCTACTCTAGACATTTTGTATAAATGGAATCATAGAACATGTGGACATTTTTGTTGACCTTTTTCACTTAGCATAATCTTCTCAAGGTTAATCCATTTGGAGCATGTATCAGTACTTCCTTTTTTCAAAAAATGACTGAATAATATTCAATTGCATAGACATACCATCTTGTTTATCCATTCATTGGTTGGTGCACATTTTGGTTGTGTCCACTTTTTGGCTACTATGGATAATGCTGTTATAAACATTTGTGTACAAGTTTTTGTGTGAATATTTTACATTCTCGTGGGCATATATCTAGGAGGGGGATTGCTGGGTTATATTATAATTCTACTTAATTTTTTGAGGAACTGGTGAATCATTTTCCACAGTGGCTCTGCCATTTTACATTCCTACCAGCAATGTATAAGTGTTCCGATTTCTCCACGTCTTTGCTCACATTTGTTATTATATTAAAAAAAAAATTTAGAGCTTCTTTCTTATTATGGTGAACTATATATAACAAAATTTACAACTATATATAACATAAAATTTATAATTTTAACCATTTTTAAGGATATAGTGTAGTTCTGTGACATTAAATACATTCACATTTTTGTGCATCCATCACCATCAACCATCTCTAGGACTTTCCTTTATGTCCTACTCTAACCTTAACCTTAACTGTATGCGTTACAATAACTCCACATCACTTCCCCCACCTTGGCCCCAGCCCAACCACCATTCTACTTTCTGTCTCTATGAATTTGGCTACTTTAGGTACCTCATAGAAGTCAAATCATACTCTATTTGTCCTTTGTGACTGGTTTATTTCACTTAGCATGATGTCTTCAAGGTTCATCCAAGCTGTTGTATGTGTCAGAATTTCCTTCCTTTTTAAAGATGAATAGCATTCCATTGTTATTTTTTGTTTTGTTCTGTTTTGCTAATGGCCGTTCTAATGGGTATAAAGTGATATCTCATATCATTGTGGTTTTGATTTATATTTCCCTAGTGGTTAATTATGTTGAGCACCTTTTTGTGTGCTTATTAGCCATTTGACAGTCTTCTCTGGAGAAATGTCTTTTCAAATCCTTTGTCCATATTTCATTTGGATTAGTTGTCTTTCTACTGTTGAGTTGTAAGTGTTCTTTATATTTTCTGGATAATAGGTTTCTATCAGATCTATAATTTACAAGTATTTTCATTTTCTTAATACTGGCCTTTGATGCACAAAAGGCTTTTGTTTAATTGATTTATTTATTTGAGAGAGTATGCACAAGTGGGGGGAGGCACAGAGGAAGAGGGAAAGGGAGAAGCAGACTCCCTGCTGAGCTCAGAGTCTGACTTGGGGCTCCTTTCCAGGACCCTGAGGTCATGACCTGGGCCAAAGTCAGACCTTCAACCAACTGAGCCACCTAGGTGCCCCTGATGCACAAAAGCTTTTAATTTTATGAATCAATTTATCTAGTTTTCCTTTGTTGTTTGTGCTTTTGGTGTCATATTAAGAAACCATTGCCTAATCCAAAGTCAAAGAACTCTGTAAATAGAGTTTTACACTTTCAGCTTTTACATTATAGTTAAGATCCATTTTGAGTAAATTTTTATATCTGTTGGAAGGCAGATTATTTTGACACCCTTGTTGAAAATCAATTAACCATAGATTCATGGCTTTACTTCTGGACTCTCAATTCTAGTCCATTGATCTATATGTCTATCTTTATGCCAATTCCACTCTGTCTTGATTACTGTAGCTTTGTAATGAGGTTTGAAATTGGGAAGTTCAGTCTTCTGACTTTCTTAATTTTTATTATTTTATTTTATTTTTTAAAAGATTTTATTTATTTATTTGAGGGAGAGAGCATGCACATGAGCAGGGGGGGAGGGGCAGAGGGAGAAGTAGACTCCCTGCTAAGCAGGGAGCGGCAAGTGGGGTTTTATCCCAGGACAATGATGAACTGAACCAAAGGCAGACGCTTAACTGACTGAGCCACCCAGGCGCCCCCGACCCTCTTAATTTAAAAAAAATTGTTTTGACTATTCTGAGTCCCTTGCATTTCACTACAAATTGTAGGGTCAGCCTGTCAATTTCTGCAAAAACAAAACAAGACAAAACAAAACCAGCTGGAATTTCAATAGGGGTTGTATTGAATCTGTAGATCAGTTTGGAGTGTATGGCAACCTTAAGAATATTAACACCAACAACACATGATGTGTTTCCATTTATTTAGGTCTTTAGTTTCTTTTAAGGATGTTTTGTAGTATACTACAAAATAGAGATTGTATATTGATTGCAATTATATTAATATATAACATCTATTCCGTTTCTTTAAAAAATATTTATTTATTTATTTGAGAGAGAGAGAAGGGGGAGGGGCAGGAGAGGGAGAGAGAATCTTCAAGCAGACTCCTTGCTGAGTCCAGAGCTCAAGGCTGGGCTGGATCTCAGGACCCCAAAATCATGACCTGAGCTGAAATCAAGAGTCAGACGCTTAGCCAACTGAGCCAACCAGGTGCCCCATAATACCTAATCCATCTTGCTTCTAAAACTTCCGACATATAAATATTGGATCTCCTGGATCTTTTTAAAAATATTTTTTATCTTTTTTTCCATGTTTTCTACTTTTTTTTTTTTGGTCCTGCATTCTGGAAGGACTCTTTGAGATGGTCTTATAATTCATTAATTCAGTTTTCAGCAGTATCTTTTCTTCTATTAACTGCTTCTGTAGTCTTTTCAACTTAAAATATTCATGTACTTTTTAATTTCTGAGGATACTCTCGTTCTCAGATTGTTCTATTTTCATGACAGCCTGCCCTTATCACTCTTTAAATTTCACTAAGAACATGAACAAGATTCTTTTTTTAAAAAAGATTTTATTTATTTATTTGAGAGAGAGAGAGAGTGCACATGAGAGGGGGGAGGGTCAGAAGGAGAAGCAGACTCCCTGCCGAGCAGGGAGCCTGATGTGGGACTCGATCCCAGGACTCCAGGATCATGACCTGAGCCGAAGGCAGTCGCTTAACCAACTGAGCCACCCAGGCACCCGAACAAGATTCTTTAAAAATGTCTTCTCCTATTTCCTGCATTAACTCCATTTTAGTGAATGATATCTGCTTTAATTTGGCCTCTTCTTTCAAATGGTAGATTCTGTCTTTATGATTAGTGATATTTTTTATCTGCTCATATTTATAAATGAAGATCTAGATCATTCAGCATTGGTAACTGGCATCCCATCTGAAATTAGAGAGACCACTGTTCAATTCCCCACAGTGAGTCTTACCCTCTGAGGATGGTGGTGCTAGGTTGGAATTTGGTTTCCCTTCAGTGAATTGGTCCTGAATGGGAAAGTAGTGCCGATCTTTCTCTTAGATAATCGTTGATGATGCACAGGATGCTGAGTCACCAAGCTTCAAGCCTTAAGTTGAGAGAAAAAGGTACAGGACGAGGAAGCAAGGAAATAAAGTATTTGAAACTATGCCCAGGAAAGAACTTTGGGTGTGACTGTTGGCACATGGAACTCAATGGAAGCAAATAAATATGAAGTCTACTATATGTCTGAGGGAACTGTATTGTCAGATAAGCCACAAGCCTCACTTTAAAAACCTTTCATTGTAAAAACACTCTCAGGACCCCAAACTTGTACCACCAGGAAATGAGCTATGAAAACTGTGGGAATTCTCCAAGGAGGGAATACTTCCCAATGCCCACTTCAGATGTGGCCATGAAGGATATTGAACAAGACAGAGTCTTCCAGAGTGTGGAACAAGGGCTACAGAAATTAATGCAAAAGGGTGTTCATCCTTGAAAGCAGAACCAGGATGTAATCATAGGGCTTCTCCCATTGCCGAGGCAGAGGATCATCACGATAATGACTTGGAAGGATTCTATTATTTATAAGACCCTACCTGCTGTGAATCTCATATTTTCCCTGCATTTGAATTCTGATGCAGAATATCTATTACGGAGAAGCATTTGGGAATCATTGTTATGGGGAAGAGTGGAGGGATTTGCAGCAGTTAACATTTTATAGTTTGCCAGGTACTGTGCATTGTCTCAATCTACATAGCTACTCTCTGAGGTATGGACTATTGTAATGTTATTCTACAGATGGGAACACTAAGCTGGAGTCAAGTAACTTGGTCAAGGTTACATAATTGGTAGGTCTTGGAGCCAGGATTCATTTATTTTTTTTTTTTTAATTTTTTTATTGTTATGTTAATCACCATATATTACATCATTTGTTTTTGATGTAGTGTTCTATGATTCATTGTTTGTTCATAACACCCAGTGCTCCATGCAGAATGTGCCCTCTTTAATACCCATCACCAGGCTAACCCATCCCCCTACGCTTCTCCCCTCTAGAACCCTCAGTTTGTTTTTCAGAGTCCATCATCTCTCATGGTTCGTCTCCCCCTCTGACTTACTCCCCTTCATTCTTCCTCTCCTGCTATCTTCTTCTTTTTCTTTTTTCTTAAAATATGTTGCGTTATTTGTTTCAGAAGTACAGATCTGTGATTCAACAGTCTTGCACAATTCACAGCACTCACCGCAGCACATACCCTCCCCAATGTCTATCACCCAGCCACCCCATCCCTCCCACCCCCAACCACTCCAGTAACCCTCAGTTTGTTCCTGAGATTAAGAATTCCTCATATCAGTGAGGTAATATGATACATGTCTTTCTCTGATTGACTTATTTCACTAAACATAACACCCTCCAGTTCCATCCATGTCGTTGCAAATGGCAAGATCTCATTCCTTTTGATGGCTGCATAATATTCCATTGTGTATATATACCACCTCTTCTTTATCCATTCATCTGTCGATGGACATCTTGGCTCTTTCCACAGTTTGGCTATTGTGGACATTGCTGCTATAAACATTGGGGTGCACGTACCCCTTCGGGTCCCTACATTTGTATCTTTGGGGTAAATACCCCGGAGTGCAATTGCTGGATCGAACGGTAGCTCTAATTTCAACTGTTTGAGGAACCTCCATACTGTTTTCCAGAGTGGTTGCACCAGCTTGCATTCCCACCAACAGTGTAGGAGGGTTCCCCTTTCTCCACATCCCCGCCAACATCTGTCGTTTCCTGACTTGTTAATTTTAGCCATTCTGACAGGTGTGAGGTGGTATCTCATTGAGGTTTTGATTTGGATTTCCCTGATGCCGAGCGATGTTGAGCACTTTTTCATGTGCCTGTTGGCCATTTGGATGTCTTTTTTGGAAAAATGTCTGTTCATGTCTTCTGCCCATTTCTTGATTGGATTATTTGTTCTTTGGGTGTTGAGTTTGATAAGTTCTTTATAGATTTTGGATACTAGGCCTTTATCTGATATGTCATTTGCAAATATTTTCTCCCATTCTGTCGGTTGTCTTTTGGTTTTGTGGACTGTTTCTTTTGCTGTGCAAAATTGGAGCCAGGATTCAGAGTGCTCACTCAACTCTTACACATTTGATAATCACAGAAGTCTATTGGGCATGATGAGGGGTATACAAACCCAGAAGGGATTTATATATAAACAAATAAATTTAGGGCAAGGGAACGTATTATCTAATAAAGGAGACATTAAAAATTTTTTTAAGGATTTTATTTATTTATTTGACAGAGAGATAGAGAGAGAGCACAAGTAAGCAGAGTGGCAGGCAGAGGGAGAGGGCAGGCTTCTCTCGGAGCAGGGAGCCTGACACCGGGCTCAATCCCAGGACCCAGAGATCATGACCTGAGCCTAAGGCAGATACTTAACTGACTGTGCCACCCAGGTGCCCCTAAAATGTTTTCAATCTACCAGAAATAGATTAGCATCACTAACTTTTAACCTTGTTAGGGACTTGTTTTGTTTATTGATGAATAGCCAGTTCCCACTATACCATCTGGCTCACAATACATGCTCAATAAATATGTGTCGAATGAATGAAGAATGACTATCAGAGTTCTATAATATTAATCTAAGGTTCTCGAGCAATTGTGCCAAATTTGCCTTTACATCTCCAGAGCCTAGCATGCTTGGCACTCCACAATGGTCCTTGAACTAAACTGAAAGAAAATTGCACTGTGGTTTTACTTTAAGGCTGCTCATTGTTCCCAGTTTCCTTATCTTTAAAGTTGATAGTGTCCCTCTCCCCAACTCTACAGACCTTGTGAGGGATTGAGTTTTTCAAAAGATTCTTTCACCTGCTTTAACCTCTTGTGTGCTTATTTCATATTCACAAGGTCAACTTGAAATCTCAGATTTCTACTGTCATTTCCACATGTATGTATAGTTCTCATGGTGAGTCTGGATTCCTTTTTGATATGTTGAACTATACTGCTAATCATCTGCATCTTTCTATGTTGTAGTTGTTTAAAAACCATATTGATTTCATTTACTAAGACTGTATTGTGTGCAAGATCCACAACTGTGGGAATACAGCAGTGATTGAAAGCTGTGTTTCCTGCCCCCGTGGCATATTAAAAGTGTTTCTATGTGAATTTAAAGACCCGACAATAGGGATTCAATTGTAAAACAAACCAAAAAACCATTTCTGCTTCTTATCACCACAAGGAACAAAATGATTTTAAAGAAAATGGCAGTTGAGTGTCTCTTCCCAGTGGAGGAGGGATAGAAGACAAATGAAAGCACAAACAAATCGCTTGCTTTTGCTAGTCATAACTGAACTATGCCTTAAGTTATTTTCTGGTGATTCCAGACTTCTGGTCAATTCCCTCTGGATCGACCAAAAGGGGGGGGGGGCGGCGATTGCATTTCGGCTCGTTAAAAAAAAAAAAAAGGCAAGACAAGCAAACAAAACGTACTGAGTTAGAGCTCATAGAGATCATATGAGATCTACTTTAATTGAAGTTGTCTTTAAACTATAATTGACAATGATATCGTAAGAATAGACTGATAAGCAACCCGCCCGAGACTGGGTGCCGCTGTAGCTTCCTTATTTCCACCAACATGCTGAGCTACCCGGGGCTATACTTGTCCCCCAGGCACTAAAAGTAGATCAACTTTTCTTTACCTAGACTCTTTCACCACATCCAGCATGGAGCTGTTTCTTCCAGGGGGTGGGCAATTCAGTAAAGGAGTCTAGTAGCCTATCTCTGGCAACAATGACAGTTTTTAAAATGGAGCTACATCTCTACTAACAGAAACCACCAGCTGTGAAAAGTGGAGCTCAATCTGTCACTATCGGCCGAGCATCTCTTGAGAACGTTTGCTCCCGCAGCACCCGTCATGGTCCAGGGCCTGCTGGAAGTGGCTGCCGGTAAGGGCGGACGATCCCTCCTGGTCCGGGAAGCTCAGGACAAGCCGTTGCGAGCAGGGAGCCTCCCCCAGCGCCCGGTCGGGGTCCGCCGGCGGGAGGGCATGCTCATCCAGGAGGTGCAAAAGTCGGCTCTGGCCCGGAGTTCCCGGGTTTGTTTGGTTTTGTCCGCGTCCTGCCCCCCGTCCTACCCCCCTTCGTGCAAAAGGCCAAGGGTTTTTGACCCACCCTTGCCCAGGCCGAGTCTCTGTCCTGCGGACAGAGAAAGCCATCACGCAATGAAGTGAGAGCACTCTGTGAATGAATGCGGAATCCGCGAGAAAATAATTTTTCTTCCTGGCTGAGCGCGTCAGCCGCACTCTGGGGGGCAATCCTCTTTCCCAGAAGACCCCCTCCACACCACTACCCTCCACACCCCACAGTGGCCACACACATCATTTGTGCCGTGGAGTTTGGAAATGGAGGCGTGAGCACAGTGGACTGAGGAGGGGAGGGAGCGTCGTTGGAGAGGGTGGGGAGGGAAATGTGCGCCCACTACTCTCAAGGAGGGCAAGGGAGCCCTAAAGGCCACTCGCGGGCGCGAGGGCGGCAGGAGGCCGAGAGGCGGGGCGGGGGGAGGGGGCGCGGGGGTCCCCGCCGCGGAGGTTCTGGGGAAGCGGGAGGGGCAGCACCTGAGGAATCCGCCTCCGGCCCCGGCGGCCGCCGCCTCGCTCCGCCCCGGGGAACTGAGCGCGCGGCGAGCGCGCCTGCCAGAGAGACGCCAGCCACCGGCGGCGCTAGCACCTCGGAGGAGGGCGGCCGGAGCGAGCGCAGCGCAGCGCCGGGACCCGGACTGGGGGTGGGGAGACGAGCCCCGGCCGAGGCGAGGGCCACCCCCTGGTCCTCTGCCCTAGCGCCCCGCCAGGGCCAGGTGAGCGGCTGAGGGGGCTCCGGGGCGCGGGCGCGGGGAGGTGAGAGGTCGCGAGCCGGGCGCGAGCGCACGCCTCTGCCGGGCAGGAGCTGCCCTTTGGCGGGCTGTGGACACCCTGCCTGCACGGGGAAGCGCTGCGGCTGACTTTTTCTGGAGGACTGGGAAGGCGGAGCGGGGGTGTGAGCGCCACTGTGTTTGCGTGGCGAGGTCAGGCGCCACTGGCAGCCTCGGATCCAAACTCCTTCTCCCCGCCGCCTCGCGTCAGCCCTCTGAGGGGACCCAGCCCGTGCGGTCCGCGCCCGGAGGCCAGAGGCCTGTCACCGCGGGCTCTTCTCGCTGCCTTTGTGGCGGGAGCGAGGAAGCCCGAGCGTGGGATGGGAGAGGCTGCGGCGCGGCGGGGAGCGCCGAGGCGGAGGCGGCGGGGGGCGCGCCACTGTCCGGTCTCCCCGAGCCTAAGGGGCTTGTGAGGGGCTCGCCTGGCGGGTGGACCGCAGGCAGGGAGGCACGGAGGTGACGGGGGGGGGAGGGGGGAGATGGAGAGAGCTCGGCTTGGGAAAGTTGAGAGCGTCCAGCGGTGCCTGGGCGGTTGCTCAGTGTCCATTGGTTTCTTTTCTCCACACCCAATGTCACTTCGTCACGAGCGCGCGCGCGTCTCCAGCCATCGTTTCCATTTTTTCTGTGAGTGGTGGAGGACCACTCTTAATCGGAATGAGACACAAAGGGTTGTGTTGACAGCTGACCCTGACACAAGTAGACGGCGAGATGAGGTGTGTTCTGTGGACTGGCAAGGGTGATGATGAGGCAGTTTGTTAAAGTAAATCAATTCCCTTAGACCCTCTTCCGAGCACCATTAAATTATCTGTATAGATTCAGTTCGTGGGGCTTCTCAGTTAAATCGAGCCCAAGTAAGGTCCAGAACGATTCATCTGCACGGGAACAGCTGCTGTCTCCAACGGAGGTGGACGGATCCTGGAGAAACTCATTCAATCATGCTCCTTTCCTGTATGAACGTGACTGTCACAAGGTCCTTAACCACCCTACCCCAGCCCTCTGACTCCTGTCCAAAAGACAGAAACCAAATTTTAATTTCTATTTTTCACACCTTTAGAGCCCCGCCCCAAATCCCACTTAAATCTCATATTAAAACCTAGCCGTTTGAATGTGGGGAAGAAATTTTCCGGAAAAATTTTTTAAATTAAATGCCCCCTTAAAAGACTCTCATCCCTCTGAACATTTTCTTATACTTTAGATCCTGGAATTCTGCTTTGAGTTTTGTGACTGTGGTGTTCTTTTTCTTTCTGAAAATTTCTATGTGATTTTCTAAGTTGCAATACTGGAAAGTTATTTAAAAGAGAAAAAACATCAAAATAATTGTTTCGTTGAAAATGTTTAGTAATAAAATTACGAGGATATAGGCATGTGTTTAAAGGGACATTTTAAATTAATATTGAAAAGTAATGTGCATAGGGTAAGAATTTCACAGTGTAAAGTAAGTTTTCTCTTTCCCACTCCATACTCTCAATGTCCTCCTTCCCAGAGGCAACCACTGTTGCCAATTTCTTGTATATTCTTCCATACATCTTCTATTAAAATGGAATTAGATTATGGAAATAAAGGATGAAAGGCATGGAGTATAAGGAAAGACCGAACTACATATCAATGGTGATGACTATGCAATATCCACTCATGATGACTTTAGAACCTTGTATTTGGCCTAAGGCACTTACTACAGTGGAAGATCAGTTAGAATGCTAAAAATCTTGAAACAAGTATACTGTGGAAAGCAGAACTGTTAAACTATGATCCCTGCCCCTCCCCTCACATCACTGATTTCTCTACACTGTTTTTAATAACCTTTTAAAAAAAATTTTTTCCCTCCATTTTGGAACTCTTTATGAAGTAAAGGATGAGCACTATAACTTACTCCATCCAGTGAAGTATATTATTGGAAGACATTGAAAAGACCTATGTATACACTCCCATGGACATAACATAATATGAAAATTTAATGGTAAGGGAGAAATACGAAGGCCAAGTTTAAGATATTTGGTCACATCTAGTTCCAGGCTTGCATTTACCATAAACTAACTAAGTGAAGTAACTTTCTTAGAAGTGCTTTTGTTTCCCCTCTCAGTTAAATAAACGGATTGAACTACTTGGTTTCTAAGGGTCCTTTTAAATCCAAAATTTTATTACTAAAATAGTCATTCTTAGATGTTCTGAGACTGGCTAAGGATAACCCAGTTGGACCTGTGTGTACTAGACAGTAGAGTGACCAAAAGAATATTCCTGATTTGTAGATTCATCAAAAAGAAGTTAGAGGTGTTTAAACTACATTCCTGTTCTTAAGAGATTGATGTCATTGAAGAACAGCTACTTCATTTTCCCACAAAATATCTGTTATGATAGAGGCCAAACCCTAAGCTGAATAGGCCTCTGTGTATCACCTTTTATGGCTAAGGAGAGTGAATTTTTTTCACAGCTCATGGTGCCATTTTTAGGGAAATTACTCTTACCAAACTCTTACTTTTCTTTTTGGTAAGTGGAAATAAAGTTCACTTATCTACTTCAAAAGAAGTTCACATTATTTACTTAGTAATTCCCACAAGCATTTAGAATGTGAATATCCCTACAGCTGTTTTATTTACTTTATAAGTATTCACTTAGAGATCATGTTCTTAGTAGGAAACTTTTCTAATCTCTAAAACACCTGCAAACTCTAGGCTAATGATCCCTGGATGGGTGCAGGGAGCTGAGGAGTGATTGCAACGTTATGAAAGTAAGAAGAATTAGTTGATTTTAGTCACTATATATGATCTCAATTAAGGTTTTTCAAAAGTACACTGTAATAAGTCAGTCAGAGAAAGACACCATGATTTCTCTCATATGTGGAATTTAAGAAACAAAACAGATGAACATATGGGAGGGGGGGAAAGAAAAAAGAGAGAGGGAAACAAGCCATAAGAGACGTAAAGATAGACAACAAACTGAGGGTTGGTGAAGGGAGGTGGGTGGGGGATGGGTTAGATGGGTGATGGATATTAAAGATGGCACTTGTTATGATGAGCATTGGATGTTGTATGTAAGTAATGAATCACGGAATTTTACTCCTGAAGTCAACATTGCACTGTTTGTTAACCAACTAGAATTTAAATAAAAATTTGAAAAGAGAAAAAAAAGCACACTGTAAATGGTGATTGCAAAAATCATTGATGTTAAGAAGGAAGTCTCATACTTTAGAGCTTCAGAATCACCGATAAAGATATTATGTAATTACTTTGAATAAGTCTGTAATATGAATAAATTATTAGTGAAGTTTTAGGAATGTTTGATTGGGATGATAAGAATATAAACTAGAAAAATGGGTTTGTAAGGGTGCTTAGAGTAATCTTGATTGACAAGACTGACAAAAACAAAAGAAAAATAAGTACTAGCAGGAAGTTCTAAAATGGTAGAAGTTTTTGTTTCTTCCAGCTCCCTTCTCAGTCTTGCCATATGAATATATATTTTTACAGATGTCTTATGTTACAGATACATTTCTATCCTGATTTTATATCAACAGTTTTTATACCTTATTCCCTATTATTTGTAGAAATTTTATAATAGTTTATCCAATTAATGTACCATAATTTACTTAACCCTTCCTCTACTTGGGAATTTTCCAGTATTTAAAAGTAATATGATGACTGTCCTCATGAATGTAACTTTCTTCTCCTTCTTCTCCTTCCTTCCTTTCTTCCTTCCTTCCTTTGGATTATTTCTTCAGAGAGGCTGTAATGATGTAGTTGTAAATGGGTGGACTCTAAAATTAAAGGTTCAGAGTTCAAAACCTCACTCCATCACTTACTGGCAAAATTTATTTATAAATATTTCTCTCAGAACTTTAGCTTCCTAACTTATAAAACGGGTATACTAATAGTTCTCTACAAAGTTAAGATAAAAAGCAATAGTGTGATGAAAACACAAGTAAATGTTAACTCTTATTTTTAATAGAACATTTCCAGATTCCTGGTTATTTCAATTACTTTCCAAAAGGATTATGTAAATTTATACTGTCATTAACAATCTATGTGCATGCTTATGTCGTTTTAAAACATTTATGTTATTGTGACTAATTTGATCAATGTAAAATTGTATTCCTTTGTTTTGATTTGTATTTCTTTGGCCTTGTGCAGAGTGAGAGGTGTTTTTTTCAGCAGTATTTGCTACAGTTTTCTAAATGGGGTGATAGACATTTTACCACCTCAGTCATTTTGAACTGGACTATAAGCTGGCATATAGGACAGGTCAGTTATACTGCTAATGAAGACTGAATCAAATGTTCCAATAGTTCCTTTCAAATTAATTGCAGTTTGTTTGTTTGTTTTGTATTTTCAGTCTATGGTAACTGTTATTAGTCATTATTATTTTAAATCTTTGGAAAGTAGCTGCTAAAGTTAATAATGTATCAATTCTACCTAACTGAAAATGCAGTCTTCTTTTTTTTCCCTTTGAGGGGCTGATTTATAATTAACGTTATTGTGATCACAATTTGGTGGATTTTTACTAGGAATGCTTCTCAAAACTTGGGGAAAAGAGTCGGGGAGAAAGTTTCATGAGCCCTAATCATGGTATCTTTTGGCTACAAATGGATAATGAAGTTATTCCCTCTGACTTGAGTTCTTATATAGTCAAGGTAATTTAGACTACACAAAAGCATGCCCTTGTAAGTTCTGGCGTTCCAGCAGCCCTGATATTTCTGGCAAACACACACCCAATGTGGATAACAGCAGCTCTTTGTGCTGCTGAGCCCCAGGAGGGCTCCCTATTGTGTACTCTTCCTTCCCTCCCATTCTTGACTGACTGGTGATAGCAACTCCTCCAAGTCCAGATGTGAAGCTCTCACAGCGACTCCTCTCTTCTACCCAACTCTGTATTTACCCCTACTACCTACCCCTTCAGCATATTTACTTTTGCCCTATGATATGGAGATTCAGTATCTTTTCAAGGTTATGGTTTTCAGATCTTATTTTTTAAATTTTCTATGCTTTATAAATGTCTTCAACAGTCCTTACAATAGAGACTATAGGCATGATTAACATAGATTAACACATAATCAGCGCTTGATAAATGTTTGTTGCTGTGAACCATATCTTTATATGGTCTTTTCTCTTCCTGGGCATGGTTCTATTTTTATGGTACCAGTCTGGAGAAGCAAGTTCCAGTTGTGTCCTGGATTGTTGTGTTTGCCTATATTACCCAGTTTGGGAGTTAGGAAACCTGCTTGCTCTAGCTCTTTTAATTTCTTATGTATTTGGGTAAATTCTTAATTCCTGTACCTTACTTTCTTATGTAAAATGAAACTGATAATTACTGCTCTAATTATCAACCTTCTGCACAGGATTGTTGTAAAGATAAAAAGAAATAATAAATGTGGACATGTTTTGGGAAGAAAGGTTGTATAAATTCATAAGAAAAAAAAAGGTTGTTAAAATTACACATTATCATTATACTTCAGGAGTGTCCATACCTTTGAGAAAACTTCACCTCAGTGTACAGCTGCACTTGGAGCTTGGAGTTAGATGAAAATTCTTGGGGTCCAACCCAAACTATTCAATCAGAAACTCTGGGGACAGCATCCACTGATCTGCATTTTAGGGGCACCTGGGTGGCTCAGATGGTTAAGCGTCTGCCTTCGGTTCAGGTCATGATCCCAGGGTCCTGGGATCGAGTCCCGCATCAGGCTCCCTGCTACGTGGGTAGTCTGCTTCTCCCTCTGCCTCTCTCTCTCTCTCATGAATAAATAAATAAAATCTTAAAAAAAAAAAACCACAACAACCATTCTGGTGCTGAACCACTGCTTTAGGGAGTAGGAAATGTCAACAACCACTAGAAAAATGTTCTTCTGTTAAATATTAGTTATAAAATAACCCAGAAATATCATAACATCATTTTTGCATGCCAAGTATGAAATGAAATTTAGCTATTATTATTAGCTGCTGTTTGCCTTTTAGTCTCTCAAAATTCAACTCAGAGGAATTGTATATTCGGGTGCCTCTCGGGGTCAAGTAGGTAATCTGAATGAGTGAAGCACCTGTAAAATAATATGGGCTAACGGGTTCTGGTGGACAGGAAGTCTGAAGACAGTAGAATTTCTAAGACTTCACTGATTTTTGCCCCATGGGACTGTGTGTCACTGTTGCCAGATGATTTCATTTTTCAAATGGAGCTGAAAATTCATATTTTTAAATGAGTTTAAATGTTGCCAAGAAATTGTAAGAAGACATAGGGACCCAACAAAACAAATTTGGAAAGCTAGATAATTTCCAACCTCTCAGTTAATTAACATGGGTGAAAATATTTGCATTTAAATGAATATGACAGAAGAAATAGACCTGTTCAGTATTATTAATAAAGAAATACATATGAAAACCACACACTTTTAACCTTTCAGTTTATAAAGATTCAATAGATCAGTAAAATTTAGTGTTGGCAGTGGGGTAAAGAATGGTCACTGTTGTACACTAAGAGTGAAAGCAAATACTTACAACTTTTCTGGAGAGTAATTTGGCATAATGGATCAAGACTTAAATGTCTATTCTTACCCTGTCCAATATGGTAGTTCCTTGCCACATACAACTATTTAAATTTAAATTAATATTAAATAAAACTAAAGATTCAGTTTCTCAGTTTTGTTAATCATATTTCAAGTGCTTTATAGCTGCATGGGGCTAGTGGCTACCTATTGGACTGTGAAGATATAGAAGATTTCCATCATTGGAGAAAGTTCTGTTGGGCAGCTTTGGTTCTGACTCAAATTTCCCTTCTAGGAATTTGCTAGAAAGAAAAAATTAGACAAATGCACAAAGGAATATGACAAAAATATCACCCGAATCTTTACTTATAGGGTAAAAAATTAGAAACAAACTAAACATCATGTTTTTATTAAAAATTAGGTTGCAGTAAATATCCATGATATATAGATAAGTGAAAAATAATCTTATTGTAGAACCATTTTATTTATGTGGGTAGATAGCTTAAGTACATAGAGATTAGTTTTTCTCTTCTGAGATGCATATGAGTAGAATGAAGCTTTCAGAACTCTTTTTTTTTAAAGATTTTTATTTATTTATTTGACAGAGAGAGAGAGCAAGAGCAGGAACACAAGCAGGGAGTGGGAGAAGGAGAAGCAGGCTTCCTGCTGAGCAGGGAGCCCGATGCGGGGCTCAATCCCAGGACCCTGGGATCATGACCTGAGCCGAAGGCAGACGCTTAACGACTGAGCCACCCAGGCGCCCCACTTTCAGAACTCTTTTTTTTTTTTTTTTTATGAGAGATAGAGAACATGAGAGGGAAGAGGGTCAGAGAGAGAAGCAGACTCCCTGCTGAGCAGGGAGCCCGACGTGGGACTCGATCCCAGGACTCCAGGATCATGACCTGAGCTGAAGGCAGTCGCTCAACCAACTGAGCCACCCAGGCACCCCACTTTCAGAACTCTTTTAGCCTGCAGCTCTTCTTATCCAGTAGAATAGGCTGGCTTTCACTAAACCATGGGCAGAGCTGCTTGATAACTCTCCAGGCTGTGTCAATATCACGTGGGTTCCTGTTAGAAATTCAAAATCTCAGGCCCCACTGCAAGCCCATTGACTCATCAGAATCTCAGGCAGGGCCCAGGAATCTATATTAACAAGCTGTCCACCTTCTGGCTGGATTTGCCTCCTATCGCTGAATGTTTCAAGCTTCATTTGTTTTGTTTTGGCCAAGTGAAATCTCTTTGAACTTTGTCCAGGTGCCATTCTAGGTGCTGAGGATACCACAGTGGAGAAAACTAACAAATGATTCCTGCTCTTATGGGAATCAAACAATAAGCAAGAGAAAACGAGTACACTGTTGTATTTTAGATTGCGAGAAGTGCTAGAGAGGAAGATGAAGCAGCAAGGGGAATTAGAAGTGAGATAGGAGCTGTGATTCTCTATAAGGTGTCACTGAGATGTGACACCTGAGTGAAGTCCTGAAGTCTGTGTGAATCATTGGAAAGTTGAGAGGAAGAACATTGTCACCTGTTGTGGGAGGGGTTAGCAAGGAGGCCAATGCCACTGAAGGGGAGAGGCAAGTGAGGGAGTGAGTGGGGGATTAGGTCAGAGAAGTAGTCTAGATCTTTTGACTTCAAAATTCTTTGTTCTCTCTAGTGTACCACACTTCTCAAATTCTTTGGTTAATCAGTTTGTAAAGAGATCAGACATCCTTAAATTCACTGTTCTTCAGTGCGATCTGTCAACACCTGCCTTACTTGCCTAGGGTGCTTGTTAAATGAGGATTATTTGTCTCTTAACCTATTGAATAAGAGTTTCTGGCGTGGGACCCTGGAATGTACATTTTAACAATCTTCCCAGGTGATTTTATGGACGTAAGAATCTTAGAACCACTCCTCACAATTATCATCCCGGGCATTTAGTTTTTATAGAGCAGGAATGCCTAAAATTGTCACCACTGTCTGTAGAGGTCACGATGTGAAGAAAAGATGTAATTGGTGTAATATCTCATTTATTTCTTATTTTTAAACCAAGTAAACCAATACTACTTATAGTAAGTTTATGTCTGTATCTCTGTTGGAATATTCAGGGAACTAGGAGGCTATTACTGTCATTCTTATCCACCACAGAGGGTGGGTGAACCTTTTCACTTCAGGGTTCTGTCTCCCCCTCATCTGGTCTGTTTTTTTCAAAAGGGCAAATTCAGATGTATTTGATTTTTTCATCATGTCTTCTTTCTCCCTCTCTCTCCCTCTCTTTCTTTTTTACCTCTTGTTTCTTCTTCCCTTCTTGAAATCTAACCATCCTAAATTAAACACAATTAACATTTTGGTGGCAATTCTTTTATGCACATATTCAGTGTATTTATATATATTCACCAACACAAGTAATTTTACATCATGGGATCATATTCTGTTTTTCAAAAAACTGTAGTCACATCTTTTTAAAAATTCAGGGAGCCTAAATTCCCTCTGTACCCTCCCCTTTGCTCCAACAGTGTGGCCAATCTGCTGTTTATTTTGTTATAACTTTTCCATGATCATGTAACCTTATATTGTCTGTTTTCAGCATTTTATCTATACTATCATACTTTATATATCTAATCTATCATTACATACATATTAAAAATCATGTTTCTTTTTTCACTTAATAATGAAACACAAGGGATATACTTCTAAGTCAACTGGCATAGCTTTTATTCTTTTTAATGACTACATGATATTATGTAGTATACATATTCCACAGTTAAACACCCATTACTTTATTGAAGGACATTTATTTTAACTAAACAGAAGACCCAGGTTCTTTAGGTCATTCTCTGACATGCTCAGCTTGATGGCATTTGTCTTCCATCTTTTCTCTTCATTATCCCAAGGTGTTATCAGCACACCCAAACCTCATACGATTTTGACTAGAGTCAGAAAAACGTTCTTTTACTTCAGGCTAAACTCTTTTTTGGAGAGTTTACCCACATACATAGATGTCCCAAATTGCATTGGCCAGAATTTACCACATGCTCATGTGTAAACCAGTCACTGATAAGGAAAATGGAAATACCATGACTGGTATAGAATAATCAAGATTCACCCTAGAGCCCGGGGAAAGGTGTCTTTACTCTTAGGTAAGCAGGTAAAACCTCTGGGGTTTTTCATATTGAAGCTCAGGAATGGTTCAATTAGGCAACTGGGCAATATGTACCATGAAATCCAGTTTCCTTCAAGGTTCTTCATAATCTGATCTCATGATAATCTAATATAAAACCTCTATTTTAGACAAGCCGATCAGTTGTCTCTCCTACCTATATATTCTGCTCATGTACATTCCTATCTATGGCTTGGCTCATGTTTCTCTTAGAAATCTCTTCTAGTTCTCCAGAGCTGGCTGTGGCTATTTAAACTAAAATTAATTAAGGTTAAATAAAATAAAAAGTTTAGTTTCTCCGGCACACTAATCACATGTCAAGAACTTAATGGCCACATGTGGATAGTAGCTACTATATTGGACAGCACAGGTGTAGAATATTCCTGCTGTTGCAAAAAGTTCTGTTGGACAGCACTGCTTTAGAGATTCTTGTAAATCATACCTATTATTTAACACCGTGTTTGCCAAACTATGGCCACCTATATGAGAATCAACTGGAAATGCTATTTAAATGCAGATTTTAAGCCTTAGGGGTAGGTCCCAGGCCGCTTTCATGCCCAGGAATGCTAAAGAACCACTGCCTTGAGGTCTAGTTTATTTTCTTTCTTTTATGGAAATACACTAAATATGGGAATTTTCATTAATTTTCTCCTACTCTAAACTTCAATAACATTCATAATTTATATATCACAGTTTTAGAATTGTATTATAGATATTTATATTCTCTATTTCAGAAAGCATTTTTTTCTGTTGATTAGAGGATAGGTCCCTTTAGAGAAGGTACTATGGCATTTTATAGTCTGTATTTTCTAAAATGTCTAATATGGTATTGGCTACATGGTAAATACAAAGTATTCACTGATTAATTACACTCTACAAAATTGATAGTCTACATTCTATGTGTAATTGGTAATTCTTTGAAAAATCATAACAGTGTCTGCAATATTGGAGATGGAAAATAAATGATGGTAAGAATATTTCCACATTATTCTTTCTCAATTACACTTGTTTGGCATACATCTGAAAATTCTGCATAGATTTCTGACACATATTATATGAAGATATTCCCTATAAAGGTTTAGATTTGCAGCATTTTTTTTTTTAATGGCTGTTTTAAAAAGTGCTCTGATCCCTTGATTCTCTAGTGGAACGTAAACTAATCAAACCTCTGGAGCCATAGCTCATGGAGAACTTGGTGTTGCAACTGAACTCCCCAGCTGAATAAGGGTTCATTTCCTAATCAACTAGAGAGTCTCAGGTAGCTGCTCTACTCCGATGATTCAGTAATCATTTGAAAATTGTTGGAGCAGGAGGTTACGGTCTTGGCATATTAGAGAATGGCTAGACCTGTATCTTCACAAGTTGGGGGACAGTGGAGGATCAAGGTAGACTAGTAATATTACTACTAGTAATTGTAATAATATTACTACTAGTAATTGTAATAGAACAGCAGCATTTCACTTAGGATTAATATAAGGAATGTTTCTTTTACATTCTCCTGTACATAATTTCACAGGTTGTATTGTTACCTGGGTTGATATGAAAACAAACAACTACATTTTCTGATAGGCTTGTCACCTTATAATATAAAATCAACCTAATTTCTTATTTAAGAAATAAAATCTCAGGGCGCCTGGGCGGCTCAGTCAGTTAAGCATCTGACTTTGGCTCAGGTCATGATCTCAGGGTCCTGGGATCAGGCCCCACATCTGCAGGGAGTCTGCTTGTCCCTCTCCTTCTCCCTCTGCCTCTCCCCCCGTTCATGCTCTCTGTCTTAAATAAATAAATAATCTTTAAAAAAAGAAATAAAATCTCTACTGAACAAATAACAATTTTCCTCTTAAACCCTTGATATATTTTTGACTCTAAGGTGATTCGTAATTTGATTCCAAAAGTCACATTTCCAAGATAATGGATCAACTCACTAAACATGATGCCTGATACAAAATAGACCCTCAGGAAATGTTAGCTTTTTTCCTCATCAGACTTGCTGAGTTGTAGTCCTCTGACTTCATCAGAGAGTACCAATTTGTATTAACTGTTTTGCCTCTCAACTAATATTACCAAGTTCTTTATTTTCTAGAAAAGTTGGACCATGTAAATACCAACTTTTCTCCCCCATGTTCATATAAATGGAATGATCTAATACTAGGTGTGATATTTTCATAGCATTCTTGGTCAAAAGATGTAAGAAGTTGTTTGATATGGACAGGTGTTAAAGGGACCATCTGCACAATCTACTGAAGGCAAGTTGGAGTCTGGAAGCATGGTGTCTGGGTTATGGTATTTCAGATATTCTAAATGTTTGAGGTTTTTCTGCCATCATAAAGACTCATGAGTCAGTGGTATGCCTTATCTCAACCTCTCCCTCCAGAGAAAGAACTGTGACTGAACAGTGTACTACATGGTGTGGTTGCATATCTGGCATTTCAGAGAGTGTATATATATATGTCAGAGAATGTGTGCATGCACAAAACCTAGCCTTTAATAAAAAACAACCATAAAGGTCTTTAAGACCCATATAGTCTTCTCTACTTAGTCCCTTCCTACTATTTAATCATTTAATTTATAGCAGAAATGAGTTTAATCCAGTAATTTAATAACAGTTAATGTATAATACCTCAGGCATTGTGCACATATCATTTCTAACCCTCACAACAGCCTTGTAAAGTAGGCATCGTGATTCTTATTTTTACAGCTAAGAAAACTAAGGCTCAGAAAGGTTTAAGTAAATTTCACAAGAGGCTATGGGTAGGAGGTGGAAAAGTCAGAATTCAAACCTAGGGCTGGCTGTTTCCATAGCATTTGTTCTTTCCTCAAAAGTCATGCTCTTGGGTATGTGTCTTATTACTCAACTAGATTGTAAGATCTGGATGTCAGAAATTGTATCCTATGTTTTATATTATCCAGAAAGATAGCTTTTGGCAAATGTTGCTCCTCTTGCTGAAGATAGTGTAGATAGGTGCTAATGAGCCTATTAACTCTTTCAGACCACCAGGGGACCTGCTAGCACCTTATTTTGGAGAAACAGACTGTACCAAGGCTACAGCTTGGTTAGTTAGGAATGTAGTAGAGGTCAAATCTTGGATGTACTCACCAAGCATGAATGAACACTCCATGAGTGCAAGTACTTTGTCCCTTTGCTCACTACTCTGGTCTCCATAGCTGAAATAAGCACGTAATTGTTCCTTAATGAATATTTGGTAATGAATGAATGAATGGCTTCTGTAGGGACATGTTCCCTTTTTTCCATGGCTGTGGAATCCATCCTTAACCTGGGCCAAACTTCTTTCAGACTTAAGCCACTAACTCCAAGGGAGCTGGGAGAAGGAGCAGTAAATGGAGCAATGTAGGCTTATTACCTCCACTGGAAATACTGAAATGAGGCCCACGCCCTGTGGAAGCTAGGTCAGTAGCATTATCTTTTGAATAAAGGAGGCTAACAAGGAAAAATAAATCCAAAACAATTCTGTGGCAGAGATGAATGGAGATGCATTTCATTTTCTCTTCTTTTTGAGTTTTACAAAATGATATCTTTGTAATCCTCCAAACATGATCAGTTTATCATCAGATTTACTTATTTACAAGTTACCTGTATATTTTAGCTAATATAGGCTTCGAATTTGTCAATAAATATCCTAGTTAATAAAAAGTAATTGGAGTCAGGGCGCCTTGGTTGTGTAGTCGGTTGAGCATCCGACTCTTGGCTTTGGCTCCAGTCGTGAGATGGAGGGGCTCAGCACAGAGTCCACTTGAGACTCTGTCTCCCTCTCCCTCTGTGCACCCCCTCCCTGCCCCCACACTGTTTCTCTCTCTCTAAAATAAATAAATACATCTTTAAAAAATAATTGAAAGTCATTTATTTTCAGGATAATAATGCATGATGGAATAGAGCCATATAATTGAAATTCTGGAAAAAATGTTTTGAAAAAATGTGACAAATTTCTTGTACTGTATAAATGTTATAATTCATTTTGCTCATGAGATTTCAAATTGATAAGACTTCCAAAATCAAACAGCGTGGGCTTACTTTAGATACTGTTACATGGGAGATTACCAAAAATCTGTATGGTGTTTACCCTTGGGAAGCTAAAGTTCACGAATTGCAAACAGGCACCATAATTCTATCTTTTTTAAAAATTTTATTGTTATGTTAATCACCATACATTACATCGTTAGTTTTTGATGTAGTGTTCCATGATTCATTGTTTGCATATAACACCCAGTGCTCCATTCAGTACGTGCCCTCTTTAATACCCATCACCAGGCTAACCCATCCCCCAACCCCCCTCCCCTCTAGAACCCTCAGTTTGTTTCTGAGTCCATAGTCTCTCACCATAATGCTATCTTAAAGTTTGTGTTTAACCTGTACTGATTTTTTTAAGGCTTTGAACAAATAATTGGCAATAGCAATTATAATATCAAGCTTCCTCTCAGTTCATTTGGATAAAAAGTAATTGCTGTACCAAATACATTTGTCATTTCCTTAAAATTAATTTTTCTCTTCATAGTTTTCCTACTGAGCAAGATATTTTTATCCAGTGGGGATAATAGAATTCTCCATTGGGCAGGAAATTAACAATGAAAGTCAACTTAATAAGTCTTTATCAAGTACCTATAATTGGAATTGTGCTGTAGAGAAAGAGAAAGGAGAATAAAGAGCTATCTCTGACCTTAGGGGAGCCTACAATCTAGTTAAAATGCATTTATGTGGCTTTTGGTTTTGTAGATTCAGATCTAGTTTTGTTTTAACCACGTTCTTGAAACCATTACTAATGTAGTAGATTTATATAACATAATACGTAAGAGTGTGCCATTTGTTCTGTTACCAAAATTATAAAAGAATTCAAATGCACTGATATCTAATGGAGATTTAATGTCCATTCATTTTTTTAAACTAGAAGACATTTTTAACTTTGTTCATGAAGAATTGAATATAAAATTTGAAACAGTGCTGGTGATGTTAAGGAAATCATGGTATGAGTCTTAAGTTTGTTAGTGGCACTTCATGGACATTAAAGTATCTGTAAATAAAACAAAAACTCTGACATATATATTTTATATATATGAGTTTGGTCACTATTCAACTCATATCTTTTTTGTTGTCCTATAGAGCAGAAACTAATTTTAGTAAATAAGCTCATTTTGAGATGTTATTTATGTGGTAAATTTAAGGTATAAGAAATTATCATTTAGAGAGACAATAAGTAAAACTTCTTTTGACCTCAGTCTATGTTTAAAGCACATTTACAGTTATATGAGATTACTTGATACATTACTATTTTACTAAAGCATATAGATTATATTGAGAAATAATAAACATTTAGAGCACAGATCAAAAACATTTTCTTATAAATACAGTTCACTCTTTAGAAATTTGGATTCTCATCAATATTTCATCAGTGAAAGGTATGCACACTCTAATTTGACCCTTGATATATGTTTCTCATTATGTACAGTAATCAAAAATAATACTAATCAGTACCATATTTACCATAAATATGTTGCCTTTTTACAAATTTTCTTTGATCTGAATTAAATTTTCTACCTGAATTGTGGTCCACCAGAGAAAGGAAGATATGTGTTAAGGAAAGAAAAAAAAATGAATAAAATAAAAGACTTAAAGGATAATTAGAACTCAGTGCTATCTACAATAATATTTTGGCTTTAAACTCTCTTATTCTTTTATATTAGGGCTTATTAAAGAACAAGATCATAATTTAGTCTGCTAAATTCTAACTCATTACATTTATTTAGTCACTTATTGTTGTTACTATAGTGTTGTTTTTATCTTATTTAAAAGCTGGTTTTCTAGAAACTGACATGCATGAGAACTCTCTTCTGAGTTGACTTTTGTTAGTAGAATTCTGTTTTGTTATGTTTAAGGATACTTTTCCCTTAACTCTTACATTAAAGTGTTAACATATAAATCCTATTGCAATGATATGTAAATAAAACAGACTAAAAATAGTTGTGCAGTCACAATTTTCTCTTTCTAAGAATTAGAGATTTAAATCTCTTAAAACACTAATGTGTGTGGGATGGTTATGATAGTCCAGCTGCCTTTGTGTGTGTTTCATTTAAATGTAAATTCATCTTAGAGACTCTAAAGATGAGCTCAGAAAGTAGAGAATTTTAATTTGAATAGTCATTTTCTTTTTTTCACAAATACTGAAATAAATCCTTATTTTACACTGAAGAAAAAAACTTTTTAAACAGCCAAAACTGAACTACCTTATTTTGAAGGTTCTTAAGGGATTATTCATTTTTTCTCATTAGTAGTTTTTCCAAAATTATAAAATTATATTAAAAGAAAATTAATTTATATGCAGTAAAGGCACATATAACAGCAGTTCAACAATTTCCAGTATGATCTTGAGTATTATTTTGTGGTACTATGTAAAGGAAAATAGTAGTGTCTTAAAAAGAAATTAGGTTTCTGAAATGTATTTTAAATAATTAAATCTGAGATGTTAAAGAAAAAAAACTACTGAACCACAGTGACATGTATCAAACATGCACTTGTTTGTATACTATGTTTATATTTAGATTGTATTTTTAACCACTGCTTAAAATTTAGTCTGATACCATAATTATAAATCAACTTTCAGGAACAATTTCTGAGGGCCCGGTTTTGAAGAAGTTTACACTTTTCACTATTCCCTTTAACAGGAGGTCAAGATTCAAAGCTCTAACTTGGCTTCATTTTATACTCACTTGACGTTGTGTAAGCTAGAACGTTCTCTTAAGGGAGGTTACCTTGTATTGACTTTAGCAGCTTTTTCTACTTCCCTGCAATAAAACAGACCATTTGTGTGAGTTGCTGTTGATTGCATATTTTGAAGTCATTTTTGTCTTTAGCCATTGCATTACCAGCCTGTGATTATCTTGTGTAAAAAAAAAACAAACAGACAAAAAACTCTTTGATCTACCCTAACCTTTCTATATGTAAATTTTGGAAAAGTGGTTCCATAGCATGCCCATAAAATGTACTCCTGCATTGACATTTCCAAAGTAATTATAAAAAGGGTTATAAAGTTTACTAAAGGAATTGCTATATGTTGGTTGATAAAATTTACTTAGGTCACATAAATGTAAATATTTTCCAAGCAACTGTTATAGAGTCAAGGGTTCCCTTAAAAAAAAAAAAAGACTTTGTTTATAACTTAAATATCTTTCTTTTCTACAGTTAGGAAAGGTAAAGGAGTGTTTTCCGAATATTTTTATTGTGAGATCTTGAATTTTTATTTATGCCATTCTTTAATAATGTATCTTTCCATAGAGTGCTTGCAGATTTTAAGACACAATTCTGCATATTTAGCTTTAATTAATAGTTGCTGTTGAGAATTTAAAACAGTTTTATAGTAGGGGTATGAAATGTGTATTTACAGTAGTATCATAATTTATAGATTCTGTGATATGAGGTCAGGCACATTGGTTTATAATCAAACTCAGTAATTATTTTTGTTCATGGCTTGTAAAAAAAAAAAAACGTTTCCTGGATATAAACCACAAACTCTTTTTCGAGGTTATCAGTGGTCAGTTGGTGGAAAATGAGTGTGATAAGTTAGTATTCTCTAGGTTCATTCCTATTTGGTCTCATGGTTTGAGAAAAAAATAATAGATGAGAACAAATTGGTATGAATATTTTTATGAATATTTTGAATATTTGAATAAATTTTGAATAAAAATATGAATATTTTTAACTTGGTAAAATTCCATGCCATGTCTAAGAAACAAATATTGGGCTTCAGAGGTATTTTCCTTTCAAGAACTGTTATATAGCTATTTTCTCATTTAGCTTTTTATATGGACATTCTGTTTTACTAAATTAGATGGTGTTGAGGTGGGAGGTGGTATAGGTAATTGTAAAATGTTTATTTATACTTTCCCCGAAGTGTTATTACCTGGTAACTGAAAATGCTGTCTGAATCTATTTTTGTAGTGCCAGGGAGGGTGGGGGATGGGAAGAATGAAACTTGAATCAGTGACCATCTGGCCCAGATTTGGCTGATTTCCTGTGCACTGCCCTTTGTTTCAGCCAGACAATGGATTGTTCCTTTTACAGATAAGAACTCTGTCGATGACTTTGTGCTGAATCAGCAGGTTTGGTTTGGGATTTCAAGCATAGACTCATATTGAAGGGTTTTCTGTTGTTCTGGCATCACTATTCTTGTCTTCACATATTATAAAAATATACTTATGGTTCTTTTCAATAGTTTAATAGGGTGGTGGGATTGCATACAAGTCAAATTAATTGGGAATGTAGCTTTCTGGTTTGATATTGCCTTTCTCAAACATTGAAATTTTCCTTGTCTGCAGTTTCCAAAATTAATATCTCCCTGATTGTGATTTTTGATAAATCTTTATTTGGATGCTTCTTTATGTCTGAACTTGAATTTTCCACTTGAATCTTTGGTGATTTAAACTTAATGTTGTCCTAATCTGGGCTAGGCTTTGATGGTGTGGTTATTATGCAAACGTTAAGTTTTCTGTGACATCTGTTGACATATATTTGCAAATTACGTCTTAGGGAGTTAGAGCTATTTTCCTTACTTTAAACACTACATAATCATCAGGAGACCGTTAAAAAAAATGGTTATTGACTAGAAGCAGGGACCTTTGTTGCCCAGCATTCTAAGTAAGCCAACTACCAGTTTCAGTAGGTTATCTCAGAAGCAATAGAGATCAGAGTGTGGTTAAGTGTCACTTTTCCAGAGGGCAAGAGGACATTTCAAGGCTTCCATCTTGCTGTGTGTCCAAGAAGTATGAAAATAATAGTTTTTACTTCTGAAATTTTAGAAGGATTATTGGCAAAATTTAAGTCAATCTTTTAGTTCAACTCATCTCTTTATAGCTGAACTGCCAGCTAGCACTGCAATATAGAATTTTCTCCAGACAACGTTTTCTGAAACCACTTATAACTTTAAAATTAAGCATTGATCAAAATGGACTGCTTTGAGATCTAATCTGTAATTCTTTTGTGTAGATAAAGGAATATTCGTTAGGTAAAATCAAGGGGACTGATCATAAGAAAAAAGCTTCTTAGTAGTTCCACCAGGATCTAATTATGTAGCAGATGGGACCACACAGAACAGTGCACTGTCATTTGATGCAATTAATTTTAGGTCTGCGTGCACCAAAGGTGAATGACAACAAATGGCACAAAATGTTAGTTTGCATTCATATGGGGCACTGTCTATTCATATATGTTGCTTCCCTTCTCTTTTAGATGTTTTTAATCGACTGCTTGCTCTCTTTGATACTAATAGGGTCTCAGAATTGCTTGTTTGGTTTAAATGCATGGGTGGTTTGGAATACGAGGATGTTATGGATGTTAATTGGAATAGCATATTCAGATTTGGAGAATTAGTTAAATCTAGGCTGGGCACAGTTAAAAAGTGACAATGACAACAACACCAAGACAAGTTCTACTTTATTTTCCCTCCTGCTTTAATCAGACTAGTTCAGGGAACTAGTTCGAGGTAGAGGGGAAGGTCTTATCCTTTTACCCCCCCTCCCCCCTCCTGGTCACCCTTTACCCCCCAACCTCTGACTCTCCTTCAAATCTCACTGAGGAATTATAGTCTCTACAGAGGCTTGGTTGCAGATGCCTGGAAAGTTTACACTGCAGAGAGTTGTTTTGTTTGGCATAGCTAATCAGGAGCCAGGCTGGAATTGCTCATAGCTGTCATTCAGGTTTTGTTTCAAAGTCCAAGGACCTGCTGGGAAAAACAAAAAGCTAATGAAAGCTGACTGTATTTAGGCCTCAAATCTGTGGAATCTGAAATGATGTCCTGACAGTGTATTCTTATTCTTCCACATTCTTGCCGTTACTAAGGTAACAGATTTTTAGAGGCTTTCCATCTTCATTGTCAAGTATTTGCTACACTTATTGTTGTTTTTCAGATTAGAGCAATTCAGATTATCCCCTTTTGAGATGAAGGAAAAGAGAAAATAATGGAAATAAAATGTCTGAATCAATTACCCTGAATGCTAGTAAGATCAGGTTTTTTTTTTGACACTTTTAAAATTTTTAGATATTAAAGTTTAGGACAAGATCTCAATTTCCCCCAGGTTTATGAGGGCTGCATGTATGAAAATCACATCCCTGTAATATTAAATAGCAAATATTCATGTAATCAATAATGAATACACTTTATGGGAAGGAGATATATAGTGATATATCCTATCTTTAAGATCTTCCTTCTTGAATAACAAACCAAATTATATGAACCACTGATGTGCTTCAATTCTTATCTGTAAATGGGAAAATTAAGTAACATGAGAAGATGGACTTTGATGAACATATTTACCAAAAAATTTGTCTTTTTATATTTGTTTTCACAAAAAGATGTTTTGCCTTGGTGGGTTAGCACTCATATATATGAAAATGCTGTTGTTTTTATAGTCAGGAGACCATTTGGGGCACATATTACCAATGGTTTGATAAGTGACAATGCAAAATATAATTTTTTAGAGACAAGGTATTCTTTGGGTTGACTTTAGATTTGAGAATCCCCAGGAATCCTCCTCAGTAGTGCTATAACCTTTATGAATCTTCTTATCAAGATGCTGACTCATTGAAAGTTACTTTCTCTCCAGTGGCAATAACTACAATATTGAAATGATCTAGTTTTGGTACTGCCCAGATCATGTTCCTCATTTGGTATCAACACAACAGAAGCCTGCATTCACAGAGATAAGATCTGGCTTAATTATCTTCTGAGAAATCTAAGAGAGTGGGCAGCTGGCTGAATGGAAAAGAATCAGTTAAGAGTCTGGAGAAGTATTCAAAGTGTGTCAGGAGGCCCTCATTTTAATTTCTGTATCTTTGTTCATGCTGGCTTCCCAGCTTGGAATTTTATCTTCTCTCCTCTCTACCTAAATCCTACATTTCTCAAGGTCCAGCTCAGGTCCTTTTTCATTCACTAAGCCCTCTTTAACTTCTGTTGCTGCCCCCAGAGCAGTATTCTTAGCTGATCACAGTATCTAAAGAATTATGTTTAGATACAGTGTCTACATTTTCAGGGGAAGAGTGACCAGGTTGGGGGAGATATGGAAGAAAAATTACATAAAGGGAGTAGACAATTTGAAAGGGGCAAGTTTAATCCAAGAAGATTTAGAGAGAGACAAGATAGCTGTCTTCAAGGGCTGATATGTGCAGCTGGGATTAGATTTACTCTGATTACCTTTAAAGTAGTGGTTTTTAAATTTTGCTCTGCAGAGTTGCAGGCATTCTTGATGTACCTTGGGCTGCAGAGGGGTAGAGCAGGGGGCATTAGAGGACACGCTGAGGGCCCCTTGCAGCTCTCAACAGAAGAGTTGTGCTTTTAACTGCTTTATACATTGGGCTTGTGCCTAATACTTCTTTTAAAGACACATTGCACTGCTTTAAGGTTTTTAAATCATTGCTGTATAGAATCATAAATAGAGCAGAGTTTGTGTTCAACATAGGATAAAATGTTTTAGTTGTAAGAGACTTCAAAAAATTAAATGGAGCATTATGTGAAATGTGAGTTCCACATTAATCAGAAGCTTAATGACCCCTGCCAAGAATTTTGGATGATTTTTGCTCATGGGGAGAGGTTGGTTTGGGTCCCCTCTGCCCTAGATTTCCTTTAGTTCTAAGATTGTGTGGTTGATTTCTTCTTTTATTGTTAATATCAGATGATTTGATATTTAGCTGATCTCAACTGGGTTTTTAGGTAAATCCTACCTCCCCCATTAAATCATAAATCTCCAGAGTAGGAGCAGTGTCTTCACTGCTTTTGGATTCTTCAGATCCCAGCATAGATGTAGGGGCTCAGTAAATACCTGTTGATACAAGAAATAACTGCAAGAAGCACATGCTTGATTACCTTATGACCTCTTCCAATCATAAAGTGTGATAAGGGAAGGCATTTGCAAGAATTTTTTTTCCACTATTGCTTTCTGCCCTCCAGGAATAGTAGAAATGACAAAGGAGATTTAAGATAAGCTTTTGTGTGTGTGTGTGTGTGTGTGTGTGTGTGTGTGTGTGTGAGAGAGAGAGAGAGAGAGAGAGAGAGAGAGACAGAAAGAAAGACCAGGAGGCCAGAATACTACTGTGTCTAAAAAAGTGAACATGACCTCTCCCTTCTCCTTCCCCAGCACCCTGAAGCCTAACAGGTTAAACCTTGAATGTGGAAATCATAAATTTCCAAATGAGAAGTTGAGACACGTTAGAAGGGCAAAATGAGATTTCCAGGTATCTCAAGTACAGATAGGGAAATGTGTTATAAGAGGATCACATCATTAGCCTGGACTTCGGGGGTTTTTTGCTTTATGTTTCATTTCTTCTGATGTTGAGAACTAGAATTAAAAGGGTATGATTACAGGAAAACTTTCCAGGATCAGAATCTAGTAATCATGAAAGAATTGATAGGGGGAGACAGGTGCTTGATGAACACAGTGTAATCTGAAACAGCCCTTTCACTTATAGGAGACCTTTTCTATTTCTTCTCTTTGTGTTGGGTAGAAAAGGGCAAAGTGTTTCTCTCAGCTCCTGGTGCATTGCCTTATGCCTAGATGACACTTAAGTGCTTATTTAATTGAGCTGAATTTTATTAATGGGACATTCAGAACCAATTACCAGTTCCATTGTTGGTGAAAATATTCATCATTGCTTGAAGTCTCCACCATACTTCTCCAAACTCAGGACCTGAGTTTAGGGACAAGCTTTATGATGTCAGTATCTTACAGTTCAAATGGGGAAATTGGTCACATCTAAAAGCAAACAGGCTTGTGAAAGATCTCTGTCCAAGTTGTTCGTTGTTGACAAATGACGAGGGGAATGCCTGGAGCCAGTAATGATTCCAGCATTAAGGAAGTCTTACCATACCCTCAGGGAGAGGGATACTTTCATTGGGTGAGTAGTTGGAAATCCCAAGTATGTGTGCTGTAATATCTCAGTTCCTGAGTAATGTGCCTTACAGGCAGATGTAAAAATGAGTATACTTTTATAATTTGCCTCAAACACTGCATTCATCTCTATGGGATGTGCACAGTGACTGACACTCATTTAAATCCTAGCATCCTATTTCAGCTTGTTGAATTCTGAAAAAGCAATCCAGGATGGTGTTCTGGTGAGTTACCCTTTAAGATGGCATTATTGTCTCTATTGTTATTAATAAAATGTATTACTTCCATTTAAGGAGTTTGAAATTTAGTGAACTAGTTTGTATCCTATTATACATGCCTCTAGGTTTTAAGAGTTTTAACATTGAAATGTAACTATTTGAAATCTCTGTAACAATCCAAGGGAGGAAGTATATGATATTTTAGGGTGAGGGATAAGTTTTATTTGCTTTGAGGAACTAGTATGCATCTTTGTCTCTGTTGATAAAAGAATGTTGTGATAAAAGATTATTGTGTTTCCCTTTCTATTTAGCCTGGTTTCCTAGGTGCTACATTTGATGCTGAACTATATTTACTGGTTAGCATATTTGATTCCTTCTCTCTCCTGGACCTGAACTTTCTTTTACTTTCTATTACACAGTATATATCTCTTCTTGTAGCCAATGCACATCCAGCTGGGAAGAGAGAAGGTACAAATAAATTCAATTTATTATAACCATTAAACTATTCCCAAAGGGTCAAGACCATGCCCCTCAGCACAATGAGTTCCAAGGTCATAATACGTACCTGAAAATGTTTTTTGAATGAATGAAGCTCAACAAGAGTTTAAAAATGTCAGGGAGACTATTTGAGAGGGAAACTAGAGATGCTATCTTGAAAGAGGAGACATTTATGTTAGACTGAGAAATGAATAGAGTTTTGACAGGCAGAGATGGGCTGGTGAGTTTTTTAGAGAAGGAAATTGCATGAGCAGAGATGTGGAAACAAAACCATGGCCATGTCCTCATAATGGTGAATGATCCATTTTGGAGAAGCACTGGGAAGGTGAATGGAGTATTGGGAGGGAGCCTGGCCCGCTACTGCTGCTGGAATGGCCACCTCGGCCATTGCTAGCTCTTGTCTTTTATCATCTTGTCTGGAGTGAGGCTCCAGAGTCCACAAGCCCAACAGTTCCCAGGGCAGGAAAGGCACACAGCCCATACCCCTCTAGTGTCCTCTCATATCCCGCCCTTGACTCTTAGTCATTTACTCTAATCCTTTACTTAAAACAACTTAGCCGTGATGTTATTTTAACCCTGCTTAAAACCCAAGCAGTCCAAAGGCTGTCGTGCAACCTTAATTATTCTTTAGTTTACTCACCAGGAGGCCCTGAACATAAAGCACATCTGCACCCATACGAAGCAGACATCCTCTCACAGATAATGGATTATTTCATTACTTGAAGCTGTATGGCTGAAATTTAGACGTAGTTAAAACAAAAGCTTATATTTATTAAGCATTATGTGCCAAGCACTCTACTAAGTACTTATACTCATGATGTCATTTAGTCCTTATCGCTGTCCTTAGTATATGCTATAATCTTTATTTCAGTAATGAGAAAAAAATAGAAATTTAGTATCATTTAAGTTCACAGTAGGTGCCAGAGCTGGTATCTGAATCTAGGAAGTCTGACTCCAAAGCCTGAGCTCTCAGCCAATACACTGTACTGACTTAAAGAAACACATTAAGGGGTGCCTAGTGGCACAGTCGGCTAAGCATCTGATTCTTGGTTTCAGCTCAGGTCATGATCTCAGGGTCATGAGATCAAGCCCTCCATCAGGCTCCGTGCTCAGCAGAGTCTGCTTAAGACTCTTTTCCCTCTCCCACTGCCCCTCCTCCCTGCTCTCTCTCTCTCTCTCAAATAAATAAATAAATCTTTAAAAAGATAAGCACATTAAGAAAGTATGAGAGATAAAATGGTGTTCCATGTTCAATAGATGATGACAAAAAAGGGGTAGGGTTAATAGGCTTTTATATTTAAGATTTTGTGAACTGAGTGGCCATGGACTCCTTAAGGCCTTTGTCATTTCAATACTTAAATTAAAAATTATTTCTGAATGCCTTTAGATAGGGCATACACCCTTCTTTTCATGCATATCCTGTATCAGCCCACAAATTTATGGCATTGGTGAATATGTTACATTAGTTCAGAATGCATTGACTGTATTGGCTCAGAATGCAACTCCAGTCATGCAGTTCCTTGTTTAAGTCAAGGAAGGAGAAGAAGGATGATGCCAACCATGAAGGTCCCTTTTTATTAGGAAAGGAAGACCTTTCCTAGAAATCCCTGCAGGACACTCCCCTTACATCTCCTGAGGTAGAACTGGGCTGCTTGGCCATCCTTCACTGCAGAAAAGGTAGAAAGGTAAGGAACATGACTTTCATGGTGAGCTTAAATCAGTCAAAATCCTCCACCTGGAGCTGTATGCATTGGCACCCCAATCAAAATTGGGGTCCTATTAGCAAAGAAGAATGGGGGATGAATATTTGAAAAGTGACTAAAAGAGAGTATTTGTCATCCTGATGTTTTTTAAAATTCTGATTGACTACATACTACCGTCACCCTACACCACCCTCACAGTGGAATGATTCATCAGGATAAGCGAACTACTGGAACAAAATCTCAAAATTTCAATGGTTTAATTAGTTACTTGTTCACATTGCAATCCAACATGGTGAGTTGCTTCTCCTTGCAGTTGCTCAGGGATCTAGGATCCTTTCATCTTCTGACGCCATCTTTGAATTCCAGCCCCCAGGATCCCCCTGGAAGGAGGAGAGTTTAGGGAAGGCACACAATGCTTAACTGTCTGGCCATCACATTGGACACGTTCCATTGTGAGAACTAGGAAATGCTGTTTGGCTGTGTCTCTAGGGAGAGGTAGTGGGTTTGGTGAGCATCTTGTCAGCTTCCGCCACACTATGGTTGAGGGAAATTTAGTTGTCTTGAAGACAGTTGACAGATGGATAAAGGGATTCTTTACAAATGTGAAAAGTGAGTTTCACAAGAAGTTATAAATAAATGAGACTTAACTATCTCTTGTTATTTCTTAAAGATATTTCACCTAATATTTCTTTTTATAGACAGTTAAAATATGGATAGTAAAGTTTCAAGTATATTTCCAAAAAGCCTTCCCTGGCCTCTCCAGGTGATAAGCAGACTGCTGTATTTACTTCTGTGTGTGCTGCTCCTTGGCTGTAATAAGTGGTTGACATGAATCTCACTTGGCTGTAAACTCTCAGAGGGCACAGACCATGTACAATGCATCTTTCAATCACCAGGGTTTAATGCCTACAAGATAACTAATGATCTTGTGGGATTGAATGACTGATTAAATGGATAAATTGCACAAATGAATATATTGACAATAGTACAACTTCAATTCAGACTAAAAGGAGAAAAGGCTAGTTTTGAATTCATAAAAATTTTGATTTATAGAATTTTCATAAAAATATGTTTTTATCTGCAGCATAAATGATAATTTGACTAGTTGCTCATAAATAATATATATAGTAATAGCATCTAGTTGTATACAAATGATTATGAGGCAAAAATCTTAAAATTTTTTCAAATATAACACTGTATGTTAACTAACTGGCATTAAAATAAAAACAAAAAATTTTTTCATAAATAGACTAAGCATACAGTTAAATCTGAGTGGCCCTAAATTTCACATATGTGAAGAATAGTTAGATTTTTATTTCACTAGTAATATTTATATATTTGCTATTTTAATTTTTTATTCATTAACTCAACCAATATTCAGTGAGTTCCTCCTCAAAGAAAAGGCACTTATATACATACTAGTCTATAATTATATAATTGTATGATTTTATAATTGGGATGAGGGCTACAAAGGCAAAGAGTAACAAGAGTGCATAATTTATACTGGAGATATAAGGAAGTTTTTAAGGACATACTGTGTTGAGATGAAAAGGAAAAGTGAGATAAAGGTAGAGAAGAGTTGCAGTAAGAGCACTTCACAGTGTGTGAAGGGGTTGAGGAAGGGCACTTGACATGTGGGAGGAGCTGAGAAGGAAGGTCAGGGCCATCTGGACTGGGGAGAGGTGCAGAAGTAGGAAAGGGACAGGCTTCTGGACCTTACAGGCCATGTTAAGGCTTTAGACCTTGCTTTAATCCATTAGCTCATGTGATTCAAGAAAGAAAAAGAGAAAGTATTGTTTAAGATGGCATCATATAATAAACCTTTCAGCAAGAAAACATTTTGGGATAAAATATATAAATACAATAAATACAATATTTATTTTTAAATTAAAAAAATACCACACTTATGGGGTGCCTGGGTCGTGCAATTGGTTCAGCTCAGACTCTTGGTTTCAGCTCACTTCGTGATCTCAGGGTTGTGAGATTGAGCCCTGCCTGGGGCTCCCCACTCAGCATGGAGTCTGCTTGGATGTCTCTCTTCCTCTCCCTCTGCCCCTCCCCACCTCAAATAAATAAATAAATCTTTAAAAAAAATACCACACTTGGAACAATGGTGAAAAAAGTTTAAAACTGTTGGTTATGCCTCATGAAGGAAGAATAGAAACTAAGATCAACAGGAAGGTGATGGGAGATGGATTTAAATACATGGGGGGCGGGAATGGAGTTCTAGCTCAATCTCACTTTTTAAAAAATATTATATTTATTTATTTGTTGGGGGGGGATGGGGAAAGGGACAAGCAGACTCTGAGCTGCAGAGCCCGACGTAGGGCTTGATCCTATGACCCCGAGATCATGCTGAGGTGAAATCAAGAATCAGAGGCTTCGGGGCACGTGGGTGGCTCAGTCGTTAAGCATCTGCCTTTGGCTAAAGTCATGATCCTAGGGTCCTGGGATTGAGCCCCACATCGGGCTCCCTGCTCAGTGGGAAGCCTGCTTCTCCCTCTCCCGCTCCCCCTGCTTGTGTTCCCTCTCTCGCTGTCTCTCTCTCTCTGTCAAATAAATAAATAAAATCTTAAAAAAAAAGAGAGAGGCTTAACCAGCTGACCCACCCAAGTGCCCCTCAATCTCACTTTTAAATCAGAATAATTTCCAGATGACTTAAAGATATCAAAATAATGATAGCTAACCTTTATTTAGCTTGTACTATGTGTCAAGCCCTGATTTAAGCACTTTTTATTGTATTGTACATATTTTACTCATTCCATCCTTAGAGCAGCCCTATAAATTAGGAGCTATTTTTTCCACCAATTTTAAGGTGATGGACACTGCTACAGGCGCTGGAAACCTTGGCATTCTGGCTCCAGAGTTTGTGTTCTTTTTTTTTTTTTAAGATTTATTTGAGAGAGAGCGAGAGCACAAGCGGGGAAAGGGGCAGAGGGGGAGGGAGAAGCAGACTCCCTGCTGAGCAGGGAGCCCAACTCCGGGCTCAATCCCAGGACCCTGGGATCATGACCTGAGCTGAAGACAGATGCTTAACTGACTGAGCCACCCAGGCGCCCCCAGAGTTTGTGTTCTTATCTATCACACACATACTCTCTTTAAAACTTCTAAGAAAAAACAAAGGTAAATGTTTATATGATATTAATATAGGGAAGATCATTCTAAACATGATTATCAAGCCAAAAACAAAGAAAAAAATTGATAGATTTGACTATGTGAATATATTTATTTAAACTTTTACATTTCCCCTAAATATCCAAAACAAAAAAAATATAAACAAGAAGAAAAAATATTGGCAGGGTATATAATAGAGTGTTAATATTCTTTGTATATAAAGCATTCTTATAATCAATGAAAAGAACAAATCTACTAAAAGAAAATAGTACAGAGATCAACAAACCAGTCCTGGGCTAAAGCCAGTCTACCATGTGTATTGAAAATGAAATTTTATTGCAGTACAGCCATGTTCATTTGTTTGCATATTGTCTATGACTACTTTTGAGCTACAACTCTGAATCAAGTAATTGTGACATCAAAGCTTGCAGTGTTTACTATCTGATCCTTTACAGAAAAAGTTCCCTGACTTCTGATGTGGAGAAATATCCACTTCTGGTGGTCTTGAAACCAATAGAGTCTTTTTCCTTTGGAAGGCTTTGGATGGCCGAAGAATGGAGTAGTTGGTCTCTTAAGGTCCCTCCCTCACTTCCATCCAGTTTCATCTTGAACTCATCTCAGTTTGAATTATTACACATGAATGCCTGTGATTATCTGTTTTTTCTTATGTATTTTTTTCCACTGGGTGTGTGCTCCTATCTTTCTACTCTTTATCTACAGCACCAGCTCTTCCATGGTAAACAAACAGAGTTCTTGGTGTTTTCAAGACATATTCTCTGGCTTTCATCGATGCTTGACTCTCCAACCACACACTTTTCTCTGCTCTTACATCCAGGTTGTTGACTTTTGCTGGAGAAATTCACACAACTAGGGCAATTGATAACAATTGCATTTATGGTCTCGCATCTCTGCTAGGAATTCTGTCCTGAAATCCTACATCCCAGATCAGCTCTTCCCCAATTACATCTGACAGCTGGACTGCCTAAACGGTCTTCTCTTACTTCAGCACTCCTGTTCCCTTTCCAGCTCTCTGAAAACGAACTTGCCTTTTACTTCACAGATGAAAATGAGGTCTTCCTGCAGCAAATACTGGGTCCCAACTTCTTCTCATTTCTCGGAGTGAAGAGGCCATCTATGATACTTTCTTCCCACTTTATCTTAAACATTTTGCCTCTAAACTCTTTTCTTTCCTATAACTTATAAATTAATCTCTATGCTTTCTACAAAAAAGTGAAAGAAGGAAGGAAGGGAAGGAGGCAGAAAGGAAGAGAAAAAGAAGAGATTAAGAGAGGGCGCCTGGGTGGCTCAGTTGGTTGAGCGACTGCCTTCGGCTCAGGTCGTGATCCCGGAGTCCCAGGATGGAGTCCCAGGATGGAGTCCCAGGATGGAGTCCCAGGATGGAGTCCCGCATCGGGCTCCCTGCTCAGCAAGGAGTCTGCTTCTCCCTCTGACCCTCTTCCCTCTCATGCTCTCTGTCTCTCATTCTCTCTCTCTCAAATAAATAAAATCTTTTAAAAAATAAAAAAAAAAAAGAAGAGATTAAGAGAGAAAGAAAGATAAGATAGAGACAAAGAGAGGAGAGTTGGAAGGAGGAGGAAAGAAGGAAAGAAAAAGGCAGAAAGGAAGCTTTTTGATATTTTTTGGGGGTCTCACACGCCTCATCAATTGTCCTTGCACATCTCTCTTTCCCTTCACAGCCCAGCTTTTGAACACATGCTCTGTATTTGTTACTGTTTTCCTCACATAGTGTCATATGATTTAGTCTCCTGTGAGGCTTGTGAAGGTGCCCCAGCCAAGGTTTTCCCTTCCATTCCTATCCTGTTGGACTAATTTGAACTTATGATACAGTTGACTGACTGTTAATCCATTCATTTCTTCTTCTTCTTCTTCTTCTTTTAGAAACTGGAGTGTTGGGGGAATTGGAGGGGCAGAGGGAATGAGGGAATCTCAAGCAGACTCCCCACTAAGTGAGGAACCCCACGTGGGGCTTAATCTCACAACTCTGAGATCATGACCTGAACTGAAATCAAGAGTTGGATGCTTAACCCACTGAGCCACCCAGGTACCCCTTAACTCATTCTTAAAAGCTGCTTTACTTTCTTGGTTGACACTACTCTCTTTTGGCTTCTTTTTTTCTTTTTCCTCAAGTGCTATACATGCTGCTACTCATTTTCCCAACTCTTAAATAGCATTACATCCTTGGTCTTCCAATTATATATTCTTCCTAGGCAATCTCATTATCTCTATGCTAAAGAGTCACAAATATCTATCCCCAGCCTAGACCTTTTTGCAGAGTTTTCTGTCAGGTGCCTACTTGGGCATCCTCCTGCCTAGATGTCCTAATGTCATCTCAAACTGAACATAGCAAAATCCAGCTCCCCATGACTCCTGTCATGCCATGCCATACCGTGCCATACTGTACCCTGTCATAACTACATGAACCACTGTACCGTAATACGCTGTGACTTGTCTGTCTGCCCAATTCCACTTGGAGCTTCTTAAGATCAGGGACCACATGTTTCATCTCTGTATCTTCAATGTTCAATACATTGAAATTGTTGACTCAATGTGTGAGAGAATGGAAGTAATGAAGATAAGTGAAAGCAAGAAAGGATGGAACTTATTTTGGATTCAAGGGTTCCCAGCAGAAATCATAAATAATCAATCAGTAGATTGTCTTCTGAAATGAACCAAGTCTGGGAAGTTGGCTGGATGATGAAGTACCAAAAAACATTCTCCTTACTTTAGAGCCTGTCAATAAAACACAACAAAAACTCATGAGCCTGTTGAAACTGACAAAGTAGCTGTGACAGATGACTTTTTATTTAGTATTTAAGCCATTTAGGCTCATAGATTGTAGAATACTAAGGCTACAGTAGCATTCTCCTCAAAATATGAAGTCTAGTATAAACATTGGAAATTTTACATTTAGCACTGAGCAGTTTCATTTAGTACCTGAATTCTTGGTACTTGGTGGCACTGAGAACACTTAGTATAAAATGTTCTGGGTGTAAAATGTTCTGATATCAAGTGTTCTTAGAGTGTTTAAGTCAGAATAGTAATTCTTGAGCAGTTTGTTACACCAATTACAAAAATATACAAGAGAGAAAACACCAGTCATATTGTATTAAAGTAGAGAAATTATGTCCTCAGAGTCCAGATTTGAATTAATAAAGTGGCAATCAGATGTCATAAGGAAAAGATATGTATGCCATGCTTAGACCAGAAACTGATCAATTATACAGTTTAAAACTCAGATTATCTTAATGCTAATAGTAATGTTTTATTTTTAAAAAAATTCACGACTTTGGGGCACCTGGGTGGCTCAGTCCTTAAGTGTCTGCCTTCAGCTCAGGTCGTGATCCCAGGGTCCTGGGATCGAGCCCCGCATCGGGCTCCCTGCTTGGCGGGAAGCCTGCTTCTCCCTCTCCCACTCCCTCTGCTTGTGTTCCCTCTCTCACTCTCTCTCTCTTTCTGTCAAATAAATAAATAAAATCTTTAAAAAAAAATTCACAACTTTTAGAATTTTAAAATTAATGAACATGGGTTAATTTAGTCACATTAGAATAGTAATACTTCCTATACAACTGAACACATGTCCTATAAAGTAATTTTATGTATCAAAATATTTGTCAGAAAATGCTTTTTGACAAATATTTTATTATAAAAATCATTCAAGGTTTAAATCTTCCATTAGTGAAAAAGTATCATTAATATATTACCAAATCCAATGTTTAAAGTAGTACTAACAACACAGTTTACCTCATCACTTCAAACACTTCCTTGTTTAAATAAAATATAACATTTTAGAAAATTTGGGAAGTAGAGAAAAAGGAAATACATAATTCTACTAACTTCACAGAGCTTTTTGCAGAAATATTTTTTCATAATTTTAATTATATATGTAACTTTGTATTCTGCTTTTAAAATTAGTATTTCTCTCATGAATATTTTTCTGCAGTGTTACTAAATAATTATGATTATAATTTTTTATAAAGCAGTCTGACACCATCTATTGCTATACTGTAACTTATTGAACCATTTACTCATTGGATAATTTAGATGAGATACAATTTTTTACTTGATGCTTGCAGACCCTCCCCACCATACTTTGTAGTTTTTTCTTGTGGTAGATTTCTAAAAGTAAAATTTCTCAGTTGAAAGTTATACTTTTAGAGACATAGTAGCATAATGATCTCCCAATAGATTCTTTCAATTTATAGTAACCCTTGTAATGTAAGAATAGCAATTTCATTGCTAATTTAACAGCATTTAAAAAAGAGTCTTTATTGGTTATTTTGTTATGTTTTAGATAATAGATTTTTAGAATAGTTTTAGGTTTACAGAAAAATGGAGCAGAAAGTACAAAGGGGGGAATGCACCTGGGTGGCTCACTTGGTTAAGCGCCTGCCTTCGGCTCAGGTCATGTTTCCAGAGTCCTGGGATGGAGCCCCATGTCAGGCTCACTCTGTCTGTCAAATAAATAAATAAAAGATTAAAAAAAAGTACAGAGGGTTCACAGATAACCCTCTGTACTCTTTCCCATAGTTTCCCCTATTATTTTTTTTTTAAGATTTTATTTATTTGACAGAGAAAGACACAGCGAGAGAGGGAACACAAGCAGGGGGAGTGGGAGAGGTAGAAGCAGACTTCCCGCGGAGCAGGGAACCTGATGTGGGGCTTGATCCCAGGACCCTGAGATCATGACCTGAGCCGAAGGCAGATGCTTAACGACTAAGCCACCCAGGCGCCCCAGTTTCCCCTATTATTAACATCTTTCATTAGTGTAGTACATATGTTACAATTGATGAATAAATATTGATATTTTATTATTAACTAAAGTTCATAGTTTACATTATGATTCATTGTGTCTCACAGTTCTATGGATTTTAACAAATGCATAATGTCATGTATCTACCATTACCATATTGTACAAAAGGTTTGACTGCCCTAAAAATCTCCACTTATTCATCCTTCCTTCCCACAAGCCACTGGCGACCACTGATCTTTTTACTGTCTCTGTAGTTTTACCTTTTCCCGAATGTTGGATAGCTGGAATCATATGTTAGGTAGTCTTTTCAAATTGACTTCTTTCATTTAGCAATATGCATTTCTTTATGTTTCCTCCATGTCTTAATAGCTTGTTTATTTTTGTCATTGAATAATATTCCATTGTATGGATGTGCCACAGCTTATCCATTCAGCTTTTGAAGAATATCTTGGCTGCTTCTAGTTTTGGCAGTTATGAATAAAGCTGCTATAATCATTTGTGTGCAGGTTTTTTTGTGTGGACGTAAATTTTCAACTTACTTGGGTTAAGTTTTTGTATCTACCTGTTACTGTTTTATGCATGTTTTCTCTTCTATGTCTGAATATATTTATAAAATAAATGTTTAATCACTCTTTTCTCCCTGTGGAGTCTCTATTTCCCCAAGTTGCTTTCTGTTTGTTTATTTTGATCCCTGTATTCTATGTTTGAGATGTTCTGCAGTTGTTTGGTGTTCCTGGCTGTGTGCTCTTATTTAAGAGCAGTACCTCCTAAAGTTGATAAGAAGCTGTGATCCCATGGTGAATCTTGCTACCTATGGGCCATTTCACTAAGAAAAGCTCACTGTTACATGTTAAGTCTTTCCTCTTCGACTGGTTAGATTCTCCAGAGTGAAATCTTCTAACTTCTTACCTTGATGGTATAGAACTGGTTACCATCTTTCTGGGAGCTGAGTTGGAGAAGAAGTCTGGAGGTGGGTAGACTGCTTTCAGTATATAAAACGTTCACCTGATCTCTCTGTTTGCGGAATGGTACCCCCCACTTTCAACTCTGCTCGTCTAGCTTTCTGCAGAATCAGGGAGATATAGTTGCCTACTTGGACTTGGGGAAAGGATCTGGGGAATTATCTGATTCTTAAAAGAGAATTCCAGTTAATCCTCCCTCTAGCCTCACCTTTATCCTCATACCTGAACCCTAACGTGGCAGTGCCTTTGGGAGAGATATGTGGCTTACTGGGTAAACTGATTGTTTCTAAGCTTAACTTGGCATTCAACTTTCTCAATGCTGTGAGGTCATCTGCTTATCTATCTGCTTAAAAATTTTGTTGCCGATCCTTTCCTTCTGTTCTCTCTTGTCCTTACAAATTCATGCCTTTAAAAAAAACCCTGTACTATACTTTTAGTTGGGTTTTGGTAGGAAGTGAAAGTAAATGCACTTGCACAATCAGCCATAGTTATGTGAAATTCTTATACATCCTTTTTAAAACAGGAATAAAAACCCAAACCCTTCTCTATAGGCGATAGATGCTAATTGGTTAAAATTTTCAGAAAAAAAAATTTTTTAAGTTAATTAATATGATCTGTAAATGGACCACTGCATAAAATTTTGGTGCATGTTCATTCTTTCTTGTGTGAATACATAAACATCTGATTTATTTTTATTATTTTTTCATTTGTGTAAAAAATACAATTGTATCTATAGAGCTAGCAGATCAGTGGGGAAGGGAGGGGAGTTGGGAGTGGAGATTGTCTGCAAACAGATATGAGGGAACTTTGGAGGGTAATGGAGATGTCCCAAACCTGGATTGTGGTGATGGTTGCTTAGCTCTACATATTTACTAAGAACTATTGGTGGGTATATTTTATGGTATATAAATTATAACAATAAATTTGCTTTAAAAATTCCACACTGACCAACAAAACCAAAAACAAAAACATGATTTTATCACACCATAATCTTTGTTGACTTAAAAAATGTATTATGGACACATTTCATATCAACAAATTTATACCTATAAAATAAAATCATAAGTGTATAATTAACAAAATGTATTTCTCCCAGCTCTTTTCCCTTCCTCTTCAAAATATCATAGAAGATCCCACTTTCATAATACGTTTTATGTGTGCTTTTTTTACATTCTTGTTCATAGATTTATATATTGATGCATAGTTGTAATTATTATATACAGTTTAGCACTGTAATTATAAAACAGTATTCTAACCATTTTTCCATATACTATAATAATACTTTATAGGGTACATGTGTCATGCACTAATTACCATATCCCTGTGTTTGAGCACTTAGGCTGTTTCAGGATTTCTGTTATTAAAAATAATGATGTAATAATGATAATTTTATACATATAGTTTTTTCTTTCCTTTTTTTTTTTTTGATTCTTTACTTAGGATAAAGTCTCAGGAAGCCTCTACTGCTCTTGAACTAAAACACAAGTAACTTCAGAATGAAACAAAAAATTGGCTTCTATGTAATTCCCTTTAGATGTATTTCAGAAGATTCCTTGTATGGAGAACCTATCATTTGTTACTGTTACCTTTTAAGTTGTTCTATATTATGGCCTTTGATGTTTTGCTGAACATATATTTTTTTTAAATCAGATATGCTTATTTGAAGTGAAGACAGGCAGGAATTTTGTAAAAAAACCTGATATTGTTTTCTGCAGTGGAAAGGCATCAGCAACCTCAGAGTGTTTTCATCCTACTTAAACTTTACAAATGGAGGACTTTACAGTATAAACTTTACAGAACCTACCTTGAGTTGGGTGACCTCAGATTTACTAATGCCTATTCATCTTAAATAATTGTCTGTATTGGGATATCTCATCACTGATTTGCAGCTGTGCTTTACTGGGATACATGCTGAGAAGCCATCTTTTAAATCAAAATGTTAGTTAAAAATTTTTAAATTAACATTAATGGATTATTAATTATTAATGGCCCTACAGGGCCAAGTGAGAAAGTGACTAGGCATTCTGGAGAAGTCTCCAGGAATTCTCAGAATCCAGGAAATACAGTTTACCCATACTCAGGTCAATGGGGGCAGGCAGTCTAGGGATTTTGTTCTTCTGAAATAACCAACCACGCACAGACTGAATTAACTGGCTTTAGGACACTGTGCTCAATGGATGGGTTAGATGGTAGGATTTTGAGAAGCCCAAGGTCAAGTTAGTTCCTAAGGAACAATGCATGCTTTTTATAACCTTCCCTGCACTTCCCTCTGTGCTATAACCAGGGCATGACAGCTGAGACCTTGTCACCAACACTTTCAAAGATAATTTAAAAAGATTATCCCAAGGTTAAAGCTAGCCCCCTCCTTGGCAAATACTCCCCCTTCTCTCACCTCTTCACTCCCTGGCTGGGTAGCAAAGCCCAACATCAGGGGCAAAAGGCATTCCATTTCCTACCCCTTTGTGTGTGTGATGCCTATCAGTCCCTCATCCCCGCTACCCCATTTTACTCCCTAGTTGATTCAAGGACCTGTTTGTTTTTTTTTTTAAAAAAAAACAGCTTTATTGAGGTATAATTTACATACCATGAAATTCATTCATTCAAAATGTACAATCCCAGGGACGCCTGGGTGGCTCAGTTGGTTAAGCATGGCTCAGGTCATGATCCTGGGGTCAAGTCCCACATGGGGCTCCCTGCTCAGCGGGGAGCCTGCTTTTCCCTCTGCCTGCCGCCCCCCCTGCTTGCGTGCGCGTGCTCTCTCTCTCTCTGACAAATAAATAAATAAAATCTTTTTAAAAATGTACAATCCCATGGTTTTTAGTATTCCACAGTTGTGCAACTATCACCATGATTAATTTTAGAACATTTTTATCACCCCAAAAAAGAAACCCATATTCATTATCAATTAGCTGCATTCCACCCCCCAAATCTCCTAGCCCCTAGGTAATCACTAATCTATTTTCTATCACTATAGATTTGCCTAGTCTAGACATTTCAGATAAATGGAATCATATATGTGACCTTTTGTGACTGGCTTCTTTCACTGAACGTAGTAGTGTTTTCAAGGTTCAGCCATGTTGTAGCATGCATTGGTACTTCCTTTTTTTAACTGCCAAATACTATTATTTTGTATGAATATACCACATTTTCCTTATCCATTCATCAGTTGATGGGAATTTTGAGTTGTTTCCTCTTTTTAGCTATTATAAATAATACTTAATGCTGCTACATACATTTGTGTACAAATTTTGTATTAATGCGTTTCATTTTTCTTGGTGTATACCTAGCACAGGATTTGCTGGGTCATATGGTAACTCTATGTTTAACATTTTATGGAACTGCCAAACTATTTTCCACAGTGGCTGTACCATTTTAAGTTCCCACCAACAATGTATGAAGGTTGCAATTTTCCAACATTTGTTATTGTCTGTCTTTTTAATTTTAGCTATACTAATGGATATGAAGTATCTCGTGGTTTTTATTTCCATTGCCCTAATGGCTAATGCTGTTGAGCATCTTGTATGTCTTTCTTGGAGAAGTATCTGTTCAAATCTTTCCCCATTTTTTGATTGGGCTATTTGTCTTTTTATTGTTGAATTGTAAGAATTCTTTACATATTCTGAATATAAAGCATACATACATGAATATAAGGCATACATACATACATAACACATACATGATTTACCAATGTCTTCTCCCTTTCTGTGGACTGTCTTTTCATTTTCTTGTTGGTGTCCTTGGAAGCATAAAGGTTTTTAATTTTGATGATTTCAAGTTTATGTTCATTATTTTGTTGCTTGTGCTTTTAGTTTCATGACTTAGAAAACATTGCCTAATCCGAGTCACAGAGATTTACACCTATGTTTGCTTCTAAGGGTTTTATAGTCTCAGCTTTTACATTTAGGTCTATGATCCATTTTGAGTCAATTTTTATGTGTAGTATAATGCAGAGGTTCAGCTTCATTCTTTGTATGTGGATATGTAGTTGTTTTGGCACCATGTGTCGAAAAGATTCTTCTTTCTCAATTGCATTACCTAGATATCATTATCAAAAATCAATTGACCATAAAGATAACTTTTTTTCCTGAACCCTCAATTGTATTAATTAATTGATTTATATGTCTACGTTTATGCCATGATTACTGTAAGCTTTGGATTACATTTTGAAATTGGAAGTACAAGTCTTCTAATTTTGTTCTTTTTAAAGATTGTTTTGGCTATTTTTGGTCCCTTGAATGTCTATGTTAATTTTAGGATCAGTGTGTCACTTTCTGCTAAAAATCCAGCTGGGGTTTCCATAGGGATTGCATTGAATTTGGAGATCTCAAGGCCTATTTTGTGTGGTTGCTTTGAACACCCAAATGGTACCTTATGACTCTGCCTTCCTTGTTCTTCTCCAGAAGACAGAGTTATTATTGCCCTTAGTCCTGAAGAAAAGCCTCTTTAAGCCATCCGTTCATATAAATATTAGTGATTAAATGTGATTAAATTTTTTTTCTGCCTCAGTTTATTCTTATGTGAAACGAGGTTAATAAGTGTACTTATGTCGTAAGAATGTTGTGAACATTAAAAGGGAGAATCCATCTGAAGCACCCAGCAAGCACTCAATAAATGTTATCTACAGTAATAACAATTATGCTCCTGGGCATCTTTGCATCAAGATTGATTCTTGACATCCTTCATGCATTGATCTCATCTCCCACTACTCTCTCGGATATGATCTGCAGTTCAGGAAAAGTGGGTTTTCCATCTGATGATATGGATCCGTCTGATTTTCAAAAAGCCAGTGTTCTTCCAGTTACATTGACAGATGTTTGATAGATTAAAACATAGAAAAATAAGAGGAATATTTGCAATATGTAGGGAAAAGGACATTTTCTATAAAAAAATTTTAATGGAAAAAGTATAATTTCTAGGCTCTAAGATGAAGAAACAGCTGATGGATTTTTTTTTTTTAAATTCTTAAGAAATTCAGTAGATATTCATTCTTGGTAGACCAGGATGCCCATGACTTGGAACCTGTTAGGAGCTAACAGATACAGGAAAACCTGGGAAGTCTGCTGAGATGAAGTGTCAGGTAGAGGAGATTATGTGTGTAGGTTTATTTTGTTGTAACCTGTATGTCCACATGTTCTCCAGCTTGCAGGGAGAGTTCCCTCCCTTAAATACCCAGTTAAGTCTTTGGCCCAGTCCAGGCATTCCCCAAGAATCTGATAATCTTAGGTGATACTTACATACTGACATATTCTATTCTGGTTTATCACCTCTCACTCTATATAATCTGTAGCTCTGGGCTTCTGTACCTCTGATCAACCTAAAGAAGTTGATGTTAATATTTTATAACTAAGGAACCTTGTTAATATTAGAGATGTAAACTGAAAATTGCTTTGAGTTGTACTCTCCTTTTCCTAGCATTGGAAATCTGATTTCTTACATTCACTTTTTGAGTTAAGAACCACAAAATACAATACAACCCAGTGGTGAGTGAATGAATTTCCTTAGCAGTTTACAACTTTTATCAATGATAGTTTTAGTACTATTGCCACAGACTTTGACAAGGATATTCATAGGCAATAAATAATGAGTTGTGTGTGTGTGTGTGTGTGTGTGTGTGTGTTTAACTAAGTTCATGCTCATTTTTTCATTCTCTACTTAATCCTACTAGTTGGTGTCTTATCCATCCTCTTAAGCTTCTCTCAATGCACTCTATTCCATAAAACCTATCCATATCCTTCTGGCTAGATAAGAGATTATCTCTTTTGAATTTCTGTATAAATAGAGGCTTATAAATGTCTCACAGCATCTACTAGATGGCACTTTGTGTAATAGTTATTTCTGTACTTACATTATTGCCCTGCTAGGTGTATACTCCTAGAGTCCAGGTTTAAGTGTGTGCTATTAATCTTGGTATAACTTCACCTCCCAATACAATTCTTTGAATATAGTGGGTGCTTAAGTATGTTTGTTAAATTATATTTCTGGATCAAGATGGAAGGAACTTGGCCAGCCACCAACTTAAACAAGTAGCCATTTTTTTGCACTTGACTGGGGTAGCTCATCAAGACTCTCCAAGAGAACCTAACTGTCCCCTGGGCACCTAACCTGGGCACTGGCTCTGTACCTGAGCACTGGGGTTTATAATTCATGTAAAGCACACTGGTAACGGTCCTCTTACAGATAAGGAGATAAAGTTGATGAATCTACACTATTGATAAAAGAACAAATCAACCCGAACTTCTCAAAATGTTGTCCTCAGGTTTCATACGGTTAGGAGCACTTATTTAAATATTTTTCTTTTGATGCTTTTAGCATATTTGCCTGAAGTTAATTTCTAGCTATAGCATCTCGTTAAAAGAGTGACTGAAAACTTAGAGAATGGTTGGAACAGGCCCCAAATAGACTAACCCTATATTAAATTCCATGCTATACTAACATTGTCATCTAGCAGAATTCCAGTAGGCAAAATTACAGCTAACACATGTATGTAATAGATCACTATGTTTGTCCTGAGATAGAGTAGATTCTATATGGCTGAGTGTTGCCTTCAGTGTTCAGATTACCTGAAATTCACCATATTGGGTAGGGGAGACTAACTGTGCCCTAGGAGCCTAAAAGGCAGCATTTAATAGAGTGGTACTTCTCAAACTGTCTGTGGTGAAGCACTAGTTTATTTTCTTTTCAATTCAGGTAGACTAATAATTTTGTAAAAATAACTAGAAAATGAAATTTAAAAAGAGACGCAAAACATAACCCCCAATTTTTAAATATTGGGTTCAGCAGACATAAAATTACTCTGTCAAATTGTGTTTCTGTACTTACCGGATCAGTCCATGGACCATACATTGAGGAGCACTGGTTTAGAGGATGGACTGTCCTGATATGGTCACACAGGGGTTTGGATTGCCTATCCATGGAGTTCATTGGAGGTCCAAAATGAATGATCCAGGGGGGGCCTGGTTAGATCAGTCAGTGGAGCATGCAACTCTTGCTCTCAGATTTGTGAGTCCAAGCCCCATGTTATGTGTAGAGATTATTTAAAAATAAAATCTAGGGGCACCTGGCTGGCTCAGTAGGAGGAGCGTGCAACTCTTGATCTCAGAGTTGCAAGTTTGAGTCCCATGTTGGATGTAGAGATTACTTAAAAATAATTTTTAAAAATCTTAAGAAATAAAATAAGCTGACCCTCCAAAAGATCGATTATATGAAACCTTTCCTGGTGTGAATTTTTTGTTTGTCTAAGAAATAGAACAGGATAATAAATAGTCATACATACTATTTTTTCCCTCACCAGAATGTAGAACAAGAACTCGTATGCATTGTTCTAAAGAACTGCATACTCCACGCACTATTGGCACTCTCTAAATGTTAAATAGTAACTCCTTGGGGAAGGGGGAAAGCCTTTCATTAAAACAGAGTATAATGTTCATTGCCAGTTGAAACACACGTTCCCTAATAAATGAGCCAAATATTTGCAATCGTCTATCATACATTTATATTCAACCCTATCATCCGTTCTTCATTGAAATGATCTTTCCTACATGTTACTAAAAATGAATTTTAATTTAAATTATAGACCGATTATTTTTTGTTTTCTGTAAGCAGCCAAGTATCTTTTGATCCATTCTTACCTTTAACAAGAGAAATCCTGCCCTTGAATATATTTCTACACCAAGCATGAGATTTAAAAGTTATTGTCTTTTCATTTGGGTACAATTGTTAGTCCAGGGAAATGGAAGAAGAGTCTGTAAGAGGCTTTGACCTTATGGCCTTATGATAAGAAGAAAAGGATATTAAGATCAACTTAAATCTATCTGTATGAAATAAGTTAAAATTATTTTAACTTACCGAAAGCCAGTTTAATATTGTTGCTTTTTTTTTTAATAGACATTTTGTGTTGTGTTAGTTGAAAATAGCCCAAAAGAATTTTTTTCTCCCAGGTGAGCAAGAAGACTATTCAGGAAAAAAAAAAAAAAGGAATTTTGGTCTTTCTTCCATTTGGGGGAAATAGGTGTGTGTCTGTCTGTAGAGGGAAATTCTAGAGGCTCCTCATTTCTCCAGAAAACATGTTTGTGCTGCTGCCGGGCTGTGGCTAGATTGCTGCTTTTGGACCAAGTACCACTCCCCTGAGCTAACCAGTCCGCACTGCATATCAAGGAGGGGTAGTAAGCTCAGTTTTGAAAAATGCCTGTGGGATTATTTCTTCCTTTACAACAACAAATAAAAATGAAAAGGCTGGGGGCCCCTGGGTAGCTCGGTTGGTTGAATGTCCAACTCTTGGTTTCTGCTCAGGTCATGATCTCAGTTTCAAGAGATCGAGTCTGATGTGGTCGGGCTCTGTGCTGAGTGTGGAGTCTGCTTGGGATTCTCTCTTTCCCTTTGCTCTCCCACTGCTTGCATTCTCTCTCTCAAATAAATAAATAAAATCTTTAAAAAAATGAAAAGACTGCATTTCATATTAGTTGGAATGATTGTTGTTTTCATAGTTTGTCTCTGGGCATACATTAGGAGATTTTTGAGAACTGAGCTAAAAATACCCCTTTTATATAAGCCTAAGAACTTTAGTATAGGTTCAATTTTTAGATAAACTCTGAGGATATGTGGGAAGTTATATTTAAGAAAAGCAGCTTTCCTGTACTTTCCTGGCATACTCTGGGTGACTTTTTACCATCTTGACTTTAGCAGAGAGAATTACATTATAAAACAGAACTTTGGGTAGTATTTAAGAGCCAGCTTTTTGGCCGGTATATGTTATAGCACTTATGTAAATGGACAATGATAAGCCCTATGCGGTTTTTTTTTTTAAATAATAACAAATAGCAGAGGGATGCAGAAATGTTCTGTTTAACTTTGTAGTGCATACTCTGGGAGCTTGATAAAGTATAATGCTAATAAGGTGACAATGAAATGTCTGCTGCAAGGCATTGTTACACTCATAAGTAACACTTGAGGCAGGGCTTTATATAAGCAATTTCTGCTACATTATTCCTCACAGCAACCTATGTGAGGTAGATATTACCATCCCACTTTCAAATGAGGACATTGAGAGCCAAACTCAGCTTATCTGTAACAAAGCAGTGATCATCTTGGCAACCTGGCCTTTGATGAAAACACACAATTACCCATGGACCATGTATGTCCCAGGACTGCAGTCATGAGGATGGTGGGGGCCATGTGGTAGCATGAGAACAGCAAGTCCAAAATACAACAGAATAGAGACCTGCTTCTCAAATAGAAAGCACTCGCTCCTACCTTGTCCTTCTTCCTCCTTCAGGGGACAATGGGTATGGGTCCCTTTCTCCTCAGACTTCCCATTTCCTAGTCCATTCCTGGCAGGGAGTTTGGGGACAGCCCCTTCTTAAAGAGGCTTGCTGTGGCTTTAGAAATTACTCATGTTATCACTTAGTGAGTCACCAGAATTGATCTGTGTAGACTTAGTTTATGGTGACTTCTTCTTGACTGAGGAATTGAAACAAGTGGCATAGAATTTTGTAAGGCTGCCATGCTTTCTTTCTCTTTCTTGTTCACTCTATCTGGTCTGAGGAGAAGATGATGAAGATTGTGCATCACACCCTTGGGGGGGGGGTCAGAGATTGAGCTACTCATCTGTACATTGAGGGGACTCTGATTCACTGAAATGAAACTGCCATTTCTTTTTCCTTCACTTACCCTGAACTATAATGGTAAAGATTCACCAGAGGGGGCTTCAGCAAAATACACTTTTTAGTCTTGGCCTTAATGCACACACCAATTAAAAAAAAAAATACACATACCTATTTGAATACAATGTAGCTGATACTGGCTTACGTAATTATTTTGTGCAGGTTGATTTTAGTTTACTGTGCATTCAGTCTTATGCTTGATTTAGCATAGGAAGGGGAACAATGTGTTTATCTGGATGATAAAAGTACAGTCACTGTGATAACCTGGATTATTTTCTGCTTTATCTTGGCAGTTAAATCAAAACTGTATATATTTGCCCACAGGTGATAGTTCGTGGTGGTATGCCGTTACCATAGCAACAGACTATGTTCTTGGTTGCTACCAATTGCCTCCAGTATTATGTGGGAATGGAGGTTTTCCTGTTGAGAATGCATAGGGTTTGTAGAAAATATAAAAAGGGCTCTATTGGCGGTAGTCTGTACAGAACCAACAGTTCACCGGCTACAGTGACTTAAACAGATGGGCTCTAAGTGTTTACTAGCGACTTACTGCCCTGTGCTTGCTGACAAATGCCATGCTGCTACCTGGCTCCTGAGAAATGCAAGAGGTAAAATGGGCTTTGGCCTGAAAGTATTTCTTTGGAAAATATAGCAGCATGAACACCTGGTTTCCTGTCCTACTTCATTCAGTTACCAAATGGATCATTTTAATTACCTTCCAGATACAGCAAAAAAAGAAGTAAGGCGGCTTTCATGAATGCTAATGGTAGTACTATACTCCTTTCAAGGATAAAGTAAGTTTTTTTAGCCTTTATTTTTCAGATGAGTTGCTTGTATTTTGTATGAAGTGTATAAGCTGTCTTTTCATATTTAAGCCACTCAGTTTGTTTTACCTTGGTATCATAACACTTTATCTAATGGAAATGTTGTTACTTTAAAAAAAAGTATAGCTTATATAAATGCTCATCTAATCCTTAACTACGGCGCAGATGGCTCTATTGCTTTCTAAATTGGGATTTGGACTTTTTTTTTTTTTGACCAAAAAAATTTCATTTAAAATAGAACATCTCAAGTTTATAGTGAAGCTTTGCTATAGGCTCAAGGCATATAATGCTTAGCAAACCTGTACAAGCCAACATTTTTAGCTGCCATTCATATAAAGAGATTTTTTTCCCTTTTGAAAGTGCTTTATAATGAGCAACATTTGTCCTGCTGTAGGATTTTCTTCCAGCGAAACAGTTTATTCTTTAAACAAGTTCCATCATTCCATTGTCATTAACTAAAAATGATCTTTAGGCTAATATTCTATCCTGTTCTTTAGCCAGGTGATCACATACCATAATCTGGCCCTGTTTCATCTCTTCTCTCACCACCCCCCAGGCTGTGCCCTAGCTACACTGAGGACTTGCCCCCATTGTTCCTGAAACCCAAGCATTCTCACATCTCAGTGCCTTCGAACACACTGTCCCCTCCGCTGGCCTGGAATGAGCTCTCTGCTCCCACTCTCACAGATCTGTTTGCCTGAGGAAAGCCTGACTCTGTTCAGCTCCAGTGTTACCTCTGTGGTGAAGCCTTCTCTGACTCACTGTCACCCCCATGGTAGGGACATCTGAGGCATTTCCCTGTTGGGCACATGTCTGTTTCACCATTACAGAGTAAGTGCTTTTCTCTCTTGCGTCCCCAATACCTGGTGCAGTACCAGATATTCAGTGTATATTGGATGAATGAATATAGGTGAGAGCTTATAACGTATTTATTGTTTACTCCTTTATATTGCTAAAGAAGGGAAGAAGGGAGGAGCCACTGTTACTTGAAGATACTGTGAATATGATGGATTTGGTATTAACATGCTGAAATCATGAGTCAGCGAACCTAGGATAAAACTGTGAAGCAGGGGAAGTAGCTGGTACCCTAGGGTTCCCTTGTAAAACAGAATTCATGCTCCTCACTGGGAACTAAAACCTTAAAGAAAGAGTAAATTAAGTATAGACTAGTTTTAGGTTTCAGGGCTGGATTATGGAATTTTGGTGGGCACTGAAACCACAACCACACCCCATGTATGCAGATATCGCTATGTAATGACACCAAAAGTTTGAAAGATTTGTTAAGAATAACAGAACCCTTGGGGCACCTGGCTGGCTCGGTCAGTAGAGCATGCGACTCATGATGTCGGGGGTGTAAGTTCAAACCCTACGTTGGGTGTAGAGATTACTTAAAAATAAAATCTTTAAAAAAAATAACAGAACCTATACTGTGAAATGAAAATCACTGGTCTACATAGTTTACTCTAAATATTTCTGAAATATGAACCATAAAGTACGTAGGATAGATTTTGATGTTATTTTCAGTTTTTCTTCTCTGAAACTAGTATTAGCCTTACTGAATAGCCCGGGAACATTCTCTGTTGTGATCCGGGTTGAACCCTCTTTGCATTCCACATCACATCACTGACTCTCAAGCCTTCTGTGTGGGGTTATCTGCTGCTTGAGAGCCTTAATTACAAATCATAGAAAAGTAGAACAGTCCTTGTTTTTTACTGATTCCCTTGCTTAGAGCAGCTCAAAAACCCTTTCCTCACATCAGATTTCCATTTCCAAAATGCTTTGCCCAGTGCTGGTTGTCCACATTATCAGTTAATGGTGCTGCCATCCTGTGCCTTTTTCTTTTCAGTGGTCTCATGGGCTCATCACTTTTTCTCTCTGTGAGATGAATGTGTTTTGTGCACTGTGGTAATAAGAGGGGTGTTTTAAGCCGTTTTTGAGAGAAGTGCCATTTCCTATTTGTAATTCCAGTTGAAAGTGAATCCCCCATCACGTAGAATCATAATATGTCCTGTTTGACACCATTAGCTCTGCTCCAGTACCAGTGGCTTCTGGGCATCCCTGTTTAACTTTTCTATGCCTGACACCATCTATGGGATATGTGTCTTTTGGTATGGTGGAGACAAGTGGACCAGAGAAGCTATATTTGTACATGGGTTTTAACTATAGAGCAACATTTTGAAGAGTTAAATTATCTGCCAGGGCAGTTTTTAAAAAATTATTATTTTTTTATTTTAATTCCAGTATAGTTAGCATACAGTTATATTAGTTTCAGGTGTACAATATAGTAATTCAACAGTTCTGTACATTGCTCAGTGCTCATCATGATAAGTGTACTCTTTAAACCCCATCACCTATTTCACCCATCCCCCCACCCACTGCCCTTCTGGTAACTTTCAGTTTGTTCTCTATACTTAAGAGTCTGTTTCTTGGTTTGCCTCTTTCTTTCTCTTTTATTTTATTCCTTTGCTTATTTATTTTGTTTCTTAAATTCCACATGAGTGAAATCATATGGTATTTGTCTTTCTCTGACTTATTTCACTTAGCATTATACTCCCTAGCTCCATTCATGTCATTGCAAATGTCAGGATTTCATTCTTATTATGGTTGAATAATATTCTATTGTATAAATATACCACATCTTCTTTACCCATTCATCTATCAATGGACACTTGGGCTGCTTCCATAATTTGGCTATTATAAATAATGCTGCTATAAACACAAGGGCGCATATATCCCTTTGAAATAGTGTTTTTGTGTTCTTTGGGTAAATACCCAGTAGTGCAATTGTTGCATCGTAGGGTAGTTCTCTTTTTAACTTTCTGAGGAACCTCCATACTGTTTTCCAGAGCGGCTGCCCCGGCTTGCATTCCCACCAACAGTGCACAAGGGTTCCTTTCTTTCCACATCCTCGCCAACACCTGTTGTTTCTTGTCTTCTTGAGTTTAGCCATTCTGACAGGTATGAGCTGATAGCTCATTGTGGTTGTGATTTGCATTTCTGCTAGGGCAGTTTTATGGCAAAATTTCAAAAGACACATAACTGATGAATTTTAGAAAAAAAGGTGGAAGCAACAGAATGAGAAGGATACAAACTCTAAGGGTGAAAATGAATAAAGACAAAGTAGAATGATTTACTTGGGGAACCTTGTTAGATGCTACTGGGATCAATTATAGTAACTCTCTCCAAAGTAGTTTATTGAACTTCCTTTAAGAAGCTTTCCCTTGGTGGCTTCCTTTAAGAAGGTTTCCTTGGAAGTACAGAAAACTGTACTTCCAAAGCAAAAATGTTGTTCTTTTAAAAATTGAGATATAATTTACATGCCATAAAATTCACCCTTTATTTTTTTAACTTTAGTTATTTAATTTAAATCCAATTAATTAACATATAATGTATTATTGGTTTCAGAGGTACAGGCCTATAAAATTCACTCTTTAACATTTTGTAGGTCACTGGTCTATCGTATATTCACAAAGTTGTACAACCATTACCACTGTGTAATTCCAGAACGTTTTCATCACCCCAAAGGAAACCCCACACCCATTAGCAGTCACTCTCCATTCCTGCCTCCTACCAGCCTCTCTCCAGAGATCTTCTACCTCTATGGATTTGCCTACTCTGGACACTTTATATAAATGGAAATATATGGCCTCTAACCTTTTGTATCTGGCTTCTTTCACTAAGCATAATGTTTTCAAAGTTCATCCATTTGGAGCATGTATCAGTACTTCATTCCTTTTTATGGCTGAATTGAGAAACATGGTTCTTTATCAAAAATCAGATGAGCCAAAGACATTCTGTTACTTTCTGCTATGGAAATTTTTATGGAATGAAATGAATATTGTTACAAGATAGGTCCTAAAGTTTGGTCACAGGGAAAAACCATGGGAATGCTACTGTAATCATAGATTCTGTAACTTGATGCAGCAAAGGAGAGAGCACAGCAGCAGGACTATGGGCATCCAGGAAGATAAAGGTTTTTTATAGGGTTTGGTCTTGTGCTGAATGATTCTAGAAGGGACTGGGGAAGAGGTGACCAACACTGGATTGGGTGGCATGAAGCAGGGGCAGTTTAGTAATTGGGTATCTCAGAAATCTTTGCTCAGGATGGGGGAAGAACAAAGAGGGGTTAGGGAGGTCATTGGGAAGAAGGCAGGATCCATAGAAAGTGGTTTTGCAGCTTTGGTTTGGCCTTGGGAGATATATTGTTTTTTGTTGGCCATGTCTCTGGCCTTGACTGAGTCGAGTGGAGATATTATAGAGCTGATTTTCATACTTTTACATGGGAAGGATATGCTCTGGTTCTGAGATTATGGAAAAAATAAGTTTGGCAAGACCAGGCAAGTAAGATGCAACTACACTACCAAATAGGACGGACCATTTGCCCATTGCAGTGATATTCCTTAGACTAAAATCTCTTTAATGGTCTTCTGGCAGAATAACTCTGAATAGGGCACCAACTGGGTGGCTCAGTTGGTTTGGTGACTGCCTTCGGCTTCGGTCATGATCCCCAAGTCCTGGGATCGAGTCCCACATCAGGCTCCCAGCTGGGCGGGGAGCCTACTTCTCCCTCTGACCCTCTCCCCTCTCATGCTGTTTCTCTCTCTCTCTCTCTCAAATAAATAAATAAATAAATAATCTTAAAAAAAAAAAAGAAGAACTCTGAATTATCAGAAGGCAGGGAGTAGGACTTCTCAACCAACTTACTCATATGATTAAGCACCTTTTATTCATTGCCAGCCTTGTGATGACCTTCATGCTAGGTATTTTGTATGTATTTTCTCTTGTAGGTTTAAAAACTAATGAATCATTCATCCTTTCTCATTCAGCCAAAAGAGTATGTATAAACATGCCCCAATTTGTTGATATCATCATTCATTTATAAACACTTTAGTGAGGGCTAGGCTCTAGGACTGAGTAAGACATGGTCCCTGCCCAAGAGATTGAACAGTGCTGTTCAGTAGAATATTCTGTGATGATGGCGATATTTTGTGTGGTCCAGTACAATAGTCGTAACCTCTTAAACACTTGAAATGTGGCTCATGACACTGAGGAACTAAATTTTAATTTTTATTTATTTTGAATTACTTTAAACATTAATAGTGGCACATGAGACTGTTGGCTATCACATTGGGCAGCACTGCTTTAGAAGTTCACAAATGAGAGAAGGAAACACAAGTGCTCACAATTCAAGGTGTGCTGTGTACTCCAATATAGGTCTCTATAAAGTGCTCTAGAAGTTCAAAAGACAGCCTCTGGTGGTAGATGTGCCAGAGAAAACACCCAGAAGAGGGGAGGTACCATGAAAATGAGACTTAACAAAATAATAATAATAGTAATAATTATTATTGTTATTATTTTGCCAGAGGAGGAGGGGAGGAAGGTGAGAGGGTTCATTCTAGGCCAAAGGCATAGATAGTGTTTGCAGAAATACTGAGGCATTAATAAAATGTATACAAGTTCAAGAAAAGGGTGTGGCTTGTTAGAGTCTAAGTGTAGGTTACTGTATTATTACCATCATATGACATGGTTCTTATGGCAAAGGTGTAATTGAAGAGATTAAAAACAAATTTAACATTTTTGGCCTTTATTGTGTTGTATACATTGTTTGAGAAGCTACCACATTTATCATTTAAAATAGATACGTGAATTGTCATTAGGATCCCCATTTCATAGGCAGAAAACTGAGCCCTAGAAAGGTAAATGAATTTCCCTGAGGACACAGTGAGTGGAGAGAGCTAAGATTTGAATCCAGGCTTATTTGATTTTGAGATCTGTCTCTCCAACAGTGACTCTACATCTTCCACTTTAAATTTTTCTCAGTTTGAAATTGTGATGCATTTTCTTAGGTATGCCTTCCGTGATTCATTCAGACCACTATAAGTCTTCTACAAGTTTTTTTTTAATATTCTGATTTCGTATTTAAGATGTTTTCTGTCTAAGAGACTGATGTTATAACATATCTATTCTGTTAACTAAGCATTTCATGAACTCAGTTTTTGAAAACAGCTTTATTGACAATTTCCCTTCTTTTTCTGTATATTTATAGCACTAGGAACCTTTTATATACTAAAATGGGGTGGTTAGGGAATTAGCTAAATTGGAGGACCCAGTCCATTCATTCCCAAATTTGAATGGGCTCCTATGATCATCATGCCCAGAGAATTCTTGCTTCCGTGTGCTGGGGAATGGCTTGTTATTTGAGCCTCTCCACATCTTACCCTAAAGGTCATGACCCTGGGCTCTGACTTCTTTCTTACCAATCTCTTGCAAATCTTAGTGACTGGGTAGAGGCTTTGCTTTTCTTAACCAAGAGGAACTAGATCTCTGCACCTGTTTGGCAGGCATGGTCAAGTCCTGAAAATATCCCTTCCTGGCTGAGAAGGTACTTGTGTTTTATGAGGACGTTTTTGTTTTGTTTTGTTCTTTCCTTTTAGACTTGAAAGAACTCACTTGGTGTTATTTGCTGAGTTTCCTTAAAAGCCCATCTCAAAGTCATAGCAAGTTACATCTAACATTTGTAACTTGCCAGGTCTAGGAGCATAAGACATAAGAAGAAGTGTAACAAACAGCACCTGCTTCAAGGGGCACACACTCCACTGCTAACGCAGGACAGAGAATAAGGAATAAAACAGGCATTACATCTCAAAGGATGTAGCCAATATCCAGGGTTGGAGACGTCTTCACAGGGGAAGGACTAGCATCAGGTCTTACAAGAAGGGCAGGGCTTATCTCGGCAGCAAAGGGGCAGTCTGTGTGTGGTATACTACCTGGGGAAAGGTACAGGGTAGAAGGGATCATGGGAGAATGGTTTGGCTGAAGTAAAAAATGCAACCTTGGTTGCACATTAAAATCACGTGGAGAAGGGGTGCCTGGCTGGTTCAGTTGGAAGAGCATGCAACCCTTGATCTTCGGGTTGTGAGTTTGAGACCCACGTTGGCTGTAGAGATACTAAAAAAAAAGAAAGTAAATAAATAAACTGGGGAAAAAATCACTTGGAGAGTTTTAAAGACTCCCCTAAAGATTCTGATTGAGCTGAGGGGTGGCATAGGAGTCCAGATTTTTTGTTTCACAGGTGATTTTAATGTACAACCACAGCTGTGGTTGAGGACCATTGTAATAGTCTCCTTACTCAGAATGTGGCCATTGAACCAGCAGAGCCAGCCTCACCTGGAAGCTAATTAGAAATGCTGAATGAGTCTCAGGGAATCAGAATTCACATTATTACAAGAGCCCAGGTGGCCCATATGCACAGTAAAGTTTGAGAATCACTGCTGTAGAGAAAATATGAGAAATATGGTTGAAGAGGGCAGATGACTTAACTAGATTTTCCCAGCCCCTTTGCTGGGCTAGGAATGAATTACAGGTGGACGGTGGTGTTGCTTTCCCCTCAAGCCATTAGGGATGCTTATATTTCTGGTTGGCGGGAAGGCTCCTCTGGTTATCTGTAACGTGTTTCACAAATATTCTTGAATTTTCTCTGGGTGCCTTGAGAGAAAAAAGACAGGGAATCACCAGTTAGTGCTGGACTGCACTCTGTCAGTAGTGGGAGAGTCCCTGGAGATTTTGATCAAATGATATTTTGTGTACCTCATTGTGTTCTAGAAAGATTTTCCTGTCAGAAGCATATAGAATGGACTGAGAGGGAGTGTTCTAGAGTAAGAGAACAGAGGACAGTTGCAATAATTTACTTGCAAGGTGACAGAGGACAAGAGTAAAGAGCATGATTATGCTTAGGAACTTGAACAACACTTAAGTACCTATACCCAGGTCTTCAGGATGAAGCTTGGAAGGAACTATAAAAGATTCTTTTGTACCTTTTTGGAGACACCTTGTAACTTCGTTTTGTTGCTCTCAAACCTTCAGGAAAGTTTCTGATGATTAAAATCTACTTGGCATAAATAAGGTCATAAACATTCAGCCCTCACTCTGCAGGATCCCCTAGCTCTTGGTGGGTGGGATCATCTGACTTGAGGGTTATCAGTGATTTCAAAGGAGAAAGGAAAACAATGATGGTCATCATTTGGTGAATAGGCAGCAAGAGAGAATGTCAGGAAATGGAGAGGTTAAAAGTCCAAGTATGAAAGGCTTGTTGTTGGGGGACTCAGAACCATACATTTGAGTTAGGACAATACTTATAGGGGAACCTGGATATTCCAGAGATTATTTTGTTTGGGAAAAAAATGTTGAAATTTTGGTACACTAAATTGCTTATTCTTCAAGGCCAAGCTTATGTTGTTCCCTTCCATGAATTCTTCCCTTGTCACCCTAGTACATGGCTTGTTCTCTGTCCTGTTTCCTAAAATTCTCTTTAATGAGTCAACAAGGACATTTTTTAATCCTGATACTTGAAAAGTACTGTGGTATGTACTTATTTTCTAATAACTCACAGCTGATTTTATTTTTCTTATTTATGGATGTATATTTATGAATGTATCCAATCCCTCTAAATAGAATATAAGCTCCTTGAGGACATGGACCATGTGTAATTCTACTTTATCTTTTCTGGGAATTTTTGACTTTATGAAACACCTTTTATCAGGGGTGCTGATAAACAACTAAAAACAATTTGCCATGTACTTCTGTTTTCCAAATTTGTTGATGTTTCCTCGGGGGGGGGGGTGGAAATGCTGAAGAGTCCTCAAAAATACATAAACATACACTGCATTTTAAAGTATATTCTGTAGTTTAAAATTAAGCTAAAACAGTACTGTCAGATAAATGTTGGAATCATTTTGTACTTTCAGTGATTCATTTCAAAAGAGGAGATTTAAAAAAAATTATAGAGGTATAATATCCTAGTAAATATCCCCGTTTTCATAATCCTTTTATATGATACCTATTTTTCCTTAGTTGCTTTTCTCATCTTGCCATTTGGGTTTTCTTTTCTTTTTTCTTTCTGTTTGGTAGTGATACCATTTGTTGTAGGGAGGTAACTCCTGGCCATGTTTGTAGTCAGGAGTGTCAGTAGTCATCTGGATGTGACCCACTAACATGCTTAAACAGAGTGTATTTTATAGGAAATATATTGAAGGTAAGTGCTTTAACAATTTTATTTAGCTTCAAATCATGACATGCCATTTTCATGCCTTTTCTTGGAATTTTCTTACCCAAATTCAAAAGGCATATTTGTATTTTGAAATTTGGAACACTGAAAAATTGTGTCACCTAAATTTTGGGGGGAGGGGGAATTATTCTAATTCTAGACAGTTGTGATATTTGAAATTATGGGAAGAGAAGTGTGTATTACATATAGAAAACCAGCTAGAGCTTGACCAAAAGGAGTGAAACTACTATTAAATTAAATTAAATTTAAAAAAAGGCCAAGATGGGGAAAACCTTTTAAAATAATTCCTTAATGAATCAATCAGTAGTTTATATCCTTAAAGAATTTTTTATGGTATAATAATGAACATTTATAACAGAACAAAAATAACTCATTTCCTAACATTAGCCTCTCTGCCTATGGAGGTCATAAAACTTGTTAATGCAGATGAAGCTGCCTTCTGTTGTGTGATGCTAATAGGAAATGGATCATTGCAGTTTATGGGGCCCTTAGCCATTTTGGTTCATGATAAATGACTGACTTCAAGTGACATTCCTTCACTGATTTCCCACTATTCATCACCTGAAAGAATGGAACCCAAACATGAAGTTGATTTTGAAGTTGTCAGGAGTTTCACTGTGGTATAAATCCATCATAAGCCAATGTTTTAATTGGTTTAGGAAGAAATATTATGAATGAAGACACTCATAAATGTTTTATGCTCCTATTTTCTTTTGTTCAAAAGCCAGATTTGTAAATCTGTTTTATCCTGCCCTACCTTCTGTTACCTCTTCCTCTTCCCTTCCCCCTCTCCAAACATTCTCCGGTTTTAAAAACTCCCTAGATTTTATCTTTGCAGATGCTTTGATGTAATTATGTTGTTTTGTTCTATAAAATCAGTCCAAAATAAGCTGAAAGAATGGAACATATTTTCAACTGGTATGTTCACCTACATGCCAGGCATTATACAAGACTGGTATGGAAAATTTCTTACATTGCTTTCTATTTTCACTGTGTTCTTGCTGTTATCCTATTTTCTTCTCTTTCTCCTCTTCTTTTTCTTGAAATACTACCCCCCCACCCCCAACACATGCCAATCCTGAGTTGGAAGGAAGAAGACTGGCCTATTTGAATAAAGTCACATTATCCTACAATTAGGCTCTTGCTCTTAGAAAATTATTCTCCAGCTTATTTTAGGGAGACCCTGCTGGCACTGTAAGGGTTACAATATCTAGTTAGGTTAAATGTATGCCTAAGGATGTTTAAGTCTTTCCTGTGTTGTCTCCATGTTTGGAATAGAGAGCCTGTGTTTAATTCAGTATGTGTGATGCCCTCCATGTTGCTGGCATTTGGAGAGTGTTTGATATCTGGCAGAATGCTGTTTGCAAAGGAAAATGTAAATGTTCTTACAGATTGTCTAAGAATCATTTGGTGTAATTGAGATAATTTGCCATTTATTTCATTTGTTCTTTTTTTTTAAGGTTTTATTTATTTATTTGACAGAGAGAGAGAGAGACAGCAAGAGAGGAAACACAAGCAGGGGGAGTGGGAGAGGGAGAAGCAGGCTTCCCGCGGAGCAGGGAGCCTGATGCGGGGGCTCGATCCCAGGACCCCGGGATCATGACCTGAGCCAAAGGCAGACGCTTAACGACTGAGCCACCCAGGCACCCCTATTTCATTCGTTCTTAAAGGAATTTTGACCTCCCTTATCTGTGTGCATTGTTGGAGTCAGGGTGACAACAGGTTATTTTGTTTGCTTTGTAAAACTTAACAGGTGGAAGCACATCCTTGGTAGCTTTACTTGAGGTGCTGGTATCCTGGAGGGGAAGCCTACAAAACTCCCTCCAAGAGGCTGTCTTTTGACACAGACATTTTAGCTCCTAGCAGATTCCCCTTAGAGCCCACCTACCCCTTTTAGCAAATGGTTTCTGTGTATACATTGTTCACAAAGAACTTTAGGCTAATAAATTGAAAGCGTTGGAAGTGTCTGAACTCTTTTCATGTTCTAGAACCCGAGACACTGGTGCAATTTTAGGAGAGAGCCTACAAGTGGTAGAACTGAAATATTAATTAGGTCTCCTATGGTCAGTTTTCCTACTGAAAGCCTAGGAATGGCTCATGGGGCGTAGTTTGACTACATGGTCTTAGTTAAATCCTATCAGTCTTTTTTATAGCTGGTTGTGATATCTGATAGAAAACAATACATCTTCTTTTCAAATTTGTTGAATAAGCAATCACTAATTTTGAATACTTATTCAGATTGGCTCAAACCAACTACCAAATCTTTTTTTTTTTTTTTAAGATTTTCTTTTTTGAGGGCACCTGGGTGGCTCAGTTGGTTAAGCATCTGCTTCTGGCTCAGGTCATGATCTCAGGGTCCTGGGATCGAGCCCCATGTCTGAATCCCTGCTCAGTGGGGAGCCTGCTTCTCCCTCTCCCTCTGCCACTTCCCCTGCTTGTGCTCTCTCTCTCTCAAATAAATAAATAAAATCTTTAAAAAAAAATTTTTTTTTGAGAGAGAGAGAGAGCATTAGCAGGGGGAGGGGTAGAAGGGCAAGCAGACTCCCTGCTGAGCAGGGAGCCCAACATGGGCCTCGATCCCAGGACCCTGGGATCATGACCTGAGCCTAAGGCAGACACTTAACAGACTGAGCCACCCAGGCACCTCCTACCAAATCTTTAAAATGGCCAGTTCAAATATGCTGCACTAACCTATTAAGACTGTTGAAACATATCCATAATTTAATTTTTGGCCTGCTTTTGCATGGTGTGGCCATTGGTGGCATAGAGGCTGGGGCTGGGAGGAAGTTGCTAAAGGGATGAAAACAGAGGAGAACAGAAAGAAGCTGCAAGAAGAGGCTGAGAGGACAGATGCCCTGTTGACCAGACCCTTCTGACAGCATTAACCACTTCATAACTCTGGTGTATTAAAGTGAGCACTGATGGCCTTTTACTCTCTTCCTTCTCTTTTCTTTTTCTTCTTTTAACCTTCTCTCCTCCATCTGTGGGTGTAAATCTGTTGAAACTAAGGAAGAGCAGACTAAGATCTAAGATGTACAGATTTTTCTAGGAGAGGAGGTAGTAGATTGGAAAAAACACACCTGACCACTCGAAGAATATCTTAGGAATGAATCTGAGTGTTAGGCTTTTTGCAAAGAAGTGGGAGTTTTGTATTCACAGATCTTTAATGGTCACTTTCCATCTATATTACGAAGCCTTTTGAATGCAGTGTGTTCTTGAAGTCCAGGTCCTTAAATGGACACTTAGAAGGTAAAATCTGAAGTGTTTACATATTGTGTTCTCACTCCCAAAGCAGGTATTGTCATGTACTAGACTTGCACAGAAACCACTAAATAATCTCTCAGAATTAAATTAAAAGTAGAAGAAAGGTTTCCAATGGAAAATTACTGTTCCATGGGAGTTTTTTAATTCTGAAATTTATTGGAAATAAAAGGACTAAACTATTAAGCATAAATATGATATTTTTCAGGGGCTTTCTAATTGGTTTTGAAATTCCCACTAAAGAATAGGTTAGCTGTTAATGATTTTCTCTCTTCACTTACTGATTTGAAGGTGTGATGTTAGTTTTATCCTGTAGGCTGTTACTTTGCTTCTTTGCACTTCAAAAAGATCTAAGGTCACTGATTTTGACTTTTCCACTTCCTGCCCTATTGTCCTTACAAAGGAGTTTTGTGGGTTTAGACCTTACTGTAAAGAAACAAGCCCAAGTAAAAATTCTTGATATTTGCATGTCTATTAAATCCAACATCTCTGCTTTTCATTTGAACCTGTTTGTACAATTTATAAGGTAATACTTACTGGGACTTCAGAGTTCCTCTTATGAGAGCTGAAATGCCTTTCACCTCTATTTGTTTTAATGATGGATCGATGAATTATGAAGTAGAGTAAGAGCCAATAACTGAGAAACTGTGGAGAAACAAGATGTTTACATTTCTATGAAATTCTGTTGACCTATAATAAGCCCCCCCCAAAAAAAACAGGGGTGGGGGACATTATTAACACCTTTTATTCAGTTGCCCTCATGGAATTTGGTCTTCTTTTGATGTAGCAGTACTGATAGACCTTTCCTGCAGTTGTCATGCCACTATATAGATATCATCTGTGAGTGACTATTGTGTTCAGGCTTGAGCTAGCAAACCAGTGCATCTGGTTCTGAATCAGTCAAGTATTTCAAATCTTCACTAGCTAAGCCTGTATTATTGTTTTCCTCACTGTGGTAATTCTCTGCAATAAGTAGTTATCAGGCATATGGTTTTTTGGTGGAGGAATACTTGAGTTAAGTTGATAGGAACATCAAGCAAACAAATTGAAGATGATGTTTTGGTTTTTGGTTTCATGATTACTACTTCATATCACCTTGTATTTTTTCAGTACTTCAGTAATATGAGGCACAGTAGCCTATAGAGTAAATTTGAACACACAGTCCCCACCTCTCTTGAGTGTATGTTTTTAATAAAATTTTTCATTTAGATTAAAAGAAAGTATGTCTGACCTTTCCCCAGAACTCCAGATACATATATAACAACTGTCTACTTTATATTTCCATTTGGATATTTAATAGGTATCTCAAATATTATATATACAAAATGCAACTCTTGATTTTTTCACATAACCACTCTACCTACCCTATACCATCTTTCTTCCATTTTTCCCCCTTCAGTTAATAACAATGCCTAGTTGTTCAAGTCAAACACCTAGGAGTTATTTTTTTTCTTTCCTTGAATATATCTTTCCTTTCAGTGTGCTGGCAAGCATGTCTCCAGAATAGGTCCCCAGTCTGTACACTTCTTCCCACATGCATTTTCCCCACCATAGTTCCAGTCACTATCTTCTCTTGAAGGACTACAATGGCCCTTTCCCTCCTACAGTCTCTTCTTTATTCAGAGACAGTGATCCTTTTTTTTTTTAAGATTTATTTATTTATTTGACAGAGAGAGAGAGAGCCAGAGGGAGGGGCAAAGGGAGAGGGAGAAAGAGAGAATCCTCAAGCAGACTCCCCGCTGAGCACAGAGCCTGACTCAGGGCTCCATCCCAGGACCCTGAGATCACCACCTGAGCCAAAATCAAGATCAGTCACCCAACCGACTGAGCTACCCAGGCACCCCCAGAGTGATCTTTTAAAGCAGAGATCAGGGGCGCCTGGGTGGCTTAGTCAGTTAAGCATCTGCCTTCGGCTCAGGTCATGATCCTGGGGTCCTGGGATCGAGCCCCACGTCAGGGTCCTTGCTCAGTTGGGAGTCTGCTTCTCCCTCTGCCCCTCACCCCACTCATGCTCTTGCTCTCACTCTCTCTCAAGTAAATAAATAAAATCTTAAAAAAAAAGCAGGGATCAGATCCTCTCCATCTCAAAACCCCATGGTAGCTTCCCATCACTCAAAAAAAAAAAAAAAAAAAAATCCAAATTCCTTGCCTAGCAAGGCCAGCATGGTCTGGCATCTGGCTACCTCTGCTGTCTTATCTCCTATCATTTTCCTCTCACTTACTGACCTTCTTACTATTCCTCAAGCATCCCCCAGCTTATTCCCTCCTCAGGGCTTTTACCTCAGTTTTTCTCTGTCCTGGAATGTTCTTTCTCCAGATCTTCACATGACTGACTTCTTCCTACTGTGTGAGCTTTACCTAAAATGTCAGCTCCTCAGAGAGGCCTTCCTGAACATCTCATCTAAATTATGTACCTCTCTCCCCTGTTACTCTTCATCCCACTATTTTATTTTATTCCTAGCAAAGATTGCTATCTAAAGGTCTTATTTATTTACCTCTTTATTATAGTTCACCATTTCCCCTAGAATGTAAGCTCCAAGAGGACCAGAACCTTGTCTGTCTTGTTTCTTGATGTATCCCCAGTGCTTGTAACATTGTCTGATATGTGTAGTAGGTGCTCAATAAATATTTATGGTTGAATTAGTAAATAAGAATATTTAGGCCCATAAAGAATATAAGCTACTAAATCATTATAAATTATATTTTAGTGAGAATGTTCCTGTCAGATTTTCATGGTAATTAAGTGACACACAGGCAAGAGAATGACTTTCTCTTCCAGTTGTTCTATTAATCTGGGATAAAACAGAAGAGATTGGTGATCAGTCAGTTGGATTTCTCTCTTGCAGTATCTGTGCATGTAAATTGGACATAATTTATCAGTTCTGCCTATCTTTTATTTGTAACTTGGTGTGAGTGTTATATGCTTGAACAACAGTACAAAGCGTACTCCTCGTAGATAAGAGTCTGAAATTGTGGTAAGTACTCATTATATGAGAACAGCTTGCACTGAACAAGCAGTAGCCATGCATATGTCTCTCTCAAGAAAGAAAACATCAGATTCTAGGTTGAGTGTGGTAAACAGCAATTAATTTAATTGTACATGTTCTTCATATATGGTGATTTTCCCGGAATTGATGAATATATAGATAACAAATACATATTTATTTTGTGAATGCAAATCTCTGCAAATCAAGTAGACAGTGTTGGACATATGCCTATGGTTAAGACAGAGAGGAGAAAACCCAGAGATCTTTTTCTTTGCTTTGCTGTATTTTGATAATAAATGTCAATTTATAAATCAATGCCACAGACTCACCAAAACTAAAATATGGTAAAGATGTTTTGTTTTTGTTTCTTTTATCTCTGAAACCCCATCAGAATTCTTCTTTGCCTCTTCTTTCCAGTATTCCACTGTATTATTTTCTGTCCTTTAATGGATAATGTTTTCCCTTCCATTTTCTTAAGGAAAGTAGCAGCCTTCAAAGTTAAAAGCTTTTCTCACTGGCTTTGCTCATAAATTTCCTAGTTCTCAACTGTCTGTGTTCTGCATGGAGTAATTTTTCTTTTAGGAGTTTCAGATACCTTTTCTTCCCTTCATTCCCCTGGCAAATCCCCAAAAACTGAGTTCTGCTGTATTCTCTAACAAGAGATGCTTTAGTTGTGTGCAGCAGTTACAGTAATCCTTTGATCAGTTTCCCTGATGGGAAGAACTGCTATTTTCCCCTCTAGCCAGGAGTCCAGAGTTGTATTTGTGGCTGAACTTCAGGTCTGGCAGAATTAAGGTTCACAAGATCTCGTAATTTTAGCCTAAATTTCCTTTTAACTGGAATTTGATTTTGACCTGGATGAAATCTTATTTTTATATTAGTGTGGTAATCCTAACATTCAGATTTTAAGAATTTAAAAGTGATTCTTTCTCATTGGATCATAAACTGATCATGAATTGGCATCTTAAAGATTTCCAAACACTACCAGTGCAGGAATAGCAATCACCTATTGTTAAGGATATCTTCCTTTTGCCTCTTCTGATCTACTCTCCACCCTTCTCCACCCTCCCTCTTTCTACCCGGGAGGCGGCCTGTGAGGGCTACACAAGGGCCCCTGTGCCCTCTGACTTCCGCCAATGGCAGGGTCCCAGCAGGAGTTTCAAGGGAGGGACGTGAGTGAGGTCAGGCTAATTATTCTCCTGGCTCCCTCCTTGTGGGGTTGCCTTGGGCTGCCTGTGCCCCTCGACCTAAGGTCATGGTTCTTCACTATAAGACTTTTCTCCTTTTGGGTTCCTGTAATCAATCCATCCTCTCACATCTTTTCCCCTAGGAGTGGTAATAGTTCTGCTGCTACCAATCCCAAAATACAGCAGTATCCCTTGTTGGTCCCTTACATGCATCCATAGCATTGTTGTCCCTTTCGAATAAGTCTCTGGAAATTATCCTAATTTGAATGTGCCATTGGTTTCCTGTTGGGACCCTGTCTGATGCACATGTTATTATTTCCTAGATTTTGGATACTATCAACTATTTTTGACAAAAGTACATACTGTCCCAAGATCACCTGAATGGTCAGTGGAGCAGACACAAAATAGAAGGTCACTGCCTTTTGTGGATCTATCATGTGAGACAGACAAGCTTCTCCTTTACCTTATTCAGTATTCAATCAACATTTATCGAATAGCTGCTGTAAACCAGACATGGTGTATGCATCTGAGGCAAAATATAAAGCACTATTTGGTCCTTGCCATTATATATCTCTGTTTTAACTGTGTATTCATAGTTAAATACTTGAGAGCTTGATAGAAAATCACCAGCCTGTCTGGTCGTGCCTGATGCCCGGTCCTGACCTGTTCTGTTCTTAGTTCCCAACTCTTAGTTCTATAGAGTGACCTCTGTGATTTTCAAGCATGACTATTTCCTGAGCCCATAACAGGACCTCTTTTGTGCCTTTATCTCTCTGAATGGAATCTTGTAGAGTGTCAGGGAAATGCTCCTGGACCAACAGAAGATTTCAGTTGAGTACAAGTCTTGTCTTTATGTTAGTGTTGGATAAAACATATTCAGTTGGGAGTATTTCAGAAGAAGGGGCATATGGTTAAATAGATTTGGGCAATTGTCTTTAAAAAGTTTCTGACTGTAGGGCATCTCTTAAGATTGGTGACTATAGGGGTGCCTGGGTGGCTCAGTTGGTTAGACGGCTGCCTTCGGCTCGTGTCATGATCCCAGGATCCTGGGATGGAGCCCCATGTTGGACTCCCTGCTCGGCAGGGAGCCTGCTTCTCCCTCTCCCTCTGCTGCCTCTGCCTACTTGTGCTCTCTCTCTATCTCTCTGTCAAATAAATAAATAAAATCTTTTAAAAAAAAAGATTGGTGACTATATTTGGGAAAACCTGCTTTGCATAGTTGAGTTGTCGTCACTAGAACCTTAGCCTGTAGTAATTTTTCCCTCCATTGCCTCAATGCATGATAACCCAGAAGGGCTGTGAGCGTCAGAAGACACAGAATTTGGCAGGTCAAGAAGGATGTGGCACTCCTATCCTGTGCTGGGGGAGGAATGTATGTGAGTGACCCTGTCCAGTTAGGAAGGCCTTTCGGTCATCTTTAACATCATCATGTGATGATATTATGGCAGCCCTGCACTTCATGGTCCTAACAGGAGATATCAGCAATTTACATGACAGCCACAGTTCTCCCTGATATTTCCAGGGATGGTGCAGGGGCTTTGTACCTTATAATGACCTAGTTTGAGCACTCCGGGTGCCACAGGGGCAGCCAGAAGGAAACTCACTGCACCTTACAAAGGACTAGGACATTTTAGGAAAAAGGTGTGATACACTGTGCAAAGGGTTTTGTGGAAACCTTCTACTCTCTGGCCTCTTTTCCTTACTCTATCTCCTATTCCAAGTGTATCTCAACTCTTTTTTTTTTTTTTTTTTTGACTTCTCTTGCTCCTTCTCTATGGGTGAGCAAAACACAATCAGTAGTTGAATGGTTTCCTCTAAACCAGAGTCTGGGAATGTCTAGAGTCATTTTTGGTTGTCACAACTAGGAGAGTGCTAGTGACATCAGTGGGTAGAGGCCAGGGATGCTGCTGAATAGCCTACCATGTACAGGACAGCCCCCACAACGAAGACTTATCTGGCCCAAAACATTCATAGTTCTAAGATTGAAAAATGCTGATCTAGACCCTGATATGTTCAATAGAACTTTCTGGGATGATGGAAATGCTCTATACAGTACTCATCACTTTTTGTGGCTACTGAGCACTTGATATGTGACTAGTGCAACTGAGGAACTGAATTTTTAATTTAATTTTAATTTAAAGAATGACACAATACCTAGAGGTTACCATAGACAGTGCAAATCTAGACCAGGGCACCCCTGTCTGAATATGCTGGCTTACAAATGATGGGCAGAAAAGGGTGGTACCTGAAAGCAGGAGGGTTGGTGAGGGAATTTAGGGGAAGCTGCAAGGGGAGTGTCTACCAAGCAGCCCTGAGTCTGAAGGCAGTGTTGGTCCCGTGTGGACAAAACAGAAGGGGTGGAGGGGCCCCATCATCAGGAAGTTTATTTGAGGCAGAGCCCAGAAAGCTATGTGGTGCCTTGTGTTGAAAGATTAAGCCCCATATTTATTTCAGAATGGACAGAGAGTTGGATAAACTGTCCTGGAGAAAGAAGAAGCTTAAGTTAGTGCATTAAAAGGAATGATACAGAGGGAAGAGAAGATGGTGGGATGAGGAAAGAGGATAAAGAGATGTGAAAGGAGAAAAGGTAACGAGTGCTGGGAGTGGACCTGGAGGAAAAATGTGGCCCAGGTAGGTGAAGGGCAGCTTCGTGGAGGAAGATTAGTTATCAGGTCTCCTTCCCTCTTCCTTTCCTTCATTTAGCTTCGCTAAATTTTTCTTCTCCCCCTCCCCCTCCCCTCCCCCTCCCCCTCCTCCTCCCCTCCTCCTCCCCCTGCTCCCCGTCTCCCTCCTCCTCCTCCCCTCCCCCTCCTCCTCCCCCTGCTCCCCATCTCCCTCCTCCTTCCCTCCTCCTCCCCCTACTCCTCCTCTCCTCCTCCCCCTCCCCCTCCCCTCCTCCTCCCCTCCTCCTCCCCTCCTCCTCCACCTCCTCCTGCCAGGTGTATCATTCAGGGTCCCAGCAGGAAACACATACCATGCTCAGATTGGAATGGTTTGAGTTCATAAAGTGACTAGTTGTGAAGGTGTAGACAGAATGTAGAGCAGCACAGGACCCCAGGCTGGTTACAAAGGTGTGTTCCTACCACTCCTAGACCCCAGGTGCTAGCAGAGGGGGCCACTACCATAACCCAGCACCGTGGAGGACTGAGGATAGGCCTATCTAGCAGGAGCTGCCACCTGAAATGGAGGTTTCAGGCAGTGGTAGGAAATGGGCTGGTAGGAAAACACTCTGACTTCACTCTTCCCCTTCCTTGTAATCTCCCTCCCTTCAGGGCACCCTTAAGTCAACCCTACCAGAAACCAGAGCACAGACAACCTCAGTGGATGTGGTGCATACAGGTCAGCCTCCCAGCCAGAGTAGGGCAGAGAAGTGTATAGATGGGATGAAAGGAATGAATCCAGCACACTTTGCCTACTCCTTTTTCTTTCAAACTTCTTCCCTTCTCGCTAGCCCTACAGGTAACTTTTCTCCCATTGTTATCAGTCTTCTCTTGTTAGCCTCAGTCTGTCCTTTACAGCCAAAACTGTTTTAACTCCAGCAAGAACACATGTAGCACTGGTATTATAACTCTTTGGGATGATTTCTCAGTATCTCTGCTCTGCCTCCCTAGCAGCAGAGACTCAGACTCTCTCACATACCAAAGCCTTGCTGCTTCTGCTCATTTTGAGGTCAGTTTTTCTGTGCTGGAAACAGCCCTGCACCTGGACCCAGTGATGGAATGAATGACGAATGACCACACATCAGTCTCCAGAAGAACTTTCCAGAAGTGTTATGCAATACTTACCTACCAGCAGGTGGCATTAGAGGTCATAAGGACATTAAATGGTGTTGGTTTTCAAATCACTGAGAACTTGAAGTTCTTGACAAAAGAGAAAGGTGAGGGGTGCCTGGGTGGCTCAGTTGGTTAAGCCTCTGCCTTCGGCTTAGAGTCCACATCAGGCTCCCTGCTGAGCAGGGAGTCTGCTTCTCCATCTACCCTTCCCCCCTACTTGTGATCTCTCTCTCTCACTCTCTCAAATAAATAAAATCTTAAAAAAAAGAGAGAGAAAGGTGATATAACTTTCTAGGTCCAAAGTAAGAAGGCCAAAACTAGGTGGGAAATGGACAGGAGAGATACAAGTTATGTTTCAGAGATGGAAGGTATAGGTTCTGGGCACCAAGTTAGACATGGGAGCACTGGAGAAGATGTGAAAGGTAGGGATCATTTCAGGAGCCCAAATCTGATCAACTGAGATAACTATTGTGTCATCAGCTAAGGAAAAGAGAATGAGTAGCAGATTAGCTTGGGAAGTTGTCTAGGGCATATTAAACTTGGAATGGTGGCAAGACAGTATATGGAGATGTCGTAGGAGTATTTAAAGATGTATGTCTGAAGCAAAAGAGAGCAACTGAGAATAGAGAAGAGGTGTTTAAGGTTGTGGAAATGGCTGAGATCCCTGAAGGATAGAGGACTAGGGACTTTTCAAACTTAAGATCATCATAGGAATCACCGCTGGATATTAAAAGTTCTACCACCTCCAGAGACTTGTAATTCAGTAAGGTTGGGGTGATACAGTTGTCTCAGGGATATTCATTTTAAAGAAGCACACTGAGTGATTTGGATGTACTTTGAGAAGCACTGTATTTTGGCAGACAGAAGTTTCATAGATCAAATCACGAGAATCACTGGTGTTTTATCAGGCAAGAGGGAAAATGTGAGGAGTAAAGAATAAAAACTAGATAAGTGAAAGGCAGTTCTGTGCTGTGCCATGTTAGCCAAGCCAAAGGTAGGCAGAGTTAGGGTATGAAGAGAGAGGTGGGGGTGTGGAAGGAGTATCAAGAATGTAGCAATTAGGGGTGCCTGGGTGGCTCAGTTGTTAAGCGTCTGCCTTCGGCTCAGGTCATGATCTCAGGGTCCTGGGATCAAGCCCTGCATCCGGCTCCCTGCTCCGCGGGAAGCCTGCTTCTCCCTCTCCCACTCCCCCTGCTTGTGTTCCCTCTCTGTCAAATAAATAAATAAATAAAATCTTAAAAATATAGCAATTAACAATATTAAGTGCTGTAGAGCAGAGGTTCCCAATTTTTCTGGTCTTAGGAACTCTTTACTTTCTTAAACATTATTGAGGACCCCAGAGAATCTTTGAGTTATATCCAGTGGTGTGCTGGTAAAGCATTTCTCCAAAACAAAAGCCCTGATTTATGGGTTTGCCAGTCTCTGTGGTGTAAACTACCAGCATGGACTATTTCAGGCTATGGACAGTTCTCTGAAAACTGGCAGGAGCCAGCTCTAACACACCACTGTATATCTATTGATATTTACCGTAATGATATCTAACACTAAAATTATTTTAAATTTTTATTTAAATTCTAGTTAGTTAACATACAGTGTAATATTGGTTTCAGGAGTAGAAGTGCCCTCCTTAATACCCATCACCCATCTAGCCCATCCTCCACTCACTTCCCTTCCATCAACCCTCAAAAACTAAGATTTAAAACTACCTATTTCATTTGAAAATAACAGTAATCATTTATTATATGTTAACATAAATAACATAATTTTATGAAAAACAAGTCTTCCAAAACAAGAAATTTAATGACAGAAACATCGTTTTACATTTTTTACAAATAGAGAACAACTGGGTTCTCATATCTGCTTCTGCATCAATCTGTTGCATTATCATATGTCAGGTTGCCTCTAGAAAACACCATAGTATACAGGAGGAAATGAGTAAAAAAAGGTAAATTCCATCTTAGTATTATTATGAAACAGTTCTGGAAGGCAGCTATGCTCACCACTATACCACCAACGCATATGAAACAGTTTTGATCTTGCAGACACCCTGAAAGGATCACAGATACCCCCAGGGGTGCCTATGTCATTCTTTGAGCACTACTGCTCTATAGGAGTGAGCCCCCAAATTTTATTGATTGCATATAATATTAATAAGAGCTTAAGTAATTATTCCCCACTCTATTGATATGTTATACACATTGTAAAAAAATACACATAATACAAATTTTAAGGTTAAGATTAAAAACATTAATAAAAGTACCCCAAGTATTGTCTTGCATAGTATACATCTTGTTAGAGACCCAATGTTGTGGAGGATGAAGATGAACATAAGGCCTCTGGGTTTGGTAAGTAGGGGGTGGGTCTGTATTGTCAAATTTTGAGAAAGCAATATCCATGAATTGGTAAATATATAAGTAATGTTTACAAGAAGCGGAGACAAACTGGTCTGATGCTTGGTGAGGGACAAAAGGACAATAATTAATTTCCTTGGTCAGGCAAGGACAAGACAGAAGGGACATTTGAAGCCCTTGAAAAGAATGAATAATCAAGACCCTTTAGAAAAGCCAATTAGCAATGCCAGCGTTAGTTATCTTTGACTTCTCTCACAAGAGCAAAATAAACAAAACAAAGTCCTTGGCACATACTTTGGAGATATTCTGAGGACTGTTTTTCTAACAGAATCAGGCAATACAAATAGTTAACAGTTGCATAGAGCTTTGTTTATTTTAAGTAGGTCAGAACAAGTCATTCTAATGGTTTTGAATTGGCATGAACAGGCAGGACTGGCCTCTCTTCTTGCAGATAGTTACTCCTCTTTGCACATGAGCATATTCCTGCAAATGAGCCATTGGAGATAATCCTCAGGAAAATGATAAATTATGCCCAAAGTGGCACCCACCCACCTGCCTGCTAAATATTTCTTTCCCTCCTCCAGGCACATATGCTGCTCAACAGGGGAACTTTATTCTAAAGGCATTATGCTCAGCTAGATACCACTAATCCCAGGAAAGGGCTCAGCTAATAACATGTTAAGATGACAAGCATGTGGAGGCATACCCATTTTTGCTGGCTACTCAATGGGAGAGAAGATTTCAATAGCCAAAGGAAGACATCTGTATAAGTAGAATTTTAGTGACTGTGAAAGAAAAATAGGAGCCAGGCAGATAATTGCCAAGCCAAGCCATGGAAACAAGTGTCTAGTCCACCAACTCTGAGAAATCTGTTTTAGAGACTTTAACCTATATTGTAAATTATGATGACAACTATAAAAATATATTTTATTTAGCACTGACTAAATGCCCGTAACTGTTACACCCATTATGTATTACTTCCTTTAGTCCATGAAAGAACCCAGCAAAGTAAGTGGTATTATCAACATTTTGCAGAGGATGAGGCTCTGAGAAGTGGAGAAACTTACACGAGGTTGCCTAGCTCGTAAGAGGCAGAGGAGGAGCACAAATCCACAAAGAATCTTCTCTTTTACCCCGATGATATAGGATAGCCATACCAGTGATGATCTAAGACAACAGAGCAATCAAGACATTTGCTTTTGGTTTGTAGTTTTCTAATGTAAATTTATAACAGATTAATTGTGCCAAGAAGAAGTGAGAAAGTATCTGGCTTGTAAATAATTTCTCCTCCCTTTTATCTTTCCACTAAAACTCCAAAAAAACATCCCTCAAACTTGGATTCAAACCACATTTCTTAGAATCCTCTGAAATAGTTGGCTCAGGTTTATGTCCTCTCCCAAAGCCAATTACTCTGTTACTGTCCCATCTTTATGGAGAGTAAAGCAAAAGTAATGACTTATTTCTTGTTTTCCTCACTACACACATGTGGGCTTTGTCTCATAAATTGGAATTTTAATTTTTAGGTAAACAAAGAGCCATATATCAATCTCTTGCTCATCCTGGTGTCAAAAAGTGGTTAATTCTTTTCCCTGACTGGCTAAAGCAGAAATATCAAGGAATTTTCTGCAGGAGGGATTACTTGATATATAGAAATTATTTGTTTTGCGTGCTCTTCCTACATCTGCCATCAGTGATTTTTCACCAAGTGAGCCTAATTATTTGGTTCAGTCTCCAAGCTGCTTTAGCAAAGGTGCTTCTACTCTGCCACAGTTTCTTTATAATACTTGCTTTTTATACAACCCATTTTTAGAATCTCAGAAGTGACAGGAGATGGTATAGGAAGATTGGAACAATGTTGTTCACTTTGTGAAAACCTGGACACACATTTGGAAAACCAATAAGCTCTTTGAGGCCCAAAACAATGAATTATTCTCCTGTGAACCTGGCAAAAAACTCCTTGACATATAGTAGGCACATTTATCAACTCCTTGAGGACAAAAATGATTAATTTTCTTTCCGTGAGCTCTCAGCACCTGGTACAAGGTCTGCTTGACACATAGTAGGCACCTGATAAATGTAGGCACCTGATAAGCAGAGGAAGTATGAGCTGCTTGATCAAATGTCCACAGGGATACCATAGCAAACCTGCTGAGGCCAGGGCATTTGATTTGTGAAATGGGGGAGAACCTATTGTAAATTTATGACTACTCAGTATCTAATTTCCTGTTTTATGGTTTGTATTCTGTGATGATTGTAGATCAAAATGGGCAACTTTTTCTCTAAAGAGCCAGATAGTAAATATTTCAGGAGTTGTGGGCCAGCCATATGTGGTCTCTGTTGCAATTACTCTGCACTCCCATTGTAGTCTGAAAGCAGATGTATACAATATGAGAATGAATGAGCATGGCTGTGTTCCAATGAAACTTTATTTACAAAAATATGCAGCAGGTTGGGATTGGTCTAAGGGCCATGGTTTGCCTATTCCTGATTTTAGGGATTGAAAGTTAATGGATTTTTTAAAAGCATATCAAAAAATACTTAGTGGATGTTAACTAGACTTAATGTGGTGATCATTTTGCAATATGTACAAATATTGAATTATTATGTTGTATACCTGAAACTAATATAATGTTATATATTATTTATACCTCAAGTTAAAAAAAAAGAGATATTTTGTGAGTCAGCTTCCTATCTTGAAACAAAATGACCCTATATAAAGGTCATTAAAAGGAGACATGGCCTCTATAATCATTAATATAGGTCAGTGGGTTTGGCATGTAGGTAGAAGGTAGAGAGGTAGGGGTTGCATTCAGTGAGATCTCCCATTAATCTAACCATTAGTTTAAGATGTTGGTTGTTAAGAGTCTGTACTCTTTGACTCACTAATTTTTCTCCCCAGAGTATATCATAAGAAGTAATCAGCAATTATGGTAAATATTTATGTACAGATATTTAACGTATATCATTTAAAAATTTATAGGAACCATTTAAGTGTTCAGAAGAATGGTTAGGTATATTATGATATATCCACATGCAAAAATATGTACGTTACCAGCTTCTTGCCATATTTTTGGGTCCCAGGGCAAGAGGACAAATAGAGGCTTACATAACATGTCTAAATATTTTTCAAGTTTTGAATCAAGCTAACAGGGGCGCCTGGGTGGCTCAGTCGGTTGGGCGTCTGCCTTCGGCTCAGTTCATGATCCTGAAGTCCCAGGATCGAGTCCCACATCGGGCTCCCTGCTCGGCGGGGAATCTGTTTCTCCCTCTGACCCTCTTCCCTCTCATGCTCTCTCTCATTCTCTCTCTCTCAAATAAATAAATAAAATCTTAAAAAAAAAAATCAAGCTAACAGACTCGTAGAGTCTGTTTCATCCTCCTACTTGACAAATTTACTTTCTAAATGGCCTGGAAGACCAGATTTAAATTTAGAATTCTCAGATTCTTTATAATCCCATACTGGAATGTGATGGCATGGGGAGAGCCAGCCCTCTACTCCTAGCTCTGTTTCAGTTGCACCAAGAGGAATCTTACACATGCTTGTGAGGACACTCAACTCTCTCACCCAAAGTCCATCAACACCCTTGGACCACTTGGCCACTCCTGGTCTGGGGTGCACAGTGCTGTGCCCTCGGCCCTCAGGTGATAAGACTGGAGAAAAGGTCTAGGCGGGGCCTTTTGGTCATGGAATTCCAGGATTCTGAGTATCTTGAGAATGTTCTAGAAGGATGACACTTTGTGTGGATACATCCTCCTTTCTGTATGTACCTCCATTCTCATGGCAAGGGGTATAGCGAAATGAGGGCCTGAGTAGGGCTGCTAGAAAACACTGGGTCCTGGGCAACCTGGTATAAGGGCAGTGCTGCCCATTATAATGTTTAATAAAAGGTTTTAATAACATGAGAAATGTTTTCACTATGATTTTATGTGAAAGAGGTTTAATATTGAATATTCGGACTAATCTCAATTATGTGGAGAAAATGTATACAAAAAGAACTAGAAGAGAAAAGCAGAACTAGAAAGAAACATGCTGAAGTGTTAAATGTAATTGTCTCTGAGTGCTGAGATTAGGGTGATTTTTTTTTAAGGTATTGAACTTTCTACTCACCATATTTCCTATGAAGAGCATGTATTGCATTGATAACCAAGAGAAAATGACTTATAAAACACTTACTAGGGGCGCCTGGGTGCTCAGTTGGTTAAGCGTCTGCCTTCAGCTCAGGTCATGATCCCAGGGTCCTGGGATAGAGCCCCGCATCCGGCTCCCTGCTCCTCGGGAAGCCTGCTTCTCCCTCTCCCACTCCCCCTGCTTGTGTTCCCTCTCTTGCTGCCTCTCTCTCTCTCTGTCAACTAAATAAAATCTTAAAAAAAAAAAAAACACTTCCTAAAATTTAGACCTAGACTCTTAATAAATGCAGGGGAGTACTACAGTAATTGGTTTTTCTTTATCATAGCTCTGGAGGAGGCTGGAAAAGCTTATTTTTCTCTCTCCTTTGACCTTTAAAATAGCATTTATTGCCTTTCTTTGGTTTGGATCTCATCCTGACTTTCTACTAGCTGTGTAACATTAGGGAAATCTTTCACCATCTTTAAAACTCAAGTTCCTTTTTAGGAAAATGGAGATAATAGTTGTATCATAAGACGTTTGTGGGGAGTCATGGTAATAGCATATGAGGAGGACCTGGGGTGCAGGAGGACACTGATGCAGCTTTGCTATCCCTACCATCCCCCGTTCTATGACGTGTGAGCTAGGCATAGAGCAGAAAAAAAAGCGCTCTCTCAGGACATTTGCAAATTAACAGGAATGATAACACATAAAGCTTGTAATGATCAGCTAGAGAACAGTATTCAAACAAAATCTAAGTACAAATAGTGAAATAAAGGTGGTTGTGACTGGTGGTGGTGGAGCCCATCAGCAATTCATTTTTTTCTGGGTCTAGTGAGAGTTTCACCAAAAAAAAAAAAATTATGTTTATACATCTGTGTTAAGGTAACTTAAACCAGATTTAAACCCAGAACTCCCTAGAGACTATGGCTGGCATTTCCATGATCTTGGATACATTTGTTAACCAGATAGAAGGGCACACACAATAGACACATCTCTTCAAAATTCATTTGGAGGCTGGATGGAGGATGTAGCTATTAATTTTACTGTAGAGCGAGTTCCTATCTATAGTCTGCTTATTGCAGTAAACCAGGGAAACATGTATTTGTGACAAGCAAAAAACAAATCTACCTCTTTTTTAGCACTTGTGTTATTGAAGGCATCAGCAAAACTAGGGCATGAACAATTTCCTTTTGTTCCAGTCTTTGTCTAAGTGATGGAAGAGAGGTCTGGCTCAAATTACAGAAAATCAGAAAAGGTGAAATATTATGTTTAGAACACTCTTAAGATTATAGCTGAAATTTGTCTCTCAGATCTTTTTGTCTCTGCCAAATAGCAGTGATTCATTTTGATGGTGGCTGAAAAGATGAAGCCAGTATTAACGGATAGAACACGAGGCACCGAGATTATTATTCCTGCTTTATCCACAGGCTTTTGTGCTCTTGGGACTTTCTGAGCTTGCTTTCTCCCATATTTACTGGCGGTAATAACCACCTCTTGCTACTGGGCTCTTGTAAAAGATAGTAAGGTAATGTTTCCAGAACTTGATTTAAGTTGTTGAAAAGAGGGTACTATAGAAGTACAGTTGTGCTGCCATTATTGTTACCATCACTTATTATTAATGACTTTTTAAAAATTGATCTTATTACTATTTCTTAGCAACTAGATTTAAGTTTGTTGAAATAGGCACCTTCTTTCCTAATACATTTTTAAATTCTCCTATCCCAAGTTATATAATGTTTAAAAAATAATTGCAAACTCATTGTACAATAATTTTGTAATAGTAAAATAAATATCAGTTTATCGAGTGTATTTCATAGGACTTAGGACTATGATCTCATACTCCTACTCCAGTGAAAAGCACTGAGCAGACCTGGAGGCAGTTGAGGCTTGACTTTTTATATCTGAGTATCCTTGGATATCCTTTTTATATCTGAGTATCCTTAGCTCTGCTGATCTGTTTCCTCATATAGAAAATGAGATTAAATCATGTCTCCCAAGATTAGTGTTAAGGGCTAAATGAGATGATACTCGTGAAAATAACCATTTCAGAACTTAATATGTAGTAAGTATTCAACAAATGTCGAGAGACTCTAAATCTGTTTGATCAGGCCACAGTAAAAGAAGGAAGTTAAGGGTGAAACAAGTAATAGTGGACTAGTCCTTAAATTCAGATGAAGACTGCATGGCCCGTAGGGAGACTTATGGGTTTTTTGCTTTTGTTTTTTCCCAAGATCTAGACAGCTAATGACCTTAAAAACTCTACCTATCCTTTCAGCATTCTATTGTGTGCCTCTTAAAAGCTGGTCCAGATTCTTTCAAAGAACTAGTGTGACCTTGACTATAAGACACACGTGTATGGGTAAAAGCCAATTATAATCAGTCTCCATCTTCCAATACCTAAAATTTAAAAAACTCAAAATAATGGAAATCTAATGCACATGAAACTCAGATACTTTTTTTGAGCATATTCTGTTCTCTACCTTCGTGAAGAAGGAATAAATGATAAGTTAATATGCCAATACCAGAGATTTACAGAAGACATACCAAAAACAATAAATATGTGAGATGTGTCAGATTCAGAATATAGTGATAATGCTTTCAGCCTTGTAGGAGGAACCAGGGTTCTCCATCCCATATGTAAAACATGCTTTCCAGATGCCCATAACAGCACACTGATAGATGAATGAATGGTCTTGGCTGTTACCTAGTAATTCGGACATTTCTCCTTCCAGGAGTTATATATGTTTGTTCCCAAACATGTATTTGTCAGTTGTTATTGTGTACGATTTAATTAAACATTAAATAACCAATAAAATATAAATTAAAAAAACAAAGATAGTTATTATTTATGTGAAAACTAGGTTCAACAGTTTGGAACTGACATGACAAAGGTGAGTTGCCAAAAACAATTCCTGTTGAAACAGGTGTGGCAAAAGTACTGTGAAAGATATTTATAGGGAGAATCATAAAAATCTAGAAGTATTCTGGACTTACATTGTTTCATAAGTGTATTTAAATTATTTCACTCTAAACAGATGGAAACTGGAAATTATAGATAATGCATTAAGGTTCATCATTGGAACCTACAAACAGTTGACTCATACCCAAAGTAAAAGCCCTTTCCCTTCATTCAAAGATTGGCAAATGAATTCACATTTATGTTTTGAGTTAAATGTATAAATGGATTTTTGCATCTGTGTGAAAGAGTTATTCTATTTTAAGCTCTACCATCTACATTAAGTATGTTGATAAATGATATTAGGAAATTATGCCTTAAGGCCCAATAATCTTATATTGTATCTTCAGAATTAACATACAGAAGTTGAGTTATTATGTAGTTTTAGAGTTAGAATAATTTATCGGGTAGGATTTCCAGTTCTAGTTACAGAGGAAAGTTAGTATTTTTTCCCTTCTTTTCCTGAAAATGGCAACTAGGAGGAAAAAAATCCCAACTTGGACAAACCTAGAAGACACCTGAAACCCCAAACTGTAATGCAGAAAGCACTGCCAAATACAATGAAGGTAAAACTAGGGTATAGGTAGATGCTTAGAGAGAAAGACCCTACAGCTGCAGATCTGAAACAAAGCTGGCAGAACAGTTAATTGTGTGGGACACTGTTGTAGGCAAAACCAGTAATTCTTCGGAACAATGAGAATGGCTATGCAAGCTGATGCAAGAGCTTCTCTGGAGCTGGTTTGGCTAAAGAAATAAAAATAGTCAAGGTCAAATAAGGAATGACCAAGGAAATAACATTCGTACAAAGTAGTCTGTGAGTGAGGCAAAATAAAGAAAAAGGACACTATTTTTTTTTAAGATTTTATTTATTTATTAGAGAGAGAGAGAGAGAGAGAGAGCATAAGAAGGTAGAGCAGCAGGCAGAGGGAGAAGCAGGCTCCCCTCTTGAGCAGAGAGCCCCATGTGGAGCTCGATCCCAAGACCCTGGGATCATGACCTGGGCCAAAGGCATCCGGTTAACCGACTGAGCCACCCAGGCACCCCAAAAGGACAATATTTTGAACAAGCCTTAACTACTGCTGTCTTCTGATTGAGAAGTTAAAGCTAAAATAATTCACACACACAATGTCGTGTCAAAGAGTAAATTCCTGTAGCTTAAAATATGGTCCTAGTTTTTTTCCCACATGAATTTGCTCTGAACGAGGGTCCTAGAAGAACTCACCTCATTCAGGAATGAATAATAATCAAAAAGGAAACTGCATAGAATATGTACATAGTTATAACCTGAAAAAAGGGGAAAAATGATAGATGGAGAACACTAGGACAATAAAAAAATGTTGCCTCAGATGAACATACAGAAATTGTTACCAAGCAACCCATACATTAAATATATATACATATTTATTTAATATTATAATCACTGCTAATAAACAAGTGTTTCAGCAAAGATACAAGAGCTCAGGGACTTTATAGCAAGTCAGCAGAAGGATGAATATGGTAAAACTCAGCAAAGAAGCAGAGGAGAAAAATAAAACTATTTTAGCAAGAAAGGCCTTGGCAGTAACACAAAAAAGAGAGAGACATTCTTTTTGTTGTTGTTGTTCCTTTCCTTTTTTTTAAATAGATGCACATTTTTAAAATTTAAATTTAATTAACATATAATATTAGTTTCAGAGGTAGAAGTCAATGATTCATCAGTCTTATATAATACCCAATGCTCATTACATCACGTGCCGTCCTTAATGTCCATCACCCAGTTACCCCCTCCCCCCACCCTTCTCCCCTCCAGCAACCCTCAGTTTGTTTCCTATGATTAAGAGTCTCTTATGGTTTGTCTCCCTCTCTGATTTCATCTTATTTTTCCTTCCCTTCCCCTATGATCCTCTGTTTTGTTTCTTAAATTCCACATGAGTGAAATCATATAATTGTCTTTCTCTGAATGACTTATTTCACTTAGCATAATACCCTCTAGTTCCATCCACATCATTGCAAATGGCAAGATTTCATTCTTTTTGATTCATATATTTACAATGGAGTATATATACACACCACATCTTCTTTATCAATTCATCTGTTGATGGATATCTGGGCTCTTTCCGTATTTTGGCTATTGTGGACATTACTGCTATAAACATTGGGGTGCAGGGCGCCTGGGTGGCTCAGTCAGTTAAGCAACTGCCTTCAGCTCAGGTCATGATCCCAGGGTCCTGGGATCAAGTCCCACATCAGGCTCCCTGCTCTGCGGGGAGCCTGCTTCTCCCTCTCCCACTCACCCTGCTTGTGTTCCCTCTCTCGCTGTGTCTCTCTCTGTCAAATAAATAAATAAAATCTTTAAAAAAAAAAAAACATTGGGGTGCATGTACTCCTTCTAATCACTATGTTTGTATCCTTTGGATAAATACCTAATAGTGCAACTGCTGAGTTGTAGGGTAGCTATATTTTTAAGTTTTTTTTTTTTAAAGAATTTATTTATTTGACAGAGAGAGACACAGTGAGAGAGGGAACACAAGCAGGGGGAGTGGGAGAGGAAGAAGCAGGCTTCTCGCTGAGCAGGGAGCCCGATGCAGGGCTCGATCCCAAGACCCTGGGATCATGACCTGAGCTGAAGGCAGACGCTTAATGACTGAGCCACCCAGGTGCCCCTATTTTTAAGTTTTTGTCTTCCAGAGTGGCTGCTCTAGTTTGCATTCCCACTAGCAGTGTAAGAGGGTGCTCCTTTCTCCACATCTGTTGTTTCCTGAGTTGTTAATTTTAGCCATAATAGATGTTTTTAAACAGGTAAGAACACAGGAATATAGTTCCTAAGAGTCTTTTGTGAATATTGAACAAACTGTCACGAGATCAACTGGAGGATCACACTGAATCCATAAAATTGTCGAAATAAGACTTTAAAATATTTGGGAAAATAATAAATTTTAAAAACTAACAAATTCAGGGGAAATGGGGAAAGAATGCTGTATATGACTAAAAACACTGAAATCCTCATCTTTTATAGCCAGTGGTCAAAAGATGTAATTTAGGGGCACCTGGCTGGCTCAGTCAGTTAAGTTTCTGCCTTCGGCTCAAGTCATGATCCCAGGATCCTGGGATTGAGCCCCATGTTGGGCTCCTGCTAAGCAGGGGGCCTGCTTCTCCTCCCTCTGCCTCTCCCACCCCCCACTTGTGCTCTCTTTGTCTCTCTCTCAAATAAGTAAATAAAATCTTTAAAAAAAAAGATTTAATTTAAAGCTGGTAAAGCTGATAAATCAATAATAAGTATAATTAAAACTATGAAGGTAAAAACTCAGAAAAATATTAAAATAAAATCAGAAGGGTAAATGGTGGGAAGAAAGAAGTAGACATATACTAAACTTGTCATTATTCAGTTTGGAGTCAATAGATAAGATATAAAGAAAATAGAAGATTAAATGTAATCAATAAAGTTATAAATTAACAAACACAAAAAACACTTTAAAATTACCAAAAGAGGGGCGCCTGGGTGGCTCAGTTGTTAAGCGTCTGCCTTCGGCTCAGGTCATGGTCCCAGGGTCCTGGGATCGAGCCCTGCGTCGGGTTCCCTGCTCAGTGGAGAGCTTGCTTCTCCTTCTCCCACTCCCCCTGCTTGTGTTCTTGCTCTCGCTATCTCTCTCTTTGTCAAATAAATAAATAAAAAATCGTTAAAAAAAATAAAATTACCAAAAGAAACATACACATGCACAGAAAGCAAATATAGCTCACATCATAAAAGATTATTTTTAAAAGAAAGAAGCAATAAAAACAAAGCATAATGTAAAATATAATTTAAGCTTAAGATTAAACATATCTATCATGTAATTAATTCATTCAGGAACCATTTAAGCTCTTACTATGTGTCAGGCATTGCTCTAAGTATTGATCCATTTAATCCTCATGATAGCTATTCATTCAAGGAATGGTTGTTATCCACATTTTATAGATGAGAAAATAGAGCACAGCAAGGAATAGTGACTGCTTCCTATCTCACAACTTGCAAGTGAAGTAAATAGGATTAGCATGCAGGGAGTTAAGAACCTGGGTTCTTAACCATTGTACAGCAGAGCCCTAGATACAGTTAAGGCAGCATACAGAAAAACATTTATTGTCTAAAATGTTTATATTACTAAACAAAATAGAATAAAAATGAGTGTATTGGGCAGTCAGCAAAAGTTAGAACAACAAAATAAATCCAAGGAAAGCATAGCAAAGCACAATAAAAGTAGAAACAGAAGTAAATAAAACACACAAAAAATGGCAACACTAATAAAGTAATACAGCAACTTGATTTTGTGGGGGGGAGAAATGATAAAACTTTAGATAATAGAAGAGGAAGAAAGCATAAATCACAAAAATAAATACTAATGAGGAAACAATCATACACAAAAAAGAGCTGGTTAAAAGAATCCTAGGTGGGGCACCTGGGTGGCTCAGTTGTTAAGGTCTGCCTTCAGCTCAGGTTGTGGCCCCAGGGTCCTGGGATGGAGCCCTGCATCGGGCTCCCTGCTCCACGGGAAGCCTGCTTCTCCCTCTCCTTCTACCTGCTGCTCCCTCTGCCTGTGCTCTCTCTCTCTGTCAAATGAATAAATAAAATCTTAAAAAAAAAATCCTAAGACAATATTGATAAACTATACAAAGAAATTTTAGACTGTAATGGAATCGTTAACTCTATAGGCAGATATAATTATCAAAACTGACCTCAGAAGACCGAAAGAATCTAAACTCTCCAATCACAATAAAAATAGAAAATTGTTGGAGAGCTACTCTCCAAAAGAGCACCAATCCCAGATGTTTTCATGGGGTGATTCCACTAACCTTCTAAGAAAGGAAAGCTTTAAAATTCTTTTTATGATGCTATCATGACAGTGGTATTAAAACCCAGCAAAGATAGCACAAAATGGACAACTACAGATAATTCAAAAGCATTCTAAAATAATGATATACTATTACCAAGTGAGGTTTATTCTAAGAATTCTAGAATTGCTCAAATAATTTTCTGCATTAATGAAAAAGCATATAATTATCTTCATAGATGTTGAAAAGGTGCTTTGTAAATTCAACATCTGCCCTTGGTTAAAAACTCCTAAAAAAATAACAAGAGATGGGTACTTCCGTTGTGTAATACATTATTCCTTTTTGCATAGTACACTATGTGTCCAACCCCATACCAGAATCATGCTAAATGGGGAAATACTAGAAGCATTCAAAATAAGGATGCTCACTATTACCCAACTTGATTTATCATCATTATAGGCTACTAGAAAATGCGTTAGAAAAGAGAAAGGGATTCAAAATTTTTAATTTGAAAAAAGGAGTTGACTTTATCATTTTGCAAATGATGTGATTACCTCATAAACTCATGAGAATCAACTGAAAAGCTATTATAAACAATAAAAGAATTCAGAAAGTGGCTGGGTTTATGATTATATGTGAATATAAGTAGTATTTACATACAAACAACTAACTAGGTGATATACTAGAAAAAAAGATGCCATTTAGATTAGCAAAAAAAAAGGGAAAAAACAAATTCTTGGTATTAAACATGGAGAAAATCATGATCTAGATCAGTTTTCTCAACTGAGGCTGATTTTGAACTGCCAGGGGACATCTGGCAATATCTAGAGACATTTTTGATTGTCCAGTGTCAATAATGCTGAGGTTGAGAAGGCCTGATCTAGATGAAGAAAACTTTAAAATGCTACTTAGGACCACAGAGGAAGACTAATCCTTCTTGGATAAGAAGCTCCAAAATAATAAGATATATAAATTTTTCCTAAATTAATATACAAATTTAATGAGATAGCAGTAAAAATAACAAAATGATTTTTTTGAACCAGATAAACTGATTCTAAAGTTCATATATAAAATTAAACAAGAAATTCAAGAAGATTCTGGGGCGCCTGGGTGGCTCAGTTGGTTAGGTGACTGCCTTCGGCTCAGGTCATGATCCTGGAGTCTCTGGATCGAGTCCCGCATCGGGCTCCCTGATCAGCGAAGAGCCTGCTTCTCCCTCTAACCCTCCCCCCTCTCATGTACTCTCTCTCTCTCATTCTCACTCTCTCGAATAAATAAATAAATCTTTAAAAAAAATTCAAGAAGATTCTAAATAAGAACAGTAGTGTTATGGAGAACGATCTGTCAGATATTAACAAAAATAACATTGAAGTCATTATAAGAGACCCAAATACCTACTGGAATTTAGGGTGTAATAAAGGAGACCTTTCAAATCAGAGGAAAAAAGATGCGTTATTCAGCAAATGGGCTTAAGTTAATCAGATGTAATTGGAAAACAAAATTATCCATGTTCCATATCTTAAAATAAATTACAAATGAATTAAATATTAAAGTATAGGGGCGCCTGGGTGGCTCAGTGGTTAAGCATCTGCCTTCAGCTCTGGTCATGATCCCAGAGTCCTGGGATTGAGCCCTGCATCGGATTCCCAGCTCCGCGGGAAGCCTGCTTCTCCCACTCCCCCAGCTTGTGTTCCCTCTCTCGCTGTGTCTCTCTCTCTCTGTCAAATAAATAAATAAATAAATAAATAAATAAAATCTTTTTAAAAAATAAAATAAATAAATATTAATGTATAAAAAGCATAGTAGTAAACATGGGATTTTTTTATTGTTTTCCATGGGATTTTTTTCTTAATTTGTTAGGAATGATTTTTTAGTTTGGAAATAAAAGATTGATAAATTCAACTACATAGAAATAAAAATTGTGTAACAGTATAGCTAAAAGTCGAAAAAAATGATAAACTGGAAAAATATTTGTAACTCCTATCATGGACAATATGGCTAGTTCCCTTACTTTGTGAAGGCTGCTTCTGCATCAACCAACAAAAATGGGTAAAGAATATGAACCGATATTTCACAGAAAGGAGTTTAAATGGATCTTAAACTTGAGAGGATGCCTAACCTCATTCATACTAAGAGAAATAATTAAATTAAAACTCCGTAAGCTACTATTCTTCCAATTTGTTTTTCCATTTCTATTTCCAATGAAATAATGCTGTTTCTGCAATTCAATTTTTAATTAAATAATCAAAGATATAAAAGTTATGAATCTGTGGGTAAGTATATGGTGAAACAGGCTCTTTTATACATTGTTGGTAGAAATAAATTCCATGAAGGGCAATTTGACAATATCTATCAAAATTTTAAATCCACATAGGATTTAAAGCAATTCCATTGATAGGAATTTATCCTACTGAGGTACATATTTGGGATAGTGATATATACAGTTAATCATGGCAGACATTCTTTGTATTAGCCAAAGACTGAATACTCACTACTGAAATGGTTAAATCAACCACGGAATACTATATAGCCATAAAAAAAAAAAGATGTGGAAGTTTTCTATATTCTGATATGTAAAGATCTCCAAGATTTATTGTCAAGTGAAAAATGTGAGATACAGAGTATTTGTAGTATGGTACCTCTTGTGTCAATACATACATTTATATATGTGTGTGTGTATTTATATTACAATTCTATTCCATCTTCCCTCAGAAGAATAAATAAGAAACTGGTAATAGTTGTTGTCCCTAGGGAGAACTGTGGAATGAAAGAAGTTACTTTTCATTATATATACAGGCGTAATTTGTTTTATTATGCTTCACTCTATTGCTTTTCACAGATACTGCTTTTTTTTTTTTTTTTTAACAAATTGAAGTTTCCTGGCAGCACTGCATTGAGCAAGTCTGTTAGTGCCATTTTTCCAACAGCATTTGCTCACTTCATGTCTCTGTCATATTTTTGTACTTCTCAGATATTAATTTTTTCATTATTATTATATTTGTGATGTGATTAGTGTAATTAGTGATCTTTGATGTTACTATTGCAATTATTTTGAGGCATGATGAACTATACCTATATAAAACAATGAACTTAATTGATCAATGTTGTGTGTGATCTGACTGCTCCACTGACCTGCTGTTTCCCCATCTTCCTCCCTCTCCTTGGGCCTCACTATCCCCTGAGACACAACAATATTGAAATTAAGCCAATTAATAATTACTGTATAGTGGTCTCTGAGTGTTCAAGTGAAAGGAAGAGCCATGTGTCTCTCATTTTAAATCAAAAGCTGGAAATGAATAGTGAGGAAGGCATGTTGAAAGCAGACATAGGCTCAAAGCTAGGCCTCTTGTTCCAAACAGCCAAGTTGTGAATGCAAAGGAAAAGTTTTTTGTTGTTGTTGTTGTTGTTGTTTTTAATAGAGCATGAGAGCGGCAGTGGGAGGAACATGGTGGAGGAGAGGGGTAGAGAGAGAATCTTAAGTAGGCTCCATGCTTAGCATGGACCCTGATGTGGGGCTTGATCTCAAGACCCTGAGATCATGACCTGAGCTGAAATCAAGAGCCAGACACTTAACTGACTGAGCCACCCAGGCACCCTGTGAAGGAAACATTTCTGAAGGAAATTAAAAGTGTTACTCCAGTGAAAGCGCAGTGATAAGAAAGTGAAACAGCCTTATTGCTGAGATGGAGAAAGTTTGAGTGGTCTGGATAGAAGATCAAATGAGCCACAACATTCCCTTAAGCCAAAGTCTAATCCAGAGCAAGGCCTAATTCTCTTCAATTCTGGGAAGGCTGAGAGAGGTGAGGAAGCTGCAAGAGAAAAGTCTGAAGCTAGCAGAGGGTGGTTCATGAGGTTTAAGGAAAGAAGCTACCTCCTAACATCAAAGTGCAAGGTGAAGCAGCAAGTGCTGATGGAGAAGCTGCAGCCAGTGATCCAGAAGACTGAACCAGAATAATGAATGAAGTGGCTAACTGAAGAACAGATTTTCAGTGTAGATGAAACAGCCTTCTATGGAAGAAGATGCCATCTTGGCCTTTCACAATTAGAGAGGAGAAGTCAATGCCTGGCTTCAAAGCTTCAAAGGACAGGCTGGTTCTCTTATTAGGGACTAATGCAGCTGGTGACTTTAAGTAGAAGCCAGTGCTCCTTTGCCATTCTGACAATCTTCAGGCCCTGAAGAATTATGCTAAATCTACTCTGCCTGTGTTCTAGAAATGGAACAACAAAGCCTGGATGACAGTACATCTGCTTATAACATGGTTTACTGGATATTTTAAGGCCACTGTTGAGACCTACTGCTGAGAAGAAAAGATTCCTTTCAAAATATTACTGCTCACTGACAAGGCACCTGGTCACCCAAGAGCTCTGATGGAGATGTACAATGAGCTGAATGTGGCTTTCATGCCTGCTAACTCAACATCCGTTCTGCAACCCATGGATCAAGGAGTAATTTTGACTTTCAATCTTATTATTGAAGAAATTCATTTCCTAAGGCTATAGCTGCCCTAGATGGTGATTCTTCTGATGGATCTGGGCAAAGTCAGTGGAAAACCTTCTGGGAAGGATTCACCATTCAAGATGTCATTAAGAATATTCATGATTCATGGGAAGAAGTCAAAATATCAACATTACCAGGAGTTTGAAAGATGTTGATTCCAACCCTCATGGATGACTTTGAGGGGTTCCAGACTTCAGTGGAGGAAGTCACAGGAGAGGTGATGGAAAGAGCAAGAGAACTAGCTTTAGAAATGGAGCCTGAAGATGTGACTGCATTGCTGCAAGTTTATGATAAAACTTGAATGGTTGAGGAGTTGCGTCTTATGGATGAGCACAGAAAGTGGTTTCTTGAGATGGAATCTACTCCTGGTGAAGATGCCGTGAAGATTGTTGAAATGACAAGAAAGGATTTAGAATATTACATGAACTTAGTTGGGAACACAGTGGCAGGGTTTGAGAAGATTGACTCCAATTTGAAAGAAGTTCTACTGCGGGTATAATGCTATTAAACAGTATCACATGCCACACAGAAATTACTCATAAAGTGAAGAGTCATTCAGTGCAGCAAACTTCATTGTTTCTTGTGTTAAGAAATTGCTGCAGCCACCCCAGCCTTCAACAACCACAACCCTGATCAGTCAGCATCCATCAACATGGAGGCAAGACCTTCTACCAGGAAAAAGTTTATGACTTGCTAAAAGCTCAGATGATGGTTAGCATTTTTTAGCAATAAAGTATTTTTAAATTAAGGTGGGTACATTGTGTTTTTTTTAGACACAATGTTATTGTACACTTCATAGATGACACTCAGGTGTAAACATCATTTTTGTATGTACTGGGAGACCAAAAAATTCACTTGACTTGCTTATTGTGATATTTGCTTTATTGTGGGTGGTCTGGAACCAAACCTGTGATATTTCCGAATATGCCTGTATATTGCTATGGGTGTACACCACCTACTAAAATATTAATTTTGGGGGGGCGCCTGGGTGGCTTAGTTGTTAAGCGTCTGCCTTTGGCTCAGGTCATGATCCCGGGGTCCTGGGATCAAGGCCCTCATCAGGCTCCCTGCTCCGCAGGAAGCCTGCTTCTCCCTCTCCCACTCCCCCTGCTTTTGTTCCCTCTCTGGCTGTCTCTCTCTCTCTGTCAAATAAATAAAATCTTTAAAAAAATAAAAATAAAAAATAAAATATTAACTTTTTTAATTGTAAGAGAAATGTATATATAATCCACATCCTTGGGAAAGAAAGAGTTCCTGAATTTTCCCAAGATTAATTTAATGTATAGAATTTTGTAAGGGACAAATAGAATGTAATGTATAGAAGTTGTAAGGGACCTCTAGAATTTATTCTCTGAAATGCTTAGATTTTTTAAAAGGACAATTTTACAGAAGTTTTTCAAAAGGTTACTATAGTTTATTAATTGTTTAATAAGTATAACTTTATCCTGATTATTTTTTAATTTTTTTTTAAGATTTTATTTATTTGAGAGAGAGAATGAGATAGAGAGAGACAGCATGAGAGGGGGGAGGGTCAGAGGGAGAAGCAGACTCCCTGCTGAGCAGGGAGCCCGATGTGGGACTCGATCCCGGGACTCCAGGATCATGACCTGAGCCAAAGGCAGTCGCTTAACCAACTGAGCCACCCAGGCGCCCTTATCCTGATTATTTCGGTTATTTTCAATGTCTTAGTTTTGGGCCAAGCTATCAACTAGAACTATGTACTCTTAAACTAAATGGCTCCAGATTGCTGAATATTTTAAGTTCTCTTGTCTCCTTTTTGAAGTTATTTTTCTGTCTTCGCTGTGAGTGTCCATTTAAATTTTCACTTCTTTTTTTATTGTCCTTGTCCTTAGCCCTGGCATCTCACTCCTTTTAATCTGTCAAAGCTAGGAATCACATATGCAGACTCATTCAAACTATGTCAAAATGAAAGGAAACAAGTTTGGGTTAAGTGCCTGATGGCTTCCCTTGAGAGAAGTGTAAATACATTTAGAGTGTGAACTTTGTGCAGTCTGTTGTGTCTGTTTGTATACTTACCTGCTTACTTTTAGACAGTGGACTGTGTTTACAGTAGTTGAGAATTCTGAGTCAGTGACCCCTAGAGAGAGAAGTTGTTACTGTACTTGAATTGTTGGGAAATTTGGGCATATACATACTTGTGCTTCTTACCAATACATTTTTTTTTTTTTTATAGAGAGAGAGAGCACACATGAGCAGGGGTTGGGGAAGGACAGAGGGAGAAAGAGAAGCAGAACCCCCCCCACTAAGTGGGGAACCTGACGTGGGGCTTTATCCCAGGACCCAGAGATCATGACCTGAGGCTCCCCTTATCAAAACTTCTTTAATGAAGTGACTGAACACTAGCATATAAATGTCCAATTCATTTTTACTGAACCTAACTGAAAAGCACTGTAATATCCTATCATTTTGGATTAGAGTAAAAGCTGCGTTTATGGGAGGTTGAATGCAGATATATCTCTTTCTTCAGTATCATGTGGCTCCTAGGAGAAAGTTATATCTTGATTAAATATGAAGGGCATTATTCCTATGATAAAATAACAGGTAACTGGAAATTGTATCTAACTGGCAAATTTCATCTCTCTAAAAATCAACCAGAAAATAGTTTTTCATGTTAACCCTTATAATTGAAAATGTGTCTAAGGGGAATTACTCTACTTTTCTGCTCTCGGAAACCATTTCTGGCATTAGCTGACCTAGGGCTGAAATGGTGACACATGATGTCAGGGACCTGGGCCCTTTCTTTCTTCTGATCCTCTGTGTGTAACTTTCATTTCTAAAGATGCTTTATGGTCCAAGATAGCTGACTGCTTGAGCTCCAACCACCTTGTCCACAATCCTTCCCCACTCTCAGTAGTAATTTTATATTCTTTTTATAAAAGTGAAACAGACTCTTAACTATAGAGAACAAACTGATGGTTACCAGATGGGAGGTGTTGCAGGGGAGGAATGGGTGAAATAGGGGATGGAGATTAAAGAGTACACTTACCCTGATGAGCACCAGGTGATGTGTAGGAATTGTTGAATCACTATATTGTATACCTGAGACTAATATAATACTGTATGTTAACTATACTGGAATTAAAATAAAAAACTTAAAAAAAATAAAAATTAAATTAAAAACTTAATATTTTTTTGGGCGCCTGGGTGGCTCAGTTGGTTAAGCGACTGCCTTCGGCTCAGGTCATGATCCTGGAGTCCCAGGATCGAGTCCTGCAATGAGCAGGGAGCCTGCTTCTCCCTCTGATCCTCTTCCCTCTCGTGCTCTCTATCTCTCATTCTCTCTCTCTCAAATAAATAAAATCTTAAAAAAAAAAAACTTAATATATTTTTTTTAAAAGGTGAATGTGCTGGGTAATCATGTAGTTTAGTGAATTAACGAAATTGCTTTTCATTAAAATGTCATATTAATTTTATTTACAGTTGTAACACTGTAGTTAGTCATTAATACAAAGCATTTTTAATCTGATGTAATAGATGCCCAAAAAACAATAATAGGAAGATAAGATGGCTACTACTTTCTAAAAAAGATTTGTGCTCTCTTTGACCTGGACCTCAAATATATGAAACTGGTCATTAAAAAAGTTTTTCCCATCTAGAAACTTTGCTAGCAGTAAAATAGAGGTATTAACCAGCATGTTGTTTCTTCCTCTTTCTCTAAATGTGCTGTCATTTCCCATTTGGCACATGTAGCCTTTTGGCAGATGTCTGCTCTTCTTTTTTTCTTTTTTCACCTCGCTTAAAGACTGGTCTAGTCACAAAATCCATTGAGCCATTCGGCTATGGAGTAAATCATGAAACTTTGCATTTCTGGGACAATTGTTAAAAATTAGAATTTATAGTGGGTGCCATAGGATTCATTTGGTAAGGAAGTAGAAATAAAAGAATAGCTTATTAAAAACAAATTGAAAAGTATTATTTTTCTACGTTTTCAATCTATTCTTAAATTACCTCCTGGAGGGTCCAGGTGTTAGTGACAAAGGGTAAACAAAAGGCCTTAAGGCACGTGATTCTACAAATTCAAACACACAGAAACAGGGCAACACTTCCTTTACTACCCCCATCCAAATTAATGGCATGACATTTACTCAAGTGCTCCAACTAGGAACTTCCCCCTTACCTAAGACTTTTTCTCCCCTCTTCACATCCCATGTCCAGTGGGTCACTAAACCCTGCCAGTTCAGGAACCTGCATAAGTCGAATAAATGATATCCATTCCCACTGCCCTTGTTAGTTCCTCATTTTCTCTTGCCAGACCATTTTAATCATCCTGTTCCAAGTTCTCTGTTCTTTGAATCCTTTCCTGTTCCCATTCCAGTGTCTTCCATTTGGTCCCATGAATTATCTTTTTGAAAAACAAATTTTATCATGTTACTCTTTTACCTACAATCTTTAATGACTCCCCTTTATCTATTAAAAAAATTTTTTAAGCCTCATTTCCTTTCTTAATGTCACTTCATTCTCTAACCTAACTTCCTGCCATTTTGCCTCCATGCATTCAAGGACTCCGACACACACAAAGTGACACCTTCTTCTTTGGGCCCACTGTTTTCTTCATGTGGAATGTCTTCAACTGTACCCTTTCTCTGTCATGCAAACTCCTGCTCATCTTTGAAGTCCTAAGTGCCACTCTCACCCAGGCTTCTTGTATGTTCTCTATTATACCATGTATGTTCTCTGTTACACCATGTATGCTCTCCATTACATCATGTGTGTTTTGTTACACTATGTATGTTCTCTCTTGCATGCTTCTATCTGCCTCCTCTACACTCAGGGAAGACATTGCTAACTGATGGTGATACTTCCCCACCAAGCCTGGACATGGCCTCCACATTCTTGATTAAAACGATTTTTACAGGTGGCTGCTACCAATGGATCAGAATTGATCCAAATTCAACCTAACTTGAGGCCATTTGCACCATGTATGCTCTTTATTATGCCATGGATGTTCTTGGTTGCACAATGTGTGTTCTCTATTACACCATGTATGTTCTCTGTTGTACTATGTGTGTTCTATATTACATCACATGTTTGCTGTTAGACCATGTATGTTCTCTGTTGCGCTATATGTATTCTCTATTACATCATGTATGTTCTCTGTTGTACCATGTGTGCTCTCTATTATGTCATGCTAGTTCTCTATTACACAATGTATGTTCTCTATTACATTATATGTTCTCTATTTTACTATGTGTGTTCACTGTTAGACCATGTATGTTCTCTTTTGCACCATGTGTGTTCTCTATTACATCATGTGTGTTCTCTTTTGTACATGTGTGCTCTCTATTATGTCATGCACATTCACTGTTGCACCATGTATGTTTATTACACCATGTGTGTTCTCTGTTGCACCATGTGTGCTCTCTATTACTATCAAGTAAGGCTCTCAGAGTTGTGAACTTCTAGATGGTAGTCTTATTCATGAATCTATCCTCAGCATCTATAGTAATGCTTGGCTACTATAGGAACAAAATAAGTGTTCATTGAATTGAGTGCAAAAGAAAACAAGTACAGAATGTGCTTTGTGTATCCCAAAAAGACCCCAACCTGAAGACAGTGCAAAGGTAACCAGGAAACCAGGTGGTGAAGCTGAGCTGGATGAGGCAGAATGTAGCACACAAGCCATCAATAGTTCAAATAGTGTCCTGAGAAATTATCTGTTTCCAGCCCCTGTGTCACCCTGGCCTGCCCTGTTCTTCTTTGCTTGTTCTGCTTAATTTCCTCATTCTTTTCTCTTGGTCACTCAGAAGTGTCCATTTAGCTCAATTTATTGAGCCTACTCCATTTTTAACTGCTATATTGTGTGTGTATGTGTGTGTGAATGTGTGAGTGTGTGTGTGTGAGAGAGAGAGAGAGTGTGTGTGTGTGTGTGTGTGTGTGTGTGTGTGTGTGTGTGAGGATAAACTCCCAGAGGGATGTCTGGGTGGCTCAGTCAGTTAAGCGTCTGCCTTCAGCTCAGATCATGATCCTAGCATTGGGCTCCCTGCTCAGCAGAGAGTTTGCTTCTCCCTCCCCCGCTCTTGTGCTCTCATTCATTCTCTCTCTCTCTCTCCCTCTCAAATAAAGAAAATCTTAAAAAAAAAAAAAAAGGAAACTCCCAGAAATAGAGCTGGAAATATCCACTTAGAGAGTTGTGTGAATGAGGGGGAAAGGGGCAACAGAGAATGAACAATAATCTGTTGTTATGTCCTGAGTGTTTGCCAAATGCCAGGATTTACATTTAATCCTTACAACATCCTGTAATGTAATAGGCACCATTATTATCCCTAATCTACAGATGAAGTAACTGAGGCAAAGAGAGACTGAATCATATGCACCCATGGAAACAGGAGAGCTGGAATCCAGTGAATGCATGTCTTAATCCAAAGTCAGTTCTGTGAACACAATTAGTGTTAGATATTTGTAATGGATCACATTACAACGGATCCTTGTCTTACAAAGATATCTCTGAAGGGCAAAAGACTGAAATGTTTGTTTTTCCCTGAGTTTTTGTGGGCACTGGTAGGGTTTGTTTTGTTTTGTTTTGGCTTTTTTTTTTAAAGACTTGACTTTTTTTAGAGCAATTTTAGGTTCATAGCAAAATTAAGAGGAAGGTACAGAGGTTTCCCATATACACTGGTGGGTTTTTCTTATCAAGGATTTAACACCAAGGATCATTATAGGCTAGAGAGTATTACTCTTGAACTTGGACTTAATCTCAAGGTCCCCTTCCCAGGTATTAGACACCTGGCCTCTGGCAGAACTAACAGCCTGTTACTCAGTTTCCATTCTGACTAAAGTGTTTATTAATCTCGACAAGGTGCTATACGATGTATACAAGACAAACAAAAACAATGAGGAATGGTCCTTGTCACCCACCCCCTTCTCCCCCAGCACACACGCAATCCTGTTGGGAAGATGAGCCATTCACAAAAGAACTATTAACCAACGATGTGGAGCTGTTGGTGATGCAAGCCCTGGGGAGATTTCTGGGTCCTCAGCTAGTGACAGAGTTCCCCATTAGCCCTCTGAATTCCCCATCTGGCCCTCTCTCCTGTGTTACTTTTACTACCAGCTCATTCTCCATTGATTTCCAGCTTCTCTAAATTCATACTCTGTGATCTGTTCTATGTTCAGACTGCTTAGGGTCCCTCATTACCACAAAGATTTTCCTAGGTCTTTATCCTGGATATACTTCTTTCCCCCTAAATCTTCAGAGGGATAATCAATCCTGAATAGAACTCTGTAATTTAAGAAAAACCAAAACTAAGTTGCTCATTGCAGACAGAACATGTGGGTCCTGGCTGTGGGTCAGCCACCAGTCATTCTGCTTAGCTGGAGGAGGCCCCACGATAGGTCATGCAGTGACAGTCAGTCCTTCCAACCATACCAACGGAAGCACCAATGAGCTGGGGCCCTGGCCTTCGAGGGCTGGCCTCACTGTTTGGGGATTGGAAGGATAAACAAATATTTTCACAGGGTGCGTCCAGAACTTAGTAGTCAAGGTCATTGTGGTGCAAACAGAACACATGGTGTCAGTGTGTCCTAGTGTCTGGGCTCAAGTGGCCTTTCTTGGCAGCAACTATAAAGAACACAGAGCATGCCATAACTTCGACTGTTGATGTTGGGTGTGCTTTTGCCACAGCTTAGTGAGATTTCTAGATCTGTTTCCATTTCGTGTAGATTGCTTTGAAAGTGGAGCCAGGCTTGCATTTTCTGTGGATTGGGCCTTTGCCCAGTGTGCTTTGCTCCTCCACTTGAAACCAACCTACAGGGCGCCTGGGTGTCTCATTCGCTAAGGGTCTGCCTTCAGCTCAGGTCATGATCCCAGGGTCCTGGGATCGAGTCCCACATCGGGCTCCCCGCTCAGCGGGAAGCCTGCTTCTCCCTCTCCAACTCCCCCTGCTTGTGTTCCCTCTCTCACTGTGTCTCTCTCTGTCAAATAAATAAATAAAAATCTTAAAAAACAAAACAAAACAAAACAACCTACAGTGCTCTTGTTCATTCATTCCACCCAAGGAAGTAGCAGTTCCTCACAGGGGGTCTCAAATAGCCTTCCGTTTTCTTTCACAGGTGGGGGTAAGAGTACCTGAATATACCTAAATCTCTCTTTGAAAAAACTTCACTATGATGAGTCTGGAAAAAAAACTTTAAGGGAGTGTTGATAGCACTTTCTTCTTTGACACACCTCATTTTTCGGAAGGTAACATAATGCAATATTTTTGTTTTCTGCTTTCCCAAATCGCCGTGATGTAAGTAAGAAGTACTGAAGAACTGTTAGGATAAAAAAGTTTCCGACTTTTCTTGTCTTTTAATGGGAATGTCCATCTACATACAGTATAGTATTTAACAGTTTCTAATTACATATACTGTTTCATGACTTGGAGAGTATTTTCTTTTCAAAATAGACACCAGGCCAACTTATCTGCAAAGTTTAAATCAGTGCCTTGTCATTAGCAAACTTCACTTACTAGTTTAGTCAAGTCTAAGCTGCACAATGGTTGAATTGGCAACCATTATATTTGTTTAACTGCTGTAAAGTAAGTTTGCAACAATAGATGCTTGCACTTAAATAGCCTGCAGAGCACTGGGGCCCTATCAATCATGCAGAGATTTCCCTCCTGCTGTCTCTTCTGATGGACAATTCTGCTGATGTGGATATTCAAAAAGAAGGGATCAGGAAGAACAGATGATGGATAAAGACAATCTTCTGTCTTGAGAGGAAATCAGAGAAATCCTTTTAAGGAATTTCTTTGTCTTGGTGTCAGAAGATTAATTATGCTCGTGTGAGAACAGCTTTCTCATTGGGTGAAAAGAGACATTATCCTTCTGACTTGTGACAGAAGATTTTTTTCAAAGAAAGAGAGTTAAAGATTTCAGACTATCTGAAATCTTCTTCCGTTGTTTTCTAAGCATCCTCCAGGACTGTTGGATTACATCCATGATGTTGTGATGTTCAACAAGTAATTAATGAATCAAGAATTTTTGTTTCCAGAAATTCCTCCTCCTTGTTCGTGATGCAGATCTCTTCAGAGGCCTTAATACCTGAGCTTGTACATCAGATTTTAAAATCACATGACAATAGTAGAGGTGATAACTTATTTTCAGCCAGGAATGGAAGCTTGTTATAATAATATGGAAGAAGAGACACTGCAATACAACCAAAAACTTGTACAGTGGTTTGGTAAACACAATTTTTAACAAGGCAAATATAATCTGAAAAGGTATCTTTTAAAAAATTCAACTCTTAACTGTCTCATTTAATGTAGTTGTAAATAGTGATAATGTTTAAGATATTTACGTTCCTTGAAACTTCTCGGAGCATAACAAAGGAGTATTCAGAAAAACCTTTGAAAGTTAGAGAAAAAATATATTGCATAAAGCATAACAATAATAAAGTTGTTTCCTATAACTTTATTTTCCAGGTAACTGAAGCCTCAGAACTTAAAAAAAAATTATTTCATTGAAAGATCTACCTAAAATACATTACTTAGTACTCTGCCTTTTAAATAATGCACATGAACTGACTCAGGGTCCTCATTATAATGATCTGCTATTCTGGTTCACCGAATTACAGTGATGTCTAAAGTGACTGTTAAATAAGTATTTAGTGTAGGGTTATTTGCCTCTATTCTAAATAGCCTGAGTAGTGCTCTCACTCTCTCTCTCTCTATTGATTACTGTCTACTTTTTGTAGATATGGAGTCTCTTCTCTTTAGGTGAGTTATCACTTCTCCCTGGAACCAGGGTGTCATGTTGCTGGTAAACTGCTATTTTGCTTTATACCTGAGGGTTAGCCTACACCTACAATACAAATTCGTTACATTTCTCTCTTTGTTTCACTGTGAAAACTTATTTTTCTCTTATTTCCAGGTGCTTGACTGGTTCAAGGCTAGGTAGTTGAGGTTTCCCAGAAATCTGATGTCTGGAAGGAGGCATTACCATGTACACATGCACCTATATGCACTACACGCGTGCACACACATGCACATGTGTGTTCATTTACTAATTGTATCCAATATTAATACTGTGTTCAATGTGTTATTTTAGTGACTTTGTGAATACTGTATCACCAGTGGCATACTTTTACATCTGAGCCTTGAGAATAGATTTGCAGTGACTACTCCACTTTAGACACTTCCCTACCTTTCCTAGGGCCCCAACACTACTGTTGGGAAATGGTAGCTACACCCTGTTTTTAAGTTAAAAATAAACTATTCGATTGTGTGAAAAAAATCCTTAAATTTAGCATTAAATATTAGCTGATGTTAGCAGTTGTAATTTTTGCAGTAACTATAGTAATTGTAGGGCCAGATTCAGATCTTTGTGAGAATTCATAGCAAAGACCAAGTGACTAAGTAAGTCTTAGTTTAACTCACACTTAATAGTAATACCTAGAAAAACAGATTTAAGTTCAAAATTTGGGATTCTTGAGTTTCACACAGGATCTAAAATTTTATATATTACTAGTTCTATTTTTGGTTCTATTTTTGGTTATTTTTAAAGATGATAAACCAAAGTGATGATTTTCATGAAACACGCAAAGTGTTTAAGAAACAATACCATGAAATAGAGGTCCAGAAGTAGGTGCAATCCCTTTTCTCCTTCCTTTTGAAAGAGGGACCATTTTGCATTTTGTCTTAAAGAAAATCATCCCGTTATGCCACCCTTGCATCATTCTAGCAGGATGAGTTTACCTTTAAGAGGGATTTTATTAAAACTGGAGGTGATTCATCTCGGTAACATAGGGCATTTAAAGAAAAAAAATTTACTAATTAATAAAAAATATAGCCAGTTATAGAAAATGTTTCCCTCTTTGTCTTTCTGACCCTGCTGTTAAAGGAGAACAATCAGTTTATCACCACCAGCTGCATGAATTCAATGGAAAGGAACTTCGGGTTTTCTCCTTCCTAAACCCTTGCTGGATTGTTCTGGCAGTACATAAAAGTGGGTCATTTGTACCTAAAATACTTTACCAATGCTCCATTAATCTTAATGATGGTGTTCTCTTTTTTCCTGCAAGAAGCAGGATGAAGGGATATTATGGGGAAAAAAGAGAAGGTAAGCATTTTTTTAAATGGATATATTAAATGAAGAGGGAAAAGCCATTTAATATTTTGTAGCCTGGTTTTTGTTTTTTGGGTTTTTTTGCTAATGAATACAAGATCAAAATATCAATGATTGTTTTGTGGTGTATTTTATATTATTTATTAATAGCATGTAATCCCATCAGGATTAAGAGGAATGTTTTAATAATTTGTGAAAAAGATAGCGTTTGTCTTGGATATATACCAAGAAGATCTTTAGTCTAGAAACAAATGGTGTGTCAGACCAAAATAATGTGAAAAGATAGATGAATCAAGGACAAAGGATGTTTTCCTTTGGTCATTTTTTTTTAAATGTAAAAGTTTTATCACTGTGCTGTTTAATCACAATGATTAAAAGGAAAAATAAATTAACCTAAGATACAGGGTTTCTCAGCTGTTAAACGAATCATATAAAGATCTGGGCTATAGTCTCTATAATGTGCTTTGTATTTCTTAAAATAATATCTTTAATAAACTGTTTTCTATCCAAACAGCGAGAGAATGCTAGATGGGCAAGGCTGCATTGACCTTCCCTCTTGGTCTTGTCTGTTGATTGGCAGGTTTCAAAGGTTAAACTAGCTACAGATGAAATGTAATCATTAGTGACTTGGTTCCTTTCCAGATCCCTCTGAAAACTGCAGTAAGCCAACTTTGTTCATTTATAAAGAAGAAAGAAAAGTCATTCCCTGAGCAGTTTGGAATGAGAAGCAGCCGCTGTCTCCTTCCTTCTTACCTAAATAAACAAGCTAAATGGAAAAATAAACTTTACTTTTTCACATCTGGTACAAAGCTTCCTCTTTTGTTGAAAGTTCACATGCTCGGTTTGCTATGCCTGGTTGTGTGAATCAGGTGTCTTCCTTCCTTCTGTAGAGTGACTTGTGTAGTTATAATAAGGAAAGATTCTGACTGTTTTAACAGTCCAAAACATCATTATATAGAAACAAACAAAGCCCTCATATTGGGAATGACATCAGATGATGTTTGACCCAGCCTCCCACATATGTTAGTAGTAAGCAACAACGGGACTTTATGCCAGCAATACAGCTAGAAAACTAGAATAGGCAAACATATTCTGCTGGGTCTCCCTTAAATCAAGTCAGATTATACTTATTTGTGTGTGAGCTCTTCTTAATGTGACTAATCTTTCAATTTCCCTTTATGGCATACACTGACTAACAACCCAGAACAGGATGTCACAGGCAACAGTACTTGATTCTGAGGCACACGGGTATTTACTAACCACCAGGATACTGCTAATCATGAAAATTTACCTTTGCTTTATGTCTTTCTATCCTCACCTCCACCCTTCTGTGCTCCTAGACCACTTACTCAGAACTCCCCTCCTTTCTGGCCTCCCTTCTCTAGTGAACTACTTTAATAATTGGTATTTAATAATACTGCAGTTTTTCTGTTTAACTTGTCCATGAAATGGGAGTGTCATTTGCAGTCTTCTTTACCTCAGAATTCCACAGGCTTGATGCCTCTTATTATAGAGTTGAACATTCCACAATATTCTTTAGCTACACAACCTTTATGTAACACAGAATCAAATTACTATTACTTAAAGCTTGGTTAGAAGCTATTTGGGAGGTGGTGGAATATAAAACCTAGAGGAGTTGGGCTTTTGTTTTTTTGGGGGGCTGCTAAATAAAATGTTTCATCCAAATGATTTTTGTGAGGTTTTATGAGAATAGTATTTCCCCAGGAAATTGTTGGGATTGTTTTTAGTGTGCCAATTGATTTTTTTTTTTTTTTTTAGGTTTTACAGTTAAAAACCTAGTGTCTAATTTTTTTTGGATGCTTTTGTTCCCTGCTAGGGCCAGTCTGAGAGGGAGAGGTAAAGGTCAAATGCCACAGGCATCCAAAAAGTGGTGGGGGTGTACACGATGCTCATCCCAGGAGCAATTTGCTGTTGTCATGGCAAAATGTTTTTTTTAACTCTTTTGTGCTCTTACATACCTTCTTTGAGCATAACTAGAGTGGCAGGGGGCTTAGGAGGCACCATCATTGTTTTTTTTCCATTTTCCAAATGAAGGGATTGAAGCACAAAGTAGTCAAATAGCCAGTCCTATGATCAGACAATGAGGTTTTTTCCTTTCTTTTTAATGTGTCTGGCTAATTGTTATAAATAAGCATCCCATGTAACAATCATATAATTTTGATCCCCCCCTTTTTTCCAAGGAGGTGATTTTCAAACTCTAATGTCATAGAATCATCTGAGGTTAGGGTTGCCTATTTGCCAAATCTAGCAACACTTTCCAGGGTATCCAAAATGCAGATTCCTGAGTCCTTTCTAGAACCAGTGACTCATAAATCTCTGAGAGAGAGGGTAAGGAACCGACATGGTAAATATGTTCATCGGGTGATTCTGATGCAGTCCTTGAACTAGACTTTGTGAGAAACACTGATCTAAGTGATGCTGAGCTTTAACAGTGTCTCAGTGGGAAGCATTGGTTTCATCAAGAAAAATTACTAGTTCCAGCCAGATTTTCTGTTTAGTTACATTCCGGTCAAATATAGCCCATGCTGTAGCAGTTGCTGAAACAAATGGGAACATCCATTCTATTCTTCCCCACTATGACTCCTCATTTATTGCTCAGCACTTTCTACCATCACCACTATTACTATCCAACTAGCAAAGTGACTTTAAGAGCCTCTCTGGGCACCCAAATTGGTAGGACGACCCACCGCACCTCACCTGACTGTTGATTATCTCCATCTATAGCTGTGATTACTTGTGTTTTTTTCCTGCTATTCTTTTTTTCTTTTTTAAGATTTTATTTAGCAGAGAGGGAGAGAGAAAGCGAGCACAAGCATGGGGAGCAGCAGGCAAAGGGAGAAGCAGGCTCCCCGCTGAGCAGGGAGCCTGACTTGGGGCTCCATCCCAGGACCCCGGGATAATGACCTGAGCTGAAGGCAGATGCTTAACCTGCTGAACCACCCAGGTGTCCCACCTTCCTGCTATTCTTTTTAGGGTTCTCCTTAGTTTCTTTACTTTTTAATCCCACAATAAAGAGCCCTTTGTCTTTCAGTTTATATCCCATTGGTCCACATACCTCAACTCCGTTAATTAGAAAATTCCTTATATTTTGCTTCTCAACAGAGATTTTCCCCAGGATGTGTAATGGAAGGAAAAGTAATAAGGAAGAGTGAAGATCTTATTCCTGGATGAAAAGTTGTCATTCTGGATTAAGCTTTAAATTTATCTTTTTTAAAAAAAGATTTATTTGAGAGAGAAAGAGAGCGAGTGCACGATCATCTGCATGTGTGCATGGGGGGAGGGGCAGAGGGAGAGAATCTTCAAGCAGACTCTCCACTGAGTGTGGAGCCCAATGTGGATGTCGATCCTCCAACCCATGAGATCATGACCTGAGCTGAAAGCAAGGGTCAGATGCTTAACTGACTGAACCACCGACACACCCCAAGCTTTAAATTTATCTTATTAGAAAATCTGACATTTAAAAAATGCAATTAGTAAAGCCAGAACTTAATTGTATATAATCAGAATGGAGTGAGTTAGGAATCACATTTTCGTTTAGTCTAACTTCTGTAGTAGACCAGGAATAACTTAAAAAATTATTTTCAAACCTCAATAATGGATATCATTCTGACCTCAGAAGTCTCTCATTAGGATATTTATAATCTGTATAAGTAAATTCATGTTTAACCAATGTAACATTTGTTATTTCTCTCTTGAGTTTTAATTAACAATCTTGGTTACAGTTTGGACCATTTTACATATTCTTTTCTGTTGGAGAACATAGTGTGACTTAGCTTGAAGAATGCACATATAGGGTTTAAAGGATGATAGGTTTGTATCAGCACTTTTTTTTTTAAGATTTTGTTTATTTATTTGACAGAGAGAGAGACAGTGACAGAGGGAGCACAAGCAGGGGGAGTGGGAGAGGGAGAAGCAGGCTTCCTGCTGAGCAGGGAGCCTGATGTGGGGCTCGATCCCAGGACCCTGGGATTATGACCTGAGCCGAAGGCAGACACCCAATGACTGAGCCACCCAGGCACCCCCGATTATATTTTTTAAATAAATTTTACAAAAATTTTAACTATTTTTCTAATGTTGTTATGATTATATAACTTCCAAACCTAGAGGAGAGGTGAAGCCAGAAAGTTGTCAGGAGTTCAGACTCACGGAACTTTTCCAATGTTTTTCCACTTGAACATACATGAAGTCAGAGTTTTCACCTGGCCTAATAGCTGTGGGTGACATCAGCCCATTAGGTGTGAACCACTGCCTTCTGTGTCAGTGAAGCCTTGCTTATGACCTTATTAGGGTTTGACAAAACAATGGGAGTACCTCTCAAAGGGAAAGTGGGAGCTGAACTACTTGTGTTCTTGGTGAGGGGTGATTATTTATCAAACTGAGGAGGTATGATGAGAAGTTGACTTTCAAATAGAAATTACAGGGAAAGGTTCTCATTATTATACCTCAAATATGACTTATAGGCTTTTAGGACTGTTTAAGTGATCAGAACCCTTCTTGCCTGTCTGCTTATCTGTTATTGATAGGGGGTCTTTAAATACATGTGTAAAATTTCAGACTCACTGATGGTCTGTACACTTGAACGTGTTGAGTGGAAGGCCATTTGATCCAATATTATTCCTCTTGTCAGTAACTATGTCTTCTTTCAATAAGTAATTATTTCTACTTTACATCAGCATTATTCAGCTTAGTACTATAGATATCTAGTGAATAAAACTGGCAAGCAATATTGGAAGTATTAAATTTATTGAACATAATTCTCTAACATCCCCCTCAAAACAAAAGAAAACAAACAGCAGCAAATATCAGCCTCCTCCACATGGAAGTAAATAAGGTTTTCCTTCCACATTTTAAAATTTAAGCATCTCAACTGTAGTTGAATTTAAACTTCGCAGCAAGAGCCAAACAAGCATGGGAAGTGATGGAAAATGTCCGGGATATTATACCATGGCCTAAAGTTTTGCTGCTTTTCATTTTGGCAATTCATACTTAAAAGTTTTACTTATTTTCTTTGTAAATGAGGCAACAACGTGGAAGAAAAAAATCGAATACAGTTGGAGAGATTCAAGTTTTTCTAGTTGGTATTTAAAGCACTAGTGCTCGTGAGCAGAGTGGTACATGGAAATGGTGTGTATAACAAATTTTAAAGTCATTACATGCCTTTGAAATGTCAGGAAGAATAAAAGGGAAAAAGGCCAGCCTATCTGGTTCATGTATTTTGGTCATGAACATGTTATATTCAAGAACTATGTTTAGGTCCCTGTTCTTCTAGGATAACTTCTTCAAACACAACTTAGGTGGAATTATTTTTTTTAATAATTACACTTAAGCACCTGATGATCTAATGAAGACAATTTCTTAATGTGTCAAAATGAGCTCTTTGTATCTTGTTTGAATCTTTTGTTGCCTTAAGCTAATCTCCTTTAGGGGTCTCAAATCCAGGCATTTTACAATGCAGACTCTAGCAATGGCATTCATTTGGAATGCTGCCTTTTGTTTACTAGCTTTCCCAGACCCTCACTGCTTCCTTTGGTCATCTGGTGTCTTCACTAATGTGATTGGTACTCCTAGGCTCTGCAGGTAGCCACGAGCCTTTATAAGTGGGATTTACAATGGGACTCACAACCCTGGCTGCTAATGAAGGGAACCACAGGGATTTTGTTTTGTTTTTTCTATCTGTCTTCCAAAAGAGTGAAGGAAAATTGAGTTCTAGGTTTGCTAATTCTCTGTTTTCCATTTACTTTAATTTTTACAATTGATTTACTAACTGTGGTACAAAAATACAAATATTTTTGTTTAGGAGTGAAATGTTTCATCTGCCAGCCCTTCATGCTAATCACTGGAATTGTTTATTATTGAACCTGGAAAGAACAAAGTGGGGTCTCTGTTTAAACTCAACCAACTGGCATTTCACCTTCATCTGTTTTTGTCTTTCAGAAGATTTTTGACCAATTTGGTTGTTTAAAAAAAAAAAAGGCATATGATTGGAAGCCTTGGATTCTACTACCAGCCTTGCCATTTAGTACTTCTGTAACCTTGAGTAAGTCACTTACACTCTTTGATTTCTCATCTGAAAAAAAAAAAAAAAAAAAGGAAAGTGTTACCAAGGTACATATGAGATCTGAGATGGTGTTTCATATTCTAGCTTTCTTCTCTTTTTACTAGCAAAGTGAATGACAGTGTCCTTTCGTTTGATTTTTGGATAAACCTACCATTGAAAAACATCTTGCATCTATTAAATGTTTTAATCAGCAGTCAAAGCAATAATTAAATATAAATGTCAGTGTCTTCATTTTAGAGGTAATATGCTCTATAGATTGTAGCCTAACCTTATAGAGATAGAGATTTATTTGCCATTTTCCAATTGTGAAACATGGCACCCATGTTTTTTTTTTTTTTAATTTAAGTATAGCTGACATATATTAGTTTCAGGTATACAACATAGTGATTCAACAGTTATATTCATTATGAAATGCTCACCATTAGTATAGTTACCATGTGTCATCATACAAAATTCTTACAGTAGTATTGACTATATGCCGTATGCTATACTTTTTATCCCCTTGTTTGATTGATTGATTGATTTTTTAGAGAGAGAGAGCGTGCACACAAGCATTTCAGGGAGGGGGGAAAAGGTGGGGCACTGAGGGAGAGGGAGAGGGAGAATCTTAAGCAGTCTCCATACCCAGCACAGAGCCTGATGTAGGGCTCAATCTCATGACCCTGAGATCATGACCTGAGCCAAAATCAAGAGTTGGGTGCTTAACTGACTGAGCCACCCAAAATCGAGAGTTGGGTGCTTGACTTACTTATTTTATAACTGGTAGTTTGTACCTCTTAATCCCTTTGACCTATTTTGCCCATCCCCATGACCCTCTCCCCTCTGGCAACCACCAGTTTATTCCCTGTGTTTATGAGTCTATCTCTGGTTTCTGTTTGTTGGTTTGTTCATTTGTTTTGTTTTTTAGATTCCACATATAATTTAAGTCATATGGTATTTGTGTCTCTGACTTATTTCACTTGCAATCCATGTTTTAATTGTGCTTTATAAGGCAGTGATCTCAAGTGCGGTTTAAAGGTCCTCCAGGGGTCATGGAATTTTGGGATTTTATTTTATTTTATTTTGTTTTTTTTTTTGGTGCTGGTCACTTTTTTTTTCTTTTTTGAATCTTTGGATTTTAAGAATAAGAAGGGACATCTGCAGTCATCAGGTCCAATCCTTTGAGTTTTACCAACATGAATTCAGCAGATCCAGAAATGCTTAGTAGCTCCTCCATGGTCAACGAGCCTAGAGAGCTGTCGGTAGGGTCCAAACTCCAAAGTCAAAATGTTATGTACCTGGTGGAGGTGTCCTAACTACCTCTTAATGAAAAACAGAGAATGAAAGGTTGAGAGGAGGGGATTGTTTATTCCAAGTCTGAAACTTAAAAATCACTGCTTGATGGAATTAGATAGTTGGTTAGTTTCCACATTGCAGCTTCCAGATTAAAGTCAATCCCACAAATGTTTAATGAAATACTTGTGGATGAGGCATTGAACTGTGGTGATGTTCCTACAAAACTGTCGGAAATCACAATCCCTGCCCTCAGAGACTCTGCAGTCTAACCTGAAGATAAAATAAGTACATAATAGGGAATAAAAATGATAAAAAACACAGGTTTTCAGAACGCAAAGAACTTTGGAGTTTTCAGAGTCTCAAAGAACTTTTAGGATTTCAAAGTCCAAAGGGGAGGTGGAACTTAAATAGAACCTGATAGGTCAAGTGTTCATTAGCAGATCAAAGGTAAAATCAGGGTGCTTTGGGAACTCACAGGCAAGGTCTTAAATCAGAGTGGGAGAAAAGAAAGGAACTAGTAAAATGATAAAATTTTTGTAAGTTTTCCTATTCTTGAGTTGGTTATTGCTGCTGGAGAGAACCCCTCAACCATACAGATTGATATCAACTATAAATTCATTCTCTCTAATCCTAAATACAACTTAATTATTACTTTGAATTGAGTGCCCTTTGTGAGTTCCTCTCTTTTGTCTCTAATCAATTATTCTAAATCTACTCCATTCTCCTTAAGCCTGTACCCAACTGCCCTTTTCTTAGCAGGTTGCTCTTCTTATTTCTAGGAGTCCCTGAAGAGTCCCAGTAATTGCCTTGATTTAGCTGACCTTTAAGTATTAGTGATGCCAAGTGCTTTATCTCCAGCCCTGTTTCCCTCTAAACCTCAAATTTTTCTATCACATTGCTGCTAGATCTCTCTACTTGGGTATTTCATAGCCATCTCAAAATCAATATATCTAAGACCTGAATGTATCACCTTCCACTCAAAACCTCATCTTCTTCCTCCAAGTGCCCTCAATTAGAGGAGGTACCACCATTCTCCCCAATTTGCACTTAAGAAACATGCAAATGCAGAAAGAATGTCCAGTTAGGAGGCTGTAATCACTCCAAACCACTGTACTCCTTGTTACAGTATTTAATACATCGTCTGTAATTGCATGAGAGAGAACATAGTCAAGTGATTAAAAACATGGCTTTAGGGGCGCCTGGCTGTCACAGTCCATAAAACATGCAACTCTTGATCTTGGGGTCGTGAGTTCAAGCCCCACATTAGGTCTAGAGCCTACTAAAACCAAACCAAACCAAACCAAACCATGGCTTTAAAGGTAGATCTGTGTATGATTCCTGGTACCACCACTTACCAGCAAGCCATGTGACCTTGAGCAAATTATTAAACTTTCTTAGACTGGGTTACCTCATCTGAAAAGTGGGGACATAGTAATACTTATATTAAAGGATATTGGAGTATTAAATGAAGTATCACATATGAAGCTTTCAGCAATGATATTCCTAAGATCTAGGAGAGCAAAGACCATTTCTGTCTTGTTCACCATTGTATCTGCAGGACCTGGCACAGAGAAGGCACTAAATAAATGTTTATTGAATGAATATGTGAGGTAGTGTATGCCTGAATTGAGGTATAACAGTGGGAATGGAGAAAAGCAATGCAAGATAGAGACCTAAACTTCACCCTGAATCACTTGTCCATGCTATTGGTCACCAATTCCTACTGATTTAATTCCTAAGTATTTCTCAGGTCTCTCCATCCTCTGTAACCCTACCATAACTTCACCCATGCAGGCATCATGATCTCTCACCAGAACTATAGTAGAAGTTTCTAAGCACTCCCCCTACATCCTGTTTTGCCTCCTCATGAGCCTCTTCCAGACTGCCACAGAACAATCTATTCGAAGCTGACATGGGAACATGTCATTTCTTTAACATGCTTCCATGTAGCTACTTTTTATCCATAGGATCCAGTCTCTGCTCCTCACACCTGGGTCTACATTTTCATCTTCCTTTCCTACCATTCTCTCTCACTTTTGATAGTCTAGCAATTGCAGACTGGTCTTGTCTTCAGAACATACTGCACTATTTCATGTCTTCATGCTTTTGAGAGGGGCTTGCTTATTCTTTCAACACTTTTCTCTCCTGTATCAGTTAGGATTACATTTGTCTGCAAATGACAGGAAACACTAAACATCAAGGTGAGAGTTTATGTCTTTCCTGCATAAACAAGGTTTGGGGGTAATCGTCTATAGCTGTTAAAGCTTCTCTGCTGTCATCAGGGACCCAGGCTCCTGCCCTGTGGTTCCGCCATTGGTGTATCCTCCATCTGTTCCTCTCTCCTTTCTCTACCCTCTAGGACCTTATTCCATTAATCATCTCCTCTCTTCAGTATCACTACCTCTCCATTTCCATGGAGGGAAGAAACACATCCTGTGAGCATCTCTTCTAATGTCTCTTTCCTGTCATTCTACCTTTCCAGCAGCTACCCCCTGATTTCTTTCCTAGTTCACCATACTTCTTGAAGGACTAATTGCTACATGGCATATTTTCATTCTTGGTCCTATTTGACTTCACCTACCTGTTGAAACTGTTGACTACCTCCCATTTCTCCAAACTCTCTTGTCCCTTGGCCTTCACAACCCCATTGGTTCCTGGTTTCCTTTCTACTTCTCCCTACTGCTCCTTCATCTGCAAAGAGGTTTTCCTCTTTCTTTGCTTGACTCTCAAATGATGATGTTTCTCAGACTTCCCTCCTTGACTCTCTTATTCTACATACTTTCTCTATGATGGCAGTCCCTAGGTAATCTCCCCAGTACCAATACCAGTTATCTGTGTGGCAGCTGTCTGTTTCTAGGGTCTATTTGTTGAGTTCTTACTCCTGAGCTTGAGTCCTGAATTTCTAACTGCCTACCTGAAGGGCTCCTCTTCTGTGTTCCTTCCACCCCTGATTATGTACAATCTCCATCAACTCCTCCTGGACTCTTCAGAAACCTTTTATCTGGTCTCTAATCCAACTTTCATATTACTGTCAGAGTTATCTTCTATTTTTAAAAAATCTAATTATGTTAATTTTTTGAAAATTAAATTAAATTAAATTAAAATTTTTTGAAAATCCATTGGCTTTCTCCTGTTTCTGGCATAAAATTCAAATTCCTGATTTGGCATATAACGTCCCTTACAGACTGTCCCCAACCTACTTTTTATTTATTTCCACTACATTTGTTACTTATACCAAAAAAAAAAAAATGTTAAAAAGAAAAATAATTTATTCTCAGGGCACCTGGGTAGCTTAGTCAGTCAAGCGTCCGACTCTTGATCTCAGCTCAGGTCTTGATCTCAGCTCCGGTCTTGATCTCAGGGTTGTGAGTTCAAGCCCCACATTGGGCTCCATGCTGGGCATGGAGCCTAGTTAAAAAAAAAAAGAAAAAAGTTAAAAATTATTCTCAGCTCTCTAATGGCTGTCATCCCTTCCTCTTGCCCACATAACTCCTGACTCATTTCCTTAGGGCCAATTCAAAACTGAACCTGTTCACTGCCGTTTTCATAGAAAACAGCCAGTGCCAGGAATGTGGGGGGAGAAGGTGAGAAGAAGGTGACAGTACTGTCCAGGTTCCACCCAGAGGTGGGCCAGGTAGAGATTCACAGGATTCAGACAGAAGGGCTGGTAGCCTCCCAATGATGAGACTAACTAAAGTGGGCTGGAGAGGACATGGTGTAAGCCTGTCAGAGACTTTAAAGGGCATCTCATGGGCTGTGTCAAACCCAGAAAAACTGACACCAGGAGAAGAATGGGGAGGACCAGGGAGGCAGTCTTGTGGAAAGATTCACAATTCTCCCTTGTTGGAAGGTGCAGAAAATCTGGAGGGTGCCATTTTTGGCAGAAAACCTTACTCTAGTGTTGGGAAGTCACAGAAGTGCCACAGACACTGAGAAAGGCTACAAGGGGATGCACAGTTTCACAAAGCACAGTGATCACAGACCAGAGCAGTGGAGATCATGCTACTGACACAGAAACTACAAAATCCAAAAGCAGGGAGAGTGGCCTTTTCAGGGAGGAGCTCTGTACCAGTCATCCAAACTTACCCCAGATTAGACAACCCAGTGACTTTCACAGAGCAGTGGCAACATGGAGGAGAGGACGTGGGTGTCACATAAAAAGGACTTAAAACAAGCAGCTAGAAGAAAAGAATGGTAGAAAACTGCTCCTTGGCTCTCAGGAATTGAGGGCAGTACCAGGTGCTGGCTGGACACATGCACAAGAAATAGCACCAAAGAGGTTTCCTGTTTAGCAGTCAGTTGGTGAGGGAGAAGAAGATCCAGGAGGCAGGTGACAGGAAAAAAGTTGGGGTTCTGTAGGCAAGTCTCTGGAGGCTAGATCAAAAAAAGGAGTGCACACTGCAGACCAGTAATGAAACACAGCTCTGAGCCCCAAATGGGGGAGGTGATCGATGGGAGTGGGTGTCATTGACAGAGCCATCACAGGGCCATGGGGAAATTTATGCCCATTAGGGTCACAGAGGGCTCCTTCCAGCTTGGATGGGAAGGCAGTGTCTCACATAGGAGGTCTGCTGACACCTGGATGGTAGAAGGCTCAGAGGTCCCTCCTATCGACCTTGGCCCTTTTTGGCCAAGTGTCAGCAGAGAGGGTGGTCAGATTTGTCTTCCATAACCTGGGGTCCATCCTTTGGGTGGGCAGATATTGATAAAAAAACAACTTTTGAGCTTTTGAGGATTTTCTTTGCTCTTTGGGAAAGCCTCCTCCGGAAGGACCTTTATGGACTGGTCTGGGAAAAGGAGATTCAGCATTGGCCCCCCATCAACCATGACCAATGGGCCGTAGCTGATGCTTAGGCCTCCCCAGAGTGAGCTTCTGCCATGGAGAGGAGGTAGGAGACTCAATTGTGGTATAATCATTGGTCCTCTTGATACTGGAGGACCTCTGTGAAGAGAGGTCAACATCGTGTTTATGAGATTCACCTAGGTTGCCTGTAGCAGGAGTTGTTCATTGTAGTGTAGTATCCCATTGCATGCACACACAATGACTTATTCATCTATTCTACTGATGGTGGATATGTAGGTGAATTCCAGTTTGGGGCTGACTTGACATCACCAGGCTTTCCATTGGCCATGCGGGGAGGGCCCAGAAGGCTGGGTAGTCTGATGGGACTCCCATCTTCCTCATCTCCAGTCTCTTCCCGCTCTCACAGTCGTGGCTGCTGCTTCTGATTCTGCTTCTTTCATTGTGGCAATGGTTGTGGGCGGGTTATGGAGGGCAATGAGTGCTCAACCTACTTGTCACTCAACCCCTTCCTCCAACAATGAACCTTCAGTATTTCTAAAATACATTATGCCTTTGACATTCTGTTCTACTGGCCTGAGCGGTCCTCCCAGTTGTTTGATAAATCCTTTAAAGCCACCCAAAAGTTATCTCTTCTTTGATATTTTCTTCATTTCTCTGGACAGAATTGCTACAATCTCTGTACTTTTACAGTACTTTGTTCCTACTTCTAGTGAACGTTTACACATTTACATATCTTTCACCTCTAGATTGGGATCGCTTTGAGATTGGGGACTGCCTTTATTATCCTTCCTAGCACAGTTCACAGTACTTCCTAGGTGAATAAATGAAAATAATGAAATCAGGAATTAGGAATAGCTTTTACTCTAATAATTATGATTTTTGTTTTGGACATATTGAGTTGATGTATTGAGGTTAGGTGGAGAGCAACAACTCAGAAAAGATTTTAAGGCCAATGATGTAAATGTAGGAGTTACCAACAAAGACAGTAATAAACACTGATTGTGTCCCACATTTTTCAACTATGGGCTAAAGAAAAGTAGAACATTTGTAGGAGGTAGAGAAAGGGTTGGGAGTTGGAATTTGGGGTATGAAGGAGAAAATCCATAGACATGGATGGGGGAAAAAAAACATAGTTGACACTTTTGCCTATGGTCCTCTCCCCTCTACCAGAATTATGCAGCCCTTCCACTACTTTAAAGTCCAGAATCAAGAAATAGATGGATCAAAAGATGTTGATTTGGTTTCCTCTAGGATTAGAAGCTACTTATTCAAAAATTTCATCCCAGGCTCCTGTTGGCTACTTCAAACCCTTGTCCATTCTTCATCTCCACTTTCCTGTTTTTTGTGGTGCGTGTGTGTGTTTCTGCCTGTTTTGCAAAAGCAAGAGAGAGTGGGTAAGGTGGAAATATCTATTTTTCCCTTAAAAAAATGATATACTAAAAAGCCTGAAAAACTTCTTTTTAAAATAGAAAAATAATATCTTTGGGGTTCTAATTATTTAGATAGATTATTTTCTTTAACTTACTCTCCTTTGCTCTTCTTAGTGCCTCTAGGAAAATAAACACTGACTTATATAGATTATTTAATTAAATAGATAGAGTTCTGTGTTTCCATGTGACTCCTTAACATTTTAAAAATTGATAAATTATATAAAAATTAAAACCGTCTGCATGGAAAAAGAACAGCAAACACCAAAAAGCAAAGGCAAAAGGCAAAATGGCAAACTGGGGGAAAATATTGTGCCCCATATCATACACAAAGGACAAAATTCTTTAATATATAAAAAGCTCCTACAAATCAAGAATAAAACCAACAACCAAATTAAAAACAGATAAAGACTGGAGATTTCAGAGAAGAAAATTCAAGGGCTTTTGAACATTTGAAAAGATACTCAATTTCATCCATAATAAGAGAAATGCAGACTAAAACTACATTGAGATACCATTTTTCATCTGTCAAATTGACAAAGATCCAAAAGTAGATAATATTCTATATTGTTGAAGGTATAGGGATCCATAAATTGCTAATGGGAATGTAAATTGGTTCAACCATTAGTTCAATCCTCACTTGGTGCCTCATTATCATGGATTTTTTCCAACCCAGCTTTTCTCTGCTTTTGGCAGTTTCCTACTTGGTGTGGACCTTAGAAAAACTGAACTACAATTGAATGTTTCTAATGTGTGGAAGAAATGAAGACTGCCTTGTGTATGCCAAAACAAAACAAAACCAGAGCGGTTTGGCAATATTTAACAAAATTAAAACTGCATATATCCTTTGACCCAGCAATTTTACTTCTAGGAATTTATCCAAGTACTAAATTAGTGTGTATTAATTAGTGCAGGGTTGATTATTATAATAACTTTAGTAATAACAAAGATTGTGAATTAAGTATCCATCATTAAGGGACTAGTTTAAAATAATGGTATAGGGGCACCTGGATGGCTCAGTCAGTTAAGCGTCTGACTCGTGATTTTGGCTCAGATCATGATCTAAAGGTTGTAAGATCAAGCCCCACATCACATCAGACTCTGAGCTCAGCAAGGAGTCTCCTTAAGATTCTCTCCCCACCCCCTCTCTGCCCTTCCCCCCTCTGTGTACTCTGTCTTTCAAATAAATAAATAAATCCTTAAAAAAATAATAATCATGGTATATACATGCCAGGGAATTCTCTGAGGCCACAAAAAAGAATGAGGAAGATCTTTATGTGTTTATGTAGAAAGAGCTCCAAAATACTTTTTTATTATTTTATTATTTTTTTCCATCATGATAAGTGTACTTTTTAATAACCATCACCTATTTCCCCCAGTCTTCTACCCACCTCCCTTCTAATAACCATCAATTTGTTCTCTATAGTTAAGAGTCTGTTTCTTGGCTTCTCTCTCTCTCTCTCTTTTCTTATTCCCTTTGCTGATTTGTTTCTTAAATTCCACATATGAGTGTGATCATATGGTATTTGTCTTTTTCTGACTTATTTTGCTTAGCATACTCCATAGATCCATCCATGTCATTCCAAATGGCAAGATTTCATTCTTTTTATGGCTGAATAATATTCCGTTACATATATATATACACTACATCTTCTTTATCCATTCATCTATCACTGGACCTTGGGCTGCTTCCATAGTTTGGCTGTTGTAGGTAATTCTGCAATAAACATGTAAGGGTGCACATATCCCTTTGAATTAATGTTTTTGTATTTTGGGGGTAATTACCTAGTAGTGCAAGTCCTGGATCATGGAACAGTTCTATTTTTAACTTTTTGAGGAACCTCCAAACTGTCTTCTACAGTGGCTGCACCCAGTTTGCATTCCCACCAACTGTGCACGAGGGTTCCTTTTTCTCCAGATCCTCGTTAATACTTGTTGTTTCTTGAGTTTTTGATTTTAGCCTTTCTGCCAGGTGTGAGGTGAAATCTCATTGTGGTTTTGATTTGCATTTTCCTTATAGTGATGTTGAGCATCTTTTCATGTATCTGTTGGCTATCTGTAGATCTTCTTTGGAGAAATGTCTGTTCATGTCTTCTGCCCATTTTTAAATTGGATTATTTGGTTTTTGGGTGTTGAGTTGTATAAGTTCTTTATATATTTTGTATACTAACCCTTTATCAGATATGTCATTCACAAATATCGTCTCCTATTCAGTAGGTTGCCTTTTAGTTTTGTTGATTGTTTCCTTCACTGTGCAAGAGCTTTTTATTTTGATGTAGTCTCAATAGTTTATTTATGTTTTTGTTTCCCTTTCCTCAGGGGAGATATCTAGAGTGATGTTGTTACAGCCGATGTCAAAGAAATTACTGCGTAGGTTTTCTTCAAGGATTTTTATGGTTTTGGGTCTCACTTTTAGGTCCTTAATGCATTTTGAGTTTATTTTTGTGTATGGTGAAAGAAAGTGGTCCAGGTTCATTCTTTTATATGTAACTGACCAATTTTCCCAATACCATTTGTTGAAGACTGTCTTTTTCCCACTGTATATTCATTCTTCCTTTATCAAAGATTAATTGACCCATATAACTGTGGGTTTATTTCTGGGCTTTCTATTCTATTCTGTTGATCTATGTGACTATTTTTATGCCAGTAATATATCATACCATACAGTTTTAATTACTCTCACCTTGTAATATAACTTGAAATCTGGAATTCGCTTTTGTTTTTCTTTTTCAAGATTACTTTTGCTATTTGGGGTCTTTTGTGGTTCCATACAAATTTTAGGATTGTTTGTTCTAGTTCTGTGAAAAACACTGTTGGTATTTTGATAGGGACTGCACTAAATCTGTAGATTACTTTGGTATAGACACTTTATAGTACAGACATTTTAACAATATTTGTTCTTCCAACCCATGAGCATGGAATGTCCTTCTATTTGATTATATCATCTTCAGTTTCTTTCATCAGTGTTTTATAGTACAGGTCTTTCAGGTCTTTCACTTCTTTGATTAAGTTTCATCCTTGGCATTTTATTATTTTTAGTGCAGTTGTAAATGGGGTTGTTTTCTTAATTTCTCTCTCTACTGCTTCATTAATAGTGTATAGAACAGATTTCTGTACATTGATTTTGTATCCTGTGACCTTACTGAATTCATTTATCAGGTCTAGTAGTTTTTAGATGGAGTCTTTAGGGTTTTCTATATATATCATATCATCTGCAAATTGTGAGAGTTTTACTTCTTCCTTAACAATTTGGATACCTTTTATTTCTTTTTGTTGTCTGATTGCTGTGGCTAGGACTTCCAGTACTATGTTGAATACAAGTGGTGAAAGTGGACATCATTGTCTTGTTCCTGACCTTAGGGGGAAAGCTCTGTTTTTCCCCATTGTGTATGATGTTAGCTGTGGGTGTCATGTAATAATTCTTATAGACAATAAAGTTCACTTGGACTGTCTCCAGTGAGCTTCTCATTCTCATGCTAACCCTACATTTTAAATTATTAAATTATTCAAGCAGTATTTGAGTACCTGCTATGTAGGAGGAAACCACAAAGGTGCTGTAATATCAGTAATAGGCAAACACAGAAAAACATAATCCCTACCTTCATGTAGTTTAGAATTTAAGAGGGAAGACAAACATTAATCACACAAATTATATAGCTCATCAGTGACTAAAATGCTAGGAAGGATATGAATAAGGTCCTATGAGAGCTTTTAGCAAGGACTAAGGGGATCAGAGAAGCAAGGCTTGAGATCTAAAAGGATAAGGAGATTTTAATTGGCAAAAGTAAAAGATAAGATGGGTGAAATTACGGGCAGAAGGAGCATAACTTTAAAGGTTGGTCACTTGCTGGAGCACAGCATTTAGGAAGAGAACAGTGCAGGATAAGACTAGAAAGATGGGCAGAGGTATTTACAATATTGATTTTTATCCTCAGAGTAATATAAAACCATGAAGGGCTCTAGCAAAGGATTGACAGATTATGTTTGTGCTGTAATGCAGAGAAATGATTGGAGGGTGCCAGAGAGGAGGCAAGGAGGGCCAGGTTTCCTGGCTCTCGGTAGGAAACCTGAGGTCCCACCCACAGAGCTGTTTGAGTGTCCTTACAGCATGGTGACTTCCTTCTCTTAGAGCAAGTGATTCAAGAGGTCAAGGCAGAAACTGCAATATCTTTTATGACCTTGGAAATTACACACTGTCATTTGTTTGGTATTTTAGTGATCACAGAAGTCAACCTTGATTCAGTGTGGGGAAGGGGATCACACAGGTGGCAAGAATCATTGAAGCCATCTTGGAAGATGGCTACCACAGACCAAACTCTGTAGAACTCCATTTCATTTCTGGGTGGTGTACTGTGGGAGTGCAAAGGAAATTGAGAAGCAGCACAGGGAAAGGAGGAATACCAGAAAGGTTGTGAGATGAAATCCAGCCAAAGAAAAGGAAATATCAAGAAATCTACCAAGAGGACATGTTAGAGGAAAACCAAAAAAAGTTCATTGGATTTAGTGACATAGATTTAATGGCCAAAAGCTCTTTCCTCCTAATATGATTTAACATTTATTTTGACTTACCTCCCCTTATAACCTTTATTGAAGAGACTTTTTCCCCATCTTTCCTTTGATAATCTTCCTTTAACACCCCTTGTGGATGTTTTCATAATGTTCCTCACAAAATTCTACTGATATTTTGAGTGGAATTGTGTTATTATTTTGTTTGAGAAACATTTTTACAATGATTAGACTTCTCTTTAAAACACCTAGCACATTTCTCTCTGTGTGTAAATTTTCATTTAAATCACCTAAAGTTTGGCAACTTAAAAAATGTCACTTATCTCTCATTAAGTTGATTCCTGCGTATTGTTTTTGTTGTTGCTATGGTGAGTGGGATCTCTTCCCTGCCCCCATTATCACCATAGTGTTTTCAGTCTAGAAATGTATTTACTTTATGCCCCATTTTATGGATAAGGAAAGAGGCCCAGAGAAGATAGGTGATGGGGCTACAGTTACAGAGTGGGAGAGTTGGGGACTGCAGATTTGAACATCCAAATTTTATTGTGCTACATTAATAGGAAATGAAGTTGCTTACCCAGTCAAACCTAATAAAATTAATAGTCCCTTAAGTATCACTCTCTTTGTCTTTTTTGTTTGTTTTTCTCCTATTGTTTCATTAAGTTTTTAATTTTAATTCCAGTATGCTTAACATACAGTGTTATATTAGTTTCAGGTGTATAATATAGTGATTCACAATTCTATACATTACTCAGTGCTCTAATAAGAAGTATCACTTTCTTTGTATCAGATTTCAAAGTAGTACTCTACATTTTATAGCATATTTCCACTTTTTAGCATTGTCAATTTGAAATATAGTGTCATGACTTGAGGAACTCCCTCTTATCTCCATTCAATTCTCCCAAGACCTGATTCCTACCAGACAGGAACTATTTTTTCTTTGAGGTCTAAATAGACCTAACAACCTATTGCACTGAGTAAATATTTAATGAAGATTGAATATTTCCTCTGTGGTGGATCAATTTACTCTTGTTGATTATCTGAGGAAAGCTTTTTTTCTTTTTTAAATGTCATGTAGTAGTTTAAGATACTTGTTTTCCTGAATATTGTTATTAGTGCCAAAGTGTTTCAGTGATTTAAAAATGCATGTCTCTTAGTTTTTTTCAGTCACCTGTTTTTCCTGGTTTATATATGCAGTTTGAATTATTATCTTATTTCAAATACAAATCCAAGATTCATTGACCTGGTAGCATGTAATAAAGTCATTTGCTGTGAGAGTTGTTTTTTCTTGAATTTGTGGTACTTGGAGCTCTGAAAATGAAAACTGTTTGCTAATGAGGTATAAGGATCTTGATGGTGCATCTTTTAATGGCAGAAATATAATTTTTATTGATAAATACCTCCAAAAACAAATAATTTTTAATTGACAAAAATGTGTTTTTCTTATTTTTTTAAGTATCAGTATATATTTAATTTTATTATTTTAAATTTTTCTTAACTGATTTTAGGTTTAAGTGAAATATATTTATATTTGCCTGTGAATCTCTACATGAAGTTAGTGACTTGAAAGTTTTCAACTTGTAAAACTGGAATGACTACAGTGGAATCATTTAGTGCAAGTTGTTATTGTGGCATTCAGATGTAATTTATCAGAATCAATTAGAAAAACAAACCTCTCATTTAAATGGTAGGGGAAAGGTACATATATATTTCATCCTCTTCCTACACTAGGAAATATGTGAATGTAATTTTGAAATAGAGAATTCATGCCTAGTGACAAAATACCCTTCGTTTCTAAGGAATAACTTCATTGTGTTTCACATTTGATAACTTCTGGGACCTATGTTTCAATTTAAATAACTGTTGACATTGTTTGATGTTTATTTTACTAGAGGAAAATTGTGTGATGACAGTTATAGTACATATTTGATACCAAGCGTAGAATAAATCAGTTAAGTCATAGTGGTCTGATATCTGTTTTTAAGGTCTTTTTGACCCAGGAGTGTGTGACCTGTGAATCTCTACTTTTTGGATTTGTTAAGATATTTTACAATGCAAGGATTTAAATTTAGATGAACATCACTGCAGGAAGTTGGCTGATGTGGGCCAAAACATTCAGAGTATCCAGGTATAAATTGGAAAAAGTTTAACAAGTTCTGGTAACAATTAACATATGTGAGAAGAGAGAAGGTAAAGTTAGAAAGATTCTTTTCTTCCCCAAGTTATAACAAAGAGAACCTGAAATTTAACCTGGTATTTTCAAAGCTCTGATTACTCAGCAGCATTCCATTTTGTGAAAGCATTGCCAAGAAAATGTATCCAATCTTGATTTAACTATTCTTGCATCTGATTGGAAGGGGCATAGGAGTTGTTTAGAAGGTTGCAGATCCAAAGCCGCACAAATGAAGGCTGAGACCTGGGGGGAGGGTTTGACTCAGGGAAGGGAAGCTTCGTAGACGTTACAGCTCTGTCCAGAGGCCAAATGGGAGATAAATCACCTCTGGCCACCTCTCTTATTATTGAAATGGTTCAGCCCTGGGGTTTAACTGAAGGACTTACAGGGTTTTGAAGTGCAAATAGGATGGTGAAGGGTAAACCCTTTTAGGGTTTCATTTTGATGGATTTTTTTCCTGTGTGGATTTCTGGCACTGACTGTGATCTGGAAGGGGCCGTTAAAAAAAGAAAAGTTTTGTTTTGTTTTTGATCAATCAGGCAATAAGAACTTTCCACAGGGGTGTACTTTTCCTGCATGCATATCGATCCTATTGTGTTTAAAAGTAGGTCATTTAATTGGGCTTTTTTGGGTGGGGGGAGCCTTGGGCAATGGAACTGTCATTTCAAGGTCATGTCTCTCTTTTTGGTATTAATGCCAAAGTTTGAGAATGTTGAATGATGTGGTACTTTTGGATCAGCATGTCAGCATTAAAATAAAAACCAGAAAATTCTGAGATTCCGAAATATTTGTACTAGCTTATTTGTACAGATACACTGAAGTGTTTGGGGAAATGAGGGATACATTAAAAAATGTTTAAGAAACAGATATATTGATTTATCAAGTTGAACATTTTTTTTTACCCCACAAATAATTCAAACACAGGAGATGAAATAAAATATCTTTTAAATTTTATATATTTTTAGTAAAATGGGAATGAGAGGAGAGTCATTAATGACTTCAAAGAAAAATAATTGTAACTAAGGGCCTTTTGTGCAAAAATTTTAACGGAAAATTAAAATATTTGTCTTAAAGAAATGCCATGGTATGTGCTTATGATTCTTTTTAAAAATATGGTTGACAGAACTTTTCTTGAGCATTTCCCTCTTTATTTCAGATTTAACATAGATATTTGAATCATTTACTCTGTTTCAAAATGATAATGTATTTAGCTGCAGCAGAGATTGCCCTCTGTGTTGCTTGATACCTATTATAAAAAACAGTTGTTAATCTCTGTAATTGACATTGATCACACAATGTTCTTAAGTGACCTCCAAGTCGGCTTTTGTTTTTCTATTCTTCAAAAATTTCCCTTCACTGTATTTATCTAAATTTAGAATTAAATTAAAATGAAATGTTAGAATTTACATTTACCTATTGCTGCATGAAGATTTTAAATAAGATGCCTAAACAAACAAACAAACAAACAAACAAACAAACAAACCCTAGATGGCATCAAGCAGAGTCCACTGTATCTACCAGCGTCCCTGTCTTTAGTTTGTTGCTGGGAGATGTTAATATGACCCTTCCTTTGTTAGAAAAGAGATTTGTAGTCCTTCCCAGAATCCTCTTGTTAACTGTCTTTTTAACCCAAGTTGGAAGTTGTCTGATGAATGAATGGTGAGCCATTTTTATGAGGTACACATATTGTTGACATTGGGTCACACATTGCTTTTTAATTTCTAATGTGTTTTTAATTTGCAAAGCATGCATATGTCTTTCACAGCAGTAGAACTGAGTCAGCGTTTCTGAGCCCAGATATTGCTTTATGCAAACAAGACAGGTCAGGCTCACGGATGCTCTATCTCCTAAGCCTTAGCTTTACTGAAACACACACATGAACAAATTTCACTTTGAATATTGTTGAATAAAAGAAGATACTTGAGAAAGGCTTTTTTCCCAAGAACTTCTCTTGCCGCTTGGCAAGTGAATTGCCCCATTATAAAAGCATTGGGAGGGAAAAGTGAGCTGCAGAGTGAAAAGGCAATCCACAAATAATCACTCTTTTCTGCCTTTGATTGTGTCAGATTTTTTTGTGTGTGTGGCAATTGTTTTCTTTTTCGCTTAGAAGAGGTTTATGGTCCAATGTCTGTCAAGTCAGCCCCTGTCTTAAGGTTGCAGTTGTATTTCTCTCTGGAGTTCCTAGAGGTGATGTTATCTTTTGTTCACTCAGCAGTGTGGTGGTTCCTGAGAGCATCTGTCACTTTAGGCATTACAAGATGGATGGGTCTCCAGTGAACTGCTGGTTGAAGCAAATGGTGAAAATAAGAAAAGACAAGGGGTTTCAGGGTCTGCAGAGAGGACAGACAACAAGGAAATACTGTTAGAAATCAAGAGTAAGCGCAGCAATAGAGAGAGAGAGCAAAGATGGATCATATGTCATTTTATAAACATCTTGGAAATGAGAGTCTTTTGGTGGCTACCGTGATCTGAGGGGGACATCTGTATCATGGTAAACAATTCTTTGCTTTGGATTTGCAAAATGTATTTGGACATAAAAAAAAAAGGTCTGGGAAAAGTGTTGAGAAATTGCAATGATATACCTTGTTTTATGTGATGATTTTGCTGTTTGAGAATTAGTAGTCTTTTAAAATGACCTAACAATTTAAAATTTTTCTAGTCTTTAAAATTTCTTTGTATTTCCATTTTTCTTTCCTTCCTCTACTTTTTTCTTGTAAGCATTTGAGCAACTGTAGATATTAAAATGTTGGAAAAGTATTAACCACATAACCAACATCCTTACTGTTTAATTTTTTTGACATTTTTGCAGGGAGAGTCTGAAAAATCTCTGCTCATGCCTTAGGGGGACTGGGGACATATTTTACATTATTTTAAGTAAACTTTCAGTTAACTTAATGAGCTCTTTGATGAAAGAATGAAATATAATTGTTATTGATCTGTCAGAACAAGGTGGAAATTTGGTGTTCTATTTAGAAATTCATTTTGTTGGCAAAAGTCAAAATTTGTAAATCTGGACCAATGCAGAACTGGGCCCATATAAGAGAAGGAATAGGAAGGAGCTTGGTCAGAGAGTAGGAAAGGGGAAAAGGAGGTGGGAGGATGTGGTTGAAAAAAATGATTTTGTCAAACTTTCTGGCATTCGTCTATGAAAAAGACCATAGGTTGAAAGGCAAAGAAATTAAGATGATTAGAAGCTTTAAGCTATACAAATGGTAGAGTCTCTTCCTTCTCTATGGGTGTAAATAATAGATGAAAGAGTAAGAGTGACAACAAAGGATCAGGTCGTTTAAGAGAATGTGTGCAGCCTGAATAGGGGTCTGTGGCCCAGGGCCAAAGGTCTTAGCTTTGAGTGTAATTAGAAGAAAATACAAAAATGTCATTACTAGCAGGTGAAGTGTGCAGCACGTGGCCAAAAATTAGCAATTTTAGACTCTGAAGCTACTGGAATTGGATTACTGACCTTTTTTAAAAATCATTAAGGTCCTCATGGAGTCATACAGTTTCATTGGCAGTAATGCAGTTTGACCTTGTTGACCAGATGGGGTAATCTTGGGTTTGGATGTAGGTAGCAAGACTCCTGACTTACAAAAAGATGTCTATTTGTGTGTGGGTGGGAAATACATGAGTTTGAAAATCTGGCTCTTGCTTTTTTAATTGTTCTTTTGCCTGAAGACATTCTTCTGACAGTAAGAGAGGTAAGAAAAAGATTTTTATTTCAAAATCTAAAATGGTTCTTTTCTGTCTTTCCTCTCTTTCAAGTTGGCATAAAAGGACAATAAAACTGAAAACTATTTCTTTAGAAAGCATAAGTTAATATTACTTTAAATATTTTAGTGCTATTACTATGCATATTGAAATTAGTATATTCTTAGGAAAATCCCCTTTTGTTTTCCTTTTAGACACAGTAACAAAGGAACAAAAACACTTCTCAGTTGCATATAAAAATCAGTAACAAATAGTTTTTATTTCACTTGATGTTTTATGACTATATTTCCTATTTTTCCACCCAATAGTTTATATTGACCATAATCTATTTAAAGGAGAGAATAATATGCATACTGTAATTTTCAACCAGTTATATGTAATTATAATTACTTAGTTTAATTACTCCTAGAAATACCCTACTCAAAAGGGTAGAAAACAGTAACTCTTTTTTTCTTCATGCAGCCTCTCTTTCTTGGAGATTATTAAAGCATTAGTTTCAAAAAGTACAAAAATACTTTTAAGCAATATTAGTTATGTCTTAAATTTTTTATAGTTCTTTGAGGAGATAAATTTTGGCCAAGCATCAGAGATTATAAAATTCAAACTCCTTAGAATAAGAAAATTGCCTTTCATTATTTTCATTCCTAAAAATAAAAATAGTCTGTGGGTCTGTTCACATATGGTAACACTTGTCAAAACTGCAGACTTGACAGATTTATTCAACTTACATTTAGTAGGGTAGGAGTAGGGGGGATATCTTAAGAACAACAAATTATTTTTGAGTATATATAATTAGTGATTATTTTGGGAATATTTAAGAAGGAGGAATACCTGTATTTGCCCATTATGATGTATAGGGAGTTATGTAAGACTTTGATAATTTATTTGTAATTGTAACTTGTAGAATTGTAAATATTTAAATTATTTTTTTCTGGAATATAATGCATTTGGAAACTAATTCATGTCTTTACATAAATATAAATATTTTTATTTTTTTATGTTTTTGCAGGTGCACAAAAGCTTTAAACAAGTAAAATCTAGACAACAGGCTCCCTGAAGTGTTGACAGCCCAACTTAATCATGAACGTGATTCAAAAATGTTAATAAATAAACCAAGGTATTGTACAGTTATAATACCCACCCCCCAATTTTTCAAGATCAAATTTGTTTTAGGAAGTTATATTTAGAATTTAAATAAAGCTACTATATTTGGTTCCTAAACTGATTAAGCAGATATTTCTATGAGCTCTTCTTCCATTTCCTTCCCTCTGCTTTCCTCTCCCCTCCCCCATCCTTTCCACCAAAAGAAAAAAAAAACCCTTATTCAGCATTAAGTTTTTGCTTATTCAGTATTTCTGAATAATTTTTTTTTCTGGCAACAGCCTCTGTGTTATATTTCCTGTATACCTAAATTAAGACAATAAGAATTCAGTTTTTGATTCCCCTTTGTTGACTGTGCTTTTTATCTTTCAAATTGTTTAATAAGAGAGAAATCTAGATCATTGGCCTCTGCAAAAAAAAAAAAAAAAAACCCAAACCATATAAAATGACTGTATTAAAATGTTTATCATATAACACTATCTTGAGATGTATGTTTTAAAAATTTCATTGAAAGGGTTTTTTTCTATTTTTAGGAGGCTTTTAGTTTAGAAAATATTGCCTTTTTTTTCCCTCCCTATGTCCAAGAAAATTAAACATTTGCTCAGGATTAAGGATTTGGAGCTGCTATTTTAAGGAACTCTTGTTCTGTGTAGGCATAGCCTAAGACTGCATGTCTCCTTTTGGATGTTCCAACACGTTTGAGTAGCCTGGCATTTCCAAGAGAAGGCAAAGATCTTTCTGCTGAATTCTTTTGAGGCCAAAAAGAACAAGAGGGTCATTACCACTTCAGCGTGGTCCCTGTTTGTGCCTTGGTGACCATGCAGACCCTGGAACCTAGTGTTGGCTTAACATTTGGGCCTGGAACATCTGGAAAATGATCAGAGAGGGAGTGGAGGAGATAGAAGAGCGGGGAACCATTGCGTTTTGTTACACCAGGTGCTAGGAGTTAGCAACATCCCCTGTTTGATATGGGAGGCAAATTCTGTGGCCCAGGAGTTAGGCTTCAACAATTGAAGAGGTCAAAGGACAGCTGAGTGGGGTCAGTGAGACACCATGGGGTGTATTTTGTTACTTAGTAAAAGGAGCAGCCTCCTAAAACCTTAAAGGATTCTCTTGAAAATCTGTGTTGTGAAAAGGTTTTATGAGTCTCATGGCAAAAACTCCTGATTTATCTAAGGAATGCTTGCTTTTGTCTAATGGAAGGATAATCCTTACCAAATGTTGGCAACTACTATAAGAGTCAATATAGGTCTGAAAGAACAGTGAGGGTTTGAAGTATACTTTGCTTTCCAAAATGTTTATCATTTTAATGTTTGTCTCTCAGTGAAGAATTTTGCACTGTTGAATTACCACCCTTTTCCTTCCTCAGAGCCAAAAGTGGAGGGTGGGGGAGAGACTGGTAAGGAGCAAGCCTACATTAATTTAAAGATTATTCTAAGGAGCTTTTGACTGACCCACAAACAGGACATTACAAACCTTTAAAAACACCAAAGTTTGTTAACTCTGAAAAGTTACCTTAGAATTTATTTTAATGGATAAAGGGAATAAATGGCACATGAAATATAATGTTTCTAGATTACAGAAGAGGTTTTAAAAATTTAGTTGTATTTCATAGAAGTGGGTATCAGTTGATGAATAACCATAAACCTGTGTTTCTTCTTGAATGTGTTTCTTGTACATTTTATAGTAGTAAGAAGAAAATCAATGTCAGGGTCAAGAATAGAGAATAAGAAAAGCAAGTATAATAAAGAATTTTTCTTTTTGAAGGGAAATGGAAAAGGGGTGGGGGAGGAGGGATCCGCATGTTGTGAGAGCTGTCTTTACCAGAGCCCATGACCTTAAGATACCACTTCCATGATTATGGATACCTTTGAAAGCTGTTGGCCACCTGGCAGATAGGTAGTAAAAGGGGACTGTTAGAGGAATTTGGCAGTATTTTGATGTTCAGCTTATTCCCTCCATACATGTACAAATACATAGAGAACATATATTACTATATATACAGTAAGGGGAAAAAGATGAAATGATGCCTAGTATATAATAGGCTTTGTTAAGCATTTTCTTACTAATTTGTAAATTTACAGTATTTGTGGGTTACACTTGTGTGTAATTTTTTTTCAATCTCTTAATAATTACTCATTTTAAAGCAACATATGCATAAATGTAAGGCTCAGCATGCATGCAGTGTGCTCAGTGTCTATTTTCTCAAGGTTAAAGTGCCTTTCAACAACTAATTTAGAAACCTAAGTGTAGTGACTGATAATTGCCTAGAGAAAACCCACAGCTGTTTAAGTAGCATTGAAATTGTGGCAAAACTGACAAATACAATTAGCAATGTTAATAAGATAAGAAGATGGAAAGACAGGGGCAGATGACAGAGTGGAAAGATGAAGGTAGCAGAAGTAACAAATCCATATAAACACAATGTTCACAGTTGCTTTGAATTTCCAGCACTTTTTCATCTAAGCTAAGTCCTTTTACTTCTCTCTGAATTACCAGCAGAGTGGGTGTTTTGCAAGTTAAAAAATTCAGATAAATTTTTCCAGTCCCTAAGTCACATCTAATTTTGAAAGAACATAGCTGTTTGGTTGTGGTCCGAAGGAAAACAATCAGATTTTGCTGATTCTACCCAATTTTATCTGTGATGCTTTTTAAAAGTCAAATTTAAATATACTTCTATTTTACTGTAATTACTGTGAATGGGAATTTCTTTACCCCACTTTGCACCCTTATAATTCTTATTAGTCATCTAAATACGTTACAAAGGAGACCAAAGAAGTCCTGTTTCTGGATCCAGGGACCCAGTATTACCAGAACAAAACAAAACAAAAACCTGCAGAAGTCTTCAATGTATGATTACTAATTATATTTATCTGGTTAATGTTTATAGCTCACTTTCCAAACAACTTCTTGGGAAAACTAAGTGGGGATTGGAAATTAAGAGAAATTAGGTGAATGTTCTATGGAAAAGATTTAGTCCTCTGTGCTCTTCCCATTATACTTTTTAAAGCATCCAATGAAATTTGGAAAATTATTATGGTTATCTTTTGAAATTCTACTCTGCATTTGGGAAATTGGTTTTTTGCCTCTGGTGTTTTCTGCAGATTTGAATAATTGCTGTGATAAATCCCCACAAGTCTGTTCTCTGAAACCGTAAAGACTCTGAACTCTCTGAGTGTGGCAGCCTTGATGGATGCAGTAAACCACACTTTGGAAGCATTTCTGGTTATTTAATGTTTTCTGTTCTGGATTATTGACTCTTCTCCCTGTTGAAAAATTGGTCTCTGGTGACATGGTCGAGGTCACACGTTGCCTATTATTGTTTTGCTTCTTTGATCTTACACAGGGATTGCCTCTGGTAATTATACTAGTTCCAGAGAGTCTTGATGAGATGTGTTTATTTTACAGAAGAATTTCTGGTATTTCAAGGAAGAAAGTAAAGATTTCCAGTAGAAACATGTACCTCTTCATTGCAAAGAAAAAATAGCATTGTACTTTATCTTTTAATTATGACACTTTTTAATAATTATATGAAATTAATTGGCATCTTACAGTAATTATTTACATAACAATTTAAGACATATTGCATATCCATAAGTATATTGGTAGAAATGGTTAGTTTTAGAATAAAGTTAGTAGGGCAGGGCTTTTATTTCAGTACCTAAAATACTTTTGGCTTCAGAAACTGTCAAAAGAGATTCATCCAGATTTAAATGTACAGAACTATTAAAAGAGGTTGGAAATTTTGTCTTTTAATCTATTTGCATTTTCTAAAGACTTTCAGCAAAGAGGATGAATAAAATCGGAATGCATGGTTAGCTTTGTGCTTTTTTGGAATGTGCTTGGGAGAGATAATATCTCTTCAAATTCATTTAATGTCTAATTAGATAAGACACACAAAAAGCTCGATGTATTCATTATTTTTTTTTTTACTCATTCTAGTTTTAAACAAAATATTTCCCCTAACAACTCATAATCTAATGGGGAGTCAAACACTAGACTCAACTAATTATAATCAAGTGCAACAAATGTCAATTTCAAAGAATAAATGAAATGCAAAAAGAGCACAAAAGAGAGAGAAATGTGAATATATGCTTGCTTTTAATTTTGGATTATAGACTGTGAGAACTTGCACGAACCATGTGTGATTTCCATTATCACTGTCATCGGTGATTATTTTTTTTAAAGATTTATTTAATTGAGAGAGAGCACGAGCAAGAGCAGGGGGAGGGGAGGGACAGAGGCAGAGGGAGAAGCAGACTCCCTACTGAACAGGGAGCCTGATGTGGGGCTTGATCCCAAAACTCTGGGATCTTGACCAGAGCCAAAAGCAGATGCTTAACCGACAGTGCCACATAGGTGCCCCAGTGAATATTTTTAATAGAGAAAAGATGTGTGAGCAGTAATGCTCTATAACAAGTAATGCTCTTTTTTTTTTCATGTTTCAAGTTCATATTTAAATTCTAATTAGTTAACATATAGTGTAATATTGGTTTCAGGAGTAGAATTTAGTGATTTATCACTACAAGTAATTTTCTTATACAAAGAATCTGATAACTGTGAGGGACAATAAATTTGTATATGTGACTGTAAAATTTCTTAATAAATAAATTGTATATACTACCAAATAGCAGCTTTTGGAACTTCTACATTGATGGCCATTTGTTCCTAGAACAATGCCCCAGAATCTATTGTAATGCCTAATACATGCAAGGGAAGAAGTGCATCTTACTTTTCTTAGTATCTTCAATGTAGCACAATGCTCAAAAACAAAACAAAAACAAAAAAACCCAACCTATTACTACTCTTTTTTTTTTTAAGATTTTATTTTTTTATTTTGAGAGAGAAAAAGAGAGCGAACATGCATGCGCATGTCAGTGGGGGCAGGGGCAGAGGGAGAGAGAGACTCTCAAGCAGACTCCACCTTGAGTGTGGAGCCCAAAGCAGGACTCAATCCCAGGACCCTGAGATCATGAACTGAGCCAAAATCAAGAGTCAGACAGTTAACCGACTGAGCCACCCAGGCGCCCCTATTACTACTCTTTTTTCACATTTATTCTGTGCCAGGCACTATTCTAAAAATGTTATATATGCATTAAATCTTATGTATTCTCACAAAAATCTATGATATTGGTTGTATTACCCCATTTTACAGATGAGAGACTAAGTAACTTGCCCAATATCATATGGGTAGTGGGTATAGGATTTGAATTAAAGTCATCTGACTCTACAGCTATAGGATTTCTATAAGTGCTGCTTGGCTGGGTGGATAACTGTTAAAGTTTAGAGAGCAAGTGACAACATCATAGAGTAAAGGGTAACAGAAAACTGACAAGGTACACGAGGTTGGCTTTTTTTAGTACTATGTCTGGCACACAGACAAAAAAATTGGGCCTTAAAAACAAAAACCTCAAACCAAACCCAAATATACACACACACCACAAACAGAATGTATCATCTTCATGCTTACCTTGTTTCTACATCAAATAGCATGTCTCAGTGGGGGAAAAAACATAGACTTTTAGTCTAAACTTGAATCCTAGTTCCAAATTTATTTTTTTTAAGATTTTATTTACTTCTTTGACACACAGAGAGAGAGCACAAGCAGGGGGAGCAGCAGAGGGAGAGGGAGAAACAGGTTCCCCACTGATCAGGGATCCTGATGTGGGGCTCGATCCCAGGATCCTGGAATCATGGCCTGAGCTGAAGGCAGACACTTAACTGATTGAGCCACCTAGGTGTCCCCCTAATTCCAAATTATAAACCAGATAACCCTGGCTTGTTGCAGAAACTAGATCAGTTGTTCTCTCTACCTGTCCCTATTCTGAGTTTGCTTGTTTCTTTACTTGTTCCTCCATCCTATAAATGGAATTTAGATGTAAGGATTTGACTATATTCAAATCAGCAGAAATACTTCCTACGTAGTGTGTGTGCTTCCTATTGTCTCTTGTGGGAAGGCTCCTGGTGTCTCATTGCTTCACTATTAGTGTTGCTAAACTCCAGCTGTGGGTTCAGGAGGTGTCAACCTTATCCCTGTATTATAAAGTTCCCCCATTTATTATCATTGCCTAAATGAATTTTGTATTAAGGTTTGCAAAGTGGTATTTTATAATTCTGTCATTCTTTCCACATTTATTAGCTGAAATTCTTCATTAAAAATATTAAAACTCTCAAAAACCAGGACTATTTGGTTACTTTGAAGTACAGGAAGAGCAGAATAAATATTTCCCTCTTTCCCTTTCCTTTTAGCCACATTCAAGTAGATGCTTTGGGTTTTTTTTGTTTTGTTTTGTTTTGTTTGTTTTTTTCCAAGAGGAGATCTCTCTTTTTTTCCTTGAGTAGCAAAATTAATTTGTGAGTTTTTATGTTTTAAATATGTTTCACTGCATTGCATTTTTCTCTTTTATGTTCAATTTCTCTAGTCCTTGGCCTATGGGAACATTTCATATTGACTCATGTCTTTTGACGTGATCCATTACCCCTTGATAGCTTCTTTGCTCTCTGTTCAAGTGCATTTCCTGCCCCAGACCTGGAATTGGCCATAATTTCAAGGAGCTTTGATTCTTTTCAGTGGGGAATGGTAGTAGAAAACCACAATCAGGGTACTAGGAAGTGCTTATTGTTATTGAATTGTCATTGCTTCTCAAACTTTTCAGTAGACAGTGCTTGGAAATACAAATCTGAAATATTTTTTAAATGAATTATTACTTTAAAAATATATATCCCTGCCTATCTTCTCCATAGCCAATCTTGCTGTTAAAACTAGACTAACCCTGAAGTAGTACCTTAGATTTTCTTCAACCACGTACATGATTTTTTAAAATCCGTGTTTTTCTCCTTCTTTCTTGTCACTAACTGTAATGATCCTTTTTCTCCCTATATATTTTAAAGTTGATGTTTATTTTCTCCAGATGGTTGGTATTAAAAGTCAACTTTTAGGGGTGCCTGTGTGGCTCAGGAGGTTAGGCGTCTGACTCTTGATTTTGGCTCAGGTCATGTTCTCAGGGTTGTGAGATCAAGCCCTGTGTCGGGCTCCGCACTAGGCATTGAGGCTGCTTGGGATTCTCTCTCCCTTTCCTTCTGCCCTCCCCCCTCTAAGTAAATAAAATAAAATAAAAGTCAACTTTTATAAATAGACCAAGTGTAGTACCTTGAAAATATTTGATCAAAAGAGGAACTTTTTGAGGCAGATGGTTGGGCCAATACAAGTATATCATAACTGGGGGGGAAATAGTTTAGAGTATTATGGTAGAAGGTAGTAACAGAAACTCCAAATCTTGATGAGAAGTTCTCAGTCTAAGCACTGGAATGAATTGTAGTCTCCCTGGGATCTTGAAGCACCAGGAAAGGGTGAAGGGATGTTCATTTTGCAAATCCAGTTGTTAAGTAATAAGTCTATGTTTTAAACTGCTTGTTCAAGGATAGTCATAGAGTTGGGATTAGCTCACTCATTATATGATATTTTCCTTTCCTTTATTATATTACACTGTAATAGTGTTCATTACCTTAAAAATTGGAAAATAGAAAAAAATAGATAGTTTATTTTTTTTTAAGAAGGCTCTATGCCTAACGAGGGGCTCGACCTCAGGTCCCTGAGATCAAGAGTCATGCTCTACCAACAGAGCCAGCCAGGTGCCCTGAAAAAAAGATGTTTAAAAACAATATAACATCAATAGATAAACATTATTAACACATTATTGTGTGTACTTCCCAGTTTTTTTTCTGCTTGTAACAACATTAACTTTACAAGAAAAATTGTTTTTAAAATTTCCAGTAAATTCATATCATATTATTAATGTCAGAAATTTATTTTTTACTTCTACCTACTTAGATTAAGTGGTCTGCCGCAGATGGAAGAGGGAAATAGAAATGAAATTGTGTTACTTTTTCAAAAGATATGGGCCATATCTCAAATCTAGTACGTTTTAAACTGCTGTAAGAAGAAAGTCAAGGAAGGTACACTCTCAAGTTCATTCCTTCTTATCATTTGGGTTTTAGGAAACTTTCTCTTGTCCTTAATAGAAAATAAAAACTTTTTCAGATGGGGGAAATATTGGAGGAAACTAAGTTATATAAACATCCCTAATATTTTAGGGAGTTGTTAAGAATGTTTTTGATTTCTAGACTTGCCACATAATGGATTAATGAAACATGACCAAGTCTTCCAAAGTTGGAAGCAATGGGGAAAAAAGGGTATGAACAAGAGTGTTCTCAAAATTAGGGGACATGCAGCCCAACCATCAGATGCTTTGGAGTCTAAGGGCGGGCCTATGCTGTCTCCCCTATATATGTATTTGGTTATTCTTTGTTAAATAATTTACCCTTTGTTTATCTTTCCCTTTCATCTAATACAGTGAGGTTTGGGATCTTTTTCTTGAGGAGAGGGGTAGTTCTATTTTATTTTGACTTTTTAAAATTGTTGCTTGGCTTTGTGCCTATTAACCCCATATCTTAAGCTAAAACTCCTTTTTCAGCCTTGTCTTGTAGCTGTGAAATATAGAGACAAGGACAAATCGGCTAACAAACAAGAATCTTCCTTGGGTTGTTTTGGTTTCGTTTTGTTTTATTTTGTTTTGTTTAGTTTGACTTGGCAATTTAGTAATATTTTATAGAGTATCCATTTACCCAATTAGGTTATTATTGTAGGTGTTTAAACAGCTGAGGGATCTCAGTGATTAAGATAGCCTAAGAGAGCTGTTGCCATAGCCAAACTGGTTAGATTCTACTCCTGTCTTTGCCATCTCCTTTTTGTTTCACCTTGAGCAAGTGCCTCAGCTCTCTTAAAAATGGAGGCAATATGGGCACCTGGGTGGCTCAGTTGGTTAAGCGACTGCCTTCAGCTCAGGTCATGATCCTGGAGTCCCAGGATTGAGTCCCACGTCGGGCTCCCTGCTCAGCAGGGAGTCTGCTTCTCCCTCTGACCCTCTTCCCTCTCGTGCTATCTCTCATTCTCTCTCTCTCAAATAAATAAATAAAATCTTTAAAAAAAATGGAGGCAATATGTTGGAGGGGATGCGGAGAAAGGGGAACCCTCCTACACTGTTGGTGGGAATGCAAGCTGGTACAACCACTCTGGAAAACAGTATGAAGGTTCCTCAAAAAGTTGAAAATAGAGCTACCCTACGACCCAGCAATCGCACTACTGGGTATTTACCCCAAAGATACTAATGTAGGGTTCTGAAGGGGTACGTGCACCCCGATGTTTTTAGCAGCAATGTCCACAATAGCCAAACTGTGGAAAGAGCAAAGATGTCCATCGACAGATGAATGGATATAGAAGATGTGGTGTACAATGGAATATTATGCAGCCATCAAAAGAAATGAAATCTTGCCATTTGCAACAACATGAATGGAATTGGAGGGTATTATGCTGAGCAAAATAAGTCAATCAGAAAGACAAGCATCATATCTCACTGATAATGAGGAATTCTTAATCTCAGGAAACAAACTGAGTGTTGCTGGAGTGGTGGGGGGTGGGAGGGATGGGGTGGCTGTGTGATAGATATTGGGGAGGGTATGTGCTATGGTGAGTGCTGCGAATTGTGTAAGACTGATGAATCACAGACCTGTACCTCTGAAACAAATAATACAGTGTATGTTAAAAAAAGAAGATAGTAGGAAGGGAAAAATGAAGGGAGGGGAGGAAATTGGAGGGGGAGATGAACCATGAGAGACGATGTACTCTGAGAAACAAACTGAGGGTTCTGGAGGGGTGGGGGTGGAGGGATGGGTTAGCCTGGTGATGGGTATTAAAGAGGGCATGTAGTGAATGGAGCACTGGGTATTATATGCAAACAATGAATCATGGAACACTACATCAAAAGCTAATGATATAATGTATGGTGATTAACATAACATAATAAAATTTTTAAAATGTGAAAAAAAATGGAGACAATAGAGTACTTACCTGGCAGTTAGCAAGCTCTCCATGTTACTTGTAATTGTCCAAAGAAGAATGTTTCCTTTCACATTTCTTGACAATGACAAGGACCACCGCTACCAGCAATAGTAATAATGATAGCAGCAACTGGTAGCATATCACCTGCCTGTTAGATGCCTACCATAGAAGCCTACGTGCTTCACACATAACTTAAAGTTAACATTTGAAAAATAAGAATATGTATTCTAAATCTTATCTTAATGCTTTATTTTTTTAAAGATTTTATTTATTTATTTGAGAAAGAGAGGGTGAGAAAGAGCATGAACAGTGAGGAGGGGCAGAGGGAGAGGGAGAAGCAACCTCCCTGCTGAGCAGGGAGCCCGACGTGGGGCTTGATCCCAGGACTCTGGGATCATGACCTGAGCCGAAATCAAGAGTCAGGTGTATAACCGACTGAGCCACCCAGGCGCCCCTTATCTAATGCTTTAATTGTAAAAATCTTTAGGGATCAAGTTAAAGGAAATGTTTCTTCCTCTGTCCTGTGTACTTCATAATTACTACAAGAGTAATTATTGTATTAATAATACAGTAACTATTAACCGTGAAACATTTGACAAAATGGAAATAAAAACATTACAGATCAAGAAGTAGTCTCCCTCAAATTGTATTGCTTCTCCTTTCCCTTTTCAACAGAAAAAAGGAGAATTTGGAAGAGGCCATGGAGCCATTACCAGGTACCTTTTCCCAAGCTACCCTTTTCCTTACTTCTTCAGTCCCTGTTCCTAAAGCCACCAGTGATGGAAGCTGACTGTTCTACTCCAGCCCTTTTATTTTTCTGTAGAAAAGGGAAAAGGCTAGTGCATAAAGACACCAAACCACAATGGTGTGGTTTGTACTTGATCTTACTTGCATTTTGAGCAATTAATTAGTGGTGCATGGGGCAGTTAAGCGTCCAGCTCTTGATTTTGGCTCAGGTCATGATCTTGGGGTGGTGAGATCTAGCCCCACATCAGGCCCCATGCTGCTGCGTGAGGAGCCTGCTTAAGAGTCTCTCTCTCCCTCAGCCACTCCCCACCCTTTCTCTCAGAAAGAATTATTGGGGGGCACCGGGGTGGCTCAGTCAGGTAGGCATCTACCTTCAGCTCGGGTCATGAACTTGGGGACCTGGGACGGAGCCTCGCATCAGGCTCCCTGCTCAGCAGGGACCGTGCTTCTCCCTCTCTCTGTGTGTGCTCTCTCTCTCTCTGTCTCAAATAAATAAAATCTTTAAAAAAAAGAATTAGTGGTGCAGAAAGAGCCCATATTGTGTACCATGTCTTTCTTAGAGATTTCTTTAATGTCACAAGAGTGTCTATTAGCATCTCAGAGGTCTGTAGTCCTTAATGTAAGCCCGATACATAAGTTACGCATGTATATGTAGAAATTACAGGTTTGCTTTCTTATTGTATTTGATTCAACAACTGATTCTGAAAATTCTGAAAAGTAGTTCTCTGTTTTCTGACCTGAAGTTGGATTTATTCACAGTGACTTACAGTGGGATGTTATGCCATCTCAGGCACTGGAGATCTTTGAGATTCAGATGAAAGGAACACTGGCAGTCTAGGTGGATAATGCCAACAGTTTCAGTGACCCTAAAAATTATAGCATATGATATTAAGAATACATTGCACTAACAAGACTTCTTCCCTGAACTCTACCTTTCTTTTGGTAAACATTGAACTGGAAATTGGGTAGCACGAACTTGAACTAATAAAGGGAAGAACTTCATACTCAGCACTAAAGAAGTCTAGGGTCAGTTTTATAATTCTTCACATTATCATTATCATTTGAAAAATGCCCAGTTATGTTTTCATTTGGAATAATCAGTCACTTCCTTTTACTCTTCCAACTGTTTCATGGGTACTTCCCTTTGTCTTTCCCTGAATATTGCTAGTGCTCTTGTTGGATTATGTATATCTTCTATGATGGTGAAACTTGATCACCCGTTTTCTGTTGATTTAATATTTTTATTCAGCACAATATTTATTTGCCATACATATATGTATCTGTTATATTGCTCCTTAAACTATAAATTAAAGAGATTGAAATTATGTAGTCCTCCATGTACAACTGGGCACTTCTTTATTAAACTAAAAAGATCTCTTAGAGAATATGGTTCTCAAGGTTTTCAATGATAAAAGGAAGATAACTTGTTGAGCAGGTAATAGTTAAGTAGAGGCAAGATTTCCAGGCATTTGGTGCTCTGGAGAAAGGCTAAAGGTCCACCTTTGAAGTTATTCCATTGTTCTCCACAGTTAAGAAATCCCATGGCTGTGCTGGTAGTTTTCTCGCTTCTGCAAAGAAGAAAGGTGAAATGGCTATTGAATTTTGACTTACATACATAAACTGGTGACACAGCATATTTCTCCTGCAACCCCACCCTGTTTTGATCCCATGAGGTTCTCCTGAAAAATAAATTGTTTTTGAGCTTTAGAAAATTTAAATTGTTTATAGTTATACTAATGGGGATTCTTAGAAGCTTGGACAAAAACTTGGTATTTCAGGAGAACTTTATTTGACAGACCTTGTTGTTTTTCTTCCACTTACAGTTTTGAGTATCATACATATGTTTTTGGGTATGTACTTTTTATAAGAAAGAATCCTAGTAATTTATTTCTTCTAGTTTTATAGAGATAAAATTGACACATAACACTGTATAAGTTTTAGATGTACAATATGATGATTTGATAAAGGTATATGTTGCGGAATTGTTCCTACAATGAGTTTAGTTAACCATCACCTCATATAGTTACAAAATTTCTTTTCCTTATAAATAGGAACCTACTAATTTAAATCCATGGCATTTAGTTTCTTATTACCTATTTTGAGAAAGGTTTGCCAAAATATAATTCCAGCTTTTCCTCCAAATCATAAGTATCTCTAACAAAGCTTTGATAAACTTAGCTACTCCGATGGAAATCTCTGAATACTACTCACTGCTACCAGGAATCATGTAAATGGCCTTCTTTGCTATACAGAGGCAGCTCAGAGCCACCAAAATCTCCTATGGAGCTCATGCATATAAATCTGAGAAACCCGACAGTAAGTTTGTGCTATGCATCACCCATTCTCTGCTGAGTCATCACCACTGGGTCTTGGCTTTCTTTTCCTGCTGAGCCCAGATGCATGCTCAGGGTCCTTCTTAATTAGTCCTCTAGGGACTCCCTCCAGAGAGTCAATCAAAGTTGGAGTTCCAGTTGAAATTTAGTATCTGTCCCTCTCCTTGATGGGATAAGTGGGACTAAGATATTCTCAAATTGCCTTTCTTTTCTTTTTTTAAATTTTTAAATTTTTAATTATTTAAGTAATCTCTACACCCAATGTGGGACTTAAACTCACAACCCTAAGATCAAGAGTTGCACACTCTTCTTCTTTTTTTTTTTAAGATTTTATTTATTTATTTATTTGAGAGAGAGAGAGAGGGAGCACATGAGAGGGGGGAGGGTCAGAGAGAGAAGCAGACCTCCCTCCCGAGCAGGGAGCCCGATGCGGGACTCGATCCCGGGACTCCAGGATCATGACCTGAGCCGAAGGCAGTTGCCCAAGCAACTGAACCACCCAGGTGCCCCAAGAGTTGCACACTCTTCTAACTGAGCCAGCCATGTGCCCCTCAAATTGCCTTTCTTTCTTTTTTTTTTTTTAAGATTTTATTTATTTATTTGTCAGAGAGAGCACAAGCAGAGGGAGAGGCAAAAGGAGAGGGAGAAACAGGCTCCCTGCTGAGCAGGGAGCCCGATGTGGGGCTCAATCTCAGGACCCTGGGATCATGACCTGAGCCGGAGGCAGACGCTTAACCGACTGAGCCACCCAGGCACCCCTCAAATTGCCTTTCTTGAAATGAGATTTATCTAAGCTGAGCCTGTACTCTAGGAGTGCAGGATTTATCATCACACAGCTAAATTCTGAGTTCCGGTTCTGACTTTTACCAGCTGGATGATAGCAGGCAAGTCACTTGGCTTCTCCAAGCCTTAGTTTTTCATCTATGAAATGAGAAGAGGCCCTATCTACTTCAGAATACTAAGGATTAAGTAAAATAATTTTTTTGAACTGTTTAGTGTACTATCCAGCTCAACATCTCTCAAACTTTTCATCTCAGAATCCCTTTACACTCAAAAATTATTGAGTTTTGCTCATGTGGATTATATTTATTAGAAATTGAGACTAGGAAAAAAAAATTTTTTTCTTTTTAAAGATTTTATTTATTTATTTGAGAGAGAGAGAGAAAGCACGAGCAGGGGGAGGGACGGGGGAGAAGCAGGCTCCCCACTGAGCAGGGAGCCCGATGCAGGACTCGATCCCAGGACCCTGGGATCATGACCTAAGCTGAAGGCAGACGCTTAACCAACTGAGCCACCCAGGTGCCCGAAAAAAAATTTTTTTAAGATTTTATTTATTTATTTGACAGAGAGAGACACAGCTAGAGAGGGAACACAAGCAGGGGGAGTGGGAGAGGGAGAAGCAAGCTTCCCGCCAAGCAGGGAGCCTGATGCGGGGCTGGATCCCAGGACTCTGGGATCATGACCTGAGCCGAATACAGATGCTTAATGACTGAGCCACCCAGGCACCACAAGACTAAGAAAAAATTTTAAAAGATTTTATTTATTTATTTGAGAGAGAGAGAGAGAGAAAATGAGTGGTGGAGAGGGGCAGAGGGAAAGAGAGAGAGGTAAACTCCCTGCTGTGCAGGGAGCCCGATGCAGGTTTCAATCCCAGGACCTGGAGATCATGACCTGAGCCTAAGGCAGACACTTAACCAACTGAGTCACCCAGCTGCCCCAGGACTAAGAAATATTTAAAACACATATTAACTTAAAGAATTAAAATAATAAACCCATTATATGTCAACATAAAAAACATATTTTGTGAAAAAGAACTGTATTTTCTAAAAAAAATTTAGCAAGAAGCGTGGTCTGTCTGCTTCCACATTCAACTTGTTGCAGTATCACACATCATGCAGCCTCTGGAAATTCTACTGGACACGTATGAGAGACTGAGAGTAAAAAAGGCAAATACTATCCTAGTAATAAGTTTGAAAAGAGTTTTGACCTCCTGGACCCCAGAAAGGGTTTTGGTGACCTCAGACCGCACTTTGAGAAATGTTGGTGTAGCCAATAGTTAGTACCTCATGAATTGTAGTTATTATTTATATACATGGAGATTTTTGTAACTAGCAAGAACTATACAAATATTAGTTATGAGAAGTAAAGGCCGCGACTTTAGAACTTCCTACATTATACTTTCCTAATGGGTCCCAAATGAGATTATGATTTAAATGAAGAAAAAAAAAACACTTTTTTAAAATAAATACTAATAATACATGAATGACTTCTTTGGGTTTAAAAGGTTTAAATCTTTCTTTTAGGAATTTGTCAATTAAGTATATTATCATAAAGCTTTCATTTTTTTTTCCCAGAGAAGCATCTCCCCCCACTGTGCCAGGGTAAGAAGATTTTAGTAGAGAGAGAAGTAACTAGAGATTTACTCTAAAAGTACTGATAGAGTTGGTATAGGGTTATGGGAGCCCACTAGTTTTAAGGAGGAGTTGTGGTCCCATTGTCATCATGTTCAGCTTCACAATTAACAGGTCAATCTTGATTTACTGGTTGGAGAACCTTAAAGCATTTATTACCATTTGATTCTCAGATATAAGCTCCTCTAAAGGGTCTTTTTGTTTTTGTTTTTGTTTTTTTTTTAAAGATTTTATTTATTTGACAGAGAGAGACACAGCGAGAGAGGGAACACAAGCAGGGGGAGTGGGAGAGGGAGAAGCAGGCTTCCCGCGGAGCAGGGAGCCCGATGCGGGGCTCGATCCCAGGACCCTGGGATCATGACCTGAGCCGAAGGCAGACGCTTAATGACTGAGCCACCCAGGCGCCCCTAAAGGGTCTTTTTGAAATGGGTTTGGATTATAAAGACAAAAAGCAAAAATGATGTAATGGATAACTGATACAAATTGTCTTAAGAAATATAGATAAAGTTCATGTATGAATCTTAACAAGATATATGGATATAGTTTATATCAGCCCTTCGTGTACTTTGCAGACATAGAGTCCTCTAATCATATCAATTTTTTCCTTTCTCCCTCTTTCTCTTTTGGGGGGGTGGTGTAGACCATGGGGAATTCATATGCTGGGCAACTGAAATCTGCTCAATTTGAGGAAGCTCTCCACAACTCCATAGAAGCGTCTCTCAGATGTAGTAGTGTGGTACCACGGCCAATTTTTTCCCAGCTGTACTTGGACCCTGACCAGCATCCTTTCTCATCTGCAGGTAAGTTTCTCAATCCCACACATTTCTAGATTCCTTTTAAAATAAGTGAAAATTCCAAATCTGGGGACCTCTGAAGTAAATTGATTAAATGTTAGACATTGCTCATCTCCCAGTCCTCCAATATCTTTTAGAACTATGAATTTTTCTTTTGGTTATTTTTCCATAAACATCTTTTTATTAACTTAGCTGTGATTTATTTGCTCACCCAGATGTAAAACCCAAGGTGGAGGATCTGGATAAAGATTTGGTGCACCGCTACACTCAAAATGGAAGCCTGGATTTTTCTAACAATCTAACAGTTAATGAAATGGAAGATGACGAAGATGATGAAGAAATGTCTGATTCAAATAGCCCACCAATTCCCTATTCACAAAAGCCTGCCCCAGAAGGGTCTTGCACTACAGATGGTAGGTTTCATTTTTGTTTTTTTTTCTGATCCCTCTTTATTGTCTGGCTAGTTTCCAATCATGCATGTGGTGCTCAAGGCTGGAAACCAGTAATTACAGAAAGGAATGAGGAATGATTATGCTCTCACTGACATTATCTCCTATGATTTCACAGCAGGTGTCTATAAAAAAGACAGGTATTATCGTTCTATCTTCTAGATGAAGAAAGTAAGATTCGGAGCAGTTGAGTAACTTCTCTGAGATGATATGTGGCAAAGCAAGCCTAGGCCCAGATTGGGGTTTTTCCTGCAGGAATACTACTATTTTAGGAACTTTTATTTTCTTTTAAAGATTTTATTTATTTGAGAGAGCGAGAATGAGAGAGAGAGAGAGCACATGAGAGGGGGGAGGGTCAGAGGGAGAAGCAGACTCCCTGCCAAGCAGGGAGCCCGACGCCGGACTCGATCCCGGGATTCCAGGATCATGACCTGAGCCGAGGGCAGTCGCCCAACCAACTGAGCCACCCAGGCACCCTATTTTAGGAACTTTTAAAGTGTCCTATCTTGGGGCACCTGGGTGGCTCAGTCGTTAAGCGTCTGCCTTCGGCTCAAGTCACGGTCCCAGGGTCCTCGGATTGAGCCCCGCATCGGGCTCCCTGCTCTATGGGAAGCCTGCTTCTCCTTCTCCCACTCCCCCTGCTTGTGTTCCCTCTCTCGCTGTGTCTCTCTCTGTCAAATAAATAAATAAAATCTTAAAAAAAAAAAGAAATCCCAGAAATGCGAATCAAACTGTTTTAAAAAAATAGTGTCCTGTCTTCCTACTTCTTTCTCTTCCACCCTCAAAATAATAATGTATATATTAGATGTTTTATATTTACCTTTTCCATTTATTTTGAACAGTTATACAGTCTGTGTTATTTGTAGAAGATAAAAATGTACATATTTTGATAACCCCATTTTATTTATTTTGTCAACTTCCTCTTCCACTAAGGCTTCAACCACACTTTAAAAAGGAAATCCAAATATAAAACGTTCTCAGTATTTCATGGTTTTGATAATGTCACAACTTAAAATATACTCTCTTCCCTCTGTTTAGTGTATGTGCTGTTTTCTGGCTATCCCAGCCTACTTAGTATGCGGATTCTACTTTATCCATATTAGCCAGGGCACAGCTTTTATACCCCACATGGGGTGATTACAATGCATGCAAATCTTGGGGGTGAGGAGGTAGGAGGAGAGGGGTAATATTGCAGGACATTCTCCCTACAAAGCTTGAATTGCAAATAATCTGGGATAAACTAGAAATTCAAATGTGCAAATCCAGATAAATGTGCACTGTTTGAAAGTTTGATTTTTCTCTTGCCTTTTTTTCTTTTCTCTCTCTCCCTTCCTTCTTTCCTTTCCTTTCCTTTCCTTTTTCCTTTCCTTTTTCCTTTCCTTTTTCCTTTCCTTTTTCCTTTCCTTGCCTTTCCTTTCCTTTCCTTTCCTTTCCTTTCCTTTCCTTTCCTTTCCTTTCCTTTCCTTTCCTTTCCTTCTTTCCTTTCCTCTCAAAAGAATCTGATAAACTGTAAAAAGCTCAAAATCCTTAATTCTAGTAGCCTATCTGCACCTGGGCCTGCCTCTAGCACATCATTCCTTATAAATTTTCTTCCACATGTGATTGGTTTCTTTTGCCCAGACTTAATATAATATATATCAATTTACTCATTATTGTTGGTCATATAGGCCTTTAAACCTATATTTGTGTAGAAGGTGACCAGATTGGGTTTCCACTTAGCTCTTTTATATCCATTTTTGTACCTTTTATTTATTGATCAGTCAAGTCATACTTAACAGTTAACAACCAGACATTGAAATTATGCTTAAAATATTGTTAGATTGTCATTGAGAATCTTGTTATATGTAAGAATCTAATAGAACCAGAGTAAAAGCTTTAGGGGATAGTTTTGAAATATCAAATTTTGTACCAAAAATGGGGGAGGGGCTCCCCATTTTCCTATGTTCTGAGCATGTTTTTGCCTCTTGGGGGTGCTGACACTGGTATTACTAACAGTCAGGTGTGGAAAGCTGTTTAGTGCACACCAAGATATAAACACCGTGATCTAACAGATAGCAAATATTTCTTGAACTTTAAAACACGAGAACACTACTCTTACCGTGTAGCAGTTATGTAAAGTGTAAGGGAAGGTATTGTTAATTTTAGAGATGAAGGTTAAAACTTGGAGGTGCAATTTTCCTTGTGTGTGTGTTGGGGGGGAGATCCCACTCAAGTATAAATTCACATTCCAAAACAACTTGAAAACACTAGTCCTACAGGTAGATTCCTACATCAGCTACTTTGATTTCTTATAATGAATTACATGTCTGTATTTTCCCCCTTTTAATTCCCCGGAAGGTGGCCATTAAAAACAAAAAGCATAGTTTATAATTTGATAGTTTAAAGTTTGTCCATAGCTGTTTTGATTTGGCTCAGTCTAGGGTAGTTCCAAGAGCCCTCTCCCTCCAAAGACAGAACAGTCCTGAAATTTTTCTTATAGAAATTGAGGGTTGCTGGAGTGGAGGCGGGTGGGAGGGATGGGGTGGCTGGGTGATGGACACTGGGGAGGGTATGTGCTATGGTGAGCGCTGTGAATTGTATAAGACTGATGAATCACAGACCTGTACCCCTGAAACAAATAATACATTTTATGTTAATTTTAAAAAAAGAAAAAAGAAATGATGGTGAATTTGGGCAATATAATGCCTGGACTTGTCTTAGCATACCACCTTCCGTTCGTGGGAAATCCTCTATTTACCTAAGACTTAAAGGAAGGGAAAGCTATTTTTAGAGGCAATTTAGATAAGCAGATACTTAATACCTGATGGGCTTCTAGGGTTACCTTTCAGATGTAAATTTTGGTTGCTAATTTCTTATGTAAATTATTGGAATAGTGTAGGTTCCCACCCTGCTGGGAGGCAGTTGATTGTCTAAAGAGGTGAAGGGCAACCAAATTTGAGGCCTCCAAATACTGCTTTGATTACTTTAGTTTGTGTTGACAGCTGTTTCGGTAAATGGTCCCCTCCCCCCGCTTAGATTACTCTGTAACCTTCCAGTTAGAGATAATTGGAGAATGCAAATCTGGTTCTGCGAAGTGAAAACCTTGGCTATTTTCTTAAGGAAATGCAGACGAAGTTTACAAAGAAGGGCCGTCTGCCATTATTCCTTTTCTTAATTAAAATAATTTGCTGCAGAGGTCTTGGGGTTAAGGCAGCATTTCAGTATTGCTCTCAATTTAGGGGCAAGTTGTCAAATAAATTGTTATTTGTGTGCCCACATCGATAACTTATCTTTCTTTCCCTGCATACAGTAAACAGGCTTAGATCCTTCCTTAGGGCACTCTTCCCCAGGTCTTCCAGAAGCCTCTAAAATAAAGATTCTTTCAGGATTAGTTCAGATGTGATTCAAAATTACCCTACAGGGGAGTAATAAGGTTTCTTTTCATTTTGTTTGAGGCTTTACTTGAGATTGAATAATTGATCTTTATTATATTATTAATCTGACATATTTCTAGAAACTAGAACTACCTGCCTCACCAGATATTTGGATCCTACAGACCTTCAAATATAATTACATTTCTTAAGCTACCCACTCTTCTTTATAGACACACAGAGCTTATTTTCAATCTTAAAAAAAACTAAATATTGATTTTTGCATAATGTTTTTTCTTAATTGGAGATCCCTGATAATATATTTTGTATATAATTAGCTGATCTGAATCCCAAGAATGAGGGTTTGTTTAGAGGAAACAGTTAAAAGATATCATAGCAAAAGGCCAGACCCTTGCCAGGTGAGTGTATTCTCAGAATAATTACAAACTAAACTTAGGAACTTTTTCTTGATTTTGCAACCATTTCTGGCCTTGGATTGATTTCTTCCTGACCCTTTTTACTGGACTCAGCCTTGCTTTCTCTTTCTCTCCTATTCGCTTTCCTCTTAACTGAATTGGCCCAGTGGCTTATGTTGGTGAGTAACACGAAAGGCAAGATGATAAAATAGGACATTGTAAAAATAGACTTTATTTTATTTTTTTTAAGATTTTATTTATTTATTTGACAGAGAGATAGCGAGAGCAGAACACAAGCAGGGGGAGTGGGAGAGGGAGAAGCGGGCTTCCTGCCCAGCCGGGAGCCTGATGTGGGACTCGATCCCAGGACCCTGGGATCATGACCTGAGCCGAAGGCAGACGCTTAACTACTGAGCCACCCAGGTGCCCAATAGACTTTATTTTTTTAGAACAGTTTTAGATTTAAAGAAAAGTTGAAAAAATAGTATAGAGTATATCCCTGTAGTTTCTCCTATTGTTGACATCTTACATTATTACTAATTTTTAAAAAAGATTTTATTTATTTATTTGAGTGAGAGAAAGCACCAGCGGGGGGTGGGGTGGTGTGAAGGGGCAGAGGATGAGGGAGAAGCAGACTCCCCACTGAGCAGGGAGCCTGAGGCAGGACTCAAACCCAGGACCCTGGGATCATGACCTGAGCCCAAGGCAGATGCCTAACCAACTGAGCCACTCAGGTGCCCCTATTATTAATTTTAATAATAATTAAAGTTCATAGTTTGAGTTCTTTAATTTTTACCTAATATCCTTTTTCTGTTCCAGAATCTCACCAGGATACTAAATTAGTTAGTCATCATGTCTCCTTAGAGTCCTCTGGGCTGTGACAGTTTCTCAGACTTCCCTTGTTTCTGATGACTCTGACAGTTTTAGGAATTATTGGTAAGGTATACTGTAGGTGACCCTCTACTGGAGTTTGTCTGATGTTTTTCTCCTGATTAGACTGTGGTTATGGGTTTGGGGAAGGAAGATCACAAAGGTAAAGTGCCATTTTCATCATATTATATCAAGGGTACATTCTATCAACATGATTTATGACTGTTGTTATTGACCTAGATCACCTGGTGGAGGTAGTGTTATCTCCATGCTTTCCCCCACTTTCCATACTGTGGAAAAAAGTCACTATGCTCAGCTTACGCTTAAAGAATAGGAAATTATGTTCCACCTTCTTGAGGGCAGAGTATCTGCATAAATTATTCAAAATTCTGCATGGGAATTAGTCTCCCCCCGCCACCGTACTTATCAGTTTATTCAGTCCTTTATATCATTATGCACTCATGGATATTTATTTTATGTTGAGTTATAATCCAATACTACTTTACTTTGTTCCTCAGATTGTTCCAGTTTTGGACATTGGAAGCACCTTCAGTTGCTTCTTGTGCCCCTTTTATATACTCTCATCGTTGTAGCTTTTTTTTTTTAAGCATAAATAGGGCATTTTCTCTTTTCATTGCCATAAGCACCGCTTAAATTTTTTTTTAAGGAGGAGAGTAGTAGAAAACATGCTTTTAGAATCCAGTCATTGTTTAATAATTATTACTTTCGTCCTCTAGGTGTCCTCATATCATAAGTGGGAAAACCCTGAAAGGCTGGAATACTGAAAACTATTTGTACTTCTTAATTTGGGCAGACTGTGTATTTCTCTTTTTGCCACAGAAATCATTCTGAAATCATCTTTCTTCTGTAGAAAATCCTGCTTTCTTCAGGTGTTCTCCACACTATGTCTTCTTGACTCTATCTGTTAAGCCCAGAATCAAAATTGTACTTTCCCCCTTGATTTCCCTTTGCTGCAATGTACTGCTTTTAGAAATCTCATCAGAAAAACAGTGAATGTTAAGGATTCATCAGCAAGTATGAGGTAGGTAGGTGCCGACAGACCATGGCTCACAGGCAGGAACTGGTGTGGAAAGTGCCTCCTGGGATTCAGCTAGAAAGTTAGGTAGTAGGCCTTAGCCAAAAAATAGGCAAGGAAGAAACAATAGGAGAGGGTCCTCCTACATCAGATCAAAGGAAGGTGAAGCATTATGTGTGAATCAGATGTTAATGTCAGTGATGGGGGAGCATCAGTTTAGAGTCAAGACAGGTTTTAGTCCCACCTTTTCCAGTTACTATTTGAACTTAGACCATCTTCTTAACCTTTATGGGCCCTCGTATCCTCATTTACATACTAAATAGATTAGTACTACCCAATCTTTGACTCACAAATTTCTTTTATAGTACTATGTAGTCTTTTGAACTCCTTAGGAATTTAAAACCTAATTCTGTCACTACATGGCATGTTGTAAAGAATTGATTTTAAGTAGAAAGTATTTATTTTAGACCAGTATGTTAATATACTCTGATCTTATTCATGCATATGAGAAAAAAATTGTCTACATTTAATGGTTCAGTAATTACTATTTATTCAGTTAATTTTGTAAGAAAAAGCATATTTCATTGACAAATTCAAAAATAAAATATAGCTTTTCAGGGGGCTGAGTATATTTAAATGTTTTCTGGCATCAAAAAAAAAAGGAAATCAAAATCTACTTTTAATGCCCAAATTTTGGAATTTTTATATTTTAGGATTAAAAAGGTATAGTAGTATATTTTTATAATTTTTGCATTTTTGCTCTATATGATGAAAGGGTTTCAGGCTGATGCTTGCAGAATTTCTGCTCCTGAAAAGGCTGCAGAATGAGGTCAGCTTTTCCCTTTTACATGAAAAGCCAAATTGGATTATAACCTCTAAATTTTACCTTTAACATTGTTTTTTCCTTTTTTTTTTTTTTTGGTGTCCTGGAAACATATTGGTGCATTTTATATAATTTTATAATTTAATGAGTGGTGTTGGGATTGAATCTAACTTTCATTTCTAGCAAGAGCATCTTTAGACACATTTATAAAATGACTGTGCTTATTTACACAATCAGTGCTCCCTGAGCTTCCCATCATTAACCAGCAGTGTATTACAAGCATAAATTAAGTGACATATCAATACATATGGCTGATAATAAAAACAATTGTGTGGGAGGCGCCTGGGTGGCTCAGTTGGTTAAGCGACTACCTTCAGCTCAGGTCATGATCCTGGAGTCCCGGGATCAAGTCCCACATCGGGCTCCCTGCTCAGCAGGGAGTCTGCTTCTCCCTCTGACCCTCCCCCCTCTCATTTGCTCTCTCTCCAGTCTCACTCTCTCAAATAAATAAATAAATAAATAAATAAATAAATAAAATTAAAAAAAAAAACAATTGTGTGGGGTGCCTGGGTCACTCAGTCGTTAGGCGTCTGCCTTCCGCTCAGGTCATGATCCCAGGATCCTGGGATCGAGCCCCGCATCAGGCTCCCTGCTTTGCGGGAAGCCTGCATCTCCCTCTCCCACTGCCCCTGCTAGTGTTCCCTCTCTCGCTGTCTCTCTCTCTCTCTCTGTCAAATAAATAAATAAATCTTAAAAAATTGTGTGAAAATCAAAGCCACATACTGATACATGGTTCAAACATATGAGTCCTGAGTTCATTCAGCTGGTTTCCACTATCCTTTTAAGTGTAGCAGGGAAGGCCCTCAGAACATTCTGTTTTAAAACTAGGATATTAGAATGATTACTTATTAGTCTTTAGAAACTGGTAATGGTATTTATTTGAGTTTGACTTATAATTCCAAGTATCATGGAATACCTTTATAAATCCCTGGGAGTTTGATAACTACCTGTTGGGAGATGCTGTATCAGATGATCTTGAGGTTTTGTATAGCTCTGATGTTCTAAAAAGCTCATAATTTGCAAGTTCATATAAATTGGTACAGATTCATCATTTCATCTAGTCCATTCCTTCTAATGTGGTGTGAGTCAAAGTTGTAGAAAGGTTGTATTACTACTTCTTAGTGACAAAGACAACTCCCCAAGCATCCTGTTTTCCATCAATAGGTAATCATGAACCTCTCATCACTGAATTTATCTATACCTTTTGGGAAGATGTGTGGTCTGCCTTTTGGAGCAAGTCATGATGAAGGTGCTATTTCTTAGGGAAATGTGTTTCTAGGTTTACTGTCTACACAAATTAATAATTCCTTTGATTAAAGAAATTAGTGTTTCAGCACTTTAAAATGCCTCCTAGATGTAATATTTTAGAATTTGGTTAAATGTCTATGCTCACCTCTCATGGTTTTAGATCTGGATTATAATTGTTTTTAGCTTTTCTTTTGCCAAGTTGAGTAGTATACTTTTTGGTCTGCTTTTGTGTGTGTGTGTGAGAGAGAGAGAGAGAGCACACAAGCAGGGGGCATGGCAGCAGACGGAGAAGCAGGCTCCCTGCTGAGCAAGGAGCCCGATGCGGGGCTCGATTCCAGGACCCTGGGATCATAACCTGAGCCGAAGGCAGACGCTTAATGACTGAGCCACCCGGGTGTCCCTTTTTGGTCTGTTTTTATATAGTAAACTTCCCATCTCTTACATCCCTGACATTACTGAGCTCATTATGTAACCTTAGACAAGTTCCCTAACCTTTCTGAGCCTCAATGTTTCCATCTTTGGAAGGAGTTGGTAATTATTGAGAGGATTAAATAAGATAATCTATGCAGTGGTTAGCACTGTACCTGGCTTATGTTAAGTGCTCCATATGTTTTTCTGCCATCGATACCATCATCATCATCATTTCCCCACTTTCAAACCTGTGAGTCCTGTCCCTTAAATGGGGTGAGGGCAGCAGAATTTTTTTAGGGGTTTTATGTATCCATAGTTTCCCCCAAAATGTTTGTAAACTAAATAAACAATATGATTCACATGTACAAATTACTGTTTTTCAAATACATATAGGTGATATTGTAAATAATAAAATATAGATTCATTCAAAATTGTTAAAGAATTTACAGTAACATTCTGCTATTGTTTTTCTCAGTTCACAAGCACTAAAGTTGAATTTGAAAGTTTTTAGTGTTAAAAGAGGACCTGTAAGCTTGAAATGGTTAACCCCATTGTCATATCATCTTAGTCTTTCTTCTGTTGACTTCTTCCAATTCCATTATGTCTGCTTTTGAGATTTGATGAGCCAAACCATATGTTTGGATGTTGTTTTCTTATTATTTCTCATATACTAACTGATCACATCCGTTTGTTTGTTGGCATTTGGTTAACATCATACAATGAATCGATATTGGAAGAATTTAGCATGGTTTATTCCCTACTTTGTATTGGGCAATAATGATGGTCTCTTCTGGTTTGTATGCAGAGAGTTATATGTCCATGCTTCATCTTCCACAACTCTCTGAAATAGTATTTATCATACTTTTATTCACCCTCTTTTGGTTGCAAGTGAACCCCAACCCAACTGAGATTAGCTTTAGAGAGAATGAAGAAGTTATTCAAAGAATTCCTAAGCAAATGTTTCATGGTCAAACCATGGGAAAAGCACATATAGTGGGCTTCAGGGGCCCAAATGCTGCCAGAATATTCCCCCTGAACCTCCTGTCTGCTGACAGTGCTGACAGATTTCTCTCACAAGGCAAGAAACTGAGCTGCCACAGACCGAACTAAGCCACACTCTGGCTCCATGTTCAGAATTCCTAGAGAAAAGGCTTTGAATGGCTTAGTTTATGTCAGGTGCCCCTGACTAATCAACTATGGTGGGAAAGGCAGGGTATTATATTAGCCAGCTTGGACCAGGTGCCAGTTCCGGTCAGTCTAGAATATCACAATTCTCCAAGAGGAATCATGTAATTAGAGTTCAGGGAGGTCTGATTTTCTCCCAGAAGATGTAAAATGGGTGCCTTGCAGCAGAAAATAGCTGTCCTCTGTAATATTGTTTTGTGACTATTGGTTCTTTATACATTTTTTCAGTTAACTATAATGCGAGCTCTTAAAGGAAGGTACATTTGTTCAACTCGATCCCCCGGCCTATGGCAGTATCTGTTGCAAATGATTTTTAATAAATGATGAACTAATGAATTAGTGTAATATGTTATGGTACATAAAGTGGTTATGTAAGGTTTTGTCATATGTTGTCATGTTGTAGCTCATGAAGATTGTCCTCACAGTTCTGGGTTCTAGTTCTGGCCATTCATTTATAAGCCACCAAACCTGGAGGTACAGCCTCTTCCTGTGTGAAATGGAAAGCCTCCCTCTTCTTTTTTTTTTTTTTAAAGATTTATTTATTTCAGAGAGCGAGAATGAGAGAGAGAGAGTACATGAGGCGGGGAGGGTCAGAGGGAGAAGCAGGCTCCTTGCCGAGCAGGGAGCCCGATGCGGGACTCGATCCTGGGACTCCAGGATCATGACCTGAGCCGAAGGCAGTCGCTTAACCAACTGAGCCACCCAGGCGCCCAAGCCTCCCTCTTCTATGACAGTCACCATTTACAGAAGTGAACTTGCATTGAAAGTATAAAAATACTGTATTATATGCACATAAAAATTACATACATTTTTCAAAGTTTGCTGTGTATATTTATCATTTGCTTACTTGTGGATCAGAAAATATAAAGTCGTCAATGTTGACTGAACCCGTCAGAAATACCTCCTTTTTGTGTCTTTTCAGCTCCCTTCAGAGGGGCACATATGATAGATTTGTCTTCTGGTTGGAGTATATGGACTTTAAATTTAGGCCTTAATAGTGATTCCCACAGGTAAATCCACTCTCCAGATGGGTGATAAGAAGATAGAACCTTTCCAAACATTTCACTGTGTCCTTTTTTACTGGTTTTTAGGTTTTTGTCAAGCGGGAAAGGATTTGCGTTTGGTATCTCTGTGTATGGAACAAATTGACATCCCAGCAGGATTCCTCCTGGTGGGGGCCAAGTCTCCCAATCTTCCTGAACACATCCTAGTGTGTGCTGTAGACAAGCGATTTCTACCAGATGATCATGGGAAAAATGCACTTTTAGGTGAGTATTCCACACTTATAAAATCCCTTCTAAGATGAAGGAGTTAAACTACAAGTTTATTTTAAATTATCACAGAATTTTCTTTTAAAAAATCACAGAATTAGTTGGGAATTCTGTACTTTAACTCAAGTATGAAACATTTTTTTCTTTTAGTAACTTCTTAAAAATTACCTTTTAATTTTTTATTCATTCTCAAAACACCCATCTTGAAGAGACTTTTTTAAACCAGGCTTAATGGATGGCATGAGATTTATCAAAAATTAATACTTTGGGGGTGCTTGGGTGGCTCAGTCAGTTAAGTGTCTGCCTTTGGCTCAGGTCATGATCCCAGAGTCCTGGGATCAAGTCCCATGTTGGGCTCCCTGCTCCGCAGAGTCTGCTTCTCCCTCTGCCTCTGCCCCTCCCCTCTGCCTGTGCTGCCTCTCCCATGCTCTCTCTCTTAAATAAATAGATAACAATATTTTTATTTTTATTTATTTTTTTTAAAGATTTTATTTGTTTGACAGAGAGACACAGCGAGAGAGGGAACACAAGTAGGGGGAGTGGGAGAGGGAGAAGCAGGCTCTCCGCCGAGCAGGGAACCCCATGCGGGGCTCGATCCCAGGACCCTGGGATCATGACCTGAGCCGAAGGCAGACACTTAACGACTGAGCCACCCAGGCGCCCCGATAACAATATTTTTAAAAACTTAATACTTTGTGAAGCAAAGTAGGATTCACTCTTTATAGAGTCATTGATTTGGACCTGATGTCGTCAACTCTCAATTATTCAATTGTGGATTATCCACTTTGTAAGTTATTGCTAGTTTTTCCATACCACCCATTATTCCTAACTACACTTGATTGATGTGATTCTCATTTTATATTTAGCATGAGTTCAACCAAAATAACTAGGAATAGATATATGATGTAAAATACCTAACTGTATCTCAGAATTGTTTTACTGCCTGGTATTAGTTTGGGTCTGTGCTTTTTTCACAACCTAGCTTTCTTACATCATGGAAAATAAAGAGTGGATTTATTTTTTAATTAATTTTAATAATTAAGATGTCACATGAGCTTTGTTGCTTTCTTTGCTGCTGTGTTTCTCTGGAGTTTCTCAGAATTTCTCTAACTGTAGATGCCATCAGATAGATGCTTTTGGCACAAGTAACAATAAAAATGAAAAAGAGAGGAGAGGGCAAAGAAATCAAGAATTGTATTGGTTCTAAGCTGTTTTTGTTTAGTTTGATGCATTTTTCCTAGTTATACAGTATTATTGGAAAGTTTAGAAATACGTACATCAGTATCTTGAGTCAGAAAATAACCCTGCCCATGCTTTATAAAGGTTCCTTGCATTATAATTCAAAGCATTCTCTTGGTTCACAGGAAAAGAAGTGGTAATTTCCATAAGGCTTTCATAAAAAGTTGTTAATTTTCTTTTCTTTTAGTGATTTTGAGCAGATGGTTTAACACGGGAGCCTAATGGTAAAGTTTACACATTGGACTACGTTAGCAAAGAAGTTTCCAAGTCTTCAGTTGTTCACTCATTTATCCAACACTATGTGTTCCAAATGTTCTGTGTGACAAAAATCATTGTAGGCTGTTCAGAACTAGTAACCTAGTTCGCTTGTGCTATAACAATTTTAGGAAACTTCCTTTTAGCATTTTAAAAGCATCATATCAGGGCACCTGGGTGGCTCAGTCATTAAGCGTCAGGCTTTGGCTCAGGTCATGATCCCCGGGTCCTGGGATGGAGCCCCACGTCTGGCTCCCTGCTCCGCGGGAAGCCTGCTTCTCCCTCTCCCACTCCCCCTGCTTGTGTTCCCTCTCTCGCTCTTTCTCTCTATCAAATAAATAAATAAAAATCTTTAAAAAATAAAAAAATAAAAGCATCATAGCATCAGGGAGCCTTGCTGGCTCATTTGGAAGAGCATGCAACTCTTGATCTCAGGGTCGTGTGTTTGAGCCCCATGTTGAGTGTGAAGATTACTAAAAATAAATAAATAAACTTAAATAAAAGCATCATAGTGTCATCAAATGGAATAATTGATATGTGGCTCTGACTACAAACACAAAAATCTCTCATGATGCCTTCTTATTCAATGATTCTTCATGACTAGAAGAATCCTCCTAGAATATATCATAGGAAGGACACAACAAACACTATCAGAATAATAGATTTCATAATTATAGGTAATCAGGTATATGAGATCAAGGACCATAGGTATTGGGAGTTGGAACTGAGGTTAAAATGCCAGATTTACCACTTAGTACTTTCAGAACTTGAGCAGGCTACTTATCAGGTCTCAGATTCCTCATCTATAGAAAGAGGCCAATGATGCCTACCTTGCAGGGTTGTAAAGATTAAATGATGATGTTTATAAAGCACCCATCAAGCATCCATGCTGAGAACAGAACACTTGTTCTTTACATGGTAGTTATTCTCCATTCTGTCATATTTATTCATACCCTTATCAAAATGGAATTTTGCTTACTTTCTCTAGTCTTGTGAATGGACATAATTTTTTACTAACCACTTTCCAAATTGAAAGTGTAATACAACAAAACGGTTGAAGTTTTCTCTTAGATAAGTACGTTGTTGAGATTTTTATATGTTCAATCTCTGTTGTCTAAAAGTTAATATCCATCCAACATTCTTACTGATGATAGATTATTTTAGTATGCATTAAGATATAGTGGGAAAAAATGTTAAGCTTCAAATATACTAGAATCTCAGTGAACACCAATATCCATTTGTCTAAATTTTTATATAAATTATGCAGATTCAAAAGACTGTGGGGAAATTGATTAAAAAATATATTGATCCGGGGGTGCCTGGGTGGCTCAGTCAGTTAAGCGTCTGCCTTCGGCTCAGGTCATGATCCCAGAGTCCTGGGATCAAGTCCCACATCAGGCTCTCTGCTCAGGAGGAGTCTGCTTCTCCCTCTCACTCTCCCTCTGTGCTCTCCCTCTCTCTCTCAAATAAATAAATAAAATCTTTAAAATATATCTATATTTATATTGGATCAATATATATATTGATCCAGTTGGCAGTTCATTCATGTGTCCCAAATCTACCATGCAATTGGAAGACTTGATTGACAGAAAAGCTAGAAAGGTAATTTGGCTGTAAGAATAACAACAAGATTAACAAGAATAACAACAACAACGGTAACAACAAGAACTTTGAGCAGATATAATCTCTCTTGAACCAAGGTTAGTACTGAAACAATACAGAGTTTTAAAAATGAGCTATAGAATTCTATCTCTTTAATATTATTAATTCTCATCATTAATGTGCCATTTCTGTTCTTTGAAGATTATCTGGTTGCTTTGCTTTTCTTCCTACTTTTGCTCTCTTGCTTTTCACCTCAGAGAATAAGCAAAAGAAAAGATAAACGACAAAACCTCACCTCCGTAATTTGTTAATTCTAATTCTCACACTAATCTTTTATGAACTACTTGGATCTATCCAATAGATCTACTTGGATCTATTGGGGGGCACTGTTTTAATTATTTTTCTGAAGTGTTCTTATATCATTTTACTGTATTTGGGTGCTACATTGCCTTGCCAATCAAACACTTTTCCATCAAGGCATGACGATCATACCACAATGTAAGTTACGTGGAGGCAGTCGTTTTGTCTGCTTTGTTCCATGCTGAAAACCTAGCCTAGCACATGGTAGAGTACAAGTATGGATGGATGGATGGATTTGTTGGATAGATGCATGGATGCATGGAGAGATGGATGGTTAGATGGCTTGTGACCTTGGTGAACTAGGTAGCCATTGACAATTTTTTTTTTTTTTTGGCCTGTAGCTCTAAAGTATTGGACAGATAGCCAAATGCTCTCAAATGCAAACCATCTCTGAATATATTTTAAATAATTTATGAAATTACATCAATGTTTATAATTCTATAAAATAATAGTAATAAACTAATTATACAGAATTACTAATTTTATGTAACTGACCAGAAATTACAACTATCTCTGTTTTTCCAGTTTCGCACAATGCGTGGTATATAGGTAGATACTCAATAAACAATTGCTGAATAAATAATAATAAATTGGGCTGCCATTTCTAAATGCTTGGACTTGATTGTCAGCATTCTGAGATTGGTACCTTGTGAAATATTCTGTCTTTAATCCTGGGGTTATGTAACAGGTTGTTTTGGGGTTTAAAAAGAGAGTATCACTTCATCAGTAAACTTATTTTTTAAAGATTATTTATTTGTTTATTTGAGAGAGAGAAAGAGAGAGAGAGCACGAGCAGGGGGAGGGACAGATGGAGAGCTGCTGATCAGGAGCCCAGTGCAGGACTCCATCCCAGGACTCTGGGGTCATGACCTGAGCTAAAGGCAGACGCTTAACAGACTGAGCACCCAGGCGCCCCAGTAAATTTATTTTAAGTTAGTTATGTATATAGAAGGATATAGTATGTATAGAGTTTGGAGTGCCCTTTCTCATTTATAGCTTTTTTGTCCTTGTTTGCTACATGGCAGTACATATGTGGTGTCCTCATCTGTCACAACGAGAGGAACTCACGCTCTTTCCGTGCAGCTTTCCTCTGTGTATTGGGAGTTGATTTCCAACTGAGCAAAGCATGTTCTCTTATTCTCTTAGCCCTCTCCACTTCTTTTTCTTTCTGTGTCCCCTGCTCTAAGCAGGTCACTGAAAGTTTTATTTTGTTTGATTAATCTGAGTGAGAATTGTTTGGTTGTTAGATCTAAAGGAATAATAAGCTAGTTTGAGTACAGGGAGGTGAAGAAAGAGGAAATGGGACTCTCAGCAAACTCATGTGAGAGAGTACAGCTCGATCTCATAGAAACTGGAAAGTTGGCAGTACCTGGGTTTGCCCATCACTGTCCACACTTTCCTGTCTGCAGACCACCTTCCTCTTCATGGTTCTCAGTTTGTGCTCTCCCATCCCTTAGCTGACAGGTGGTTGGACGTACCCCCAACTTGGGTTCCAATTTTATAAGACCTTACAAATCCAGGGTCTAGTACCCTCTGACTGATTCTTTTTGTATTTATTTTAAAACTCCAGGAGATTCTGACTGTCGCAGAGTGGGTCAGATATTAGCACAGTCTAATCAGCTGTGGCCATGAAGGCAAGTCCACAGGGTGCGTAGGGTAGAGAACCAGGGCCAGCAGATTCTCTAAGAAGGGAGTGTGGGGGAAAGGAATAATGGACATCTCTAGGACCAAACTTTTTGATATTTTTATGTCGACCATATGAATTCTATCACATGATACTATCCACTCTTGTTTCCTTAACCATTATCCTTTTAGAGCAGAATTTAAATTACTGTCAGTCTTTATAAATAACTTTGCTTAAAAAATTGGTTTTTGGGCGCCTGGGTGGCTCAGTTGTTAGGCGTCTGCCTTCGGCTCGGGTCATGATCCCAGGGTCCTGGGATCGAGTCCCACATTGGGCTCCCTGCTCGGCGGGAAGCCTGCTTCTCCCTCTCCCACTCCCCCCTGCTTGTGTTCCTGCTCTCACTGTCTCTGTCAAATAAATAAATAAAATCTTTAAAAAAAATTGGTTTTTTTTTACTTGAAATTAAGAAATTATTGGGTCAAAAAGACTGAATATCTCTCTACATTTTTGTATGTAAAAGTATTGTTATCAGTTTACAAGTTCACCAGTAACTTTGGTTTTCCTTCTTTCAGGGTTTTCTGGAAACTGTATCGGCTGTGGAGAAAGAGGATTTCGGTATTTCACGGAATTTTCCAACCATATTAACTTGAAGCTCACCACCCAGCCAAAGAAGCAGAAGCACTTAAAGTACTACCTAGTCAGAAGCTCCCAGGGTGTACTGTCGAAGGGACCTCTTATCTGCTGGAAAGGTAGCACCAACCTCTGGGAGAAAAACCGAAGGGAAGGGAATGAGGATGCTACAGTAATAACAAGTGGCCAGTACAGGGTTCAGAATTCAGGTATAGATAAATCTCCCAAGCTCAGAAGGCTATCCAAAGATGTAAAGCTCTCTGACAGGTTATTTGACTAGCTTCTTCCTATTTTTAATAGAGACTGTCTGGGTTTAAAAAAGTGCATGTCTCTTTGTCTCTTGGGAGGGTAGAGGGCAGACAGACTCTTTCCAGCTCTTCTGTCATTTAGAGAGGACCTCAAAGTGTCATTTTCCTGGTTAGATGCTCTTTCTACTTTATTTATTTAGGTTCTTCGGTAATTCTCATGCATATATAGTTTTCTGTTTTCATTAGAACTATGTATCCTTTAGAACAAATAATGCTTTCTTCACAATACCTGGGGAAATGCACTATTAAGTTGGCGAAGTTTTTTTTTTTTTTTAAGTTAAGAAGAACTCAACTAACTTATTTATAGAACTGAATCCAGTTGAAACGTCACATCTTCATGTGATTGATAGGATTTGCCACAAATTCTATTCATTGTTCTAATGCAATGGAATATCTAATCCTTCATTTTTGAGCAGTTACTTAGATGCTGAGATTTTTCTTAATTACTAATATTATTAAAGGTGATATAATAATTGTCTTTAATGTTTCCATTTGTTGTCTGTGCAAGATTTTGGCCTGACTATGAGAAATAGCACAATAAATCCAAATTACAACTGCAGATTTTCCTCTAAGTCTTCTACTGTAATTACACTTGGTTGCATTTGAAATGACATTATATAATTCCTTAGGAAATGGCTGCATATTCCAAGCCAGGTACAATAATTCTGAGTGGCTTTTGAAGCCTCATATTTAAAAAAAATATTTTTAAGATTTTATTTATTTTTTATATATTTTTTTAAAAGATTTATTTATTTATTTAAGAGAGAGAGCATGTGTGAGTGGGATGGGGGAGGGGGAAGGCAGAGGGAGAGATGCTGACTCCCCGCTAAGCACAGAGCCAACTTGGGGCTCAATCCCACAATCCCAAGACCATGACCTGAACTGAAGTCAAGAGTCGGACGCTTAACCAACTGAGCCACCCTGGTGCCCCTCAAAGATTTTATTCTTAAGTAATCTCTACACCCAACGTGGGGCTTGAATACACAACCCTGAGAGCAAGAGTCGCATGCTCTACCAGCTGAGCCAGCCAGGCATCTGAGGCCTCACATTTATAGCAGCTGCTATTTTAGAGTTAGAATTGTGTATGTGTATGTATCTATATATACAGATATGCAGACATATGATATAAATATATGCATATAATACACATAATGTGGAGATACCCTTTTAGGCCAGAGTACAGAAACTCTTCAAGGAAGGTCCTAGCAATGAAGGTTATAGAAAACTGCTTCCAGCCCTTGCAGATATCTGATAAACTTGGAAACTCTCTAAAGGACCCTCTCTAATTAACTGTCATTTGCAACCATTTATATTTCTTTTTCACATGCTACCTTTAAATTAAGTCTAATAAAGTATAACATGTAGTATAATTTAGTTGGAAGGTACAGCCCCACAGGGTGTCATAATATTTGCTATCTAACTGACTCAGTTCAAAATATTATTTAAAGTATTACAGGAGAGCTCCGTTAATATTGGCTTACCTAAAATGAAGCTTGGTGTTGCATGATCAGAAATCACCTTGAATATTATGTATCTATTTCCTTTAATAAAAAGTAAGAATATTAAGAATTTGAGCATTTTTAATTTTTCTCTTCTACCTATAAATTTTTTTCTTTGCTTTACTTCAGCTTTTGGACATAAAGTCAAGGTGAGAATGTTGAAAAAACTCTACATGGATTCTAGGTTCCTGTTCCACACTTAAATCGGTCCTGACAGGAGGTTAACTGGCATTTGAAAGTTTATTGCTTTTTTCTAATAAATTACTGATATTTTAGCCTCAGTCTTACCCATAAAACTAGCATGATTATATTGGTTATGAGTAATTTTTCCCCTGGTAACTAATCTGTGAAGAACAAAAGTCTGATCTTTTTTTTTTTTCTTTCTAAACATGACATCTGGCCTTAGGAAGACAAAGTGAATTCACCATCTTGAACATTCTGTTGGAGTCAGAATTTGAGGAGGGGGAGCCTCTAAGGAACATGGTTGCCATTTAAGGAGGAGCAGTTTATTTTAGAGATTTTATGGTCTGTGTTCCCATCACCTGTATTAACAGAGTATTGGTCTCCTCCCATAATGTGATTCTTACTCCTTCCCAGAATGTAGAAGCCGACAATCCTCTGCTACTTGCCACTCTATGAAACCAAACTCTTCAGTATCATCAACTGTGACTCCGGAAAATGGCACAACTAATGGATACAAATCAGGATTCATTCAGACAGGTATGGGATATTTTCTTTTGGAATTTCAAGCAGCAAATGTATATTTAGTGATGCATTTAAAATTTCCTGTGGACTGGTTTGAATAGAAATATTTTAAAACAGAGGTATTACCTGCGTTACTATTAGAGCAAGAAATTTAGCTCAGGCGTAGGGCCTGTCTCTAGAAGACTCTGACAGTGGGCAATAGGTAGAAATCCAGACATGAGGAGAGTCTGTGTCACAGCTATCAGGTGGCATATATTGGGGACATAACTCATGAAGACTAGAGTTCCAGGGTAGGGCTCTAAACTAAGCCCACAGAACATTACAGGGAATATTGCACCAACTAGGATACTAAGTAAGGTCCCAAGGTAGGACTAAGGATCACAATGGAAGAATCCAGGATTGAGTTTCTAGTGGTTCAAGATAGAGGCTTGGTTACAAATAACAATATAAAATTTTAGTCTGAAACTAGGTTACAGTATTAGAGTAGCATCAGCAAAATGGCCACTCCGATACTGAGCAGATAAGTTGCTAGTCTAAGGCTTCTAAAAATTCCTCCAGTGTAAGGACTGCACTGGTCCAGGCCCTGAGGGCAGGATGAGGCTCCAGGTGGGACTGGATGTTTCCAGGTGGCTGAAGGGCTGGACGGGCTGTAACTGAAAAGATCACTGCAGATAGTATTTGAGAAAATTATTTAGAACCAGTCTAGGTTATATCTTAGGCAAGAAGGAAAGTATTTTAAAAGAATTTGTGAATTGTTTTTCCGTTCACTTGTTTTTTGTAAAGTGCCCATTTTACTTATCTGATATGCACGCTTCACAGTATATGTGCTTTGCCAGTGTCTTCTTAACTGCAAGTTAAAAAATGCTGTCTTCATTTATTTCACTACTTAGCATTCCTCTTTCAGATTCATGTGAAATTCTGATGAGCTGATAAACTGTTTCTACTTATTTTCAAGAAATAAGTAGTTATTAGAAGATGTTAGTAACCTTAGCTATGATAAAAAAGGCTAACTTTGTCTGGGGCTCTTCTTTGTGTGTCTGCACTGAGCTAAGTCTACTTCATCTGGGATTTTAAAAGTCTGATTTTTAAATTGAGAGATTTAGATAGCGGCTCTTATGTAAGAAGAGAGAGCATATCTCTTTAAAATGAGAGAACATGGTGTTACTAGGTATTCAAGAAAAAAAAATTGGCACCTGGCTCATGGCATTGAAACATTAATTAGCTTTCATTACAGTTACATTTCATTACAATAATGATAAACCTATATGTCTCTCCTAGAATATTAGTTTAATAATTTGGGTGATTTCATTGTGTATTTTCTTCCATTAGACCTTGGGGCTAGGGAAATGTGATTTTAAAACTACATAAAAAGTGAATATTTACTTTATTACAAAACATCTGAAGCATTTGCTGTGTTCTAAAACCCTTGTCAGATGCCGGAAGGCAGGGTTCCAACATTTGACCAATGGCTCCAATGATTTAAAAACCACTCATACAGGGGATAAAAGACAATGAAACATGTTACTTTTCCTAAAAGGGACAGTTAGATATATAAATAACCAGCTGTACCTGAAAATAATGAAAATATATTAAAATGTTAACAAGCAGTAATGCAGTTTTAATTATATTAGAAAATATATTTTGAAAACAAATATTGCTCTGAAATAGAGGAAATCAAGATTCAGGCTTTAGCAAAGGCTCCATCAATTGCCATGGGAAGACACAGATAAAGCACTGACTGACTCACAGTGAACACAGGTGGTCAAGATTTATGCCCATAATTCTTGTGTATCCCTTGTAGAGGTGAAAGTGGTTATTTGAATATGAAATTAGCTATTAATTTTTAAGTGCTGGTGCCTGGGTGACTCTGTCGGTTAGGCATCTGCCTTCGGCTCAGATCATGATCCCAGGGTTCTGGAATCGAGTCCCTCATCGGGCTCCCTGCTCAGCAGGGAGTCTGCTTCTCCCTCTGCCCCTCCCCACTCGTGCACACACTCTCTTTCTCTCTCAAAAATCGATAGTCTTAAAAAAAAAAAAAAAAGACAGGGATACCTGGGTGGCTCAGTCGGTTAAGTGTCTGCCTTCGGCTCAGGTCATGATCCCAGGGTCCTGGGATTGAGCCTCACATTGGGCTCCTTGCTTGGTGGGGAGCCTGCTTCTCCTTCTCCCTCTGCCTGCCGCCCCCCCTGCTTGTGCTCTCTCTCTATCTCTGTCAAATAAATAAATAAAATCTTTTTTAAAAAGACAATTTTAAGTGCAATCCATAGAATTTAATAGAAGAGAGTACCCTTTTTAATGGAAATTTATTTTTTTATTTTTTATTATGTTCAGTTAGCCAACAATAGTACATCATTGGTTTTTGATGTAGTGTTCAACGATTCGTTATTTGCGCATAACACCCAGTGCTCATCACAACACAGGTGATGGGTATTAAGGAAGGCACGTGTTGTGAAGAAAGTACCTTTAAAGTGAGGCTTTGTATCTAAAACTTTTCTCTTGATGAATTATCTTTATGAGTCTTCAACAATAATTTCTTTCTTCCTACACATGTTGAAAGTAATAGGCTTTAGGAATTTCATGTTAGTGTTACAAAATCATTGCAAACATTAGAGTATGCAGCATCTCCGTAACTGATAGAGATTCGTCCTTCTATAGGAGATTGTCTTCTTAATCAGTGGTCAGTGACTTCCTGTAATCAACATTTCTTAGCCTGAAATGTAGGTAGACATGTTGCATAGTATTTGAAGAAGGGATTAATTTACTATTTACACATCTTTGTCTTGAATGCTACCTGCCAAAGTCTGGATTTTCTGTTCTGGCTGGCTCACCACTTTTCCCTTGCATATTGTTTTCAACGTAGTTATGTCATTGATAATTCAAATTTTAGTCGACAATCCCAGTAAAATAGTTTATCATTTTGACTAAAGGTGGCTATATAGTTACCTACCTACGTCATGCACACATACCACATACAAACACACATGTGTGTACATGTATTATGTTTGATCGGGACAAGAATTCAAGAATCGATGAAAAAATCTTAGCCTAACTAAAGATCTTGAGTTTCTCTTTCCTGTTTTCTTCTGAAAGTTTTATTGTTTTATGTCTTACATTAAAGCCTATGAGCCATTCTGAGTTAATTTCTGTGTATGGTGTGAAGTGACCATCTAAGTTCATCGTTTTTTTCATGTGGATATCCAGTTGTTCCTGCATCATCTTTGAACTGACTGTCTTTTTGTCAGTGAATAGTATTTGTCAAAAATCAGTTGACTATAGGGACATCTAGGTGGCTCAGTCAGTTAAGTGTCCGACTCCTGGTTTCAGCTTAGGTCATGATCTCGTGGCTGTGGGATCGAGCACTGTGTCCGACTCTGTGTTCAGTGCAGTCTGCTCCAGATTCTTTCTCCCCTTCTCTCCCTCTCTCTCATTCACTCTCTCTCAAATAAATAAATAAAATCTTTGAAAAAAATCAATTGATTATAAATATAAGGATTTATTTCTGGAAAAATGGATAAAATGGACCTTATTAAAATTCAGGATTTTTACAGTTAAAAAGGCAACATCAAGAAAATGAAAAGACAAGTAACAGAATGGGAAAAATTGTGTGAAATACATATTTAATGAAGAATTTGTATCCAGAATTTTCAAAGAACTCTTAAAACCCAATAATAAGATGACAATACAGTCAAAATATGGGCAAAGGATTTGGAATAGATACTTCTTCAAAGAATATGTACAAATGGCTAATAAGCACATGAACAGATGTTCAACATCATTAGTCATTAGGGAAATGCAAATCAAAACCAAAATGAGATACCACTTCACACCCGCTAGAATGACTATAATCAAAAAGACAGATGGCAGTAAGTCTGTGGATGTGGAGAAATTGGAACCCTCATACACTGCTGGTAGGAACATAGAATGTGGCAGCCACTTTAGAATACAGTTTGGCAGATTCTCAAAAGTTAAATATAAACTACTATGTAACCCCACAGTTCCACCTGAGTATCTAAGTGAAGACAGACACATCATCACAAAAAATTGCATGCAAATGTTTTTAGCAGCATTATTGGTCATAGTTGAAATTTGGAAACAACCAAATGTCAATCCGCTCATGAATGGATAGATAAAAATGTGATATATCCATATAATGGAATACCATTCAGCAATAAAAAATAATAATAATAAAGAACAAACTACTGACACATGCTAAATCATGGATGAACCTCAAAAACACTACGCTAAGTGAAAGAAACTAGACAAAAGAGACCTTACACTGTATGATTTTGCTTATATGAAATATCCAGAAAAGGCAAATTATAGACACAGGAAAATAGACTACTGGTTGCCTAGACCAGGGGGTGGGAATAGAAATTAACTGAAAATAGGAATTCGGGTTCTTATGGGGGGGATGAAAATGTTCTAAAACTGATTTATGATGGTGGTTGCACCCTTGGTAAGTTGCTAAAAATCATCTAAGTATACATTTGAGGTGGGTAAATGTTATGATTTGTAAAATATACCTAAATAAAGGTATGGGAAAAAAGATTAAATAGAGAAAGAAGAAACCCTTTGGTTTCTATTCTATTTCTATTTCTTATTCAGTGCAATACACTCTAATTTATTGACTATTTACTGTGAAATGGTAAACAGCACATGGCTTGGAGTCAAAGTCCTGGTATTCAAATATTACATCTGAATATATTCATTGATACTCAGGATAAATCACTTCTGTGCCTTGGTTTCCTCATTCGATAAACCAAAAATAACACCTATTTTGCAACTAAGGATTAACTCAGCCTTTCTACCATACTTCTATTTGTGTGACATTCCTCCCAATTATAATTGTTAATGATCTGTATTTCTCTTATATGCTAGAAGCTCTATGTTCATTTGTTTATCCCTGTACCTAGTACCTGGCAAATACCTGAAAATAAATATTATTTGTATTCCATTTTTATTCAAATTTAAAGTTAGCATTTGGGTGATTATTAATTTACTGGTGTGTACAATTTTTCCAACTGAAGATGATATGCTCATCTACTATTAGGAGGAAACATGTTTTTATGCCCTAGCCTATTTGGCAGGATAGAGATGCACCACCTAAGTTCTGCCCTTATGACTAATAGGATAATTTTTAAGAACACTATCAGGCAGGGCCACTTTACGAGCACTGGGCACATTTGCCTACCCTTTCTCCCTAGAAAAGTACTTAAAAATATGTTTTATGACTGTGTTGATATAAAAATGAATATTTAGTATTATATGTTAAAATACTTCCTTCAACCAAAAGTTCATTGTTTTCTTTTGATTTTTAAAATAAATTAAAACATTTTCTTGAGCCCCTAAAAATATTATAGACCCAAGGCATTGTGCCTTCTGTGCCTAATGGGGAAGTTGGACCTATTATTGGAGACAGAGGTATTGTCCGTGAAATGGGCTTTTCATTTCTGTGAGCCACAGTAGGCCTAAAGGAACATAAGCCCTATCTTAATCTTGTGTATTAAAGAACCAAAAACAATATGAAAGGACTTGCCCTATAATGCATAAAGCTCATTAACCTTTACTAATAAAAACAGAGTGGACCTGGCACAGGGAATAGACACAGAGCTGCAGAACAGAGTAGAAAGCCCAAAAAGCAGATTCACATAACATATGGGTAGTTCATCCTTAATTGAGGTGACTTGCAGATCAGTGGACATTTTCTTTCGATAAATGGTGCTCAGAAATCGGATATCCTATGTGGAAAAAAAAAAAAAAACCTGGACCCGTATTTCACATTATACACAAAATCAGTTCCAGGTAGTTGGAAGATCTAAATGTGAAAGGCAAAACTATCAAACTTTTAGAAGATATTGTAGAAGAGTAGGCTCACCATGGCGATGGGCGGAGGTGGTGGCGTCCCGGAGCAGGAGGACTCAGTGTTGTTCCGGCGTGGCACCGGCCAGCATGCTCTAAAGAATGGTGACATTTCTGAAGCTTCAGATAAACCAAAAGGCGCACCTAAAAGAAAACCTGCTAAGAAGAATAAAAGCCAAAAAAAAGAATGCTACAACACCCCTGAAGCAGTGGAAAGTTGATGACAAATGTTCTGCCATTTGGTCAGAAGATGGCTGCGTTTACCCAGCTACCATTGCATCAATTGATTTTAAGAGGGAAACCTGCATTGTGGTTTATATTGGATATGGAAATAGGGAGGAGCAAAATATGTCTGATCTACTTTCCCCAGCCTCTGAGGTAGATAATAATGTAGAACAGAATGCTCAGGAGAATGAAAATGAAAGTCAAATTTCAACAGATGAAAGTGAGAATTCCTCTAGGTCTCCTGGAAATAAACCAGATAACATCAAGTCAAAAGCTGCACCATGGAACTCTTTTCTCCCTCCACCACCCCCCATTCCAGGATCAGGACTGGGACCAGGAAAGCCTGGTCTAAAATTCAGTGGCCCACCACCACCTCCACCACCACCACACTTCTTATCATGCTGGCTGCCTCCATTTCCTCTGGACCACCAATAATTCCCCCACCACCTCCCATATGTCCAGATTCTTTTGATAATGCTGATGCTTTGGGAAGTATGTTAATCTCTTGGTACATGAGTGGCTATCATACTGGTTACTATATGGGTTTCAAACAAAACCAAAAAGAAGGAAGGTGCTCACATTTCAATTAAGAAGTAATTCATACAGTATTCTCTAATAGGGGCAGCTCTCTCCCAAGGAGAAGGTATTTGATGTGCCATGGTCAACATGAACAAAATTTCATCTTCTTCTTCATGAACAGTTGGTTGGGTGGTATAATCACCTGCATTTCCCCTTGTTGCATGTGACTCATGCTTAAATAACCAGCCATGTGTTTCAAGGGAATAATCAGTTTGAATAACTCAACAATGGAAATGTGAGTAATTAAAGAAACTCATCACGTGTAGTACAGAAAAGTCAATCTGTGAAAATTTCAACTCAGCCCATTTGTATATTGTAACTTTCTTAGTATAAAGTATGTTAAGCTTTTTATTAATGCCTTTAAAAATAAATGGTGAATTTAAAAAAAATATTGTAGAATATCTTAGATATTGTAGATATCTTAAAAGTAGCAACAAAAAGTGCTGCACATAAAGGAAAAGACTATTTCACTACACTAAAATTACACCTTCTGATTATTAAAAGGCACCCTGAAGAGAGTGAAAAATCAAGTCATAAACTAGGAGAAGCCGTGTAACACATAAAACTGACAAAGGAGGAGTACGAAGAGCATATTAAGAATGCCTATGAAAAAAGAATGCCTTTTTCAGTAAGAAAAAGACACATCAACAGAAAAAAGGACTTCACAAGAGACAAAATACAAGGAGCCAAAAATTACATGAAAAGATGATTAACCACTTTGGTAAATAGGGAAATTACTTTAAAAATACAATGAGATACCATTATACACACACCAAATTGGCAATAGGTTGAAGTAGAACGGTAGTAAATCTTGGCAAAGATTTCAAGCAACAAGAACACTGCTGGTAGTAGGAGTGTTAATTGATGCCACACCTAGCAAGTCATTTGCAACACATAGCCAAGTAGAAAGTGTGCATCTCCTATGCTTCAGCTATTCTACTCCATAAACTCTTACACATGTGTACCAAGAGATACATACAAGACTGTTCATAGCAGTGTTCTTCACAATTGGCTCAAAATGGACACAACTCAATGTTCATCAACAATAGAATGGTTAAGTAAGTTGTGATACATTTATATAATGAAATATCATTGGGGTGCCTGGGTGGCTCAGTCATTAAGCATCTGCCTTCAGCTCAGGTCTTGATCCCAGAGTCCTGGGATCGAGCCCTGCATCAGGCTCCCTGCTCAGCAGGAAGCCTGCTTCTCCCTCTCCCCCTGCTTGTATTCCTTCTCTCGCTGTGTCTCTCTCTGTCAAATAAATGAATAAAATCTTAAAAAAAAAGAGAAAGAGAAATATCATTTGGCAATGGGAACGAACAGTACCTACATACAGCACAATAGAGGAATCTTAGAAACATCATGTTGAGCAAAAAAGCCATTTACAAAAGAACTCATCCATTATGATTTCATTTTTATTATGTTCAAAACCAGGCAAAACTAAATTATTTTAGGAATATGGGGGCTCCTGTGTGGCTTAGTTGGTGTCTGCCTTCGGCTCCGGTCATGATCCCAGGACTCATAATCCCAGGGTTCTGGGATCAAGCCCCATGTCGGTTTCCCCGCTCAGTGCGAGCCTCCTTCTCCATCTCCTCCCTGCTTGTGCTTTCTTTCACTATCTCTGTCACTCTGTCTCTCTCTCTCAAATAAATAAATTTTAAAAATCTTAAAAAAAAATACATAGCCCAATGTTTACTTCTGAGGGAAGGGAGAGTGAAGGGATGGAGAAGAACACAAGGGAGGGTACTGGCTGCTGGGAGTATTTCATTTTGTTATTTTCCTTGCCTTGGATGGTGGTTGGTTGCATAGGTATTTGCTTTGTAATTATTCCTTAAACAATACATAAATATTTCACGTGGTCTTTTTTGTATTTTGATCTCAGTAGGGAAAAAAGGTGGATTTATCCACTCAGACTACACACATGTAATGTATACAGTCCTCACACCTCGAGAGTAGGTGGTACAGGCCAGGGATACTATGGTGTAATAATAATATCTTCGTTCTTTTGAGTTTTTATATTTCCCGCTGTGGTGAGTTACTGCTATAGTGGTAGAGCTACAGCGTGGAGCCTCACAGCTGACTTTGGTCTCTAGGAAGGGGGGAGGCAGAACTAACCCTAATAAAAATCTCTACATGCTCAATCTTTTTTCCTTGCCTGCAAACTCTTCCCCTCCTTTCCTTTGCTTTCTAAGAGTTTAGAGCTCTCATGCTGCCATCATACTACTTCATGATGCCTGCCTTGCTCACATAGTTTTCTTATTTTGTCTCCATTCCCCTCCTTTCTCTCCCAGTAAAACTTCTTTGTCCCTTGTGACAGCCATTTAGAAAGCAGTTTCTATTAGAATGTATCATCTAACTGTCCCTAAAATGTAGCTATGTTTGTCCCTTTCCCCTTTAGATTTGTCTTTCTTTAGCTGCTAAACTTCCTTGAGGTCAGTATAATCAAAAGTTCCTCTGGCAGGTTTTTCTAAACTTAGTTCCTTGTAAATATTCAAGTTAATGCTTTGCCGAAACAAAGTCTGCTTTTTCCAAATGTGGTGGGAACACTGGCCAGCAGATTTGCCTACTCCCAATCAGACATAGAGAATGTAGGCTCTGTCTTGGGCAGGGGTTGTAGCTTTGCCTTCTCCAAATTCTGTCCCCAGAGCCTAGCATAGTACCTGGCCTGCTGAAAAGGCTCAATAAACATTTGATGAATGAATGCAGGGGAGGGAGGGAAAAGAAAACCAGTGATCATACCCTTCCAAGGCAGGGCCACGAATGTTTGTGAGACCTCTCTTCCTCCCCTACAGAAGAAAAAAACGCCACTATTTAGCAGGTATAAGGAATATGGCCTACTTTGTAGAAATGAAGAAACTAAGTAATAACAATGAAAAGTAATTTTCACTAATTACATTAGCCATAACATTTCAAGTGATAATATACAGTGCTAACAAGAATATGTTAAGACTGACACTCTCAGCCAGACTGGTAGAGATGAACAGTGGCACAATCTTTCATGAAACTATTTGGCAATATGTAACAAGAACATTAAAACTATATCCTTTACTCTAGTAATCTCACTTTAGGTGATTTGACAAGAAAATAACCTAAAAGGAAAGTCAAGATAGTCACTGAAGTTATTCTTTATATTAACGAAAAAAGGAGAAGTTACCTTAGTATAGAAACAACTGAATAAATCATTGCATGCCTGCGTGACAAAGATGTTAAAAAAGATAATTATGGCACTATGCAACCACATAGAATGTAATCATATTAAGTAATTAAGTAAAAAACGTAAGGGGGTGCCTGGGTGGCTCAGTCAGTTAAGTGATTGCCTTCGGCTCAGGTCATGATCTCCAGGTCCTGGGATTGAGCCCCACATCAGGCTCCCTCCTCAGCAGGGAGTCTGTTTCTCTCTCTCTCTCTCTCCCTCTGCTCTTCCCCCCTGCTTGTTCTCTCTCTCTCTCAAGTAAATAAATAAAATCTTTAAAAAAGTAATATTAAAGTGTATTTTTGTTATATCATGTTCAAAGTATGATACAGATAAAACACAGAAGGGTATATACTGACAGAAAAAAAACACAATGGTTTGTAGAAGTGAGATTTTGGCATGTTTGTTTCTATTTTTCAATTTTTTATGTTATATTTTTCATAGTTAAACATTTAAAAATTCTCAGGATTAAGCCAAATTTATAGCTCAGTAGAAAATATCTGCTTTTCCTGATTTCTCTTCAGCACTCTATGAATGTGTAGGAAAAAGGGCCAGTACTTAGCATAGTCAAGTCCAAGATACAGCTAGAAGGCAACAGAACCAGAATTTGAACTTTCTCTTCTCACTACTGACAATTTTATTGGTCAATTACTGAGTACTAGGATCAGGAATATAAAGATGATACTGATCTCTATGTAGAATTCTGTAAAATGTTCATGTGTCTCAGATTTTAAGGACAGAAGGTGCAGGAAAAGAAGAGGGGGAGAACCTAGGTTGAAAAATCAATAGCAGACCAACTTAACATTTGCTTCTGGGCAAAATGAGTAAAAAGGGACTGAATTTGCCCTCCTACCTGAAATAACTAAGAAAAACAAACAAAAATACATGAAAAATGACTTTTAAAAAACTTTATATCAGACAACAAAAAAACAGTGATGCCTGAGAGATGGGTAACAAATAATGTGAGTCTTTCCATCACCTCAGCTCAGTGCTTTGAGTTTCCAGACCATTCCAGACAAGGAAGGGGAACTGTGGGGGAGCACCCTGTAGAAGGAACTCTCCCTGAGAGTACAGGGACACCAAAATAGAGTTCATAGGACCAAGGACCAGAAAAGAGAGAGCTGAACAGACAGAATGTGCAGAGGGTCCCCTCAAATGTTGAACACAGCACTGACTGATGCATACAAGTAAGGAAACTACTCAAGGCTGGTAAAAAGTACCATCCAATAGGATGAGAGGAAACAGTGCTCAGCATTCTCACAGGACCAGGAACAGGGACTGTTCCCACCAGCTAGAGGAAAACCTCATTGTTCATCAAGCACTGGATAGAGTATTTAGGAAGGTCTTATCTCAGTAAGGGAGATACTTTGTTCTAGACTGAATACTGCTCCAGACCTGCCTGAAAATACCAAAAAATAAAACCCCAAAGGATCAAATGGTTTTCAAGTAATTTAACTGTGTTCCAGGACCAAGCTCAAGAATATTTATAGGAATACAAAAAATAATCCGACATCCAACAAGAGAACATTAATAATGCCTGACATCCAAGCAGAGATTACCAGGCATGCAAAGAGGCAAGAAAACACAACTAATACTGGGGAGACTAATTAACCAAACCAACCAAGAACTGACACAGATCTTAGAATTAGCAGATAAGGACATCAAAACAGTTATTATAACTATATCTCATATGTTCAAAAAATTAAATAGACATGTAAGATATAAAAAGGATCCAGGGATGCCTGGCTGGCTCAGTTGGAAGAACATGCAACTCTTGATCTTGGGATTGTGAGTTTGAGCCCCACATTTGGTGTAGAGATTATTTAAAAATAAATAAGTATATAAAAAAATAAAAATAGGATCAATTAAAAAAGAGATCCAAATCAAACTTCTAGAGATGAAAAGTACAGTATTTGTAATGAAAAATACACTGATTGGGATTAACAATTGATTAGTCATTGCAGAAGAAAAGATTAGTAGCTTGAAGGCATAATAATAGAAATTACAATGAAGCATGGGAAGGAAAAAAATAAAATGAGCATCAGTGAGCTGTGGGACAACTACAGGCAACCCAATATACTGGTAAGTGGAGTGCCTGAAGAGGTGGGGATGTGGGAGACAAAAAATATTTGAAGAAATAATGGCCAAAACTTTCCAAACTTGATGAAAATTATAAACCTACAGATCCAAGAAGTTCAATGAACCCTGAGCACAAGAAACGTGTAGAAAACTACACCAAAGCACATCATAATAAACTTTCTTAAAACCAACCAAAAGAAAACCTTAAAAACAGCAAGAGAAAAAGACATATGCAGAGGAACAAAAATAAGCATGACATCATATTTCTAAATACATAAGACGAAGCAACTGAAAGCTAATAACCATCAATCTAGAATTCTATACTCAGCAAAAATATCTTTCAAAACTGAAGGTGAAATAAAGATATTTTCAGACATACAAAATATGAAAGAATTTACTACCAGCAGTTTCACACTACAAGAAATGCTAAAGGAAGTCATTTAGGTAGATGGAGAATGATACCAGACAGAAGAGAATCTGAATCTTTACAAAGGAATGAAAATCACTAGAAGTGATAACTACAAAAGGTATACAATTTTTTTTCTTATTATTTAAATCTATTTAAATGATAGTTGACTTATACAAATATAATAATATATTGTGATGTTTATAATATATGGAAAAGTAAAGTGCATGACACCAGCATAAAGGACAGGAAGAGGGATACAGAAGTATACTATTATCAAGTTCTAGTACTATATGTGAAGTTGCATAGTGCCATTTAAGATTAGACTGTGGTAAGACATAGTCTATAAACCCTAAAGCAACTACTAAAAAAACCCAAGAGTTATAGTTGATAAGCAAGAAAGGAGATAAAATAGAATCAAAAAAATACTTGATTAATCCGGAAAAAGACTGAAAAGAAGAAAAAGGGAACAAAGAATAGATAGGACAAGTAAAAAACAAATAAAAAGCTGAAAGACTCACACCTAACCACATCAAGAATCACATTAAATGTAAATGTTCAAACACCCCATTTCAAAGGCAAATATTATGAGAGTGGGGGGAAAAAGTAAGATCTAGCTCTATGCTGCTACCATGAAGTTCAATTAAAATAAAAGTACAAATAAGTTAAAGGTAGGAATATTTTTAAAGTACCATGTTAACAGTATTCAAAAGAAAGCTTGAGTGGTGGGGCGCCTGGGTGGCTCAGTCAGTGAAGCGTCTGCCTTTGGCTCAGGTCATGATCCCAGGGTCCTGGGATCGAGCCCTGTGTCGGGCTCCCTGCTCTGCAGGAAGTCTGCTTCTCCCTCTCCCACTCCCCCTGCTTGTGTTCCCTCTCTTGCTGTCTCTCTCTCTCTCTCTCTGTCAAATAAATAAAATCTTTAAAATTAAAAAAAAAAAGAAAGCTTGAGTGGCTATATTAACGTCAGCCAAAATAGATTTCAGAGCAAAGAATATTACCAGAGATTAAAGAGTTAATTTCATAATAATAAAGAGATTGAGTAATCAAGAGGACAGAACAATCTTTTTTATTTTTTTAATTAAGTAGGCTCCATGCCCAGCATGGAGCCCAGTGCGGGACTTGAACTCATGACCCTGGGATTGAGACCTTAGGCAAGATCAGGAGTCAGATGCTTAACTGATTGAGCCACCCAGGTGCCCGTGAGGACTGAAAAATCTTAAACATTTATGCACCAAATGACAGAGCTTCAAAATACATGAAGCAAAAACTGATAGAATTATTTTAAGAAATATATAAATCCACAGTTACAGCCAGGTATTTGAATACTTTCCTCTCAGCAATTGATACAACAGATAAACAGAAAGGGTATAGAATATTCAAAAAACACTATCAACCAACTTGACCTAATTGTCATTTATAGAACATTCCACCCAACAACAGCAAGCTACACATCCTCTTCAAGTTCACATAGAACATTTACCAGGCCAAAGAAAACAGAAATGTTACATACAGAGGAACAAAAATAATCATGGTATCATGCTTATGGGCCATAGAATAAGTCTTTTTTTTAGTGTAGTTGACATATAATGTTACATTAGTTTCAGATAAACAATATAGTGATCCAACAGATTTATACATTATGCTATGTTCACCACAAGTATGGCTACCATTTGTCCCAGTACATTGCTATTATAGTATTATTGACTATATTCTTTATGCTGTACCTTTTATTCCCATGACTTATTCATTCCATAACTAGAAGCCTCCTCTTCACCCAGTTTGCCCAGCCCTCCATCACCTCCTCTGGCAACCATCAGTCTGTTTTCTGTATTTATAGGTCTGATCCTACTTTGTTTACTTGTTTGTTTTTGTTGTTGTTTTTCAGATTCCACTTATGAATGAAATCATATAGTATTTGTCTTTATCAGTCAGTCTTATTTCACTTAGCATAATACCCTCTAGGGTATTATACCCTCTAGACATCCACATTGTCTCAAATGGCTATCATTGGTTTTATGGCTGCATAATATTCCATTGTGTATTCATACACACACACACACACACACACACACACACACACACACACACACTACATCTTCCTTATCCATTCATCTATGGATGGACACTTGCTTGCTTGCACCGTATCTTGGCTATTGTAAATAATGCTACAGTAAACATAGGGGTACATACATCTTTTAAAATTAGTGTTTTTATTTTCTTTAAGGAAATACCCAGTAGTGGAATTACTGGCTCATATGGTATTTCTAATTTTAATTTTTTGAAGACCCTTCATACTGTTTTCCACAGTGGCTGTACCAATTTACATTCCTACCAACAGTGAACGAGGGTTTCTGTTTTTGCACATCCTCACCAACACTTGTCTTTTTTATTTTAGCCATGTGGACAGGTCTAGTTGTGGTTTTGATTTGCATTTCCCTGGTGATTAGTGATGTTGAACATCTTTCATGTGTCTGTTGGCCATCTGTATGTTTTCTCTGGAAAAATGTCTATTTGGGTCCTCTGTCCATTTTTTAAATTGGATTGTTTGTTTTTTCGGTGTTGAGTCATATGAGTTCTTTATATATTTTGGAGATTAGCTCCTTATTGGATATATTATTTGCAAATATCTTCTCCTATTTAGTAGATTGTCCCTTTGTTTTGTTGATGGTTTCCTTTGCTGTGCAAAAGCTCATAAAGCAAATCTTAATACATTTGAAAGGATTCAAATAATACAAAGTATGTTCTTTACCTAAAATGTAGTTATATTAGAAATCAATAACTGGATGGGTTAGCCTGGTGATGGGTATTAAAGAGGGCACACACTGCATGGAGCACTGGGTGTTATACGCAAACAATGAATCATGGAACACTACGTCAAAAACTAATGATGTAATGTATGGTGATTAACATAACATAATAAAAAAATATGAAAAAAAATCAGTAACTGAAAGATCTGTGGAAAATCTCCAAATATTTGGAAACTAAATAATACACTTCTAAATAATCCGTGGATCAAAAGAGAAACCCGAAAGGAAATTAGCAATATTTTGAATTGAATGGAAATGCAAAAGCAAATAAAATTTTGGGGACTCCATTAAAGCAGTATTTTGAGGGAAATTTATAGCACTAAAACCTACATTAGAAAACAAGAAAGATCTTGGGGGCGCCTGGGTGGCTCAGTCAGTTAAGCGCCTGCCTTCCGCTCAGGTCATGATCCTGGGGTCCTGGGATCCAGCCCTGCCTCAGGCACCCTGCTCAGTGGGGAGTCTGCTTCTCCCTCTCCCTTTGACCCTCCCCCGTCCTCGTGCTTTTGCTCACTCTGTGTCTTTCTCAAATGAATAAATAAAAAATCTTTAAGAAAAAAAAAGATCTTGAATCAATGAACTCAGCTTCCACCTTAAGAAACTAGGAAAAAGAAAATTAACCCCAAAGTAATCAGAAGAAGGGAAATAATAAAGATCAAAGTGGCAATCAGTGAAATTAAAAAAAAAACAAAACAGAAGAACAATAGAAAAAAATTAACAAATCTAGAAACTAGTTCTTTGAAAAAGTCAATAAAATTGATAGACCTCTAGCCACACTATTAGAAGGAAAAAGAGAAAATCCAAATTATTAATATTAGGACTGAGAGAGGTGACATCATTATCTATTTGAATGATATTGAAAGGATAATAAGAGAATGTTAGGAACTTTTTATACCAAAAAATTTGGGAGCTTAGATGAAATGAACAAATTCCTTGAGAGACAAATTACAAAAACTTAAATAAGAAATAGATAACCAGGGCACCTGGGCGGCTTAGTTGGTTAAGAGTCCAACTCTTGGTTTTGGCTCAGGTCATGATCTCTTGGGCTGTGAGTTGTAGACCCGCCTCAGGCTCCATGCTCAGTGGGGAGTCTGCTTGAGATTCTCTCCCTCTGCCCTGCTCCCCACTCTCAAATAAATAAATAAATCTTAAAAATGTATCTATATAACCTAAATAGTGCTATGTCTTTTAAATACATTAAAAATGTGGTTAATATCTTTCCTAAAAAAACCCTCCAGGCCCAGATGGCTTCAGTGGTGGATTCCACCAAATATTTAAACAAGAAATAATACCAATTCTACATGAACTCATCCAAATAATAGAAGAGAATGGACTACTTTCCTAACTCATTTTAGTTGGCATTACTTTGATACCAAAATCAAAGACATTATAAGAAAAGCTCAAGCCAATGTCCTCATGAAATAAATTAAAAAAAAAAATTTTTTTTTTTGAGAGAGAGAGTGTGGGAGGAGCAGAGGGAAAGGGAGAGAGAGAATCTTAAAAATGCTCCATGCCCAGCACAGAGCTTAACAGGGGGCTCAATCTTATGACTCTGAGAGCACGACCTGAGTCGAAATCAAGAGCCTGATGCTTAACCTATCCATGCAGGCACCCCATAAACAAAAAAATTTCTAAGTAAAATTTTAGTATATTGAATCCAATAATATATTAAAAGGATAATATATCATGACCAAGTGGAGTTTATCCCAGGAATGCTTGGTTGGTTTAACATTTGAATATCAATGTTTCCTATGTTAACAAACTAAAAAATAAAACCATATAATTATCTCAGTAGATGCAGGAAAAAAACATTGACAAAATCCAATATTTATTCCTGATACTCTTAACAAATTAGAAAAAAAAGGGAATTTCCTCAGCCTGATAATTAACATCTACCACTTCTATCCAATTGTGCTGCAGATTCTAGCAGTGTAGTCAGGCAAGAAAAAGAAAGGCCTCCAGATTGGAAAGGAAGACATAAAACTGTCTTTATTTATAGACCACAGGTGATCTATGTAGTAAATTCAGTGAAATCTACAAAAAAGCTATTAGAACTAATAAGTAAGCTTAGCAATATTCAGGATATAAGATCAATATACAAATATCAATTATATTTCTATATGGCAACAACAAGCTATCAGAAATTAAAAATTTTAAAATAACAGTACCATTTATAATACCTATAAGCATGTAACATTACATATAATAAAAATATAAAATATTTAGGGATAAATCTGATGGAAGGTGTGAAAAAACTATAGCCTGAAAACTAGAATATAATGCTGAGAGGAAGTAAAGAAGACCTAAATAAATTGGAGAGCTATCTCTTGTTCATGGGCTGAAAAACTAACATTGTTAAGATATCAGTTCTCTTGGGCACTAGGTGGCTCAGTTAGTTAAGCGACTGCCTTCGGCTCACGTCATGATCCCAAAGTCCCGGGATCGAGTCCCGCATCGGGCTCCCTGCCCAGCAAGGAGTCTCCTTCTCCCTCTGACCCTACCCTGTCTTGTGCTCTCTCTCTCAAATAAATAAATATAATCTTAAAAAAAAAAAAAAGATGTCAGTTCTCTCCAAATTGACCTGTAGATTCAACACAATCCAAACCAAAATTTCAGAGGCTTTTTTTGGGTAGAAGTTGACAAGCTAATTCTAAAATTCATATGGAAATGCAAATGACTTAAAATAACCAAAACAACTCTGAAAAAGAAGAATAAAATTGGAAACAAACACTACCTGATTTGAAGAATGATTTTAAAGCTGCAGTAATCAAAACAACATGGTACTGGTGTAAAGACATACAGATAGATCAGTTGAACAGAATAGAAAGTCTAGAAATAAATTCACACGCATATATGTACATTTAACAAAGGCACAAAAGCAATGCAGTAAAGAAAGGATAACCTTCTCAACAAATAGTGCTGGAACAATTGGATATCCATATGCATAAACATGGACTTCAATCTACATCTCACACCACTTGAAAAAATAACTCAAGTGGATCATAGACTTAACTATAAAACTACAAAATAGGGGCACCTGGGTGGCTCAGTCGTTGGGTGTCTGCCTTCTGCTCAGGTCATGATCCTAGGGTCCTGGAATCAAGCCCCGGCATCAGGCTCTCTGCTTAGCAGGAGCCTGCTTCTCCCTCTCCCTGCTGCTCCCCCTGCTTGTGCTCTCTCTGTCAAATGGTTAAATAAAATCTTTAAAAAAAAAGAAGAAAACTACAAAATATATAACTTCTATAAGAAAACATAGGAAAAAGGATCTGTGACCTAGGTTAGACAAAGATTTCTTAGATGTAGCACCAAAAACAAAATCCACAAAAGAACAAATTGATAAATTAGACTTCATTAAAATTAAGAAATTCTTCTTAGAAGACACTATTAAGAAAATGAAAAGACAAGCCACAGCCTGGATGAAAATCCTTGAAAAAGATATATAGGAATTGTATTTAGGAGAAAGACTTTTAAAAAAACTCAATAATAAGAAAATAAACCAGTTTTTAAAATGGACAAAAGATATATGGATGGCAACTAAGCACATGAAAAGATACTTAAGACCATTAGTCATTAGCAAAATGCAAATAAAACAGTGAGCTATCACTATACATTTATTAGAATAGTTAAAATTAAAGGGCTAACTATACCAAACATTGATATGGAGGAATTGGAACTAAATACACTGCTGAGAACATAAAATAGTAAAACCACTTTGGGAAACAGTTTGGTTGTTTCTTTAAAAAAGTTAAACATATACCTATCATATAGTCTAGCCATTCCATTCCTAGATATTTACCCAAGAGAAAGGACATATATGTCCATATAAAAACTTGTGCACAAATGTTCATAACAGCTTTATTTGTAATAGCAAAAACTGGAAACAACCCAAATGTTCCTCCAGGTGAATATTTATCCATTGCTATATGTCCATACAATGTAATACAACTCAATAAACAATAATGAGCTATTGATATTTATAACAACATGGATGAATCTCAAAATAATTATGGTGAGTGAAAAAAGCCAGACAAAAGAAAAAGGAATATTGAGTTAGTCTATCTATAAGTAACTCTAGAAAGTGCAAACTAATTTATAGTGACAACAGGTCCGTGATTGCATGGGGATGGGGGAGCAAGGGATACACAAGAGGGAGGGATTACAAGGAGGTACAAGGAGATTTGGGAGTGGGGCGCCTGGGTGGCTCAGTCTGTTAAGCATCTCCTTTCAACTCAGGTCATGATCCCAGGGTCCTGGGATTGAGTCCCCACATTGGGCTCCTTGCTCAGCAGGGAGCCTGCTTCTCCCTCTCTCTCTGCCTGCCATTCCCCCTGCTTGTGCTCTCTCTTTCTCTCTCTCTCTCTCTCTCACTGTCTCTATCAAATAAATAAATAAAATCTTTAAAAAATAATAAAAAAATTTAAAAAAGAGACTTGGGGATGATAAATATGTTCACTGTGGTGATGGTTTCACAGCCATTTCTATATGTAAAAACTTTTCAAATTGTTTAAGTATATGCATTTATTGTTAATCATCCTTAAAGCTGTTAAAAAATCAAAAGCATAAAAACAGATTAGGAAGTACGTTGTTTAATATTAATTTTAGGGGGACTTGTGTTTCAATTGAGTCAAAAGTAAAACACAGCTGACATAAATAACTAATGCAGCCTCGTAGTGCATTAATAGGAATATGGTATCTTATTAGAAGAACACTAATTGCAGTCTGAATGTGAAAATAGGTCCATATACAAAGTCATGTACTTTGTGTGGGAAAGAAGCAGATTATGAGGTCCACATTTTATGCAAGTGTCAAGGGCAGAAAGAGTGGTGATAAAGATTTAAGTTCTCAATCATCTGGAAAACCCTTAACAAGATTTAGCTAAATAGGGGTGCCTGGCTGGCTCAGTGGTAGAGCAGCATGCGACTCTTGATTTCAGAGTCATGAGTTTAAGCCCCACATTGGGTGTGGAGCCTACTTTAAAAAAAAAGGTTTAGCAAAACGAATATTTACTGAATATCTCCTGTGTTCTAGGCACTGTGCTAAACATGTTAACTGTTATGGTGAGGTAGGTACCATTTTTCAGGTCATGAAACAGAATCTCAGAAAAGGGTTAGTATTTGGTGAAAAAGAGCTAGTAAATGGCAAAATCAGAATTTGAACTCTTTCTACTTACTACGTAAATGGCTTCCTTTTTTTTTTAGAAAAAATTTTCCCCCAGGGATGAGAGTTACTAAACTATTGCATAAAGAGGATAAGGAGATTGTTTTGGCTTTTTTCCCCCATTTTATTTCTTTAGCCACGATATGACAGACATTGTGCCAGGAGCTGGGAATGCCCTCAAGGAGCTCATGACCTAGTGGGAGAAACAAGAAGTTACAAACCACAACATAGAGAGCAGAGCTGTGACTTGCTCAAGGAACTTTCCAAGTCTGTGATTCTTCCAGTGCTTACAAGGTCCTCCTTTAAATGGATGTGAAATCACTAGTAGAGAGAATCAGGCAATCAGCTGCTTACTGGTTATCTAAACACCAGGTACTACACAACAGCCCAGGGTTTTAACCATGTCTGAGTATGAGCAGGATCACAGGCTGTCACAGTTGGGACATTGGAGGCTACTTCCAAATAATCAAAACCACTAGTGTTTAAATGCTGAATATGCCGATGTCCACCATCCATGATAAATTCAAGAATAGAAGCATGTGCAAGGTGGTAAAGATTAGGGAATAACATAATAGGATTTACATTTTAGAAAGTTCACCCTGACATTATCTAATGCACATCTGTCCTTTCTCATTATTCTATAATTGGTATGTTCCAAAATTTGTTAATGAAATGAAATAAGACAAATGATATACATGAAATAAATTTTCAAAAAATAAAAATGAAACCATGGAGTCTTACCAGATTGTCTTGAGATAAATAAAAGGGTGCAGAACACCAGTACTTTAGTAGACAGAGGAAAACTTGCACAAGGACAGCGCTCACCTTGTTGCCCATTTAACCAGTAGATCCTAGCAAGTTTCTTGACACATGGTAAGTGCTCAATAAATAATTGTTGAATAAATAAATAAACACAGCAGTGGAATTCAGTATATTAGGTACTGAAAGTGTCTCCTGGATTTGGGAATTAGATCATTGGTAACTTGGCAAAAGCAGTTTTCATTGAAATGGAATTACCCTTTTTTAAATTTTTAAATTAACATATAATGTATCATTTGTTTCAGAGGTACAGGTCTGTGATTCATCAGTCTTACACAATTCACAGCGCTCACCATAGCACATACCCTCCCCAATGTCCATCACCCAGCCACCCATCCCTCCCACCCTCCTCCACTCCAGCAACCCTCAGCTTGCTTCCTGTGATTAAGAGTCTCTTATGGTTTGTGTCCCTCTCTGGTTTCATCTTGTTTCATTTTTCCCTCCCTTCCCCTGACTTATTTCTCAAAATCCTCATATCAGTGAGATCATATGGTACTTATCTTTCTCTGATTGACTTATTTCGCTTAGCATAATACCTTCTAGTTCCATCCATGGAATTATCCTTTAAAATCACTATGTGTGGGGCACCTGGGATCGAGCCCCACATCGGGCTCCCCGCTTGGTGGGAAGCCTGCTTCTCCCTCTCCCACTCGCCCTGCTTGCGTTCCTGCTCTCCCTATCTCTCTCTCTCTGTCAAATAAATAAATAAAATCTTTTTAAAAATATAAATAAAATAAAATAAAATAAAATCACTATGTGTAGGGGAGCCTGGATGGCTTGTTTGGTTAAGTATCTGCCGTTGGCTCAGGTCATGATCCCAGGATCTTGGGATCCAGCCCCACGTCAGGCTCCCTGCTCCACGGGAAGCCTGCTTCTCCCTCTCCCACTCTCCCTGCTTGTGTTCCCTCTCTCGCTGTGTCTCTCTCTGTCAAATAAATAAAATCTTTAATAAATAAATAAATAAATAAATAAAATCACTGTGTAATCTAATACTGAAGTAAATGCTCACTTTGTACAATTAAGTACTTCTGATGCCAATTGTCAGTAGACACATAACTATTTTCTATATTTTTAAAACACTTATTACACTGTTTTGAAACATTTACATTTTAGAAAATATACATGCATACATAAATATGCACTGTATTCTTATATACACAGTGAAGTTTCTCTTTCCATCCCCCCTCATTTCTACATGCCCCCACCAAACAGGTAATCACTGTCACTAGTTTCTCATGTGTCTCTCTAGATTTTCTTTATATCTATTCAAGCAGGCACAAGCATGGATTCTTATTTTTATACATTTTTTTACTCCAAAGGCAGCATTTTGTACATACTCTTCTGCACTTCGCTTTTTCATATAACTATCTCTTAGAAATCTTGCCAAATCAATAAAGAGCTTCCTCATTATGTTTTACTGTTGCATACTGTCACACTGTGTGCATGTGCCATAATTTATTTACCCTATCCCCTATTGATGGGGATTTATATTGTTTTTAAACAATGCAACAATGAATAATCCCCACATGTATTATTTCTCACATGTACATAAATACCCAGGAATTTCTGGATCAAACATGTATTCATTTATAATTCCTATAAATGCTGTAAATTACTGCTCATAGAATTCTACCAGAAGATATGTGTCAGTTTGTATTTCCACAGAGGCTCACTAACAAAGTTTATTTTTGAACTTTTGGATTTTGTCATTCTCATGGGTGAAAAATAATATCTGAGTGTAGTTTTAAGCTGCATTTTCCTTGTTGACATTGAGCATCTTTGCATTTGTTTAAAAACTATTTGCATCTTCTTTCTATGAACTCTAAGTTCCCTTACCTTGACTTGTTTGTCATAGTTTGGGTTCTGCTGGGATCAGAGCCCAAAGGAAGGATTTGGGTGCGAGTAGTTTATTTGGGAAGTGATATCTGCAAGCAGGAATAGCCAAAAAAGAGTGTGTTTTCTGTGTAGTTGCTGTAAACCAGGAAGACTTGAATCTACTAGGTTCTCTAAGAAGCATGCAGAATGCCTCCCAGAATTATCCTTCCAAAGGATGGAAAGCTAGGACAAGTTGTTACACTTCCTCACACTTCTGTACCACACACAGGGCTAAGAGCTTGAGGCCTTGAAGAAGGCCCTGAGATAAAAAACTCAAAGAAGCTAGATATAAGCTTGAAGTAAGATGCTACCCCCAGGAATCTGACCTTACACCAAACCATCCACCATAGCTCCTGCTGAAGTCAAAGATGGGCCAAAGGGAAGTGGAATGGGGCAACAAAGGATCTCCAACAGTAATCTTTTCTCTTATTGACTTTTGTTGACAGGACCATAGTGTAATAGTGAGTTATAAATATTATCCCTGGTTTATAATTTTTCTTATAGTGTTTTTAAAATAACAGCTTTATTGAGATATAATTGACATATCTTACAATCTACCCATTAAAAGTGTACAATTAATGTTTTTTAGTATACTCACAGAATTGTGCAACCATCACCACATACACTTCAGAACATTTACATCACTCCAAGAGAAACCATGTATCCATTATCAGTCACTGTCAATTTCAGACCTCTGCTCCCAGCCCCTGGGAACTACAAATCTACTTTCTATTTCTATGAATTTGTCTATTCTGGGCATTTCATATAAATGGAATCATACAACATACGGCTTTTTGTGATTGGTCTCTTTTATTTGGCATATTGTTTTCAAGGTTCATCCATGTTGTAGTATATAGCAGTACTTCATTCCTTTTTACTGCTGAAAAGAATCCCATTTTATGAATATACCACATTTTATTTATCCATTTATCAGTTTATAGACATTTGGGTTGTTTCCACTTTGGGGCTATTAGGAATAATGCTGCTGTGAACACTTGTGTATAGATTTTTGTGTGGAAATATGTTTTCACTTATTTCTCATTTCATACCTATGAGTAGAATTGCTGGGTCATATGATTACTATATATATCCATTTAAGGAACTATTTTCCCAAGTGACTGTACCATTTTACATTCCTACCAGCAATGTGTGAGGGTTCCAATTTCTCCATATCCTCACCAACACTCTTCATTGTCTGTCTTTTTTTTAATTTTAGACAATCTAGTGGGCATAAAGTAATATCTCATTGTGGTTTTGATTTGTATTTCTCCAATGGCAAACGATGAGCATTTTTTCATGTGCTTATTGGTCATTTGTACATCTTCTTTGGAGACATGTCTATAGAAATCATTTGCCCATTTTTCAGGTGGGTTATTTATCTTTCTATTTTGAGTTGTAAGGGTTCTTTATACATAATGGATACAAGTCCTTTATCAAATATATGAATTGCAGATATTTTTCACAGTCTATGGGTTGTCTTTTCACTCTCATGCTGGTGTCCTTTGAAGCACAAATTTTTTTTTATTTTCATAAAGTTCAATTCCTTTATTTTTTCTTTTGTTGCTTGTGCTTTTGGTGTCAAAACTAAGAAACCATTGCCTAATCCAAGGCCATGAACATTTACTTCTGTGTTTTCTTCTAAGAGTGGTATAGTTTTAACTCTTACATTTAGATCTATAATCCATTTTTGGTTAATTTTGTATATAGTGTGAGAAAGAGCTCCAAGTTTATTCTTTTGCATGTAGATATCCAGTTGTCCCAGAATCATTTGTTGCAAAGACTGGTTTTTTACCCATTGAATTTTTTTTGGCACTCCTGTCAAAATTTAATTGCCCATAAAATGCAATGGTTTATTTCTGGACTCTCAGTGCTATTCATTGATTTTTGTATCTTGATATATCCTGGAACTTTGGTGAACTCATTTATTAACCCTAGTCATTTTGTAGTCTATTCCTTAGTATTTTCTTTTTGTCCATTTCATCTGAGTGATCTAATTAAATATCTGTATGCTAGGGCTGCCATAACAAAATATCACAGACTGAGTGGTTTAAACAACAAAAATTTATTTTCTCAAAGTTCTGGAGGCTGCAAGTCCAAGAAAGATCAAGGTGCAGTACAGTTGGTTTTTCCTGAGGTCTCTCTCCTTGGCTTGCAGATAGTTGCCTTCTTGCTATACTTCACATGGCCCTTCCTTTGTGTGTGCGCTTCCCTGGTTTCTCTTCCTCTTCTTATAAGAACACCAGTCAGGGGCACCTGGGTGGCTCAGTCGGTTAAGCATCTATCTTCAACTCAGGTCATGATCTTAGGGTCTTGGGATCGAGCCACATGTCAGGCTCTCTGCTCAGTGGGGAGTCTGTTTCTCCCTCTCACTCTCCTTCTGTTCTCTCTCTCTTGCAAATGAATAAATAAAAATCTTAAAAAAAAAAAAAAAACACCAGTCAGATTGACAACCTTATGACCTCATTTAACCTTAATTACCTCTTTAAAGACCCTATCTCCAAATACTGTCACATTCTAAGGTACTAGGCATTAGGGCTTAAAAATAGTTTTCTGGGCTGGGGTGGGGGTGGGGAATGGACACAATTCAGTCCATAATGGCATACAGTTGTTCACAGTATTCCTTCATAACTTTTTTTAGAAGTAAAGTTGCCAGTGATGCCCTCTTGTTCATTTCTTATTTTAGAAATTTGCATCTTTTTTCTTTTTTTCTTGGGCAGTCTAGCTAAAAGTTTAATTTTATTAATCTACTCAAAGAACAAACTTGGTTTTGTTGATTTTTGCTATTGTTTCTGTATTCCCTATTCATTAATTTCTGCTGTAGTCTTTATTATTTCCTTCTGCTTATTTTGGATTTAGTTTGCTCTTCTTTTCCTAGTTTTTTAAGGTAGAGGTTAATTATTTATTTGAGATCTTTCTTCTGTTTTCATATAGGCATTTACAGCCATAAGTTTCCCTCTGAACACTTTAACAGCACCTCATAAGTTTCCATACATTGTGTTTTCACTTTCATTTATCTTAAAGTGGTATCTAATTTCCCTTGTGATTTCTTCTTTGACCTATTCGTTATTTAGGAATGTGTTGTTTAATTTCCACATATTTGTGAATTTTTCAAATTTCCTTTTGTTATTGATTGCTTCTCTGAGCCCATTGAGGTCAGAGAATGTAATTTGTAAGATTTCATTTCCTTTAAGTTTATTGAGGCTTGTTTTATCATCTAACAGATTGTCTATCCTAGAGAATATTCCCTGTGCACTTGAGAAGAATGTGTATTCTACTTTTGTTAGAAGAATGTTTTCTTGATATCAGTAAGCCTAGTTGATTTATAATGTTTTAAGTCTTTTGTTTCCTTGTTGATCCATCTCCCTAGTTTCTCTATTCATTTTTGAAAGTGGAGTATTATAGTCTCCACCTCTTACTATTGAATTGCCTATTTCTCCCTTCACTTCTTCAGTCTTTGCTTCATGAGTCTGGGGTTCTATTGTTAGATGCATATATGTTTTTAATTGTTATGTCTTCCTGGTGGATTTGCTCTTTTATCAATATAAAATATCCTTCTTTTTCTCTAATAATAATTTTTGTCTTAAAGTCTATATTTTCCGATATGGCCCCTTCAGTTGTCTTCGAGCTACTGTTTGCTTGGTTATGGTGTGTTTTGTCAAACAGGTTTCTTAAATTTTTGTGTAGCTGAATATATAAACCTTTTTCTTATGGCTTCTGTGTTTTGAACAATAGTTTGACCTTTTCCATTTTAAGGTGATAATTAACTCTTCTGTGTTGTTTCCTATTATTTCTGTATCTTCAGTTTTTAAGTGTGTATCTTTAGTCCATTTGACTTTGGTATTTAGTGTAAGACGTGGGTCCATCTTAATTTTTTTCTTATATATCAAATTGCCTCAATACAATTTATTGAATGGCTCATCTGCGTTGCTGCTTTGAGATGCTACCTTTATCTTATACTAAATTCTCTTGTGTATTTGCATCTATTTCTGTCTTTTTTATTCTATTATTGCATCTACTAATGCACCAAGACCACAGCATTTATTGACTGAAGTTTTTTAGTAAGTCTTATTATATCATCATACTAGACTCCCCTCATTTCTCTTATTTTTCAGAATGTTTCCAGCTATCCTGGTGTGTTTATTTTTTTATATCAACATCACATCAATTTGCCTACTTTAAACATTGTAATAATTTTAATAGTAATTCTAATAACATCTATACCTGTTGGTATTTTCCTAGGATCACATTAAATTTGTAAATTAACTTAGATCGATTTCATCTTTTTGACATCAAATGTTCCTGCTCAGAAACATGGTATGTCTTGACATTTGTTCATGTCTATTTTCATGATCTTCAGAAGTATTTTTTTAATTTTTAGAAATCTTTAATATGAAAAGTTAACATACATATAAAAATAGACTAACAATCAACAAAACTAAAAGGCAACTATGGAATGGGAGAAGATATTTGCAAATGACATATCTGATAAAGGGTTAGTATCCAAAATATGTGAAGAATTTATAAAACTCAACACCCAAAAATCGAATAAGCCAATTAAAAAATGGGCAGAAGATACGAATAGACATTTTCCCAAAGAAGACATACAGATGGCCAGTAGACATATGAAAAGATGCTCAACATCACCAGTCATCAGGGAAATGGAAATCAAAACTACAATGAGATACCACCTCACACCTGTCGGAATGGCCAAAATCAACAACACAAGAAACAACAGCTGTTGGCAAGGATGTGAAGAAAGGGCAACCCTCGTGCACTGTTAGTGGGAATGCAGACTGAAGCAACCACTGTGGAAATGGAGGTTCCTCAAAAAGTTAAAAATTAAAGTGCTCGGGCGCCTGGGTGGCTCAGTTGGTTAAGCGACTGCCTTCAGCTCAGGTCATGGTCCTGGAGTCCCGGGATCGAGTCCCACATCGGGCTCCCTGCTCAGCAGGGAGTCTGCTTCTCCCTCTGACCCTCTTCCCTCTCATGCTTCCTATCTCTCATTCTCTCTCTCTCTCAAATAAATAAAATAAAATAAAATCTTTAAAAAAAAAAAAATTAAAGTGCTCTATGACCCAGCAATTGCACCACTAGTTATTTACCCACAGAATACAAAAATATTAATACAAAGGGATACATACACCTCAGTGTTTATAGCAGCATTATCTACAATAACTAAATTATGGAAATAGCCCAAATGTCCATCAACTGATGAATAGATAAAGAAAATGTGGTATGTGGGGCACCTGGGTGGCTCAGTCATTAAGCGTCTGCCTTCAGCTCAGGTCATGATCCCAGGGTCCTGGGATCAAGCCCTGCATCGGGCTCCCCACTCCGCGGGAAGCCTGCTTCTCCCTCTCACACTCCCCCTGCTTGTATTTCTCGCTCTCGCTGTCTCTCTATCAAATAAATAAATAAAATCTTTAAAAAATAAAAAAGAAAAAAAGAAAATGTGGTATGTATACACACACACACACACACACACAATATATATATATACACATACACACACACAATGGAATATTACTCAGCCATAAAAAAGAATGAAATCTTGTCATTTGCAACAACATGGATGGAGCTAGAGTTATTATGTTAAGCAAAATAAGTCAGAGAAAGACAAATACCATATGATTTTACTCGTGTGGAATTTAAGAAACAAAACAAGCAAAGAAAAAGAAAGAGAGAGAGACAAACCAAGATGCAGACTCATAACTATAGAAAACAAGCTGATGGTTACCAGAAGGGAGGTGGGTGGGGGGATGGTTAATTAAATAGGTGATGGGGATTAATGAGGGCACACGTTGTGATGAGCACTGGATATTGTATGGAATTGTTGAATCGCTATATTGTACACCTGAAACTAATATTACACTGTATGTTAACTACCTGAAATTTAAATAACTTAAAAAAATAGATTAATATAATGAACGAACACCATGGACCTATCATCCAGCTTCAAAATTATGAGCACATGGCCAGTATTATTTAATCTTACTTCCTCTCTCCTTCTTTCCCTCAATATGTTAAAACAAATCCCACATTATATTAAGAAGTATGTAAAGTTTTTGGCATATAGTTGTGTATATTTCTTATTAAGCTTATTCCTAGGCATTTTATCTAACTATTGATTGTTGCTTATATATATGAAGATTGATTTCTGTACATTAACTTTGTTCCTTTTCATTATTTTAAGAATGTTGGTCCCTGCTAATTTGAATTCAGTGATTTGAAAAAATAAGGTGAATCATCACCCCTCATAATTTACCAACTACATTTTACCTATATGTTTACCTGGACTATTAGAAATATGCTAAAATTATAGGTATAAACTACTGTAGTAAGTTACTAGCCTTGTTCCAAACAATAGAACTGTGGCCTGAAACATGACCAACAGCAAACTCACCTGGGATTCCTATCCTGTAAGGTTCTCTATTAAGACGTGAAAAACTGTCTTCCAGTTTCCTGCAACATTGTAATGTTGTATGAGCCAGTTGCTGGCCTCTGTTCTTCCTATAGACTTAAAATCACTCCCTAGTGGTAAAGTCTCCCCCTCAGAGAGGCACATTAACTCTTCTGAGCCAGTAGGGGACCATTTCAATTTTTCTAGTTCTTATGAAGAGCATTGATTAGAGGATCAGGAATCACACTGTGGTATGAATACTTGTTTTTTTAAAGGTTTTATTTACTTACTTGAGAGAGAGAGCATGCACGAGTTGGGGGGGGGGCAGAGAGAGAGGGAGAAGCAGGCTCCCCACTGAGCAGGGAGCCCGATGCAGGGCTCAACCCCAGGACCCTGAATACTTATTTTTTAGATATTCCTAATGTAGTACCATCAATATCCTGCTCTTTAGAGCATTTTTTCTTTTCAAACTCTCAGGGAGTTTTAACAGTCCCTTTTGACAGTTGCTGGTATTAATTGATTAAGCTGTTCTGGAAGAGTGGAATCAGGAATTGGGGGTCTATACTCATTTTGGAAAACTAGTTGGCTTTAGTGTTTATGTTCCCCATAGCCTGTCTCTGAAATGGCATGTGGTTTTTCTGGGCTGAATTATTTTCTGAATCCAAATAGGTACCTTCTTTTGGATGTACCTGGTATTACATAGGTAAATTAATTCAAGTTTGTTCCAAATATTGAAGCAAACTTTCCTTCAGAGAAAAGTGCTTTCTCCTACATTGCAGTGTCTTAGTTTGCAGGACACCTTTTAAATGACAATGTCATCTGAACAGAGATAAATATATTTCATTAAAATACAACTTTAAGGGGAACTGTGGAGATAGTTTTAAATGGCACATAATGATATCCTTGATGCCACATCATATGACTTTGACCAAGTTAAATGACGACTACTCCTTAAGGTAGTACTACCTACTTCGTTGAGTTTTTATAGGGATTAAGTGAATTGATATATTTAAAGTGCTCAGACTAGTACCCAGCACATAACAAAAACCTGAATACAGAGAAACTGACTTTCTTAAAATAGGTCAAAGATAAAACTGAAATTTTACAGTCTGCTTTCTCTCACCTCATTCTTATTGAATTAACTTCCTTCCTGCATATAAAATAGTTTCTAATTTGAACAACCTCTTTCATTTTCAAGATTCACCAATTCTCAGTCCAGCTAATTCTGCAATCAATTTAAGTGGAGCTCAGGACCTGACCCGGAATAAGAATGTTGTGAAGCCACTGGCTTTATCTTTGCAGGTTGTAGGGAAGACTTTTGCTGCAGGTGATGTTTTCCTCACTTATATTTCTTTGGTAAATACGTAGTCTATATAAGATGTGTGAAATCTCATTGACAATTTGGTAGAACCTATCATCCTCGGAAACTTTATAACAGTTATTCATCATAATTTATCCTGACCACTTTTATTCTTATTCTGTTCCAACAGTTCTTGCAGGATCTACCTTCTGGTTAGATTATAGACTTGAACAAATGGAATCCAAGTTTTTACAGTATTAAAAAAGTTAATAAAATTATAGATCCTGGCAGTAACCAGCATGGTTGCTAAAACCATCAGATGAAGGGCTGATGTACAACTTTATTTTTTTTTAAGATTTTATTTATTTATTTGACAGAGAGAGAGAGGACGAGAGAGAGAGAGAGAGAGAGAGAGAGCACAAGCAGGGCAAGCTGCAGAGGGAGAAGGAGAAGCAGGCTCTCCGCTGAGTAGGGAGCCCAATGTGGGACTCCAGCCCAGGACCCTGGGATCATGATCTGAGCCGAAGTCAGACACTTAACCGACTGACCAGCCAGGCACCCCAATGATGGACAACTTTATAATTTGAGAATTAGGTTAACAACTCTTGAACCCACTGATCGATCTTAACATGACAAGAAGAGAGAAAGCCGGGGCACCTGGGTGGCTCAGTCATTAAGCGTCTGCCTTCAGCTCACGTCATGATCCCAGGGTCCTGGGATCGAGCCCTACATTGGGCTCCCTGCTCAGCGGGAAGCCTGCTTCTCACTCTTCCACCCCCCTGCTTGTGTTCCCTCTCTCTCTGTCAAATGAATAAATAAAATCTTTAAAAAAAAAAAAAAAGAAGAGAGAAAGCCAGTTATTGTGTGTCTGCTGATGGAAGAATATGACAGTATTTATGAGATACTCTTGCCCAAAAACCCAAATCTAAATCTGAGCAAGCCTCTATATCTAACAATTAGTATGTAGGAAATTGAGGGGATGTTAAATGACGCCATAGATAGCCAATCAGCAATTCAGAAAATGAAAAATTCTGCCAGATTTTCAGCAAATTAATTGGAAGAAAGAAAAAGAAGGGGAATCTTATAGATTAAACTAGGTTCCAGGAGGAAAAAAAGGGATGCAATTGATACTATACAGAGTCTGGAAAACTTCTCAGCAAAAATGACATCATCCTAAATCTCATTGCAGTACGACCTTATCCTGATTCAAACAAATTATTTTTAAAAATTTGTGAGACAGTCCATGAAATGCGAACACTAACTGAATATTTTTATTTTATTAATAAATGTGAGCTTTTAAAAAGTGGGTTTAAGGGACATAAAAACTAAATTCAACGTGTAGATCCTTTTTGAACCCCAATTAGAGGAAGTCCACTGTAAAAAAAACATTTCTGAGATAACTGGGGGGAAATTTGAACGCTAATGGGATATTTGACATTATTAATCACTGTCAATTTTAAGTATAATAACAATATTATAATTATGTTTTTAGGAGCTCTTTTAGAAACTCATACAGAAGTATTTATGAATGAAAGAATATAAATAAGTTCACTTCAAAATAATCAGAGCAGTATGTGAGTATGTTGTGTGAGGAGGAAGAGAGACAAAGTATCTTAATCTGTATTTATCTAAAGCAAGATTGGCCATGTGTTGATAAATGTTGAGGCTGGGTGGTAGGTATGTAGTTTTTTATACTATTCTTTCTACTTTTGTATGTATTTGAAAATTTCTAAGATACAAAGTTAAAAAAAAAATGTTCTCTTTCTTCCACCCACCATCTCCAAAGACGTCACTGAAAATGATTCTAAAAGATCTCTTGGGATCCTAGAAAATTATTTTTAGGTGACATTTCATTTTAAAAAGGGTGCTATTCTGATGGTCGTAGTCTATTTTACACCACAGGCTGTCGTGTCAGTGAGATGTCTTTGAATCCTGGAGGGTGAGGTTGATGGTATGGTTGCAGCATCACGGAATACAGTGTGCTGCCCAGTCCCTTTTCTGAGTGTTTTTCTCGTGTGTTACAGATGCTGCTAATGGAAACAGTAGCCATGGTGGGAAGAGCAGTGCATCGAGCTCCACTCCAGCCCGCCCAGGGAATTACTCTTTGTCACCAAGACCTAGCTATGCATCAGGAGACCAAGGTACAATATCCATCTTAGAGTTTTGAAATAATGCACCTTAATTATGGAAGAAGTGCTATGGAGTTTGGAATGATGAATTACCTGACAGTGCACTCCTAGTTTTTCCTTAGCTTCTCATCCAAGGTTTTGAAGGTTTATGATTGGTGTGAACAATAATTGTTAAATATCTTAGTGATTTACAAGGATGAGCCTAGCTAGAGAATAATGTTGAAACAAATGTATAAGGAAGTGTCTTGAAAAACCATGAGCTTTGCTGACCAGAGTACAGAGATCAAGGTTCCTCTCTATTGCGTGACCCTGGGCAAATCTGAGCCTTCCTTTCACCAGATACAAAATGGGTATAACAATATACTTATCCTACAACTTCACAGTGTTGTTGATAGAACTAAATGAAATAATCTGGGTAAAATTGTAAAAGGTAAAACAGCATACAGTTGTTAGGTGGTGTTCTTAGGGTGACTTTTTCTAATTTTATATTTACCTCTAGAAGAGTGGCTCAAACTTTCTGAGTATAATCAAATTAAAGGCTCCATGTTACTTTGAATTCTCTCCTTTCTTCCACTGCTAAGGACAAGGCTCATCTTTCTTTTTGTTTTCAGCTACCATGTTCATTTCTGGGCCACCAAAGAAACGACACCGGGGATGGTATCCTGGGTCACCTGTCCCACAACCTGGTTTAATTGTACCTGTTCCTACAGTTCGCCCTCTTTCAAGAACTGGTAAGATTTCAACAGAAGATGGATTTTCAGTATTTTTGAATTAGCAGAGGTATCTTCTACTCCTATTCTTTTCCTGAACCTTTGAAGATAAATTTCCTTAACCAACCATTGTGTCCAGTATTATGTAAGGAAATTAATCACAGCTGCTATTTTGTCCCCATCACATCTGCCTTCCCTAAAAGTGTATGTGCCATCATAACAGATCTTAATTCACCACCTGGCTTTGTTTGGAACCACAGTATCAATAAACCATTCTTTACGTAGGGCATGATGCTACTAACCCACCATCATAGGGCACAAATGGGCTTGCTTTGCCATTTGTGGTGTTAGACATGTTCTCCTGTTATCTGGTTCCTTTATGTGACATACACCTTTTATTTCTGGCCTGAATGGCTTAGTCTGTGGCTAGAAACCTGAAAAACCAACTGGTTCTCCTTCATAATAGCCAAGCCATGGCCATTGGGTGCCTACTGGTAAATGTTTAAACGCTGGTCTACCTTGCTGTACTAAGCACGGACAAATGTAAATAAACCAATTCTAAGGCATAAATGGGATTCTTTAAAAATTTAAGTTTGTTTAAATAGCTTTAAAGACTACATAGAGATGCTGTATAAACAAAGAATTATGCCAATATGTTACTGTGTTTGCCTCTGGATAGTACTGATTAATGATGAATTTATTCTTCTTCACTCTTTTCTATATTTTTCAAATTTTCTATGATGAGTAAATAAACCATGATAATTAGGATGGGGATGGAGGGAATTAAATACAAAGCAGAATTCAAAAGATTGCATGTGGAAAAACAACTAGAAGAAAAAACTAGTTATCTTCAGATGGTGTGATTATGATTGGGGTTTTTTCCTTCTGTTTTTCTCACTTTTAATTTTATATAATAAACATGAATTACTTTAATTAAAAAAAAAACAATGAACCATTAGGCTTCTAAAACTTCTCTATTAAAAGTATTAAGACTATGTTGATTTCAGTGGTATTTCATTTAGCTTTCATGTCTAATCCTTCTTGTCAAACAACTTTTTTCCAGAGTCCCTTTTATCTGCCCCAGTTCCACAGACCCCATTAACTGGAATTTTACAACCTCGACCCATTCCTGCAGGGGAGACTGTAATTGTTCCTGAAAACCTGCTGAGTAACTCAGGAGTTAGACCAGTAATTCTGATAGGTAAGGGAAAGGAATTCCAAGTTGCCTGTGTCTGCTGGGATCTGAGACTGTTTCTCCATTTCATTGTTTGTGTATTTATCCATATGTTCATGAATATCTTCGTTCATCCATATATTAATTTTTTCAGCTTTTATCGGTCAGATCACTCATGCTGTGAAGCATGTGACTGGGAATAAGGGAAAGTCTTTTTGCCCACAGGGAGCACTGTTTTTAGTGGGGAGTCTATCATGTAAATAAGTACAATATTGTGAAACTTGAGCTAGTAGAGGTTCACAACCAAGAACTCCAAAAACTCAAAGGAGAGAGAGCTTAACTCGGCCTGGAGGGAGTCTGAGAAGACTTGTCAGAGGTGATGTTTCAGCTGGGTCCTGAAGGGAAAAGGACGTTCTAGTCAAAGGGAGCAAAACCACAGAGAAAAGAAACAAGCTGAACCAGCTTACAGGCCCACTTTGGGAGAACTAAGAGGTCCCAGAGTTGCATGGGGAAGCGTTGGTGAATAGCTCATCTTTACAGAGTCTGAGTCCTTCCAAACTATAAGTGGGGGTATAGAAATTTAGAGGCCCCTAGAATCCAGGACTAACTTACTGTTTTTCAGACCCACATCAAGAATGACCTTATCCGGGGACTATCCTAGGTCAGAAGGAGACTTCCTGCTTTACCTCTGGGACTAAATAGATGGGGTGTTTAAGCCCCACTGGATCTTTAGTGTATGTCTATATGAGGTGTTATCTGCTTCTTTGGGTTGACTTGAGCCTACTGACATGGATGGTTTTGCTTCAAGCCCTGTCCTTTATCAGGCTGTCCTACCCACTGCTCCTGGGCCTATAGGCACTAGGAGAATCCCAGTTGTTTAAATTCCATATGGTCAGGACCTTTTTATTAAACATTTGAGTGGTGTGCATAATGGAGCTAAGCCTTGGAAAAATATGTAGACCGTGGGGACCCTTTGGTGTTGGCCTTTTAGAAAGTCTCACAGAGAGACTGCCCCTGTTTTTTAACCACACCACCAAAACAGGGTATATTTTCAACATATTTTTGTCCTATCTACTTCTAAGATAATTTAAGGCTATTTACCGACATTTGAGAAGAGAACATAAAAATAACTAAGATAGCACGAAGGGTAGGAACCTGCAAATACCTGTGACTAAAAGAATATTCCTGGTCATCGATGAGTTTGTTAGCTCTTTAAAATGTTTAAGAAAACCTCAGGAAATGAAATATGTTATTGTGGTTTGTTATCTGGCTTCTTATGTGGAAAGAAACTTGATCAAGAATTTTATTGGAAAATATTTTATCATTGCACTTTTGCCAAAGGACACAGAGATGTTTTGCAAATTTTCATCAATCCTCTGTGGCAGATATATTAACATGTCCCTTCTGTGGGAAACAGAGATGATATCATCTAAGTCTTTTGCTTCCTGTTCATTTGATTTAATATAAGGGTAGAATTCGGAAGCATCTGAGGGAATTCCCTAGAATATTTGAGTGATTTTGTTTGGCAGCCATCTTAAAGGGCAGGAAACTTTGTTCAGCATCTTTGATCCTAGTTGGGCACGCGTACCTGGTTGGACCTGAAAAAGAAATGTTGAACTTTATTGACCTGCTTCTATTGGGGCAGGCTATGGCACTTTACCCTATTTCTATGGAAATGTTGGTGACATTGTTGTGAGTCCTCTGCTGGTGAATTGCTACAAGATTCCACAGTTGGAAAACAAAGATTTGGAACACTTGGGGTTGACTGGCAGCCAACTCCTGAGCGTGGAAAACATGATTCTTCTGACGATACAGTATCTTGTGCGGCTAGGTAAGCGATTTTCAATAATTATTTGGTGGTGATAATTTTTATTCTTTTTTGCATCATGCTTTTTTTCCTTTCTTTCCTCACTTTCTCACATTCATCCACTTGTCCAGCTCTTACTTTTTACCCTTTTCATTTCTAATACTCCTTTCCTTCAGCCCTACCCTCTATGACTGTTCCCTTTCCTTTCCCATTTCTTTCCTACTCCTTTCTGCCATTTGCCTTCCCTCCACCTCATTTCTCTCTCTGACCTCCCTAGCTTCTCGCTCGCCTCTGAGTCCTAGAAGAGATAAATTGCGCCACCTAGTGTCCAGTCTCATGATGGTCCTAAGGTCTCCAGAGTGGTTCATACAGGCAGAACCACAAAGGGCTGGGCCATGGGCACCCTCCTCCCTTGGGGAGTCTGGTCAGCCACCCTTCTGAGAAAGTGCAGCTGTCATCTGGAATGCAAATGAGGCCATTGCCTTAGACAATTATTTTACAGTTTTCTACTTAGTCTTTTTATCTTGTTTAGCCACTGTCCCTACATCCATTTTTTTCTTCTCCAGCTACACCCCTTTGATGTAGTCCCATCATGTTTTCCTTCATTGAGGCAGTATCTGTGGACCTCCCTGAAAGGCTCTTTAGGCTGTAGGGTAAGGGGGATACATAGGTCATGAACCCTTCACTTCCTCTATTTGGTTAAGTCCTCCTGAGCTCCATAGTGGGTGTATGCAGGTGCCCTGACAATGCTGTCAGTGGCTCAGCAACATTTACATTGCAATGTCCTTTATTTTGCAAACTGCAGCAGGTCATCTAATATGCAGCCTAATTATACACTCACTCTAGGACTTCAAGCCACTGATTTACTTAGGAAAATGCTCAAGATGTAAAATTATACATAGGAAATTTTATCTGCGCTCTTGTGAATTATTTTAATGTTTGAAAATAAATAAGTGTTAAATAATGAAAATACTGGGCTAAACAGTGTTAAAAACAAAACAAAAGCTTCAGCCGGCCAGATTCAGTCTTTGGACCATCAGCTAGCAAGTGCGGCTGTAAGGCTTGGTGCCCTGAGAATCTGAAAGCCTGCTTTGACATGGGCTTTTGAAACTTGCAAGGCTTCGGATATCTCACAAACCACTTTGATGATAAACCTAGGACTTACTAATCATGCTGATGAGTGGGTAATAAAATTATAAAAACCACCTGTGTCTGCAGCTCATTTGGTGTCATAATTTTAATTGCTACATACACTGACTTCGACTATATTCCGAGATCTAAAACCAGCTTCTTGATGCATCCAGAATTCATAAAATGAGCCCACATGGAGTAATGCTATTGGCAAACCAAGCCAATCAGTACAGCGTTTTTTTCAATCTTAATAACAATTTAAAATATCAAAGTCTAAGTTAATTAAATGAATTAAATGTCAAAACAAAATGTCTCTCCTCAAACAACTAAAAGCTCTTATCTTAAAAAAAAGAGAAATCGCCATTCAATTAGACCTCTCTGCCTGTGGGATCCGTTCTTTCTAGAGTTTTACTGACAACCAATTAATATATCTCTCAATGTGCAACATGAATGGCTTTTTCTTTCTCTTTTTTTTTTTTTACCTAAATTTTGTATATCAGGACAGCTCTTCTCCTCAGCAGCTTTCTTCTGGTGTCCTTAAGTTTTTGTTTGTTTGTTTGTTTGTTTGTTTTGCCTCCAAAGATTTTGAAGAAGGCAGCAAGAACATTTTTTACATATGCTATAGATTATAGATAGACTTTTAAAAAAAATCCAAGCTTTTAAAAGAACAGGTCTAATACTTTGATGGCTCAGTTACCTGGACATAATAGAGAAGAAGAAAAGCAAGATTCTTCAGAAGGAAGAGGCCTTTAACTACAGTTACTTAAAAAAAAAAATCGATCTGTTATTTCACAGCCTGAAAATCTTTTGAAGTAGAAAGTGAAATCAGCAAATCTAGTGATTATTGGAGAGCTCTGGGTCTGTTGGAACTTTGTCTCTTCTTATTAAGGTAGCCCTATCTGAAAAGCCATAAGAACTGATGCGTAAGCTAAGCTGAGTTACTGGAGATCAGCAGTTGATGGGGGAAAAATTACTATTATCAAGCTTGTGGGAAGTGGAGAAAAAGCTCCTGCAATTTAGCCATAAAGGCTGAGGATGAAATGATGGGAGGTGATTGGAAGCAAGGCATTTTGCTCTCTTGCCTCATTTAAACTTTGATACATTTTCCTCTATTTCTCAATTCCTAACAGTAATCCAGTCAAAACTCTGTAAAGTTAGTTTTGAGGCAATGGAAAAATGCTATGAACATGTTTTATAATTTTATATTCCGAGAATGCCTTTAAATTTGAAATTGATTACACTGAGAACATGTTACTCAATCATGGTTTGGAGCGGTCTTATGGACATACCTATTCACCAGGCTTCTGAGCCTTCAGGTCTACGAGAGGCTGTAGGGCATGGCAGCAAAGCCACTTGCTTTTGAGCTGTCATTTGTTCTGATGAAAGGAAGTTTTAAATGACAGCCACCTTACCTTCATCTCATTTGTACTGTGCATTTGTACAGTCAATGCATATGTATACACTTGGAGCTCACTACCTAGCATGTACCTAGTGACCACTAACCATGATGCTAATTTGATAAAGCAAAATGAAGACAGAAGCCTTGGCGGCTCCCAGGTTGATAAGGCATCCACCTCCCTCTAGCAAGTGACTGGGTAGGACGTAAGAAATAGGAACACAACGTAAGCATTGCAGGGTTCTTGCCCTCTTTCCAAGGACAGCAGAAAAAACTCTGAGGGGATTTCAGTCTCCCTCCCTCTAGCCTTGAACCAATCATTGAAAAACATATTTTCTCCAGTTTAAATTATTTTAAAAATATATATTTTATTTACTTTTTCATATCCTGAAAATATGACTAAACATTCATTTTCTTACTCTCCCAGGGAATATGGGTGGGGGCCTGGGAGGCCACTTAAATCCCTATTGAGGAAGGAAAGGTTTCTGACTCACTCAAGGTGCCTTCTCATACAGAAGTCTAGTCCCTTAAACCTGTATTCTTTCCCAAGGGGATTTTTAGCCCTGGGTTCTGAAGTTATTGCTTGATCTCAGGTCACAGACACTGAGGGGTCTGTATCTGTCTAGCAGAGCCTGACTTTCAAATCTCAGATCTGCACAGCAAAAGAAATGACTGAAAAGTGAAGTGAGCATAGTCTCACTGGTTTCAATTTAAACTAAATGTAGTAGGAGTTCATTTGAGTCACTTGGATGTCAATCGTTGACTTGCTTGCTTTGTCCTAAAGACTGGTTGAGTTTCTAAAGAGAATCAGAGAAACAAAATCCCCCTAATTCCAGGGACTGTAGGTCACCCATATAAATTTAGCCATAACCACAGCTGGAGGAGACGACCAAATGCCATCCTTAACAACCCAGAATGCTGGGGAATAGCTAGATGACAGTGACATTCTCTATCGAGGGAAAGTGTGAGGCTCCCTAAATATAAATTAGAAGTGAAAATAGTTAAACTTAATTTTCTTACAGACAGTATTCCTAAAATTAGGTACAGAGGCAATACATTAAAATGTTTTTCAAGGTAGCGATAGATAAAATGAGAAACGAGTGAAACCTAAAGTTGGTTATATGCCAGTAGGTTAACTTCTTCCTTCATGAGTCATTAATCGTGTCGGTAACAAGTTTAACAATTCAACAAATACACCACCTTCAGTGACCATCCCCTAAGGCATATAGTGGAATTGATACTGACTTGGAGTACATCCTCTTTTAAAAATATCAAGATTAGGGCACCAGGGTGGCTCAGTTGGTTAAGTGTCTGCCTTCAGCTCAGGTCATGATCCCAGGGTCCTGGGATCGAGTCCCGCATCGGGCTCCCCGCTCAGCGGGGAGTCTGCTTCTCTCTCTGCCTCTACCCCTGTCCCCTGCTTGTGCTAGCTCTCTCTCTCTTTCTCAAATAAATAAATAAAATATTTAAAAAATATATCAAGATTAGCATAAAGGAGAAGAGAAGCCTGCATTTGTTTTTAATATTGACACAGAGAGAAGGTAATTTCACAATGGAAAATGGTTAGCAGGAGCTCCCTGCTTGTGACCACAACAGGAAACAACTCTTTTGCTAGTGGAATACGCTGGGCTTAGAAGGACTACACACTAGCATGTGTGTGTGTGTGTGTGTGTGTGTGTGTGTGTGTGTGTTTCTCTTTTCTGGCTGTGATTTTTTTTTTTTTAATTCTAGCTGTAATTCTCTTCCATTTAGGTCCTGATCAGATACCTCTCAGGGAAGAATTTGAGCAAATCATGCTGAAAGCTATGCAGGAATTTACTCTGAGAGAGAGAGCCCTGCAGATGGGGGCTCAGTGTACGCCTGTGTCACCAGGACAACTCCCCTGGCTTGCGAGACTAATCGCCAGTGTATCTCAAGACTTGGTTCATGTGATTGTGACCCAAAACTCTTTGGCGGAGGGCATTTCAGAGACATTGAGGACTCTCAGTGAAATGAGGCACTATCAAAGACTACCAGATTATGTTGTGGCGATTTGTGCATCAAAAATCAGAGGAAATGAATTTTGTGTGGTAGTGTTAGGTGAGTAATGTTTTGGGTTTTTTTTTTTAATCTATTCATTTAATTATCTGTCCATTTGAAAAATATTTATTGGGTGTTTCAAGCATCCATGTGATTAATCCTCTAGTTAATTGCTCCCATTTGAGTTCTTCCTCCTAATTTTAACTTTTGTTTTTGTCCTCATATCAGATTTTTGTAGTCCTTAGTTTGGCTGGTGTCCCTGTCAGCTGGTTGTGGGAGAATTATTTCAAAGCATGTCCTAGTAACAGATACCCTTGTCTCACGTAACTTCTGTCCTTAAAAGGTTCTGGAAAGGTTACCACTCTAGCATGTGATAAAGCCATTGCCACAGGTGGCCTAAGCCAGTGAATCAAATTTGCCAGGAAACTTACCTCATGTATTCGCCCCCTCACTGAAGAGGATACTTAATGTTGTAACATGGACTCTAAAGAAAAGGTTCAGAAAGTTGGAACATTACAAAGTGTGTTTTTGTTTTTTGTGCTGATTTTCTATCAGGCACCATCTGGACTAAATTTGCTTTTTGCCTCTCTAGTGATGGTTCTCACCTATTCCTACCAAAGAAGCCAAGCCCCCTCACTTTGGCAAAACCTGCCTGCCCGTGTCATAAATCTTTTTCAGAAATCTTCATCAGAAAATATAATATTAATTTTTTAAATTTTTATTTATAAAAACAACTAAACACCATACGTTTGTATTTTTAAGACAGATATTCATAATAACCATGCAAACACAATTTTAAAGGTCTTTCACATTCCTCCCTAGTCTTTAAACACATGTATAGAATGTTTTCACAGTTACAAACGGAAGGTATATCATTTTTGCCCTTGATCATCTAATATTTTATTAAAACATTTTCTTTTTAAAATAGTCAATTTAAATGCTGAATAATTGTCCATCTTTTGATGTGACATAATTTCCTTAACCAAATCCCTGTAGTTACATGCTTTGATTGTTTCCAGTTTTTGCTGTTATAAATCATATTTCAGTGAACATTTATTCACCAGATGCATCACCTCCTCTCCCTCCCTTCTGCAGGTCAGCATCAGTCCAGAGCTCTAGCAGAGAGCATGCTCACCACAAGTGAGTTTTTGAAAGAAATTAGTTATGAGCTCATCACAGGAAAGGTCAGTTTCCTGGCATCGCATTTCAAAACCACATCATTAGGTGAGTGGTTGTAGGATTCAGCAATACCACCAGCCTCTAGTTGTGTGATTTTCTGAATTTAAATCTTAGCCCGTCAAGGAGATGAGTGTGGAGCCTTAAACTCGCCTTCTGACCTTCCCTCACTTGGAATGGTTTATCCTCAGTATTTTGTTACTGAGACAACAAGGCGTCCAGAGGAGGGCACACAGGCACTAGTATGGAGGGCTTCCGCTCAGCCACGACTTAGTGGTGTGACCTTGAGAGAGATGCTGCCTCCCCGGATCTCAGTTTTCTAGTATGTCAAATGGAGATAGAATGATCCCATCCTGCCTGCTCTGAGCATTATGGAGGTCAAGAGAGATACACATGTGAAAGCATGTAAATCGTAAGCACGATACAAACGAGGGTGGCTCTGGCTTTAGAGATAGTGCCGCGGACGTGACGCGGACGTGGCCAAGTATACACTCAGCCGTGGAAAGCTGGCAGACTGACAAATCTTGATGAGAACCCAGCTTAAGGGCCCAGTTTAGAGACTGATACAAATGTATTGTTCCTTGCAATCTTCTTATCCCCACTTTATTATGTAATAGGTGATGACCTGGACAAGCTGCTAGACAAAATGCAACAGAGAAGAGGAGAGAGTGTGGTTACCCCTTTCAATGGCGATCTTAACGAGTGTGTGTCAGCTCAGGAGGCTGCCGCTATGATCCCCACGCAAAACCTGGGTAACGTCACCTCAGACCAAAAGGAGGAAATAGAAGCTAAGTCATTCTGAGGGTTTTGAGGTCTTGTGTTTAGAGTCACAGACTGTGACAGGCTTTTCCTCATTATCTACATGATAAATATGGCTCAAATTAAAAATGCCTTATGATGGGGTCTGGATCCAGCACCTTGTTCTTAGTAGATGTCTCCTAGAATTAAAATCAAAGTTGAAGACTTTATGGTAAGCCGACTCTCTCTCTCTCTTTTTTTTTTTTTTCCTCAAAATTTCTGGGGTCCTTGGTGTACTTTCCTTAGCTCCACCAGCTATGCCCAGAGAGCTGTTGGTGCTCTCTGAGGGCTACAAAGAACTGCTTGAAAGAATGTAGAATGCAGTCCATGCAGGGCTCCTGGCTCTCCACAGCCTTCATTAACTCTCTGACATGTAAAACACACATCATCTCAGGGGTAGCAGGGCATCCCTGGCAGATAGCACAGCAATACCAGGACATCGTCTGCCCTACAAGCTTCCAGGATGCAAAAAGGGAGAGTGGGAGGGGAGCCTGGGTGGCTCAGTCAGTTAAGCATTCAACTCTTGATTTCGGCTCAGGTCATGATCTCAGGGTCCTGGGATCGAGCCCTGCATCTGGCTCCCTGCTCAGTGGGGAGGCTGCTGGAGATTCTCTCCCTCTTCCTCTGCTCCTCCCCACGCCCCAGCCCTGGCACACTCTCACTAAAATAAATAAATAAATAAATATGTTTTTTAAAGGGGAGGATGGGGGCACCTGGATGACTCAGTCAGTTAAGCCTCTGCCTTCAGCTCAGGTCCTGATCCCAGCATCCTGGGATCAAGCCCCATGTCAGGCTCCCCACTCAGCAGGCAGGCTGCTTCTTCCTCTCCCTCTGCCTCTCTCTCACTCTCTCTAAAATATATAAATAAAAATCTGAAAATAAATAAATGAAAAGGGGTGATGGTGGGAGCAGGACTGGGGAGTTCCATCATTAGATTGGATTCCTTTATGTTCAGATTTCTTCCCCAATTCCCCCATTTGATAAGGACAACATAGGAGAGGACCGAAAAAAGAGAATAAGACAAAGCGTAGACATCCATAAAGCTGCTGCTGACAGCCTTCTAGCCTTCCCTTAATAGGAGTGTGTCTTTTATATATTAGGGTTGCCTCAGCAATAAAAGTAGCATGGCTTGGCATTAGCTTAGTCATAAATTCAAATGCATGCAATATTTTTTTTAAGTAGGCTCCATGCCCAGTGTGAGCCCAACATAGGGGTTGAACTCACCACCCTGAGTTCAAGACCTGAGCTGAGATCAAGAGTCAGATGCTTAACCAACTGAGCCGCCCAGGTGCCCCCACAAGAAAATTTTTTTACTTCTACACTTTATTTGATGATAAAGCAATCACCTGGATGATCTAAAATGTGTTCATATTATTTTTGAATTATTAACAAAGTTAGAATTTAAAAATTCTCAGGGTACTTACAGATTTCCACGTTCATGTCCTTGATTCCCTGTCTAGGAAACGTTACTTAAAGATATATTAACAGTTCTGGGCGCCTGGGTGGCTCAGTTGGTTAAGCGACTGCCTTCGGCTCAGGTCATGATCCTGGAGTCCCGGGATCGAGTCCTGCATCGGGCTCCCTGCTCAGCGGGGAGTCTGCTTCTCCCTCTGACCCTCTTTCCTCTTGTGTTCTCTGTCTCTCATTCTCTCTCTCTCAAATAAATAAAATCTTTAGAAAAAAAGATATATTAAAAGTTCCTCGAAGTTCAAAATTTGCTACGTTAAGTTCTTCAAAGTTATGCTATCATCCAGGTTAGTCCCCCCCATCTAACCTATGACATGAAAGAAATAATAGCCTATCAAAAGACAGATTTATTTTCATTGGTAATCTTTGTGGGTCAAAAACCATTCTACTATAGAAGTTGCAGCTTTAGGCTTCTCTAGTGGGTTCTCTCAGCCACTTGTATAACTCTCCACTAACTGTCAGGGTTCCCTGTGGCTAGGGTACTCTGACCACCGTCTTTACTTTGGCCACATTGCAATTTGATTTTTTTAAAGATTTATTTATTTATTTGACACAGAGAGAGAGAGAGAGAGAACAAACAGGGGGAGCGGCAGGCAGAGGGAGAGGGAGAAGCAGACTTCCCGCTGAGCAGGGAGCCCGATGTGGGGCTCAATCCCAGGACCCTGCTATCATGACCTGAGCTGAAGGCAGGCACTGGATGAGCCACTCAGGCGCCCTGTGCAGTTTGATTTTAGAAACATTAATTAGTGCAGGTTAATTGGGGCCTTGTGTGTTCCAGTCAAACTTTCACCTGTGTTCCTGATAAAAAGCAGCCTCGTAAAGGAGTATTAAATGTTGCCTGCTCAAGGATTCATCTAAGCCTGTCTAGTTAATTGTGTGTGTGTGTGTGTGTGTGTGCATGCACACGCATGTATAAGATTGATTGCTTGGTTATAACTTGTAATAAAAAGCCACTGGCATGTTTAGAGGGTCTGGGCAATGTTCTTCTAATGCATCACCTCTCGAGTAACCAGCTGGCCCTGTTATGAGCCAGGTCTCTTCAGATAATACAGGAGTCAGCCCTGGAGTTGGCCACAACCACCTACCACTGCCAGGCCATGAGCACTGGCAAGTCAAGTGGGAAGAAAGGTGAAGGGGTATCTCTGTGACCTGTGTTATACAGTCCCTGGGGAGAAGAATTTCAAATCAAATGTTGAAACTGACATTTTGGAAAGGAAATGTTTACTGTGGTGCTGTCCAGAAAAGTTCAAAGGAATTCAGCATTAGTATGGTTACAGCATCAACTCCTTCCCTGAATTCGGTCTGGGCTTGGGCACCTAACCTGTGCTGATAGTCCTAAAGAAAACTGGAAACTCTTGTTTCCCCTTTCCAGAGATGGGGAAGTCCCAGCTCCCACTGTGAGAGTGTAGTCTGTCCCGACATTTCTGGGTGGGGGAGGGGTGTTGGGTAGTGACCTATGAGACGATCCGTTGATTTTAAAAGAATACATTTGTGGGGCGCCTGGGTGGCTCAGTTGTTAGGCGTCTGCCTTCGGTTCGGGTCATGATCTCAGGGTCCTGGGATCGAGCCCCCATCGGGCTCCCTGCTCCGCGGGAAGCCTGCTTCTCCCTCTCCCACTCCCCCTGCTTGTGTTCCCTCTCTCACTGTGTCTTTCTCTGTTAAATTAATAAATAAAATCTTTAAAAAAAAAAAGAATACGTTTGTAAAATTACCACATCCACTCTTGATCACATCCTTTCAGCCAAGTTTTCAGAGAAAATAAGCAAATCTATTAACATCCAACAGAGAGTGAGAATAGAATGGTTGGTATAGAGCATTACTGTGTATGTATGTTATGTGTCCCCCATATGGATTCATAGTGGCCATCAACAGAAGTGAATTAACCTTGTTCTTATGACTTTTTTTATTTTAGATTTAGATAATGAAACCTTCCAAATTTACCAACCACAGCTAACGGTTGCCAGAAAACTCTTATCCCAGGTGTGTGCTATAGCAGACAGCGGCAGCCAGAGCCTAGACCTCGGCCACTTCAGCAAAGTGGACTTTATCATCATTGTCCCACGATCGGAGGTTCTGGTCCAGCAAACTCTTCAACGGATTCGACAATCAGGTGAGACTGAACTTTCAAAGAAGACCCTACAGCGATCCAGCTTTAGATTCCCTCTGCCTCTTGCTTTTGCTTAATCCAAATGTTTATAGGACGATTCCACCCTTTTTTACAGTAATACAAAATCAGAAGAGCACTTTAAACATTATTTCAAATTTATCTGTAAGTTTTCCCTCAAAGTACTCTGACCTTTTTCCCTCCTAGGTCAAGGGTAAATCGATGTGCATGTTTGCCTGATACTGTTAAGTCTGTGATGTAATTGGTAGACTAGAAACTGGTCGTTCATTTATGAAGAGAAATTTTCTCAAGTCAGGGATAGCCCTGCATGGGGTGATGGGGTCTGTGCCACCTGAGCTCCTTCTATGGCTTGGATAGGTCACATTCCCATATGTGGCTTCTTAGATATTTAGCACACTACCAGCACATTTTCAAATTAGAAACCAGATCACCATCCCCCATGTGAACAATGATAACACCTCCTTAGAAAAATACAAAGTTGTGGGCACCTGGGTGGCTCAGTTGGTTGAGCATCCAACTTTTGATTTCAGCTCAGATCTTGATCTCAGGGTGTGAGTTCAAACCCTGCTTTGGGCTCCACACTGGGCATGGAGCCTATTAGAATTTCTCCTAATGACTTTCTAGAATAGGTATGGAAGAAAAAACATTTTTCCCGGAAAATGGAAAAAGGTAGGGAGCAAAAATTTTAGAAGTCTGTGGTAAATAATATCCTTTCCAAACATAAAATTTGCCTAGAATTAGAAGATGCAATAAATAATTCAGAAAACTGGGACAGCTGAAAACGTTTGCCTTTGTAAGCTAGGTTTGAAAAGGAAATTACAAATGTCAAGCTGCTTCTGAGTACCTTAGCTGAGAGAAACACACACACACACACACACACACACACACACACACACACACACACAGGTTTTAACTGGAGGATAAATCTTTTTGCCACAGTAAAAATTTTTATTTTCGGGGTGCCTGGGTGGCTCAATCATTGGGCATCTGCCTTCAGCTCAGGTCATGATCCCAGGGTCCTAGGATCGAGCCCCACGTCGGGCTTCCTGCTCGATGGGAAGCCTGCTTCTCCCTCTCCCACTCCCCCTGCTTGTGTTCCCTCTCTCCCTGTCTCCCTCTCTCTGTGTCAAATGAGTAAATAAAATCTTTTTTTTTTTAAATGTATTTTTCAATATATTTGAAAACAAGAAGAAAAATTCAAGAGCTTAAAAAATAGTTTATATGTAAAAAAATGTAGTTTATATGTTTCATACCTATGATACAATGCTCCTTAAACTTTAGTACACATATAAATCACATGCGGATCTTGTTAAAATGCAGGTTCCTCTTAGTGGGCCTGGGCGAGCTCATTTCTTTTTTTATTAATTGAGGTATAATTGACGTATAACTTTGTATTAGTTTCAGGTATATAGCATAATGATTTGATAATTGTATATATTGTGAAATGATCACCACAATTAGTCTGGCTAACATCTGTTACCATACATAGTTGCAGAATTTTTTTTCTTTTTCATTTCTTGTGATGAGGACTTTTAAGATTTACTCTCTGAGCACCTTTCCAGTATGCGATACAGTAAATTGTTAACTATAGTCACCGTACTGTACCTTACATTGCCAGGACTTATTTATTTTACAGCTAGAAGTTTGTACCTTTTGACCACCTTCACCCATTCCCCACTACCCCATCCAGCAACCATCAATCTCCTCTCTGTATCTGTGAGCTTCTTTTCTGTTGTTTTTTAGATACCACATGTAAGTGAGATCATATGGTATTTGTCTTTCTCTGTCTGACTTATTTCAGATTCTACATTTCTAACAACCTCCCAGGGGATACCAGTGCTATTGGTGGGAGGACCACACTTTGAGTAGCATACTCGAAAAGAAATCTTCCATTGTTAGTTCCATGAGCCAAATGAGCTGAGAGACAATAGATTTTTCCCTCTTTGCTTGTGACTGATACATGTAAAGTCTTTCCATACCTTCTCAAGGCCCAAGTGCCTGGGAAACAGTGCAATATTTTTGTAGCCTCTAAAATTCTGAATGACAAGTTGCAAAATGACCTATTATAAATATTGACTTATAGATGATTAGCCGGAGAAAGTCAGATGCCTTCTCTTTAGAGCTCACCAGAGTGAGTTCTAGGCTTTCTCAGCTACTGGCCATTTCTGCATTTCTCTCTGCTCCCATTGTGGGAAATGGATAGGCTATACTTGTAACAAACACTCACCAGATTTTTTTTTTATGGATTTTTTACTTCCTTACCATGGAGGGAGTGCCTTCTCTTATAGGTGTTTTATTTCTACCAATTGGCCTTTGTGACCTTCCTGAGTTTGTGATCTGATATCTGAAATCATGCTTGAGCAAACACATCATAGCACCTGTTTCAAGTGGTGAAATCATCCATGGTCAGCAGTTGTGCTCTCTCCAGAGCCTTTTCCTGAAATAACCTCTTGGTGACCTGTACTTTCACCTTTCTTAATAAATGCAAGACCCTAAATAAAACCCTGCATTTTTGACAGATGAAGAAATTGTACGGGTCCTTCTTTTGTCCTTCTCACTGCCTTTTTTTCTAAAGTGAGAGCTGTAAAAGCAATCACTTCTATATATACAAAAATAACTTTGTTCATTTTATTATAAAAAAATTAGTTGCATTCTTTATTTTAAAAAATAGAAGAACCAAAGTAGGAAAATTTAAACATTTATAATACCACTATTCAAGGATAACCACTGTTAAAATCCAGGTGTTAACAAATGACTTAATACCTAGCAGGCTTCTTCTCTGCCTGTGTCTGTTTTTTCACCTGACATTATAGTTTGCACATTTTTCTATATCACTAAAAGTTTTTGTAAGCGTCATTTCTAATAAATATGTAGTATTCCACATCATAATGGCACCAAAATTTATTTGCTTTAATATTTAAACAGCTTCATATTCTTGGAACACATAACAATTGATAGTAGAAGAGCAAGCACATTTAAGGTGTAAAGAGAAATTGTCCACAGCAGAGTAGTAAGCAGGCATTATCCATGAACGGAACTCAACATCAGAGCTATGCAAGCAGGAAGGATTCTCAAGAAATCATCTGAATCAGTTTCCTTCTATTTCACTATGTTACTCTATAGGAGAGCTTCATTTGAATGAAGAGCTGGAGGGAGGAAGAGGTGGGTATAGAGGGGAAACCAGTGTCCAAGTGCTCTGCTTTCTGGTTCTATTTGCCTTTCCCTAAAGGAAGCGTTTCAGCAGCTAGTTGGCCAGGAAAAGCACCTGGCAGGGAGAAGTAGCCAGGGCATGCAGAAAGGCCACATCCTTGGCAGCCCTTGTGTAGCTGAAAGAAAAGGTGAAAACAGAAACCATCACATTGTGCAGACTCAGCTCTAAGGCAAAGAATGTGATACCTCAGCTCACATTCTAATTAAGGAAGGGAGGCAGAGAGGAAAAAAAGAAAAGAAAAAGAAAACATTATGGAAGGAATTTGTTTTTTGTTTTTTGTTTTTTTTTTTTTTTTTTTTTTTTTTTAAAGATTTTATTTATTTGAGAGAGAGAGAATGAGAGATAGAGAGCATGAGAGGGAAGAGCGTCAGAGGGAGAAGCAGACTCCCCGCTGAGCAGGGAGCCCGATGTGGGACTCGATCCCGGGACTCCAGGATCATGACCTGAGCCGAAGGCAGTCGCTTAACCAACTGAGCCACCCAGGCACCCGAATTTGTTTTTTGTTTTTTAAAGATTTTATTTATTTATTTGACAGAGAAAGACACAGCAAGAGAGGGAACACAAGCAGGGGGAGTGGGAGAGGGAGAAGCAGGTTTCCTGCGGAGCAGGGAGCCCGATGCGGGGCTCGATCCCGAGACCCTGGGATCATGACCTGAGCCGAAGGCAGACGGTTAACGACTAAGCCACCCAGGCGCCCCTATGGAAGGAATTTGAAGGTTTAAAAATGAAATGAAAGGGATTGAACATTTTTAAGTTTGTCCAAAATGGATTTGTAACTGCTGGAATGATCAATGGAGAAGCAGCATAAGGAATTTTTAGACTATAGGAAATACTTCTGTCTTAATGTCATTTTTAACAGCTTTTATGTGGTAGTGTAATTCTTTTAATTCTAAGGAGACCCCAAATTCTATAAATTGGAACACAAGGGTAGCAGTGTGATCAAAATGCCACTTTCAATTCAAGGTGGTTGGGGTGACAAAAGGAAGTATTAGTGATTGTCCATATTTTCCACCTTTGAAAATGGTGTCTGTGGGGGTCCCCAGTGAATGGGAGCAGATTGGACAGTTTCTGGTCTTCCTTGTTTTATCATGCTCAGGGAAGTGACACAAATTTGATGCCTCAGCACATGCCTGATTATATAAGAAACAGAAATATTTCTGTCTGCTGATATGTGGGTAGCTTTTTCTATCCATACAGAAGTAAAGAGGTTTTAAGGAAGTGGGAGAGATTAGAAGGGGAAGTGAAGAGATAGTGGAAGCCATTTTCACTTTCTAAAATAGATTTTCTTGGTCTCATCAACCTCATACCACCTTGTTAGTCACCTAAAATTTATTAGAAAAAAACTATTTATTGGGCAATGACAGGCAGCAGGGAACAGGATCCCAGAGAAGAAAGTACTAGGAAGCTACTCTGTCCTGAGTTGGAACAGGGGAGCACTAGAGATTCATTTGTACAAAGACAACAAGTACCTAAAGGTAACATTCTTAAAATCAGTTTCCAACCATGTAGTTAGCTGCCCAGTGCCCAACCTGGTTTGTAGATGTTGGTATTTGGCTCCCAGCCTCCGCCTCCCAACCTGCCATTACCTAGAGGTGCTGCCTATCCATCCAATATCCTAGCTTCTCAGGACCTTAAGCTCCTCACTCATCCATACTCTTCTGCAACCGCCTGCTCCATAATCATATCCCAGACCCTGCTGGATCCCAGAATCATCCATTCCAATGTCCCCAATGCCAGCCCACAGACTTTCTTCCTACATACTCACAGTGTTGGGCACTATAGGGGAAGAAAGTCAACCCTTCCAGCTGATGCCATCGTAAACTCTTTTTCAGCTCTCTAGTTGGATCTCTCCCATTCCCCATAGTGGCTGGCTACTATAGACTCTGTTTCATCAAAACTTAAGTCTTCATCCTTCTCTCTTAGCAAACAACCATGCCATGGACTCCTCCCCTTCCCCACCCCCCAAAGAAGAAAACGTCAGATAACAACATCCTGCTTCCAAATCTAAGAACCTAACCGCATACACACCTACCTTTTCCCCTTCCCTCCTGATCAGGGAAAGAGCTCTATGTAAGCCTGACTCTCCCACCTTCTCATTCTCATGGACCTCACACTACTGATTATCTCGTAACTTCCTGGGGCTCGTTTCATCCATTTAAACCTGCTTCCACTCTCTCAAAGATGAAACAAGACTCTGTTAGTCCAACCTAACCCTCCAGCTCACCTTCCTCTGGTTAACTGCCAAGCTTACTGAGAGAGTTGTCTATTGTTATCTTGTTTCCTCAGCCCCTACTCTCTCCTCAACACTCCTCAACACCCATCAGCCTCCACTTCTCACCCCCACCCTTTTAGGACTCTCACCACTGTTACCAATGACCTTTTCAAGCCTTATCTGAACTCTTGATAGCACAGGTGACCTCCATCACTTCCTTTAAACACTGCAGTTCCTTTGGCTTCCAAGACATTCTTACTCAGCTTTTCTTCCACACCCTCAGGCACCCAACTACCCCCTGCAGTGCTCCAACCCCCCCCCCCACCCACCCAGGGCACTCAAAGCCCTGTTGTGGCTGTGGGTTTGTTAGTGCTCTTTCTCCACAACTAGAAAAGTAAAATAGGAAACATCTCTGTCTATGGATGGCACAGCAGACACTTAATAAATATTTGTCAAACTGAATTTTTGTAATGTTTTGTTGAATTTTAAGTTAAAATCTATTTTAAAAGGAACCCATCGAAGCAGTATTTGAGATTTGGTAGTCCTCTGGCAAAAACAAATTTGGTTATTAAAACCATATTTCATATAATGATAAATTATTGAACATTACTAATTACATTGAAACTAATGATGTACTACTATATGTTGGCTGATTCAATTTAAATAAAAAATGGGAAAAAAACATATTTCAAGAAATCTACTTTGGCTATAAGTAAAGGCCTTCAATGTGTATGTATTAGGTGTGTCTGTCAGTCACACAGGGCTCTGAAGTCGTATCTATGTGTTCAGAACACTGTTCTTGTACAGGTCTAGTGCTGCTTTCTTCCTTCACCCAAATAAACTACCCAGCAGTAGAGATTCACACAGACAAGTCTGCACCAAACCCAGATTAAAGAATTCCCTCCAGGAGGAGGACAGAAGGGAACCAGCTGGGCCACCAAGAGACAAAGGAACCCAGAGCACTGAAAACAATCAGTGGGGATTTTAACCAGCTATTTCAATTGGAGGTTATTTATCTGCTGAAAAGAGATTGCCAGGGTGAAGGAATGCCCATTGTTATCATAATACTTAAAAATTCAGCATGCTCGGGGCGCCTGGGTGGCTCAGTCGTTAAGCGTCTGCCTTCGGCTCAGGTCATGATCCCAGAGTCCTGGGATCGAGCCCCACATCAGGCTCCCTGCTCAGCGGGGAGCCTGCTTCTCCCTCTCCCACTGCCCCCGCTTGTGTTCCCTCTCTCACTGTGTCTCTCTTTGTCAAATAAATAAATAAAATCTTAAAAAAAAAAATTCAGCATGCTCTAATGAATTAATATTTTCTTGATTTTCATATTCTTTTAAGCAGTACAATCATTTTTGCATACCAAAACTTTGGAGAAATAAATTCCATCCAAAAAGAAGGTGAACAGCTAAAATTGAGAGTAGTTGTATTTTTCTTTGGAATATCTTCTTGATGAGAAGAGCAAGAAATAAAAATTAGAAATAAAAAATTTAGAAATAAAATTCTGTGTTAAAAAACATCAAGGGATAAGAACATACAAGTCAGGGGCGCCTGGGTGGCTCAGTTGGTTAAGCGTCTGCCTTCAGCTCAGGTTATGATCCTGGGATCCTGGGATCGAGCCCTGCTTCAGGGAGCCTGCTTCTCCCTCTCCTTCTGCCCCTCCCCACTGCTCGGGTGCTCTTTCTCTCTCTCTCTCAAATAAATAAATAAAATCTTTTGAAGGAAGGAAGGAAGGGAAGCAAGGAAGGAAGGAAGGGAAGGAAGGGAAGGAAGGAAGGAAGGAAGGAGGGAAGGAGGGAGGGAAGGAAGGAAGGAAGGAAGGAAGGAAGGAAGGAAGGAAGGAAGGAAGGAAGGAAGGAAAAAAAAAAAGAATGTACAAGCCAGATGCTTTGTTCTCTCCAAACAAACAGCAGCGTAGTGGGACATTGGTTTGAGTACTGGGTCATCTTTAATGATATCTAGATGTTTCAGATTTCCCTGATCATTATCAGTTTGATGTGATATTCAGGCTGATTAGCTACTTCTAGTGATGGATGCTGGCCACTCATTCAGACTTTCCATCTTTGTGGAAAGGCGTTTGACATTGGTGCTTATAGGGTATTATGGACTTGGTGTATATGTTCTTTTTTTAAATTTTTTTATTAACATATAATGTATTATTTGTTTCAGGGGTACAGGTCTGTGATTCATCAGCTTTACACAATTCACAGCATTCACCATAGCACATACCCTCCCCAATGTCCATCACCCAGCCACCCCATCCCTCCCACCCGCCTCCACTCCAGCAACCCTCAGTTTGTTTCCCAAGATTAAGAGTCTCTTATGGTTTGTGTCCTTCGCTGTTTTTGTCTTGTTTGATTTTTCCCTCCCTTCCCCTATGATCCTCTGTCTCGTTTCTCAAATTCCTCATATCAGTGAGATCATATGATATTTGTCTTTCTCTGATTGACTTATTTCCCTTAGCATAATACCCTCTAGTTCCATCCACGTCATTGCAAATGGCAAGATTTCATTTTTTGATGGCTGCATAATATTCCATAGTATATATATATATACCACATCTTCTTTATCCATTCATCTGTTGATGGACATGTAAGCTCTTTCCATAGTTTGGCTATTGTGGACATTGCTGCTATAAACAGTGCAGTGCACATGCCCCTTCGGATCACTACATTTGTATCTTTGGGGTAAATACCCAGTAGTGCAACTGCTGGCTCATAGGGTAGCTCTATTTTCAACTTTTTGAGGAACCACCATACTGTTTTCCAGAGTGGCTGCACCAGCTTTCATTCCTACCAACAGTGTAAGAGGGTTCCCCTTTCTCTGCATCCTTGCCAACATCTGTCATTTCCTGACTTGTTAATTTTAGCCATTCTGACTGGTGTGAGTGGTATCTCATTGAGGTTTTGATTTGTATTTCCCTGATGCCGAGTGATGTTGAGCACTTTTTCATGTGTCTATTGGCCATTTGGGTGTCTCCTTTGAGAAATTTGTGTTCATGTCTTCTGCCCAGTTCTTGATTGGATTCTTTTTCTTTGGGTGTTGAGTTTGGTAAGTTCTTTATAGATTTTGGATACTAGCCCTTTATCTGATATGTCATTTGCAAATATCTTCTCCCGTTCTGTCGGTTGTCTTTTGGTTTTATTGACTGTTTCCTTTGCTGTGCAAAAGCTTTTTATCTTGATGAAGTCCCAATAGTTCATTTTTGCCTTTGCTTCCCTTGCCTTTGAGGATGTTTCTACGAAGAAGTTGCTGCGGCTGAGGTCGAAGAGGTTGCTGCCTGTGTTCTCCTCAAGGATTTTGATGGATTCCTGCCTCACATTTAGGTCTTTCATCCATTTTGAGTCTATTTTTGTGTGTGGTGTAAGGAAATGGTCCCGTTTCATTCTTCTGCATGTGGCTGTCCAGTTTTCCCATGGTGTGTATGTTCTTGGTTTTATTCTCCTTCAAGACCCTTGGATGGTAGAAAAATTGCTGCTTCCCCTTTAAAGGTTTTAGACTCATGGCCTCAGAAGACATGATGTTGTTTCTCTTTAATCCCATCGAGGGGAATACAGGATAGTGCTCAAGTTTTCCTTAAGCACATCTGGCTCCTATAGCCTTCAGTAAAGAGAAGGGGGTGCAAATGGCAATAATCAGGCTGCTTGAAGTCCTTGGCCATCCAAGAAGTTTCCTCTCCAGGGATGTGTCAACTTGGTTATTTCCATGGAAGATGTTCACGACTGAGGCATGGCCTCTGGTGCCCCCCAACTGCAGATTAATCACCTTTAGGGAACACAGGGCTTCCCAACCACCACTGGCTCTGTTCTAGAACTCAGTGAGTTGCAAAATAAGAAGAGTTACTAATGCCTTCTAACTTCTCATTCATGTTAAGAGTAAGGTTTATTATTTAAGCAGACATGGCCCTGAATCTCTCAGGGCTACTACCATCAGTACCCCCTATATAACTGTGATAAAGAAGTTATCAAGAAGACGGAAAGGGACCTTTCTCAGACCAGCCTTTTCTTAGCACTTCTGACCATTTTCAGATTCCCCACCTCTGTGCATGTTTTTGAAAAACAAAACAAAATATGAAGGGTAAACCAGGAGCTAGTGAAACATTATTTATATTAGGTTAGAAGAGATACAGATGAGATAACTTTAAATCCTTATAGATGAATTATGAATTAAAAATTAAGTTAAAATGGGAAAAAACTTAAAATTGAATGCAAACAAAAATAAATGAACCTAACTTCATATCCTAACTTCATGTCAAATTAATAACATAGTCACACACCAAAAATAATTAATTGAAATATTTTTTAATATTTTTTTTATTTATTTGACAGAGAATGATACAGCGAGAGAGGAACACAAGCAGGGGGAGTGGGAGAGGGAAAAGCAGGCTTCCCGCGGAGCAGGGAGCCCGATGCAGGGTTCGATCCCAGGACCCTGGGATCATGACCTGAGCCGAAGGCAGATGCTTAACCAACTGAGCCACCCAGGTGCCCCTAATTCAAGTATTTTTAACACAGTTTTCTTATTGTATACTCTCAATGTGTTGTATCCTAAGAGCACAAAAAATTGAAAATGAATTTTGAATTTTTTTAAAAGATTTTTATTTATTTTTTTAAAGATTTTATTTATTTATTTGAGAGAGAGAGAATGAGAGATAGAGAGCACGAGAGGGAAGAGGGCCAGAGGGAGAAGCAGACTCTCTGCTGAGCAGGGAGCCCAATGCAGGGCTCAATCCCAGGACCCTGGGATCATGACCTGAGCCAAAGGCAGACACTTAATGACTGAGCCACCCAGGCGCCCCTGAATTTTGAATTTTAACCCATATATTGTTGAGAGTGGTGTTGATAATTTTAAAACTATCGGCTCAGTCGTTCAGCGTCTCCCTTCGGCTCAGGTCATGATCCCAGGGTCCTGGGATCGAGTCCCACGTCGGGCTCCCTGCTCGGCGGGAAGCCTGCTTCTCCCTCTCCCACTCCCCCTGCTTGTGTTCCTGCTCTCGCTGTCTCTCTGTCAAATAAATAAATAAAATCTTTAAAAAAAAAAAGACTATCTCATGTATATCACAGGGTAGAGCAAATGAGTAAACATTTTAATGTTGTTGAGCACCAGGGTTCTCACATGAAAGAAGGGAGCCTCAAATATGGAATGGGGAAAAGGAATATTCCTTTTTAGATTTAAATTGGATTTAAGTATGAACTCATAATTTGAAAAAAATTAAAAATGTTTCCTAACTCTGTGCACTGAAAGATCTTAAAAATAGTGACATCTCAGGGACACCTGGGTGGCTCAGTCAGTTAAGCATCTGCCTTTGATTGAGGTCCTGATCCCAGGGTCCTGGGATCGAGTCCCTCATCGGGCTCCTTGCTCAGGGGGGAGCCTGCTTCTCCCTCTGCCTGCCACTCCCCCTGCTTGTGCTCTCTCTCTCTCTCTCTGTGTCAAATAAATAAATACAATCTTTAAAAAAAATAGTGACATCTCAGTATCAGTATGTACACTTACCATCTAGATAGATCTTGGCTTATAAATACCATTCTCCACTGTCTCAGCTCTGAGGTGGGAACAGTCTGGAATCTTGTTGTATCAGAAAGTGAGAAAGTACTCCAAGACTGATGGGGACATTTCAAAAGGACATAGCAGCCTGTTCGAAGGGGCTTTTACTAGCCAAATTTGGTAATTTTGAGTATCAAAAGGAACGATGCTAATGGATTATAACCTACTGAATTTAAAAAAAGAAAATCCATGAGTCCTTAAGTAATACTAAAAAAAAAAAAAAAAAAAATCAAAGGGGCAGGAGATGTGAGGGGTTGGGGGCAAACCCTTCTTTATAAAAGAGTACTAGCTAATAAATGTAGAAAAATATATAGAATTAGAAAATCTCTATTTTGCATTACCAGTGTAATTACTAATTATGACCAGTATCATCAAGAGATACTAAAATCATTACATAGGGGCACCTGGGTGGCTCTGACTGACTGAAATCAAGAGCATCCGACTCTTGATTTGGGCTCAGGTCATGATCTCAGGGTCCTGGAATCCAGCCACACCTCAGACTCTGGGCTCAGTGGGGAGTCTGAGGATTCTCTGTCTCCCTCTTCCTCTGCCTCTCCCCCCCCATGTATGCACGTTCTCTCTCTCTCAAATAAATAAATAAATCTTTAAAAAATAAATAAAATTATTAAGTAAAATGTCATTTGGGAAAAAATATGCACAGTCTCAAAATGTCATCCCACATATTAAAAATTACACGAAGGAAAATGTGTCTTTACAATGGAGAGATTTGCCAGTAGGCATTACCATAACCAAATAATCAAACTTTGCCCTCTCCAGTTATAGGACAGATTGACATTATGAGCAAAGGGAAGTAAACAATGTCACCTGTGAGGTGTCATTCCAAAAATGTTTAACCTGAGTCTTATCACAAGGACACTTCAGATTATATGGCATTGTACAAAAGAAGCTGCATTTAAAAAAAAGCAAGGAAAAGTCCAAAAAGAAAAAAAAGGTAGGGGGCTCTTTTAATTATGAATAAAGAAACATGGTAACCAAGTGCAATGCTTAATTCTTGATTAGATCCTAGATCTAAAAAGAAAAAGAAAAAACACAACCCTGGGACAATTAGTGAAACTCAGATGGGGGTTGGTATTAGAGAATATTATATCAGTGTTAGTTTAATTCCTAGGAGATAATGAAGTTATGTAGGAAACTGCCTTTGCTTTACTTATTAAATACATATTGAAGTATTTAGGGGTGAATATTATGATATGTTATTACCAAATTATTCAGCAATAACTAACAATAATAAAAAGTAATAAAGAGAAAAAGCAAATGCAACAAAATATTAACAACTGGTGAATCTAATTGAAGGGTATTGCATTGATCTTTTCTATAGTATTCAAAATAGAAAATGAGGGGAAAATAGTCACTTTTCATTGATGATATATCCATCAGATAGAATTTAGTATAGTTATTGTTTTCAAATAGTTTCTAAACCATGGATATTTTCATTCTTCCCTTTTAAGAAATTTTAAATATTGAATAAATCAAATTTATAAAATTTATAAAAGATATTATAAATCACAATATAACAAACATTTATGTACCCATTAAAATAAGGAACACTGGACTCTTATTTCCCTCCCTGATGTTAATGTTTTTTTTTCTTTCAAAGGTAACCATTATTCTGAATTTTCTGTTTATTGTTCACTTGTTTTATTTACAGTTTTGCTAACTCCTAAACATTATATATTAACCTATATTATATTAGTTATATTAATATATAAACAATAACACTCCTAAACAATATATTGCTAAATTTCAAATCCTTTAGACCTTTTGTAAATGGAATCTATGCATGTGTCTGAAATTTGCTTTTTACACTCAGTGTTACATCCCTGAGATTGATCCTACTGATATGTGTAACTGTAATTCATTCATTTTACTGCTTTTTAGTAATCACACATTTAAAAAAAATCAGTTTACTACTGATAGACATTTGGGTTCTTTCTAGTTTTTTACTTTTTCAGATGTGCTGGTACACAAATAAAAGAGTTTTTCTGAAAGTAGAATTGTTGTGGCATAGGTTATATATATTTTAAATTTTACCAAATAATGCTAAATTTTTTTCCAAAGTGGTTATATTTACATTCCCATCAGCAATGTATGTGTTTCAGTTGCAAATATTTGTTTGGTCATGCTTCTTTAAGATTTTTTTTATTTTAAAATAATTTTAGATCTATAAAAAAAGTCGTAAAAACTGTACAAGGAATACATTAATGAAATTAATGCCACTTATGATAGCATCAAAAAGAATGAAATTCCTAGGAACATATTTGACAAAATAAGTGTAAAACTTAGAAAATATTGTTGAAAGACATTAAAGAAAACCTAAATAAATTGAAAGACATGCTATGTTCATGAATTGGAAGGCATTATTAAGATGGCAATATTCATTAAATGGATCTACAGATTCAGTGCATTCCCTGTCAAAAGCCCAGATGGCTTCTTTGCAGAAATTAACAAGCTGACCCTAAAACTCATACAGTACAAAGCTGCAGTAATCAAGACACTGTGATACTGGCATAAAGATAGACCTATAAATCAATGGGATAGAACTGAGAGAGTCCAGAAATAAATCCTCCTAATGTGTGGTCAACTGAATTTTGACCACCATGCCAAGACCATTCAATGGGGAAAGAATCTTTTCAACAAATGGTGGGGGGCAACTGGATATACATATACAAAAGAATAAATTTGCACTCCCACCTCACAAACAAAAAGTAACTCAAAATAAGTCAAAAACTTAAATATAAGAGCTAAAACTAAAAATTCTTAGAAGAAAACATGGGTAAACATGTAAAAATCTTCATGACTCTGGATTAAACAATGATTTCTTATATTTGACTCCAAAACACAAACAATAAAAAGATAAACTGGACACAATCAAAAAAAATTTTTTTTAAAGATTTTATTTATTTATTTGAGAGAGAGAGAGAGAGAAACAGTATGAGAGGGGAGAAGGTCAGAGGGAGAAGCAGGCTCCCCGCTGAGCCGGGAGCCTGATGTGGGACTCGATCCCAGGATTCCGGGATCATGACCTGAGCCGAAGGCAGTTGCTTAACCAACTGAGCCACCCAGGCGCCCTGGACACAATCAAAATTTAAAACATTTGTGTATCAAAGGACACCATCAAGAAAGTGAAAGGGAAATCACAGAATGGGAAAAATTATTTTTTTAAGATTTTATTTATTTATTTGAGAGACAGAGATAGAGAGCAGGAGCATGGGGAGAGAACGAGAGGGAGAAGCAGACTCCCCACTGAGCAGGGAGCCCCACATGGGCGGAACTCGATCTCAGGACCCTGGGATCATGACCTGAGCCGAAGGCAGATGCTTAACTGACTGAGCCACCCAGGCACCTCTATTTTTTTTATTTTTAAAAAGTATTTAAATTCCAGTATGTTAACATACAGTATAATATTAGTTTCAGGTATACAATATAGTAATTAAACACTTCCATACATCACCCAGTGTTCATCAGGATAAGTGCACTCCTTAATCATCTATTTAACCCATCCCCCCAACCACCTCCCTTCTGGTAACCATCAGTTTGTTCTCTATAGTCAAGAGTCTGTTTCTTGGTTTGTCTCTCTTTTTCTTTTTTTTTTCCTTTGCTCGTTTCTTAAATTCCACATATGAGTGAAATCATATGGTATTTGTCTTTGACTGATTTATTTTGCTAACCATAATACTCCCTAGGTTCACCCATGTCATTGATTTCATTCTTTTTTATGGCTGGGTAATATTCCATTGTGTATATATACCACATCTTCTTTATCCATTCATCAGTCAGTGGACATCTGGGCTGCTTCCATAATTTGGCTATTGTAGATAATGCTGCTATAAACATCAGGGTGCATGTATCCCTTTAAATTTGTATTTTTGTATTCTTTGGATAAAACCCTGGTAGTCCAATTGCTGGATTGTAGGGTCGCTCAATTTTTAACTTTTTTTTTTTTTGGTAAGATTTTATTTATTTATTTGACAGAGAGAGAGAGAGATAGTGAGAGCAGGAACACAAGCAGGGGGAGCGAGAGAGGGAGAAGCAGACTTCCCGCGGAGCAGGAAGCCCAACGTGGAGCTCGATTCCAGGACCCTGGGATCATGACCTGAGCTGAAGGCAGACGCTTAATGACTGAGCCACCCAGGCGCCCCTCAATTTTTAACTTTTTGAGCAACCTTCATACTGTTGTCCACAGTGACTGTTCCAGCTTGCATTCCCACCAACAGTGCAAGAGGGTTCCCCTTTCTCTACATCCTCACTAACACCTGTTGTTTTTGTGTTGTTAATGTTAGCCATTCTGACAGGTGTGAGGTGATATCTCATTGTAGTTTTTTTTTTAAGATTTTATTTATTTATTTATTTGAGAGAGAGAGCAAAAGCAGGGAGAGTGACAGAGGGAGAAGCAGGCTCCCCGCTGAGCAGGGAGCCAGACATGGGCTTGATCCCAGGACCCTGGGATCATGACCTGAGCTGAAGGTAGATGTTTAACTGACTGAGCCACCCAGGCACCCCTTATTGTAGTTTTGATTTGCATTTTCCAGATGATGAGTGATAATGAGCATCTTTTCTGTTGGCCATCTGTATGTCTTCTTTGGAGGAATATCTGTTCATGTGTTCTGCCCATTTTTAAATTGGATTATTCATTTTTGGTAGTGTTGAGTTTTAAAAGTTCTTTATATATTTTGGATACTAACCCTTAATCAGATAGGTCATTTGCAAATATCTTTGAAAATGGGAGAAATTCTTTGCAAATCATATATCTGAGAAGGAACATATGTCCATACCATTTAAAGGCCTATTACCACTCAATAATAAAAAGACAAATAGCCTAATTAGGTTATGTGTATAAAGGATCTGAAGAAGCATTTATCTAAAGAAAATATACGGATGACCAGTGAGCACATGAAAAGGTGCTCCACATTATTAACCAAAGGAGACATGAAAATCAAAACCACAATGAGATACTACTTCACACCCACTAGAATGGCTGTAATAAAAGAGAGACAATAACAAGTGTTGTTGAATATGTAGAGAGATTGGAACCTCATACGCTGCTGGTGGGAATGTAAATGGCATAGCCACTTTAGAAACAGTCTAGCATTTTCTCAAATGGTTAAACAATGAATTACCATGTAATAAAACAATTCCACTGCTAGATATGAAATGAGAGAGAAGTGAAAACATATGTTCACATATAAACCCGTATGCAAAAGTTTATAGCAGTATTACTCATGATAGCCAAAAAGTGGAAAGAGTCCAAATGTCCATTATGTCCATGATGAATGGATATATAAAATGTGATAATCTATACAATGGAATATTATTCAGCAATAAGAAGAAATAAAAGTATTGATGCATGCTACATGGGTGAAACTTGAAAACATTACTCCAAGTGAAAGAAGCCAGTCATACACGATCATATATTGTTATGATTCCATTTATATTAGATGTTTAGAATAAGTGAATCTGTAGAGAAAATAGATTGGTAGTTGCCTAGGGCTGGGAACTCAAGGGAGAATTGAGGAATGATGGTTAAAAGGTATGGGCTTTCATTTGGAGGCCATGAAAATATTCTAAAATTGATTGTAATGATTGTACAACTCTGTGAATATACTAAAGCTATTGAAATGTATATTACAAATGAGCAAATTGTATGTGAACGATATCTTAGTAAATTTGTCAAAAAATAGTAGAGAGTTCACATATACTCTTCACCACCTTCACTTAAAGTTGACAACTTACATAACTATAGTACAATTATTAAAACAGGAAATCAATCCTGGAACAATACTATTAGCTAAAGACCTCACCAGTTTTCCCTTAATGTCTTTTTCTGTTTCAGGATCCAATCCAGGATCCCACATTACATGTAATTATTGTGTCCTCTTTGTCTCCTACAAAAGTGACATTTCTTCAGTCTTTCATTGTTTTGCATAACCTTAACACTTTTTGGCAAATACTAGTCAGTTGTTTTGTATAAAATCTCTCAATTTGGGAATGTCTGATGGTCTCTCACAATTAGATTGAGGATATTTGTATTTGTCAAGAAGACCGCAAAAGTGATACTGTGTCCTTCTCAGTGCATGGTATCAGGGGAACATGATGTTGATATGCCTTATTATTGGTGATGTTAACCTTGATCACTTGATTAAGGTGGTATCTGCCAGGTTTCTCCATTGTAATAATTATTGTGTTCCTCTTGGTAGTTGATAAAAATATTGGGAGAATACTCTGACATTATGCTAATATACCTCCAATCATGAATTTTAGCATCTATCAGTGGATTTTGCCTACTGCTTATTGTGGTATTTGCATAATGATAACTTTGTATTTCTATCATTTTTCCTACACTTATTAGTGAAAATTCATTAATTGAATCCTTCTGTAAGGAGGAGCTCTTTCTACTCCTTTATTTATATCAGCATGGATTTGTGAACATTTATTTTATTCTATAGGTCATTTCCAACACTATCATTATTTATTTTGCTCTCAAGTTTTCTACTTTGGCCATTGGAAGCCCTTTTGGGTAGACTCTTTTGTCTTTTTTTAAGACTATTTTTTTTAGAGCAGCTTTAGGTTCCCAGCCAAATTGAAGGGAAGGTATGGAGATTTCCCATATACTCCTTGCCCCCACATATGCATAGCCTCTCCCATTATCAACATTCCCCACCAGAGTGGTCCATTTGTTATAATTAATGAGTCTTCATTGTTTGTGTTCCTTTAATATGTCACTATCCCTTTTTAAAATATTTTATTTATTTATTTGAGAGAGACAGAGATAGTGAGAGAGAGCATGAGTGGGAAGGAGGGGGAGAAGCAGACTCCCTGCTGAGCAGGAAGCCCGACACGGGGCTTGATCCCAGGACCCTGGGACCGTGACCTGAGCCAAAGGCAGACGCTTAACCGACTGAGCCACCCAGGCGCCCATCACTATCCCTTTTTATGTACTTGTTATTTTCTGGAACCACAGACGTTCCAAAGTTATTTTTAATTTCCCTACCCCAAACCTTGAGTTAAACTCTTCTCTAAGGAACTCTGATTCCTTTTGTTGAAGAATGCTATTTAGAAACCAAAATCTGGGGATGCCTGGGTGGCCAGTTGGTTAAGCATCTGCCTTCAGCTCAGGTCATGATCCCGGGGTCCTGGGATCGAGCCTCATGTCAGGCTCCCTGCTCAGTGGGGAGTCTGCTTATCTGTCTCCCTCTGCACCTCCCCTTTGCTTGTGCTCTTTCTCTCTGTCAAATAAATGAATAAAATCTTAAAAAAAAAAAAGAAACCAAAATCGAGGCTAAGTGTGCTTATCGTTACTGGAGTATCATTGTTCCTGGGCTCACTCAGTAGACAGAGGTAGGAAATATATGTATGTTTATTAACCTGTGCATGCGTGCACACACACACACTCCTCTTTATTTCTGTATGTATCTATATATCTATATTTAAAAATATGAGTTGGTACTAATATATGAACACCAAAATGTTCGTTTTAGTCTTTCCCCTTTATTTGTAACTTCTTTCTATGACAGGGGAAAACCTACTTCTCCTTATCTATAATATATTCACTTCTTTGATTTTTTTCTAGCAGTTATGCAATTGATAACCTATACCCCTGTGACAAGCAGATTTGCTAACTGAAGTTTTTTAGTATAATTTTTTTGTCTTTAGCAGTAGAGTATCCAGCCAAAACATTGATTTACTTTACTTACATTTGTTCTTTTCATCCTCATCCCCTTCAGTGTGGTTATGTTAGGTTTCATTTGTTATTGTTTGGCTTCCATTTTGCCCACCTCTGCATCTCCTGCCCTGATCCTTGGTTGATTTCTTTTATTGCTATGGTTCTAAGAGCCAAAGCTATGCAAAATGGTATATTTGGAGAAGTGTCTGTCCCCACTGATACCTACCCCATTCCCTTTCTCTCCTTTCTACCACTTTTCCACCCACTCACCTGTAGGTTATTAATCTCTTTAGTTTCTGGTCTTTCTTTTGCAGAAATGAGGAGATACATATGGATTTTTTTCCCATCAACTTCTTTCTTACAATTATATTGTTTTAAAAATTTTAACTAATTCAATATGGTTCCATTTTGTTGTGGTTTTAATTTGTATTTTTCTTATTAATGAAGTTGAACATCTCTTCATATTTTCAATAGCCTTTGGGTTTTTTATTTTAGGAAATGTCTATTAAACTTTTTTTTGCTCATTTTCTCTTGGGTGTGTAGGAGTAATTTATGTGTTCTGAATACAAATCCTTCATTAGTAATACTTGTTATGGATTTAGGAGGCTTGTCATTTTATTTGTAATGTCTTTGATGAAGAGTTCTTAAGTTTAATTTATCTATCCTCTGGACTTTTGTGCTTAAGAAATCCTCTATGAGTTCATATAGTTATTCTACACTGTCATTTAAAATTTTTAGTTTTGTCTTCTACATTTAAGTTTTTAATCTACCTGATTTTATGTATTTATTTATTTTGGGGTAAGGTAAGATCCAACATAATTTCTTGGTTCTTCACCAGTTATTAAAGTTACCACTGATCTGCAATGCAAGATTTATCATTAACCAAGTTTCCATATGTATGGGGTTCTCTTTCTGTGGTCTACCCCTGTGCCAGAACCACTTTGTCTTAGTAATACAGCTTTATAATTCTTAGTCTCTGGAAAGGCAAATCTGTCCTACCTTTTCTACTTTAGGACTGCCTTGACTATTCTTGGTCCTTTGCTCTGCCATATACATTTTTAAAACAATTTTTCAAGGTTAAAAAAAACTGTTAGAATTTTTATTGGAATTACATTGTGTCTCTAGATAAATTTGAGGAGAATTTATTTTTAACTATATTTTATGATATAGCTCTATTCAGGTCTTCTTTAATGTCATTAATAGTTTCATCATTTTCTCTATAGAGATCTTATACACCTTTATTCCTACTTAATATTTTATGTTATTGCCAATGTTTTTTTAAAAATATATACTTCTTAACTGTTTGCAGCTAGTGTATAGAAATGCAGTTAATTTTTATAAATTGATTTTGATTCTATCAACTTAACCAAATTCTTATATTTGATTTATCTGTGGATTGTTTTGCATTTTTTACACAGACATATTATTAATACATAATGATAGTTTTGTTTCTTATTTTACAGTTACAAGTGAAAAATATCAGGATATACAATTACAAAATGCTAGGTAGCACAATATGCATAGGAAAAGACACAGGAAGGAATGCACAGAACTGTTCACAGTCGCTTATTTTGAGTTAAAGAATTATGGATAAATTTTTCTTTTTAATATATCTCTATACTTTCCAGTTTTTCCAAGATGAGTATCTATCACTTTCATAACCAGGAAAGAAACAAAACTTAAAAATAAAAGCAAGTCTAAAACAAACTTTAAAGGTAAGGATTACCTACTAAAAATGCCCAGTTAGAAATTAAAAAATCAAGTACCTATGATGTGCCTGCTCCCCACTGAAATTCACCACTGCAGAGCCAGATGGCTGCATAGTTATGGACCATTACACATGTTATATCTAAGAGAACAACCTCTTAGATTCATGGAACTTTGCTTTCCATTAGGGCATGTATGAAATTGACCTGTCAAAGGTCTTTATTCATTTATTTTAAAACATAGTCAACTCTTAATTATCCATAAGAAATATTTTTATTCTTTATGAATTATTTATGATCTTTTCATATAGTAAGTTACGATTAATTTGCACTGCTTATTTCCTAGGGATAAACTTAGGAAATATAGACTTATTTTCAACTGGCACTCTTCTCCCTCTGAGAATATACAGATTAAGGAAACAGAAACCCCCGGAGATTAAGTACGTTCTCTCTCTATTTGCTCACATCCTCTATCACCGCCTCCCATAGTACGTACTTGCCTCCCATCATGACACTTTTCAAAATTATCCATCTTCTCCATCAAAAGCTTCATGAGGTTAAGACCTTTGTCCTGCACTCCTGTGCATCCCCATGACTAGCACAATACCTGACATAGTACCTGATACATAATGGAAGCTCAATAAACCACTATGGAATACTGAATGCATTTTATAAGAAATCCACTTTCAGAAAAATCAGAATACCTGCCACATTAAGTGTTTGGTTGCTTTCAGGTATAGTCACAATAACATTTGGCTACATTTGGGTGGAAATTGAAAACAATGTCTGGGTAAAGTCTTCTCGGCGAAAAATGTTTGAAAGCAAAATGACCTTTCTGTTCATCTTTTCTTGCATAATGAATTTTTCATATGGTAAAACATTCTTCCTATTTTCTTTTATACCATTTAGAGCTATTACTTTACAGCATCTAGATGTTAATTGCATGTCTTTGTTAAATGAGCTGATTTTATCTGAAAAGAAAAGCTAGGTAAACAAAACTAAGTCAACATAATTTTATAAAATCTCTTAATTTAACTTGTTTCTTTTTAATTTTAATTTTTTTTCATAGTTGTGGCTGGTGGGTGTGGCTGATATTAGATGTCGAATACCCTCTAGTCCTGGGAGCCCAGGCTGATCCTCAAGGTCCCCATGACATATCTAACCCTGAAATTAGCCTTCTGGTTCCTTCTCCTTCTTGGAGGGCTGTGGGCTTGAGTCACAAGGCTCTCATCTCAGGGGAGATTAGTCCTTCCCCCCATGCAGCTAAAGGCCTGGAAGAGGGGGTTGCCCTTGGTTTGGGTTTTTTCCCCTCAGCTTCATTGAGATATAATTGCCATATAACATTGTGTAAATTTAAAGTGTACAATGTACACCTTGATGATTTGATACTTTTATATATTGTGAAATATTTATCACAATAAGGTTAGTTGACACATCCTCCACCTCACATAATTATCATTTTGTCTCTTCATTTGGAAGGAGGATTTTATGTTTTAACTGATTATCCCAAAAACACCTTCATGTGCTTCAAACTTTTTAGATGTTTGAATGTAGAAGTAATTATATTATGGACAGAGGTAATCATATAGTACTGAAATTTCCATTTCTGATATTTTGATATAGTAACTTTGGGTAATTTGGTTCATTTTATTAATTTGGTACATAATCCAACATCCATTGAGGACTGCCCATACTCTAGTTACTGTGCAAAACTGTCACTATATAAAATGAGTAAAAGCTCACAGTCTAGTTATGGCATATATGGACATCCTATGTTATTTTCCTTTTTCTTCTATATGTTTTGTTGCTGATTTGGGGGGTAAAGAAGGCTTGTGTGATTCTATTAATCAGGTCAAGGGCTATAGCTCTGAGTGGCCTATGGTTGCTATCATAGCAACACTTTAACATAAATAGAATTTAATTAGAGGCCTCATACATTCGACCGCTCCTACTTAATGTAGCAGATCATTCGTTCCCTGTTGCCCTTTGTGTGAGGTGTAGGAGGTGGGGTGGGGGGTTCTAAAGGAAAAGAAATCTGGTATTTCCTCATTAAATTGGGGTGGGGAATATGCAGTTTCCCCATACATATGCTCTGTAAACCTATACATAAGGCTACTACCTGGTATATCAGTTGACATTGAACTTCAGTTTATTTCATTTATATATATGTACGTGAAAAGATAAACTCTTTTTTTCTTCTTGGCAGGTGTCCTTGTAGACTTGGGTCTGGAGGAAAATGGGACAGCTTATCAGAGAGCAGAGAAATATGTTGTTCGTCTAGACAATGAGATTCAAACCAAGTTTGAAGTTTTTATGAGAAGGGTAAAACAGAACCCGTACACACTGTTTGTGCTGGTTCATGACAACTCCCATGTGGAACTAACGAGGTGATTGCTTCAGAGTGAGCAAATACAGTGTTTCTTCTAGCACAGCAATGATTTTATCATAAATTCCCGAAAAGCCCAGAGACCCTAAAACTTGGCATATTCTTATTGGTAACTTATTCCTACTCCTTCCCTATGCTCTCAACTTTCCCTGCCAATTTAGTGTTGATTTCATTTTAACTTATTGTGACTGAATTTAGAAATCTTTGTTAAAGGGACACCTGGGTGGCACAGTCAGGTAAATGGCCGACTCATGGTTTCGGCTCAGATGGTGATCTTAGGACCATGATCTCAGGGTCATGATCTCAAGGTCCCGAGGTTGAGCCTGGCCTCGGCCTTAAGCTCCTGTGCTCAGTGGGGACTCTGCCTAAGTCTCTCTCTGTCCCTCCCCCACTCGTGGGGTCCTTCTCTCTCTCAAATAAATAAATATATCTTTTAAGGAAGGAAGGACGGGAGGGGGGAGGGAGGGAGGGAGGGGGAGGGAGAAAGAGAAAGAAGGAAAGAAAGAAAGAAGGAACCCCTGTTAAAAAGCTGTCTTCAGGGTATTGCAGAACTCAGCTGCCTCAGAGAAAGGACAACAAGCAGGAAGGTTGAGGTTCATGAGCTTCCAGAAGGGCCATGTGCTTTCTTTTCCCCACCCGTCTTCCTCCTCAGTTCTTTTCCCTTTCTCCCCCCTTCCTCTTTTCTTTCCTCTTCTGCTGTTGCTCCTGTTCCTTGCCTTTCTCCCGACCTGCATACCTTTAACAGTAGTAAAGATGCCATTTAAAGATCTGAGAGCAGGGGCACCTGGCTGGCTCAGTCAGGAGGAGCATGTGACTCCTGGTGTTGATGTTGTGAGTTTGAGCCCCACGTTGGGTGTAGAGATCACTAAAAATAATAAATAAACTCTAAAAAGAATTTTTTAAAAAAAAGATCTGAGGGCGCCTGGGTGGCTCAGTTGGTTAAGCGACTGCCTTTGGCTCAGGTCATGATCCTGGAGTCCCGGGATCGAGTCCTGCATCGGGCTCCCTGCTCAGCAGGGAGTCTGCTTCTCCCTCTGACCCTCCCCCCTCTCACGTGCTCTCTCTCTCTCATTCTCTCTCTCAAATAAATAAATAAAATCTTAAAAAAAAATAAAAATAAAAAATAAAAAAAGATCTGAGAGCAAATCTGAAACCTTCCCCAATTTACCAGTTTAAACAAGAGAATATCCTATTTCTCAGGTGGGTTAACAGTGAAAGGATAGTAAATTAGTAAATGTGGCATGATGGAGCCAGTTTTGCTCCCAGACCAAATTATAGTAATTATCTGTTAGGGTGTATCTTTGATCTTATGGGTTAAAAAGGCAAGTTCAGGCATCATCAGGTGTTCATAGATTTTCCTTTCTTCAGGACACACTGAGATTAAGAATATGAAGATTTGGGGTCTTTTGTAGAAATAACAGAATTACAAAAGTGCTTGTTCAAAAGCCAGAATGTGTTTGACACTCCACAATCTGAACTCTAAATCCATATGTAGGTGTAAATAAGATCTTGCATAGCATGTTAGATTTGAAAGAAAGAAAGAGAGAGAGAGAGAAGAAAGAAAGAAAGAAAGAAAGAAAGAAAGAAAGAAAGAAAGAAAGAAAGAAAGAAAGAAAGAAAGAAAGAAAGAAAGAAAGAAAGAAAGAGAGAAGAAAGAAAGAAAGAAAGAAGAAAGGAAGGAAGGAAGGAAAGAAAGAAAAGAAAGAAAGAAAGAAAGAAGAAAGAAAGAGAAAGAAAGAAAGAAAGAAAGAAAAAGAAAAAGAAAAGAAGAAAAGATAGAATTTTGCCCAGATGCTGTTCAGTTACTCCTTGTGTTCTATGAGCAAAAATGATATACCTCATCTTTGAAAGTTTGGGGTAATAGCTCTGAGGATGTATATTGGATGTATATCGCTCTATATTTAATTCCCCAGGGTACTGAGGTTATTTCTTTGACAAAAAAAAAAATACGTGGTTTTGAGGCTGCATAGCAACCTGGTACATCCAAATTGAACAGAACTGAAAATGATTCAGATATAAAAATTTTGGTCATGAGGAGGGAGGGGTTAAGTGGCCCCTGTGTAACCTCCCCATAGTATAACATGCTCAAGGGAGGAAGGAGAGTGACATTAACACAGGGGGGATTCCTCGCAGTTTGGGGGCCTTTCTGGGGTACCAATCATTGCACAGTTATAAGCATCATGTTTTGATGGAGAAACTCATTCAGATGAGCTTTCAGACCAAAGTGATCCATCTCAGCTACAGATTTAGGTATCCTTGGCCTGTAGAACTGAGTTATACTTTGAGGTATATCAGAGGCAGACTGAAACAGGAAAAAAAAATATCTTTGAGATCTGTCTGAAAGTGGTAAGAAGGAGTGTAATTATTGCTCTTTCAAATTAAATGTTGGTTGCCTCTAATCCTGCTCCCAATTAAAGAGGACTAGAAAAATAAAAATGAAAACATTATCTCCATTTTGGTGTCTGCTTCTGTATCTGATCCCTTAAATTAGGAGGTATTAATGTGACTTTCAATATTTCTACACAGTGTCATTTCGGGTTCTTTGTCACATGGTGAACCCAGTCATGGATTGGCTGATAGAGTCATTAACTGCAGAGAAGTCCTGGAAGCTTTCAATCTGCTGGTGCTCCAGGTTAGCTCCTTCCCGTACACACTGCAGACCCAACAGTCTCGAATCAGCTCCAGCAATGAGGTTCACTGGATACAGCTAGACAACATGGTGAGTCTCTGTTCTGCTCTCTGATACACAGTCATGTTCTCAGTTCCCCAGGGAGCAGAATCTTGTAATAAAATATGGTCATTGCTTTGTAAAATAACACATGACTTCAAAAATCTAACATAAAGCTTTATCTCCCAAAAGTTCCGTATAATTACAATTATTATAAGACTAAAAAATTGTGAGTAGTGTCCTATATAAATCTGATTATGTTCTTTTTTAGGTTATCATGCAGATACAAAATTATCCATCCTATATAGTTTTCCCACAAAAAATGTGATACTATCTTATATGGCCACCAATAGCTTGGACTGTCTTTATGCCTTTAAATGATTAATTTCAGGGGCGCCTGGGTGGCTCAGTCGGTTGAGCATCTGCATTTGGCTCAGGTCCCGATCCCAGGGTCCTGGGATTGAGCCCCACCCCCACCCCCCTGGGGCTCCCTGCTTGGCAGGGAGCTGCTTCTTCCCTCTCCTCCCTGTCATGCTCTCTCTCCCTATCTCTGTCTCTCTCTCTCAAATAAATAAATAAAATCTTAATAAAATAAAATAAAATAAATGATTAATATCAGTCTGAAATGTGGAAATTTTATTGTCCTTTTGAATGGCTCCTCTGTCATGTTTCAGTCTTACTGATCTATGACTGTAAGTTATGCTCATGTTCTCCCAGCAACTGGGATTTTTTTCTTGTAATCAGTTCTCAGTCTTCTGGTTGAAACAGGGGATTATGATACTGTTATTTTAAATTACTCAGTAGTAACACTTAATGTGTTAAGAGCAGCCATCTCAAAGTTGTACATATTCAGGACTGTATGTTTTTTTGGCTCCAATCCCTAACACCTGGAAAATATTTTCCATAACCTATACAGTGTATGATAAATACACTATCCAAGAAAAGAAATAAGTGTTTCATAAAAAAACAATGAAGGTTAGCCATTAAGCAATGGATTCTTTGTTTAAAAATATTGAACATATGTGTATTTTAAAATAAACATGTTTAAGTAAAAGATGCCAGATATGTCTTACATAAGAATAACATTTAGGGGCGCCTGGGTGGCTCAGTCATTAAGCGTCTGCCTTCGGCTCAGGGCATGATCCCGGGGTCCTGGGATCCTGCCCCGCATCAGGCTCCCTGCTCAGTGCGGAGCCTGCTTCTCCCCCTCCCTCTGCTGTTCCCCTTGCTTGTGTTCCTTCTCTCACTGTCTGTCAAATAAATAAATAAAATTTTTTTTAAAAAAAGAATAACATTTATTCACTTATCAACCCAGTGCATTTCATTCTGTTATGAAGTACATAAGTTTTCCCTTACCTGTAGCTCTTATTTTTGAGTATTGGTTTGCTCTTTGCAGTCAAGCAAGCTCAAGTCACTGAATCATGTTGGCATCAACCATGCCTCCCTTGTGAGAACTGTCTCAGTGTGTTCACTAGCACATAGAGATTGCTTTGAGCTCTCACTTTGTTAGTATCTTCTCTATGCCATCTTCGTCAGTTGGATGTCAAATTACAGGTGAGATTAAGACACTACACTACAAAGGCTACACTTTGCCTCTAAAGTATAGGGTGCACTTGAAGCCTACCCAAGTAGTTGCCCTGACATGGAATGGGATTGCCAATAGAACTTATGAAGGGAAAATTTGTTTTTTGATTTTTTAAAGATTTTTATTTATTTGACAGACAGAGACACGGCGAGAGAGGGAACACAAGCAGGGGGAGTGGGAGAGGGAGAGGGAGAAGCAGGCTTCCCGCCAAGCAGGGAGCCCAATGCAGGGCTTGATCCCAGGACCCTGGGACCATGACCTGAGCCGAAGGCAGACGCCTAATGACTGAGCCACCCAGGTGCCCCAGGAAAATTTGTTTTTTAAGCCAACAGTTTTCCTATTAAATGTTAGCTTTCAAAATATTGTTGGGGGGGAAGAGAACCATCCTAATTTACCTTGTTGGTGTTGTCTTTTCCAGAGGGATCACACCAGTGATAGGAAGGACTCATAGCTTCTGCCCTTTACCTTCTCCTGACATGAAATAATAGGGAAATATGCTTAAGATAATTTTCCTTAGAAGTCATTCCTGGATGCCTGGATGGCTCAGTTGGTTGAGCATCTGACTCTTGATAATCAGGTCATGATCTCAGGGTTGTAAGATCGAGCCCCACATCAGGCTCCACACTCAGCATGGAGTCTGCTTGAGATTCTCTCTCTCTCTCTCCCTCTGCCCCTCCACCCACTCCTGCTCACTCTCTCTTTCTAAAATAAATAAATAAAATCCTCAAAAAAAATCATTCCTATGATTATGGTTACTTTTTTAGGCATAATAACGGTACTATGGTTATAATTTTTAAAGCGTTCTTATTTCAGAGGCATCTAGTGAAGTATTTATGAATTAAAGATTTGATACCCAGATTTAATCAAAATAATTGAGGGGTGGGGAGTTATTATACTCTAAAAAAAAGGTGGTTTTTTTTTTTTTTAATCATCACTATGAGGGGTGCCTGGGTGGCTCAGCTGTTAAGCATCTGCCTTCGGCTCAGGTCATGATTGGGATCGAGCCCCACACTGGGCTCCCTGCTCGGCGGGAAGCCCGCTTCTCCCTCTCCCACTCTCCCTGCTTGTGTTCCCTCTCTCATTGTGTCTCTCTCTGTCAAATAAATAAAAATAAAATCTTTTTAAAAAAATCATCACTATGAAATTGAGATCAGCATAGAAAAAAGATAAAAACTTTGAATCTAATTTATAACAACAGCGTTACACATTAGGGAAGAATCCTAACCATTAGCCTCCTTTTGTTATCCTGAGACCAGTGTCTTCAAAAAGGAAAAATTGAGAAAAGCAGAGTAATTCAATTCAAAAAATACTGAGCACTTGTGGGCTAGTGTTAGATCTTTCCAAGAACACACAGAGAGAACTGACTATTTAAAGGAGAAAGCAAAGTACTTATTAAAGTTACTGTTATGAAAGTAGAATAACATATACATAGAGAAAACAGTTTGTTGGTTACCAAAGGCAGGAGTGGGATGGGTGAAATGGATGAATGGGATCAAAAGGTACAAACTTCCAGTTATAAAATTAATAAGTCCTGGGGATGTCATGTACAGCATGGTGATTATAGTTAATATTGTATGGCATATTTGAAAGTTGCTAAGAGAGTAGATCTTACAAGTTCACATCACCAGAAAAAAAATTATAATATATGGGCTGAGGGACTTACTCTGGTGATCATTTTGCAATATGTATGTAGGCATACCTCATTTTATTGTGTTTTTCTTTATTGCACTTTGCAGATATTTCATTTTTTACAAACTGAAGATTTGTGGCAATCCTGTGTCAAGCAAGTCTGTTGGCACCATTTTTCCAACAGCATTGCTCACTTCATGTCTCTGTGTCAAATTTTGGTAATTCTCACAATATTTCAAACTTTTTCATTATTATTTATTATGGTGATCTATGATCATTGATCTTTGATATTACTATTGTAAACACATTAGTAGATTTAGCATTGTGCCACAATGCCACATCCATGTAAGAATGTGAACTAAATAGTATTGACAATGCACTTGGTCACCCAAGAGCTCTGATGGAGATGTACAATGAGGTGAATGTGGTTTTCATGCCTGCTAACACAACACCCATTCTGTAGCCCCCACGGGTCAAGGAGTAACTTCAATTTTCAAGTCCTGTGATTTAAGAAAATACATTTCATAAGGCTATGGTAGCAATAGATAGTGATTCCTCTGATGGATCTGGGCAAAGTTAGTTGAAAACCTTCTGGAAGGAATTCACCATTTCAGGTGATGAGACATTCATGATTCATAGGAAGAGGTCAAAATATCAGTATTAGCAGGAGTTTGGAAGAAGTTGATTCCAAAGTTATGGATGACTTTGAAGGGTTCAAGACTTCAGTGGAGGAAGTCCCTACAGATGTGGTGGAAATAACAAGAGACCTAGAATTAGGAGTGGAGCCTGAAGATGTGACAGCATTGCTGCAAGCTCATGATAAAACTTTAACAGATGAGGAGTTGCTTCTTATGGATGAGCACAGAAAGTGGTTTCTTGAGATGAAATCTACTCCTGGTGAAGATGCTGTGAAGATTGTTGAAATGATAATGAAGGATTTAGAATATTACATGAACTTAGTTGGGAAAGAAGTGGCAGGGTTTGAGAGGATTGACTCTAATTTGAAAGAAGTTCTGTGGGTTAAATGCTATCAAACAGTATCACATGCCACAGAGAAATCATTCATGAAAAGAAGAATCCATTGATGTGGCAAACTTCATTGTTGTCTTATTTTAAGAAATTTCCACAGCCACCCCTGCCTTCAACAGCCACCGCCCTGATCAGTCTGCACCATCAACATCAAGACAAGACCCTCCACCAGCAAAAAGATTATGGTTTGCTGAAAGTTCAGATGATGGTTAGTATTTTTAAGCAATAAAGTATCTTTTAATTAAGGTATGTACATTGTTTTTTTAGACATAATGCTATTGCACACTTAATAACATAACTTTTGAATGTATTGGGAAACCAAACAATTCATTTGACTCATTTTATTGACGACCTGCTGTATTGTAGTGGTCTGGAACCAAACCCTCAAATCTCCAAGGTATCCCTTATGCATAAATAGAATCATTATGTTGTACACCTGTTAACTAATGCAATGCTACATGTCAATTACATCTCAATTTCAAAAAAAAAATCAAGTTGTACACCTTGAATATATACAATTTTTATTTGCAAAAACTAAAACAACAGAGTAGAGTAAGACAATTTTAAAAAATCAAAATGCTCTGGGGGTTGAAGGGAGGGAGAAGTCCCACCCATCTGAGAGCACTAGGAAAAGCGACATGGAGAGAGCATGGCAGATGGCGTTGCAAGAGCGGAAGGACTGGGTGCAGGCACTTCTGGCAGCGGACAGCTTGGGCAGCACCACAGAGGAGGAAACACAGGGATTTTTCAGAGAACACTAAGGGGATGAAAAGAAACCTGGAAATATACAGATAGAGGCTTGCAGTGCCAGGCTGGCAAAGTTTACACTTATTACATAGGCATTAACAATTTTTTCATAAGGGCATAGTATTATTAAAAATGCAGTTGAGCCTTGAACAACACAGGGGTCAGAAGCACCCACCCCTGTGCAGCTGAAAATTCGCATATAACTTTGACTCCCCCCAAATTTATCTACTAATAGCCTACTGTTGGCTGAAAGCCTTACCGATATATAAACAATTAACATCTATTTTGTATATTATGTAACTATATACTGTATTCTTACAATAAAGTAAGCTAGAGAAAGGAAAGGGTTAAGGAAATCGTACGGAAAAGAAAATACATTTGCAGTACTGTACTGTAAAAAATCTACATATAGGCAGAGCGACTGATGGTCCTGCAGATCTGTCTCTTGCTTCAACACTGTTTGGATGGAACAGACCCAGGGATGCCCCTTCTTCCAGCCTCCAAACACCCTCCAATCTCTTTTCCAGTTGCAACCTCAGAACCATCTCAGCCATCCTCTGGCTTCAGGACTAGCCGTCACCAGTTTTTGAGCTTAAGTCCTTATTGCCAATCAACCATGAGCTCCTGGATTCATCAGAATGATCCCATCAAGGTGGAGGCCGCCCTCACCTGCCTGGTCAACATGCATCCACAAGACTCCAATGCCTACCTCTCCCTGGGCTTCTGTTCCAACCTCAGCCATGTGGCTCTGGAGTGCCAAGTCTCTTGAAGATACAAGATCGGCCCGGCAGCCGTTCACTCTTTGGGACATGCGGAAGCCCTCTCAAGATGCGTGGGGTAAACCCATGGTCCTGGAGAAGAATCTGAACCAGGGTCTTCTGGATCTGCCTACTCTGGGTTCTGCCCACACAAACCCCCATCTCTGTGGCTTCCTGGAAAACCACTTCCTAGATGAGGAAGTGAAACTCATCAAGAAGTTGGGCGACTACCTGACTAACCTCTGCAGGCTGGCTGGCCCCCAAGGCTGAGCTGGGTGAGTATCTCTTCCAAAGGCTCACTTTCAAGCAAGATAACTAGGAGCCTCTGGAGCCCAATGGCCCATCTGCGTCCCCTGGGTGTCCGGGCTTCTGCCTGAGCCTCTCCCTGCAGCCACTAGGCAGCTTTTTAACCACCCTGGAGCCCTCCCCCAAGCCCTGCACCAAGTGAAAACAATAAAGCTTTTTGCACAAAAAAGCAAAAAATAAAAGCAAAAAAACCTCAAAAACCCCTTATGTAAGTTGGACCCATGCAGTTCAAACTTGTTCAAGAATCAACTATATTATCAGAATATATATATTTTATTTTTATACTAACATGGTAAATGTACAACTTAATGAATTTTCACAAACTGAAAGCACCCGTAGAACCAGCACCCAAATGAAGAAATAGAACATTACCACTACCCCAGAAAACAGGCACTGCCCACAAAAGGGTAACACTTTTCTGACCTCTTACCCCATAAGTTTGGTTTGCCCAGTTTTGAACTTGATATAAATGGAATCATGCAGTATGCACTCTTTTGTACGTAGCTTCTTTTGCTCAGCATTCCTTGTGAGATTCTTCTCTATTTTGCATGAGTCATAAAACATTCATATTGCTGTATATAGATTACACTGGGTGACCACCACAATTCACTTACCCATCCCATTCATTTATTTCAAACACTGCTGCTATATATATTCTAGCACATGCCTTTTAGTAGACCCAGGTAGGTATTTTTGTTGGGTGTATATGTGGGAATGAACACATATGTTCAGCTCTAGGAGATATTGAGAGGCTGCTAAAGCAGTTCATTCATGATAGAGGTTAAGTCAAAGTGATTAAACATGGGGAGATCAGTCATCTGGCTTTTCTGATAATTCAGGTTCAAAATAACAAATACATAAATCGTGGTCCTAGCCAGAAATAGTATGGGAGAAATGGCGAATTTTCTAGGATTTCTTTATTGGAGAAGAGAGAACAGTCCGAGATATCTTTGAGGCCCAAGAGGGAGAGTGATCTGTGGAGGGCAGAGGAGGTGGATTTTGAATGAGTTAAGGCTGAGGAGAGTGCACCGATGCAAACGCAAATTTGGAGTTTCTACCGGGGCTTTATGATGTAGATTTGGAATATTTTGTCAAGAACAATGATTACAGAAGCAGCTGGTGTGGATAAAATGGTTGAGGAAGGTAATGAAGAGAACTGCCAAGAGGGTGGTGGCCAAAGACTGATAGGTACAGGCCTTTGGATTTGGCCTCAGGAGTCTTTGGTGACCTTCCAGGGAGCAGAGTGTTTGGCTGGCAAGAAGCAAGGACAGCAGCGAGAGGGCAGGGGGAGCTGCAGGTGAGGGTCACTGGGAGGGCAGGACTTTGGGAGGAGGGAGATTTTTATTTTGTTTTGTTTTTTGTTTTGTAGGAGAAGGGACATTTTCCCAAAAGACATAATGATTCAGTATGATTTGTGATTCTTGGGACACCACGTTTCTTTCAAGTAACATCATTCAGAGCTTTGTAAAGCACATTTGAAAGGGTGGTCCCATTGACATCTGTTACAAGGTTTATAATACTTAGAAAACTACAGTTACAGTTTAATGCAAACCTAACAAATTGGGTTAAGTATTCACATTTCATTCTTATTTTTAGCATATCTGGTTCTTAATCTATAAAGTCTTTATAGATTACTAAAAAACATACGGGCACCAAAAAATACTGGCCTCCAGTACAGGCCATCTCTTTGCTAAGAAAGAAATTAAAATGAGGAGACATGTGGATGCTTCCTACCCAGTGAGTGAAAATGCTACATCAGGAAAAACAGCAGGCTTGGAGTAGGAATTTGTATTTTCCCAAAGAAGCGGGACAGCTTCCTTTCCACTCTCTCTGTACCAGCGATCCAGGTAAGGAGAGAAACCCAGATGAATGACTTTTCCTCATCCTGAAATGACTTGACACAGTTAGCCAGAAGGAAGGGAACAAACAAACAAACAAACAAAGGCTTCCAAGCCTCCAAAATAGATGCCCCTCGCTGTATGCTCTAAGGCTCCACTGTTGACAGGACATACTGTGGTCCTCTGGCATATCTACTCTCAGATAGGATCCTGTTACAACAAGCAGGAGGAACTGGTTTGGGAGGCCACAAAAAAATGAAAAGCCGCCAGTTGAATAGTGCTTTATCTTCTGTCTTACGGACCTTATAAATCACACAGTTGCTTATCTGTTTCTCTGAGTCACTAAAAAAGCTCAGAAACAAAACATGCAAAACCTTCTTGTGTGCATTTTTGAGAGCACTAACTTCATCCCTGGCCCAATCTTATTTCTCTTACCCTGGCTTCTTCCTCTGATTGCTTACTTTATTTTTAACTTATGTTTGAAGCTACTGTATTACCTTTATGAAATGAGTTGGAGAGTGTTTAAAGAAAAATGTCAATACATAATAAATAACAAATAAAAGTAAGACTAAAACACATAGGACACATGACAGCTAGGAGAAATGACTGGGAAAAATTAAAGTAGAAAACTTTTAAAAAAAGCAGATGCATGAATTCAAAAAGCTTACTTAATATTCTGGGGGCTATTTACATTTAAGGACAGCTTGTCACACATCTCAGGATCCTCTGAGGGAAATTTTGTGTCACATCTCAAAATACTCATTTCGTAGTAGTGACTGAGTCGTCAAGAAGGGGGATAAATACAGTGAATTCTGCTTATGAAAGCAGAGAAGTATAGATTCCATTTCTAAATAAATATTTTTTATAAAAGAATAAGCTTTTCTAAATTACCATCATTAGATGATGTCAGAGAAGTTTTTTATAACAGAGTTTTTGAGTTTGTTGATCTCCAGAGAGTACTATGGATAAGTATCAGTATAGAGAACTGCTTTATGAGGGAAAAGTCTGACCAGTGACTGTACCAGCCTAAAAATGTTATTCCTCAGAAGATGCCTGAACAAAGCAAAGAGAAAACAAACCATCTGTGTAATTACCATCTGCCTTAAGAAAGCATGTCAACATGCGTGCTTGGGTGGCTCAGTTAAGCATCTAACTCTTGATTTCAGCTCAGGTCATGATTTGGGTTTTGTGAGATCAAGCCCCATGTCAGGCTCTGTGCCGGATGTGGAATCTGCTTAAGACTCTCTCTCCCTCTGCCCCTCCTGCCCTCCCTCTCTAAAAAACAACAACAACAAATAAAACATGTCAGCATTAACCACATATTAAAGTTCGTTTGAAGGGAAAAGAAATTTTGGTTTTTGCCCCAGAGATAACTGTAGAGTTGATATCAGGTTATATAATGAAACAAAGTTTTTTTTTTCAGCTTCATTGAGGTATAATTGACATTAAATTATAAGACATTTATTGTATTTTAATAATTATTTTATGTATTTTTAATTGAAGTATAATTAACATACAGTGTTATGTTAGTTTCAGATGTACAACATCATGATTCAACAATTCTATACATTACTCACTGCTCACCATGATAAGTGTGGTCACCGTCTGTTACCAAGCAACCTTATTACAAGATTATTGACTGTATTCCCTATGCTGTACTTTTCATCTCTGTGACTTACTTATTTTGTAACTGGAAGTTTGTGCCACTTAATCCCTTTTATCTACTTCACCCACCCTTCCATCCCCCTCCCCCCAGGCAACCACCAGTTTGCTTGCTTACTTGATATATTTATTTTTGCTCTCTATATTTAACAGTCTGTTTTTTGTCTGTTTGTTCATTTATTTTGTTTTTTAGATTCCACATGTGTGAAATCATATGGCATTTGTCTTTCTCTGTGTGACTTATCTCACTTAGCCTTATACCCTCTAGTTCCATCTATGTTGTTGCAAATGGCAAAGCCTCGTTATTTTTTTATGTTTTTTTAGTTTTTATTTTCATTCCAGTTAACCTACAGTGTTATATTAGTTTCAGGTGTCCAATATAGTGATTAACGCTTTCATACATCACCCTGTCCTCATCACCACTAGTGCCTCCTTGACCCCCATCCCCTATTTCCCTCACCCCCCACTCCTGGCAGCCACTATTCTACTTCCTGCTTCTATGAGTGACGATTTTTTTTTTAAGATTCCTCATATGAGTGAAACCATGCAGTATTTGTCTTTCTCTCTCTTAACTGATTTCACTTAGCATAATGTCCTCAAGGTCCATCTACATTGTCATAAATGGCAGGATTCCCTTCTTTCTCGTGGCTGAATAATATTCCATTGTGTGGACATATACATATACATACTACATCTTCTTTATCTGTTCATCCGTTGACAGACACTTGGTTGCTTCCATTTCCTGGCTATTGTGAATAATGCTCAATGAACATGGGAGTGCATTTCTCTCTTCTATATCTCATTTGCATTTCCTTTGGCTAAACCCAGAAGTGAAATTACTGCATTTTTAATTTTGTTGAGGGGCCTCCATATTGTTTCCCACAGTGGCTGTACCAATTTACACTCCCACCAACAAACATAAGGGTTCACTTTTCTCCACATCCTTGCCAACATTTGTTATCTTTTTTCCTTTTGAGAGCAGCCATTCTAACAGGTGTGAGGTGGGTGCCTGGCTGGCTCAGTCATTGGAACCTGTGACTCCTGATCTTGGGGTTGTGAATTCAAGTTCACATAGGGCCTAGAGATTACTTGAAAAAAAATTTAACAGGTGTTTGGGTGATATTCCATTATAATAGTCACCGTCTTCTACAATTAGATCCTTACTCTGATTTGCATTTCCCTGATGATTAGCTGTGTTGAGCACATGTCCATGTACCTGTTGGCCATTTGTATGTCTTCTTTGGAAAAATGTTCAGTTCCTCAATCTGTTTTTGATTGTTTGGATTTTTTGCTGTTGAGTTATGTGAGTTTTTAAAAAATATATTTTGGATATTAACCCCTTATCAGATATATGATTTGCAAATATTTCTCCTGTACTGTAGGTTGTCTTTTCATTTTGTTGAGGCTTCTTTTGCTGTGCAGAAGCTTTTTAGTTTGATGTAGTCCCACTTGTTTATTCACAATTTTTTCACCTTCTAGCAAATAACATATTGCAGGGATTTTTCCCCCAACCCTAGAAAACAAGACACATTGTATCCTCTCCTCACTGGGTTTGGCTCTGTTTTGAATCAGGAGGACATGAGCTGCGAGGAGAAGCTGTATTTCGGCTTGAATGAATACAGTAAGTCTCTACAGTGGGGCATCACAAGCCCCCTTCTGAGATGTGATGAGACTTTTGAAAAAATGGTGAACACGCTCTTGGAAAGGTAAGTAAGGACCTTCAACTTTTACTTTAGCTGTACTTGTGTGTCTAAAATAGCCAAAAGTCTCTTGTGTCACTGTCACAGGGAGTTCTGTGGAGCTCCGGCTGTGCAGATGACATGCAAAGGCAGAATAAGAATAGCCTCTCCTAAGATGACCTTTTACTCGTATAGATTTTCTGTGATCATCCAAGACTAACAAAGGAAACTAGGGACCCAGAGTGGGACTTAGAACCACTTGCTATGCTCTGAATCATCTTCCAAGCACGCTTTACTGCTACCACCAGGGGATTAGATGGACGGAGGAATTTGCTGATTAAAGACCATTTCTCTGAGGGGTGGCCTCCCCACCGTATGTCCTACACTTCTTCTTTTTCTCTTTTCCCCTCTATCCACCATAGGCAAGTACCCTTAGATGACTCAGTAAAAACTGAACTTTACTATGAGAGATTTGGAGTGTAGACTGGAGAAAATTAGGAGCAATTAGATCACAGAAGTGAGTTCAGTTCCTAATGTGCCTCCTCCAATCCCTGACCTTGGGAGATAAAGATCATAACTTTTCTGTCTCCTATGCTTTCTTTTTATTCTCCAAGTTCTGGTCAAACTCCAGGAAAGTAAAGGGTTTTCCTGTTTTTTTCTCTCTGATCTTGAAGCATAGACTCAAAGCATCACAGAGGCACTGGAATTTACCTAACCTGGTAGAGGGCCCTCCCTGCCCTCGGCTGCAATAGTCTGTCTGACCTTCCAGTGATGGGGGCAAGTGTACTCTTTTTGAAGAGGCACATTCTAATTTTTAGTAGCTCTTGTTCTTCAGATTGGCTCCAGTTGACCACAAGCCACCTGTTTAACAACCTGTTCTATAACTTTGCTAAGAAAAAAGAAAGAGAAATAAAAATGAGGATGGGTGGCTGTACCCTACCAGTGAGTTATTATGCTGCATCAACAAAAGGAGAAGCCTCAGAGTAGGATTTTATATTTTTGCAGCTGTTGGATTTAAGAAGACTTAACGGACACTGTGACATTAATCCTGCCACAGCACATGTGATCCTAACGTTTCCAAAATCATCCCATGAGTCTCCCTTTTAAGGGTTTCCCACCCACCTGCTGCATCCACCAGCTTGGAACGTTCCCTCCCTCCGATACCATCATTCCCAGAGTCAATCCTGTTAACTTCTCTTACAACTTTGGTAATACTTAAAATACGACAAACAATTACAGTTCAGTGCAAACAGAACAGGTTGTGAAGACTGTTGCCTTCTAAATTCATACTTCTTTCAGAGTGTGAGATCTAAATGCCTGTAGATCAAAGTTACCATGTGTTCTAACTTTGGCTTACCTACCTGACCCATCAAAAAACATTAAGCTTTAAACAAGGATCTTGTGTGCTCACTTCTTCCAACCCAGTCACTCAAGCTAGTAATAGCTGTGATTTACTGAGCGTTTGAAGAACCGGCCCAGGATTGAGTGAACTGAAGGATTTCTTCACTTTTCCCCAACCTACTAAATCCTTGCAATGCAAGGAGACATTATCAGAGACCTGAATGACTCCAGACCCAGCTCTGTCCCTGACCAACCGGTTGCATGATCCTGGGCAGGTAGCCAGGTTTCTCTCAGCCGCTTAACTCACTCTCCTTCTGGTAGGAGCGGGAGTGGTCAAATCCAGGGCATCCACGGTCCTTTCCAACTCTGAAGTACTTCAAAAGCATACTATTCATTTGATGACCCTAACTGGTATTTGACCCTGTGCAAGGCTGGCGGACCACTTGTTTTACTTTAAATAGAATTATAAAGTAGAACAAAGGCAAACCACCCCATGGCCTACCCAGCTGCTAGGCCGCTGCCTGTGCTACCAGCTGACAACCAGAAAGAAAGTTCACAGGCTCATCCTCATTTTGCCAGCACCTCTTTTCTTGACCAGCACCTCCTTGTGCCTGCAAAGGGGTCCTCTTTGCCCATTTGTACTCACTTTGCCAGCAGGCCTGGCTTTCTGAGGAGTAAATCACAAATAATTCATAAATAAATTTCCTGCCTGCTCTGTAGCTGTAAAAAGTGCCAATTTGAACAAAGTGATCCTCTTACTTGGCAGTCCAGGTGGGGTGGGGGTGGAGTACCAATGGGTGTTGGGATGAGGCAAGGACACCCCTATTTGCCAGGCTCTGTTGACGAAGCAGGGCTCGGGTGATAGGAGGCTACACCACTAGGGGGTGCTATTTCTCCAGTCAGCTCCAAGTTTTCTCCTGCACCAAGGCACATTTTATGGGAAGATACACTTGCTGTCTGTGGGGCTACCGTCAAATTAGTAATTATTAGTAATAATAATTATTCTTTTTCTGTCTGCTACTTTGCAAACATGATACTAATGTCTCAATTTTCTTTACTGTAGTTTTAAGTATCAGAGAAATAAGCTGACAAAACCACCATTCTAAGTGCCACCAATAAGAGGTTAGGATCCAGGGATGCTCCATTATGACTCTGTCAACAAATAACCTGACTAGATCAGTGCTTCTCAAAAGTTAATGTGCATACAAATCACCTGGGGGTCTTGTCAGGCTATGAGTTCTGATTCAGGTATCTGGGGTGGGGGAATTTGGCATTTCTAGCAGGCTCCCAAGTGGTGCTGCTTCTGGTCCACAGACCACACTCAGAGAAGCTAGGGTCACTAGACCATCCCCAAACCTCTTTAACTTGCTGTACGTATCCCAACAGTTTCTGACTCACAGGAGTTGAAGGCTCTACTTTTCCTTCTAACGATGTGGGCCCCAAGTTCATACTAGGGCTCCAGCCCAACCCTGATCGGTAACCCCTTCCCACCATGCTGGGTCTGCATTCCTCCCACAGAGACCTTACTGTGCCAGCTGGTCCTGCTGCCCAAGTTCTAGCTCCCTGTGTTCTGTTGAAGGTACCCCAGGCTGCACAGCATGGTCGTCCGCTGCTACCTTCTCATCCAGCAGTACTCAGAGGCTCTGATGGCTCTCACCACCATGGCGTCCCTCCGAGACCACAGCACACCGGAAACACTCAGCATTATGGATGACCTCATCAGCTCCCCAGGAAAGACAAGAAGTGGGAGGGGACACATGCTCATTATCAGGGTGCCCTCCGTGCAGTTGGCAATGTTAGCCAAGGAGAGGCTGCAGGAGGTGCGCGACAAGCTGGGGCTGCAGTACCGCTTTGAGATCATCCTCGGGAACCCCGCCTCTGAACTCAGTGTCGCAACGCATTTTGTGGCACGATTAAAGGTTAGCAATGGTCGGACAGCTCTCCTTTGAAATATCATTCGTTTCTGTTTTCTAGGAACCCCACCTAGGTGGCTCGGAGGCCTGAGTTTAGTAGAGTTTTGCACACGTGTTGATTTGATCTTCGTGACAGTGTTAAGGCTAAACCAAGGGACGTGTACACTTCCCTAATTGGAGCCGATTTATTAAGATTCTGTCAAGCCCCCTTTTTAGCATGTGCCTGCAGTTGGTCTTCCATGCCCTCCAACTGCAGGTGTAAAAATGAGATGACCCAATTTGACCCCATGTTTATTGACCTTGTTCAAGATGCATCTAGCCCACGGCCATCTGTTTTCTCAGAAAGAAAGGTGAGTTGTTCTCTCAGACCTCTGTGGGTTCGCCTTTAAGTGACATCAATTCACTAATTCTTTTCTGTCTACCTAGCCTGTCAGCTCAGGTCTAGAGTAAGTAGGTAAAGTATTCTGTTTTATCTTTAGAACTCATATAGAGCTATTCCCCACCCTCTTGCATGTGGATTCTTCAACCCTTTGTTGTTTCATTGAAATCGCTTTGACGCCCAGCCCTGAGGCTTGCTGGTCTGACTTCTCCAAGCCTACTGCAGAGGGATTAGTGCATGAGCACGGGTCAAGCCCCTCGCATGGCTGGTGGGACTGCTTCTCCTAAATCCCTCCTGGTAGACATGGAGGGGACAGGCAGAATTCCTAAATCAACTCACCTAACTCCCTACTTTATGCCCTTCTCAGGTTTTTCTGGGGACTTTTATAATCTAATGTGTCCTAGCCATTAGGAAGAATATAATAAAATAACTGCCTATATATAGGTATGATACCAAGCTAAGTAGCGTATGTCTGAGCTAGACCAGCATGGTACCTGTACCCTGCACACTAAATACTGAGCTAAATTGGGTTAAGAAAAGTCTAGTTTGGGACGCCTGGGTGGCTCAGTTAAGTGTCTGCCTTCAGCTCAGGTCATGATCCTGGGGCCCTGGGATCGAGTCCCACATTGGGCTCCTTGCTCAGCAGGGAGCCTGCTTCTCCCTCTCCCTCTGCCTGCCACTCCCCCTGCTTGTGCTCACTCTCTCTGTCTCTGACAAATAAATAAATAAAACCTTTTTTAAAAAAAGAAAAGAAAAATCTATTTTGGCACAAATTTTATGAAAAGAAAGCACATAGTCTTGGGCAATTCTCATTTTTACCCTGGGTTGCAGTTTCCCACCTGCAAAATGAGAGAGGTGGACTGAATGATCTCAGCTCTAATTTGAGGATGTTATTCACTGTTCATAAAGCATTTTGCAAACATAAACCTTTTTATTGTATTCTATTAGCTTAACCTAAATGGGATAATCCCAAAATGCAAACAAAATACATTAGCTTGATAAGCAACTGGAATAAATCTGTCTAAAAATAGAAACCCTATATTTAGTGGAAGTTGAAACATTTATATTTCATATGTAGATATAATGTTCACAATTTTAAATTATACACCACATAACTGCGAGATTTCTAGGATGAATAACAAATGAGAGTCCTGAAACTCTTCTTACAGTATAATTCATTGAGACGTATGTCTTGAGACAATTTGAATGATACTAATGATTGAAGAATCTGGAAAGGCAAATAATCTGCAAGGAGATGGTTGAAGAGGATGTGAGGCTGCAGAATCTTCTCGGGGTCCATGACACTGATCAAGTGTAGCTACCTATAGTTGAGGTCATTCGTTGAGAGTCTTCAAATGTGCCAATCACTAAGTCAGTATAAATCAGCCAGTCCTAAATAATTCACCCCTCTGGGCCATAGGTTTAAAACCACAATCAAGACTTGAGGTTCTTTTTTTTTTTTTAACCTTTTCTTATGTAATCTCTACACCCCGAGTGGGGCTTGAATCCACAACCCCAAGATCAAGAGTCCTAACTGGCTGCTAGCACATCAGAATCACCTTCAGAGCCTCTAGACAGCAGTGGTTCTGTGAGCCCTGCGAACGTGCCATACATGAAGGGGGGCCCAAGTAATTCTCAGAACAGTTATATCTCAATTTGTATGAGTAGCTGCCAGGCACTGACCACACAAAAGAGATTTCCATATTGTCAAAACCACCGGATCACATCAGTCCATCCTGTTTATACTCTCTCTTTGTGTGGAAGTAAAAATATGAAATCCCACTGAAATGGTCACATCCTAAGCAAGACTGCCACTTGCCAGGTGGTTTCTGCTTCACATGTTTTTTCTTCCTTCCTTCCTTCCTTCCTTCCTTCCTTCCTTCCTTCCTTCCTTCCTTCCTTCCTTCCTTCCTTCCTTCCAAGATTTACTTATTTGAGAGAGAGAGAACGGGAGCAAGGCGAGGGGCAGAAGGAGGGGGAGAGAGAGACTCCTCAAGCAGACTCCTCATTTGAGTGCTGAATTTGACCTGAGGCTTGATCCCACAACACTGAGATCATGAGCTGAGCCAAAATCAAGAGTCAAACACCTAACCAACTGAGCCACCCAGGCATCCCTTCATGTTTATCTCTAAGTTACTAACCTCCCTTACCACTATCAGGATGGCATGGGTGGGTGGGTGTGCCTTTTATCTGTAGTCTTGGGTAAGATCCTCTGCCTCTTCTTCCATTGGATGGCCTTATTTTCCCTCTAATTATCCTGCTATGTGTTGTGATTGACTTATAAGTGATGACAAGCATTCTGGAAGGACACCAGGCTTAAATCTAAATAAATCAGTTCCTCCAGAAGGCCTGTGAAGCTTTCATCAAATGTCCTTGGCCATGAGCCCCATATTTTCCTTGAACTCAGTGCCCACCCCATCTTTTGTGTTGTTTTAAATGCTCTGCAGTGAAATCATCCTGAGGACATGGTCAGTCTGTTGAAGAATGATGGCCATCATTCATCAGAACAGAAAAGCATGTTGGAGTGTTTTGGCTAGCTCTGATTGGTCAAGAGTAAAAGCAAGATTTCTTTAATAATCTTTTGAAAATAAATCTTTTTGTAGAGTAAAACATAATATCCCTTATACCATCATTATAACGACCTCATTATTTGTGAACCATGACCAATGGATGGTTTCTGGGAGATAAAATCCATTCAGGGAGAACCTCAGTGTCAGGGACATCATGAGTCCAATGCAAAATTATATAAGCAAAATGATTCCTGTTCCCAGAATTGTTTACTCTAAATCAAAGTGTTATTATATTTACTTTGACATGACAATGTATGGAAAACTGAATTTTTGTAGGTACCTTTCTTCTAATATTTAAAAAAATATTTTTGATAGATTTTTTTTTTTCTAAAGTAGGTTCCACACCCAGAGTAGTAGCCAATGCAGAGCTTGAACTCATGACCCTGAGATCAAGACCTGAGTGGAAATCAAGAGTCAGATGTTTAACCCAATGAGCCACCCTGGATAGATTGATTTTCTAAGACAAAAAAGAAAAGTCTCTCAAATTTGTAAACAGCTATATAGATCTATTGATTTCCCTTTGGTATGCAAATATATGATTTAAAAAAACACTTGTTAGGTTAGAGTGCTTCCCATTTTACAAATTATATACATTTTATTCAAATAATTGTGGGTATATTTATTTCTAAAGGTTGTTTTATCTAGACACCAACAAATCATTAATCAAACCCTATGACATTATTTTTTGCCTATTAGATTTCTTTATCCCATTTTGTGTTTAGCAAAAGAAGTACCTGTCTATTTTAAAATAAAGTGTATGCATTACTTAAGACCTCTTACTCTTTGTTCCCTAAAGCATTATCAGAGACATCAGTTTATTTCCTATAGTAACTCCTGCTGCAAAGCTGTTATGAGCATAGTTAGATGCTAGACACTTTATAAATAGTAGAAACCACCTTATCTACTTAAGACATAGTCTATTTTCTTTCTGCTCTAAAATCTAAAAATCTATAAGATCTTTTCACTTTTGAACATCTTTCAGGTTGGTGGGATTTTTTTTTCTCTTTGCACTGATTGGCATTCCATTTATTAAAGATACACATACACGTGTATGTATGTGTTAATCTATATCATAAGTTGATGCTTCATAGGTTATTTGTGAAACCATAAGCTAATAGCATTACTCTTCTAAGTAAGGGACAGGGTTTTTTTTTTTTATTGGTCCAGATTTGGTTATATTTTTCGCCTTCTTGAGAGAGACTTTTGAGAGCCCCAAGTCAATTATTACTTGTCACTTATTTTGAAAGTCAATATAGAAAGAAAGAGGGGAAAAAACCATCAAGGGTAACTAACTTCATGATTTTCTTGGTGAAAATGTCTGTCTTCGTGGAGTCTTTTGAGATGCTTTTATTAGTCATTCATAACTGAAACTGTCTTTTTCAGTCAGTCCATCCCAAGAGTCTGTCCATTACATGAAGAAAGTGTATTTGAGAGCCTTGAGTCAGGTAGTTTAACCAGGGTTGTTCACCTTGTCTGCTGCTTTGGCCTGCGTGGCTACTGCATGATGTACACCAAGGTCTCCTGTTTTATCCTACTGAGATAAAACTGAAGGCCACATTCTTCTAGAGTGCTTTGTTATGCTTTTTAGTAGCAATTTAGTACACGTACACACACACACACACACACACACACACACACACACTGAAAGTCGTTTGGAAGCACAAAGGCATCTAAAATCTGGACCTAGAAACCTTTTAAGAAGTGGAAACTTAAATAAGGGGTTTTAATTTTATCATGTGGGTCCCTTTCTACAGACCTGGAGAGGAAATGAGCTGGAAGAGTGGACCCCTCGGACATACCAGGATTTAGAAGGTCTTCCTTGTATTGTGATATTAACTGGCAAAGATCCTCTTGGAGAAACATTTCCCAGGTACAATGTGAACGGCCAGTTCCCATTCTTCATTAGTTGCCCAGCTAAGCTGATGGCTAAAACTTGGCTGACACTTAGCCATTTCATTCATTGGGCGAGGAGGAAGAGAATCGCTTTCCTCAGAGAGAAAAGACACACACCCTTCCTTGACCCTTTGTTTTGATTTTCCAGAGATTGCCTAGCATTTGGGTAAATGGAAGGTAGCCACAGTGAGAAGTGTCTCTGCATCAAAGCAGGGCCGCCAGAGAGGCAGGGAGGGAAAGCATCTGCCCCAAACTGGGATTTTGTTATTTGGATGAAGTGTCTCTTCATTTGCTGTTCCCACGCCCGTTAAGGGCCCAGGGCCTGGGGACAGGAAGGCCTCAACGCCAGTAATAACAGCACGAGCCACATGCTTCCTGTGTCAGGCATTGCCGCAGATGTCTTCCCTGCGCCATCCGTGCATTCCATACAGCCCATGAGCCAGGCACTGCTATTCTATTCTATCCTTGGGGAGGAGGAAGTGGCTAGTGCAAGGTCATAACAGCGAGGAGGCAACAAAGCTGAGGTTTGACTCAAGGCCAGATGGACTCACCCAAAACATCATGACTTACGTGCAGGTCTTTGAAGTACTGTGACCTCCGGCTCATCGACTCAAGCTATTTAACTCGCACAGCCTTGGAGCAGGAGGTGGGTCTGGCGTGCTGCTATGTCTCCAAAGAGGTCATCCGGGGCCCCGCTGTTGCCCTGGACCTTAGTGGGAAGGAGCAGGAGAGAGCCTCTGCCAGCGAGAACGATGCTGAGGAGCTGCTGGTTGACCTGGAGAGGCCACAGAGCAACGGTAGTGCTGTCACTGGAACCTCGGGTCAGTGCTTGCTTGCTGTCTGTGGGGACGTGGGGGTGGGGGGGTAGGGGGGAGGGGGGAGGCATTTACTCATACCTCTCAAGCACGTCAGAGGAGCCTTTGGTGGCTCGGGCATCCGGTCCAGACCTCGGGTTCCCAGGAGAGATACTTGGAAAACATTAACTGTTGAACAGCCACAGAATACTTCTTGGGATAAACATTTAATGAAGAACTTGGTAATAAGCTAAGTATAATAAATAAATTTTACCAACCCCAGCCTGCACCATTTTCCCGAGTCTTTTCCACCCTTAATCACCTCATGGATATTATACATCTGCAATTTGCACAGAAGCCTTCTTTTCCGTCTAGATCCGAAAGCTGTTAAGTTTGTGCTCATTGGCTTAGTACCTGGCACAGTGTTTACTTGTTTGAATGAATGCATGAATGAGTGAATGAATGGCTTTTCTAAGCAGTCAATGGCAAGTGTTTGTAGACCGAAGGCTACTCTGGGGCCACTGGCCGTGCTGAGCTGCCATGCAGCCTGCCAGCCCCACTCCTGGAGTGTCACTGAATGGCCTCTGGCAGTGCCCGGCATGAACTCTCTTTTGATGACTTATATTACTGCAAATGCAGCACTGTTTCCATTTTTTTTTTCTCATTAGGAAAGTAATAAAACTCAACACAGAAAACTTGGAGAATGTAACAAAGGATAGAGAAGAGGTTAAAAATTAAAACCCTGGGGTGCCCAGCTGGCTCAGTCAGTAGAGCATGAGACTCTTGATCTTGGGGTTGTGAGGTCAAGCCCCACACTGGGGGTGGAGATTTCTTTTAAAAATAAATAAAGAGGCGGCACGTGGGTGGCTCAGTTGGTTAAGCGTCTGCCTTTGGCTCAGGCCATGATCCCGGGGTCCTGGGATGGAGCCCTGAGTTGGGCTCCCTGCTCAGCGGGAAGCCTGCTTCTCCCTCTGCCCCTCCCCCCTCATGTTTTCTTGCTTTCTCTCTCAAATAAATAAAATCTTTAAAATAAATGAATAAATAAAAATGAAAACTCCACGACCAGAGAAGACCACTGTGAACATTCTTCTTTCCCATGTCTCCCCTCTTCCATCATCATAACACATGCGTGCAGACACACAGACGGTTTCAGGTCGCAGGCAGCCTTCGTGAGTCTGTTCATCCTGCAGCTGCTGCTGGATGGCTACGGGAATCGAAGAGGCGGTCCTCTACGGGGCTTTCTGTGTTGATAGGGACCCTCCGCCTGGAAGAGCAAGAGGACTGTTCTACTGGGTGTGCCCAGCTGCGCGCCTCAGCCAGGGGTCCGGGCTGTACCTTCCTCCAACCCCAGCACTCCAGGCTCCCCAGTGGTTTCTCTGAGACCAGTTCAGAATAAAGGCAAGAAGTTTGGGGGCTAGTAAAGAGTAACAGAAGGGAAGGGGGACCATCACATCTGGAAGTTTCTGGATACCAGCATCAGCGAGGGAGAGGTGAAGGGGTGTTACCTCCTTCCTGGGGGCTCTTTAGTCAGACCCTCCCCTTTCCCTGCACTTCCAGAGCTGCCCCACAAGGCTCACATAGTCTTGTCCTTGCTCTGATTAACTGGCACAAAGGTCATGGCTTGCCTTCTGCTGCTTAGTTTCCCTCCCTCCAGGGACAACCTGGCCTGCCTGTGCTCCCACCACTGAGCACATGTCCCTCAGCCATGGGCTGACTCTGAGGGTCCTTGGGGAAGTTCACTGCCGAAAGTGTGCAGGCTCTAAAGGCCAGGGCTGTGAGGGGAAAAGCAGGCTCTCATGCAAGATGGAAGGACACAAAAAGTCAGATGAGCAAGTGGAGTGACTTAGTTGCAGCAACCTCCAGTTACTGGCTGCCCCTCTGGGACCTCCTGAGGTTGGGATTTGACCTACATGCCTTCGAGCATCAGTGTGAGCTCAGAGAGGGCCTTCCGTCCTGAACGTATGAACTTTTGGTTTGTCCACAAATGAAAGAGTGGCTGACCCATCAGAGGGGAAAACGTATTTGAAGTGAATTGGCCAAATGCACAGAGATCTCTGGATGAAAGCAAGACCTCATTGAGTGTAGATTGTGCCTTACATCCTCTGTCACATGGAGACATTCCCCACGCTGGTTTGGGCATCCATGGGAAGTGGCTACCTCCCTGGGAACTTCTCCACAACCAGAAGCGTGAGACCCTTGGACCCCAGGAGGTGGCAAGTGCCCTGGAGCAGAACTTGAACATGGAGCCTGTATTGGTCAGGGTCCTGGGATGAATCAGGTGGCATATTCAAATGAGGTCACCGAGGAGAGTTTAATAAAGTTACACCATTTACAAAGATGGGGGTAGGATTTAGAAAAGGAGCTCGAGGTATAGTTACCCCCAGAGCGCCCTGAGCACCCTGGGGCCAAGGAAGCCAGCAGAGGAAGCAGCGTCTGGGACTGGAGAGGCCACAGCCCTCCCGGAGGAAGGCGGTCTAGCCTGGCCGGCATGCAGGGAGGGAACCGGGCAGTAAACGGCCGAGCCCTGCTGATGGATACGTCCGTCTTCTTCCAGGCTCCATCATGGAGAACGGGGTGAGCTCTTCCAGCACGGCCGACAAGTCCCAGAAACTGTCCCTGACCCCCAGCTTCCAGAGCCCGGCCAACAGCATGGGGCTGGATGAAGGGGTCTCCACGGGCACAACAGGAGCTGGGGAGACCCTGAAGCAGGAGTGCGACTCCCTGGGCCCCCAGATGGCCAGCAGCACCACCTCCAAGCCGTCGTCGTCCTCATCCTCGGGCCCCCGGGCCCTCTCGTGGCCGGGGCAGCCGCCCCAGGGCTGCAGGGGCCTGCACGCCGCCCTACCCCCGATCGTGATCTTATCGAAGGCAGCCTACAGCCTGCTGGGCTCGCAGCGGGGAGGCAAGCCGCCCGCGTCCTCCTCGCTGCTGCCGCACGCCGACGTGGCCTGGGTGAGCTCCCTGCGGCCGCTCCTGCACAAGGACATGAGCAGCGAGGAGCAGTCCCTCTACTACCGGCAGTGGACCTCGGCTCGGCAGCACCACGCCGACTTCAGCAACCAGCCGGACCCCGCCTCGGGAGCCCGCACCTGCCACCCCCGGCGGCTGCTGCTGACCGGCCCCCCTCAGGTAGGACCCGTGGTCCCCAAGAAGGAAGGCAGCGGGGGAGCCGCGCGAGGTGGTGTGGGGGTTGACCCAGAGCGATGAGGTCCTCGCTCTGGCCTCTCAGGGGCAGGAGCGATCCAAGAGCCCAGGTGTGAAATCTCGTCTCTCTTCTCCTTCCCTCTCTTCCCTTCCCCCCTCCCCAATTAAAAATATTTCCATCAGGTGGGAAAGACCGGCTCCTATTTACAGTTCCTTAGGATCCTCTTCCGCATGCTCATCAGGCTCCTGGAGGTGGATGTGTATGATGAGGGAGAGATCAACGCGGGTGAGTTGCGCGGGTCGTGGGCCGAGACACAAGACACTGACACCCAAGTCCGCTTGCGGGCTGTCCCGGTGCCGAATGTGCAGGGTTATCGGGAGGCCAGGAGCGCCGTGCGAGCAAACGGTTGTGCGGACACTGTGGCCACTTTTTAGCTCTTTAAGTTGCGGTGGAGTCTTCCACTTCTGGCCTCCCCTTCTTAACGTCCCCCGGGAGGCAGGGCAGAGAGGCATTTTATAAAGCCCTCGTAGGTGGATTAGTTGCTTCTATGGGTGTAAAATTCACTTGCAGTGTTCTGCTCAGGGTCCGATATTCGCTGGTTACTTCTGCTTTAACAACAGGCTCGGAGAGAAGGTATATGGATAACTCTAATTAAAACTTTGTGCAGAACCAAAACCTAGTGCCATTAACAAACCCCTTCACGTTTGCAGAAAGATGCAGGAGCTAGTGCTTGACAGGGCTGTGGGGGCTGGTTTTCAAAAAGATTATCTCCCATCTTCCTCCTGTAGCCCCTTCTCAGCCCTTCCCCATCAGCTGTCACCTGAGGCTCCCACGGGCAGGGAGCCTGGCCAGCAGAGCCAGAAAGTGAGCGTGAGCAGGATCAGCCAGCATTAGCTCTGTAGCTAGGGTCAGTGTGGCCTCCATACTGTGGCTTCACATCTTGGAGCAGTGACCTGTACTAGAAGGGGGGCGGGGAGGGGGGCATGGACAGTAGAAGTCATCAGGTAGAAGTTCTTCCAAGCCCCTCAGAGATGAGTCTGGAAAAGGGAAAGGCCTTGGCATCTTCTGTCAGATTGGCCCTCAGATCTCACCCCACTTGCTGCTTGTCCTAAATAGTTGGACTTGTTCTGTGACAAGCCCAAGGGACTAGTTCAGTCCAGAGCAAGACTAGGCAAAATCAGCCGTATTTAATCATTGTATTATCACTTTCGGCCCTATTTCCACTCCTTCATGATTGCAGACACACACACAATCCCATCTTCCCACCCGCCTCTCCTTGTTTGTGTCCCCACCTGAGCTGCACCAGACCCCAGGCCCACCACAGAGGGGACTGAGAGCTCCAAGTTGGCCTCAAAACACTCAGGGCCGCCTGGAGGGGGCTGGGACCAAGAGGGCAAAGGCAGAACCATACAGAGAAGGAAAGAGGGACCTGTCATCTCGCCAACCTTCTCACAAAGTCCCTGGGCTCCACAAGACAACGACGCCTTTAATTTTCTCCTCAGATCCGGCTACACTGTTCTTGGGCTTTAATCTGTGTGATGAGCTGTGAGAGAATCTACCACAGCTGGTGTGACCAGCAAACCGGGCCTTTGTGCTGTTAGCTTGGCTTTATTCCTTCTACCTCATTTTAGTGCAGGTGAATGCGATGGTGCTCTGGAGAGCCACGGTGGTATTAAAAAAAACAAAAAACAAAAAACTAGAATAAGCTTTGGGTTTTATTTATTTTTTAAAGATTTGTTTATTTAACAGAGAGAGACACAGAGAGAGAGGGAACACAAGCAGGGGGAGTGGGAGAGGGAGAAGCAGGCTTCCCGCCGAGCAGGGAGCCCGATGCGGGGCTCGATCCCAGGACCCTGAGATCATGACCTGAGCCGACGGCAGACGCCCAATGACTGAGCCACCCAGGCGCCCAAACATAAACGATACTGTGTTAAAAAAAATAATAACTGTACTTGTAGTCTTTAGGTTTTTTTTTTTAAGCTTTTCTCTTTCTCCCTTTGAAAGTTATCTTAAGCTTTTGAATCTTATGAATTTTATCGATAGTAACAATAAATATCCTCTATTGGTTACCCTCCCTGCGCCTACCATGTCTGAGCATTTCCAGCACACCGTCTGGAATTCTTACAATAACGGGGCTCCCTGCGAGCTGAGGGCGGTGGCTGTCACTGTGCAGTAGGAAGGAGCAGTCTGCATTCAAGCCCGGGGCTACTAGCTCTCAAACTTGACGGCATATTGGAGCCACCTAAGCAGCTTTAATTGCCGTGACAGGTGTCTGGGGACTAAGGGCGATTGTGGGGGTAGTGACCTAAGTACAGGGATTTCTTTTACAAGCTCCCAGGTGATTCTCCTATGCAGCAGACACTGGGAATCTTGCTCAGTGCATCCCTAAAATCTCTTGGTCCATATTTTAAACCCCACAATGAAAACGGTAAGAATTTAGATCACCTAAAATTAAACAAGCTTTTCAGACAATTTGGGGAGCTGGGATGGGAGACTAGTTGATCTCCTGGAAGTGGTTGTTGGTGAACCAGATCTGTAGAGGTTCATGCTGGGGCCAGTGAGGGCATGAGTCTCTCCCGGCATGGGCCTGAAGGAATCATTCTGGGCCTGTCTGCCCTGGGACATGGGAGATCATTTTTCAGAAATGCCTTTGTCCACCCATCTGGGAGTCATGTTTCCTAAAACCTCTCGTCCCTGACCCTTGGGAGGGAGGTTGGGAGGCTGGTCAGTCTGGCTGCTCTGCACACTTTCTTTCTTCTTGTCCTAGATCACAGTGAAAGCCGTGAAGTCAGCCAGTTGGAGGGCGAGCCCTGGCCTGACATTGAGAGCTTCCGTAAAATGCCCTTTGACGTCAGTGTGCACGATCCCAAGTACAGCTTGATGAGCCTGGTATATACAGAGAAGCTGGCAGGGGTCAAACAAGGTCAGTGCCAGCAGAGCTAGGCGGACCCCTCTGCAGGTCAAAGGGCACCTAAACCAAGGCAGGAGGCCTGGGGCAGTTTAATCATTGAGAGCAGTTTAAAGGAATTCTCCTGCTTTTCCCTTCTCTTACACATGTATTGATCACCTTTTACTTTTCATACCTGACTCTCTGGGCATAAATTATAGAATCCTTGGAAGAGGCCTTTCAGGGAATGGGGGACTTTCTTCCCAGGAGTAGGGGCTCCATGCACATCATGGCAAGGTTTTTTTGCCCCTTGATATGCAGAAGCAATAAAGGATGCCAAAGCCGAGGAGCCCAGGAAGCGAGGAACCGTGTCCATGATGCTGACCAAGTACGCGGCCTACAACACCTTCCACCACTGCGAGCAATGCCACCAGTACATGGACTTCACTTCTGCCTCCCAGGTGTGGCCCCCTTGTCCTTGCCTGTCGCCCAACAAGGATCTTGTGTGTCAGGACTGAAAAAGAAGGCTCCCAGTTTCGGGCCCTAGACAGAGGACACCTGATTTATGAGATGGAGCTGCACATTTGTGAGCAGAATGTGGGAAGCAATTAATTACTTTGAGCTTATTAGGATTGTGGGCAGTGGGAGGAGAAGGGAAAGAAAGAAACTTGAGTTTTAGCCTCTGAAGTCACTTTATCAAAATGGTTCCATGTGTCGTGTTTAGGTTAGCTGTTATCTGTGATCCTGAAAAAATGAGATAGTATGGTATATTTGGTGAAATATATGGTGGAAAAAGGTGGGCCTTTTTCCGGGTGGGCTAGTTTGTAATCCACTCACAATGCTTTACAGAATATAGAAGATTCAAGTCTCCGGTTTATAAATCATAAGCTTTTAGAAAACTTAATAAAATCCTGTTTATATAGTTTCTATGATTGTAGTATTCACTAAGTAGTATATTCCCACACTTGTGAAGCAAAATGAACTAGAATTTAAGGGAAGAATTACAATACTATTTTCCTATGTAACATAATATTTAGGTTAAAACTTTTGGGAAATCTACCTGATTTCTAGCTGCTGCGGAAAATTGATGCTACCCTTTCATGAAGCCCAGTGCTGTGTTGTAAAGCACCTAAAGACCTTTATGTAATTATTCACTGAGCTGGGTTACTGATAGAGCATGTGGACTTTAGTATTTTTTTAAATATGTATTTATTTATTTTCAGAGGGGAAAGGGGCAACGGGAGAGGGTGAGACAGAATCCCAAGCAGACTCTGCTGAGCGCAGAGCCCACAGTGGGGCTCGAACCCACAACCCTGAGATCACGACCTGAGCCAAAACCAAAAGTCGGATATTTAACCGACTGAGCCACTGAGGCGCCCTGAGCATTTGAACTTTGTAGCAAAAATTAGTTTTTATTTTTTAAGCTCCGTGCCCAACATGGGACCTGAAATCCTGGCCCCTGAAATCAAGAGTCACATGCTCTACCGACTGAGCCAGCCAGGTGCCCCAACTTTCTGGCAGTTTAAAAAATAAATTAGTTTTATATTTGCCTTCAATTAGTCAAATGGTCTTTTCCTGGAAGCCAGAGTTCTAGGCTAAGTGTTCAAATTTCTTCAGCTTCTACTGTAGCTAGGAAAGATGGGGCCACAGATGCATTTTAATGTTAGCCCTAATGTTTTACTTAGCAAAATGATATTCATTTAGCTTGATCCACATAGATGGAAGTGATTTTCCCCCTAAAACTGGGCACCTTTGAAAATGTTCAGAGAGCAGGACATCCCACAGGGATATTTAACCTCTGCATAAGTCTGAGTGGTAGTGGCTCTAAGAACATGAGGAATTCAAAGACCGTGCCAGGCAACAGAAAATTCTCCATCCTCAGAGAGGCTGTGTAGAGGCAAGATGCTTGGCTCTCATGTCAGTGGTAGCGACTAAAAGATGAAGCATTTGCGTTTCCAACTCTTCCAATGTTGCAGGCACAGCCAGATCTGGTGGCCTCTAGAAGTTCAGGTTAGTTTGCCTCTCTTGAAAACAACCTTAACGAGTGGTCTAGAAGTTTGCAAACCATGAGCTTACATCCTTTTCCTCTCTTCTATACAAACACAGATGTCCGACTCCACCCTTCACGCATTCACGTTCTCTTCCTCTATGCTGGGAGAAGAGGTGCAGCTCTATTTCATCATTCCCAAATCCAAAGAGAGTCATTTTGTCTTCAGCAAGCAGGGCAAACACCTGGAGAGTATGCGGCTGCCCCTGGTTTCTGACAAGGTGGGTGGCAGTGTCTGGATGCGAACACTGATTTCAGACAGACAGGCCCGACATACTAGATTGGGTTCTCCAAACTTCCTAAATCTAAGGGTTTTAATTTCCCTTTTTGGTCTCTGGTTCTTTTCTCTTTTTTTTTTCTTCCCTTTCAGCAGAATTTGAATGCAGTCAAGAGCCCTATTTTCACTCCTTCCAGTGGTCGCCATGAGCATGGACTCCTAAACCTCTTTCACGCCATGGAGGGCATCAGCCACCTGCATCTTCTGGTGGTCAAAGAATACGAGATGCCGCTGTACCGCAAGTACTGGCCCAACCACATCATGCTGGTGCTCCCTGGGATGTTCAATAACGCAGGCGTGGGTAAGGGGCCCCTGGGTCACAGAGAAGGGCTGAAAGGTCAAGTGAGCTCCATTCCCCGGACATGAGACTTTCAGAGGTTCCCCTGCCTCTCCAAAGAGTCCTTTCCTCCTGACCAAAGGACTTTTGATTCTTGAGTTTTCCATTCCCTTTATCTGCAGTTGTGCAGAACTTTTAACTTCCGAGGGCTAGTGACTAAAGAAGCCACTGGTAGATTGAGCGTCCCAGGAAGGGTTTTGGATTCTTCCCAACCTCAGCTGCTGATGTTCCGGGGCTGGGCCTGCTGCTGCAGGAATGGAACAGTGAGGAGAAGGGGAGGTAGTAGTTCACTGTGGTCGGGAGGGATCTGGAGGTGTTCCCGAGTCATTGTTAATCATTTTAAAGGCACGTGGCAAGTTCTAAGAGGGGTTCTGTACAACAGGAGATTGGAAGCATCATTACTGCCTACGGCAGTCATCTTAAAAGCATCTGGACAAAGTCTTTCCCGCTTTCCCCCAGAGTTTAAGAGCAATGGGCTGAGTCATCAAAGGGGCACATGGTTATCTGAGCGTGTGACAGAGCTGTGAGAGGCAGAAGACCTCCATTTGGATTCAGAGCTGTGTCTGGTCACTTCCTGCATCGTAGTTCTTAACCATTTCCCCATCTGCTCCTATGGGTGTCTGACTCTATGCAGTCTCTGAAGGGCTGAAGATGAACAGCTGCTAATTGACATGTTAGAGGGAAGTAGGAACATCCAGCCCAGAAACAGCGAATGCAGATGAGACCTGAGTAGTTTCTCTAAATCTCCATCCTTCTCTCCAGGGTCTCATCTTCCCTCATCTCCACACCCAACACAGCGCGCTCGCCCCCCCCACCCCACCCCCGCCCCCCGCCTGCTGATCTGTCCATCTCTCTCCCTTCCTGTCTCTTCTCTTACTGTTCTCCCTTCCATTCCTTTTCATGTCCTTAAACCTTAGCCTTAAGGGCGCCTGGGTGGCTCAGTTGGTTAAGCGACTGCCTTCGACTCAGGTCATGATCCTGGAGTCCCGGGATCGAGTCCCACATCAGGCTTCCTGCTCAGCAGGGAGTCTACTTCTCCCTCTGACCTTCTTCCCTCTCGTGCTTTCTGTCTCTCATTCTCTCTCTGAAATAAATAAAATCTTTAAAAAAAAAAATCACATGCTCTTTAAAAAAAAGAAAACCTTAGCCTTAAAAAGGGATTAAAATATTTTCAAAAAGTAGTTTTGAATAGGATTTTTCCATGTTTATAACTTTATATCAAGTGGATTAAGGCTTTTACATATTTCTGGTTCTCTGTCCTCTCCAAAACCTCATATTTCTCCGTATGAATATGATCCTCAAATTCTGTGCCTTACCGATGTTTAGGTGAATTTCCTCATCCCAGATCTGACTGAATTTGTTTAGTGCCAGTTTTGCTGTTTTTTGCAACAATTTGAGGAGAAACTAACATATACAAATGAAATACATGCAAATCATTTTTAATTTTTTATTTGGGAAAAAAACATAAAATTTACCATCTTAGTCATTTTTAAGGGTTCAGTTCAGTAGCAATCAGTATATTCACGTTTTGCAACTAATCTCCCAGAACTCTCATCTTGCAAAACTGAAACTCCATACCATTGTTAACTCCTTATTTCGCCCTTTCCTTGACAACTACCATTCTACTTTATCTCTGTGAATTTGACTACTTTAGGTACCTCATGTAAGCTTGATCATACAATAGTTGTTCTTTTGTGTCTGGCTTATTTCACTCAGCAAAATGTTCTTAAGATTCATCTACATTGTGCATGTGTCAGAATTTCCTTCCTTTTTAAGACTGAGTATACACCATTGTGTGTATACACATTTTCTTTATCCATTCATCCACTGATGGGACACTTGTGAATAATGCTATGAACATAAGACTTACAAGTATCTCTTTAGGAACCCTGATTTCAATTCTTTTGATTATATACTCAGAACTGGAATTGCTGAATCATATGGTAATTGTTTTTAATTTTTTGAGGAATTGACCTACTGCTTTCCATAATGGCTATACCATTTTACATTCCTACCAACAGTGCAAAACGTTTCTTCATATCCTCAGCAATAAATATTTCCTGATTTTTGTCTTTTGTTTTTTATGATAGCCATCCTAATAGGAGATGCTATCTTACTGTGATTTGATTTGCATTTCCCTAATGATTAGTGATGTTGAACATCTTGTCACGTGCTTCTTGGCCACTTGTATATTTACTTTGGACAATCAAGTCTTTTCCCTATTTTTTAATTAGATTTTTTTGTTGTTGACTTGTAGGAGTTCTTTATATATTCTAGATGTTAACCACGACTAATGATTTGTAAATGTTTTCTCCCATTTCATGGGTTGCTTTTCACTGTTTATATCCTTTGTACAGAAATTTTATTTTTATCTTTTTAGATCTTTGAATCTTTATTGTATATTCATTTCTTTTTTAAAACTTTTATTTAAATTCAACTAACATATAGTGTATTATTGGTTTCAGAGGTACAGGCCTATGATTCAGAAGTCTTATATAATACCCAGTGCTCATTACATCACATGCCCTCCTTAATGCCCATCATCCAGTTATCTCATCCCTCCACCGCCCCCCTCAGCAACCCTCAGTTTGTTTCCTATGATTGAGTCTCTTATGGTTTGTCTCCCTCTCTGATTTCATTTTGTTTTAGTTTTTCCTCTATTCCCCTATGATCCTGTTTTCTTAAATTCCACGTATCAGTGAGATCATATAATTTTTTCTCTGATCGACTTATTTCGCTTAACGTAATACCCTCTAGCTCCATCCATGTCATTGCAAATAGCAAGATTTCACTTTTTTGATGTAATATTCCTGTGCATGCGTGTGTGTGTGTGTGTGTATACACACATTCATCTGTCAATGGACATCTGGGCTCTTTCCATAGTTTGGCTATTGTGAACATTGCTGCTATAAACATTGGGGTGCAGGTGCCCCTTCAGATCACTACATTTGTATCTTTGGGGTAAATACCCAGTAGTGCAATTGCTGGGTCATACGGTAACTCTACTTTCCACTTTGAGAGGAACCTCCGTATTGTTTTCCAGAGTGGCTGCACGAGCTTGCATTCCCACCAACAGTGGGAGGAGGGTTCGCCCTTCTCTGCATCCTCACCAACATGTCATTTCCTGACTTGTTAATTTTTGCCATTCTGACAGGTGTGAGGTGGTATCGCATTGTAGTTTTGATTTGTATTTCCCTGATGCCGAGTGACATGGAGCATTTTTCCATGTGTCTGTTAGCCATTTGGATGTCTTCTTTGGAGAAATGTGTGTTCATATCTTCTGCCCGTTTAGTGATTGGATTCTTTGGGTGTTGAGTTTGATAAGTTCTTTATAGACTTTGGATACTAGCTCTTTATCTGATGAGACATTTACAAATATCTTCTCCCATTCTGTCAGCTGTTTGTCGACTGCTGTTCAAAAGCTTATCTTGATGAAGTCCCAATAGTTCAGTTTTGCCCTTGCTTCCCTTGCCTTCGGAGACATGTCTAGCAAGAAGTTCGAGGTCGAACAGGTTGCTGCCTGTGTTCTCAAGGATTTTGATGGATTTGTCTCACATTTAGGTCTTTCATCCATTTTGAGTTTAGTTTTGTGTGTGGTATAAGGAAATGGTCCAGTTTCATTCTTCTGCATGTGGCTGTCCAATTTTCCCAACACCATTTGTCAAAGAGACTTTTTTCCATGAGATATTCTTTCCTGCTTTGTCAAAGATTAGTTGACCATAGAGTTGAGGGTCCATTTCTGGGCTATTCTGTTCCATTGATCTATGTGCCAGTTTTTGTGCCAGTACCATACTGTCTTGATGATTACAGCTTTATAATAGAGCTTGAAGTCTAAGACTGTGATGTCACCAACTTTGGTTTTCTATTTCAACACTCCTTTAGCGATTTGGGGTCTTTTTCTGGTTCCATACAAATTTTAGGATTATTTGTTCCAGCTCTGAAAAAAGTTGATGGTATTTTGATGGGATTACTTTGAATGTGTAGATTGCTCTAGGTAGCATAGACATTTTAACAATGTTTGCTCTTTAGGGGCTCCTGGGTGGCTCAGTCGTTAAGCGTCTGCCTTCGGCTCAGGTCATGATCCCAGGGTCCTGGGATCGAGCCCCACATCGGGGTCCCTGCTCAATGGGAAGCCTGCTTCTCCCTCTCCCCCTGCTTGCGTTCCTTCTCTCGCTGTTTGTCAAATAAGTAAACAAAATCTTAAAAAACAAAACCAAAAAAACCACAATGTTTGCTCTTCCAATCCATGGGCATGGAACATTTTTCCATTTCTTTGTGGCTTCCTCAGTAAAAAAAAACCAAAAAAAAAAAAAAAAACCAAAAAAAACCAGTTTGCTCTTCCAATCCATGAGCATGGAACATTTTTCCATTTCTTTGTGTCTTCCTCAGTTTCTTTCATGAGTGTTCTGTAGTTTTTTGAGTACAGATCCTTTGTCTCTTTGGTTAGGTTTATTCCTAGTTATCTTATGGTTTTGGGTGCAATTATAAATGGGATCTACTCCTTAACTTCTTTCTTCTGTTTCCTTGTTAGTGTATAGGAATGCAACTGATTTCTGTGCATTGATTTTATATCCTGCCACTTTGCTGAATTCCTGTACGAGCTCTAGCAATTTTGGGGTGGAGTATCTTGGGTTTTCCACATAGAGTATCATGTCATCTGCAAGGAGTGAGAGTTTGACTTCTTTGACAATTGGAATATCTTTTTTTGTTGTCTGATTGCTGGACTGCTAGTACTATGTTGAATAGCAGTGGTGATAGTGGACATCCCTGCTGTGTTCCTGATCCTGGGGGGAGGAGCTCTGCTTTTCCCCATTGAGAGTATTTGCTGTGAGCTTTTCATATATGGCTTTAATGATATTGAGGTATGTACCCTCTATCCCTACACTGTGACAAGTAAGAAAGGATGCTATACTTTGTCATGCTTTTTCTGCATCTTTTGAGAGGATCATATGGTTCTTGTCCTTTCTTTTATGTAGTGTGTCACATTGATTTGCGGATGTTGAACCACCCTTGTAGCCCACGAATAAATTCCACTTGGTCGTGGTGAATAATCCTTTTAATGTACTGTTGGATCATATTGGCTAGTATTTTGGTGAGAATTTTTGCATGTATGTTCATCAGGGATATTGGTCTATAATTCTCCTTTTTGGTGGGGTCTTTGTCTGGTTTGGGGATCAAGGTAATACTGACCTCATAAAATGAGTTTAGAAGTTTTCTTTCCATTTCTACTTTTTGAAACGGCTTCAGAAGAATAGGTATTATTTCTTCTTTAATGTTTGGTAGAATTCCCCTGGGAAGCCATCTGGTCCTGGGCTTTTGTTTGTTGGGAGATTTTTGATGACTGCTTCAATTTCCTTGCTCGTTATGGGTGCAGAGAAATTTTAAATTTTGATGCAGTCCAATTTATCAATCTTTTTCTTCTGTTGGCTGTGCTTTTGGTGTCATATCCAACAAATCATTACTGCATACAACAGCAAGCTTTTCACCTGTTTTTTCCTGAGTTTTATAGTTTTAGCTCTTGCATTTAGATCTTTGATCCATTTTAGTTTTACAGTGTAAGGTAAAGGTCCAACTTCATTCTTTTGCATGTGAATATCGGTTTTTCTAATACCATCTGTTGAAGAAACTGTCCTTTTCCCATTGAATAGTCTTGGCACCTTTGTCAAAAATCATTTGACCATACTGGCCCTTAGGGCTGGGCCAAAAGCACAAGAGCATACTGCTGGGCTCTGTATTCTTCATCCTATTGGCCTATTTGTCTGTCTTTATGCCACTACCACATTGTTTTGATTACTGTCGTTTTATACTGTTTTGAAATCAGCCAACTGTGAGACCTCCTTTTTTTTTTTTTTTTTTTTTTTTTTAAAGATTTTGAGAGAGAGAATGAGACAGAGAGCATGGGGTGGGACGATTGTCAAAGGGAGAAGCAGACTTCCCGCTGAGCAGGGAGCCCAATGCGGGGCTCGATCCCGGGACTCCAGGATCATGACCTGAGCTGAAGGCAGTCGCTTAACCAACTGAGCCACCCAGGCGCCCCCAATTTTGTTCTTTTTCAAGGCTGTTTTGGCTATTGAGGGTCCCTTAAGATTCCACATGAACTTAAGGATGGATTTTTTTTTTCCTGCACACACACAAACCATTAAGATTTTGATCAGGATTGCATTAAATCTGTAGATACTTTGGGTAATATTGACATCTCAACATGGATGTGTCTGGAACATTCATGTTCCAGTCCATGAACACGGATGTTGTTCCATTTACCTGTGTCATCTTTCAGCAGTGTTTTGTACTTTTTCATGTACAGGTCTTTCACATGCTTGGTTAAACATTTATTCTTAAGTATTTTATTCTTTTTGATGCCACTGTAAGTGGAATTGTTTTCTTAATTTCCCTTTTATTGTTAGCGTATAGAGACACAACTGATTTTTTAGTTTTGTATCTACAACTTTGCTTAATTCACTTTTATTATTTCTAACGGTTTGTATGTGTGTGTGGAATCTTTATGGTTTTCTACATATAAGGTCATGTTGCCTACAAACAGGTAATTTTACTTCTTCTTTTCCAACCTGAATGCCTTCTATTTCTTTTTCTTGCCTAATCACTCTGGCTAAGATTTCCAGTACTGTGTTAAATAGAAGTGGTAATGGTGCAATGGAACAATCCTTGTCTTGTTCTTATCCTAGAGGAAAAGCTTTCAGTCTTTTATCATTACAATGTTAGTTGTGGGCTTTTCATATATGGTCCTTACTACACTGAGAATACTAAGTATTATACACATGCTCTTGGAAGGTAGATTTTCCTAAATCTCTAGTAGTACCCTTGATCTATTCAAACTGTTTTTCTGGTTGCTCCATAGATTTAATAGTTTTTTTTAGCCTTTTCATTACCTACATTTTGTTTCATTTTCGGGTGTCCCATTCATAAAATTTGGCTGTGATGATCTTTTTAAATTCTAATTCCAGTGTAATTAACATGGTGTTATATTTGTTTTAGGTGTACAATATAGTGATTCAACAATTCCATATATTACTCAGTGCTCATCAAGTGTACTTATTCCACTTCACCTATTTCACCCAATCTCCACCCCTCTTCCCTGTAACCATCTGTTTGTTCTCTATAGTTTAGTCTGTTTTTCTGGTTTGTCTTTTTTCTTCATTTGTTTTGTTTCTTAAATTCCACCTATGAGTAAAATCAGATGGTACTTGTGTTTCTCTGACTTGAGTTAGCACTATTTATAATAGCCAAATTATGGAAGCAACCTAAGTGTCCATTGATAGATGAAAAAAGATAAAGATGTGGCATATATACACAGTGGAATATTATTCAGTCATAAAAAGAATGAAATCTTGCCATTTGCAACAACAGGGATGGATCTGATGATCATCATCTTAATCTTTGAGTACTTACCACATGTCAGGCACTGTCCTGAGCACCATACAATCCTGTGAAGTGGACATTATCACTGTCTTCTTATAGGTGGAGAAGCCAAGGCATAGGGGAGAGTTAACTTTTTCAGTCACACAGCTAGGAAGTGATGGAATCAGAATTTAAATGTTGCCAGCTTGGCTCCAGTCTTTTACTATACCATACTACCTCTTGCAAAAAAGCCCATCTAGGGAAATGCCAGTTTCCAGAATCTTCTTCAAAGAAGACATTGCTGTCAATCTCCTAAAGCAGGGGATACATCAGAAGCAGCATACCCACTTACTGCAACCCTGGCTACTCCTTAGAGCAGGACATGCAAGTGGCTGCTTCTAAGACTGAGAGCACGTCTTAGGGCTATAAAAGGAACTAACCAGTAGTTAGCGTTTCCTCTACGTGGTATCCTTTGTCCCATCGGGGAAACTGGATTCTAACAGAACCCCTCAAGGTGTAGCTCATGAATCACCTGCATTATCAAAGACTGCTCTGGTTTCTGGCCCTTCATCAGACCTAAAGTGAATCTCTGGTGATGGGCTCCAGGAATCAGCATTTTTAAACAGACTCCTTCACTGATTCTTTTTACTTGAGAACCACTGCTCTGTACACTTGGTTGACCCTCCCACCCTGCATGGTCACCACGTGAACAGGCATGCCTGTGGAAGAATGTGAGCTGTCTGCAGGGTTTGGGTCAAGCCTGAGTGAAGGCTGTACAGCTGTGGTTATGTTGCCTTCCAGGTGCTGCCAGGTTTCTCATTAAGGAGCTGTCCTATCACAATCTGGAACTGGAGAGGAACCGCCTGGAAGAACTGGGAGTTAAACGCCAGTGTGTCTGGCCTTTCATTGTTGTGATGGATGACTCGTGTGTTCTGTGGAACATTCACAGTGTTCAGGATCAAAGCAGGTAGTAGTACTTGCCAAACAGTTCTAGGGGAGTATGACCTAATGTTATGAAGAAGATCCTTTCCTTGGCTATAGTTATGCACGGAAGTAAATGAGAGAGGTGCAGCTTTCCAGAGCAAAGCAATGATCCAGGAGACTACCTTCACTAGCACTCTCTTTTAAATTTAGATATTCGGTGTGCCATTACATTCCTGGACTATTTCTGCATCATGGCTTTGGTTTGCTATAAAGTCTGTGGAAAGGCGCTATGATTTAGACAATCCACTGGCTCCTGAATCAGACCTGCTTTTTAACCCCAGCTCTGCTTTGTAACTACCTGGATGAAAAGGGAAGTCATTTCATCTCTTTGTCTCAAGTCCATCACTTGTAAAATTAGGGTTGAGCCAAAATCAGTGGTTCTCCTTCCACTGTCTCCACCAGGACAGTGGTGAAGGGGGTCCATGAGGACCAGGGAATGCTAAACCTGGAGAAATCCTATGCAATAAATGGTCCCAAAATATCAGTAGCACCCCACTGAAACAGTTCCTGGTGACCTCTAAGCCTTTCCAGCTCACACATTGTGTCTGTTTCCACTTGTGGATATGAAGCCAGTTACGTTTTCAAATATTCCTTTGTTATACTGTAATTACCACACTGGGAGGTATACCTATGTGCTTCTAACCTCTGGCTCCCTCTCGTTGGTAACTCCCTGTTCATTATTCATTTTGAGATGGGCTGGATTTCTTTCTCTGCCTTAATATGGTTAAGCCCCACACCCAAAAGGCAGCTTCCTTAAGGTAGCAGTGAAAGGCAGCATGAAAACTAGGTTTGACATTCTACTCCAGGCTAATATAAACCAGCTAGTTATATCCTTTACAGATACTAATACTGTATAGTAACATTAGCCCCTCATAAATGACCCTCTCCTCAGTAATATTTATTTTTATTTTTTTAAAGATTTTATTTATTTTGAGAGAGAGAATGAGATAGATAGAGCACGAGAGGGGGGAGTCGGAGGAGCAGACTCCCTGCTGAGCAGGGAGTCCGATGCGGGACTCGATCCCAGGACTCCAGGATCATGACCTGAGCCGAAGGCAGTTCCTTAACTAACTGAGCCACCCAGGCTCCCCTTCAGTAATATTTATTGATCTCTTATTTAAACCAACTTTACATTTCACAGCCAGCCCATAGAAGCAGGAGTTTCCAGTAAGAATGTGTCCTTGAAGAGTGTCTTGCAGCATATTGAAGCAACACCAAAAATCATCCACTACGCAATCCTGGGCATACAGAAATGGAGCAGCAAGCTGACTTCTCAGAGCCTGAAAGCCCCATTTTCTAGGTGCCATGTGCATGACTTCATTCTCCTTAACATAGACTTGACTCAGAATGTGCAGTACGACTTCAACAGGTAAGTCAGGCCTCCTGGAGGCAAGTAATCCTGCCATCTACTGATTGCTTCTGTCCAACTCTGACCCTTACAATGTGTCTATTCCCTTGAGTTGGTCTTTGAAAAACTGATAATCTCTTTTTTATGGATAAGGAGGGAAAGGGGGTATCACAAGCCCCAAAGTGTACCTTCATAGAATGCCTCAAACTGACCCAGACCCTTAAAACATAGAAATTACATGAAATGCTTAAAAAACCTATTTTAGCTATCCCATTATTCAACAAGAACTAAGATGGGGACAAAAACTATTATGTCAACACAAATCAGTGTGTGGACCCATAACCCACTGAAGCTGAACTCTTTCATCCTCAGAACTCAGAAGTTAATCCCTTTCCCTAAATGTTAGTAAAATCCAGAGATCTGGATTCTTCAGGGAAGAGCCAGCAGGTGAGAATGAGCAGGCTAGCCCTGACCTTGCCTCTTGAATAAATAACATCCCCATCCTGGAAAATCCGAAATGGCCAAGTGAGGCATGTCAGGGACCATAAAGTCGCTTTATGTCAGTCCCCATCCCCGTAGCTATTAGAATATGCTGGAGCTGTTTCATGTCTGTGTTTTAAATTTGGCAGATGTTTCATCCTGTTTGCAGCCAGGATTTTAAAACTGGGAGCACCTCTGCATTCATGTCCCACAAAAATACATATGTGCAGTCCTGTTTCAGTTCAGGAATGCCCAAGGACCCTTGGGGTATCTGGGGCCAAAGCCATCTCACTTTCTCCTCCTTTTAATGACTGCAGTGCGCAATTCAGGGGGTTCACAGGCCAATGGTAAGAGGGCCAGCTCCAGAAGAAGGCAAGGCTGATTCTGAGTCTGCCTCCTACAGCTGTGATGCATTTGTGTGTGATGAACATGGACAGGTAGTCAGAGACCTATCCTTGTGATTATGATTTAGGTATTTCTGTGAAGATGTTGACTTTAATCTGAGAACAAACAGTAGTGGCCTGCTCATCTGCCGCTTTAATAACTTCAGTCTCATGAAGAAGCACGTTCAGGTTGGAGGGCAAAGGGACTTTATCATTAAACCAAAGATCATGGTAAGTTTGCAAGCTTGATTCTACCGTTGAAAGTTAAGACAACAATTTCTTACTAATACTTGTTATTTGTTATTAGCCACTGGCATTAAGTACTTGGCACTTGACTGGAAAGTGAGAGAACAAAGGGAGTCAGTTCTTAATGCCAAGACTGCAGTCTCATTCCCCTTACTGAGGATTCATCCAGAGCAAAACAGAAGATGTGAAAAGTCAACAGATCTACCTTTCTTTAGACTTAAGGCTTAACAATTCCACCAAATCTTAAGTTTCAAACTTAACATTCTATCTTCATAAACTGGCAAAATTAACATTTTTACATTCTTTAATACATAAGAGAAATGTAAATTAAGATGCTTGTCTGTTCCTTTGCCAGATTTTTTTTTTTTTTTAAGAAAGAATTACCAACACTTTTGAGAGTGAAATCTATGGACCTACCCATGTCTTAGAAGAGATTTACTGGTATCTAATCATTTATAACATATGAATTCCCCAATGGAGCTTAGAAACCTCTTTGCTTTTATTTTTTGGATCTGGTGGGATGGGATTTAACCTGTCCACATCCAGCAGCACTGTGAAAGGCTTCCTGTGGGCCCTCACAATGTTGCTAAATGCACTAACTTTCAGAGAAGCCTACGTTTCTCCTGCCTTTGCGGTGTGTTAAGTTAGACCCAACCTATTCCCAAGGGGAAAGAACTTTTTCAGAACCCAAGAATGACAGACTTACATATGAGCCTAGTATCTGCCACTCTTATACTGCTCTTATTTGGGGACTGTTAGTATGCAATGCAGTTTTTCCTTGCCCATTTCGTCCAGTGACAGACATATTTCCCATGATAATCTCGGCTCTGATTTCAGGTGTCAGAGAGCTTAGCACCCATCTTGCCCCTTCAGTATGTCTGTGCTCCCGACAGTGAACACACACTACTGGCAGCCCCGGCGCAGTTTCTCCTGGAGAAGTTCCTTCAGCACGCTTCCTACAAACTCTTCCCCAAAGCCATCCATAACTTCAAGAGTCCCGTGTTGGCCATTGACTGCTACCTTAACATTGGACCAGAGGTAAAGGGAAGAGGGCTAGCACTGTGCTTTTACCCACTTCCACCCATTTCTTTCCCATTTTAGCTCCCATTTGAAAGCTTAAATGGAGACAAAAAAGGAGCCTGTGACATACTGCAAAGGCTCACACAAGATGTGATGGCGATTGTCCCTCCCCATACCTACTTCAGCTCTTCACAGTGAGCCAGTGAATACGCAAAGCTTAGCTCAGAGGTCAGTTCCACTGAGAAGCCTACCCATGACCTTGGACAGAAGCAGTTGCTTGCTGTCCTACAATATATCGGACCATCTTATAATCACGTGATGATGTTTCTCCACAAGACACAGTTCTTCAGAGGCACACAGTGTCTTAGCCACTGTTTAGACAGAAGAGGAGCTCAGTGATTGCTGAACAATTTAGGGGATCACAGGAGACCTTTAGAGCTGTCACGTCACCACTTTCTATTCCTGGATTTCTTTCTTTTCGTTTCCTTATTTTTCATTCTTTCTCTTGTCTCAAATTCCCTATCAGTTTTAGCTTTTTAAAAAATTTGTCACTTGCACCTTTAGACCACTGATGGCCTTCGGACCTTTAAGGGCTTCCACCACTAAGCTTTCCCCTATGATTATTAGTATTGTTTTAAAAATATTTTATTCTATTCATTAACATAATATCCTCTTTGTAAAGAACTTTTTAAAAAATTAAAAGGTATAAAGGAAAAATCATTTGCAATGGGAAGTTAACATTTTGGTGTACTAGATTTCCTCTTTGGCTTTTTTTTCTCTGTGTGTATTGACATACACAATCTCTTCAGACTGAAATACAACTGTTCAAGATTTATTTATTCATTTGAGAGAGAGGGAACACAAGCAGGGGGAGAGCAGGGAGCCCGATGCGGGACTCGATCCCAGGACCCCGGGATCATGACCTGAGCTGAAGGTAGATTCTTAACCAACTGAACCACCCAGGCGCCCCCTGGGAACGGATTTTTAATTCAAATAGCATAAACACTTTACATTCTCATTCTTAAGAAATTTCAGTAATCTACACTGTGGTTGGACCATGAACTGTAGAATTTGAGGTAGAAGGAACCTTAAAAACCATCAGGTATAATAGTGCTTTTATGATATCTCCAAACTCCTCCACCCCAGGGTCCAGGGCTCTAGATGTGAGTAGCAGTAAGACTGTGTTGTCTAACAGCAGCTAACACTCACTGAATACCTACTAAGCAGTTTACAGTATTTATTCCACAAAAGTCCTATGAAACAGGTACTACTGTTACTTCTACAGACAAGGAAACTGAGGTATGGCAAAATGAAGGAAGCTGCTCAAGGTCACTTACTAGCTACTAAGCAGAGGAACCAGTTATATGGATCCAAGTGGTCAGATCCATGCAGTAAACCATTTCACTGTTCTCAAGATCTCAACTATCTTACTTCCTTGTAATTTCTGTATAGTTATATTCTGTACATGCAAGCCATATAGAACTAAATCTTAAAAATCATGCACTATGGGGCACCTGGGTGGCTGGGTTGGTTAGTCATCTGCCTTGGGCTCAGGTCATGGTCCCAGGGTCCTGGGTTCAAGCCCACCATCGGGCTCCCCCCGCTCAGCAGGCAGTCTGCTTCTCCCTCTCCCTCTGCCTCCCACTCTCCCTTCTTGTGTTAATAAATAAATAAATAATCTTAAAAAAAAAAATCATGCACTGCTGGGGGGCACCTGGGTGGTTCAGTCAGTTAGGTGTTGGACTCTTGAGCTCAGCTCAGGTCTTGATCTCAGGGTCATGAGTTCAAGCCCCATGCTGGGCTCTACACCCAGTAAAATCATATATTGCTTGAAGCTTCTGCCTGATTGAAAATGTAAGTGTATCTAAATTAAAAGCTGATTACTTTATTAATGAGAATAAAAAATTTCTACTCAAAACATTTAATCTTTTCTAAGTATGCCTTTTTGTGGAAGGCAGTTTTTCATTTTATAAAGACGTTTAGGTGAAGAGGCCTGTTTTCTTACTACTAGTTCTCTCAACCGTCCTTCATTAAGAGAAACACGAAGATTTAAATAGGTTAAAACTTGGCACACTAAATAAAAGAGGTACAGAGTTTAAATAACCAGACTATTTAAGTTTCAGTAAAAAAAATTTACCTTCTTTACCTTACCCTGAAACAGCTAAAGAGGAAGGTACTGGCTCACTCAGCTAAAGTACAGATGGTTTTACTTGCTTTTTGAAATGCCCATGCTATGTCTGCTTGATGATTCCAGGTGGCCATATGCTACGTCAGCTCCAGACCCCACTCCAGCAATGTCAGCTGTGAAGGGGTGTTTTTCAGTGGACTTCTCTTGTACCTCTGTGACTCTTTTGTAGGTGCTGATCTTCTGAAGAAATTTAAGTTTCTAAAAGGTAAGTCAAATTTAGTGTCTTTTGCTTGTGAATGCCATTGTTCCCCCAGACAAAACAGGGAGGTGAAACATATAAAAAAAGCACTTTAACAATCGTTTTTGCCAGTAAGTTGAACACTTTGCTTTTAAACCAGGGCCACGATTTTCTTAACTGGGGCGGGGATAGAATCAGGTGGTTGTTCTACCAGGACAAACTACAGATACACGGCCAGAAATGTGATCCCATTAAGTTTGTTTTTGCCACTATTAATTTTAGAAAGGAATGATGCAATGTAAGCAGAAATCTAATTTTAGTAAAAATCAGGTTAATGAGTTGTGATTCTGGTATAGAAACTAAAGTTGCTTCAACAGGTATGCACTATACAAAAGAGATCTGCCTAAGAACAAACTGCAGATTAAGCATCACAAATAATCATGACAAGATGACCTCCGAGGTCAGTGAAGAAAGTAAGATTCAGAATATTGTGCAAAGGCCACTGTGGAAAACAGTGTAGAGTTTCCTCAAAGACTAAAGAGTACTGGGTATTTACCCAAAGAAAACAAGAACATTAATTCAAAAAGATACGTGCACCCCAATGTTTGTTGCAGCATTATTTAAAATAGGCAGTATATGTAAGCAACCCAAGTGTCCCACCATAGATGAATGAGTAAGGAAGATGTATCTGTATACAATGGACTAACTCCACCATAAAAAAGAAGAGATCTTGCCATTTGCAGCAGCATGAATAGGCCTAGAGGGTATATAATGCTAAGTGAAATAAGTCAGAGAAAGACAAAATACTGTATGATTCTACTCATATGTAGAATTTAAGAAGAGATGATATTGTGTATTTATGTATGCATAAAAATGCATCTGGAGCAGTGAGGCGGGGGCTGCCTCCCAGGGGACATTTAGCAATATCGGGAGACATCTTAGGTTGCCACACTGGAAGGTGCTACTGGCATCTAGTGAGTAGAAGCCAAGGATGCTACTAAACCATCCTGCAAGAACAGAACAGCTCCCCTGTAACAGAATGATCCAGTGTTGCTAAGGTGGAGAAACCCTGCACTAGAAACACAGAACATTGGTTTTACCATTGGTTACCATGGGGGAAGCGAGATTTTTCACTTTACACTCTTCAACTTTTGAATTTGTAAGACTACGTACTCAAATAAAAATTAAAATTATAACAATTGTGATAGGTCACTTACCTTTATGTTGCTTCTCAGATGTGTCAGCTTAGAGGATATAATCAGAAAAAAATGGCGTGTTCTTTATAATTTCAATCCCTGAGCCTAAGACACATTTCTGCCTTTCTTCTGAAGGTGCTACCCTGTGTGTCATCTGCCAAGACAGAAGCTCCTTACGCCAAACAATTGTCCGCTTAGAGCTAGAGGATGAGTGGCAGTTCCGCCTCCGGGACGAGTTTCAAACTGCAAACAGCAGCGATGACAAGCCCCTCTACTTTCTTACTGGCCGCCACGTATGAGCTTTTGAAGAGACCAAAAATAGCAAAGGGATGCCTAGGTGGGGTGGGGCAGAAACAATTATTTGGAATTTTTTTTTTCCTTTAAAGTACAATCACTGTGGAGCAAAGTGCAACATATTTGTTCTCCAAAGAAATCCACCCCTGCAACCCCAATCTGACCCAGATCTTTGGGGGGATCACTCTCTTTCAGTTCCACTGTCAGGACCTTAAGTTCAGGTTAACTCCACCCTAGGCAGTTATGCAATTACTTAAGACACGGGAGCCTGAGGAGGATACACTTTGGAGAATGAACATGGAGTTTGCATTGTTTTTTCTACTACACTATGTTAGGGGGAAAACGGACTCTTGGCATGAGCTAGCCTGAATGTGTTACATGAGACTCACACCGTTGGTGTGGAATTAATTGAAGATTAACGTTTGAGGCCTGAACCCTCAGTTTCTCTTCAGATCTGTACTTTGGTACAGTATTACTCAGGGGTCTGAAATGATAGAATGTAGAAGATATTTGTATTTTAAAAAAAAAAGAAGTAGCTTTGTCTTTCTCTGTGCAGTGTTAGTTTAAGATTTATAATCTTATATGTATTGAAACTTTTGGCAAAATTTCCACAGGAGTTAAAAGTTTACTATTAAAAACTGAACAAACAAATCAGTAAATGCAGAGCAGGCACTGTATGCATTTATGCAGCTTCTCCTTGCTGAAATTCCTTTTTTTTCCATTCTTTAAAAATGTTTCCAGTCTCTAAGCACACTATGTCCATGAGAATATGGAACAGAGTTTTTAATCTTTTACAAGGAGAACCTAATTCAGTAGTTGAGCCAATTAAAAAGCTTTCAGCGGTCACCCCATACCCACCCTGTTTGGTTGGAATTAAGCCAGGAAAGCTACATGTCAGGCTATGGTTCTGTGTGGCGTGGAAGTAGTTTCTTTCTTTTCAGGGCCTCAAGCAAAGCTTCCTTTAAAAGATACACTGAGTATCAGCTACCTTATACTGACAACACAAAAATCGCTGAAATGGGAAACAGAGCCAGAGAGACACAACCGTTTTAATCCTTGTGAGGAGTAAGAAAGATTCCATTAAGGTCTCTGACTCACTAAAATCAGCAGGGGATGTTTGTTCAATATCGACAGTGTAAGTTTCTTACAGACTTCTCACCAATATATTTTAATCAAAAACAGACTTTTAGAAAATGTTCTAGAACTAAGTCTATTGAAAGTTTACGCTTAAATTACTCCAGTTCTCGTTAAACAATCTCTTTGACATTTTTCTTATTAGCCCATATGTACCCACTTAAAATGGCCATTGTTACTTGAATTGATATCTTATCTGTGGCCTGAAACTGAGAGGGGGCTGACTAAGCCTGCATTTACTTAGAACAAATAATGTTAACCAACCAGCTTTATTAGCTTGTGATAAGGAGTTTACAGTAGTGAAAAGATGGAATGTACTAATCTGAAAACGGTTTGCAGATCTCTTGGTTTTAATATAGCTACTTATGATGCTTTAAATGTATTTTGAAATGAACAATTCCTTTAAACCCCATGTTTTTTAATTGTCCTTCAAAGAGGATCTGCCTTATGTATTCTTTAAAAATACTCCTTAATTTTAGTACAGCAGAATTTTTGGTAAAGAGGTACGTTTTGAAGCAGGTTGATTTAGATATGAATGTATTTCAATTGTTCCTGTTTTGTTGAAAGGGCCTAATGCAGATGATATCAAGAAACCCACTGTTTGTGCAATATTCCAATAATATTTACTATATAGAGCAAATAAGATACTTGAAATAATTCCAAAACAGTTGTACCTGGGGCAGATGGCCTCTCAGGGTTTCTTCTGGCTTTATGGCTTCAAAGTCTAAAGCGTGTTTTTTAAAGTAGTAACTTTAGATGCAGGTACTCCACAGCTGCACTCTGAAAAATCAAATAACCGTGATCTCTTAAATACTATTTAACCCTGTGGAAGAGAAAGTGCTGGAAAAAAGCCAAAAAGACCATCACCCCAATGATGGAAAATTCCAAATGACCCACCTATTCTTTTCAATGCTTGTATTACTAAGGTTTGGATCTTTTAAAATCACCTTATCAGTATAATTCTTTAGAGAATGTGAGGTCCTTCTCCTTTAAGGATAAAATTGCACAAGCACAGACACCATGATTTGTTAATACATACCTTGGTGTGTTCAGCTTCAAGCCTTGCCATCCTTTAGAACATTGTGGTATGAATGTGTTTGCTAGGCCTGCATAATAATTGATCTATAGACCTGTTGAACCTTGCCATGTAGGACAGTTCATACAGGTTAATACTGAATGTAAACTAAAATTAGAATGAGAATTGTATTCAATTATTTTGGCTGTAATTTATGCAATTGCTTTTTGTGATTTTTAGAAAAGGAGGCACCTGTGTTACTTTATTACTGTAAAATTTTCTTAACCAAAATTTGGTGAATTTCACTAGTTGGTCTACCTCACATTTTGTTTATGATTCTAAACTTTTAAGTTGTGTCTACAGTATGTTGTCCTTTCATTTAATTTGGTGAATGTATTAAAATTCTTTCCCAACCCCCCCAAAAAAGAAAAAGTGTGTTTTCTTTGCACTAATTTTCTGGTATGTTCAAAAATGGAATGAGCTCCCTACCACTGGCAATGTCCAAAAAAGACACTTAGAGTCATCCAACCTGTGATATGTGGACTTAAGATTTGACTATTCTCTCGCTTAACAGTCCAAGAAAGTGTTAAGTAAATACTTGTTGAATGAAAATCTGTAGCTTATACAAAGAAAATACACACATATGAAGTATCTACACACCATGCCCATTTGCAGAGTTCCACATTAAGTATGGATAACAGATCTAAAAATGATGTTTTAGAGATATTAGAAATACTCAGTATATCCCCAATCTTTTATAGACGGCAACTACACTCATTTGGGGTCCTCAGAAGCAGAACTTTGCTTCTGCAAGTTGCGAGAACTGTGTAGTATGACAGAAGGTATTAATCTCCAATTTATTTCCCAGCTACCTACTTTTAAGAATAACTTTGTTAGGGGCGCCTGGGTGGCTCAGTCATTAAGCATCTGCCTTCGGCTCAGGTCATGATCCCAGGGTCCTGGATCAAGCCCCACATCAGGATCCCTGCTCGGCGGGAAGCCTGTCCCTCTACTACTCCCCCTGCTTATGTTCCCTCTCCTGCTGTCTCTGTCAAATAAATTTTAAAAATCTTAAAAAAACCTCATTATTCCAGAAAAATGCCTTTCATAGTTCTATTATGTAAAGCATAGTAGACTTTGATAAAGAACCATGAAAACACTCTTCTAGGCCAAGGTACCCTGGCCGTTTACCTCAGGAGGGGCGATAAACATTTGTTAAGTGTGGTGACAGATTCAGGAGCAAGTAGAAACTGCCAGTGTTCCACTACATATTCCAAAGCAGCTGCTCCATTGGAAGGACCAAAAAGCTGTGAAACTCGGACTACTGTACCTTTGTATTCAACTACCTAATGCTAGAACAACATCTAGGCAACAAATATTCCTCAGGCCTCTCTTTAGTCATGGAAACTGACCCATAAGCTTTCTCTAGAACACTGTTCTAACACTGAAACCCTGGTTTTACTGAAAGAAACCATCACTAAAGGTGATTTCAGGAAGGGCCTCTGAGGCCAAGTTTTAAAGCCATTCACACAGTAAATTCCTTCTGCTCCTTACTGTCAAGCACTGAGCTAAGGAAAGCATCCACTTCAGTGACTATGACAGCAGGTGGAGTAAGTTCTAAGAGAAAGCAACAGTACGTTTTCTGACCACTTTTTTGTTCTGTAAGTAGTCCAGTGTGTTTTATTTTTACTAGAATGGTGTGGCAGGAGGAGGGGTTATCCTAAGACAGTATCTTCCCTTTATGTGCCAAAAGGCCCAAGAGCCATAAGAATAGACAGAAGACAAAAGTGTGTCTGCAGTCACTCTCCAGAAACCAACTCAGCAATCTTAACTCCTGGTGAAATATGCCTAGGCAGGACTATATCTGGGCAGCCATGCAATGTAAGCAAGAACAATTACAAAGTCACTGCATGTCTATTGTACTTTACTCATAAAATTGATTTTTTTATAATAAAACCAATGCATGTCCATGTAGAAAAGGGCATAACACATGAAACCTTGTGATTCCTATCTATACTTGTAGTTCCTATGATGTCTACAAACTAGACTTTTTTTTTAATGATTTTTGAGAGAGAATGAGAGTGCGCGTGCATGCAACATGAGAGGGAGAGAATCTCAAGCAGACTCCCTGCCAAGCGCGGAGCCCGAAAAAGGGCTTGACCTAACGACCCTGAGATCATGACCTGAGCCAAAATCAAGAGTCAGATGCTCAACCGACTGAACCACCCAGGCGCTCCAGACATTTTTATACTGAACCAACAACTATTCAAGGGCAGCTGACAAATTCATAGACATATTTATACAATCACAATTATAGAATCACTTCTTTTGAAGTTCGACTGTGGCCATTAGTGTATACTCACTGTGTCCTTTACAGCCTCCACCCCTCCGAAAAGACCGCTCTTCTTTTTCTAATGTCATTCTTCAGGCTTCAGTTGCAATGTGATAGCACTGACCATTCTTGATTTTTAAAACTCTTCTTTTGGTTTCTACCACTCTCTTCTGATCCTCTTACCTCTTCCCAGGTACTCTTCTTTGAGACTCCTAAATGATGGTGTTCCTCACAACTCTCTCCTATCCTGTCATTTTACAAACCCCATGGTGGGGACATCTCTTCTAACTCTTTGAATAACTACATTAATAAATTTCCTTAGTTCAAACTTCTCCAAACTCTAGATCAACATATCCAATTATATACCAAACAGGTATCTCCACTTGGAGATTCTGCAACCACCTCAAAATCTTTACCAAAATTGAGCTCATCCTTTGTGGTCCAATCCTCCCAACATAATTCTCCAGTATTCCCTTCTCAGTCAATCCATCTATCCAGTTACCCAAATCAAAATTCCAAATTGCCCTAGATTCTTTGCCATGATCTTTGTCCAGCTGGTTGTCAGCTCTTTCAGTTCTTCAGTTCTATCTTCCCCAAGTTTATCTGTCTCCTCATCTCCAACAACACATCAGTTTTAGTTCTGTGTTTCAACATTTTTCACAGACCGCTAACAGTAGTCTCTTAACCTTCTAAGTTCCAGATTCCTCATTTGAGGTGTCATGATAAAATAATGCAGCACTATACAGAAGGCATGACACACAGCAAACACTCAAAAATTAGAAGTCATTAATACTAAGAGAAATACCTAGACTACAAAAGTTATTTGAGGGGCTGTGTCTTCAATATAAACATGAAAATAATGGTTTTCCTAATAACTGTAACATTTAAACCAACCAATGTATATTCTCTACTCCCAGGTCCCTTTAAAACCACCAAGTTTGGCTCCACAAAGAAGCATACTATGGCTTCTGTGGAAGTTGGGTCTGTATCATGCTGTATTATGAAATTAACAGTTACTAGAGCATCTATACTATACCTGAAAAAGTCCTCTTTTTAAAAGTTACGCTCCTTGTCAGCCAAATGAGGACATCAGGGATGACTAGAATAGTTTCTAGTCCAAAGGGAAAGGGAGTGTCAAAGTCAGACTATCATGATGAGTCAGAGGGAAATATTTACACCCCTACAAACAGAATACAGAGCTTTGTACCACTCTTTAAGTTTAAAAAGCATACACCTATGGGGGGGTAAAATACACACCTGCTAATTTAAAGCCCTAAATTTTAGCTGGTTTTTAATGGAGATATGATTATTTCAGCTCATAAAAATAATCTATGTTAAATGAAGTGGTGCTTCATTCTTGGGCTATGGCTCGCTCTTTCTCTGAAAGACCAGAAAAATTCTGTTAGGATTTTGCCTTTTGAAGACCAAGTTCAGAGTTGTTACAGATATACTGGTCCTCTGGCAAAATGGTGAAACTTCTAAGAAGCTGGTGTTTTAATTCTATTTTAAGGTATCAAACTTAACTCCCTGAAAAAGCACAAATGACAACACACTATTATCACATTTATCACTTAGAAAAAGCTATCAAGTATTTTATTATTTTATTCTACATTATATACAGGTCATAAAAGGCCACAGCAGTTTTTCAACATATAAACCCTTTAAAAGTAGAGGGCACTATGAAGGATTGACAAGTATCAAAATGAAGTCCAGTAACGCGGGCATATACTCAGTGTAGTATTTCTGAGGAATAACAAAGCAGATACCAAGTCATCCATAGTTAGCTTACAACTATTCCATAGGTTTTTATAGACCTCTTTGGGATTTGTTAATAGCCTAAGTGTGCCCAGGTGCCACTTACTTTAAGAAATAAAACCGGAATGAAAGAATAATAAACTTTAGAGGGTACTTTCTAATTCTAGTCACTTTATAGCTCTCCAAGAAGAAAAGCCTCAATTCTTTACCACCTTCCACTTCTTCCTGCATCAAGAATAGGAAAGAAAGAAATGGAAGAAAATGTTCAATATTCCAAATTCTTCCTGCTTATTTGGAACTATGCCTTTTTGCAGGGGTTCCTTTAAAATGTATTTCAGGCCCTTTAAGAATTAGCTTTGAATTCTCTGACATGCAATATTGCACCCTCCTTGAATAAGAACCAAAAACATTGGTTCCCGCTCTGTAAAAATACAATCTTTAAAACTATAACTGGTATCAGCAGATCAATATAAAAAAATACAGTACCAAGCTACACTGGTATATTTCCATATTAAGAACTTCAAAATATACTTATCACTGAGACCATAGTCCTTGCATTAGTTTTCAGTCCACTATGAACAATTATCTGCTGCATGTAAACATGTCTAAATAACTATAGATAAAATACATCAATCATAAATTTCTGTAAAAGATAATAAAATATCTTCTTTAAAAAACAAAACAATAATAAGCTATTACTGCATTGTTTCCAATTTTATGAAAATGGAACAACCTTACAGTTGTTGCCAGTCCTGAGTTCATCGTAATAAAAATGGCCCTAGTTCCTGGTTAAAGTCAGCAACCAATCCATTCTCTTCAGTAGATGTCTTCTAGTACTGCAGGCACGAATTTGTTTTAGGTGCTATTTTGTCCATTAATAAAATTATATACCAGAAACTGACCAGTGCCACAGTACTGTGTTGCAAATAGTTTTCCATCAGGAGTGGGATCTGAGAAAGCAATTTCTTCTTTACTCAAATATGAGCCATATATAAAGTTACTCCTATTAAAAAAGGGAGGGGGTGTGGAAGGGTAAAAAGAAAGAAATTAACATTTTTATCATTAAAACTGGAAAAACCTATCAAGTAAAATTTGACCAGTAAAACTTTTAGGTAATGTTGTATGTTCTAAAAATTGTTGAAAATAATCACTCATCTAGATTATTAATAACCTGAGGTAAAAAAATTTTATGAAAGTAACAACGGTTTTAAAAAACATTTACCCAACACCTTTTCTTGATAAAAATACTCAACAATTCTGAGAAGGAACTTCCTCAACCTGATAAAGAGCGTCAGGCAACATCAAAATTAATGTGAAAGACTGAAAACTGTTTCCCAAAGATCAAGAACAAGGAAACCTATCTGTTTATACCTCTTCTATTCAACAGTGTACTTACTGCAGGCTCTAGCCAGGGTAATTAGACAAGGAAAAGAAATTAAAAAGCAGATTAAGAAGGAAGAAGTAAAACTACCTCTTTCTGGAGACAGTTTTGGATGATCTTGTATATACAAAAATCCTAAGGAATTCACAAAAAAACCATTAGATCTAATTAAAAATGAGTTCAGCAAGGTTGCAGGATACAAGAACAATATTAAAAAATTAACTGAATTTCTATATACTTGAAATTAACAATCCAAAATGAAGTTTTAAAAACAATTCCATTGATAATAACATCAAGAGAATAAATACACAGGATTAAGTTTAACAAAGAGGTGCAAGATCTGGGAACTTAAACAAACAGAAAGACATGCCATGTTTATGAATCAGAAGAACTACACCTGGCTTTGCAGAAATTAACAAGCTGGTCCTAAAACTCTCATGAAATTGGAAGAGTCACTAAACAGTCAAAAGAATCTTGAAAAAGAACAAAACTCAAGAACTCACACTTCCTTATTCTGCAACATACTACAAAGCTACAGAACTAAAAGCAGTGTGCTATGGCTTAAGAATAGACTGATGGAATAGAAGTGAACAGTCCAGATATAAACCCTCACAATGAATGACTTTGACATGGGTGCCAAGACCATTCAATGGAAAAGAATAGTTTAACAAATGGCACTGGGACAACTGGATATCCACATGAAAAAGAGAATGCTGTCGGATCCCATCTCACATCATACACAAAAATTAACTTAAAATGGATCAAAGACCTAAATGTAAGAACTAGAAGTATGAACTCTTGGAAGAAAATAGAGGTATACATCTTTGTAGCCTTGCATTAGGAAATGGCTTCTTAGGACACCAAAAACACAAGTGACAAAAGAAAAAGATATATAATTTGGAGTTCAAAATTAAAGACCTTTGTGCTTCAAAGGACACCTGAGAAGATGAAAAGACAGCTATGAAAAGGTAGAAAATATCTGCAGATCTTAAACCTGATAAGGGACTTGTCTCCAGAATAAAGAACTATTACAATAAGAAAAAGATAAATTAATTTAACAATGGACATTGGATTTGAATAGGTAGTTCCCTGAAGAACATCCGTAAATGGCCAATAAGCACATGAAAAGATGCTCATTAGCCATTAGGAAAATGTAGATCAAAGCCAAAATGAAATACCACTTCATACTCACTAGGATGGCTAAAATTAAACAGACAGTAACAAATGCTGATGAGGATGTGGAGAAATTAGAACCTTCATACATACGTTGCTGGTGGGATTGTAAAATAGTGTAGCTGCTTTGATAAGCAGTTTGGCAGGTCCTCAAAATGTTATACATACAGTTACTATATGGCCCAACAATTCTACTCCTAGGTATATACCAAGAGAAACAAAAACATGCAAACACTTCTCTACTTACCAAGGGAAATAAAAATACACAAAAATTTGTACATGAATGTTCACAGATTATTCATAATAGCCAAAAGTGTAACCAAGCCACCCCCGTTCATCAACTGATGAATGGATAAATGAAATGTGATACATCCATACAGTGGGATTTCATCTGGCAATAAAAAAAGGGATGAAGCAGGGGCGCCTGGGTTGCTCAGTCGTTAGGCATCTGCCTTCGGCTCAGGTCATGGTCCCAGTGTCCTGGGATCAAGCCCCGCATCAGGCTCCCTGCCCCGCGGGAAGCTTGCTTCTCCCTCTCCCCCTCCCCCTGCTTGTGTTCCCTCTCTCGCTATGTCTCTGTCAAATAAATAAAATCTTAAAAAAAAAAATTTAAAAAAATAAAAATTTAAAAAAAAGGATGAAGCACACAAATACATGCTACAACACAGATGATCTTTGAAAGCATGCTAAGGAAAAGAAACCAGTCACAAAAGGTCATTTATTATAGGAATCCATTTATATGAAATGTTCAGAATAGGAAAATCCATTCAGATAGAAAGTAGATTAGTGATTGCCAGAAGCTGGGGGAGAGGGAAATGGGGAGTGACTGCTAATAGGTATGGGTTTTAGGGGGCCAGTGACGGAAATGTTCTGGAATTAGATAGTGGTGATGGTTGCACAGCCTTCTGAATATATTAAAACCCACTGAATTGTATAATTTAAAGAGTTAAGTTTTATGCTATGTAATTATATCTCAATAAAGCTGTTGTTTAAAAGTTTTTTTTTCAATTTAGCCGGATACAGACTATTAGAATTTTCACACTATAATCTTAACAAGGTGAGCTAGGTACATAAGAAAGAACAATAAATGAAAAAAGTAGAAACTCTATATGAGTTTTAACAGGAAGCTTATGGGGGCATCTCACTATCACACACAACAAATGCAATGGCTACACTGTGTAATGTTTTTATAAACTAGAACCATCTTAGGGTTGTCGTAAGACATAAATTTACAAGACTTAAAGGAGGTGCAATACCCTCATATTCAGGACTATTATTTAAGCAGCTGCATTTTCCAGGTTTAGTTTTGAAAGAGCTAAAAACAGACTTGCCTCTTGTCATGAAAAGGGCGGGTAGACCTGAGCCCTTCTGGATCACTACTTTACAATAAAGTAAGAGGGAAAGACCAGAAACACATTAAGGTTCTAAGATTCCTAGATCCTTAGGATCTCACAACAATGATGGACTACTTTGAAAGCTATACCTACAGATAATAGCAGACAGGGATTCCAGAAATAAACAAAAACATGAGACTGACGTAAAAACCTCATCTGTGTGATTAATTTGAACCTCCAATAATCCTCTGGCAAAGGTACTTTAAAGAACAAAAAAAAAAAACATGCAATTTATCTGAGTCTTTTCCTCTATACCTTTAATTTAACATCAAGCAATAAAAATAGCAAAAAGAAAAACTAGTAGGAGACTTAGATAATTTACAAATAATATTCCTAATTTAAGACAAATTTTTCTAAAAGCAATTTTAAATTCCAAATTCTCACATTTATTTGGTTATCTTTAAAATTCTCCAATATTGAACGGTTTGAAATAACTGGGTTATTTTGGCCTAATAACATAGTTACAAGTAAGTAAAAATAGTTTAATAGTATTTAACTGATAGTGTTTTCTCTCCCCTCAGATTAACTTCACATAAAAAACAAAGATCCAATACACTGACAATCTTATGCAAATTTTAAATTAAGATAAATGTTATAGATTTAAGATTAAATGCCAGTCTTGATACTAAAAATCTCCTTAAATCTTAAAACTACAGAAAACCACTTGAAGAATCACATTCAAGTTACCTTAGGCATTCAATCATGCGAGAAGCAATTTTCTTCCGACGCATCATGCTGAATACCCATATCCGACTGATTCCACAGATTGCAGGCTCTGGCAATGTTGAACAGCACCAGGCTTTTTGCCTTTCAAATCTGACTTTTTCTTCCTCTGACCTGATTACTGGATGTTTCTCTTCTATAACTCTGTAGCCCTAAGGTATCAAAATTAGAGGGAAAAATTTTAAAGTGAGAATGTTAACTAGCAATTGTCTAGTACTGACCTTAGTGAGGAGGCTGCTCCATTTGTCTGGCTTAACAAACTATGGGGGCCACTTATTCTTTCACTCCCACTTTAGGAAACAGATCTGAATCTACATTCGGTTCTAATTTACTTACCAGTTATGTGACCACAAAAGCAGTTAACAAATTAAGATTTGGGTTCCTTATCTATAAACTAGAGATATCTACCACTTCTCTCAGAAAATTGTAGAGAAATTAAATAAGGTAATACATATAAAATACCTTGCCCATCATGGCTGGTCCATAATGGCAACTGTTATTTTTTTCTCTACCTCCCACATTCTAAGGACAAGCAAAAGTACATGTCAAGAACTCAGCAGTCATAACAACTGTTTCTGTGATTACTGCCATAGTTCTAGGGTTCATAACTGTGCAGGAACTAGGACTAGGGATGGCAGAACAATCAAAAATTCAAAAAGCTGCTTTCCGCACATTTCCATCTCTTTAAAAAAAAAAAACTAAAGTGCTTTAAAAAACATAGTATCATCTCCTCTACCAGTCTAGCTGGACAACAGCCAGCCTTCTGACAGAACATGGTATAAATCTTAAAACGATTAGACAATACAATGAAGAATTAACAAACAAACATTACACAGCTATCTTCTAAACACTGCAAAAGTGATTTTTGGAACTAGGCAGAATATAAATTGAAAAAAACACAAGGGTATACACTATGTAAAATTAACTCAATTTCAATATGGCAAACTCTGTAAGTCATTTTATATCAAATTTATATCCCCAAATTACCTTATCACAGCTATTCATTTAAATCAATTTTGTTAATATAAACAGCAAGATTCATAAAGCCACACAATTTAAGACTGATTTTTAAAATTAACATATAGAAATTAACTCATAAAGACTTGTTTTGACTTTTTATAAGAAAATTTTTATAAAACATAGTTTGCAGGAAATTATTAATATACAGATACCAACTAAACAAAAATCATATCCAATGTGCACTGAATTCACAAACAAGAACTCAGCTGAAAAAAGACAATTCAAATGAGGTATTCCTCAAAATGAGCATGATTAGAGAGTCTAGAATCTTCTGTTCTCATAAGTTGGTCAGTTACTACATAACTTACACAATGTGAATATATCCCTTTTATTGTGATTCTTTTATTTTTTGTACAATTTGGCTCCTAAATACAAGTCAACTTCTCACCTAGAGCTCAAGCAAAGAAGTGGTGATCTACCACTAAAGAAATTGAAGCAGTCATCAAAAATCTCCCAGCAAACAAAAGCCCAGGGCTTCCCAGGGGAATTCTACCAAACATTTAAAGAATTAATACCTATTCTTCTGAAACTGTTCCAAAAAACAGAAATGGAAGGAAAACTTCCAAACTCGTTTTATGAGGCCACCATTACCTTGATCCCCAACCCAGAAAAAGACCCCATCAAAAAGGAGAATTACAGACCAATATCCTTGATGAACATGGATGCAAAAATTCTTACCAAAATACTACCCAATAGGATCCAAGTGGGATTTATCCCTGGACTGCAAGGTTGGTTTCAACATCCGCAAATCAATCGTGATATAATACATTACAAAAGAAAGAACAAGAATCGTATGATCCTCTCAATAGATGCAGAAAAAGCATTTGACAAAGTACAGCATCCTTTCTTGACCAAAACTCTTCAGAGTATAAGGACAGAGCGTACATATCTCAATATCATAAAAGCCATCTATGAAAAACCTACAGCAAATATCATTTTCAATGGGGAAAAAAATGAGAGCTTTCCCCCTAAGGTCAGGAACACGGCAGGGGTGTTCACTATCACCACTGCTATTCAACATATATTAGAAGTCCTAGCCACAGCAATCAGACAACAAAAAGAAATCAAAGGCATCCAAATCGGCAAAGAAGTCAAACTCTCACTCTTTGCAGATGATATGATACTTTATGTGGAAAACCCAAAAGACTCCACCCCAAAACTGCTAGAACTCATACAGGAATTCATTCAGTAAAGTGGCAGGATATAAAATCAATGCACAGAAATCAGTGGCATTCCTATACACCAACAAGACAGAAAAAAGAGAAATTAAGGAATCAGTCCCATTTACGATTGCACCCAAAACCATAAGATACCTAGGAATAAATCTAACCAAAGAGGCAAAGGATCTGTACTCAAAAAACTATAAAATACTCATGAAAGAAATTGAGGAAGACACAAAGAAATGGAAAAACGTTCCATGCTCATGGATTGGAAGAACAAATATTGTGAAGATGTCAATGCTACCTAGAGCAATCTACACATTCAGTGCAATCCCCATCAAAATACCATCCACTTTTTTCAAAGAAATAGAACAAATAATCCTAAAATTTGTATGGAACCAGAAGAGACCCCGAATAGCCAGAGGAATGTTGAAAAAGAAAAGCAAAGCTGTCGGCATCACAATTCCGGACTTCCAGCTCTATTACAAAGCTGTCATCATGACAGTATGGTACTGGCACAAAAACAGACACATAGATCAATGGAACAGAATAGAGAGCCCAGAAATGGACCCTCAACTCTATGGTCAACTCATCTTTGACAAAGCAGGAAAGAATGGAAAATGGAAAAAAGACAGTCTCTTCAACAAATGGTGTTGGGAAAATTGGACAGCCACATGCAGAAGAATGAAACTGGACCATTTCCTTACACCACACACAAAAATAGACTCCAAATGGTTGAAACGACCTAAATGTGAGACAGGAGTCCATCAAAATCCTAAAGAACACAGGCAGCAACCTCTTCGACCTCAGCCGCAGCAACTTCTTCCTAGAAACATCGCCGAAAGCAAGGGAAGTAAGGGCAAAAATGAACTACTGGGATTTCATCAAGATAAAAAGCTTTTGCACAGCCAAAGAAACAGTCCACAAAACCAAAAGACAACCGACAGAATGGGAGAAGATATTTGCAAATGACGTATCAGATTAAGGGCTAGTATCCAAAATCTATAAAGAATTTATCAAACTCAACACCCAAAGAACAAATAATCCAATCAAGAAATGGGCAGAAGACACGAACAGTTTTCCAAAGAAGACATCCAAATGGCCAAAAGACACATGAAAAAGTGCTTAACATCACTCAGCATCAGGGAAATCCAAATCAAAACCTCAGTGAGATACCACCTCACACCAGTCAGAATGGCTAAAATTAACAAGTCAGGAAATGACAGATGTTGGCGGGGATGTGGAGAAAGGGGACCCTCCTACACTGTTGGTGGGAATACAAGCTGGTGCAGCCACTCTGGAAAACAGTATGGAGGTTCCTCAAAAAGTTGAAAATAGAGCTCCCATACGATCCAGCAATTGCACTACTGGGTAGGGGGATGGTTTAGCCTGGTGATGGGTATTAAAGAGGGCACGTTCTACATGGAGCACTGCACGTCATACACAAACAATGAATCATGGAACACTACATCAAAAACCAATGATGTAATGTATGGTGATTAACATAACAATAAAAAATTTTTAAGTCAAAAAAAAAAAAAAAAAAAAGAAGTGGACAACTTTTTATAAAGAACCAGATAGTATTTTAGGCTCTGCAACCCAACAGGTTTCCGTTGCAACTACTCAATTCAGTCTAGTGTGAACCAGCCAGAGACAATGTGTAAGCAAATGGGCACTGCTTATATTATATTGTATTTAAATTGTATTGTAATTATAATAAAATTTTATTTAAAAAAACAGGCTGGATTTTGCCCTTGGGCCAACAGTTTGCCAACCTCTGCTTTTATTCCAATACTGAAGGAATGGAGACAAACATTACATTAGTACCCAACATGGAAACTTCCTAAACGAAATTTAACAGTACTTTTTGATTTATAGAATTTTTATTTTATATACTGACTTGAGAAACTAATTCCCATAAAAGATATAATTCTGCTTAGTAAAAATTTAGACACGGCAATTCCAACATTCACATGCTTCCCTGTATAAAATGTAAATTTACCAGGATTGTGTTATTCAAGATTACACAGTAAACTCATTAGACACCAAATTACAAATCAGAACACTCTTTAAAAGTCACTTACCCACTGGATATGTTCTGCAATTAGGCAGCCAACTACTTTTTTGTCATTAGAAATAAAGAGAAGTGTTTTAGTTCTGGAATAGCACATTAGTGGGGCCTGTTGGAAACCTAAATCATTATCAACCATCTCTCTAATCTCGTCAACCTGCCAAATAAAGAACAGTGTATTTTGTAACAATGAAAGGAAGCACTGTATACATGTTAAAACATACTATTTCAGTTCAGTAAGTTGAGCATATTATTCCAAGCAGAATATTGCCTACAGAAGAGCTCTTTGCAATGATTATGCTAACCAGTAATGTTTCTCAAGGCCTGTGAAACAACGTGCAAAATGGGGAAAGAACTGGACAGTAATGCCAAGCCCAGCAGTCTAAGTAACAAGAACAGTGAGAGCTCCTACAATAGACAATAAGAACATTAAAGCATTAGAAGCATCACTGGTTTGAGAATTGAAGAGAACTTCACTGGAATCTTAGCCAGGCAAGCACTTGTCTTCCCAAGCCTTAATTAGTACTCTCATCAGTAAAATGGAAGTGAGCACAGAGGAAAGAAACACATGTTTATTCCTTAACCACCACTGGCCAGATACTATGCAAAGCACTTTATAAATATTATCTTATTTAAACCCAACATTTCTTGGGTCTATGGTCCCTCACTTTACATATGCAAGAAAGAAAGTTCAAAGGTAACTTTCCCATGTCAGATATTGGACATCTAGAAAACCAAAGAGCAGAAATAATGCTAATATGGCATCAAACTGTGCTTCTTCTAGTCTACCTCTAGAACTGTGGTCAAGGTCAAATATGATAAGCTCGAGCTTCTGGAGGCTCAAAGTCAAAGGTTTCTGTAGGTAATCAAACATTAGTTCCTTCTCCAGTTAAAAAATAAAATGCAAATATTCAGTCCAACATTCATTTGTATTACTAAGTTTAAAATTAAAATAACCCCAGGGGTGCCTGGGTGGCTCAGTTGTTAAGCGTCTGCCTTCGGCTCAGATCATGATCCTGGGGTCCTGGGATCGAGCCCCGCATCGGGCTCCCTGCTCTGTGGGAAGCCTGCTTCTTCCTCTCCCACTCCCCCTGTTTGTGTTCCCTCTCTCGCTGTGTCTCTCTCTGTCAAATAAATAAATAAAATCTTTTTAAAAAAATAAATTAAATTAAAATAACCCCTCGGAGGGTTAAGTATTCATACCTCTGACATGCAGAATACCATGTTCAGGGATGTAAACTCAAGTCCTCCCAATCCTGGAACAGTGTCCCATAACACAACTCACAATTCAGTTCCTAAAAGCAAATGACTCACAATTCCTTAGATTTTAATTTTTAACCCACTATGGATTACTGACTAGTAACATACGACACTGTTACTAAGATTTTGCCCTAAGAAACTAAAATGAGGAAGTTAGCATTTACTGAAGATTCTTAGTTAAGAAAGTCTGAATGCCACATACGGTGGTGTAGCAAATTTCCCACTGTTCATTTCCAACGGTAATAGTTGGAATTCCAAAAATTACATAATTTAATTTTCATTTTATCAATCACTAATCCAATATTAATTAACAAGTATTTGTTTTTGTGACAAGGATCAATGTTTCAAATATAAGACAGGTGGCATGGTTACATGTCATTCTAAATGTTATTGTCTATATTATTAGGCAGTGGTAGTATGGGAGCTTATTTGGTTATCTGGGATTGTCCAGTCATACATAATACAAGGCATGTGAAAAGTCAAAAACCACAAGATAAAGTAGAATGTTAGTTATATTTTCAAATAATAAGGTCACCCTTTCAAGTGAAGTTTTCCTAAATTGAAAGAGGTCCAATTGTTAACCTAAAAAAAAGAACAATAAATAAAACATTTCCCTTGTGTTTCCTAGACATTTTGGACACACTCTAGTGAAACTAAGTTTTTCAAAAGACAACTGGACCCACCACGTTACATTATAAGGTACTTCTGAAAAGGCAGACGGAGGGTGAAGGAAACATTTTGAGCATATTATTTGAAAATGTAATTAATATTAAGTCATTTCAAAATAAGTTTATCCTATGGTTTCCTGCCTTTTAAGATACCCAATATAATAAAATGAATCCAGACTTCATTATCTCTCTGAACCTTCAAAGTATGGAATTCTAAAAGTTGGACTAAGCCTGGCTCACACCAGATAAGAGGATTTCTTTAACATTTTATGATTACCTAATGTTTAATTTCAGAACTTCTATGACTTTTTGAAAAAGATTTATTTATTTATGAGAGAGAAAGAGCAGAGCAGTGGGGGGAGGGACAGAGGGAGAGACAGTCTCATGGGAGACTCCCAGCAGAGCCCAACATGGGGCTCGATCTCATGACCCTGAGATCACAACCTGAGCCGAAACCAAGAGTCAGATGCTTAACCGACTGTGACACCCAGGTGACCCTCTATGACCTATTATTATATCTTCTTCTACAATAAGCTTTTATTTAAAAATTTACTCTCAACATGAAACTTTACAATTGTTAATTTTCTAAGTTATTGTCAAATTTTAATTATAATTCTGATTTTTTTAATGAAAGTAATACTTTTTTTAACTAATAGATTTATTTATTTATTTTAGAGGAAGAGAGCACAAGCAGGGGGAGGGGTACAGGGAGAGAGAGAGAGAAGCCTAAGCAGACTCTACACTGAGCAAGGAGCCCAACGTGGGGCTCAACGCAGGGCTTGATCTCACAACCCTGAGATCATGACCCTAAGATCATGACCTGAGACAAAATCAAGAGTAGGACGCTTAACCGACTGAACCACCCAGGCACACCCCCAAGTTTTTTATTTATTTAAGTAATCTCTATGCCCTACATGGGACTCGAACTCACAACCCTGAGATCAACAGTCACATGATCTTGCAACTGAGCAGGCAGGTGCCCCTGTAATTCTGACTCTTAAAGTCACTAATGTGGCATTAAACAACTAGCATGCCTTTTATTCATTCCGTCACTCAAATTATTGGTAACATGGGACAGTAATCAATTCACTAAAAATTTATTTCACATATCCTAGACACATAAATTTAAGCATAATTTTTAAGTATAGTCTTTAAGTGCTTATTTGCTGTTTTCAGAGCTCGTGCTTAAACATGCTATGCCAGTAATGCGCTATCCTGTTAAAATGACTACAAAATTACATTATCTACAGGCGCCTGGGTGGCTCAGTTGGTTAAGTATCTGCCTTAGGTTTGTGTCATGATCTCAGGGTCCTGAGATTGAGCCCCTTGTTGGGCTCCCTGCTCAGTGGGGAGTCTGCTTCTCCCTCTCCCTCTTCTCCTCCCCCTCTCTCTCTCAAAAAATTAGACATTATCCATTCTACATGAAATTTCACTGGACATTTACCTTTTTCAGAGCATACTTTGGGTCTTCAGGAAGAACCATTATTATCCTGCCATCAGGATATTCAGCCAAAATTCTTTCTTTTTTCCAACCCTAGATATAAAAAATATGAATGAATTTTATGTTATATTTCATTCATCAGATTCACAGATAAGAAGAAAAATATATTGATGTATCTAAAAATTGCAAGTATGGAAAAATATTCTCATTAATGTTTAACTGATAAGATATGATGAATCAGCTATTTTGTTAGGCATACAGTGGGTACAATGCAAATTAATTTCTCTATACTACTCATTCAGAAATCTAATACCACAAGAATATTCTTATCATTTCCCATTTTAAATTAATTTTGAAAATCACGCACCAAAAGCAAGCCCCTTAAAAGTGATTCCCAGAGCCTAAAAGATAACTCTCCCGTTTCTTGATAAAAGAATTTAACTCTTAAATTTCTTTGGAACATGGTTACCTCCACAAACAAACACTCATGGTTTTATGTCTGGCATGCCAAAGACCTCCAGGAGGTTTTAAATGAACTGATTTGCATGCAGTAGCCCAGTATGTAGTAAGGAATAGTTTTTATTCTTATTGATCACAACTATCAAAGTCACAAGAAGGAGACTATAAAAATATAACTACCTTCTAAGAATCTAATAGGGAAGGAGAAGCTACGTTGTGTGTATCTGAAGTTAAACATACTCAAAAAAAGAGAGGTAATAAACTCTTCTTCAGATCCACACTCGTGGTGATTAATGAGCAGAACCTGCATGAAAAACAAAACAAAACAAAAGCCACTTAAATCTAGTAAGATGGGACTGAACCAGAGGTTAAAACTAGGAGCTTTGAAGTTAATAATAAGTACAGAAGGAATGAGCTTAACTGGTTGTTTCATTTGTCTTACCCAACCAACTTTACATTAAAAAAAAAAAAAAAAAAGGGCCTTTCAAGAAGGAATACGTACTTCTACTAGAGAAAACCATGATCTTCTGAGATCTTTTAAGACAATGAAAGCTCAATAAAACCAAGAAAAAAGTAACTACATTTTTAAAAAATATGGCAAGTCAGAGAAGAGGCTGATTTTCTTAAATAATTTAGAATGATTTTTTGAGGAGAGGGGCAGGATCTTGGGGACAAAAAGTCTAGTAATAAGCTTGGTAAATGTAACAATCTGAAGTACATAAAATGAGAATTCATTTAAAAAATAGAGCACCCAAAGATAAAGTAAGCTTCAGGTGATTATAATTATGATTGGTTAAAAAGTTCTCAAGATTTGCAAAGGAGCAGAACAACAGCCACAGAAGTCATTTTTTTTTCAATTTAGAAATTAAACCTGAATTTAAGTAAACAATTTTTAAAACATAAAAGATATCAACTCTTTAAAAACAAATTTATATTACTATGTTAATTTGGGAAACACTTTTAAAATAAATCCATTTTCAATAAAAATGAAAATGGAGTTTTCGTTTTAAAAGTTCAACCACAAATTCAATGAAGAACTAGAAAACTTAAGTAACCCTCATTTATAAGAAAGTCATAGTTGGGGGGCGCCTGGGTGGCTCAGTTGTTAAACATCTGCCTTCGGCTCCGGTCATGATCCCAGGGTCCTGGGATCCAGCCCCACATCAGGCTCCTTGTTCGGCAGGAAGCCTGCTTCTCCCTCTCTCACTGCCCCTGCTTGTCTTCCCTCTCTCACTGTGTCTCTCTCTGTCAAATAAATAAATAAAATTAAAAAAAAAAAAAGTCATAGTTGGGAGCCTGGGTGGCTCAGTCGGTTAAGTGTCTGCTTCGGCTCAGGTCATTCCGGGGATTGAGCCCCGCATCGGGCTCCCTGCTCGGTGGGGAACCTGCTTCTCCCTCTCCCCGTTTGTGTTCTCGCTCTCTCAAATAAATAAAATCTTAAAAAAAAAAAATAAGTCATAGTTCCTCAGCTGAATTATCTAAAGAAAATTTGGTAAGTTATTTTCCTATTATCTTTAAAAACAAAAATGCTGGTCTAATGTCATTACATTGCACTATAGGCACTAGACAAATTGTTTTACTATCTTTTTAGTATTAAACTTTCTCTTGAAACAACCTGACACTTGCACATTCATACAGAAAATCATATCACAATTGGATTTGACATAATTTTATGTTTTAAATATGGGTCTGTTTCTTCATGTACTTAAAAAGCAGCAGGAATTTGCAAAGGGCAGATTATGATTTTTTAAGTTTCATGAAGACAGCATATTTTAGTGAAAACTATTTAAGAGTTCTGGAGTAAAAGTTCAGGGTTTAGGGGCACCTGGGTGGCTGAGTCAGGTGAGCAACTGCCTTGGCTCAGGTCATGATCCCAGGGTCCTGGGATCGAGCCCCGCATCGGGCTCCCTGCTCAACAAGGAGCCTGTTTCTCCCTCTCCCTCTGCCTGCCGCTCCACCTGCTTGTGGTCTTTCCCTCTCTGTCAAATAAATAAATAAAAATCTTAAAAAAAATTTTTTTTCAGGGTTTAAAGCCTTGTTTTGTTGTTACTAGCTATACGACCTTGCGCAAATCACAAACTCTCTGCTTCCTGATCTAGGATATGTACAAAATGGCTGTCATCACCTCCATCACTTAGTTGTTAAAAGGGTTGTATTTAAGATAATTCCTCACACAGAGAAGCCACTCAGTAACTTCCATTCTACCTCCCTAATGATATCAAACTAAGATCAGTGCACTACTCTAAGAAAACACAAGTTAACTAATAAAAGTCCCCGAAGTTAAATACAACATCATGGACAGATGAAAGAAGTATGCTGGCTCATGTCTGTCAAATAACATACTCAAGACATTTATATGCCTCAACTGCAGTTATCTCTTTCTTGGAGTTAATAATCACAACGATCCTCCCGACTTTAAAAAGTTTACAGGAGACTATCTGCTGCTTGAAACTAAGGCAGAGGGGAAGGTTGTGGGGGAAGGGCATATACAATTTAGAGGAAAAATCAAACAGCCACAGCTTTCGGCAAAGATATAAATTCAAATGCAGTGCATTTACACTTCTCGCCTTTAGCTCTAACATGTTACACACATCCCTCTGCTAGTGAGTAGTATTTTCCAAACCCCAAATTTTCTTAATTCACCCATCTGGCTGTGAAAGCTTACCCTAACAGCAAACAATGACTATTTGTTGTTCCTTGCCACTGTACTTACTCTAAACTTTAGAATCTAAAGAATGGAAAGGATTTCTCCTCTCTTTCCATTTAAAAAAGGTATTAATTGCGGGGCGCCTGGGTGGCTCAGTTGGTTAAGCTACTGCCTTCGGCTCAGGTCATGATCCTGGAGTCCCAGCATCGAGTCCCGCATCGGGCTCCCTCCTCAGCAGGGAGTCTGCTTCTCCCCCTGACCCTCTTCCCTCTTGTGCTCTGTCTCATTCTCTCTCTCTCAAATAAATAAATAAAATCTTTAAAAAAAAATAAAAATAAAAATAAAAAATAAAAAAGGTATTAATTGAAAACAAAATACATTAAGTAGCCGATACACTGATGTATACAATTGTCAAAATTCACCGACCAAACATTTAAGATCTGTGCATTTAACTGTATGCAAATTATACCCCAATTTTTAAAGTTCATACTAATCGCTTTCATAAAAGGCTGAACGAGAATACCCATGAAAGAAATAAAACCAACCAGCTTTTTAAAAAATTATCAATATTGCAAGAAAAAAGACAGAGGGAGAACCTTTAGATTAAAAGACTTAAGAGGTATACCAACAAATGCAATATATAGATCTTAATTCAAACAAATAAACAGTATAGAAATTATATTTGGAGAGCTTTGAACCCTAAAGAAATATCTGATATCAAGGAATTAACTATTTTTTAAGGTGTGGTTATATTCTTTAAATAACTTTTATGTAAAAAACAATCTTTTCATCTTTTAAATCTGAGTGATTTAGTTTTTCCTTTTAGCTTATCTATATTTCCTATTTTACTTTAATAAAATGGTATAATAAAGGTATTAAAATACTTAACTATCCCAAGCAGCTGGTTTTAAATGCATGTTTGGACCTTTTTTTTTAGAAACATATTCGTATATTATCAGCATTACTGATAAAGATATGTTTCTCCTCAGTGTGACCTTCACTGAACTTTAAAAGTATTAAAAGTCGAAGGAAACTGGGTGACTAGTCAGTTAAGCATCTGCCTTCAGCTCGGGTCGTGATCCCAGGGTCCTGGGATGGAGTCCTGCATCGGGCTCCCTGCTCAGCGGGGAGCCTGCTTCTCTCTCCACCCTCTGCCTGTCACTCCCCCCTACTTGTGCTCTCTGTCTCTGTCAAATAAATAAAAATCTTAAAAAAAAAAAAGTATGAAAAGTTGAATAATTAGATGGAAAAATTCAGTCAATTCAAGAAATATGTACTGACCACCTACCATGTGTGCACACCACTGATCTAAGCAGCATACAAAGCAATAAAGAAGACTTTAAAAATCAGTTAAGACCAAGATTCAAATCCAGACTCTGCTACTTACTAGCTGTGTTGCCTTGGGCCAATTACTTAACCTCTCTAAACCTTGGTTTCCTCACCTATAAAATGGATATAAAAACAGACATTTTTCCAAAGAAGACATCCAAATGGCAAACAGACACATGAAAAAGTGCTCAACATCGCTCGGCATCAGGGAAATCCAAATCAAAACCTCAATGAGATACCACCTCACACCAGTCAGAATGGCTAAAATTAACAAGTCAGGAAACGACAGACGTTGGCGGGGATGCGGAGAAAGGGGAACCCTCCTACACTGTTGTTGGGAATGCAAGCTGGTGTAGCCACTCTGGAAAACAGTATGGAGGTTCCTCAAAAAGTTGAAAATAGAGCTGCCCTACGACCCAGCAATTGCACTACTGCGTATTTACCCCAAAGATAACACAAACGTAGTGATCCGAAAGGGTATGTGCACCCCAATGTTTATAGCAGCAATGTCCACAATAGCCAAACTGTGGAAAGAGCCAGGATGTCCATCGACAGATAAATGGGTAAAGAAGATGTGGCATATATATATACAATGGAATATTATGCAGCCATCAAAAGGAATGAGATCTTGCCATTTGCAACGACGTGGATGGAACTGGAGGGTATTATGCCGAGTGAAATAAGTCAATCAGAGAAAGACGTGTATTATATGATCTCACTGATATGAGGAATTCTTAATCTCAGGAAACAAACTGAGGGTTGCTGGATTGGTGGGGGGTGGGAGAGATGGGGTGGCTGGGTGACAAGACACTGGGAGGGTATGTGCTATGGTGAGCACTGTGAATTGTGTAAGACTGTTGAATCACAGACCTGTACCTCTGAAACAAATAATACATTATATGTTTAAAAAAAAAGAAGATAGTAGGAAAAGAAAAATGAAGGGGGGGAAATCGGAGGGGGAGGCAAACCATGGGAGACTATGGACTCTGAGAAACAGACTGGGGGTTCTAGAGGGGAGGGGGAGGAGGGATGGGTTGGCCTGGTGGTGGGTATCGAAGAGGGCACGTATTGAATGGAGCACTGGGTGTTATAAGCAAACAAAGGATCATGGAGCACTATATCAAAAACTAATGATGTAATGTATGGTGATTAACATAATAAAAAAATTTTTAAAAACCCGTAATACAAAATTACTGAGAACCTGAGAAAACATGATAAAATATTAAGCACAGTGCCTAACACAAATAATATACACCCAATAAATAATAGCTCCTATCATGGTAACAGCATTTTCTTGCAGGTTTTTTCATCTGTGATTTTTTTTTTTTTTTTTAAGATTTTATTTGAGAGCGAGCGAGCGAGCACACGAGCAGGGGCAGGGGTAAAGGAATAGGGAGAAGCAGACTTCCTACTGAGCGGGGAGCCTGACACGGGATTCAAACCCAGGACCCTGGAATCGTGACCTGAGCTGAAGGCAGATGCTTAACCGACGGAGCCACTCAGGCGCCCTCATCTGTGATACCTTCACAAGGTCATTTGTGATCTGGCTCTTCACCCACCTTTTCAAGCTTCCCCTCTTGAAGCTTTCCTAACACAAGACCCAGTCACAGGACATATTTAAAATATCCCAGCTTTTACACCCACTATTCCTCTGGTCCAATGCCTCTGCTCTATATTCTCCTGGGCACAAAGGACTCCTAACTTGTCCTGACTCTACTCAAGTATTAACCTCACTTTTCCAATCTTCGTTGGATATCCTTATGCTCTACATTCAGAGAGTACCCTGTATGTATTACTACTCTAGCACTTTCCACAGGATTTAGATATGTTTACTTATCTGTCCCTTGCACTGCCTGTGATCTTACATGATGGAAAAAACTATCTTTTTAATAGTAATTTTTAAAATTTAATAATTTTAATAACTTTTAAACTATGGAACATAGTAATTAATAATGTTTGAAAAACAAATAAGCTTAGAAAAAAATTACCTGAGATTTTTCATTTTTTACAGATTAAAAAAAAAGTGAAAAAGGTTACTTAACTCGCAATGGTCATATAAGAGGCTCTCTAGAAAACCAAATCTTTCTAATTTAACTAAGCTCACTCACATTCTTCTCTATTATGCCACAATGACCTCAAGAATCTTAACAAATCAAATAGGAGAAATAAATAATACAAATGTCTGTAATAGAAGGTGCAATCCATATACCTCTATGCTTGAAAGGAAGTTCTCCTTGATTCAAACTAAACTTTTTATATACTGAATTCAATGTTTCTGAATCCAGAATTCGTCTTACAACCAATGTGCATATTTAATGCATTTCTTAATTCCAAAAAAAGCAGTTATCAAATTGAAGCTTGAACTTCCAAGAGAAGGCAAAATAATATTTTAAAAAGTATTACAACGAAAAAAATAAAAATAAAAAAATAAAAAGTATTACAACGATTTTAAGCAGAGAAAAAACTTTTATTGGGATTAAAGAGGAAACCAAAAGTGTTTCACAGAAGAGATGGTATTTCCCCTTTAAGAGTACAGATGAGAACAGGAAGGCATTCCCCGTGGTAGAATGTACAAACTAAAAAACAGAGGTGAGGGGTGCCTGGGTGGCTCAGTCGTTAAGCGTCTGCCTTCGGCTCAGGTCGTGATCCCAGGGTCCTGGGATTGAGCCTCTCATCGGGCTCCCTGCTCCGCGGGGAAGCCTGCTTCTCCCTCTCCTACTCCCCCTGTTTGTGTTCCTTCTCTCGCTATGTCTCTCTCTGTCAAATAAATAAATAAAATTAAAAAAAAAAAAAAGAGGTGGAAAATTATAAGCCATGCATAAGACAATGAGTGTATCAATTTTGCTAGAGAAGAGAATTTATAAGGAAATTATGAGAAATACATTTACAAGGGCAGACAAGAACCAATAATGTTCAGGAGCCATGAATGCCTGGGAGAAAAAGGGAGAAATCAAGAAAGATTTTAGATAAGCAAAAATCATGACTATAGTTGAGCCCAATGAAGATGAATTTGGCAGCTGTATATAGGACAGATGGACAACAGCAAAAATAAATAGTCCTAACATGGATTTCAATTTCCAATTATAAACATAAACGTGTCAAGTGTCACTTAAAACCTTTGTATTGTTAAAAATTCAAAAGAACATGAAAGATCATCTGAGCGGACTTTAGTTTAAAAGTAATTGGGGTCAATTTATTTCTCTGAGCTAAATTATATCATACAATATATTCTGTTGAAATTCAAATAAAAAGTAAAAAACTACAGTCTGTTATTCAAGGACTCTATAGAGTCAATTTCATTACTTAGTACCTATGTTTGACTTTAGGCAAATACACATCCTTTCTGCTTATTTCCTCATTTATAAATTAACTGTAACTACTTCATGATTCGCTAAAAGAAATAAGAAGTTTCACAGAGGTAAAAAATTGGATCAGTCCCTGATAGACAGGAAGCCTTTAATTAATGTCATTTGTTATTGTTATCGTTGTTATTTCTCCTAAATGTAAAATAACTTATATAGGAATTTAAGTTTTAAGTTAGGAAAATCTGACTCTATTCTAAAGGCACTTTATGGACTTTTCATTTTTTTAGGTATGTTACGCCAGCAAGATTTTTCTGGTTTGCTGCAATATTTAAGCTGAATGAATAAAAGCTAGAACCTCTGAAAACTTCTATTCCTCCAGTAAAACTATTTGTTTTGCCCAATCCTTTATTCAAGGACCAATTCTCTTTGATCTAGGAATGATGGAAGCTTCAGGGATCTGGAGTTTCAGGATGACTAGGCTGTCAAGGTTTAAAATGAGAAATACCACATAGACCATGTAAGTTCCAAAAGGACCAAGACTTCATCCCAAGCTCATAGCATAGTAAATCAAGTACATAATATTTATTTTTGAAAGGATGGCACACGCTTGAAGAGCCAAAACCTCTATTTATGAAACCAAAAGCTTAATAACCCTTTATGCCTCAGTTTTGCAATCCATGAAAGAGGAATGAAAACTACTTCAATGGTTAACAGTGAATTGAGTAAGTTAATACTTACAGAATAACTACAATAATTAACTACAACTGAGAAACTGGAAGCTTGAGAATGGAATAATGGAAGCATCAAGGAGTCAAATGTTTATAAATATTAAAATTAAAGGCAATCAACAGGACTAAAAACAAAACTTTAATAAAAATTAGAAGATTTTACACACACACATTTATATACAGCTTTATAAATATAAGCTATACATACATAGCTTAATTTATTTAGTTATGCTGTAAACACTCAAACAGAAAAAAGTGCTTTATCACTGGAGAATGGGACTGGAAATAGAGAAAAGGTAAGGAGACTTTCACTTTTCATTTTATATCTTGTAATACTGGTGAAATTTTCACTTCCAGATATATACACTGCTTTTTATAAATTTTTAGTAAGTTGAAGAATAAAAAATTTGAAGGCCACTCTTTCGTTTACCTAAATTATAATCTTTTTAAGGAAAAGAATGTGAAAAGAAAATTTTCTCCACAGTAGAAGTTTGAAGAACATAATGCCCTTAAAAGAACAAATTAAAAGTATTTAAATGTTCTTTCTTGTGGGTAATACAATGATAATATATAATAAAAAAATTCTCAATGCCTTTTCATAATTAAAGACCATTTGATACTGAAATGCAATTTTAAAAATTATTTTGGGGGCACCTAGGTGGCTCAGTCGAGTGTCTGACTCTTGGTTTTGGCTCAGGTCATGATCTCAGGGTTGTGGGCTCTGTGCTCAGCGGGGAGTCTGCTTGAGATGCTCCCCCCCCCGCCCCTCCCCACACTGGCGCATGCACGTACTCTCTCTAAAATAAATAAATCTAAAAAAAATCATTTTGGAAGGAACTCAATGATTTAGACAGTGACATCTATTTTTTAAGTTATTTCCCATTCCTCAAACATCCTGATATGCATTTTTTTAATAATAAATTTTTCTCAGGGAATGGTGAAAACTAAGTCCTAAGAAAGAGGTTTTCATGAGGTGCTTTATATGTTCTGAACAGCACAACATTTTCATAGATAAAATGAAAGAGTCTTAAAACTATTTTGAGCTCAATAATTTCTTGATTAAGAAAAACAAAAACCTAAAAGAGAAGTGATGAAATCTGGTCTTTATGAAAGTAATCCAAATTATCATTCAGAAGAGTCCAGAATTCAATCTGTGCTATTAGTATTTTACTATATGGTGGTAACTTTCTTAATTGATACCCACCTAATTAACTTGCTGGATTAACTAATGCTCAGTTTTCCCTGAGTAACAGAAACAGATACCTGGAGCACACTGACAGATGACCAGTGAACAACCTTGTTATCCCACACCTGAGTGAGACAGGATTACCAAGTATCATTTGTTCCTAAACTTGTGTATGCCAATTTATTTATTATTACTTTTTAAAGATTTTATTTATTTGAGAGAAAGAGAGCACAGAGGGAGAGTAAGAGGGAGAAGCAGACTCCCCGCAAAGCAGAGAGCCTGACAGTGGGGCTCGATGCCTGAGCCAAAGGCAGATGCTTAGCCAACTGAGCCACCCTGGTGCTCCTATTTATTATTTTTAACTATAAAATGTAATCAAATATTAGCTAAACAGTGGAAAGATAGTTGTTCTAATGAAGATAGATAGAATACTCTGGAAAAAAGCAAAATAGGCCAAGCCTCTTTTAAAAATCAAAAATATAACAAGAATAATTCTGTACCCAGAGTCTCAGATTGCTTTGCAATGTCTAAGTTCTTTTTTTTTTTTTAAAGTATATCACAGAGACTAGCTAGGAGTATGATTTATATGAGAAAAAAACCAAAGCTAATCAGCAGATCCATACTCAAAGAAACAGTCTCCCCATAGCAATTACATTTAATATAAATGTATATGCTTCAAGTTATAGTAAAATGTTTAAACTACGTAATGACCATACAGAAAACATTTCCCTTTGCCTATCCTATAGCCATTCTCTCCCATTCTTTTTTTGTCCCATTTTGTTTGGTAATACCTGCACAAATTATGATTAGTCTAAGTGTTTCTCAACAGGGCTATTACTGACATTTTCAGCTAGAATGTTCTACCTTTTTTGGAACGGCATTGCAAAAAGTTTAGCACCCTTAGCCCCTACCCACTAAATGTCAACAATATTCTCCACATATTTCCAGATGTTACCTACTAGAAGTTGTGTAACAACATCAAATTCCCCTACTGTGAGAACCACTGGCATAAACCAATTATCATTATCTTTGTTCTTTTTGCCAGATTTTTGCTTTCCTAGCTCCCTTGCAGCTAAGGGTAGTTACCAGACCTAGTTCTGGTGAAGGAGACGAAAGGAACTTTTTAAGAGATTCTGGAAAAATGCTGTCCTTCACTGATGAAAGGAAAAAGCCACTTAAAAGGGCCTGCCTGATAGGGTACCCACCCCAACAAACATTCTTGTTTTAAATTTGAACACAGTATCTGGACTACAACAGTCTACTTTAAGGACCATGAAGTGGTCCTTCACAGCTATGAAGCCAGAAAGTCAGTACCTTAAGAGAGGAGAGCACTGAATGAGAAATAGCCAGCACTCATGATGACATGGTTGAACTGCTGGATGGAACAATCCTAAAACTACATGCCTCCAGACTTCTTAATACAAAGCCTTATGATTTAAGCTGTTATTCAAGTACTCTGATACCAAGGGTCCACTTGAATCAACTTTTCTGAATAACTGACCCAATTCTCCAATTTTGTCAGTTAAAAGAACTTCTACTATAATTACAACATCAAAGTCTATTACTATAGGAATAATATTTCTCATAAGATATCCTTGGGTCAGACCTAATGCAAAGTCAAACAAGAGGAATTATGAGATTCTTTTCTCTCCTGTCATTCTCAAATACTATGGAATCCTAAATAGCTCTTTATTAGGATTCACCAATTTAGTTAAGCACTTTTCAACATACATAATGACTTTCCAATATGTAAGAAATATTTTATTTGATGTAAATCTTGTCTCAAGGTTATGTGGGGCTTAGCACAAATATACTGACCTCCTCAATATTGGTCATAATTTTTAAAAACTCATAGTCCAAACTCCATTCACTCCTATACCCAAATATAAATGGGGCCTCCAGTACTGAAAAATGTTCTCAAAATGTACCTTTTTTTTCTTTTAAAGATTTTTATTTATTTTTTGGCAGAGAGAGAGAGAGAGACAGCAAGAGGGGGAATACAAGCAGGGGGAGTGGGAGAGGGAGAAGCAGGCTTACCGCTGAGCAGGGAGCCCGATACGGGGCTTGATCTCAGGGTCCTGGGATCACGACCTGAGCTGAAGGCAGATGCTTAACGACTGAGCCACCCAGGCACCCCTCAAAATGTACATCTTTGGGAGTTATATTCCCAGTTAGGACAAAGCATGTCATAGAAAATCACTGTTCCTCTTTTAATAAGAAAACAACCAATAAACTAAAGCCATGTTTTCTTTAAAAGCACTGAAGAGCTATGGACTGATTTCCAGGGATGAACTAACCCTTCCTAGATGAGCAGAGACCAGCAGCCATTTTTATCCTAAGACACTGACCAAGCCTGGGAGCATGAGCATGAGAAAGAAAAACTGCCATAGGCAGAGGACAAGGAGAAGAGTGTCCTGCTGGGACAAGAAAAACCAAATCTTAATGGCTGAGTTAGCATGGCTGTCTGAAATATGGAGGAGCTTCAAACACAGAAATAATTCTCCACCGGGACATCTGCTGAGTTGACCTGGAAGGTATAGAGAGATCTACAGAGTTTAGATCCTCAATTTCTTCTGGAGAGAGGCACCTGATCCCAACCTCAGAACATTAAAAACCAAAATGGATGGGAAAACAAACTAAAATTTCATCCCAACTTGAGTCTTTTTTTTTTTTTTAAGTAAGCTCTACACCCAACAGGGGTTTGGAATTCACAACTGTAAGGTCAAGAGTCACGTGCTTGAGGTGCCTGGCTGGCCCAGTTCGTAGAACATGCAACTCCTGATCTTGGGGTCATGAGTTCGAGCCCCACGTTGCGGGGAGAATTTACTATAAAAAAATAAAATAAAAAAGAGTCACATGCTCTACCAACTGAGCCAGCCAGGCCCCCCAACTCAATTCTTAATTAGATCTAAGAGATCAGCACCTGCTGCTTGACAGGCTATAGGTGCCTGACAGCAGAAAGGTTAAACGCTTAGGAAAAATGAAAGGGAAAGCTCTACTTCAGTCTCTACTATCCGTTCATACACAATGCCAATAAAAATGCCCAATAAAAAATTTTGAGACTAGATTTAGAAAGCTAAAAATACTGTCAAGAGGTCAGTTCTTCCCAACTTGATCTACAGATTCAATTCAATCTCAATCAAAATTCCAGCAAGTTATTTTGTGGATACTGACAAAATGATTCTAAAATTTATACAGAAAAGCAAAAGAGGTAGAATAGCCAACAAAATAGTGAAGGAGAGGAACAAAGTGAGAAGACTGATGCTACCTGACATCAAGACTTACTATAAAGCGCACCCTGTCTGGTGGCAGGGTCTGGGGAAGGGGTGCATGTCCGGCCACAAAGGTGGCAAGAAGCCCCTGAAGCAGCCCAAGAAGCAGGCCAAGGAGATGGATGAGATAAGGCATTCAAGCAGAAACAGAAAAAGGAGAAGAAATTCGACAAGCTATAAGTGAAGTCCATGGGGAAGGGACCCTGGCTACAGGTGGAATTAAGAAAAATGGCAATGAGTTTTTCTTGCACCTGAGGCAATGGTGATCCTTAATTCCATTCCTGTTTAAACATCTGTAGCCACCTATAGCTACAATGAAGTGTTGTCTCAGACAGTGATGGACATTTAAGAATAAACTTTTGTAAAAAAACCGATCATTAAAAAAAGACATATAAAACTACAGTAATCAAGACTGTGATACTAGTGAAAGAAGAAACAAACAGATCAGCGAGCCCTGAAATAGACCTATATAAATATAGTCAACTGGGGCACCTGGGTGGCTCAGTCGTTAAGCATCTGCCTTCAGCTCAGGTCATGATCCCAGGATCCTGGGATCAAGCCCCACATCGGGCTCCCTGCTCGGCAGGAAGCCTGCTTCTCCCTCTCCTATCCCCCTACTTGTGTTCCCTCTCTCACTGTGTCCCCCTCTGTCAAATAAATAAATAAAATCTTTAAAAATACATATATATAGTCAACTGATCTTTGATAAAAAAAGCAACTGCAATGCAACAGAGACAAGACATTCTTTTCAACAAATACTGCTGAAATAACTGGACATCTACATACAAAAAGAATGAATTTAGGTACAGACTTCACACCCTTCACAAAAATTAACTCAAAAGGATCATAGAAATATAAAAGGCAAAACTATAAAACTCCTAGATAATAACAAAGAAGAAATCCAGAAAACCTTCAGCATGGCAATGACTTTTTAGATGTAACACCAAAGGCACTGCACATCATTAAAATTAAAAACTTCTACTTTGCAAAAGACACCATCAAGAACATAAGAAGACAAGCTGCAGACTAGGAGAAAATATAAGAGCTGACAAGGGCTGTTATCCAAAAGATAACAAAGAATTCTTAAAACTGAACAATAAGAAAAACAACCCAACTAAAAAGTGGGCCGAAGACCCGAACAAACACATCACCAGAGAAGATATACAGATGGCAAATAAGCATATGAAACATGTTCCACATCACAGGTCATCAGGGAAATGCAAATTAAAACGAGATCCCACTACACACCTATGAGAACAGCCAAAACTCAAAACGATGACACCACACACTGGTAAGGACATGGAACAGGAAATCTCATTCATTGCTGATGAGAATACCAAATGGTAGAGCCACTATGGAAAACAGTTTGGCAGTTTCTCACAAAACTAAACTAAATCTTACCATACAACCCAGCAATCACACTCCTATTTAGGAAAAGGAGTTGAAAACTTATCTCCACACAAAAGCCTATACCTGCACATGGATATTTATTGCAATTTTATTCATAATTGCCAAAACTTGGAAGCAATCAAGATTTTCTTCAGTAGGTGTATGGATAAATGAAATATAGTATATCCAGACAATGGAATATTATTCAGCACTAAAAAAGAAACAAGCTATCAAGCCATGAAAAGATATGGAGTAACTTTAATTCCATATTACTAAGTGAAAGAACTCAATTATGAAGAAAACTATATAGTGTATTATTCCAACCATATAGCATTCTGGAAAAGGTGAAATTATGAAGACAGTACAAAAGATCAGTATTTGCCAGGGATTAGTAGGAAGGCAAGGGTAAAAAGGAAGAGAACAGAGGATTTTAAGGGCAGTGAAATTATTCTGTATGATACTATAACAGATACATGTCATTATAAATTTTTCATACCCCATGGAACACCACCAAGAATGAGCCCTAATAAAAACTATAGATTTTGAATAATAATGGTGTGTCACTACAGGTTCATCAATTATAACAAATGTATTAGTATGATTGAACATGTGTGTGACGGGGGGGTGGAGGGTAATATATGTGAAATCTCTGTACTTCCTGCTTAATTTTGCTATGAATCTAAAACTACTCTGGGGCACCTGGGTGGCTCATTTGGTTAAGTGTCTGTCTACCTTTGGCTCAAGTCATGAGCATCTTGGGATTGGGCCCATTGGGCTCCCTGCTCAGTGCGGAGTCTGCTTGTCCCTCTCCCTTTCTCTCTCCCCCTCCCGACCCCCACTCGTGCTCTCTCTCACACACTCTCAAATAAATAAAATCTTTAAAAAAAAAAAAGTCTATTACCACAGGGGAAGGGAGGGAAAACTGAATGGGAAGAAATGAGAGAGGAAGACAAACCACGAAGACTCTGGACTCTGGGAACCAACCGAGGGTTACAGAAGGGAGGGGGGTGGAGGGATAGGGTAACCGGGTGATGGGTATTAAGGAGGGCACGTGTGGTGATGAGCACTGGGTGTTATAAATAACTAATGAACCAATGAAAACTATACCAAAAACTATGATGGCTAAATGAACATAATAAAAAAGTTTTTATCAGCATTAAAAAATAAAAAATAAAAAAATATAAATGTATTTTAAAAAAAAAAACTTAACTAGACCATGGACAGAATTAGGAAATTATGATCCAAGATCAAGAAGAAAAAAGGCAACAGAAACAGGCCCAGTGATGACCCACATGTCTGAACTAGCAGAAAAGAACTTGAAAATTTCTGTAATAAATGTTAAAGATTTTAAAGGAAAAGATGGACAAACTAGGGGCGCCTGGGTGGCTCAGTCAGTTAAGTGTCTGCCTTCGGCTCAGGTCATGATCCCAGGGTCCTGGGGTCGAGCATCAGGCTCCCTGCTCCGCGGGAAGTCTGCTTCTCCCTCTCCCTCTGCCTGCTGCACCCCCTGCTTGTGCTCTCTGTCAAATATGTAAAATCTTAAAAAAAAAAGAGAGATGGACAAACTATGTGAAAAGGATTTCCACAGAGAAACTGAAACTTCCAAAAATGTACATGCCGTGACAGAAAGATTAGAATTATTTTCATATATATAAACGAAAATACATCTTACGTAAAATTTTAAAATGAAACTGAAGAAAAACCACTGGTATAAAATGATCTTACATATTGTAAGAAAAGGAGTTAAATTACTTTCACTATTTTTCTAAATGAGGAATGAACCACTTTAGCACCTAAATTCAGTCAGGTATGTAATTCTATATGCAAACCTAGTTAATAAACCTTTAACTGCCACAGTGAATTCAAATTTGGGCTGCTTTTATATATTTTGAAGTACATTACTAATAGTTCTATTTTGCCTAACACATCAAATATACACAATATTATTTCATTTCCCCCCAAAAGATATTTATAGTATCAATTCCCAATCAATAAATATAAGAGTTGCCAAAGCCCAGAAACATTTTCTGGTTTAATATCATTTTTATATGAGATAACAGACTCAAACACTCTTTGTTTTCTGGCTTCAGATCAAAATCTGCTCTTTAATTCAGTGTATTTGTTGAGCCCCTACTGCACATTGGCAGGTGCTATTTAAATGTGGTAACAGAGTATCAAGGACTCTGCTCTGACAAAGCTTCTACTCCAGTGGGAGATACACCAAAAAAATCTTCACAGTGGGGAAAACGATCTAAAGAAGATAACACTGAGGCGCCTGGGTGGCTCAGTCGTTAAGCGTCTGCCTTTGGCTCAGGTCATGATCCCAGGGTCCTGGGATCAAGCCCCACATCGGGCTCCCTGCTCGGCAGGAGGCCTGCTTCTCCCTCTCCCACTCCCCCTGCTTGTGTTCCCTCTCTCACTGTGTCTCTCTGTCAAATAAAATCTTTAAAAAAAAAGAAAGAAAGAAAATAACACTAATACTGCTTGAGTAGGGAGAAAGGGAGCCACTTTGTACTGGGTGTTCAGGGAGGGCATCTCTGAGATTGTAAGACCTAAATGAAGAGAGCTGGTGTGCTAAGATCTGAGAGAACAGTCCAGGAAAAGATAAGGAAGTACAAACACACTAGGAATGGAATGTGGCTGGAGTGGTTTAGGAACAAAAGAAAGATATACGAACGGAATATAGCAAGTATGGGTAAGAGTGTTAAGAGATGAGATTAGAGAAGCTGGAGGATGTGAGGCCTTGATGCCACAGTAAACACTCTGGATTTTAGTCTGTGTGTGATGAGAATTCACTGGAGAATTTTAAATAAAGGAAGTATATAATCTGATTTAAGTTTTTAAAAGATGGCTGAGACAAAGACCATAGCGAAACAAAAATGGAAGCTGGGAGACCAGTTAGGAAGCAGTACTAGGCAGGAAATGATGACAGCTTGGTTTAGAGTAGAAGCACAGTGGACATGATAGAAGTGGGAGGATTTGGAATCTATTTTGAAGGAGAGATTTACTAATGATAAATATAGGAGTATACTTTGAGTATACTTCTTTGAGTATATGGAATGCAAAAAGAAAACTGAAGTATTTTCAAGTTTTCAGTTTGAGGAAGCGAGTTAGATGGTGGCACCATTTCCAGAACTGGGAAAAGCAGAGGAAGAATAGATTAAAAGAAGTTTTTATTTGCCACTAGCTACATTATAGGTTCTCCCTCCCCCAGAATTTGTAAACTCTTTTTAAAAATGTAAAAACTGGGGCGCCTCGGTGGCTCAGTTGAGCCCAGAGTTGGGCTTCCTGCTCAGCGGGAAGCCTGCTTCTCTCTCTCCCACTCCCCCTGCTTGTATTCCCTCTTTTGCTGTCTCTCTCTTTCTCTGTCAAATAAATAAATCTTTAAAAAAAAAATGTAAAAACTTGTTGCATGTAACATTCATTCTAAAGGCATTTTTCCTCCACTATGTGGCCCTCCATACCAAAGCAAAATTAATTTCTGACTAAGATCTGGAAGTGCTGCTCCCATCCTATATTTATGTATCATAATATTCTCAGTCTTTAAGATACAACAAAGTAGAAAAATTAGAAATCGGAGTCATGGAAAAGATAAACAAAAATTTGAGATATAAAATCTCTACTCGTGGGGCGCCTGGGTGGCTCAGTCGGTTAAGCGTCTGCCTTCGGCTCAAGTCATGATCCCAGGGTCCTGGGACTGAACCAGGGGTCAGGCTCCCTGCTCTGTGGGGAGTCTGCTTTTCTCTCTCCCTCTGCCCCTCCTCCCCCTGCTTGTGCTCTCTTGCTTTTTCAAATAAATAAATGTTTAAAAAATAAATAAAATCTCTATTCTTGCTGTATTATTTCTCTTTTAACACCCAGTTCCCTTTTTCCTAACACCTTCAAAAGGAATATAGAAAAAGTATGTAGAAGTATGTTAACAGGTATTCAAATTTCACATTAAAGTAATTAAAGATTAAGTAAGAGTTCCTGGACCATGGTTGCCCTGACTCAGCTTTCTGTAGCAGCACTAACGAGAACTCTCTTTGACAATACAAACGTTCTACATCTACTAACTAATAAGGTAGCCTCCAGCAAGATATGAATGTACTGAATACTGGCTAGTGTGAGTGAGGAACAGCACTTTTTGAGATATATATCAATATCTCTCTTTTATTTTTTATTGAAGTATAGTTGATACAGAGTGTTACATTACTTTCAGGTATACAACACAGTGATTCCACAAGTCTATACAACTACTCCATAATTATGCAGGGCTCACAAGTGTAGCTATCACTGGTCACCATACACTATTACAATACCATTAATTATATTCCCTATGCTGTACCTTTCATCCCCATGAGGAGGAACAGTATTTTTATTCTGATGGTTTAGTAGTACGATACTGGAGAGTGTAGCTCTATAGCCAATCAGAAATCTGTCAAATCTTTCTTCAGTTTTTCTTGTCATCAGTTTCCCCATTTCTACCAATGCCATAGTAATCCAATACCACACACACCACTACATGTACTACTCTCTCCTTTTATTTCACTAAAATATTATTTCTCAGAGTGCCTGGGTGGCTCAGTCAATTAAGCGTCTGACTCTTGGTTTCAGCTCAGGTCATGATCTCAGGGTCATGGGACTGTGCCCAGCCCCGCATGAGGCTCCAAGATCAGCATGGAGCCTGCTTGAGATTCTCTCCCTTTACCTCTCCCTCTCCTTTTGCCCCTCTCCCTCTTTCTCTAAAATAAGTAAATCTTAAAAAAAAAAAAATTTAAAAATGTTTTAAATACTGTTTTTCTCTCTACATTGAACGTTATTTAAACTTAACTGTATCATTCACAATGCTCAAAATTCAGTATCTAAAAGAAAAGAAAAAGGCCAAATGGCATCAAAACCAAAGTATCACAATCTGACCTAATGCATTTTTCTGGTCTTTTTACAAAATCTCTAATTCAGTAAGAAAAAAAATTTACTCATTATTCCCCACAAAGATGTTAAGCTTTCTCATTAGCTATACTGTGGTATCAATAATAGATGACCTCCTTGTGTCTGTCCATTTAAAAAAAAAAAAATCAAATCTTAACTTTTCCTCACCCATGAAAACAAACCCTTCTGATCACTGCTCCACCAAAGTAATTACCACTTCTAAATTGTAAAGCTAATTTATAATTAAATTTAAATAATTAATACTGACTTACTGCTTTAATAAATCTCTTATTGTTAACTTTTCATTTCTTTCAGGCTTTGCTCCTAACCTTGAAGGCAAGGGCATATCATATACCCTGGAGTAGAGGCCTCCACAGAGCTTTTATTCAGTTAGATATTAATTCAAAGGAGATAAAAGGAAGGATGGAGGAAAAAAGGATTAAGTTAGAAATTTCTCTGCAAAGAACCCAAACATGATTCCTTGGCTACATACTCAAAGTTCAAAATAATAGCTGAATTCTGGATAGACTCCAGGCTTGGCAACATTCCTCAGTGCTCTAGGGGAAGTTTTTCCTGCTTTCTCTTCACACCTTTAGCAAAGAGTACCCCCAGATGATCAAGGGAAACTGAAGGTCTGTAGGTCTAAACCAGAGTCCAGGCTCCTCCTGAAGCATTAACAGCTCCTTCCTAAATAGCTTCTAATAAGTTAGATAAAATGCACTTCCTCAAATGGCATCAATGAGGCAGATGGGGTGCTATGAAGGAATAGAGAGCGTCATCACTCTTTCTCCTACCAAAGAGGATAAGGAAAAAAAATATTTTAACCAGCCAAAAAAATAGGCTCTGTGGACATCAATTTCTATGACTAAATAATTTAAATATGATTTTAAATCTTTTGAAAAGGTCTTTAGCCATTTTTAACTGTTACAGATTATTACCATGTCTAAAGGAAAATTTTTACCCTAAGGAAAAGCTATTTATTTCCTTAAAAATATATGATTAAAATTTAAAAAGTAAAACTCATTGGGATCTAATTTATTCTATTTTTAAATAGTCTTAAGTAGATCAACACTTTATTTCCAGTCCCCAAACATTGTTCAATTAATTAAAGCCAGGGCGCCTGGGTGGCTCAGTTGGTTAAGCGACTGCCTTCGGCTCAGGTCATGATCCTGGAGTCCCGGGATCGAGTCCCACATCGGGCTCCCTGCTCAGCAGGGAGTCTGCTTCTCCCTCTGACCCTCGTCCCTCTCGTGCTCTCTATCTCTCATTCTCTCTCAAATAAATAAAATCTTAAAAATAAATAAAATAAATAAAATAAAATAAAATCAATTAAAGCCAGAACACCAAATGACTTCTTTTCTATGTGCTTCTCTCCAGGAAACATAAACAGATAAAATTGACATTTTAAAATCAGATGTTTTCTTAAACACCTTAAGAGTGCTTAAACTTCAATTATATCTCAATTTATTAAAAGAAAGAAAAAAAAGTGCTTAATCCAAAAACACAATGCTAGCTGCTCATTAAATGTACAAAAATGCAAAGCACCACACTGGGTGTCCAATAAATGTTTAATGTCCCAACCCCAAATCCAGAGCTGTGATCACAGCAGAACATCTCTAACATATACATATGTTTTTATCCTCCGTCCATAACTAAAAAAGAATGCTACAATGTTCTGGAGGAGTCTCTACTTTAAACTATGTATACCTACGTTTGAAAATAGCAAAAGATAAGAATATTGATCTTGATGTTAGCAAAGGATGGCCAACTGCTAAACTCAATTCCTTCTCTTGAGCTTATTTCAAAAATAATAAAAATAACCCATAGCTCTGTCCCATCAAGGTTGGGGTGAGGGAAGTAGGAGGAGGATAGGGCTGGGGCAGGAATCAATCTTCCCTAAACTGCTACATTGTTTTAGAGCTCTGCAAGAGCCAGAATTTGTTTAGAAGGTGATGACTCCATCTTGTGCCATAAACCAGCTTCCCTTGGTACTGTGGAAGTGCAGAGTACATATTTCCTTACCAATTTCTTTGCTTTTACTCTCAGAAATTAAGATCTTCCCTTAAGATGAAAAATTAAGGCTTTTAAACCTAATACAAAAGTGATCACAAGAATTAAATGATGTAAACTGAAAACTCATTTAAACTAACTTCTACCAGATTTATGTACATTGAATAAAATGTTTTTGCCAAGTATTCTATAATTTAGCTATCTGATAGAACTATTTTTGTTTTCAAGTTGTAAGGATATTAATACAGTAAAATTGGAAAAATACAAATTTCAAACAGTAATCAGTATCTAGCTATAGATATTTTATGTCCACACAGCTTATACTGCATTTAGTTAGGTGACAGAAGCAGGTGTGTGTGTGGAAAAGACAAATGAAATAAGGAGTATAAAGCATCACCACAATAGAGAACCAAAAAAGAAAACCCTACCTGTCTTGGGTAGAAGTAACTGGATAAATGAAACAATAAATATGAACCCTTCAACCAAAAATAAGGATACAAATTTAATTGAAGCTAATAAATATCTTTAAACAATCCAACATCTGTTGCTTATGTAAAAGCCTATATGAAATGAATTGGTGATCTCAGTTCAGATATCCTGGAGGTCTTATTAAGTTGAGTGTACAGTACTGAAGGTAACATGTATAGAATAAAAATAGATTCCATTTCAGATATGGGTAAACAGCAATTACATTAAATTACTATTTTCACAAGATATCTGAAATGGTTCAAAATTATTCAAAATTTTGCCATTTCCAGAAATAACTATTAATAATACCCATTGTGTCTCAAATGCACATACAAAAATATATGCTAAAACATATTTACTTTGTGGGATTTTTTTTTTAAGTATACAGCAAATTCTGACATCTTAACCTTCAAGAATTTTTCTTTTTTAATTTTATAAAGAAAAACTCTCATGATAGCAAAAAGAAGGTAAAGAAAAATTCCCAAACCATCTATTTGGTATAATATATATCACTATCAGTTTTCAGAAAAAAAGTTGTGCTATTATGAATATTAAACAGGCTTATCAGCAGCTAATAATTATTAAAGAAAAAATTTTAAATACTCAAGTTGATAGCATTGTTAGAAGAGATGAGGTATAATAACTGCTTTAAATATGTAACTTAAATAAAGAATCCCACAACATAAACCAGGCAGAATAAAGTTAGCTGGCTTCATGTTTGACTTTATTTTTTTTATTTATTTTTTTAATTGACTTTGTTTTAAAATAAGCCGACATACATACAAGGGCTTTGTATATATTATCACTTCCTAAAAACAGAAATTTTTCAATGTCTTAAATTTTGCAATTCATCTCTTTAAGATCCTGACCTACTCATCTGACACTGCATTTTAGAAGTCATGAACTCCACTTACCACATATTTTACAGCACTTATAAACTGGTTGTGGAAGAGCAGATGCTGTGTTTCATCTTCTGGATTTGAAGCTGTGTAAAGCATGCCACAAACATTACAGGAAACTGCTCCAAATCTTTTTTGTCCTGCATCCTATTTATAAAAAACAAACAAAAGTTTTTTTTCCCCTCCCAAAGGAATAATTCCAGAACATCAGCCTCTAAAGCTATAACGGGAACATAAAGGAGAAGTATTTAACCTATATGACAAAAAATATTCAGTGTTGATTAAAAAAGACATTAATCTGTGAAATCTGTGTGTAATTTTATTAAGAACTGTTTCCATTTTAGTAATCTGATCACTCGATTCACAGCATTTAATAATTGAAAAGAACTGAGAAAGATCTTTTAACACTACAATCTTAGTCCTAAACCCCAAACAGGAAATATTCTATAAATAAGAACAAAGATACATTCTATATCTGTAATAATTACACTGGTAAAGCTTAGAGGAAATAGTTTTTCACAGACTCATTTCTTTAATGTCTTAAAAATATGTTCTTTTTAATGTTTTTCTTTTTTTTTTAAATTTCATCATTAAGTTTTTGCTGTAGTGTTCCATGATTCATTGTTTGCATATAACACCCAGTGCTCCATGCAATACGTACCCTCCTTAATACCCATCACCGGGCTAACCCATTCCCCACACCCCTCCCCTCTAAAATCCTCAGTTTGTTTCTCAGAGTCCATAGTCTCTCATGGTTTGTCTCCCCCTCCAATTTCCCCCCTTTTTAATGGCTTTGTTCTAGTTTGTAGATATTAAAAAGAGTATTTTGATGTCAATAGAAACTCCTAAGAAAAGGTAATATTAATTTTTTGTATTATCTTCATAGTACATAAGTACAAAACACAATCATCTCTTTTCCAGTAATTCATACTTGTGCTGTAGGATAGTAACTGTTTACAAAATGTTTTCTATTCTTGTTCTCATTCAACAAGAAATTTTCAGCAGTATGATCTAATTCTAAGAATAATAAACTAATAGAGGCGCCTTTCCAGCTCTGGCCCTGGACGTAGAAGCTGCCAAGATGTTGATGCCCAAGAAGAACCGAATTGCCATTTATGAACTCCTTTTCAAGGAGGGAGTGATGGTGGCCAAGAAAGATGTCCACATGCCCAAACATCCTGAGCTGGCAGACAAGAATGTGCCCAACCTTCACATCATGAAGGCCATGCAGTCTCTCAAATCACGAGGCTACATAAAGGAACAGTTTGCCTGGAGACATTTCTACTGGTACCTTACCAACGAGGGCATCCAGTATCTCCGTGATTACCTCCACCTGCCCCCCGAGATTGGGCCTGCTACTCTGCACCGCAGCCGCCCTGAGACTGGCTGACCACGGCCCAAAGGTCTGGAGGGAGAGCGACCTGCAAGATCACACGAGGGGAAGCTGACAGAGACACCGACAGACGGAAGAGCTGTGCCCCCTGGTGCCAACAAGAAAGCTGAGGCTGGGGCTGGGTCAGCAACTGAGTTCCAGTTTAGAGGTGGATTTGGTCGCGGACATGGTCAGCCACCTCAGTAAAAGTTGGAGATGTTTTGTGTTGAATAAATTTGTAGCCAGAAAAAAAAAAAGTAAACTAATAGAGGCGTCTGGGTGGCTCAAGTCGGTTAAGCGCCCAATTCTTGACTGCAGCTCAGGTCACGATTTCAGGGTCATGAGACTGAATCCCACACTGGGCTCCGCGCTGGGCGTGGAGCCTGCTTAAGATTCTTTCCCTCCTTCTCCCTCTGTCCCTCCACTAGTGCACTCTCTTAAAAAGAATAAACTAGGGCGCCTGGGTGGCTCAGTCAAAAGTGTCTGCCTTCAGCTCGGGTCAGGATCCCAGGGTCCTGGGATCGAATCCGCATCGGGCTCCCTGCTCAGCAGGAAGTCTGCTTCTCCCTCTCCTGGTCCCCCTGCTTGTGCTCTCTCTCTCGCTTCCTCTGTCAATTAAATGAACTCTTTAAAAAAAACAAAAAAGAACTAATAATCCCTTTACTCTTTCTACTCTAAAACTGTGCAATCTGAATTACTACAAAAAATAAGATGTAAGACAATGGCATCTCTAGTGTCTTAGAACTAGGATCAAGTAGCAAAGAGAAATCAAATGGTAAATAAGGTTGTGGGGGCGCCTGGGTGACTCAGACAGTTAAGCATCTGCCTTCGGCTCAGGTCATGATCTCGGGGTCCTGGGATCAAGCCCCACATCGGGCTCCCTGCTAAGCGGGGAGCCTGCTTCTCCATCTCCCTCTGCCTGCCACACCCCGCTGCTTGTACTCTGTCAAAAAAGAAAAAAAAAATCTTAAAAAAAAAAAAGTGTGTATAGAACTTAAGGGAAGTTCACTCTAAAAGATTCAAACTATTCACAAATTGTTACAGGAAATTTATTTCAGGCAGCTAAAAAAATTTTTTGTAATTGTGGTATGACATATATAACAATATTTACCATCTTAATGATTTTTTTTTTAAGATTTTATTTATTTATTTGACAGAGATGCAGCGAGAGAGGGAACACAAGCACGGGGAGTGGGAGAGGGAGAAGCAGGCTTCAAGCCGAGCAGGGAGCCCGATGTGGGGCTTGATCCCAGGACCCTGGAATCATGACCTGAGCCGAAGGCAGATGCCTAATGACTGAGCCACCCAGGCACCCCCATCTTAATGATTTTTAAGTGTACAGTTCAGTAGTGTTACGTATATTCACACTGTTGTGCAACCAATCTTCAAAATTCTTTTCATTTTGCAAAAGTGGAACTCTATGCCCACTAAACAATAGGCTCCCAACCCACTTTCCTTCCCAGTTTCTAGAAACTACCATACTACTGTCTCTGAATTTGACTACTCTAGGCACCTGACAGGAGTGAAATCATGCAGTATTTGTCTTTCTGTGACTGACTTATTTCACTTAGCTTAATGTCCTTAAGGTACAACCACATTGTGCCATGTCAGAATTTCTTCTGTTTTAAGGCTAAATAATACTCCATTGTACGTATACACCACATTTTGTTTATCCGTTCATCCTTGACAGATACTTTGATTGCTTTCACCTTTTGGCTATGATTAATGAACACCAGTGTACAAATATCTCTTCAAGCAGGCAGTATTCATAGTATTGAATAAACATCTCTTCCTCGGTTTCTTAATTGGTAAATGGGAAATAATAGTCCCTACCTCATATTTTTTTTAAAATGTTTTATTTATTTATTCATGAGAGTCAGAAAGAGAGAGAGAAAGAGAGAGAGGTGCAGGCTCCCTGCCTAGCAGGGAGCCTGATGTGGGACTTGATCCCAGGACCCTGGGATCATGACCCGAGCCAAAGGCAGACACCCAACCATCTGAGCCACCCAGGTGCCCCTCTACCTCATATTTTAAAAACTAAGGCTTAATTAAGTTTTTATGAGTGGAGTACATTAAAACAATGTATTCAAAAAATATTAGCTGCTATCATGATCATTAACATTATCATCATCAACTCTTGAACAACTGAAGTGCAAGCCACAAATGTAATTTTAAATTTTCTTGTAGCCATTTTGTTAAAGGATGCAAAAAAACATGGGAAATTAATTTTAGTATTTTATTCAACAAAACATATCCATGTCATGTGATGTACCTTGTTATAGTAGTTTTAAATATTAAAATAACATGGAGCTTAATGCATAAAATGATTTTAAATATCTGTATTTTAGTGTATTTTATATTCTAATTTCAACATATACTAAATAAAAAAAACTTATTAGTGAAATACTTTACATTCCTTTTTCCGTACTAGTCTTTAAAATGCAGTAAATACATTTACACTAGTAGCGTATCACAGTTCTGATGAGCCACATTTCAAACACTAAATGGCCACATGTGGCTACCATACTGGACAGAGAAGCTCTAGATTCTACTAGTCTAATCCTGTTTCACTATCATATTGATTTAACAAAAGAAATGTTATTAAATCTGATGAAACTTTTTCCTGATTAAACTTTCTCAAAAATTCCCAAATAATTCTTACAAAGTAATTCCCCTATATTAAAGTTAGAATCAATAATCTACTCCAAAAAATTCCTATTGATAATGTTGACTGGAAGTACACTAAATTTTCCTATTATTTTGGGTCCCTTCATTTTTTCAGAGTGTGCTCACTCGTTCAAATTAGATTTTTTTTTTTTTTAAAGATTTTATTTATTTGACAGAGAGAGACACAGCGAGAGAAGGAACACAAGGAGGGGGAGTGGGAGAGGGAGAAGCAGGCCTCCCACGGAACAGGGAGCCCGATGTGGGGCTCAATTCCAGGACCCTGGGATCATGACCCGAACCGAAGGTCTTGATGCTTAATGACTGAGCCACCCAGGCACCACTCAAATTAGATTTTTAATCAATCAAAATATCTCCCTCTCTTTTACAACTTGCCAACAAACTGCAGAGTGGTTAAGTTCTATTTCAAATTAAGTATTGGTTTATCTTCCTATAAAATACACTAAAATACAAATATTTAAAATCATTTTATGCATTAAGCTCCATGTTATTTTAATATTTAAAACTACTACTAAAACAAGGTACATCAAATGACATATTTAAGAAAGTAACAAATGATAAAATAAACAAATGTAAAATAAAGTATCAATCTGTCATAAATAAAACTAAAAGCATGGGGATTTTGAGTTTTTATTTGTGGCAGGAGGGTCTCACTATTGGGGGGCCAGAAGGGTGTTTGTAATGACAGCAGAAATATTTCCATAATGGTTTATGGTGACAAAAAAGGCTGTTTGGAAAAAAGGATGAACTTACTCTTTAACAATTTGCATAAGTAAGATGATTATAATAACTCTTCACCAAAAAGGTCAAGTTGGATACTTACTATGATCAACTGTTTTTCATCAACTTTCTCTGCTTCTTTTAGTTTCAAGTCCTTTGGAATTGTTATCTCCAAATGGGAATTACACTTAGGCCAAGAATGATTTGGTGGTGTCTCCCTTAAAAAAAAAAAAGTCACACCATTAAATGCTATAAAGCTGTTATCGCTTCAAATCACTAAAAAGGAAAAAAAAAATAAACTTTTTCTATACAACACTCACAATTTTCAACTCCAACGGGGGAAAAATAACCTTTTAAAAATCAAGGGAAGTTGGGACGCCTGGGTGGCTCAGTCAGTTAAGCATCTGCCTTCGGCTCGGGTCATGATCCCACTGCCCTGGGATCGAGTCCTGCATTGGGCTCCTTGCTCAGCAGGGAGCCTGCTTCTCCCTCTACCTGCAGCTCCCCCTGCTTGTACGCTTGCTCACTCTCATTCTCGCCCACGCTCTAACAAATAAATAAAATCTTTAAAAAAAAAAAAATCGAGGGAAGAAAACCCAAGAAAATTACTAAGTTTCAACAAATAAAAAACTGCTGTACCTACTATAATTTGAATAAGTTTTAAGTTTTTGGGGTAATTTTTAGCCATCTTAGTTACTACAGTTTGTCCTAAATGCTAAATCCAGTAATCTGTAAAGCAAAATAAGTCAGATTTCATTTTATTCTGACATTAAAGAGAATGGAATGCTTTTAAAACACTTAAAACACTTTTACATGTTGATAATACCCAGTACTTCAAGGGGTTTGCAGAAAGGTGCATTCTCAAAACACTGTTGCTGGAAGTATAAAAAGATACACACTGGAGGAAAATATGGCAAGGCAGGCTAAGTCCTATAGCTATAAACTTATCCTAGATATAGTAATACAAATGGGCAAAGATGCTTGTGTTTACTGCAGAACTTTTCCTTGGACAGAAATGAACTAGAAACCAAAATGTCTATTAAAGTGGAGAACTGTTAAATAAACAATGGAATATTCATACAATGAAATCTAATACAGATTTAATAGAATGAGGTAGTTAAGAAAAGATGCCCATAATACTGTAAAAAAAAAAAAAAAGGCTATAAAACATATGTATAGGCACAAAAAAAAAGTAAAATGAAAATAGAACTTGTGAATATCACATTCTTTCTACATGAAAAACTGTGGATAACCAGCACAAGGTTTTAGGGAAAAATACCCCAAACTTGAAAGGTAAGTATAAAATCCTTAAGTTCTGTTAAAAACAAAACAGGTCCAAAATGGAGTTGCTTATGCTAAGCCCCATATTACCAAACTCAGACTTAGTCTTGGTTCTTCCAGAAATGGAATCTTAAACCATTCAGGAATCACCTAATTAGCACTAGTTAGGTAATTTGCCTGAAAAACCTCTGCCATCTCTCCCAAAGGAAAGTAACTTTGCAATAATCAACCCGCTTTTTTGCCAGTTGTAATTTCCTTATTCCCACTCCTTTCTGCCTATAAAAGTCTTTCATGTTACAGCTCCTTGGCACTCCTTTCTATCTGTGAGACTGGATACCGCCCAATTTGAACTGATTTTTGTTCAAATAAACAAAAACTGTAAAAGCCTCAGTTTATCTTTTAACAGTTCTCGTATTTACTCTTGTATTAAACTAATGTCTTACCTGTTATCACTGGCCTTAGATGTTTGGTTACTGAGTATAGTATGTTGTTTGGGAGCTGAACCTGTAATTTAATCAAGAAAGTGAGTTACATGTTCATCTTTGTACTACCTCATCTAATAGCTGAAAATCATTACAAAGAAAAAAAACACAATGCACTAAATGTTTTATTTTTAATAAAAACCATTTGATTAAAATCAGAGCCCCTTTCTAGAAATTACTCTTCAGAAAAGAGGGAGAAAAAGGCTCTACAAAGCCACAAAGAGATCCAATGGTAGATTAATAGTATCTTCTAGTTTCACCAATCACTAGCACTGAACAATAAAGCAACTTGTGTAAATGCCTATATAATTATACAATCTCTAAATGGAAACAAATGGGAACACTTCTTTGTTTAAAAAAAATTGGTAGTCTACAAGAAACGGTCAGTGTTGGTGAGGATGTGGAGAAAAAGGAACCCTCCTGCAGTGTTGGTGGGTATGCAAATTGGTACAGCTACTGTGGAAAACAGTATGGAGGTTCTCAAAAAATTAAAAATAGAATTACCATATGATCCAGTAATTCCACTACTGGGTATTTACCCAAAGAATACAAAAATACCAATTTAAAAGATATATGCACCCCTATGTTTATTGCAGCATTATTTAAAATAGCCAAATTATGGAAGCAACCCAAGTGTCCATCGATAGAAGAGTGGATAAAAAAGATGTGGTATATATACATACATACAATAGAATATTACTCAGCCATAAAAATGAATGAAATCTTGTCAGCTGCAACATGGATGGATCTAGAGGGTGTAAGCTAAGTGAAATAAGTCAGAGAAAGATAAATACCGTCTGATTTCACTCATCTGTAGGAATTTAAGAAACAAAACAAAGAAAATAAAAGAGACAAAGACTCTTAAATATAGAGAACAAATTTGTGGTTACCACAGGGAGGTGGGTAGAGGAATGGGTGAAATAGGTGAAGGGAATGAAGAGTACACTTATGATGAACACTGAGTAATGTATAGAATTGTTGAATCATTATACTGTACACCTGAAACTAATACAAAACTGTATGTTAATTATACTGAATTTTTAAATTGTAGTTTCTAAAGTTTTAATCGCATTAATAATGTAATAATCAATTCATTTTCTTTTCTAATGAATAAGTAGTACATTTCTCATATTTATATTATACTTCCCTTTGCTCCACTAAGAGAAAAGGTTAAATAATATGCAATGAAAGACATTGTCTGACCTCAATATACTGCTCCATGTGTACCTTTCCCTCAGCAGAGAGAAACAGGAATTAGGAATTTCTCTTCTGTATTTCCTCAGGCTTCATCTGATATAGGTGAGCAAATCCCCATCCAACAGCTCAAACAATGTATTGTCAAAAAATTTTTACAAGGTCACACAAAGAGAGTCTTTGTATGGCATAACTGCCCAAATTGCAGTTTTTAATTTTTTTTAAGTAAGCTCCACTGACTGAGCCAGCCAGGTGCCCCTGCAGCATTTATTAAATCCTTTCAAAAACAGAATCACTAACATGAAAAACTGAGTAAGTGAGGATTAAATATAAGAATCTGAAGTAGAAAAACACAGTCTTTGTAACTGAAAAATAAGCTCCTACCACTAACTTAACATAATTCATTAAGTAATACTTCTCCAGAAAATAAGTCATACACAAAATAAAAGATTTAAAATAAACAAAAGGACTTTTGGTATTGAGTCAAAGAATCATAAGTAATTTATTTATTTTTACGATTTATCAATATATGTAAACTAGTACTTTATTTTTATACTTCATTCCCCAAAAATGTTTTGGAAAAACATTTAAAACTTAAATGAAGAAACAATGGATTTTCTAAAGAAAAGTTAAGGTTGTCCAAGTTAGTTGACGTTTAGCTAATGTGCTTTGTTTCTGTTTTGGTCCCAATCTTATTGATCATCCAGGCCATTTTATTTTTTATTTTTTCATACTTAATTTAAACAAGGTAAGAAAGAAAAGCAATTCTACCCCAAAGAATGGTAGTAAAGATAAAAACAAAAAACAAAAAAGAATGGTGATAATCACACATTTGAAAAACACACGCAATAGTTCAGAAGGATTTAACTGGCCTATTTGGCAACCAGTATTGTTTTCTATCATACTGACAAAAATATCTCTGAACACTGAGAAATTCAAATAATATTTTCAAAGTTTACCTGGAACTTTATTCTCCCCTGTATCAATTTTTGCTTGACTGGGCAGAGCTGAAACAGTAGAGGTATTTCCCACTGGACTGTTTTCAAGCTTGGATTCCAAACACATACTGAAATTCTGAATATATAAAATTCAAAATGTTAATATTTGCCTTCCTATCAACCTTTGGGACTCATCCCAAGATATTTTCAGTGAATTTTAGCATACTAAGAAAATTTAGATAATACTTTATAGTTGGAGTAATTCACACTGATATGCCTTAGGAGTCTCTTGATCTCCCCACAGCTACCCTCTTAGCATCAGTTCCCATTATTCCCCTTCATGCTATACTGAAAAACTTGCAAATTCCACAGATATATTCTATTTCTGCCTCTCTCATCTATCTAAATCTGCACTGTCCAATACAGTAGCCATGCCTTATCTGACTACTGAGCACTTAAAATGTCATTCGTATGAATGACTGATTTGAGATTATGTTGTAAGTATGAAACACACACCAGATTTTTAAGACTTACTACAAAAAAAAGTAAAATATCTCAAGTTTTAATATGGATTACATGCTGAAATGATAGTATTTTTATATGATAGATTAAATAAAATATATTCATTTTACCAGTGTGTTATTCTTTTTAAGGTGGCTATCAGAAAATTTTAAATATGTGGTTCACATTACATTTCTACTGGTTAGTGCTGATCTAGAACCTTTCCCCCTGTATCAACTCATTACTTAAATATTAACCTTTTCCATGAAGCATTCTCCAAGTTTCCTCATGCCCTTTTCCCAAATCTGGAAAAATTCTCCATCTATTTCACCTCTACCTCTTTCATGTCCTTATTACTAATATCAATTAGTTGTTTTTGATTCACCTTCTGTAACTCTTAAGAGCAAAGAACATACTGTATTTATCTTTGTATTCCCAAGATCCCCTAAATCTTAACATTGGCTGGATCTGTATTTTCATTATTACACTCAACATGTAACATTATTTTTGAGTATTTTTGAAAAGGTGAACAATTTTCATCATTGAAAAAGCAGAAAAATTAAAAACAAGAACAATGACAAATTACTAATCTCCATTAAATAGGAAGGAATTTAGCAAGTTACTCGCTTAAAAAAAACAAATATTAAAATAACTAGGCTTTAAAATTCACAAAGTTCAAACTTTTTTTTAAAGATTTATTTATTTTAGAGAGAGCACATAAGAGTGGGAGGAGGGGCCGAGAGAGAGGGCAAAGAGGGAGAGAGAATCTCAAGCAAACTCCCCACTGAGCAAGGAGCCTGACAAGGGGCTCCATCCGAGAACCCTGAGATCATGACCTGAGCAGAAATCAAGAGTCCAGTACTTAACCGACTGAGCCACCCAGGTGCCCCATGTTCAAATAATTTAAATTCAGCCCAAAGAATTAAAAGAAGGCCTATCAAATGCTTAGCCTTATCAACCATCATTTCTCAGTACTGCTGAAACTGACATAAAAATTACAGGCAGCCCCCCCACAGAAAAAGATTTCGTATGATGTAAGGTTTGTTTTTATATTCTCCTTCCTCCCCTAGTATAACCCCGCTACACATTGAAGCCAGTCAATCTCAGTTTAAATCCTAGCTCTACCACTTAGAAGTCACTCAGTTGTTACCTAAATTTCTAAGCCTCACTCTCCTCACCTGTAATATGTAGGTAATAAGAGAAACTACAGCGTAGATTGTGGTGACAATTCTATGAAGCTCTCCTCTAACAAAGAGGCAGTGTTCACCAAAGGCTATTATGTCATTAACCAAAAGCTATTATGATGGTTCAACTAAGCTACCTCAATTTTTTTTTAAGATTTTATTTATTTATTTGATAGAGAGAGAGAGACAGACAGCAAGAGAGGGAACACAAGCAGGGGGAGTGGGAGAGGGAGAAGCAGGCTTCCCGCTAAGCAGGGAGCCTGATGCGGGGCTCGATCCTAGGATCCTGGGATCATGACCCGAGCCAAAGGCAGACGCTTAATGACTGAGCCACCCAGGCGCGCCCTAAGCTACCTCAATTCTTAGTGCTCATGGCAAGAAGAGAAATCTCTTAAGTGACTGCTACAATGGAAATTCCTTAAAGGCAGGAAACGTTTCCTCTCCTGTAGCCCTAGCACAATGTCTTGGACACAGCAGGCACAACTATGTCTTGAACTGACCTGGTTACCACACTCCCTGATCACTCTGTGAAAGTGATCACATCACTGGTATTGGCGAAAATAGAAACAACCCGAAAGGGCTTTAGAAGAGGAAAACATAAATTGTGGCATATTCATTTACAGCTATTAAAATACCCATGTATTGATCATATGTTGACTGCACAAAACCAAGTTGCAAAAAAACCACACACACACACACACACACACAACACACACAGACCAACTATGTTAGCATTTAACATTTCAGACATTTAATATTTAAACACTTAAAACACAACATAAAAACACATATAAAACATCTAAAACACAAACAGTGCTTTAGTATTCTTTACGGATATATATACACATAGACAGTGAAATCATAAAAATAAAAAAAGAAAAGATCCTCACCAACTTCACAAACATGTTTAACTCTGGGAAGAGAGGTGAATGGAAAGAAGAGGGAGATATGGCTTTTTCCTATATCTGTAACGTACTTCTCTTATTTTAAAAGACCTGAATTCAATAAAATGTTAGTTTTTGTCAAATTTGGGTGGTAGACACAAGTGTAACGTTAGTTTCTGTAGTATTCTTAATGTTTGAAATATCCAAGAATTTACAAATGTAAATAAAATTTTTAACACAAGTTTCATAGGACAGTTTCTTACAATGTACCTCAAGAGAGACGGACTGTACAAATCCAAAGTAAATTCCAGTAAAAGCAATATTATAGGTCAAAACAATGTGATCTAAGTAAGCATTCTATTCTAGTAGTTTATTCTAAAGGATTACATTTCTTAATCTTCAGTGTAAATCTCCACAAACGAGGGTTTCTTTTTAGTTAACATGCAATGTTACATTAATTTCAGCTGTACAACAGTGATTCAACACCTCTCTATACATTATGCTATGCTCACAAGTGTACCTACCATCTGTCATCATACACTACTACAATATCATTGACTGGATTCCCTATGCTGTAGCTTTTATTCCCATGACTGACTTCACAAACTGAGTTTTGACAGGCATTCATGTAGCAAGGAGTAGAAGATAAACCATGCAGCTACACCTGGAGTATAGCTATCAATACGCTGACAAAACATACCCTGAATAGAAAGCCACCCCACCTCTGATGGAAGCCACAATTGTTACTTACCCTGCCACTCACTACTTACTTCTAATTACTATCACTATTTGAATAATTACCTTCTAATTGGTGCTTTCATTACCATTTGTTCAGAAAATAAAATCTAAGAGTACCATATGGTATCTGTTCCCTTCAATTTGATTTGTACTCCACAAGGACAATGATCTATTTTCATGGCTTCTGGCATAAAGCCCAGACTCCTCACTCATTCGAATTTGCTCCTAGAACAAAATATCTCTAAAGAGAACTTTAAATCATTCCCAAAACTTTATGATGACTTAACTTTCTTCTCTACTCACAATGATTTTTTTCTCAAATGACCTAATGTTCAAAATACGTAACTGTAGAAAAAATGGTGGGCTGAGAATCAGAACACCTGAAAATTCAATCCTGTTTGTGCCCTCAAACACGTGACCTAAATCACATTCCTCTACTGTGCTCAATTTTCTCAATACCAAACTAACCAACTGAAATAATTAGTGAAGTGTTTCAAAAATATATTATAGAGCTCCATGGTTCTATGCATAAAAAATTTCTGCCTATTGGTTTATATACTGGGATTTTACCTACGATTCAATTTGAAAAAAAAAATGGCTCAGCTGCTTTTAGTTTCAGACTACTTCCTCAGATAATCATTAAAGTTTCAAGCTATTAGATTCTGTTTACTTTTTTTAGATTCTGTTTTTCAAATTACTTGTCCATTTTAAAAAATTCTTTGCCACTACAATCTTATTCTTAAACTGAAGACTGAATTATTTACATCTTTCAGACATTTTATTTGCCCAACTGTTCACAATGTGATCACACAAGTCAAACTTAAAAGACATCCCTACTACTAGAAATATTTAATTTTTCAATTTTATCAGGTGGAAAAAAGGGGTTGATCTGCCGGCTGAAATTAATTTTAACAATTTGGTCAGAATAAGGCCCAAGCTTAATTTCTGTATTTTAGTCACTATGAAACATAGTTTCTGTAGTTACAATTAAAAGAAAAAGCGAATCAGTGTGTTAAAGTTAGGGGGTAAGCGAATGGGCAAAATGAGTGAAGGGGAGTGAGAGATACAGGTTTCCAGTTATGGAATGAATAAGTCATCGGAATAAAAGGTAGAGCATAGGAAATATAGTCAATGATATTATAATAGCATTGTATGGTAATAGGTGGTAGCTCCACTTGTGAGCAAAACATAATGTATAAAGATGTTAAATCACTATGTTGTACACCAGAAACTAACATAACGCTGTGCATCAATTATACTCAAAACAATTTTAAATAAGAAAAAGAAAAGCTAGGGTGCCTGGGTGGCTCAGTTGATTAAGCAACTGCCTTCAGCTCAGGTCATGATCCTGAAGTCCTAGGATCGAGTCCCGCATCAGGCTCCCTGCTCAGCAGGAAGTCTGCTTCTCCTTCTCATGCTCTCTACCATTCTCTCTCTCAATAAATAAATAAAAATTGTTAAAAAAAAAAAAAGGCTAGAATTCAACAGGTTCATGCTGCATATAAAATAAAAATAAGGGGCGCTTGGATGGCTCAGTTGGTTAAGCATCTGCCTTCGGCTCAGGTCATGATCCCAGGGTCCTGGGATTGAGCCCCACATCGGGCTTCCTGCTCCGCGGGAAGCCTGCTTCTCCCTCTCCCACTCCCCCTGTTTGTGTTCCCTCTCTCGCTGGGTCTCTGTCAAATAAATAAAAATGTTAATAAAACAAAATAAAAATGAAAGATGAAAATAAGGAAGCAATGAGAACAATTTATGTAAAGGTCAGACATCTAAAGAAACCAGTAAGTTCTATCACTCACTACAAGACTGAGTTAATAAAACACTACTAACAACTGTACAGGGTACCTTAACAAATGACTTCTGTTTTTTATGACTTGATTCTTAAGATAAAATATGCTGTAAAAACTTATTTAATAGAAAGTACTCATGTACCTCTACTGTGCATAAAGAAAATAAATTACCTTATCTGGAGCTGATTCAAAAGAATCTTTCATCTGGTTATCCAACAGTGGGTCTGGGGGTAGTTTTATCTGATTATCCAAATGACAACTTTCAGGAGCCCTTTTTGTGGTTTTATTAACTTCAACTGTAACATCATTAGTTTTAACTTCTTCAGAATTAATTTCTTTCATTTCTTCCTGCTGGCAAGCTATATTTTTATCATTATGTGGTTTTGTCCCTAAAAATGTACTTTGAGTCGCTGGATGATGCATTTCTAAGGCTGGGAGTGAAAAACTGGTTCGTATTAAGCCCAATTTAGGGGAAACTTGAGAGTCCAACTTATTTTGCTGCACAGAGTTAAATTTTGAGAGTTTAATTTTAGTCCAGTTGGAGTTCTTTTTAGTTGAGCTGTTTATTCCATTTAGTATACATTTCACAGGCTTTGTTTTTCTACTGGGGAAGAAACGACTACATTGAACATCCTGATTTGTTTCCTTTTGATGAAGTATTTGTCTTTCATTATCAGTCTCCCCCAATTTTATTTCTGTAGGCTTCTCCATCTTTACACTTTCCATTTGTGAAGATTCCTTTTTTACCTCTACAGTATCGGACTCAATCTCACCAGCAATTTCTTCACAGAGCTGAAGAATGCTACCTCGTTTGCTCTTTCCCACTTGCTCCAGCTCATTATCTACACTTTGTTCAGGCACTGATGGCTGTGGACTTTTTTGGGATTTTGCACTAGTATTCACTCGTGTATAAACTGACTTCTTCACCTCATTCTTTTTAGAGACTGCTGAAGTAACCATTTTTGATCTATTTATCTCAGAAGTTACAGGCACAGATTTCGTTTCCTCTTTTCTAGCATTCTTCTGAAGACACTTTTCAGATGCTTTTATGCACTGAGAACTACAGTTAGAAGATGTTTGATGCTCTACTTTGCGTTTTTTTCCTTTGGGGGAATTTATTACTTCATTAATTACTAGATTTTCATCCTCTTTAGAGTCAGACTTTATTTCTGGTACTTTTCTTTTCACATGTTTTTGACTTGTTTTAACTTTATTAGATTTACTTTGAGAATTGTTACAGTGCTCTTTTCTTGGTGGCAAAGTCTGTTTAACTGCTTGAACCTGACCCTGAATTTCTCTATTACGCAGAGACCTTGTTGAAACTTCAGTTAACTGTTGTAGTCTTTGTGATCTCCGGTTAAGCTGTTCATTTGATTTAGAAGTTCCATGCACTGACTTTTTCTGAGGTAATTTCTTCTTTTTTGTAGATTCTTGTTGTGAATGTCCCTTCACAGTCACCATATTTTTGTTAATGGATTTACTAGCTTTTTTATCATTGGATGCGGCTTTTGTTGACCTTGTACTCATGCATGTTCCTAATTCAGGCTGATTTATTTTACTCTCACTAGAAGATTTAACCAGTGATTTTACAGTTTCCTTTGGACCTGATTTTTTTGCCAGATTCGTTTGAGAACCTTGAATTTGTGTTTCTAAATTCTTATCTTCACTTTTTTTAATAACATTGGAGGAATTTTCTTTTGATTTCTCCTGAATGGACATCATTCCTGAGTAAGGTCCTCCTTTTCTGAGTAGCTTTTGAGAGGATTTTCGTGTCCTGGTAGGTGCGAATGTTGAATGTCTAGTATTATTACCGAAGAGGTCTTAAGAATCAACTTTGAGGCTGATGTACATTTTCAACAAAAATACTAGTTTGCTTCAAGTAAGGTTTCGGTCATCCCTAGGACATGAGAAAAGCTGGGTATGAAGGCTGAAAGATATTTGCTTTACTTCTGGACAAGGCAATAGAAATTTGAGGAAAATTTAATTCTAATTTGATATTTTTAGAACTTTTTATGACAAAAACTTAATTCAGGTTCAATCTGTTTTGTTAATTTTTCAATTAATAATGGTATTCAGGCCTAGCCCTATTACTGGAGGAGTTATTTATCACTGACCTTTTTTGACAAAGATTTTGAAAGCTTTTTTCTTCTGAAGTCTACAGTTACTGGACTTCGATTCATTTGAAACATGTCTTACAGCTAACAGGTGTCTTTCCTTGTTTGCTGAGACTGTTAGTTTAAAGTTCTTATCTAACCTCTTTCGTTTAATAAAATACTCTATTAATATAGATTTCCTTTTGTGCTGCCATTTCTGAAAAATTAAAAAAAATTAAAATTAAATTTTATACAATCCAATATGGCAATGCTAATACTATACAGAAATACTGATTTATATAAACCTAATTCCTCCTTTTTAATTATTTAGTCTCTATATTTAAGGCTAATAGAATAAAGTATCCCAAAGTACATTCCTATAAGTAATCAGTAACTTGTTTTATATAAGCATAGAATAGTCAAAATTTATCAGTTTATTCCCTGAAGTTACTTACAATTCTTTTCCCACAAGACAGACTTGACCTTTCAGCCACCATAACTCATGAAAATTTGGCAAAATCATTCCTTAAAGTATCCTTAACACATTACACAGCACCTAAAAAAAAAAAAGTAGTTTTAAAAAATGTTTAAAAGGTGCAAATATGTAAATTTTCATTCACCACTCACCAAATACAACACTCCACAATTTTATTTTTTTTATTTTTATTTTTTTTAAGATTTTATTTATTTGACAGAGAGAGACACAGCGAGAGAGGGAACACAAGCAGGGGGAGTGGAGAGGGAGAAGCAGGCTTCGCGCCAAGCAGGGAGCCCAATATGGGGCTCGAACCCAGGACCCTGGGATCATGACCTGAGCTGAAGGCAGACGCTTAACAACTGAGCCACCCAGGCGCCCCAACACTCCACAATTTTAAGCTGTCCTATCATTAGTCTTCAGAACTCACTTTATACATACCACTTCATTTTACTATTTCTAACCTGAAGTAAACAGTCCATTTTATGTTGTAAAAAAAAAGTTTTAAAATACAAAACACAATTCATAATACATACATATAATGGGCTAAACTGGTAAAATCCTATTTTGAGGGAAAAGAGTGCACACTACTTGTACATAGAAAAACACTGATACACAGTTAAAAAGGCAGATTTAAACACACATTTTCCTCTACTCTCACATAAAACCTACTTTAAAAAAGCAATAGATTAAAATAAGATAAAACCATGAACCCGAAGGATAAAGAGTAAATGGTAAAAATAAAAAATATGGAAGTTACAAAGAATGACAAATAACAACCTCTAGACTCAAGAAAACTTGAATCCTAAGCTGGAAATGGGGAAAGCCGAGAAGCAGCTCTACTTAAAACCATAGAATCTCCCAAAACTCAGGAACTGCCAACCCAGGCTCCACAGGAGATGAGGATGAAAGTAGGACTCAAAAAAGCAGGAAGATGCCAAGAGTGCCATTCCAATTACTAGCACCAGAAAACTGCCCTGTATCCCTGAAGACCCTAGTATAAATCTCTGGAAAGAGTGCAACAAAAGGCCTTTGGTCTGGGGGCTCATGAGTGACAGGTGAGGGGAGAAGTATCATACTGACAATAGACGGAATTAAGTAGGAGTACACACAGTGCTGAAACCCATTCCATCCACTTGAAAGTCCTCTCTGCCTAATGAAGAAACTCCTAGAGGAAGCAGCCAAGCCTATACCGTCCTGGAAGAAAACTAGAAGACAGTTTTTTAATGAATTTGACAGGCCTAGAGATAAAAGAACTAAAAAAATACCCTCAGTTAAGTGTGCACATGCATGTGCACACACACTCACACCCTACAGTCAAGAAACTACCAGCCCACCCACCATCCAAACACACAAAACTTCCAAATCAGTTTTTAGTGTCTCACTTGTAACTCTGAGCAAACAAACAAGAATCAGAATACATGGAGAAAACCTTAAAATGAAAAAAAAAACAAAAAACCAAAAGCCGGAAATAAATAGCTTGGCAGAAACAAACTATGCAAAGCCAAAAACTAAAACCAGGCGCCTGAGTTTCCAGATTTAAAGGGCCAATAGCATTTAGCACAAATGATTTTTAAAAAAAGATGTTAAGGGGTGCCTGGGTGGCTCGGGTCAGTTAAGCGTCTGCCTTTGGCTCAGGTCATGATCCTGAGGTCCAGGGATTGAGTCCCACATCGGCCTCCTTGCTCAGCAGGGAGCCTGCTTCTGCCTCTGCCTGCCATTCCCCCTGCTTATGCTCGCTCCCTCTCTCTCCGACAAATAAATATTTAAAAAAAAAAAAGATGTTAAAAAGTGTATCATGAAGACAAAAAGATGATCCTCAAGCTTCTCGGGAGGAGGGAAAAATCCTGATCACATACATATTATACATGCAAATTATCATTTGCAAGGAAGAAAAAGAAAAACAAAAAATTATTAGTATGTGAATTTACAAAGGAGAATAAATTTTAAAAATTAAAAATCAAAATAAAAAGCTTTAAATAAACAACAATCAGCTGAAATACATAATAGAAGAAAATATCATATACCAGTTTATAACACACACATGCACAAATCAAACTTAGAATGTAATGGGGTGTAGATCTGTGTCACTTAGTTGTAATAATTAATAATTTAATTCCAACAAATCAATAGACAAGAGAAAACAAAGACTCCAAAAATAGGCCCAAGTGATTAAGAAAAGCTAGAACATATAAAGGTAGTATTAATTACTTTCAAATTAATGAAGAAAAGATTATTCAACAATTGGTGTCAGGACAAGTAGGTAACCATCTGGGTAATTTTGGTTTAAGAGTGAGGTTATGGGGCGCCTGGGTGGCTCAGTTGGTTGGGCGACTGCCTTCGGCTCAGGTCATGATCCTGGAGTCCCAGGATCGAGTCCCGCATCGGGCTCCCTGCTCAGCGGGGAGTCTGCTTCTCCCTTTGACCCTCTTCCCTCTCATGCTCTTTCTCTCTCAAATAAATAAAATCTTTAAAAAAAAAAAGTGAGGTTATGTCCAGGAAAAATTTAATCATTAAAAATTAATTAAAAGTTAAAATATAGTAAATTAAAATGTGTGAGAGTTTTAGTATTTATTTTCAGAGTGGGAAAAACTTTTAAGCATTGTCAGAAAATTCAGAAGCCAGGTTTGAGGAACAAAACTAGGGAAATACACTGGTAAGAAATAGCAAAAGCTATTTACCATGATATATTCACAGGAAAGAAACCACAGAAGGCTGGTGTGATAATAACAGAATAATTTAAGTTAGAACGAAGACAAAACACCATTTTTCACCTATCAGACTGGCCAAAGATCAGGAAGTTTAAGAACACGGTCTTGGCAAAGGTTTGTGACAGGTACTCTCTCATTAGTGCAGCTAATTCAGTGTCTACAAAGGACAATTAGGCAGTATCTATCAAATTATAAATGTTAATTTGAAGCAATTCCATTTGCAGGGCTTTATATTACAGACACACATGCACAAGTGTTCAAAGACACAAATAAATATAAAATTGCAGCACTGTATCAACAGAGTGAAAACCCCAGCAGACATCACTATAAGCTACTTATATAACTGACCCAATTATATATACACCCAACAGAACACCACGCAATCACATCAACTCAATTCCAAGCGAAATTTCCAGTCTTTTTATACAGAAACTGACAATCTGATTTTAAAACTTACATGGAAATGCAGAAACTATGTACAATAGTCAAAACCTTTAAAAAAATTATTTTTTACAATACTGATACTATAAACTTCAAGACTTATAAATCTACAGTAATCAAGACAGTGTAATACTGATAAAGGAAGCAAAGATCAATGAAATAGAGAATCCAAAAACAGACCCATACATTTATGATCAATTAATTTTCAGCAAAAGTGCCAACACAAATCCATAGGGAAAACAAAGTCTGAAAAAATGGTGCTAGAACTACTGGAAACCTAAATAGAAGGGGAAAAAAAAAAAAGAACATCAACCCTTCCCTCATACAACCCACAAAAATAATTTGAGATTGACCAAAGAAATAAATATAAAACTACAAAGCTCAAGAAGAAAACAGGCAAAAATCTTTGGGGTAGACAGATTTTTTAAGGCAAGAATCCTACTCATTCTACGTATGACCATGTAAAAACCATGTTCAAAAATCTTCAAAGCAGGAGCACCTGAGTGGCTCAGTCGGTTAAGTACCCAACTCTTTGATTTCAGCTCAGGTCATGATCTCAGGATTGAGAGATCAAGCGCCACTCAGGCTCTGTACTGAGCAGGGAGTCGGCTTGAGATTCTCTCCCTCTTCCTCTGCCCCTCCCCACCGCTTTCTCTCATGTACATGCTCACTAATAAATAAATCTTAAAAAAAAAATCGTCAAAGCAGCTCTATGCACAATAACCAAAATCTAAAAAAAAAAAAAGTTCAGGTGAATGGGTCAATAAAATGTAGTATATCAGTAATATAGAAAAGTACTCAGCAATCGAAAGGAACTATTGGAACAATATGATGAACCTCACAACCATTATGGTGAATGAAAAAAGGTGGACACAAAGAGTACATAATGTATGATTCCACTTGAAATTCTAGAAAAAGCAAACTATAGTTGATCCTTGAACAAAGCAGGGGTTGGAGTGCTGAACCCCAGCACAGTCAAGAATCTGCATATAACTTTTGACTCCCAAAAAATATGACTACTAATATGGCCTACTGTTGACCAGAAGCCTTATCAATAACATAAATATATATTTTGTGATATATGCATTTTATACTGTATTCTTATGATAAAGCTAGAGAAAAAATGTTAAGAAAATCATAAGGAAAAGAAAATAAACTTACAGGACTATACTGTATTTATTTATTTTTAAAGATTTTATTTATCCGACAGTGAGAGACACAGCGAGAGAGGGAACACAAGCAGGGGGAGTGGGAGAGGGAGAGGAGGCTTCCCGCGGAACAGGGAGCCCGTTCCCTGGGAACAGGGACCCTGGGCCCAGGACCCTGGGACCATGACCTGAGCCGAAGGCAGATGCTTAATGACTGAGCCACCCAGGCGCCCCTCTATACTGTATTTATTGATACCATAGTATCATTTATTGATACCAATTGATACCAATTGACATCGTTTCATAAGATGCATCATCAGTCAGAATCTACATCAATATTGTCCTAAATAATATAAAACACTATAAATTTAAATGCTATTACTAACACTAGATATCAAAAATGAAAACATGTGAAAAAAAAAATTCATATTTACTTACAGATATAACAATTCACGCACTGATAATGAAGTGGCACTATGACTGCTTTACAGTAGCCCAGTGTAAGAGATCAGTTGCTTCACACTGGACTAGCATATACACTAATGAATGAATCGTTATACAATTTTGTCATGTCATGAAGTATTACAGTCATATTCATTAACACTGCAAACACATTTTTTCTAAAAACCACTTACCTGCGATGATAGGCTGATATACAGTTTCTCCAATTACAAGAGAGAGAAGCATACTGTAATTCTTTGAAAGTTATAAAAAAGTAAGAAAACTAACACATTATTAATTTTGTATTAAATATCACTCACCTTATGCCTACGTAAGGATAGGCTATCCACTTCCATACAAGTCTTGTACATGATTTTCTACACGATGAAAACTTAAGCAATGATGATGATGTTGACAGAAAACCGTCTCAGGCAGTTCTTGCCATTCAGTTATTAGATTTTCACACGAAGACACTCACACACACAACAGATAAGTTTATTAACTGTATGGCATGATGATTATTTACTATTCATTAAATGGAAGTGGATTATCATAAATGTCTTCATCCCTGTTGTTTTCACTCTTCATACTGAGTAGGCTGAGGAGGAGGAAGAGAGGAAGATGGTCTTGGTGTCTCAGGGTAGCAAAAGAGGTGAAGGTGAAAAGGAAGGCAGGAGAGGCAAGCCAACTTGGTGTACTTTACAGAAATACATTGTAATTTCCGTCTGACATTTTTGCTTTTTCATCTCTTTAAAAATGTTTCTACACAGTACCAATCCTTCCTCTAGCATTTGCTTTAGTTTCAGTACCCATATCATAGAAGAGTTCATGTCCGGACGCCTGGGTGGCTCAGTTGGTTAAGCGACTGCCTTCGGCTCGGGTCATGATCCTGGAGTCCCGGGATCGAGTCCTGCATCGGGCTCCCTGCTCAGCAGGGAGTCTGCTTCTCCCTCTGACACTCCCCCCTCTCTCATGTGCTCACTCTCTCTCTCATTCTCTCTCAAATAAAATCTTTAAAAAAAAATAAAGAAGGGTCCATGTCCTAGAAGAAGTCAAAAGCAGTCCTGAATAATTAGAATCCTTCTGCCAGACAGTCTAATGTCAATCTGTTTTCTGGCACTGCTTCATTGACATCTTCTTCTTCATCACCTGGCACTGGTTCAGATGTGTTTATCCTCATCAAGTCATCTTCTATTAATTCCTTTTGTGTGGCATCTATTAACTCTTGAATTTCTCCAAGATCTGTACCTTAAAACCCTTCACACCCCCCAACCCTTTTTTGCCATATCCACAATCTCTTTCATGATTTCCTTGATTGGTCTGTTGTAAATTCTGTGAAGTCACACACAACTTCTAGACACATTTTTCTTCTGCAGGAATTTACTGTTTTGGGCTTGATGGTTTTCATGGCTTGTTCTATAAACAATGATGGCATCCTCAATGATACAATCCTTCCAGACTTTCATGATGTTCTATCAGGGTTCTTTTCCATAGTGTTGAAAATCCTTTCTAGAGAGTACCATGTGTGATGAGCCTTAAAGGTCCTTAAGACCTCCTGATCTAGAGGCTAAATTAGAGATGTTGTGTTTAGGGGCAAGTAGACCACTTTGATGCCTTTTGTGCTGAACTCATCAGGTTCTGGGTACCCAGGGACATTGTCTAAGATCAAAAGAACTTTAAAAGGCAGTGCCTTACTGGCAAGGTACTTCCTGACTTAAGGGACAAAGTACTGATGGAACTAATCCCGAAAAAAGATTCTCATTGTTCAGGCCTTTTTGTTGTACAACCAAAAGTCTGGGGTGCCTGCTGGCTCGGTCAGTACAGCATGAGACTCTGATCTCAGGGTCCTGAGTTTGAGCCCCACCTTGGATGCAGAGATTTAAAAAAAACTTCACCTCTTTTGCTACCCTGAGACACCAAGACCATCTTCCTCTCTTCCTCCTCCTCAGCCTACTTCATCGGGCAGTTGGTTTTTATCTTTTCCATTCAAGGTTTGAAGATTAGCAGCTTTACACATAAGGACATTCCTGGTCATAAACCCAATTGCATTTGCACAAAACAGAAGAATTGGCCTATCCCTTCCTACCTTAAATCCTAAGGCTCATTTCTCTTCCATATTAATAAATGTCCTTTATGGTATTTTTTTTCCAGAATAGGGCACTTTTTGTCTGCATTAAAAAAAAACCTGTTCAGGCAAATATTCTTTCTCCTCAATGATTTTCTTAATGCCATCTGGGAACTCATCTGCTGCCTCTTGGTCAGCAGAAGCTGTTTCTCCTGTTTTCTTGACATTTTAAAAATCACACCTTTTTCTAAAATTATCAAACCATTCTTTGCTGGCACTAAATTCTCCAGCTTTAGAACCCTTCACCTTCCTTTTGCTTTTAGTTGTCCTATATTGACTTCACCTTTCCTCAAATCATATTAGAGTCTATAGGTATGCCTTTTCTATAGCAACCCTGCACCCACATAAAAGCTGCATTTTCAATACAAGATAAAAAGGTATTTCAAAAAGTACAAGGTTTTGACGCCTTCTGGCATAACTGCAGCAACAGCTTCAAGAATTTCCTTTTCTTTTCCTATGATGGTCCTTATGCTGGATTCATTCATCTTGAACTGGCAGGCAACTGTAGCTGCAGGTCTCAATCTATGGTACTTAAACAATTCAACACTTTCTTATAATGTCATGACTTTTCCCTGCTCCTTGGGAGCACTTCCAGCATTACTAGTGGCACTTGAAATGGGTCCCATGGTGTTATTCAAGGTTTACAGTACTGCAAATACGCAAAAACTGCACAGATCACTTTTTACTGTGATACGCAATTTACTGCAGAGACAAACTGCTCACACAGAGATGATTAGCATCACACCACCATGTTTTAAGCAGACTCAAACACCTAAGCTCACCACAATAGCAACATGAGATGACTACAAAATAATTACAGTAGTACAGTATGTACTAAAGTTTATGCAGTTATGATTTAATACTGCATCTTTATGTTTGTTTTGATTTTTTACTGTAAATGATGCAATGTATGGTCTGTGTTTGCATACATTTTAATAAATTTTAACTTTTCATAATAGATCTGTGAATATTTTATGGTAGTAAGTAATAAACTACATATATTCTAAGCATTCATGAAACACCTTTTTAATTTTTCAGTATTTCTAAGCTACATGGTTTCTCTGCAAGTTTTTTTCAAATTGCCACAAATCTCAAAAAAAATTTTTCAATTTATTTATTGAAAAAAATCTGCATAAGTGGACCCCCACAATTCAAACTAATGTTGTTCAAGGGTCAACTGTAATCTACAGTAAGACAGCAAATGAGTCTTTCCCTAAGGTCAGGAGAGGAGGGAGAGACAGACTTTTGGAAGTGATGGAGATGTTCTGTGTCTTGACTGTAGTGGTGGTTTCAAGAGTGTGTATATCTGTCAAAATCCACCAAATTGTACAGTTTAAGAGAGTGGAGTTTACTGTACATAAATTATACCTTAATAAAGCTGTCAAAAAAAATAGTGCTGTAAGTAACTGAAATGGACCTACACCTACAACCAAGAAGCATTGTTAAACCAAAAAACAGCAAGGTGCAGTAAGAGGGTAAAAACAGCAATCTTTTAGAAAAAGAGTGGGAGAAAGGAAATGCACAGAAACATATGCTTGCTTATGCACACATTAGGTATAGAAAGATACATAATATAATAGTGAAGATTTCCGGGGAAGAGAACTACAAAACCAAGCGTCAGGAGTGTGAAAAAGCTTACTTTTCACTATATACCCATTCAAATGTTTTATTATATAGAGATAAAACCTAATCAAAATTAAAATATTATATTTCTCTGAAAATAAGTTATATTTAGCACACTGACTAATTCATCTTGGAAGGCACTATATTATAAAAGTATAAGCCACTTACCTTACCGAGACAAAAATCACATAACACCGTTTCTTTAAGTTGACTGATAACGCTTCCAATGAATGATGCTTCTAATAACTTCCTGTGTTTGGGAATTAATCCTAAAAGAAAAAAAAAATCCTGTAACTAAAGTAAAACAATCTATTAAAACACATAAGAATATAAAAGTACTATTGTCTACTAACTCATATTAAAACAGCTTAAGACTAAGCTAGACTAAGTAAACAACTGCCTAATAACAATGTAAAGCATCACATATCTCACTTTTACATCATATAATAGATTAGGTTTTTCTTCAAATACAATCACCACCTCCAAACCTCCACTGCATGGAAGGAGTATATTTTCCTTCTCAACTGGTGCTGAGCTTCACCACATGCCTTCCTTTGGCCTCATGGTGGGCAGAGTATACTTCCCTGCCCCCATAACCTTAGCCATCTAACTTGGTTTGGCCAATGGTATATTAAGAGAAATGATGCAGAGGTTTGAAATGTCTTTGTGCAGCTGGGCTTGCCCTCTTGCACCTCTGCCATCACCGTAAGAGCTTCACCAGGTAGATGAAGGCAGCCCTTCAGCCTAGACCCCAGAATAAACAAAGAGTAGAACTGAGCCAAACCCCAAATGAGGTGACAAGCCAAACCCACAGTGAGAAATAAAGCCCACCCATATCGACAGCTGCCCACCAAGCCTAACCTAAGTCACCTAACGCACAGCTGCTCTGCAGATATGTGATCAATTAACTGCTGTTTTAAGCCACCGAGCTCTAGGGCAGTTTCTTATACAGCAACAGCTAATACATATTGTGATTAATTTTTACTTTCTGAGCTCTAAACTTACCAAAGATTAAGCCCCAGAAACATAACAAAAAAAGAAAGCTCATTTATATTACTTTAGTACTTTAGCACTAAGAATTATAATTTTTAAAATGATGAATATTCTTTTTACATCTATTTCTCCCAATTTCTAAGTATTTTAATACATTTGGCAGTTGGGACCTACCTTATAAAAGAGATAAACTGATACACAACTCTACAGTATTTGTCAATCATCTGTTCAAGGTGTGCTAAGGACCACTTCAATTCTCACGCAACCAGTACTAATCTAGCATTACACAACTTAATAAACCCCCTTTCTTTATAACCCTTAATATCTTGCAAATAAGAACTGAAATGCACCCTCTCACCTGTTAACAAATTGACAAGCCCCTCCTACACAACCCAGAGCTAGATTAATATAATCCTAATGAAAACAATATCAGGGTCAAAAAAACACAATTAAGCTTTACATAAAATGACCACTTCAGAAATCCTAAAATAACATTTATATTTGGGCGCCTGGATGGCTAGTCAGTTAAGCGTCTGCCTTAAGCTCAGGTCATGATCCCAGAGTCCTGGGATGAGACCCACGTCAGGCTCCCTGCTCAGTGGGGAGCCTGCTTCTCCCTCTCCCTCTGCCCCTCCCTGTGCTTGTACTCTCTCTCTCTGACAAATAAATATAGAAAAAAATAACATTTATATTTTACCACAAAAGAAATCTTACAAGGCACATTAGAAAATACTGAGAATTTAACAATAATCCATTTCCCACAGTGCTTTATAATAAAATGTACTCAAATTTTAATTATTAAAATATTTGGATTATAGGGGTGCCTGGGTGGCTCAGTTGGTTAAGCGACTGCCTTTGGCTCAGGTCATGATCCCAGCGTCCTGGGATCAAGCCCCGCATCGGGCTCCCTGCTCCGCGGGAAGCCTGCTTCTCCCTCTCCCACTCCCCCTGCTTGTGTTCCCTCTCTCGCTGTCTCTCTCTCTCTCTCTCTGCCAGTTAAATAAATAAATAAAATCTTAAAAAAAAATTTAAGATTTTATTTATTTGAGAGAGACAGCACATAAGCGGGGGGGGGGGTGTAGACAGAGGGAGAGGGAGAAGCTGACTCCCTGCTGAGCAGGGAGCCAGACATAGGGCTTGATCCCAGGACCCTAAGATCATGACCTGAGCCAAAGGCAGATGTTTAACTGACTGAGCCATCCAGGCACCCCATGATTATAAAAAAAATTTTTAAACAGAAAGGAAAAAAAAAGAAAAAATTTGGATTGTATATCACCCAATGTATTTTAATATTAAAGTCATTTTTTTAAAAAACATTCCATGATTAGGGCACCTGGGTGGCTCAATCAGTTGAGGGTCCAACTCTTGATTTCGGCTCAGTTCATAATCTCAGGGTTGTGGGATCAAGCCCCATGTCGGGGCTACACACTCAGCAGGGAAGTCTGCTTGAAATTCTTTGCCCCTCCCCTCTCTGAAATAAATTTTTAAAAATATCCAAAAAAACATTTTATGACTGAGATATAATTCCTTACCATAAAATCCACCTCTTTATAGTATACAATTTAGTGGGTTTTAGTACATTCAGAGTTGTGTAACAATTGCCAGTATCTAATTCCAGAATATTTTCATGACCTCAAAAAAATCCCCCAAAAAACATGCTCATTAAAAGTCATTCTCCATTACCCCTCCCTCCAGCCCCTGGCAACTATAAATCTACCTTCTGTTTTTATGGTTTGACTATTCTAGACGTTGCATATAAATGGAATCATACAACATATGGTCGCTGTGACTGGCTTCTTTCATGTTTTCAAGGCTCAGATAACATAGCATTTATCAGTAATGCCCTATGATTTTTATGGTTGAGTACTATCCCACTGTACAAACATGCCACATTTTAACTATTAATCAGTTCATGGATGTTTGATAGTTTTTTTTTTAAAGATTTTATTTATTTAGGGGCACCTGGGTAGATAAATCTTTTTTTTTTTTTTAAGATTTATTTATTTATTTGACAGAGAGAGAGAGAGAGACAGCGAGAGGGAACACAAGCAGGGGGAGTGGGAGAGGGAGAAACAGGCTTCCTGCGGAGCAGGGAGCCCGATGCAGGGCTCAATCCCAGGACCCCGGGATCACAACCTGAGCTGAAGGCAGACGCTTAACAACTGAGTGACCCAGGCACCTGTGACAGATTGTTCCTACTTTGTGGCTATCACAAATAATGCTATGAACAATCCTAATGAGTTTTGTGTGAACACAGGTTTCCAGTCTTTTGGTTATACACAAAGAAGTATGACTGCTGGACTGTATGATAGTTAACTTCAGACGGACTGTTTTCCAAACCAGCTGTATCCTTTTACATTTCCACCAGCCATGTAGGAGGGTACCAATTTCTCTACATCCTGGTCAGCATTTTTTTACTATCTTTTTAAACTTTAGCATCCTTTTGGGTGTAAAGTGGTATCTCACTGTACTTCTGATTTATATTTTCCTAATGACTAATTAGGTGAGCATCTTTTCATGAGCTTATTGGCCATTTGTATTTCTTCTCTGCAGAAATATACATTCATATCCTTTCCTCTTTTTAAATTGGGTCGCTTTTCTTTTTCTTATTGAGTTGTAACAGTTCTTTATCTAGATATTAGACTCAGCAGGTGCATCGCTTACAGATATTTTCTCCAATTCTGTTACTTGTCGCCTCATTTTCTTGATAGAGTCCTTTGACGCACAAGTCTTTATTTTTAGTTATGTCCAATTAATCTATTTTTCTTTGGTTTCTTATGATTAGATGTCATATCCAAGAAACCACTACCTAATTCAAAACCATGAGGATTTACATCTGTTTTCTTCTAGGAGTTTTATAGTTAGCTTACATTTAGATCTGGTCAATCTTGAGTTCATTTTGTATATGGTACAAAGTAGGAGAAAAACCTTCATTCTTTTGCAGGTGAATATACAACTGTCAGAGCATCATTTGTTAAAGACCATTCTTTACCTACTGAATTGTCTTGGAAATATTGTCAAAAATCAACTGCCAGTAAACATATGGGTTTAATTCTGGACTCTCTATATTGTTCCACTCATCTATATGATGTTATGCCAGTACCACAAATCTCTTAATTACTGTAGCCTTGTAGTAAACTTTTTCTGAGATATAATCGACATATTGTATGAGTTTCAGGGATATAATACATTGATATGATACTTGTGTAGATTAACATGATCACCACAATAAACCTATTTAACATGTGTCATCATACATAGTTACTAAAATCTTTTTTCTTGTGATGAAAAGTTTTAAGATCTACTCTCTTAGCAACTTCCAAATATACAGTATTATTTTTTTTAAAGATTTTATATATTTATTTGAGAGAGCAGAGCGAGAGAGAGAGAGCACAAGCAGGGGTAGAAGGGCAGGGAGCCCAACATGGAGCTTGATCCCAGGACCCTGGACCTGAGCCAAAGGCAGACACTTAACCAACTGAGCCACCCAGGCACCCCACGAAACATTATTATTATAGTCACCAAGCTGTATATTACATCCCCATGACTTATTTATTTAACTGAAAGTTTGAATTTTTTGGCCCCCTTCCCCTTCACCCATTTCACCTACCCCCCACCTATGGCAACCACCAATCTGTTCTCTGTACCTATGAACTTAGTTTTTTATTTTTGTTTTTAGATTCTGCATATAAGTGAGATCAAACAGTATTTGTCTTACCTATTTCACTTAGCATAATGACCTTAAGGTCCATCCATGTTGTCACAAATGCAAGATTTCATTTTTTTATGGCTGAGTAATATTCCATTGTGTATATAGTCCACTGTATATATTTTTATATATGTATATATAAAAATATATATATTTTTTCTTTATCCATTCATCAATGGATATTTACGCTGTTTCCTTAACTATTGTAAATAACGCTGCAATGAACAGGGATGCATATATCTTTCTGAAATAGTATATTTGTTTTCTCCTGACAAATACCCAGGACCTTATGGTAGTTCTCTTTTTTATTTTTTAAGGAAACTTCATATTGTTTTCCATGCTGGCTGTACCCATTCACATCTCCACTGAGAGTGAACAAAGGTTTCCTTTTCTTCACATCCTTGCCAATATTTGTTATTTGTTGTCTTTTTGATAATAGTCATTCTAACAGGTGTAAGACGGTATTTCATTGTAGTTTTGATTTGCATTTTCCTGGTGAATCGTGATGTTGAGCATCTTTCCATGTACCTATTGGCCATCTGTATGTCTTCTCTGAAAAAAAAGTCTATTCAGATCTTCTGCCCATTTTTAATTGGATTGTTTATATATTTTGGATATCAAGCACTTATCAAATAGATAATTTGCAAATATTTTCTTCTATTCTATAGGTTACCTTCTCGTTTTGTGATGGTTTCCTTTGCCATGCAGAAGCTGTTTTTAGTATGATGCAGTCCCCCACTTGTTATTTTTGTTTTGTTGCTTTTGCTTTTTTTTTTAAGATTTATTTATTTGAGACAGAGGGAGCACACGTGCGTGCATGCATGAAGGAGGAACAGAGGGAGTGTCCTGAGCAGACTCCACACCCAGCATGGAGCCCAACACAGGGTTCGATTCCACAACCCCAAGACCATGACCTGAGTTGAAACCAAGAGTCAGACACTTAACTGACTGCGCCACCCAGGTGCCCCTGTTGCTTTTGTTTTTAATGTATATTCACAACATCATCACCAAGACCTATACCAAGGAGCTTACCCCCTATGTTTTTTTTCCAGGAATTTATGGTCTCAAGTCTTATATTCAAGTCTTTAATCCATTCTGAGTAATTTTTTGTATAATTTAAGATAGTGGCCCAGTTTCATTCTTTTGGATGTGGCTGTCCAGTTTTCCCATCAACATTTATTGGAGACTATCATTTCCCCATCATACGCTCTTGGCTCCCTTTGTAGTTAAGTTCTGAAATAAGGAAGTGTGAATCTCTCAACTTTGCCATTCTTTTTCAAGATTATTTTGGCTATATGATATTAATTTTAGGATCAGCTTGTGAACTTCTGCAAAAAAGTCAGCTAGGATTTTAATAGGTACTGCACTGAATCTGTAGATAATTTGAGGAATACTGCCATCTTAGTAGTAAGTCTTCCAATCCTTGAACATGGACAGCTTTTCATTTATGTCATCTTTAGTTTTTTAAATGATGTTTTAGAATTTTCAGCATGCAAGGCTTGTACTTCATTTGTTAAATTTATTACTAAGTACTTTATTCTTTTTTGATTCTATTATAAAAGGAATTGGTTTCTTAATATCCTTTTTAGATGATTCATCACTAGTATACAGAAATACAACTAATTTTTGTACATTGATCTTATATAACCTTGCTGAATTCACTTATTAGTACTAATTGGCTCTGGGGCCTTTTTTGTGGATTTCTTAGAATTTCCTACATATAAGATCATGTCATCTGCAAAACTGTTTTATTTATTCCTTTCCAATCTGGATGCCTTTATTTCTTTTTCTTACCTCAATTCCCTGGCTAGAACCTCCAGTACAATGGTGACTAAAAGTGGCAAGAGCAGGGATGCCTGGGTGGCTCAGTTGGTTAAGCCTCTGCCTTCTGTGCCATCCTGCTCAGCGGGGAGCCTGCTTCTTCCTCTCCTTCTGCTTGCCGCTCCCCCTTCTTATGCTCTCTCTGATAAATAAAATCTTAAAAAAAAAAACCTTCAGTCTTTCACCATAAAGTATGATGTTAGAGATAGGCTTTTCATAGATGCTCTTCTATTCCTTTCTTAAGTGTTTTTATCATGAAAGGGTGTTGGATTTTGTCAAATGCTTTCTCTACATCTGCAGAGGTGATCATGTGTCTCTCCCCCCTTTATTCCATTAACATAGTATATTACTTTGACTTTCCTCAATCTTATAAAAAGCTTCTAACAAGAAAACCTATAGCTTACATTACAAGAGTAAAATATTGACTGCTTTCTCCCTAAGTTCAGAAAGAAGGCAAAGATGTCCTCTCTTACTTCTATTCAATATTGTACTTGAGGTCCTAGCTAATACAATAAAGCAAGAAAGAGGGCGCTTGGGTGGCTCAGATGGTTAAGCGTCTGCCTTCGGCTCAGGTCATGATCCCAGGGTCCTGGGATCGAGTCCCGCATCGGGCTCCCTGCTCCTTGGGAGCCTGCTTCTCCCTCTGCTTCTCTCTCCCTCCCCCTCTGTCTCTCATGAATAAATAAATAAAATCTTTAAAAAAAAAAAAAAGCAAGAAAGAGAAACAAAAAGCCCATAGACTAAAAAACAAGAAAGAAAAACCTCTTGACATGATTATTCAAGTGGAAAATACTAAGGATCTATTTAAAAACCTATTAAATACATGAATCTAGCAAGGTCACAGAATAAAAGCCAATAAATAATACCAATTAATTTCTATATTCTAGCAAAACGAAATTATTTTAAAAACACAAATTACAAGAACATCAAAAACATTAAATACTTAAATTTAAAAGACAAAAAAACTTCTACACTGAAAACCATGAAACATTACTAAGAGAAATTAATAAGTCCTAAGTGGATAAATATAGCACATTTAGAAAATTCAATATTATCAAGATATCCAGTCTCCTCGGGACGCCTGGGTGGCTCAGGCCTTAAGCGTCTGCCTTCAGCTCAGGTCATGATCCTGAGTCCCACGTTGGGCTCCCTGCTCGGCAGGGAGCCTGCTTCTCCCTCTGACCCTCCCCCTTCTCATGCTCTCTCTCTCTCAAAAATAAAATAAAAAATAAAAAAAATAAAATTTATGTGGAAATGGAAAGATAAAACCAATTCTGAAAGAAAACGACAAAGATGGAAGCTATAATAATTATAGAGCATATTTGAAGACAAATCAATGGAACAAAAAATCTACAGACACATTTAGACAGCAAAAGAATTGAACATACCCCTCACAAAAGATAATTTACAAATGACCAATAAAGATCTGAGAAAGTGTTCAATATGAGTCATCAGGAAAATGCATATCAAGGGCACCTGGGTGGCTCAGTCATTAAAGGCCTTGCTCCACGCATGACCCCAGAGTCCTTCCTGGGATTCCTTGCTCAGCAGGAAGCCTGCTTTTCCTTCTCCCACTCCCACTGCTTGTGTTCCCTCTCTCACTGTGTCTGTCAAATAAATAGGTAAAATCTTTACCAAAAAAAAAAAAAAATGCATATCAAAAACACAACGAGACATTACTACAAGCCCTCTAAAATGGCTAAAATTAAAAAGACTGACAAAATCCAGTATTTGTGAACAGTGCAGAGCTCTAAGAATGCCGCTGGTAGGATGAAATGGAATAAATACCTTGGAAGTTTGGTACTTTCCTATAAAGTTAAATTTTACCTACACTCTGACTCAAATTCCAGTCCTAATTATTTACCCCCCAAAAATAAAAACATATGACCACAAAAAGACCTACACAAAAATGTTTCTATTAATTTTACATATAATACCCAAGATATTGACTTCCTGCATCAATTATTAGGTATATAAAAATAAACTGTGGCATTTTCATGCAATGGAATACTCATAAGGGAAAAAAACATAAGCACGTTGCTTACGCAACATGGAAAAAATTAAAAACCATTATGTTAAGGGAAAGAAGTCAAACAGAATAGTACACACTGCATAATCCCACTTACATGAAGTTCTAGAACAGACAAAACTCACCTATAATGACAGAAAACACAACAGTGATTACCCACAGTGGAGTCAGGAACATACCTGAATAGGTTCCAAGGTACATTTTTTTTTTAAAGATTTTATTTATTTATTTGAGAGAGAGAGAGAGAGAGAGAGAGAAACAGCATGAGAGGGGAGAAGGTCAGAGGGAGAAGCAGGCTCCCCGCCGAGCCGGGAGCCCGATGCGGGACTCGATCCCAGGACTCCGGGATCATGACCTGAGCCGAAGGCAGTCACTTAACCAACTGAGCCACCCAGGCGCCCTCCAAGGTACATTTTAGGGATGATGGAAATCAAGATTGGAGTGGTAGCTTCACAAGTGTTTACATGCCCAAGCTTATCAAACTTTACAATCTTAATCTGTAGATTATATTAAATGTAAAATATACTTCAAAAAAGCCATTTTGTAAAAAAGTTTGCAGGGATGGAGATCTTTTTCTTAGAAATTAGGAATATTAAATATGATATGGCTTTAATTGGCTTTTTTTTTTTATTTTATTTATTTGACAGAGAGAGAGAGAAAGTGAGAGAGCACAAGCAGGGGGAGTGGCAGAGGGAGAGGGAGAAGCAAGCTCCCCACTGAGCAGGAAGCCCGATGCAGAGTTCAATCCCAGGACCCTGGGATCATGACCTGAGCTGAAGGCAGACGCATAGCCAACAGAGCCACCCAGGTGCCCCTGATTGGCTTTTAAATATAAATTACTAATAAATAACAAGTTTTCCTCTAAACAAAATAGCAAAAGCAATACCTAACAAGTGGAAGCATTTTCACATTAAATACAGCACATTAAAAAATAATTTATTTTTTTTTAAGTCCTACTTTTTTTTTTTAAAACTAAGCTCTTTGCCCAATGTAGCACTTGAACTCACAACCCTGGTATCAGGGTTGCATGCTCTACCAAGTGAGCCAGCCAGGTGCCCCCCGGAAAAAAAATAATTTAAAACAAACCAAAACAGAATCATACCAGGTATGTAAATATTATATATTCAGGAAAAAAAGTCATTTCCTCCTTTTTTATGCCCCCAACAAGCACTTTATTCAATGCACAAATGTTTATTATACCTCTAAATACAGAATTTATTAGTTATATAGCAAGTATGTTTATGAAACATACGTCCTCCTCTTTAAGTTTCAAATCATTTTTGTACCCCAGTTATCAAATAGTAACTACTTGTCAATTTAGACATGATGGATTTGACCACAAAAAGAGCCGTGGTATCTTAGAGTTGGAGAGCCCATTCATTATCTACTGGCATTAAACCCTGAAAACTGCAAAATGCCTCAAGAATAGTTGCTTCAAAATCTATAGGGAAAGTTCAACGCTAAGCCCACTCATAGGCAGTGATTTTCTAAATATTTTAGCCTTGGAAATTTATCTAAAAAATATAAAATCCTGTTTAGAAGAAAGGGGTATGGGAACAAGCAGAAGGGAGGACGAGAAGTTGCTGTTGCTATTCACTACCCACCAAGCTCACAATACCTTAGTCAACATCTGCCCACTAGGACAGTGGTCTCTAAAGCTGTTCTGAAGAGCACAGTTTGAGAAAGAGTAATCTAGAGCTGGACTGTCCAATATGATTATCAATTAGCAATGTGTAGTTACTAAGCACTTGAAATGTGGCTAGTCCAAACTCAGATTATTTGGTTTATTTTTTTTAACAACCCTTAAAAATATGTTAAACCATTTTGGGGGATGGGGGAGTGGAGCCAAAGTTGGCCTAAGTGACAAAGTAGTTTATCAACTGCTGCTCTTGAGCACATGGAAGCTGTACTAAACAGTCTGTCAGATTATGTGAAGCTAACTAAGACTCAATAGCAGCCTAGTCAACAAGGCAGAAATGCCCACATTCCCAGGTATACTGAAAAAGTCCAAATGGTTAAGGAGGGAGGATTACAAGATTGAATCTACTCTACTCACTCGGCTCAGCTATACCCTAATTCATACTCCTGGGTCAAGTGTGCAAACACCATCATGGTTCTGAAAATTGGATGCCGAGACTGAGCCTTTGTTCACTTGGAGGTCGTCATACCAATACGCTAAAAGGCAAAGAAGGCTGTCATGCGTGACTGATACATGGAGAGCAAAGAGGACTACTTCTGGAACCCAGGAGAATCACTGGGGCACCTCTTAGAACTCTTATCTAATACCTTGGTCAAAGGACAACAAAGTTAGGACTACAAAGACCTCAGATCCCACAGCATGTATATCCCCAACCAAACTGAGAACAACTCATCCGGTCCAGTGTTGGCATAAACCAAAATCAAACAGGTAAGTGACAAGGTAACCATTACTGTTTTATTTGTATTTTAAGAAATTTTTGTTATTAAAGTACACATACAATGTTATATTAATTTCAGATGTACAACACAGTGACTCGCCTGGTACCTATTATTATTAATTTAGGCTTCATGACCACTTGCAGAAGAGAGGCCCATAGATAGCAGTTGTTTTATGTTGTTTCTTTTCCCCCGTCCTCCTCCTCTACCATATATGAAAGGCAAATGTGGTAGCTAATATTTTAAGTTGCAGATGAAAAATATGACTGAATTGACATTACTCCCAAAACTGATAAGATTTTAATGACAAAAAGAGAAAAACATACAAGAGCACGAAATAAAAACAGATTTAACCCCAAATACATCAGAAATCACATTACATGTCCATGGATCAAATCCTCCAGATAGATCGAGATTATGAGATGTACTTAGAGCATAAAAATGAAGAAAGGCAGGGCGCCTGGGTGGCTCAGTTGGTTAAGCGACTGCCTTTGGCTCAGGTCATGATCCTGGAGTCCCAGGATTGAGTCCCACATCGGGCTCCCTGCTCAGCGGGGAGTCTGCTTCTCCCTCTGACCCTCCCCCCTCTCATGCTCTCTCTCTCTTTCTCTCTCTCAAATAAATAAATAAAATCTTTAAAAAAAATGAAGAAAGGCATAAAGGACAAATAGAGAATACAAATATTAAGCAAAGGAAAGTCTGTATATCTACATTAATACCAAAGCAACTTTAAGACAAAAGCCAGTATTAAAGAGGAACATAATGATTAAGGCTTCAATTTAACAGGAAGCTCTAACAATTTCAAACTGCACCCATCTAAGAACATAAACTAAAAATATATAGTTCTTGGGGTGCCTGGGTGGCTCAGTTGGTTAAGCATCTGCCTTCGGCTCAGGTCATGACCTCAGGGTCCCGGGGTCAGGCTCCCTGATCAGCAGAGGTCTGCTTCTCCCTCTCCCTCTGCCTCTCCCCCCACCGACTAGTTCTCTCTCTCTCACTCACTCTTTCTCAAATAAATTCTTTTAAAATAAATAAATAAATAAATAAATAAAATATACAATTCTCAAGTTGACATATGTAGTTCCCTAATTGACAAATACAAGGAAAAATGGAGAAATCCAAAATCATAACTGAGACACTTGGACACATTCTTCTCAGCAACTGATGTAACAAGCAGACAAAAAAACCAAAACTACCCCCACTAATTATACAGAATATCTAAACAATTTTAAACTTGACTTAATGGATACACATACAGTATTTTCCCAACAACTGCAAAATACATTCTTTTCAAGCACACACTGAACACTTACAAAAATGACCCCAAATACAGAACCTAAAGTGAATCTCCACAAACATCCAAGATATGATACCATGCAGTATGTTTTCCAATCACAATGCAATTTACTAGAAATGAATAACCCCAAAACTCTAAACAGAAAATGCCCACATTTGAAATTAAGAAAATTTAGTCTACATAGCATAAGAAATCATACCCTAAAAAAACCGCAAGATAGGTGAACTTGCCATACCAGACATCAACAATTAATAAATCAATAAAGCCATAGTAATGTGTTATACTGATTCAAGGACAGACAAATAGAACAATGGAACAGACCAACGACACAAAGCAGAATGCCCAGAATCAGACTCATGTATGTGTGGTCAACTGGTTCATGATAAATAGTAAAAAGCTGGGAAAATAGATTTTTAAAAGAAACAGTGCAGGAACAAATAGTGGAGAAAAAAGTAAAAATGAATCCCTATTTCATACCTGTACTAAAGTCAATGCCAAACAGCTTGATTATAGACACAAAATGTGAAGGTGAAACAGAACTTACAAAATCAGTTATGATTTTGGATTTCTCCATTTTTCCTTGTATTTGTCAATTAGGGGAATACATGTCAACTTGACAATTGTATATTTTATTTATTTATTTATTTTAAAAGATCTTATTTATTTGAGAAAGAGTGAGAGAGTGACAGAGTGAGAGAGAGAGAGAGAGAACCAGTCGGTGGGGGTCAAAGATTCTATTTTTTAAAATCCTACAAATTAACGAAATGGCCAACTGAAGAAAAAAAAGACAAGAAATTTGAACAAGTTCATCACAAAAAGGAGGAGAAAGAAATCCAATAGGACAATGGACAACCACCACAACAGCTAAAATTTTAAAGTTAGAAAAGACAAAGTGTTGGTAAAGTGCTGCTGGTGGCAGTATCAATTGCACAAACACTTTGGAGAACAGGCCAAAAGAGCAACCAGTCTGTAATGAAATAGATGAAGAATCCCAAAATGAACCTTGAGGCTAGTGGGGATGCACACAGAAAAGCGACTGGCCTTCGTTTTGAGAATGAAAAATATTACTGCCAGGCCTATGATATTTGGGAGAAAAATTGCCCTAGCATCTTAAAAAATTAGGCAAAACAAAAGCAAGGCAGGGACGCCTGGGTGGCTCAGTCGGTTGAGTGTCTGTCTTTGGTTCAGGTCATGATCCCAGGGTCCTGGGATTGAACCTGGCATCTGCCCCTCATCTGGCTCCCTGTTCAGTGGGGAGTCTGCTTCAGCTTCTCCCTCTTCCTCTGCCCCTCCCCCTACTGGTGCTCAGGCTCCCTCAAATAAATAAAAACCTTAAAAAAAAAAAAAAAAGCAAGGCAATTACTAACTCCAGGAGATAAAAAGGGGAGGGGAATACAGTTACAGGAGAATACTTAGCTCAGCAGTAAACAATATTTACATAGTTATAACACCACTTACTAGTGGCTTAACCAATAATTGAAATAGAACTCTCTTAAGGGGATATGGGGAAGAAAGTAAGCTAAATTTTTAACTGTGGAAGCAGAAAGTCAGTAACATCTGAAACTGATAAATCAAAATACAGCAGTTATTGCATACTACCAAAAATATAAAGCTAGATACTAAGAGTAACAGCTAGAAGAATAAAAGTGGTAGCTTCTGGAGAAAGGTACTAGAAGATGGGGAAAGATTAGGAGTGGAATGATACTTGTCATTGTAAGGCTTTTAGTGCAGTTTGGCTTTAAAAACACACAAGAGGGTGCCGGGGTGACTCAGTCGTTAAGCGTCTGCCTTCGGCTCGGGTCATGATCCCAGGGTCCTGGGTTCGAGCCCCGCATCGGGCTCCCTGCTCAGCAGGAAGCCTGCTTCTCCCTCTCCCACTCCCCCTGCATGTGTTCCCTCTCTCGCTGTGTCTCTGTCAAATAAATAAAATCTTTAATAAATAAATAAAAACAGACAAGATTTACTTTGAAAATTTTGAGAAAATTCTTCAATCTTATTGCATTTCTGTCAATGTATCCTGGCACTCAATAGGTCTGCTTTATTGACATATAAAGGTTTTAACCATTTTTTTAAATTTAGAGTATACATACAATCTATTCTAAAATCTCACCAAAATTAAAGTTCTGAAAATTATTTACCCTAACTGTCTCAATAAGTCAAAGAAAATCAGAACAGATTTTTTTTAAATCTAGGAAAGAATATAATTCAAGTACAAGAAAAATTAAATTAGTAGGAATACTACCCAAAAAGAGAGTTTATTATTGGGCTACTAAATATCTGAAACTTTAACATCTGAACTCCCAATCTTGCCTCCTAAACCTAAAGCTTCCAAAGGATTTTCCTCATCTCAGTAACCGTCAAGTTCATCCGTGTCTAGAATAAAACTGTGGAATCACCCCAATTCTTCTCTTAAACTTATTTGATCAATTCATCATCAACAAATCCTGTCTACCTTCAAAACACATCCAAAATCTGACCACCTAGAATCTCCACCATTACCACCCAGGTCCAAGTCACCATTACTCCCCTCACCTGGATTTTTGCCAAGAGCTTCTAAATTCCTAACTCTGCCTTCAGAGTTCCTTCTTCCCTACTTCCTCCTCACTTGAGCTTCTCCACACAACAGCCACAGTGATCTTTTAAAACTTAAATCAGGCTCTGTTATTTCTCTGCTCAAAACCCTTCAGTGACTTCTCATCTCAATCTGAGTAAAAGCAAAGGCTCAATGTTAACTACTACTTCCTAGTTTTGTCCCTACTCACTCTGGTCCAGTTAGGTTGGCTCCCTTGCTATTATTTCTTGGATGCATTAAGCACATTCCCACCTGAGGCTAAAAAGTGTTCCAGACAAAGGGAACAGCTCTGCTTTCAAACAACTGATATTTTTGTTGTTGTTGTTCCAGAATGCAGTAAAAGACAAGTTACCCAAATACAAAAATTTTTTGATACCAAAAGTAGTGTACACACACATGTACGTGCACCACACACTTCATATACAAAAAGAACATAAAACGCCTAAATTAAAGCAAATTGGCTTTTTTTTAAAGATTTTATTTATTTATTTGACAGAGAGAGAGAGAGCAGGGAGTGGGAGAGGGAGAAGCAGGCCTCCCGCCGAGCAGAGAGCCTGATGCAGGGCTCGATCCCAGGACCCTAAGATCATGACCTGAGCCGAAGGCAGTTGCTTAACCGACTGAGCCACCCAGGTGCCCCGCAAATTGGCAGTTTTAACAGAACATGAGCATAGCCAAATGGTCTACCACTACCAAGGAAAACTGATAAAAGAAATACAGAGATTACTGAATTTAAGAATTCTATTAATAGAGGACACCAGAGGCACCTGGGTGGCTCAGACGGTTAAGCGTCTGCCTTCGGCTCAGGTCATGATCCCAGGGTCCTGGGATCGAGTCCCACATCAGGCTCCCTGCTCAGCAGGGAGTCTGCTTCTCCCTCTCCCTCTGTCTCTCTCACAAATGAATAAATAAAATCTTTAAAAAAAAATAGAGGACACCAACCAGTGAAATAAAAATAATTATTCTATCACATCAATGTAACCCCCTCACCAGAAAAACACTTCATAAAATAAAACAACCTTAGGACAATTTTATCCAATCTGTTCTTGATATTTCAAACATCACTGGGAACTTCTAGCCATCTCAAAGTGCAGTTAACTCCACCGAAGATTTACTGTAGAATCCAAATCAGTACACCTTTCAATTCCACCCTCAATTCTAAAAATCAAATATTCTTCAGACAATAACAAATGACCCCTGAAAGGAAAAATCACCCTTATTTGAGCACTTGACTTACCTTGTTTTAATTCCTCTAGCAGTAGTGTCTGCTACATAAGCCAAAGGCTGGAGCTGCACTATTCTCAGCAACCTTCTGAGTCCTGCACAATGTTCAAGCTTCTGTAAGGCCTAGTGTTTGGTGATTCCTTTCTTTTCTTCCACAAAATCTGGCTCTATAAACGGAGTCTTCTCTTTTTTATTTCTGTGTATCCTGCCAATTCATTCACCCACGGTTTAAGGTAATCCAAGTATTCCTCACATTTTTTTTTTTTTAAAGATTTTTATTTATTCATGAGAGACGGGGGGTGGGGGGGAAAGAGAGAGAGAGAGAGAGAGAAGCAGAGGGAGAAGCAGGCTCCTAAGGAGCAGGGAGCCCGATGCGGGACTCGATCCCAGGACCTCGGGATCATGACCTGAGCCGAAGGCAGATGCTTAACCATCTGAGCCACCCAGGCGCCCTATTCCTCACATTCTAAAACACCCCCAAGGGGCGCCTGGGTGGCTCAGTCGTTAAGCATCTGCTTTCAGCTCAGGTCATGATCTCAGGGTCCTGGGATTGAGCCCCACATTGGGCTCCCTGCTCAGTGGGAAGCCTGCTTCTCCCTCTCCCACTCCCACTGCTTGTGTTCCCTCTCTCGCTGTGTCTCTCTCTGTCAAATAAATAAAATCTTTAAAAAAAAATAAAAAAATAAAACACCCCCAAAAATACTTAGAGATTAAAAAACATTTTAAGTAACTAAGTTTAAACTAATTACTGCTAACCAAAAACATACAAAATGTCACAACTGAAGCAACAATACACCATTAACAGAGAATGCAACAGAAAACACACACAATAGGGGCGCCTGGGTAGCTCAGTCGTTAAGCGTCTGCCTTCGGCTCGGGTCATGGTCCCAGGGTCCTGGGATCAAGCCCCGCATCGGGCTCCCTGCTCCACGGGAGGCCTGCTTCTCCCTCTCCCTCTCCCACCACCCCTGCTTGTGTTCCCTCTCTCGCTGTCTCTCTGTGTCAAATAAATAAAATCTTAAAAAAAAAAAAAAGAAAGAAAGAAAACACACACAATAACGCAAGGTACAATTTTTCCAAACATTCAAAGCTTTAATCTATTACACAAATGGCTCCAAAACATGTGGGTAACACCCTCACCAATTTATTTTAAGGGGCATATATGACTGGAGATCAAAAATTTAATAACAACTAAAAAAAAAAAAAAGACTATACGCCCCAATCAATAATTTTAGCAACATGATATCCACTATCATCAAGTAATATTCATCCTGAAAAGAAAAGCAGAACTACCACTGTAAAAATTATTTTCGGGGGAGCGCCTGGGTGGCTCAGTCATTAAGCGTCTTGCCTTCGGCTCAGGTCATGATCCCAGGGTCCTGGGATTGAGCCCCGCGTCAGGCTCCTTGCTCCCCCGGAAGCCTGCTTCTCCCTCTCCCACTCCCCCTGCTTGTGTTCCCTCTCTCGCTGTGTCTTTGTCAAATAAATAAATAAAATCTTTAAAAAAAAAAGGGCCCCTGGGGGCGCCTGGGTGGCTCAGTCATTAAGTGTCTGCCTTTGGCTCAGGTCATGATCCCAGAGTCCTGGGATCAGGCCCCACACCGGGCCCCCTGCTCTGCGGGAAGCCTGCTTCTCCCTCTCCCACTCCCCCTGCTTGTGTTCCCTCTCTCCCTGTCTCTCTCTTTGTCAAATAAATAAAATCTTTAAAAAAATAAAATAAATAAAAATAAAAAAAGGGTGCCTGGGTGGCTCAGTCGGTTAAGCGTCTGCCTTCGGCTCAGGTCATGATCCCAGGGTCCTGGGATCGAGCCCATCAGGCTCCCTGCTCCGCAGGAAGCCTGCTTCTCCCTCTCCCACTCCCCTGCTTGTGTTCCTTCTCTCGCTGTGTTTCTCTGTCAAATAAATTTTAAAAAATCTTAAAAAAAATATTTAAAAAGTTATTTTCGGAATTAGCTTGATAGAAAAACAAATTTTAAAACTGCTGTAATTTTCTCAATAAATAGGTAACAGTAATCAGTAATTCAGTAAAATTCAACATTAGTTAACTCTAAAAAAGCTAGACATGGTGGCGCCTGGCTGGCTCCGTTGGTAGAGCGTGTGACTCTTGATGTTGGGGTTATAAGTCTGAGCCCTACGTTGGGGTCAGAGTTTACATTAAAAAAGGAGGGGGGCTCAATCAGTAGAGCATGCAACTCTTGATCTTGGGGTCGCGTGTGAGTTCAAGCCCTATACAGGGCATAGAGCTTACAAAAAAACAACCCAGACATGGACAACTTTCTTAATTTTTAAAATTCTCTTCCTCTACCAACCTCTTGTAAATTAGCATTCCCAAAGTTTTTGTCCTCTCATTATAAAAGACACTCACTAATTTCTTCTATACACATACTTCCAATTACTACCTGTAAGCTGTTAAGATACAAACTCATATCCCCAACAAAACCTCCATCCCTAATGCTATTCAGATACCCAACAGCCTACTGGACATCTCTATCCTGATTTCTTAAAGGCACCTTAAACTCAACTGTCAATCTACTATGTTCATCCTCCACAATTTATTATACCACCATCCACCCACATCAGGAAAATAAAGTAAAAAAAAAAAAAAAAACTATATCATGACAGCAATGATGAAAAAGCAGCATTTACATTACAAAAATACCCAGAACAGCCCAAATGCCCCAAAAAGCAAAAATAAAATGCCAACAAAGAATTCTGATAATCTGGGTGGCTCATTTGGTTGTGTCTGCCTACAGCTCAGGTCATGATCATCTAGGGTACTGGGATTGAGCCCCAAGTCAGACTCCCTGCTCAACAGAAGGTCTGCTTCTCGCTCTCCCTCTGCTCCTCTCCATCACCCTGCTCATGTTCTCTCTAATAGACAAAATCTTTAAAAAACAAAAAAAGAATTTTGATAATCATTAGAAATAAAAGTATACAAACTGCATAAATATGATTTTCCAAGAAAGAGACAAATGAATGTGTCATATACAACTGTCCTAACACAGAAATAACACACTAAAAGCATATACATTAAAGCATCAACAGTGGTAAAGATGGAGATGAAAGAGTACACAAAGAATGAATACTTTTACATTTTACTTGCATGTTTATACAACACTTATATCTTTCACATCAAAAATGAACATGCTTATCAGCTATGAAATGAAAAAACAATATACTGTTTATAACTTTGTAAAATATATTGGGAAAGCTCGAAAGTGAATCTGAATACATCTACACAATAACCTGTACACAAATGTTCATAGTATTATTCGTAAAAGTCAAAAAGTGGACACAATCTAAATGTCCATCAACTGATAAATAAACAAAATGTGGTACACGTGTAATCAATTGTTATTTAGCCACAGACAAGAATAAAGTATTCATAGAAGCTACATGGATTAACCTTAAAAACATTATGCTAGGGGCGCCTGGGTGGCTCAGTGGTTGAGCTTCTTTCTGCCTTTGGCTCAGGTCATGATCCCAGGGTCCTGGGATGGAGCCCGGCATCAGGCTCCCTGCTCAGCAGGGGGCCTGCTTCTCCCTCTCCCACTCCCCCACTTGTGTTCCCTCTCTCGCTGTCTCTCTTTCTGTCAAATAAATAAATTAAAAAATCTTAAAAAAAAAACATTATGCTAAGTAAAAGAAGCTAGTCACAAAAGGCCACATGTTGTATGATTCAATTTATATGAAATGTCCAGAAAAGACAAATCTATAACAACAGATAAATTGGTGGTAGTAAGGGGCTAGGAAAAAATGAAATGAGGAGTGACATACTAATATAGGCATGGGGCTTCTTCTTGGGGTGATAAAAATATTCTAAAATTAGACATTAGAGGGGCACCCGGGTGGCTCAGCCAGTTAAGTGTCTGCCTTCAGTTCAGGTCATGATCCCCAGGCTCCCTGCTCAGTGGGGAGTCTGCTTCTCCCTCTCCCCACCCCCCCATGCTTGCTCTCATGCACTCTCTCAAATAAATAAAATCTTTAAAGTTAAACATTGGTAATGATTGCATAATTCTGTTAATATTCTAAAAACTACTGAACTCTATTAAGGGTAGATTATATCTCCATAAAGCAGTTACCAAAAAGTGACTATGAAACAAAGATTTTAATATGCACCAAACTTTTAAAATAAGCCTAAATTTGTGTTCTGAAAATTATCTATTTTTTTTTTCTGAAAAAAGTCTCATTTAGAGTGCCTGGGTGGCTCAGTTAGTTAGGCAGCTGACTTCTGCTCAGGTCATGATCTCAGGGTCCTGGGATGGAGTCCTGCATTGGGATCCATGCTCAGCGGGGAGTCTGCTTTCTCCCTCTCTCTCTTTCCCTCTGACTCTTCCCCTGCTCATGCTTGATCTCGCTCTAATAAATAAAATCCTTAAAAAAAAAAAAAAAGAAAAGAAGCCTCACTTAGTGACTTCACTTAGTGACGAACTTTCAAATACCTGTTGAACTGATTTAACAAAATAAATTTCAAGGGATGCCTGGGTGGCTCGGTCAGTTAAGTATCTGCCTTCAGCTCAGGTCATGATCCCAGGGTCCTGGGATGGAGTCCCAGGTCAGGCTCCTTGCTCAGCGGGGAGCCTGCTTCTCCCTGTTGTGTTTGCCTCTGCCTGCTGTTCTCCCTGCCTGTGTACACGTGCTCTCTCACACGTGCACTCTCCCTGACAAATCTTTAAAATAAATAATTCCATATTTTCATGTTAACAAGATTATCTTCTTAAAATTTCTTATGATTTGTTTTATTCAGTAACTGAATTTTCTGAGCTAAAATATTCTAAGACTATGTATTTTAAATATACCCAGTGACAGATGCTGGGGCTAGGCATATTCCCTGTCTTCAAAAACCTTACAGAAGGGCGCCTGGGTGGCTCAGTTGGTTAGGCGACTGCCTTCAGCTCAGGTCATGATCCTGGAGTCCCGGGATTGAGTCCCGCATCAGGGTCCCCACTCAGCGGGGAGTCTGCTTCTCCCTCTGATCCTCCCCCCTCTCATGTGTTCTCTCTCTCTCATTCTCTCTCTCTCAAATAAATAAATAAAATCTTTAAAAAAAAAAAACCTTACAGAAAACTTATTTAAGTAGTATATATCCTCTAAAATGGAACTATATTATGACTCTTGACCTCAGGGTGGTGATTTTCAAGCCCTCCACTGGGACCTAGAGCTTACTTGAAAAAATAATAAAAATAATAAGCAAAAAATTAAAAAGTAAAAAAATAAAATAAAATAAATGAATAGATAGATAGCACCTGGCTGGCTAAGTCAGGAGAGCATGCAACTCTTGATCTCCAGGTAGTTATCTTCAAGCCCCATGCTGGGACCTGGAGCTTACTTAAAGAACAAAATAAAATGGAACTACATCTGCATTATAAATAACATATATCAGAAAGACTGTACTATCTGTAGAAAAAAATAAGTTAAATTATATTTGCCTTTCTGTTAACCATCACTAAAAAGGATACAAAAGAAACATTTCCTAATATAAAGTTCTTAGATAAGGCACCTGGATGGGTCAGTCGGTTAAGTGTCTGTCTTTGGCTCAGGTCACGATCCCAGGGTCCTGGGATGGAGCCCCGTGTCGGGTTCCCTGCTCAGGGAGAAGTCTGCTTCTCCCTCTCCCTCTGCCCCTCCTTCTGCTTGTGCTCTCTCTCTCAAATAAATAAATAAAATCTTAAAAAAAAAAAAAGTCCTTAGAAAAGCTCCTGGCACATCATAAGCACCTGTTAAGTATACTAATAATTTTTTTTTTAAGATTTTATTTATTTAGACAGAGACAGACACAGCCAGAAAGAGAGAACACAAGCAGGGGGAGTGGGATAAGGAGAACCAGGCTTCCCACGGAGCAGGGAGCCCGATGTGGGGGCTCGATCCCAGGATCCTGGGATCATGACCTGAGCCAAAGGCAGATGCTTAACGACTGAGCCACCAGGCGCCCCTGAGAACTTCTTTAAAGTAATACTTAATACCCCATTTTTATTTACATTGAGTTTTCATCTCTGTGAATCTCACACATGCAGCCACAAATGTTTAAAGCTGAAGAAAGCACAGGACATAAATCTTGCTTTCTTCAGATGTACTATAATGCAATTAAGCATAAGATATAGCCCCCTCAAAAAAGAAAAAAGGATGGTGGAGTTAACAGAATTATCCATCTGCCAAAAGTAACTACAGTAGTATGATACAGCTGTAATATAGAACTTAAGCAGAAACAGAGCCAAAGAACTTTCACTGTGCCAAGAAAAAGATGCACACAAAAATCTGAACTGCTGAAGGGGTAACACCGTCCTGAAGTGAATTACCTACCATAACAATTTTACTGGAGCTGATTTCAAACTACCACCTAGACTTCTCAATAAAGGTTAATCATAGAACTCTACACGGAACATAAATCTGCCCAAAAAGTCATAGCAAAATATTTATCTATTAAAAAAAACATTATTTTGAGTTGTGCAATGCTAGTTACCTTAATTATTATAATAAATACAATCACACTGTGCTGTAATAAATTACCAAGCTAAAAAAGGCCATCCAGCCAATGGGGGGTAATGGCATTCATTAATTAGGGCCCTTTTTCCTTCCTTTTCGAAGCATGCCTAGCACAAAACCTAGTATGTGTCTGATGTTAAAAAAAAATTATTGTGGGGCGCCTGGGTGGCTCAGTTGTTAAGCATTCGCCTTCCGCTCAGGTCATGATCCCAGCGTCCTGGGATCAAGCCCCGCATCGGGCTCCCTGCTCCGCGGGAAGCCTGCTTCTCCCTCTCCCACTCCCCTTTCTTGTATTCCTGCTCTCGATATCTCTGTCAAATAAATAAATAAAATCTTAAAAAAATAATTATTGTTCATTACAGAATTATAATACTAGCCAATGGGAAATGATAGGAAATTTTCCTGAGCCAGGATGATCAAGGTGAACAGAAGTTCATAAGCCAGGGCAAGTTTTGTTCTAAGAAGGGTACTTCCAAAATCACATCTAACCTAAGGGGCATAAAACTGCATTCTGCCTAAAAGGGTTAAGTGTCTGTTAGAGTTTTCTCATTTCCTCACATACTCTAGGCCTAAATTTGCAGCTTCCAAACTAAAGCTTTTCAAGCACTTTTCATCCAACTCTCATATCTAATTCCATAATGAGAATTTTTAAGTTCTTCAAATTAAAAATAGTTCCATTGTCGTAGATGCCCTACGAAAAGCAGAAACTAAAGACTCGATAAAAAGATACGCTGAATATACCTGAGTTCACTGCAACCAGGTTTTAAACTGAAATCCGTGTTAACCCAGCTTTTTAAAAATTAAAGGGGAAAAAACAAAACCCACCCACATTTTACTATTCCACCAAGTAGCACTCTTTTATTGTTTTTGTGAAGGCTAATTATTTATTGAAATATCATGTGATAATACTAGTTAAATACTGTGTGCTCCAATTACTTCCTGCTGAAAGATTCCCATTTCAACTACCTAAAGGTTCACAGTACTTCTCAAAGCACAACGATTTAACTCCTTCCTCCTCCCCCGCTGCGCTCCACCACCCCCCCCCCCGGAAAATACATTACCTGCAGCAGGGTTTCCAGAACTCAACATTTAGAGGTGGGGGCGGGGAGGTGAGGGCTGGGGGGCGGGGAGGTGAGGGCTGGGGAGAGGTTGGGAGTGTGGGGGTGGGAGAGTTCTCTAATTTTTGGACTCACTATCCCATTCTGCCTGAGTAAAACAAACCCCCGTTGTAAATAATCTTATTAACAGTTTAGAGCCCAATTCCCTTCTGCTCGTATCTATCCCTATAAACTTCACTATGGCCTTCACTATGGCACCCATTTCTATTCTAGAGCAGCCCTACCTGTGCCCAGACTTTCAGGTCCAACCTGAATTACTCCATGACCTTGGACCCGAGCCAATGCTCCCCTCCAAGATCCCCACATCACACCCTGCAGGCTGCAGAGGCCTCAAGGTTCAGGTCGGGTCGGCGCCCGGGGCGAAGGCAAGGGAGCAAGCCGCAAGAACCGCAACTCCGCGACGGCTGGTGGGGCTGGCTCGGGGAAAACGCCGGAAAGGAAAGACGCCGGGGGCGGAGACAAGGCCGGGGGCTACCTGCGGGCCAGCGCCGACACCGCCCCGGTAATCGCAATGGCTACACGCCACCTCCGGGTTCTGGATGCCCTCTCAGCCGCCTTGAAAGCCCTGGCCTGACCCGCGGTCCTCGGTCATGACCCCTTATTACCTCTGCTTACCTAGCAGTGGCAGGTGATGGGCAGCCGAGACGCGCGGGCTGACTGCCTACCTCAAGCGACAGTGTCTTCGAGCCGCCCACTCCCTCCCAGGGGCTCCAGGAGCCCGCACCACAGGAGTAGAAAGAGGCGTACGATGCAAAACGACACAGAAGGTGGGACAGGAAGCGGGGGGCGGGAATCGTCCAGCTCTCCGGAGAGGCTGGCAGAAGGGAGGTGAGGACGCAGGAGGCGCGACAGCACGCGGCGAGGACGGTCAAAAAGCTAGCCTACCTTCCTCACTCCTGGTCGAGGGTCCAATGCGAGCCAGCGGATCACCTCACATCCGGGTATCAGGAGACAGCTGCGTCCGCCGCCTGTCCCGCGGCGCAGATTCGCCAAACTTCCGGCGACGACGGCGACGCCTCGCCCGTCAGATGGGAGTTACCTGTGACCGTCTTGGTCGCGCTTGCGCAACGCTCCTCTTCAGCCGTCACAGGCTCAGCTGACGTGCCCAGAGGAGGAAGATGGCCGCCACGCTCGCTGCGTATCACGCAGTTTTTCACCCCCCCCCCCCCCCGCCCGGGGACGGCTGGGTGTCGGGGGAAAAGCAAGCCAGCGTACACCCTCAGCGCAGGCGCGGTGGGAGGCCTCGCGTGCGCGCACCGCGGGTGGGCGTCTCGCCGAGAAGCGGCGGCGCCGCCAGGCGGCGGCCTCTGGCCCTTTCCCGGAATGTCTCTTTTATAAAGCCACCCACGCCCGCAGCTGTGGTTTGTCTTGGAAATGCTTCGTTGGTCCCTCTTTGGGTTGCGGGTACTACTGTCTGCGACTGTTTCAAATACCTTTAATCTTTGACTTCGGCCAGTGTAAAGAAAAGGGGAGGCAATTGACCCTTCTCTTTCCTTCCCCTGCAATACACTCCAGTGCTTCCAGAAAATCCAGGGCTTCACCTGATCCTTACACTTTCCTCCTTGTGTGCGGACGCACGGGAGTCGACAAGAAATTGTAGTATGTTCTACTAGATTTAGTCATGGCGAGTGTTCAAAGCTTTGGCTCTTCGAAGCCTCTAAAGATAGAACACAGATTTCAGTCACTAGTATTCGTGGTTCCCACACACTTGAACACGCTTACTGTGCTATTCTTACTTGCAGAACTGTGAGATTAGGTCAAACCGGTACTCATGCTTTTGAGAATCTGAAGAGAGATGATCATACGTGTGTTCTCCCCTTACTGACCTGTTTTTATGAAACTAAGTACAATCAAAATGTGCTCTAAGTTTATCAAGCCTGATTTTCTGACAATACATCTTCCACAAAACTTTATTGAGCTGCTTTTCAGTTTTGTCTGGAAAGAGCCTGTGATTTAAAAACCAAAACCAGAGGTATTGATGGGTGAGGCCATTGCCAACATCACCATATATTGTGTTACTTGGCAAAAACCTGCCTATGCCCCACCCCCAGTCCTTGTTCCTGATATATATACTTTAATGACATATGCCAAATGACTTTAATGGGGAAGGAGGAGACAAGTCAGGAGTAGACCGCCAACCTGATTAAAGTGGCTTATGTACCAGACTATCTCAACAATATTTGCCTTCACCTTTAGATTGTCGATTGTCAGGCAACTGATGGGATTTCTTTTTCTGTGTAAACTGTTTACACACACAAACCATATTTACATGTTTCCATTCCCACAAAATAGGCCTCTGCTTTTTTTTTTTTGAAAGATTATATTTGAGGGAGTGAGAGCAAGTGAGAGAGAACACGAGCAGAGGGGCAGAGGGAGAGAAGCCAACTCCCTCCTGAGCAGGGAGCCCAAGGCGATGCAGCACTGGATCCCAGGACCTTGGGATCATGACCTGAGCCAAAGGCAGACACTTAACCAACTGAGCCACCCAGGTGCCCAATAGGCCTCCACTTCTGAGTAATCTATTCACTCTACTTCTTGAATTGGTCAGTCAGAAGCATAGGAATCCTTATAAACGCCATGCCATGCAAAATCATATGTACCTATTTTTGATATATAAGTAAATAATATTTGATGTGTAACTCTTGTCTGCAATTTATTCTAGATTTTCTTTTCTAAAACCAAATATAGTGAGCTTCTTAAACATGCTGCAAAAGTATAGTTTGCTTTTATAAACATCACAGTTGCTAAGAGACAAGATCTTGGTTTTTTTTTAAGATTTTATTTATTTATTTGACAGAGAGAAAGCGACCACAAGCAAGGGGAGCAGCAGGCAGAGGGAGAAGCAGGCTCCCCACTGAGCAGAGAGCCTAACGCAGGGCCTGATCCCAGGACCCTGGGATCACGATGGAGAAGGCAGACACCCAACCAACTAAGCCCCCCAGGTGCCCCTAGATCTTAATTGTTCTCACCACAAAAAGGAAATGATAATTATGTGATGTGATGGAGGTGTCAGCTAAGATGGTAATCATAATTGCAATCTATAAAAATAATCAACTCATTGTATACCTTAAAGTTATACAATTTTATATGTCCATTATATCTCAATAAAAATATTCATAAAATAGTTTGCTTTTATGGGAAAAATAAACTTTCTTGAGCATTATTCTTTATCATTTTAAAAGGTATCTCACTTATAAATTCTTGATAAATTCAAAATTGTGAATGTAATCTAGAATTGATTTTCCTTTCTAACTCCAAACTGTAGAATGTACTTTCCTGCCCTTGCTTATCATGAGAACATCTATTTCTAAAAGCTAATAATGAAGCAGTTGCATTGCCCCACATACCACATTTTCATTTCCTTGTTCCTTTTCTTTCTTGTGACCAATCTAAATGCCAGAACCTGTAAAGCCTCTGCTAACTTCCAGACAACAGAGTAGTCTCACATTCACACTGATCCTTCTGCTAGCAGCAAATAAAGTATTTTTTCTTTGTTGGTCCACTCTTGTTGACTTTATTTCAAGACTCTTGACAGTTTGAGGGGCGCCTGGGGCTCAGTCGTTAAGCGTCTGCCTTTGGCTCAGGTCATGATCCCAGGGTCCTGGGATCGAGCCCCGCATCGGAATCCCTGCTCAGCAGGAAGCCTGCTTCTCCCTCTCCCACTCTCCCTGCTTGTGTTCCTGCTCTCTTTCTCTCTGTCAAATAAATAAATAAAATCTTTAAAAAAAAAAAAAAAGACTCTTGACAGTTTGAGAGAGTTACTACAAGAGAGCTAAAATTCTAAAAAAAAAATCACTTCAATCTAGAAAATAAAAAGTATAGCAATTTGGTATAAATCAACTGATACTGGCATTTCAATTTGCCATCTTCTGGGACACTCGCTACTAACACATGTAAGTAATAATGCTGGCCCCACATACTTGAGAGGAATTAAGTGTTAGCCGGATTAAAGAACTGAATTACAAAAGTCCAGAGAGAAGAGGGAACTTGAGTTGCAGCAATTCAAATATTCCAATGTTATTGAGGGGAAAAGGGATTAAAAGGTAGGCAGAGCTGGGGCACCAGGGTGGCTCAGTCGGTTAAGCATCTGCCTTCAGCTGAGGTCATGATCCCAGGGTCAGGGGATTGAGTCTGGTGTCAGGCTCCCTGCTCAGCAGGGAGTCTGCTTCTCCTTCTCCCTGCCCCCCGCCCCCACTCGTGCTCTCTCACATGCGCGCACTCTCTCTATCTCAAATGAATAAAACCTTTAAAAAAAAAAAGGTAGGCAGAGCGAAAATAGAAAAGGCCTTGAGGATAGCAGTTAGGAGTACTCTGAGCTTGGTACTAGGGATACTGTAGTCAACAATACACACAGAGTACCCTTCCCCATTCTAATGGGGGAGACAATCAGTTATTTCATGAATATTTATTGAGGGCACATTGTGTGCAACTCACTATTCTAGATACTGGGAATATAGAAATTAACAGAACAGATACAAATCCCTGCCTTCAGAGGTGCCTGGGTAGCTCAGTCAGTTAAGCATCTGCCTTTGGCTCAGGTCATGATCCCAGGGTCCTGGGATTGAGCCTTGCGCCGGGTTCCTTACTCAGCAGAGAGTCTGCTTCTCCCTCTCCCTCTGCTGCTCCCCCTGCTTGTGTGCTCTCTGTCAAATAAATAAAATCTTAAAAAAAAAAAGGCCCTGCCTTCAGACAGTACATTTTTTCAAGTCGGTTAATAAATAAGTAAATAACAAATGCAAAGGAAAAAAATACAGTAATAAACAGGACAGCACTAATCAAACCTTCTGTAATGATGCAAATGTTCTATATCTGCACTGTCTCAAAGGGTAGCCATAGCCACATAGGGCTCTTGAGCACTTGAAATATGAGTATTGCAACTGAGGAACTGAGTTTTTAATTTTATTTAATTTTATTTTTTACCCACCCCCCCCACCAGCTTTAATTTAATTTTATTTTTTTTAAAGATTTTATTTATTTAATTGACAGAGAGAGAGAGAGAGACAGCATGAGAGGGAACACAAGCAGGGGGAGTGGCAGAGGGAGAAGCAGGCTTCTGGCTGAGCAGGGAGCCCGATGCGGGGCTCGATCCCAGGACCCCGCGATCATGACGTGAACTGAAGGCAGTCGCTTAACCAACTGAGCCACCCAGGCGCCCCCCCACCAGCTTTAATTTTAATTGATTAATTTTTTGAGAGAGAGCGCACAGGCAAGAGTGCGTGAACTGGGGGAAGGGGAGAGGGGGAGAGAGAGAATCTTAAGCAGGCTCCATGCCCAGCACAGAGCCAAATGCGGGACTCCATCTCCTAACCCTGAGATCATGACCTGAGCCTAAATCAACAGTTGGATACTTAGCCCACTGAGACACCCAGGTGTCCCCTTAATCTTAATTTCCACGAGCTTATTAATATCATCATGGATTTTATTTTATTTTTCTTTAACTCTCTCCTAAAACTGATTCTTCTCTTGGTTCTAAGGGCGTTCCCAATAAAACTCCAGGGGCTACTACCTCTTCATTCACATTCAAAAGGAAAGAGAATCCCCTGCAAAGGTCTGACTGGATCAGTTTACATTCCAAGCCCACTGTGGACAAGTAATGGAATGTGATGATTGAAACAAGGATAGAGCCAGCTTCATTGGGATCACATGGATCATCAGATTATTAGGAACTGTTGGGAAGGGAGATGGATAGATATTGAGAAGGCAACAAAGAAATTGCTACTCAAATTATGGCCCATAGACTAGAGGCATCTTCATCAACTGAAGGCTTTTAGAAATATAGAATGTCAGTCCCCAAACCAACTGAATCAAAATGTTCATTCTAAAATTTCCTCAGGTATGTCCTATGCACATAAAAGTTTGATGAGCATTGCCTTACACTTCCAAGAGTTCTGATAATCAAGGACGGCATCCAGGCTGAAGATACAAATTAAAGCCCTGGTTTTAGAGATCACCTAGGCTAAAGGAGAAAGTATCCATAAGAAGACTACACCTAGGGTAAACCCTGAAACTCTCCAACATGTGATGGCTCAGTAGAGGATGAGGCAGCTGAGACCTAGAAAATGTTAACTATTAGCACAGGAGTAGCATCAGGTGAGCTCGGCATCCTGAAAGTCAAGAGAGGCGTGTTTCAAAAGGGTAATTTTTTTTTAAAAGATTTTATTTATTTATTTGAGAGAGAGAGAATGAGAGATAGAGCGCATGAGAGGGAAGAGGGTCAGAGGGAGAAGCAGATCTCCCTGCTGAGCAGGGAGCCCGATGTGGGACTCGATCCCAGGACTCCAGGATCATGACCTGAGGTGAAGGCAGTCACTTAACCAACTGAGCCACCCAGGCGCCCTCAAAAGGGTAATGTTAAATGCTGCTGAAATGTTGAGTAAGATGAAGATAGAGGTTTGTCTTGAGGTTTTTGATGACCTTTAGAAAAGCAGCATCAATGGAGTCTGACGAGTTAATTAGAGATGATAAAACAAGTGTAGACAACACATTCAAGAAGTTTTTATGTGAAAGAAATCTAGCAGTAGCTGGAGCTGCATCAGAGAAGAATTTTGTTAAGATAAAGTTGTATTCTTATTTTTTTAAAAATCCCGTGAAGAGGGAGAGATTGATGACTCAAGTTAGGAGATAACTGAAGGAGTGAAATTCTTGAAAAAAATGAGAGCTGGAATCCAGACTATAGTGAAGAGGAATTTGCCTTTGAAAGGAACAATAGTATTTCTACCCTTCTCACTGGAAGAAAAGCTGAAAAGGTGGCTTCTGGTTTTCTAAAAGTAGAAAATAAGAGAGGTATCTGAGAAAGAAACTGTAGAAGGTTTCAGAGGGAGAGAAAAGGTATGAAAGTTTGCGAGCTTATTAGAGAACCACAGCAGATCTCTCAACAGTGTAGGGTACCCTTCTGAGGTTTGTGACTAGAATTTAAAATAAAAATAGGGACGCCTGGGAGGCTCAGTCGCTTAAATGTCTGCCTTCAGCTCAGGTCATGATCCCAAAGTCCTAGGAGTGAGCGGGCATCAGGTTCCTTGCTCAGCAGGGAACCTGCTTCTCTCTCTGCCTGCCGCTCCCTTTGCTTATACTCTTCTCTCTCTCTCTGACAAATAAATAAGTAAATCTTAAAAAAGTAAAAATAATTCGCTAAACTGTGATTTTCTTCAGGTACATTCCTGGTGTTGGAGCAGAATTAGCCTAATTCTTTGGGCTTGCTCATAACTTCCCGAACTTCACGGGTATACTTACTGCTGCATAACACACAGCTCCCGGCCGTCCCGAAGTGCCCACTAATTGGATCTAATCTCCTTAAATCCCCACTCCCCGACCTTACTGGAATTTTCCTCCTAGACCTGCGCTAAAGCGTCTCAGCCGTCGCAAGACACACCTCCAGCCGCCAGGGGCCGTAGTGATGTTCCGCGCAGCCGGAAGGGAGTACGGCACAGCGTGGGCGCGGCGTTTCCGCTTTGCGTCCGCAGCGCTCCTCGCGCTCTTTACGTCGGAGTCCAAGGAGTAGGCGTTTCCGGCCATTCATACGCCTTGTCTTTCGGACCTGGGTGGTCCGGTTTTGTTCACTATCCGACCGAAAGAGGGACGGCGCCGCTAGGATGAAGCTCGTGAGGTGAGGAGGTAACCCAGCGGGGTGAGGGCTGTGACGATTTGGGCCGTGAGCGGGAGACCGGACTGCCCAGTTGCGGGAAGCGCGGAAGCCGCGTGCGCGCGCGGCCTGCTAACGGCCTCCCGCGCCCACTGCTCCCGCCACATCTTGGCTGAGCCGCCGCGGGCGCTGGAGCCAGGGCTTCAGACTGGATAGCGCGCGGATTCCGCGTGTCTTCAGACAAGTGGACATAAAAGCCTGTCGGTTTCTTTCCACTTAGTGTCTTGGAGGCCTTAAAGGTGCAAGCTCTTACTTTCGGTTAGTTGAAGATGTTCATTTCATTAGGACTCGTGCTCTTAGTCTAGATTACTTTTCTGGGCCGTCTCAGCTCTCAAGACCGGTAAATATAACTAAGTAGTGTAGGTTCTCTGAGAACGTGGGAGACATAAAGAATAATTGTATGCATTGCATTAAAGTAATGAGCTTTTAAAATTATTTAGAAACTGCAGGGGTTTATCCGGAAATAAACCCATTTCCGAAATGTTTTAAATAAGGATTGGACTTCCGGTTTTTTTAGGGTTTTTTTGTTGTTTATATTTTGATAACTCTTTAGATTTAAGATTACTCAACTCACATGTCTCTTCAAAATAGGACTTTAATTCAGGAAAAGAATCTCCCCAGGGGAAGCAAAAATCAGTTTACGTATTTGTGGCTGATTACGCAGATAATCGCTATTCTGTTTTATTTGTGTTTAAACTTCATCGGTTAGTTGAGACTACTGGTTTACTGATTTGAGTAATTCGTTCTAAACTACCTGCAGATAGATTAGGTTTTCGTATTTTTCCTTGAGGCGGAGAGCCTGGAACATAGAGGAAGTTTCTGATTAAGTTAGTTATATACGTAGCTAGGCTCTTGTCTGAATCAAGGTTTGTCAGTTGCGATCAATTATTGGGCACCTGTTACACTGTGCGCTGGTAATGGATTTTTTTTTTTTTAAGGTGGGGTCCCTGCCTTCTTGAAACTTTCTGTTTTGTGAAGACAGACAAATAATTTTTAGTATGAGTGAAATAACATAGGGGGCGCCCGGGTCGCTCGGTTGGTTGAGCGACTGCCTTGGGCTGGGGTCATGATCTTGGGAGTTCCTGGATCGAGTCCCGCGTCGGGCTCCCTGCTCAGCAGGGAGTCTGCTTCTCCCTCTGACCCTCCCCCCCCCCCCGTCCTGTGCTCTCTGTCTCATTCTCTCTCTCTCTCTCAAATAAATAAAATCTTAAAAAAAAAACATAAAACTTTCAATGTGTATTCAGAGTTTGTAGGGAAGGCATTTAAGGTTAACGTTTAGTCCATTTTTATTTGAACTGTAACTTTGGAGAAAAACGCCCCAGAATTTAAAGTATATTTTCGCAGTTTCCCAATACCTGCCTGTCTGAATCTACTTACAGTTAAGTTTTGTGTCAGACTCTTTAGAAACAGTTTGTCTCATTTAAAGATATTGCGTGTTGTGACAGTTTTCCTGAAAATTTTAAAGTCCATACTGAATCCTATTCTGTGTCTTAGACAGTAGAAATAAAATTTCTTCTTACTGGAGAATGTGTTTTGTGCCAAGAAAATGGGTATTTGTCTAACTGGTTTGCATTTTCGGTTGACTTATTTTTGTACGATGGTTGGTGGCACTATCATCCTTACTTTCAAACTCTAAACAAAGGCCTGCGAGTTGTCTTTGACTTCTTTCTTGATAATCTGATAAATTGCCAGGTTTTCACAATTTTAGCCATTTCAGTGCTTGTGTAGTAGTGTCTTGTTAATGGCTTTAATTTTCATTTTCCTAATGACTAGTGATGTTGAACACCTTTTCACCTGCTTATTGGCCATTCATGTATCTTTGTGAAGTGTTTGGTTTTGATTGTGTTTATTGAGTTGTAGGAATTCTTTATATCCTGCATACTAGTCCTCTGTTAGGTATAATTTCTCCCAGTTTGACTTGCTTGTTCATTCCTTTAATAACTTCTTTTGGTGAGCAGAAATTTATTTTGAAGAAGCTTAATTTACTAGCTTTTCCTTTTATGGTTATTCTCTGGGTACTGTCAAGTTTTTGCCTGCCCTCAAACCATGAAGTTATTCTCCTATGTTTTCCTCTTAAAGCTATCATTTTAACTTTTCTGTTTAGGCCTGTGATCTATCTTGAGTTAATTTTGGTAAGTGGTGTGAGTTAGGGTTCCAGGTTTATTTTTTTCTACATAGACTTCCAGTTATTCCATATTCTTAGAAAATATAAACCCCTATTACCGTGGATTTCATCATTTGTTGAAAAGCCTTTCTTTTGCCAATTGGAGTGCTTTGACAGTCCCATTGGTGCCTTTGTAGAAAATTAACTAAATGTGGGTTCATTTCTGGACTCTTTTCTGTTTCATTGATCTATTTGTTGTTTCTGTGTCTGGATAACTGTAACTATATGTACTGCTTTAGCCACCTAATTTGTCTTCCAATGTCAGTATGACCCTGGCACTCCATTTTATTGATGAAAACCCTTCAGTAGCTCTTTAACAGCTTGGGCTATCCGTGAAAGGAACCGACCTAACTCTTCTCTACTCATCCCTTGGTAGTGTAGCTATAGTTTCTGTTGATGGGCTGTTTCTTACTCCCAAATCCTTGCTTTTGTCTCTTTTTGCTGCATATTTCCAACTTTTCAGACTTCATACTAGAAGGTCACTAAGCTCTGACTCCTTCCTATCCATGCTACATTATGTTCCTGGCAAAAGCCGGTGCATATATCCATTGCTTTTTAAATTTAGTTACCTTTAAATATCTTCTGTGTCTGTCCTTTCCGCTAGAGTGTGAGCTCCTAGTCATTCATTTTTAATCCTCATTTCCAAGCAATATTTGTCGAAGACACATCCTTGGACTTGCTGAAATGTATTTTGATTCCTTCAGAAACCATTTTGCTTACTTTGGTTTTTCTTTTTACTTCTATATGGTAGATTGATTACTAAAATGTTTTATTTTTACTTCAATCCTGTCTATTTCCACAAATGATTTGAGCTTCTATAAAAGTTAAATGTTGGGGCGCCTGGGTGGCTCAGTTGGTTAAGTGTCCGACTCTGGATTTTGGCTCAGGTCATGATCTCGGTCCTGGGATCAAGCCCCACATGGGATTGCCTGGTCGGTGGGGAGTCTGCTTGTCTCCCTCTCCCTCTGTGCTTGCTCCCTCTCTCTCTCTGAAATAAATAAGTGTTCTTTAAGAAAAGTTAAACCTTGGGACACACCTGGGTGGCTCAGTCGGTTAAGCGTCTGCCTTCGGCTCGGGTCATGATCTCAGGGTCCTGGGACCGAGTCCCGGGAGCCTGCTTCTCTCTCTCCCTCTTCTGCCGGCTCTGCCTGCCGCTCCCCCTGCCTGTGCTCTCTCTGACATAAATAAAATCTTAAAAAAAAAGAAAACTTAAACCTTATTAATGAGGAGGACAATTAAAAGATTTATTTTATTTTTTTTATTTTTAGAGATTTTATTTATTTTACACAGAGACAGCGAGAGAGGGAACACAAGCAGGGGAAGTGGGAGATGGAGAAGGAGGCTTCCCGCTGAGCAGGGATCCTGATGCCAGACTCGATCCCAGGACCCTGGGATCATGACCTGAGCTGAAGGCAGACACTTAACGACTGAGCCCCCCAGGCGCCCCAAAAGATTTTTTTTCATTAAGTAAACTATATGCCCAATGTGGGGCTCAGACTCATGACCCAGATATCAAGAGTTGCATGCTCTACTTAATTGAGCCAGCCAGGTGTCCTAAAATAAAAGATATTTTAAAAATCAAAGCTTGATAATGGAAAGAAGCTGTTAGATGAAAATTCTAAGCTAATATAGTTATAAGCGATTATTAAATTTAGAGCGTAAAGAATGTTTGTCCAATGAAATAAAGCATTAACGGTTTATTGAGAGAGACTTTCTTCTTTTCTTTTTTTTAAGATTTTATTTATTCATTTGAGAGAGAGCACACAAGCAGAGAGAGAAGCAGGCTCCCCTCTGAGCCAGCCAGGACCCCGATGTGGGGCTCAATCCCGGGACTTGGAGACCATGACCTGAGCCAAAGGCAGACGCCTAACCATTTGAGCCACCAAGAGAGACTTTCTTTTCTTGACAACAAATATGAAAAGGATTCAATACGTGGATCTTTATATAAGGACAGATTTAACTTTTTAAAATTTGGGACTTAATATGTCCCAAACCAAGTGTCCCCCTTTTTGATAGCTGTCTGTGCCCCTAAAAAGTGATATTTTAAGATTATCTTCCCTTTTCTTTTTTAAAGCTATATCATGTTCTTTTTTTTTTTTAAGATTTTATTTATTTGACAGAGACACAGCGAGAGAGGGAACACAAGCAGGGGTAGAGGGAGAGGGAAAAGCAGGCTTCCCGCTGAGCAGGGAGCCTGATGCGGGGCTCGATCCCAGGACCCTGGGATCATGACCTGAGCCGAAGGCAGACGCTTAACCATTTGAGCAACCAGGTGCCCCACATTATCTTCCCTTTTAATCGTTGAAGCATTTCAGCCAACTATTATTCAGGGTCTTTGACACCCAGGATTAGATATGAAGGTTTTGATCTTTGCAGTAGTCTAATTGGGGAGAAAAATAGATGATTCTACGTGTATAATTTAGCGTGATGCTATGATAGGGTGTACAAAGTATGTATTATAAATTAGGAAAAAAAACTACATTGTTGGATCATATTGCAGGATTATTGTTCACTTTCCTGGATGTGATTGTGGTATTATGATTGTATAAGAGAATATTCTCACTAGAAAATGAATGCAGTATAGATCATGTGGTGAAAGTATAATTGTGTGGGGACACTCCCACATAAATGGCAACTTTTTTTTTTTAAGATTTTATTTATTTGTCAGAGACAGAACACAAGCAGGAGAAGCAGCAGGCAGAGGGAGAAGGCTCCCCGCTGAGCAAGGAGGGGAGCTCCATGGACCCTGGGATCATGACCTGAGCGGAAGGCAGACACTTAACTGACTGAGCCAAGCATCCCTGAATGGCAACATTTTAATAATTTGTGAACCTTTCAATTTTTCTTTCTCTGAAATATTTCATAGTAGTAAGTTGAGGGAGAATAAAAGACTAGATGAGGTGGGGAATGGATGGATTATTTAGTAAACATTGAGGCATCTGGCTTTCTAATTGAGGGAAAAAAATAAAGGCAGATATCTACCTCATGCTGCACAGAAAACAGATGAATTCCAAGTGGATTAAAACTAAACAGAAGAGGGGCATCTGGGTGGCTTACTCAGTTGAGCATCTGACTCTTGGTTTCAGCTTAGGTCATTGATCTCAGGGTCATGGGATGGAACCCTGCTCTGGATTCCACATTCAGTATGGAGTCTACTTGAGATTCTCTTCCTCTCCCTCTGCTCCATCCCCTGTGCGCACACTTTTCTCTCTCTCTGTCTCAAAATATATAAAATCTTTTTAAAAAGAAAACTGGAAGGAATAAGACTTCTTACAGTCTTGGGGTGGGAGACATCTTCTTGAACAGATTAATGCCTCAGAAGTATTCACAAATTTAACAACCTAAAGATGAAAACCACAAACTTGAATGGCTGTGGCAAACTGGTAGAAAATTAAAAAAAAATTTTTTTGACCTAATTGAAAACGTGTGAATAGGTAGTTCACAAAAGAAATACAAATTTCCCATATTCATGAAAAGATGTTCAGTCTTACAAGTAAAAGGGAAAAACATTCTTTTTTTTCCCTGTAGAATTGATGAAAATTTAGAAAATTGGTAAAATGTTGCTAAGGATTTGCATAAATGGATTTGTTATAAACATATATATGTATTTAAAATGTCTTTAAGCTGAATGAGAATTATAGGGTATAGAAGTCAATAAACTTATGACCCAATTTGCATAGAAACATTTTATGTATATGCATATGAGTGCACATAAAATGGTCTAGAATAATCTCCCCATATCCATGGAGGAGACTTACTCCACGTACATATAGGAAGCATATAATTTTTTACTACCAATTGTAATTTTTTCTTTCCACTTTAGTGAGATATAATGGACGTACAGCTCTGTATAAGCTTAAGGTGTACAACATAATGATTTGGCTTATGTATATTGTAAAATGATTACCACAGTAAGTTTAGTTAACATACATCATCCAGTATGGATACCAAAAAAGAGAAGGGGGAAAAATGTTTTTTTCTTGTGTGATGAGAACTTTCAGGATCTACTCTCTTAGCAGCTTTCAGATGTACCGTACAGTAGCATTAATAACTATAGTCATCATGCTGTATGTGACATTCCTAATACTTAATTTGCCTTATAACTGGAAGTTTATACTTTTTGACCACTTTCATATAATTTCTTGATTTCAGTTGTGTGAATTATAATGATTTTAGGATCTGTATGCATGGATTGGAGGTTAAACTGTATAATGGTTTAGAGAATCATATTATACTCCTTCATAAATATTGAGGGTATAATTCAAGGAAAGCTGAAATTGTTATGCAGATTATTAATAGGAATTGATACAGGTAGCATCTATAGCAGATTTTGAACATCTAGAAATTTCATTCTTTGATTTTAAAAAGATTGTAAAATGTTAAAGGTGAACACTTCTATATTCCCACTGTTTTTACAGATTTTTGATGAAATTGAGTCACGAAACTGTAACCATCGAATTAAAGAATGGAACACAGGTCCATGGAACAATCACAGGTATGGAAGTTAGACAGCTTTGTAACACCTTTTTTTTTCCACCTCTTCTACCTTTAAGGCCAGAATTCTTTTTTGGTTACTTAATGAACATTATTGTAGACATCTCATTCTTTTTGTTTGGATTATTTCATTGACCTTCTTAAGCTTTACCTTAAGTACTTGTGCTAAGACCAAACCAAATTCCGCAGGTTATCCTGCATGTGACCTGTTTTCCTTTTTTTAAAGCCTTTTGTGCTTTTTGCCTGCGTGTGTTCCTTTGCCTAGAATATTGCATCTTCCAAAGCACATTTTACTCTTTTTTAGAATTTTGTGTCCTCTATTAGGTTGTAAAGTCCTTGAAGATAGAGGATGGGATTTTCATGTTTGATTACCTTGGGTAAAAATATATATGGGAAATGGGTTATTTGAGAGTATTTTCCTTCATTCTTTTTTCTTTCATGTCTAACTCTTTGCTTTAATGATATCGTATGTGTAGTTTAAGGCTACTGCAATTCTTCACTTGTAGTAGGTGTTCCCCACAAAATTACAAAAGAATTGCTGAGCCAAATGAATGAAAATGCTATTTTAGTATATAGTCCCAGTCTCTGAAATATTTAAATTGTAAGTTTATAAATTATTTATTTTTATTTATTTTTATTTTTTTTTAAGATTTTATTTATTTATCTGACAGAGACACAGCGAGAGAGGGAACACAAGCAGGGGGAGTGGGAGAGGGAGAAGCAGGCTTCCCGCTGAGTAGGGAGCCCGATGCGGGGCTCGATCCCAGGACCCTGCGATCATGACCTGAGCCGAAGGCAGACGCTTAACAACTGAGCCACCCAGGCGCCCCTATAAATAATTTTTTAATGTATAGATCCAGCATCTGAGTAAACCAAGGGAAATACAGTGTTAAACTGATTGTATTTGAGTATACTCGTGTTTGCAACAGCAATTGCTTTGAAAAGAAATCAGTGCAGTACAAGGTTTCAATATCATATGGTCAGTGACCATGTGACACTGAGGAAGTGTAATTGCTATTTGAGATGGATGTTGGGAAAGTTGAGAGAAGTAATGTTTACTGACCTAACTTCCTAGGAACAGAAGTTAACTAGATCTTCAGTTATCCCATTCAGATATACTGGTAAAGGCTCCAATAATTGGGTATTTCTAAGATAATGCCATATATTCATTCTAGAAAATTGTGCTTTTATTTTGCAAAATCTCACCCTAAAAACAATGGGAAAAATAGTTTGGGGCAGACCATTCAAAACCTGTGCAGTTTGGTAATTAAAGTATTAACAACAGTAGCATTCCTTTAAAAATACAGTTAAAAAGACATGTTAAATTCCTAGTAACAAGGAAAATACTACAATGCATATAGGACTTTATATTTAAAACAAGGCTTATAGTTTCACGGAATGGGGTATAAGGAAGTTATGAAGATAGTGAGAGAGAACCATTCAATAAACATTGCTAACCCTGAAATGAGAATACCTGGGCACAGTGGGAATGAGTTGGGTGTTACTCAGGGTTCCTCCATGGCTTGCTGCATTCACAGGTGTAAGCATACTTAACCATACAAAATATTAATGTGCTGGGGATAGTCTCTGAAGGAAGGATTTCTGGTTTATACTGACATTATTCACCCATTAACCAGTTGTACTAAGTTATGTCATAGAAACTTGCAACATAGCAGAACAGACAGTATTCTTTTGTATTGTGGTATTTACTGTGGCTTGATAGATTAACTGGTTGCCTTCTTTATCATGCTAATAATTGCCCTCTTTTTTTTTTTCCCCTCTAGGTGTAGATGTCAGCATGAATACCCATCTTAAAGCTGTGAAAATGACTTTGAAGAATAGAGAACCGGTACAGCTGGAAACACTGAGTATTCGAGGAAATAACATTCGATATTTTATCCTACCAGACAGCTTACCTCTGGATACACTACTTGTGGATGTTGAACCAAAGGTGAAATCTAAGAAAAGGGAAGCTGGTAAGTTTGAAGGATTATAATCATTTTTGTGAATATATATTTATACTTTGATCTACTACTCAAAATATAAACATTGTGGGGTGCCTGGGTGGCTTAGTTGGTTGAGCTTCCAACTCTTGGTTTCAGCTCAGGTCGTGATCTCAGGGTCATGAGATTGAGCTCCGCATCAGCCTCTGTGCTTGGCCTAGATTCTACTTGAGATTCTTTCTACCTACCTCCCCCCGCCCCGCCCTCATGTGCCTGCACACACATGCTTTGTCTTTCTCTCTCTAATGAATAAATAAATAAAATCTTTTTTTTAAAGATATAAAATAAACATTTGTGAATGTTTTGTTTTCTTGATTCCTTGTACTTGCTGTGAGTGCATATGGTATTTATTAATAATTCTTGGTGTTGCTGTTAAAGACGTGCCATTCTTTTTGTCCCTTTGCATGGCCTAGTCCCCTACCCTTTATACACTTTGAAAGATTTGGAGATTTGACTCTGTTCCTGTTATTCTGAAATTTCTTAATGACTTGGCATTGGGTCTTTGCTTGCTCCTCCTATGTTTTCCTCCATTTTGTTGTTTTGGTTATTTGGTGGACCCCTTCAATAAGGATATTCTTGCCATTTAAAGCAAGAAATATACTTGTATGGCTTTGATAAATTTCTTCTCTTTTACTTTTTCTATTCTTTTTTCCTGGAAGTCTTAATAATTAGGTCTTCTGAGTAATTGTCTCTCTTTTCTCTCTCTCTCTCTTTTTTTTTTCTGTTTTCTGAGAAACTTCTTTCACTTTAACTTCCACTCTAGCATAGAGTTAATTTTCAGGTCTCCTGTGATAATTTTTCATAGAATCTTGTTCTCTATTCTGAAAAATACTGGATGGGATATTAACTCCTAAGATATTAGTGTTTTTTCTTTATTTACGTTTTATTTTATTCTTGGCATTGTTGGATTTCTCTTTTTCTTTGCTCTCTGTTTAAGGTTTTTTTTTTTTTAAGATTTTATTTATTCATTTGAGACACAGAGATACAGAGAGAGAGAGCATGAGCAGGGGGAGAGGCAGAGGGAGAGGGAGAAGCAGGCTTCCCGCTGAGCCAGGAGCCGGATGCGGGGCTCAATCCCAGGACCCTGGGATCATGATCTAACCTGAAGGCAGACACCCAACCATCTGAGCCACCCAGTCGCCCCATCTGTTTAAGTTTTTATTTGAATTCCAGTTAGTTAACATAGAATGTTATATTAGTTTCAGGTGTACAACATAGTGATTCAACAAATCCATATGTGGCCCAGTGGTCATCATGACAAGTGCACTCCTTAATCCCCATCATGTATTTCACCCATCCCTCCTCCCCTTCCTCTCTGGTAACCATCAATTTGTTCTCTTATGTAGTTAAGAGTTTGTTTCTTGATCAAGTGGTCTCTGTCTCTCTCCTCCATATTTGCTCTCTTTATTTGATCTTTATGTTGTAGGCTTAATTTGAGTGTCTTGTATTTGGCCATCTATTATTTAACAAGAACCGTAGGAAGAGACGCTCTGGGAGGGGAGGCTGGACTCCTGAGCTGGTGAGTCTCACTTTAGGGTAGTTCAGAAGTGAGTTGGCCTCTTCACTGAGGAGACCCAAAATTTCAGGATCTAGAGTCATTTCTGGAGCTTTTCAAACCCCCTCTCCCAAAAAAAAAAAGATTCCTGTCACCTACTGTAGGAGATACATGCCTGGCAGTCAGCATTATAGGAGCAGAGCAGGAAAAAGGGGCTGGGTGTTTTTTGATGGTCAGTTGATAACAGTGATTTTTGAGACTTTTTTGCCTTCCACCCACGCTAAGAAATATACTTTGCTTCATGGCCCGTTCATACATATAACTGAAACAGAAATCTCAGGAAGAATTACTTAGTCTCAATACATGCAAATGCCCATATGTTTCTTATGCTCTTTTAGTTAAAAAAAATTGTAGGGGTGCCTGGGTGGCTCAGTTGGTTAAGTGTCTGCCTTTGGCTCAGGTCATGATCGTGGAGTCTGGGATCAAGCCCCTCATCGGGCTCCCCGCTCAGCAGGGAGTCTTTTTCTCCATCTGCCTTTCACCCTGCTCCGTGTTCTCTCTTCTCTCTCTCAAATAAATAAATAAGATCTTTTTTAAAAAAGAAAAAAAAATTTAGGTTGCAATCTATAGCTTGAAAAATGCTGAATTCCCTTTTCCTTTCCCCTCAGTTTTATGCCTCTTGCTGCTATCCACTTTGCAGTTATTTTCAAATCTGAAGCCTTTCTGTTTCAATGTCTTTAGGTTTATTTTACCTTTTCTCTCCTACCTACCTGTCAGGGAAATAATCATTAGTTTTCCAAGGTGGGGAAGAGAGAACTGACCAGTCTTTTGTACCACATGTTTATCAACCATTTTGTTTGTTTTCCACCCCCTGCTTCATCTCACCCTTGGCTTCTAAGGTCATAGGTCTTCTAAGAGTTAATTCTTCCTTTATCCTAACATTTACAGTTGTTAGTCTACTTTCTGGCCACTGTGTTCCCTCTCTCCTTCTCTTTCTTTTTCTTTATGGGTATTTACCATTTTTACTCCTTTTCTGTCATGAGTAGTAGTTCAGAAGGAATTGGAAATAAATATGGTTAAGCTGGCTTGTTTTAACAAAAGTCCTAGACTTTGTTTCTTTGAATGACAAGTTTGGCAACAGTGGGTAGAAGTTTAGAATGTGACTGACTTGAACTTCATGTCAGGATTTTTTTAATATTCATAGCTCTCTGAAGACTGAAAATAAGTTCATTTGACAAGTGAGTTTTCTGTCAGTATAATATTCAAGTAGACTTAGGAGACCAGCTGACACAGGGATGTTGCTGTAATGATTAAAATACTTTGTTATGATTGGATCAAATGACTTAAGATTCTAAAGAGTCTTAAGGTTGCTTGATGTAATGTATTTTAAACTTAGCTTTGAATTAACTTGTTTGGATCCTATTCAGTAACAAAAAAATCTAGCACATGATGTTCACATTCTGTTCTGTTGATAAGATATCTCTTCCATCTTGTGTTAAGGTTCAGATCATTTGGATTTTATTGTGTTGAATTTGAGACATGATAGATACTTTAACACTTGATGAATCAAATGGAATAAATATGAAATTATCTTTGTAAGCCAGCAGTTTTTGGTTCTGCGTGGTAATGTGCTGAGAGGGATGCCTGTGAGATCACATTTGAGAAAAGCTGGGTTAAAGTTTTCTTTCCTGTCGATGCTGTTGGTGGTGGCCCAGGTAACCATCAGTGCAGGAGAGAGTTAACCTAACTGTTTTTCTCTTTTTTTTTAGTTGCGGGAAGAGGCCGAGGCCGAGGAAGAGGAAGAGGACGTGGTCGGGGTAGAGGAAGAGGGGGTCCTAGGCGATAATGTCTCTCAAGATTACTATTTCAAAGTGATACGTGATTGGGCATATTTTTTGTACAGGTTTTGTTTGTTTATGTCAGTTTTTAATAAACATAAATGTAGGACACAGTTGTCTGTTGATTGTCAAATTTTAATAGTTCATGTATATTCACGATATTTACATAGAGCTAAGTATTACTACTAGGCAAACGCAGAGTAATTTCATTCTTAGATCAGGCTTTTAATGTTTGAACTAAAATTTTTTTATGAATGTATGGAGAATATATACCTAATTACTTCACGTGCACTAAATATGCATTTTATTGTTTTACTTTGATTCCATTTTGTGGAACCTACCAATGAGTGAAATAAGTTCTTTTTGGTAATTCAGGACCTAAGGTCCTGTGGATTGGGGTCTAAAATTGATTCCCTTTTCCTCAGTTTTACTTTATGGAGACTTGGGTATTTAGTAAAGGTGATAGCCCTCTTCTAATTCAGGAGTCTTAGACTCTGTTGTACTCGTTAATGGGTTTTTTTTTTTAAGGTTCTCAATAGAACGTAATTTTACATTCTCTTGAGTTGAAACTGCAGATAACATTCACTAGATTATCAGTTGTGAGCAGTGTCAAAACCTGTTAATGTGAAATGTACCTGTCAGTGGCTCCTTTATCAAGTATTTTTACAAGAATTCCTTTAAGAACAAAAAGAAAAAAACCTACTTTGACAGCAAAATTGGTTTCTTTCCCAGTTAATAAGGATTTTTTTTTTTTAATTATTGCAGTTGGTTTGAGTTTAGAGAAAAATACAGCTCAGTATATGCAGTTCCTTGCAGAGCTTACACCATTTATTTTTATGCCAAGGAAAAAGCCTGAGGATTGGGGGGAACTAAATCTGTATTTACATTTAATCATGTACATGGGGTTTTTTGTTTTTTAAATGTGAAGGAAATTTTCTGCAAAGATCATCTTAAAAGGTTTAGGCTCCATAAAAGGGTTACATAAATTGAGAGATAGCAAGTGCATTTGTGTGTTCTCTGTCTCATTATTTTTCATACTCAGATTTGTGGTACTCCTATTACTTGAACCCACATAGAAGGAAAGGGAACCCAATGATGCCACATGATGGAGAGCAGACTTTTAAGGAGGCAGGCAGAACAGACTTTGCACACATATGAATAAACATGAGTTGACGCCTGCCCTTATGGGGCTTATAGGTTAAAAGGGAAGCAGAGTTAAATAAACATTAATAGGTAATTGCAAATTGTGAATGCTGTAGTGATAAAGAGTACTTCACGATATCTTGTCTGCTTTAAAAAAGTTTGTATTGGGGGCGCCTGAGTGGCTCAGTCATTAAGCGTCTGCCTTTGGCTCAGGTCATGATGCCAGGGTCCTGGGATCAAGCCCCGCATCGGGCTCCCTCCTCAGCGGGAAGCCTGCTTCTCCCTCTCCCACTCCCTGCTTGTGTTCCCTCTCTCGCTGTCTCTCTCTCTCTTAAAAAATAAAATAAAAATCTTAAAAAAAAAAATCTTTAAAAAAAAATTTGTATTGGATGGGGCACCTGGGTGGCTCAATTGGTTAAGCAACTGCCTTTGGCTTAGGTCATGATCCTGGAGTCCCAGGATCAAGTCCCGCGTCATGCTCCCTGCTCAGCGGGGAGTCTGCTTCTCCCTCTCCCGCTCCCCCCTCTTGTGCTCTCTCTCTCTCATTCTCTCTCAAATAAATAAATAAAATCTTTTAAAAAAATAAAGTTTGTATCGGCAATTCAGTTTAAGTCAAATGCCAAAGTAACAAAAGATTTATAACTTTTATTGTGAAAATTTTAGCATCTAGATGTTTACAGTGTAATGAGTCTAAAAACATAATTTAAATGTAAAACTAAAGCACAGTCAGTACTAAATGGTGTTTATTCCTGGGGTGCGTGGGTGGCTCAGTCAGTTAAGCACCCGACTCTTGATTTTGGTTCAGGTCAGGATCTCAGGGTTGTGAGATGAAGCCCCATATTAGTCTCTGCTGGTGTGGAGCCTGCTTAATATTCTCCCTCTTGGGGCACCTGGGTGGCTCAGATGGTTAAGCATCTGCCTTTGGCTCAGGTCATGATCTCCAGGGCCTGGGATCAAGCCCCACGTTGGGCTCCTGGCTCAGCAGGGAGTCTTGCTTCTCCTGCCTCTCCCCATCACTCTCGAATAAATAAAATCAAAAAAAGAAGATTCTCTTCTGCCCTTCCCTCCTCCCCAGCTCCCACCCTCCCCAGTGCGTGTACTTGCATGCATGCTCCCTCTCTTGGAGGAAAAAAAATGTGTATTCCACTAGAGGTCATTATTTCATTTTTATAAGAAAAGAAATTATATGATAAAGCTGTTTGAACTGATTGCCATTGTTAACTATAAAGGAAGCACTGCAGTGTGAATAGAATACAGACCAGGCTGTGATACACTTCCCTGACTTCTTCCCCCAAAAAAGTATATAGAAACTTAGTGTTACTGCATTTTGCACATACATGATGTCTTTTAAAGCTTAAAATTTTATATGTGGAATTTAATTTTCTTAATGAAATGTATTGTGAGTTTAGGTAGAAAACCATAAGGGAGATAATAGGAAATCACATTTCATAGTATGTTTTAATCTATCATAATTATGTTGGGTTATGCAAGATGGTTTAGTATTTTGAAATGTAAAATATAGGCAGCAAACAAAATTAACATGATCTGCTATAACAGGTGTCAGAATAATACTTAGTTAACTTAGAGCATTTTTTCCTGAAAACCTAAACCAAAAGGTACTTCCTTAACATGATGAAGAAACTCTATCTTAAATGAATAGGAAATATTTTCCAAAGACATTTCAATTAAAACAGCAACAGAAAAGAATGTCTAATATTAATAAAGGGGTGGGTTTCTATGGGCGTCTGGTCGCAACAGTTTCATCAGTGGATCAATACATAACCTTGTTTTATGTGTGTATCTATTTAAAGACACTAATATATATATATATTTTTTTACATTGAATTCACGACCAACAGTACTGTAATTCATGTCTGAGCAAAATTTTTTTACTTAAGATTTTATTTATTTGACAGAGAAAGGGAGAGAGAGTACCAAAGGGGAGCACAGGCAGAGGCAAAGGGAGAAGCAGGCTGTCTGCTGAATAGGGAGCCCGATGTAGGGCTCAAACCCAATACTCTGGGATCATGACCTGAGCTGAAGGCAGACGCCCAATGGACTGAACCACTCAGGCCCCTGAGCAAAACTCTTCTTAACACATTTCCTCTGAAAGGCACATCACGTTTTTTTTTTTTCCCCAGTAAGCTCTATGCCCAGTGTGGGGCATGAACTCAGCACCCCAAGATCTAGAGTCGCATGCTCTACCAACCAAGCCAGGCAGGTGCCCCACATCACAGTCTTGTGCTTAGGAACATGAGACAGCACTATACTTAAGAGGCCATTTTAAACAACAAAAGCACAAAATACAAAAAGTTGTGGGACTAGATAATGAAAAGGACGTTTGTTTACAGTAAGAGTTGAAACAAGACAGTGTGTCACTTTGTTTAAAGTCACTTGGGAATATGAGTGTATAAGGTGACATGTTTTGCTGCTCTATGCATGTTCATGCATGACTACGAAAGCACCGTAAGTATTAATTTTGGAGTTACAAGTAAATTTTAACAAGTAAGTGGCTTCCCCAATACAGAATCCGTGAATAATGAGGATTGACCATATTTAACATTATGTTAAGATTATACCGAAGTATTTTATGTATTGTTAAAGTATATTTTAATATTTCTGATTAAAGAAATATTAAAGTATTGAAATGCTTCTTAAATGGTATAAATTTAGGTTTGATATCAAATCTGCAAGTTTCTTTGTTAGTGTGTAGAATAACAAGTGCATCTAAAAGTTGGTGTTTTAGAGTCAATGAAGTAAAGAAATTACAAGTGTGATTTATAAGACTTAAGTAGAACCCATGAGTTACTACAACCACTTTGTCTTTAAAGATTTTTCCGTGTTTTCAAGAACTTTTTCCTCTTTAAGCACTTGTGGAATAGTGGCAAAAATCAGTTGTGGCTTTTTAAAAAACTCCCGAGTCTCAAAACCAAGACTGGTACCACTATGAGGGTGGGAAAACTGGTGTAAAGATGTGAATTCCCCTGATTAATAAGTTTAATGCAATTATCCTTGTGAAATTTTTTTTAAGATTTTATTTATTTATTTGACAGAGACACAGTGAGAGAGGGAACACAAGCAGGGGGGGAGGGGTAGAGGGAGAGGGAGAAGCAGGCGTCCCGCTGAGCAGGGAGCCCGATGTGGGGCTCCATCCCAGGACCCTGGGATCATGACCTGAGCTGAAGGCAGACGCTTAATGACTGAGCCACCCAGGTGCCCCTGGTGAATTTTTTTTTTTTTAAGATTTTATTTTTAAGTAATCTCTACACCCAATGTAGGGCTCGAACTCAAAACCCTGAGATCAAGAGTCACATGATCGGGGCGCCTGGGTGGCTCAGTCGTTGGGCGTCTGCCTTCGGCTCAGGTCATGATCCCAGTGTCCTGGGATCGAGCCCCGCATCAGGGAGCCCCCTTCTCCCTCTCCCATTTCCCCTGCTTGTGTTCCTTCTCTCGCTGTGTCTCTGTCAAATAAATAAATAAAATCTTTAAAAAAAAAAGAAGAGAGTCGCATGATCTACAGACTGAGCCAGCCAGATTGACCCTATCCTGGTGAATTTTTTTTTTTTTTTTTTTTTTTTTTGAGCACACAGGGGCACAAGCAAGAGGAGGGACAGAGGGAGAGAGAGACTCTTAGGCAGGCTCCACACCCGGTGCAGAGCCTGATGGGGGGCTTGGATCCCACGACCTTGAGATCACCACCAGAGCTGAAATCAAGTGTTGGACACTTAACAAACCCACTGAGTCACACAGGTGCCCCCCCCCCGGTGATTTTTTAAATAACTTCTCTGTTGATAGTATGTTAAATGCTAATTCTGTGCCAGGTTTTTCTGATTATTTTGTAGATGTAATGCAATTGCCACAAAGGGATTTTTTAGTGGACAGCACCACTCTTGTCATTTGCCAAATACTGGAGTGCTAAGCCCTTTACACGTTATTTCTCTTAACCCTCAGGACAACTGTGTGTAGCAGATGGTGTTTGCTGTTTTGAGAAGGTTAGGTCCCACAGTTTTGAAGTGCAATTTTAAAGTCCCATAGTTTTTAAAGCAGCTGGAATTTAGATGCAATTCTGTCCAAGAATCCTTTTTTCTTGACTGGTGTATTGATTCTGATGTTCATTCTGAAGAATGAAGAGGCTGTAGGAGATACATCATTTTTCCACGGAAAAGAAAAGTGGGAGAACTTAGCCTTATGAGATACCAAACATTGTAAAATATTAAATAAGAGGAAATTATCTTGATACTCATGCAATTTTCAGCCAGATTTCATTTTTGATCAAGTAATTTTGTAATACTGCTCATGGCTAGGAAAGTAGAAAGAGTGTCTGGAGTAGGCTAATGGGAAGGAAAGTGAAAACTTAAGTAGTTCAAGCTATCACAAAAGCCTTAAGATTTTTTTCTGATTTTGATCCAGGATTCCATTTGAGAGTCCCAAGAAAAAGAAAAGTTGACAGATGTTTAGTCATAAAGATTTTCATCATGTTAATTTCTTAATTGGGAAGGAAGCCCTGTATGTCCATAATTAGAGGAATGGTTAAGTAAATTACTTGAAGAATAGACCAGGAGATACAAAACTTAATCTGTAAAGGGCCAGATAGTAAATATTTTAGGGCTTGAGGGCCATATGGTCTCTGTCTCAACTATACAACTTTTCTTTTTTAAAGATTTTATTTATTTATTTGACAGAGAGAGACAGCGAGAGAGGGAACACAAGCAGGGGGAGTGGGAGAGGGAGAAGCAGGCTTCCCACCGAGCAGAGAGCCCGATGTGGGGCTCGATCCCAGGACCCTGGGATCATGACCTGAGCCGAAGGCAGATGCTCAACGACGGAGCCGCCCAGGCACCCTCAACTATACAACTCTGCTCAAAGCAGCTATAGGCAATAGGTGAACGAATGGGCATGGTTCTAGCAAAACTTCATTTACAAAAAATGGTCAGAGGGCTGGATTTGGCTTGCAGGCCGTAGTTTGCCAACCACTGAGATATACTATACTGCCATCGTAAAAGTGTTTCTGCAGTCCACTGACTGGGAAAAGGTACTTGTAAAGCATATGACCAATAAAGGATTAATACCTATAAAATATTCCCTTGAATTAGTAAGGGAGACCGTCCAATAGAAGAGTAACTTAAAAAATACAGCCAATTCACATAGAGGAAAGTCCAATAAAACATGGGGAGAAAAATGCCTAATATCTCTAGCATCAGGGAATGCAAAATTTAAAATTTGCTGCCCATTTACCCAAGGGGGTATATTTAAGAATGTGGTAGTGTTCTTTGTAATAGTAAGTTGCTAACTAAATGTCCAACAGGAAGAGTTGTTAAATTGCTATATAGTAAAATACATCAATAAAAATGAGCTAGAGCTGCATATATCAACATGGATGAGTCTCATGATATTAAGCAAATAATTCAAGTAGCAAAATACATATAGCTTGATGTCACTAGATAAACAAGAGGCATATAAACCTTTAAGGATGCTGACAAGTGGTTAAGTTTTAGAAATGTGCACAAGAATGATTGATAAATTCAGGAGAGGAGTCATCTCAAAATGGAAGGAAGGGAGTGTGATAGAAGGGGACACATGAGTTTTACCCACATTTGCTGGCTAATGCTCTGGGTTTTTTGTTTTTGTTGTTGGTTTTTTGGGATTTTTTGTTTTGTTTGGGGGCTTTTTTGTTTTTTGGGGTTTTTTTGGTAATGTTCTGTTTCTTAAGTTGGGTGATGGGTGTTCTTAGGTTGAACTATATGAAATTGCTGATAACTTAATTGTCTTGACACATGAAAACATCACTTTCATATGGTTCAGCTTACTATTTCTCTGCATTTTTAAAAATGATTTTATTTATTTATTTGAGAGAGAGCATGAGCAGGAGCAGAGACAGAGGGAGAAGCAGACTCCCCACTGAGCAGGGAGCCCAACATGGGGCTCAATCCCAGGATCCTGAGATCATGACCTGAGGCCAAAGGCAGAAAATTAACCGACTGAGCCACCAAGTGCCCCAATTTCTATGCATTTTTTAAAATGAAATATGATTTTCAAAGCTATGCTTGAAAATTGGCTAAAGGAAAATAAATAGTAATATAAGTACTATCACTTCAGCTACATTATCTCTGAAAATGACATTGGTGAGTGTAGGCACAAGAGGTGAGTATTTGCCATATGTGTTTGGTTAGTAAAACTTAAAGCTTGCTAGGAAAGTTTCAGAGACTCATACCCTGTGGGCCTGTGGTGTGCTGGTAAATGGTAAACAACTTGTAGCATTTGCTGATTCCTCTACCATGGTGGTAGAATTATTAACTACTAACTACTAACTACTAACATGCTGTCGACTAGTTCACAACATTTCTGAAATTTTGACATTAGGCTCTTTTACACTAGTATTGCACAACCTGACCATCTCGCCGCCACCTCCCCCAGAAGAAAAGCTCTTTTTTTCTTGCTTGAAGATTAACAGCTTGTTGTTCGGTAAAGTTGGCCTCTTGGTGTGATCCTGACAGGATGAAGCTGCAGAATTGGAGGTAGTTTTGGTGTGGTTAGTTTATGCAGGTCTGGGGAGTTCGAGGGGTGGGTATGGAAATAAGTAAAACACTCTGCTCTGAGGGGTTCAGTAGGTCTTCATTTGTAAGCTTTCTGGCCCAGCTCTCAATTCCTCACTTCCTGGACCAAATTTCCTCAAGACCATTTGTTCAGAGGCAATCTGTGGTCTCATCCTCTTAATGCCTCTACCTCCCAAGTTTTACCCACTCTGCTACCTCCAGCTGCCTGCTTTACAACAGAGAAGCAAAAGCCAATACCCTTCACTTCAGTTAAGTGGAAAGTGTACCAAGGTCTATATTGACACATGTATCCCTTGAAGTACAGAATGACAACAAAATTTTTGCATTATTTGGAAGTTGTGTTTGAATAGAATTATTTTTTGTTAAATGTTAGGAGGCACATTCCTGAAGAATGTGGGGAAATGCCATTTGAGAATTGGCACTGGGGATCCATGGGTGAATGACAGTAAACACCCATAGAATGTAGACCTTTAAGTAGTACTTCTTTCTGGGGATAACTTGATGCAATTGATAACTGAATTAGTTGACATGCTATAGAGAGTTATATTTATGTCAGTGGTGGAAAATACTTTTAGTTCAAGTTAATATACCTAAATAGCTGATTCTGAGTAATTTTACTATAATTTTTTTCCTTTAGATTTTAAGACATTTTTTCTGAAATTTCATTGTTAATTCTTTGGATATGCCTGAATTGTTACTGACATTTGGGTTTTCTTTTAATAAACAGCTTTATTGAGATGTAATTCACATATCATAGAATTTACCCATTTAAAGCATGCAATTCAATGGCTTTTAGTATATTTACAGGATTGTGCATCAATCACCACATTTCATTACCCCCCAAAAGAAATCCCATACCCTTAGCTATCAACCTCCAATCTCCCCTTATCTGCCTCTAACCCTTGGCAACCACCAATCTACTTTTTGTCAGTCTAAATTTGCCTATCCTGGACATTTTGTATAAATGGAAACAATATGTGGTCCTTTAGGACTGACTTCTTTCACTTAGCATTATGTTTTCAAGGTTCATCCAAGTTGTAGCATACTTCATTTATTTTTTTCCCCACCCCAGTACTTCATTTACTGCTAAATAAAAATCCCATGGTATGAATATGCCACATTTTCTTTATTAGTTCATCAGTTGACAAACATTTTGGTTATTTCTGTTTTGGGCTATTATGAGTAATACTGCTATGAACATTCATGGACAAGTTTCTATGGACACGTTTTCAACTTTCTTGTGGATACACCTAAGAATAGAACTATTGGATCGTATGGTAACTATGTTTAACATTTTGAGAAACTGCTGGCCTGTTTTCCAAAATGGCTGTAACATTTGACGTTCCCATCAACAATGTATAAAATGTATAAAGTTTCCAATTTCCACAGCATCACCAACACTTAATTATTATCTTTGGATAATATTTTTATCCTGTGTTGCCATAACAATAGGTAACACAATATTCATATTGTGCCAAATGAAAGAGACTAAACACTGTACCTGCTGGCTTTGAATGGCAATTTTTCTCTCCAAGCACATTGCTACATTTTAGACCATGACAATCATATTAAAATCACTGTAAGACGGCATTTCCACCTGCATAAAATGAGGCTCAGGAAAATTAAACATCAATTAGCTTTTTACCTACATCTACCCCAGGAATACTCCAGTAAGGAACAACCATACTAGGTAGGCCTGTCCCTGGGAGAGGACGTGAGAAGACATCCAATAGCTTGATGACTGAAGTAGGATTTCAACAAGCTATATGCTTGCAGAAACAAAACCTCTTTGTCAGCTCTTCTTCCAAATCACTGCCATAATCTCATAATTGTCTACTGGCTGTTTACTATGTTTACTATAAACAGTCTTCATAGTGACAGAGCTGGCCATTTGAGAGAGAGAGCCGTCCCTGAGCCTTCCACTCTGGGGAACTTCTCAGGTTAATTTGATTCATCTGAAAAAAAATGAGCCTTTCTCTCTACAACAAGGAACCATTTTCATTCTAGAAGCCAAAATAAACTATAGGAAGGCAACTGACAAGGATTTCCAAGCCTAGAGCTTCAGTGTTGTTTTTGTCTCGATCCATGGGCAGTTAATGGTTATTCAGCAGCTACTTTTTTTTTTTTTTTCCAAGTAAGAGCCTTCCAAGTCAGGGAGGAGATTTTGAAATTTCAGTGAAGATATGGGTGTTTCCAATTAAACAAGAGCCACTTCTACATCTGCTTGTCAGACTGATCTATCTGCATAATCTGAATCTGGGCTCTACTCTGTGGTTTTAAGATGTGAGCCAGGGCCTGGAAGTTTTGTTTTGTTTTGTTTTTAGTATTTCCCCATAACTGTGCACAATTAAAGCATTTGATAATTGTTTTTGTTTCTTCTTGCTGGAAATAATGTACATCCTCTGAGGGATTTTGGCTAAAATGAATCTTAATGTGCTCATAGATAAAGGCATCAATAAGCTTTTTTAAAAAACTTATTGAGGTTCTCCAAAGAAACAGAACCAATAAGAGATACTTACATATAAAAAGAGATTTATTATAATGAACTGGCTCACACAATTATGAGAAGTCCCATGATCAGCCCCCTGCAAGCTAGAGACTTAAGAAAGCCGGCTGTGTAGTTATAATCTGAGTCCAAAGAGCTGAGAACCACCGGTGTGAGCCCAAGTCCAAAGGCTTGAGGACTGGGAGAGTGATGGTGTGAGTTCCAGTTTGAGGGCAGAAGACCTATGTCCAGCCCAATCAATCAGAAAGCAAATTCTAGCTTCTTCCACCCTCTATTTAGGCCCTCAATGGTTTGGATGATGTCTACCCAAGTTGGGCAGAGCAATCTCCTCTACTCGGTTGCTAATCTCATCCCAAAACACCTTTATAGATACACCCAGAAATAATGTTCAACCAAATATCTAGGAACCCTGTGACCCAGTCAAGCTGACACATAAAATTAACCATCACAGAGACCAATTCTTTACATCTTCTATCTTGATCATCTCTTCTCACTTGCATATCTACTTCTTCTTACCACTAGTCACCTTCACCTCTGATCTAGTTTCTCCCACCCACTAAACTGCAATCTTCCCTTTCAGAGCGTATCTTCTATGTATATTTACACTTTTTGTGTGTGTAACATTGGCAATCTCTGTGTGTTTAGATGTTTTGTTGGCAACCAACTTAGAAAAAGCAGAAATTCTGCTAAGAACATACTGTACTTCAATGAAAAGCATGTTTATTTAGGCCAAGGTCTTTCTGGATCATTTATTTTGGATTTATTGTGGATTATATTTCAGTAAGAAATAATGAACTTGAATTTCCTAATCATACTTTTATAATAGGTTCCTAATCTTTACTAAATATTCTCATAAAATGACAACCTTCAGGGAACATCCATGAAAACTGTAACCTAAAAATTATCTTTCATATCGGGGCAACGTGTCTTTCTCTTTCCACATTCCTGTGTAAGCCCATGAAATAGGAGAGAGCCCATAAAATATTGAGGGTCAAAGAGTCTTGGTCATTTTGTGTACCTCACTTTTCAAAGAATCCTGTATTGTACTGACATTCCCCATGGGCATCTGTTAAAAGGCAAGCATGGGGCGCCTGGGTGGCTCAGTTGGTTAAGCGACTGCCTTTGGCTCAGGTCATGATCCCAGGCTCCTGGGATCGAGTCCAGCATCGGGCTCCCTGCTCGGCGGGGAGTCTGCTTCTCCCTCTGACCCTACCCCCTCTCATGCTTTCTCTATCTCATTCTCTCTCTCAAATAAATAAATAAAATATTTAAAAAATAAATAAATAAAAGGCAAGCATGGAGGTTCTCCACACTCTGTGGCTTTCTGTTTTGTGTTGGATCCACAAATTGGGTAAATGTGCTCTGTGCATTCAGTTATTCCCAAAAACCTGTCCTAAAGTGTGCGTTGAGGGAAGAAAGACATTCCAGGTTATCTTCCGATCCAAATTGTGTTCTTTGATCTAGTTTACCACTAATAAAACAGATAATCTAGCTCCACCTGTTTTAGTCAATTTGAGTCAAAACCCAGAGATGGTTAATTGGCACTCTTGAAACCCCAAAACATCGAATTATAGATAGAGATATGATTCTAATAAATAAATTTGGCCACAAATTCCTGATACATATTTATGACATGCATGCATACATACATCTATCTATGTGGGTTCCTGCTTTATTTAAAGATGGATTGAAGTTAACTATGAGCCAGAATATTGAGAATACAGAACTTTGGAGAACTTGGGTTAAGTGGGTTCTGTAGCATACACTGTTAGTCACCCACCCAATATCCATTCTCTGCTCTTACCAACAGAACCCAATTTTGTTGGAAATAGAAATATGTTTGCGTAAAAGCTTTATTTACCTGCCCATCTTGTTCTTGGCCTTCTTCCCTGAGTCACAGATGAGAGGACTGGAAATGTAGCAGAGATTTTTTATCAGTGAGGGAAAGTCCAAGAAACCTAGGACCTGATATTCTTGATGTGTTGAGCCAATGTTAGCAACTTACAACCCAGAGATCATGAGTCACATGTTCCGACTGAGCCAGCCAGGTACCCTAATGGGTTCTAATAAGAAAGAGCATTTAACCTCTGTGCTATAGTATTATTCCTGCCCATCTTGTTTGTTCCACTACCTTTGTAGGGACAAGATGAATCATTATGACAATGATTCTTTCTATGTACTATTTTTTAAAGATATTTATTTATTTATTTATTTATTTATTTATTTATTTATTTATGTGAGAGAGAGCATGCATAAGCAGGAGGAAGGGGCAGAGGAAGAGGGAGAAGCAGACTCCCACTGAGCAGGGAGCCCAGGACACAGGGATCGAGACCTGAGACAAAGGCAGATGCTTCACCGACTGAGCTACCCAGGAGCCCCTTCATTCTATGTACTATTAAAGGTTAACTTGAGTTTGGCAAGACTTCATATATGTGTCAAAGATCACATGAGCTTATAGCAGAACAAGTTGGTTGTGACAATGCATCCCCCATGCTTTAAGGAGTGAGGCACCTGTAAAAACCAGGGGTGTGCTTGATAACTGCTTGTTTAATAGTTTTCAGGGTATTGCTGCACTGATTGTTCTCAAGAGGATTTCAAAGTGGTTTGGTAGATGATGACTAATTCTATTTGCCTTAGAATAGGTACTCACTAGTGGAATTATGTGACACTTTCATGATGGCTATACCTTTCAAACATAAGCAAAATAAAATGGTACACTGAACCCTCATAGAGTTATTACCACCTTCAACGGTTATCAACTCCTGGACAAATTTGTTTCATCAGTGCTGTCACCCATCTCCCCACCCTTGCCCCCACCGTAACCCAAAATTATTTTGAAGCAAATCTGAGGTATTTTGGGGCGCCTGGGTGGCTCAGTTGGTTAAGCGACTGCCTTCGGCTCAGGTCATGATCCTGGAGTCCCGGGATCGAGTCCCACATCGGGCTTCCTGCTCAGCAGGGAGTCTGCTTCTCCCTCTGACCCTCTTCCCTCTTGTGCTTTCTATCTCTCATTCTCTCTCTCTCTCAAATAAATAAAATCTTTAAAAAAAAAAGCAAATCTGAGGTATTTCATCTACAAATGTTTCAGTATATATTTCTGAAAGATAAGGGCTGTTTTAAAAATACAACCACAGTATCATTCTCATGTAAAAAAAAAAAACTCAAATATCTGGGCAATGTTCAGTTTCTCCAGTTGCCTCATAAATGATATGTTTGCAGTGGTTAATGTTTTCTTACTTCATTTTGTTCTCCTTCTGCCTCCCACTCCCCCTGCTTGTGTTCTCTCTGTCAAATTAATAAATAAAATCTTAAGATAAAATAAAATAAATACAAGTAAAGCACTTTGAATACTATTTGGCATAAAGTGAGATGTCAGTAAAAGTTATTATGAATTCCTTTTATAAATTGGCACTCAGAAAGTAAGGATAATGAATATTAATTTTTGGAGTATTAATACTTCAATCACAGTAATAATAACTAATAATATATTACATTTTTAATAGCACCTTGCTGGTTAATAAACAATTTCATCTACTTGATATAATTTGGATGCTCATAATCCTCACTGGTAGCATGGCATATTGTGCCCATTTTTAGATGACAAGTAAACTTCAGAGAGGTTAAATACCTTTCTATAGTTTCACAGCTCATAAGTGAAAAGGACAGATCTTCCATCTGGTTTCCCATTCCAAATTTAGGAATTTTTTTCAACACTATGATTGCTGTTTGGAGAAAAATAATCTGCTATTCTAATAGATTGAGTCCAGTAAGTAACTGATGGATCCTTTTTGGTGCATATTTGGCCATGATGGAGAGTTTTTAGGAACTGTGAAATCATATGACCCTTCTCCAAAATACCCAGCCTTCCTAACATTACTGGTGAATCGTATGGTGGTTCAGCCAGCTCTCACCTTTGAATGAGCAATTTTGAATCCTGAACAGATGCTTCTAACTTTTTTTACTCTTGGAGTTGATAGCAGATCCGCTACTCTGAACTTCCTTTGGAGGACTTTGGGATGGAGGCAGGAACATTCGAACCACAATAATTCACCTCCCACTGCTCTTTGCCCCACTCCCGAAGAGTCAGGTCAGGTGAAAACATAGGAAATATTTCCAGTTATGGATGTATACAAGACATAGGCATTGCTTTTGTCTATGTCAGATTCTCTTACAAGAGCTTGTCTTATGAGGAAAGAAGAAATGGAGTAGAAAGTCTATAGAACTAAATATGAATAGAACTTATAAATTATTTAACATCAACTTCATAATGCTTTCAGCTTAAGGTTTGGGGTTGGGGACGGACTTTTCTAAAAGTCAGGCTTTCCAACTCCACTTCCCTAATGACTTGTAAGTGGTGTGAAATACATAATTACAAAATATTCTTTTTTTTTTTAAGATTTTATTTATTCATTCATGAGAGACAGAGGGATAGAGAGAGAGAGAGAGAGAGAAGCAGAGGGAGAAGCAGGCTCCCAAGGAGCAGGGAGCCTGATGTGGGACTCGGTCATGACCTGAGCCGAAGGCAGATGCTTAACCATCTGAGCCACCCAGGCGCCCCCAAAATATTCTAACATTCCAGTCAAGACCTAATTCCCTTTATTTCAGTAGTTTGCGTTTGGTTTAAGCAAATGCATGGGTTCCAAATACTCTTCAATTTGGGCAAAAGATATGATTTATAATGTAATAAACCTAAAAATCATATTAGTGAGTTCATGAATCAGAGAACCATTTTGTCCTGCCCTCACTTCCTGGTGACTGGTTTTCTCTAGGAATAGTGTTGATGAAAACCGTGATTACAGATAGGCGATGGAATAGTGAACTATGGGTACATTAAACATACCTATAATATTAACTAATGCCATGAACTCGTTTTGTCTTCTTTCTGCTGACATGGCTTGGAATTAGAAGCAGAAGATAAACGTTAATTTTCTTTTTTTTAAAGATTTTATTTATTTATTTGACAGACAGAGGGAGAGTACAAGCAGGGGGAGAACCAGGGAGAGAGAGAAGCAGGCTCCCTGCTGAGCAAGAAGCCCAATGTGGGGCTCAATCCCAGGACCCTGGGATCACGACCTGAGCCCAAGGCAGATGCTTAACCGACTGAGACACCCAGGCGCCCCCACATTAATTTTCAAATGCTGTTTAAAATTTGCCCTGAGTATGTTTTATGACTGGTATCAAACACATCCACCTTTCCATTTAGGTTGCTAATTTTTTCTTAATTTTATTTTTAGTAGTAGAATAAGAGGAAGGACAAACGGGAACTAATGAGAAACTACAACAAATGAATTTCTGCCTCCAGAGAGATGCTCAGTGTTCTCCAAAGGTATGCATCCTCCTGTTACTCCGAGGAACTAGAATATCATTTACATTGCCCTCCTTCTTTGTGCCAAAGAAGCTGCAGAAAGTCACCCAGAGGTCACTGAGACATGAGGTCGAGGTTGAAATATCCCCTCTCCAAAACTCAAGTTGGATGAATAATTAACTTATGAGTTGGAAGAATACAATTGTTAGAGAGGGAAAAATGATTTAAATGGATTTGTCTTTAATTTGCTTTCTCCCTCTTTTCTGTAACTTAGTTTACACATTCCTTCTGGAACCCCTTTGCTTCCATCTGTACCCCTCAGAAAATATTATCTTTCCTTTAAGATATCATTTAAGTATTACCTTCTCTGTGAAGCCCCTTTTAATTCTTGCTCCCATCATAATAATATTTTCTCTCTTTTATATTTCCAGAGCACTTTGTATATCTGCTATAATATTTATCTGCCAGAGTCCTGCTCCAGCAGGGGAAGGGTCCTTGAAGGAAAGGACAGCGTCGGCGAGTGAGGAGACATGGACACAGGATCAGGTTGTAAGCATCTCCTCCCGATAGCCTCGGAGCGACTTTATTTATAGCTTACAATGTGTGCACCCTATCTTATCAAAGTACTTATTCCATTTCTATATGTTTTCGTCTCTTGTCCTTGCTCCATAGACACCACGGAGGATCACTCCTCTTAATCCTTTCCCAGAGGCTGTCAGATGATGCCCGCACCCTTTTTCCCTTAATCTTATACCATTTGTTCATGTCCTCATTATCAACTCCAGTATAAGGAATGGGAGGAGTAGGGGTAAGGAAATTATCCTATTCCAGGGCTTGCCTCAAGGGGCATACCAGAGGTGGCCTCCTGTTTGTATGCAACATAGGGAGGTCCCTGTACTGTGGGAACGACAATGAGATTTTCCTTTCCTAGAATCCTGATGTTTCAGAGGTGCCTGAGGAATCTCATCAATAGGAATTTTTACTGCGCCTGGATCCAACAGCTCCCTTACAGATTGCAGGACATTGGGTATTTTTACTTCTTGGCCCATCGTCGGCCTTTTTGGAATCAGTTTCATTATGATTGCTTGCATAGGCATAACTAAATTTATAAATCATTTTATCATGAAACCCCAGAAAAAACCCCATGATTATAAAGATTGCTGCAAATAAAATGAGAGGAAGTAGCAGGAGCCAGCTGTGGAGTCTCCTGATTTTCAGGATTGTCCCTCATACTTGGACTTTGTCAAATAGCATGAGTAGCTTGGCTTGCGCCATTTATCAAAACCTACCTTGAGGGGCGCCTGGGTAGCTCAGTCAATTGGGCACCAGACTCTTGGTTTGCGCTCAGGTCATGATGTTAGGCTTATGGGATTCAGCCCCTATGGGGCTCCTCTCTCAGTGGGGATTCTGCTTCTTTCCCTCTCCCCCGCTCCCCATGTGCATGTGCTCTCTTTCTCATAAATAAATAAATCTTTAACAAAACAAAACCTACTTTGATTTCACCATTTGTAAATTAATGTGTATATATGTGTCTGACTTCATCATTATCATGGTTCTTGGTGTCCATCACAGCCTAATACTATATTCTGCACATACGTGAAACTCAGTAAATGCATATTAAATTAAAATGATTGCTAATTGTATCTTCTTGGATAGTCCAAAGCTTTGGAAGTCTGGAAGCTCTTAGAGAAATGGGAATTTCGGAAAAGGAAGGGAAAGGAAGACCCATGGATTAGCTACAGTGAAGTACAGAAGGTTTGTGAAGAGAGAAAAATAAACTCTATTACTTGCTCTGCATTTGGTTCTTTCTTCTCTCTCTCTTTACAATGTAAAGGGTGCCCCCCACTTCTTTCTTTGGCCAAATCCTGCATCTTTGCTCTAGATCACATTCTCTTCCACCTCTTCAGGGTCTTAAATCCATCAGTTACCCCCACTGGCTGCTTCAACATCTTCCCCACTAATAAACCACATATTAGTAACTAAGGGTGTTTCTAACTTAGGGCTGCATTTTATTCCATTGAGAGAAGGAATCTTAATCTAACCTTTCCCCTAATGGTGTTTATAGTTTCCAATCTTTTGCTATTACAAACAAGGTCTTCTCAAATAACTTTATCCTTTATTATTTTGTTCTTTTACATGTGCCAGTGTTCTTGAAGGATAAATTCTTAGAAGTGAATTTCTGAATCAAAATGTTGGAAGATCTCCACCAATTTACACATTTTCCAGCAATGTATGAGAATGTCTAGTTCCTTACACTGTTGCTAATATGTGGTATTATCGTACTTTTCAAAATATTGGTGATAGATTAAAAATATGTCATAGTTTTAGTTACCATTTATGAGAGAGGTCAAATTGTTATTGTAAGAGCTATTTGTTTTTTGTTTTTTTGTTTTTAAGATTTTATTTATTTATTTATTTGACAGAGAGAGACACAGCGAGAGCAGGAACACAAGCAGGGGGAGTGGGAGAGGGAGAAGCAGGCTTCCCGCGGAGCAGGGAGCCCAATGTGGGGCTCGATCCTGGGATCATGACCTGAGCCGAAGGCAGACGCTTAACGACTGAGCCACCCAGGTGCCTCTGTAAGAGCTATTTGTATTGTTGTAAATGTATGTGTGAACTGTATATCCATGTCTTTTGATCACTTTCCTCACTGTGCTTTTGGTTTCTTAAATTCTAGTATATATTAGGGTCTCTTTCTAGTTCTCTAGTCTGTTTTAGTGATCTGAAAAAATTTTGCACCAATAACTGTTTAAACAGCAACATAATTCACTTTTCCAATTCTGATAATACAACATCTTCCCTCTTTGAAAAATATTTTTGACTGTTCTTTTCTGTTTCTTTTTGTAGATAACTTTTAGAATTCCTTTATTGATTTCTAAAGAAATTCTACTTGGATTTTAACTGGGATTTCATTAAAACTATAAATTAATTTGGAAACAGTTTATAACATTCATTTTTTTGCTATGCTGAAACATGTTTCTTGTTTATTCAAGTCTTTTTTTTTTTCTATTTTCTTAGGAAGTTTTACAATTTTTTTCCCACAAAATCATTCCGTTTAGTACTTATTTTCTCAGTATAGCTGAAGACCTATACAGGTTGACCTTTGAACAAGGGAGAGCAGGGCTTAGGGGCACCAAGCCCCCAAGAAGTCAAAAATCCAAATAAAACTTTTGACTCCCCCAAATTTAACTACTAGGGGTGCCTAGGTGGCTCAGTCAGTTAAGCGCATGACTCTTTTTTTTTTTTTTAAAGATTTTATTTATTTGACAGAGAGAGAGACAGCGAGAGAGGGAACACAAGCAGGGGGAGCGGGAGAGGGAGAAGCAGGCTTACTGCGGAGCAGGGAGCCCGATGCGGGGCTCGATCCCAGGACCCTGGGATCGTGACCTGAGCCGAAGGCAGACGCTCAACAACTGAGCATGACTCTTGATCTCAGCTCAGATTCTGGTCTCAGGGTTGTGAGTTCAAACCCCATGTTGGGCTCCATGTTGGGCTCCATATTGGGCTCCATGCTGGACATGAAGACTACTTAAAACAAAACAAAACAAAACAAAACAAAATAAAATCTTAACTACTAATAGCATACTGTTGAGTGGTAGCCTTACCAATAACACAAAGCCGATTGACACATATTTTGTATTTTATATATATTATCTACTGTATTCTTACAATAAAGTAAGCTAGAGAAAAGAAAATGTTTTTAAGAAAATCATAAAGAAGAGAAAATATATTTACATACTGTTCTGTAGAAACTTGGCATGTAAGTGGAGTTCAAATGTAAGTGCAGTTCAAATCTGTATTCAAGTATCAACTATAAATAATTTTTTAATTAAGGATTTTATTTATTTATTTGACAGAGAGAGACACAGCGAGAGAGAGAACACAAGCAGGGGGAGCAGGAGAGGGAAAAGCAGGCTTCCAGCCGAGCAGGGAGCCGGATGTGGGGCTCGATCCCAGGACCCTGGGATCATGACCTGGCCCGAAGGCAGCCGCTTAACAACTGAGCCACCCAGGAGCCCCAATAATTTTTTAAAACAAAAGAGAATTTTACTTTCTTCTTAATTTAATTCCTGGCTGAAACCAAAGATGAAATAGAAGACAAGGACTATGCAGAAAGGAAGATCAGGCTCTTGGCAATAATTTTTTTCTCAGCCCACCATTCTGTTTTTTTCTTTTTAAAGATTTCATTTATTTACTTGAGAGAGAGAGAGAGAGCATACGAGCAGGGGGAGGAGCAGAATGAGAGGGAGAAGCCGACTCCCCACTGACCTGAGCCAAAGGCAGATGCTTAACTGACTGAGCCACCCAGGCACCCCTTTTTTTCTTAAGATTTTATTTATTTGAGAGAGAGAGCGCAAGCACAAGCAGGGGGAGCAGCAGAGGAAGAGGGAGAAGCAGGCTCCCCATAGAGCAGGGAGCCCAACGTGGGGCTTAATCCCAGGACCCCGGGATCATGACCTGAGCGGAAGGCAGACGCTTAACCAACTGAGCCACCCAGGTGCCCCTCAATCCACCATTCCTAAGTGTTAGGAATGTATGTATAATTTTCTGTAAACATACATACACAAAAGTACACAAACCATATGTGAGCCAGACGTAATCAAGAGATCATTAACAGCAAGTTGGCAACCTCTACTTCCTTCCAGTCACTATTCTGTCCCAATGGGTAATCACTATCTTGATTTCCAGTAGTATAGCTTATGTTTGCCTGTTTCTGAGAGTGACATACCACTTTTGTTTTTAACACTTTGGGCATTTCTACTTATCTGATAATAAGGAAATGCATCTCTGGAGGGCCTCCCCCCCCAGGAGGTGTCATTTGTTGCTTACCTTCTGTAGGCAAAAAGCCCAATGATTGGTGTTATGAGAAATTAGGGAAAATAGAAGTGAGCTTGAATCTAGCCTTCCTGCTATTGCTAAATATTTGAACTATTAGCTCAATTTTCTTATCTTTTTATGCAGAGTGACTTTTCCTGTCATTTCATTGCAAAGATACCATTTATCTTTCCAGTAGCTAGAATATGAAAAATGAATAAAAAGAAAATAAGAGTATAAAGATAACTGTCTTAAATTAACTATTCCCATGCCTTCCTCTGCCTTTCATTTGCTGACATTTCTTAATATTTTCACACGTTTCTTTGATACATTTTGAGATAATGGCAAAATTCACACATTTACAGTTTAAATACCTTAAGCTGACTTGTTTAACTTTAATACCTTTCTGTTTAACCCCTATTAGAATGTCTAAAAAAAAAAAAGGAATACCAAATGCTGTGAGGAGGCAGAGTGACAGGAACTCCCATAAATTCCTGGTAGGAATGCACATGTACAGACACTTTGGGAAATGCTTTGTCAGTTTCTTATACAGTTAAACATACACCCACCATATTACCCAGCAATTCCACTCTTAGGTATTTTCCCAAAAGAAATGAAAACTTATGTTTGCACAGAAACCTATGTTCAAAGATTTATTTATTTATGAGAGAGGAGAGGAGAAGAAAGAATCCTAAGCAGACTCCCTGCTGAGTGTGGAGCCCATTGCCACAGGGCTTGATCTCACCACCCTAAGATCATGAACTGAGCTGAAGTCAAGAGTCGGATGCTCAACCGACTGAGCCACCCAGGTGCCCCACAACAACCTGTATTCAAATGTTTATAGTAGCTTTATTCATTACCACCAATAATTGAAAACAGCCCAGATATCCTTCAACTAATGAATAGATAAAGAGTGGTATATCTATATGATGGAATACTACTCAGATAAAAAGGAATGAATTCCTAAATTAGAAACTATAGACAAATCGGATTTTTAAAGATTTATTTATTTATTTGAGAGAGAGAGAAAGTGAGCATGAGTGGGGCAAGGGGCAGAACGAGAGGGAGAGAGAATTTCAAGCAGATTCCATGCTGAGCATGGAGCCCAACATGGGGCTCGATCCCACGATTCTGAGATCGTGACCTGAGCCTAAACCAAGAGTTGGACACTTAACCAACTGAGCCACCCAGGTGCCCCAGAAACTATGGATGAATCTTAAATGCATTTTATTAAGAGAAAGAAGCTAGATCCAAAAGGTTTACGCAGTGCATGATCTCACTTATATAATACTCTGGAAAAGACAAGACTATAGTGAGGAAAACAGAGGTTGCCAGGGTCTGTGGGGGCGGAAGGAATGGTTTTCTACAAGTATTTATCAAGGTGGAATTAAGCAGGTGATGGAGAGATCACATATAGAACTGTGGTGGTGGACACACAAATCGGTGTATTTGTTAAAGCCCATAGAGCTGTTTGCCACAAAGAGTAAACTTCATATAAATTTTACAAATCTACCAGGATGTGGAGAGAAGGATAAAATGCACATGGTGACAAATTTAACTGTATTACAAATGAGTCACATAACCACACTGAAAGGAGTTAACTGAAAGTGTTTTGAATGGATATTGTAACACTTGTCTTTTTATAAAGACAAAAAGAGCATTTTATAAAAAAATTTACTCTAGTCAGTAAACTTGTCACAGGGTACAGTTTAGGAATTCTGAAACTGCTTTATTTATAATCTATTTGTATGGTTCAACAAATAAGTAAATATATTATAGATAATCAGAGACATGTATTTCACTGGGAGAAAGGAGTTACAAATAAGGACAGAGGGGGAAGCTAGAATTAAATCTGTGTTGCTAAATTGGAGTCAGAGGTATCAATACGGACTCTTATTTATTTACAGATGATAGATACATTTATATGTACATGTGTACACATTATATATTAATTTTTTCCTAACTCCATTGAGAGGGGCTACGAGCAGTGGGGCCCCAGTGCAACAAGCATATCTATCACCTACGTCTTGGTTTTAAAATGCTATTCTTTTTTTTTTTTAAGATTTTATTCATTTATTTGACAGAGAGAGAGAGCACAGAAGCAGGGGGAGTGGGAGAGGGAGAAGCAGGCTCCCTGCTGAGCAGGGAGCCAGACGTGAGGCTCAATCCCAGGACCCCGGGGATCATGATCTGAGCCGAAGGCAGACGCTTAACCAACGGAGCCACCCAGGCGCCCTTTAAATACTATTTTTTAAAGAAAAGAACCAGGGCTCCTTGGAGAATTAATTGATTCCAGGGCTGGAATAATGAAAATACAAGATGAGCCTAGAGCATCTTGTGCTACCAGAGTGCTTAAAAACAAAGGCATATCAAAGAGACAAATCAACCAGAGAAAAATCCCAAGCTGAAACAACTAAAATAACAAAATAACCATAGTATTGAATTGTAACCCAAAGAATTAGAATACCATCAATTCTTGGTGACTATGAATAAAGCTACCATAAACATAAACAGATAAAGCAGTTTCAGATTTTTGTATGAACACATTTTGGGAAAATTGCCTAGCAGTGGTAAACAAATACCCATGAGTCTATACTGATATCAGTAAATTAATAAATAAAGAAATGGAGTTGGGGGAGAGAGAAGTGACAACCCTGTCTTTCAGAAAAATTTCAGTTTTAAATATAGAAGGAATATGGGGAATAGAAAGTAATTGCTGCAGGCAAGATCCACCAAAGAGTGAAAAGAAGTTAAAACAAAAACAAGATATTTGCATAGTTTCCAAGTATCTCCCCAGCACCTTAGCCAAGGGATCCAAGTTAATGTGACCATAGAGATCAATATGTACTTTTCCCCCTACCCTGAACCCAGTGTGTTGATAGGGCTCAAATGCACCACCTGGAGATCAAGAGTCACATGCTCTATGGACTGAGCCAGCCAGGCACCCACCAATGTGTTTTTGATAGAGAAAGCTACATTAGTACAAACACGTCAGTGGTATGTAATAGTAAACATCTTTTCATAGCTACTTCTTACATTTCTAGAGTTCTTTCTAGCTCACAAAGCACTTTCACATACATATTATCTCTTGAATCCTTGTACCAACTCTGAGCATTCTGCATTTTATAGATAAATGATTTGCTTCAGATCAAATGGTGAATTGATAGCAGAGACAAGAATCTAGTGCAAATCTGTGAATTCAAGTCCAAATATCTTTCTCAAGAAATGATTTTAAAATACTAGGAACCATAATTCGTGATTATAAGTGGCTCTAAGTAAATATAGAGAATAACAGGCATTTTTAAATTTATATATTCAAGAATATATATCATGAAAATGTATATAATAGATAATAGATATATCTATATCATGTTTCTCAAAGGGTTCCTTTAACTCTGGTAAGATAACCTAGAGGTTTCAAAGGCCATACTGAAACACCTCTGTATGGCATTAGGAGAAATATACTGTATTCAGAGTCCAGGAATTAAGTACTTTGCATGCTTCATTGTGAGCTTGGAAAAAATAGAGAAAAAATTCTAAAATGCTTGTGTCTGCTCGTAGGTAAAGTAAAGCAGATAAAGTGGCTATTTAAAATTTATAGGCGCTGGGGACACCTGGCTGGCTCAGTCAGAAGAGCATGTGACTCTTGATCTCAGGGTCTTGAGTTCGAGCCCCATGTTGGATGTAGAGATTACATAACAATAAGTAAATAAATAAACTTAAAAAAAAAAAGACCTGGCTATAAACTTTACAGGCACCAATTAATAGGTTGACAGTACAAAACAGAATAATGCTTTTTTTTTAAATTTTATTTATTTATTTGAGAGAGAGAGAGGATGAGAGATAGAGAGCACGAGAGGGAAGAGGGTCAGAGGGAGAAGCAGACTCCCTGCTGAGCAGGGAGCCCGATGTGGGACTCGATCCCGGCAGTCCAGGATCATGACCTGAGCCGAAGGGCAGTCGCTTAACCAACTGAGCCACCCAGGCGCCCTGCTCTTTTGTGATCATTCACATCTATAAATATACGGCTAGCCTGTCTGTTGATACCCAGCTGGTATTGAGTCCTTAGTAATTATAATCAACAATAACCCTGAAGTACAAATGAGGTAGATATGATTACTGTACTGTTTGCAAAATTTGGCTACCAATATCTAACTCATTGTGGGGAAGAAGATAACCCTTTCTAGAAAGCACAAAATATACAATGTCCAGTAATAAATTAATGCTGAGTCATGATCATAACTGAAAGTGAAATCTTCATTTGATCCAAAATGTTTTTCATATATAAGATTTTATTTATTTATTCATCAGAGAGAGCGCGTGCGCACAAGCATGGGGAGTGGCAGGCAGAGGGAGAAGCAGGCTCCCCCCTGAGCAGGAAGCCCGATGCGGGACTCGATCCCAGGACCCTGGAATCATGACCTGCGGTGAAGGCAGATGCTAAGACTGAGTCACCCAGGAGTCTCTATTTGATCCAAATTATTTAAATTGTTTAAAAGAGATATTCAGAGAGGTAAATTATTCTTGTCAAATTCTTGTTTTTCACTATTTTCAAAATAATTTCCACATTTAGGTGGTTGAAGGATAGAGCGAGAAAAAGTATTACTTAGTTACAGTATAGCACAGTAGAATAATTCACAGCTTAAAAATGCATATGATGAAAGCAGAAAACATCATTTTTATCATCATAAAGCCCATGAATATGTAAATATCAGCCTCTTTGTTTAGAGATAAAATTTAAAAGCAAAACAATAAAATCAATTATATGCAATGATTCTTACTGCCTTGGATATCATTGCTGGTGTCTGTTTTGTATTGTAGGAGAAGGAATATCAGCTTATATTCTATGTCTTAGCTTGTTTTCAGAAAAGGTTAGGTCCAAAATACTGTCTTTTAAGTGAGAACTGGAGTTGAAATAGCCCATTTCCTACGTATTCTTTATCACCTGACCTTGCAAATTGTCCTCATTGACTCCAAATTAGGTTCTAAAAAGTTGCGTGCTTACCTTGTGATCAGGGTTTTGTTAGGTTCAGAGCAACTGTGAAATTTTACAAATTACCATTTTGACTGTAAAATTAGAAGGGGAAACAAGCTGCTCTAACATATTCTGAGGTGGAGAGTGGTTGCAAAAATCTCTCCTCTCCCCACTCTTGATTTGCATGTAAGATCTACTATGCCATCAGGTTCAGGACCTGGTTCAAGTATTATTAAGTATCATTAATTAATAATAAACCTAATATGAGGCAGACACTGTGCTGGCCGCCGGGGTATAAAATGGAGAGCAAAGGGGGCGCCTGGGTGGCTCAGTCGTTGGGCGTCTGCCTTCGGCTCCGGTCGTGATCCCGGGGTCCTGGGATCGAGCCCCATATCGGGCTCCCTGCTCCGGGGGAAGCCTGCTTCTCCCTCTCCCACTCCCCCTGCTTGTGTTCCCTCTCTCGCTGTGTCTCTCTCTGTCAAATAAATAAAATCTTTAAAAAAAAAAAATGGAGAGCAAAGAGGGTATGTTTCCTGTCTTCACTGTATTTATAGACTGCTGGGGGAGAGCCGGTAAGAAGCTATTACAACTAAGCGTGACAACTGCCTTAGACAACCGCGACTTATTTAACTTTCAGTAACTTCTAGAATTCCAGTCTTTCAAACTGTAGGTTGCAACCCATTAGTGAGTCTTAAAAGTGCATTGTTAGAGTAATTTTTAAAAAGTAATTTAAAAAATCAATGCACAAAAGCAGAGAGAATGATACAGCGAGCCCTGTACCCCCATACCCCAGATTTAAGAATGAATAAGATTTTCATTTTAAAAATGAAAATGGGAAGGGTGCCTGGATGGCTCAGCCGGTAAGGCATGTGACTCTTGATCTCAGGGTCATGAGTTCAAGCCCCACGTTGGGCGTGGAGCCTACTTAAAAAAAATTAAAAAGGAAAAGAATAGGAAAATGGGATAGTTAAAAGAATAAAATAGACCAGACTAGACTAGGATGGGCTACAAAATACAAGAGTGCATTACACTATGAATATTGCACATAGTAGGAGAAAGCATTGTTCCATAAAACTTGTGTGTATTTACTGAATTTAAGATATTAAAAAATGTAAAGGACTCGGTCAAAAATGAAAGCCGCAGTATCCATTTGTATTCCTATTGTGAATACAATGCTCTGTAAGAAGGGCTCTGCATGAATGTTTGGTGATGACAATAGCAACAGAAACATGAGGAGCTAGCAAGAAGAAAATTACATATACATAAAGTTAACTTTTTAAAACAGGGAGCTGGCTTACACGGTAGTATTTTCATGCTTATACCGCTATTACTCAACTAATGTTGCCTAAGAACCTACTCTGTTTCAGGCAATATGCTAAGTGCGTGGGATGTAGAAATAATTAAAACACAGCCTTTCTTTCTCAGAGCTTGCTATTGTTTGGAGACACAGCTGGAGAGAATAGTCTATCTTCCATGTAAAAGAATCAACACTTGAAAATGCTCATCTCATTATAACTTAAACACACACACAAGCACATGCCTGTATAGCTGTCTTTAATTTTTGTTTTATACTAATGAGATTATACCATATATATGAATCAACAGATTGTTTTTTCATTAAATAATGTATCAGAAATACCTTTAAAAATAAGTACACATAGGGACCCCTGGGTGGCTCAGTTGGTTAAGCGTCTGCCTTCAGCTCAGGTCATGTTCCCGGGGTCCTGGGATCGAGCCCCACATCGGGTTCCCTGCTCAGTGGGGAGCCTGCTTCTCCCTCTGCCTGCCACTCCCCCTGCTTGTGCTCTCTCTCTCTCTCTCTGACAAGTAAATAAAATCTTAAAAAAAAAAACACATAGTGTTATCTCATTCTTTTTAATGGTTATATAAGTGTGAATATCATAATTTACTCGTTTCTCACTAAACAGGTTGTTATCCTAAATGTCTGACCTATGACAAACTTACATCTTTATACACCCTTGCTGGCTGTTCTATAGGATAGATTCTTCAAAATGGGATTTCTAGATGTTTGCTCTTGTCTTTTAATGCTGTCAAAATTTTTTGCATTCCAAAAAGTTGCTCATTTACATAACTTACCCACCATTGAATAACTATTTCCCCATCCTATCATCAACACTATATATTATTAGTTCTGTATGTTATTAAACTTGTAATCTCATGCTCACGGATCTCTCTTTTTAAATTTCGCATTTCCTAAACTGCTAGAGAGATTGTCCACCTTTTTATAAATTCATTGGCTATTTTTTTTTGAAGTGAAGTGAAAGTTTATTAAGTGAAGGTAAGAACAGAAAGAAAAAAAGCTCTCTCAAGTGAGAGGGGTCCTGAATGGGTTGCTGTATTGGCTATTATTCTGTGAGTGTCTTTTGTATATCCTTGCCCGTTTTTCTATCAGGTGTTTCATTACCAATTTTTAAGAGCTCTTAGCTTTGGGGGATACTAACCTACTGTATATTGCAAATGGTTTTCTCTGTCATTTTTATTCTAATTTTGTTCATGGTGGTTTTGTAGAACTGAAGTTTCCTTGTTTATGTAATCACATCTGTCACTTCTTTCTATGTGGGTTCTCATTTTTATATTTTGCTTCAGATGCACCTCTCCACTCTAAAATTATACAAATAACCTCCCATGTTTTCATCTAGTGCTTTTATGGAGGAAAAAAGTGTTTCTTTCTTTAACCTAGCTGGAATGAATGAATTTTTGTATGTAGAAGGAGGTAAGCGCTACCTCCCCCATTCTAGCACTGACCAATGGGTAGACAGTTTTCTTGATGCAATTTGTTTAAAATTTAGAAGATAACTCTGAAAGGCAGGATCAGCCCCACATGAACCATACAGACTGAAAGTAATTATTACTATTGAATCAGAATATATGCTGTACAAAGAAAGCTCTGATGTTATCAGTGCTATCATCCTAGACACAGTTATAAGGAAGTCTACAAGTATATTAGGAACTCTCCAAAAAGTGGTATTTTTGATAAACAATTTTGTATTAATATGCTTTTTTGTACATGGTTCTCTTAATGTGATACCTGGGCGAAAATATACATATTTTATAAACAGGTGGAAATAGTAAAAAAAAAAAGGGGGTGTAAGAGGTTGAATGGTAGAGAAGCTACCACTCTGGGCTGGCTAGCGCAACAACCATTGCCAATCCCCTTTCCTTTGCTTGCCCACATGACACCTGGGAAAGTTGACATGCTTGATTTCCCAGCCTCCTTCTCAACGACAGTGGCCATGTGACACAGTTCCAGCCAATGGATAGATAAGTGCAAGTCTTCTATCAGATATGTCTGGCCTCACTCTTCCCCCTTTTCCTTCTCTGAACACAAACGCCCCAGACAACCTGTGTCTAGGAGATAACTAGCCACCCTGCTAAGTGGAGTGGAAACAGAAAAAGCCTGAGTCTTTGATGACACTGGAAACCCCTACCCCCATCCTGACCTGCCTGGAGATTTTTTATTATGCAAAATAATTAAATGTCATAATTCCTAAGTCATGCTTAGACAGGTTTCCTGAGCTGAAAGTATGTGTAATTGGTACAAGTGATGTGAACCCTATTTTCTGGGAACAGTGAAACAAAACATTTTAATATTTCTTACTAATGCATTCATGAAATTAGCATAAATTAATTTCTAGGGATTACTTTTTTATAAAGACAAAGAAACAATTTAAAATGATAGAATTTATTTTAATATATTGATATATATGTATGCACATATACTATTTAAAAAATTAGCATGTAAACTATAATCGTTATAAAACATAAATTGGCCGTAATTTATTATTATCAGAATAAAAGAGCATGTATAGACCTCAGTCTAACATTGTCGATTTGCCTTTTAAAGTCAGAATACGTAAAAGATTTAGCGCATTGTTATTTTATCTTATTTCAGTTTTCACATTATCATCATTAGGTATAAATACCCTTAGGAATGTACCAACTTATAACTTACATTCAAATAACCAAAATCTCTTAACAGTTATTAAAGTACCATTAAGTCACCTAAAATGAATAATCTAAAAAAATACCAGCCTAAATTAAAACCCTGAGGAATTAAAATCTTTTTTACACAATAGTTTTGGTTAAGTGCAATTCCATGTTTGACTACTTTATTTAAGGTCATACTTGGTAAGGCATAGTAAAAATAAAATCTACATAAGTTACAATTTAAATCTATATTTCATTTCTTGCTACAAAGTTGTTTTGTTTCCCCAAAAAAGTAGTTTTTGCATGTCATTCTGGACCTCTTCACCACCTGCTGGCTTATCTGCTTTATATACAATAATTTGTGCACTAAGCTGAGCTGCCTTTATATGGTGGTTCAGACAAAATGCACCTAAAGAGCTACATGCTTGAGAGTTCATGTCCATGCTCAACCATGGCCTGCACAAACTGCTTGAAGACTCGATCCATGTAAGTGGACTGCCTTGGCCAGATTCCCTCCAGAAAACCAATGTGGCCTCCATAAGAAGTAAGGACCAAAGCAACATTAGGGTTTTGCCTGGCAGTTTCAATGGGAATAGCTTGGGGGGAAAAAAAGATGAGGGAAGAGGGGAAGTAAGAGAAGGAAAGGAGAAAGAAAAATACATAATTATTACTGGTTTCTATTAGGAAAAGTACATGCTTTTATTATTTCTAATCATTATAAACTGAAACACTGTTACATAAATAAATATTTGTAATAAGTATGGCTAATGGAATAAGTCTAATTCATATCAACCATTTATATTCAGTTATGTACCAAACCACCATTTTTGGAAGAATCAATCCAAGTGTTTACTTATAACATAAAAGTCTTGTTTTGATAAAATAAAGTAAGGTAATTCAAGGAATGGTGAATACTTATATTATGCTATAAGATCCCCACTTAGGTATTACACCAGGAAAACAACAACTAATCTTATCATCTTTGTGAGAATTATAAATTCATTATGTATGACTTTGGTTAATTTTATATGAAGTTAGATTCCTGAGGGGCCAGTTGTTGGCCATATTAAGGACTCAAAATTATACAATAATTTATATAGTAACAACATATATAGATAGCAAAAAAGAGTGGAATGAAATACTCCCAAGTGGTAATAGTGTTTATATTTGGGTGGTTAAACACTAGTGATTATTTTTTCTTTTTCTTCTTTGTCTTTTTTTTTTTTCGAGTTCGTGATCTGAAATTTTTTTTAAAAGACTTTTATTTATTTATTTGACAGAGAGAGAGCGAGAGAGAGTACAAGTAAGGGGAATGGCAGAGGGAGAGGGAGAAGCAGACTCCCTGCTGAGCAGGGAGCCCGATGTGGGGCTCGATCCCAGGACCCTGAGATCATGACCTGAGCTGAAGGCAGATGCTTAACCCACTGAGCCACCCAGGTGCTCCTTCATTGTCTGACTTTCTATTTATAGCCAGGAGAAATAAAAATTTTATTTTGAAAATACAGCTGCTATATTTAAATGACTCTGTAGTAATGACAATCTTTTCCTATACTCTACAAAACCTATCCTGAGTAAAAACTTCACTCTAAAGGATGTGAACTGAAGTTGTTTTATTTTTATTTTTTCTCCCACGCTTAGAGTTTACAATGAAAATGTTTTGATTTAAGAGCTATAATGAATCACAACCTGGCATGAGAAGTGTTTTAATTTCAGATACTGCTAAATCTTATCTCCTTAATTAAGGTAATGTGGTTGTTGCAGTATTTAGACTTTCATATCTTGGACGGAGTCTTAAGGGTAAATGAGCTAATTAAAGGTAACATCTCCCTACCACATACCCTTCTAATGAAGGAAAGGAAGCTGACACACTCTAGAACTGAGACCCTTATAAGATAGAGATGCTGCTGTGCCCAAATTGCCTGTTCAGATGATGCGCTCAGTTTGACCCCTTCACAATGCTCCCTGAAGAATAAACTTCAAGATCCTAAATTAAGGCCCAGCAAGCCAAGCCCTTGCTTGGGTCCTGAACTCACATCCTTAGCCAGCCCCACCTAAAGAAGAGTATCTCCTATCTTGGGATAAGGTGTGTGAGCTCAAGGGGAGGGGCAGGTGAAATGACATTTTATTTTTGCTTTTCCTTTTTCACCTTACATTAAAGGCTTTGATTTAGAATGCTTCATTTGCCTCTGACGGAATTATTATGAGTCCCAATTTCACACTCTGGATATACTCAGGAATTTCTAACACTGATAGTTACAGACCTATCAGAAGGACAAAAGCTGTGCCACGTTGAGTCACTTGAAAGGGGCTGGCTGCTTATGCTCTCAGAATGCAGACAATTGCCTACTATTTCAATGTGGCAAGACCGTCTTAAGGACTTGGGAAAGAATAGGGAACAATGAATTTAAATTTCAACCAAGTGGGGTAGGTTAACATGCTGAGAAATTTTGGTTGGTAAAAGAAGGGTCTGTGAAATATTAAAAAAGGAGAAGCACTACACTTTCCTAATCCAATGAAAGTAGGCTAAATAACCACCATGTAATTCAACTAATACTAAAGTTCACAGTTTCATTTCTTGCTTTGTGGTGAAAGGCCAAAAAGTTCCAGTAATCTAAAATTACTTGTGATTTTTTTTAAAAGATTTTTTTTATTTATTTGAGAGAGAGAGAATGAGAGAAAGCACGAGAGGGAAGAGGGTCAGAGGGAGAAGCCGACTCCCTGCCGAGCAGGGAGCCCGATGTGGGACTCGATCCCGGGACTCCAGGATCATGACCTGAGCCGAAGGCAGTCGCTTAACCAACTGAGCCACCCAGGTGCCCTAAAATTACTTGTGATTAATCATAAATCACACAATAAAATGATAGGTGATTTTTATTTTTATATACTTTGGGGACTTTCTGAAATATTGACAATACCTATATGTTGTGTTTGTAGTCAGATTACCTTTTTTTTTTTTTTTTTTTAATGAAGTACTCCGGGGAAATGTTTTTAAACTATTTAGGGGGGGAAATGAGAAAAAAAATTATAAAAAGCTTTTTGGAGGCGCCTGGGTGGCTCAGTTGGTTGAGGCTGAGTGTCTGCCTTCAGCTCAGGTCGTGATCTCAGGGTCCTGAGATCAAGCCCTGCATTGGGGGTTGGGCTCCCTGCTCAGTGGGGAGCATGCTTCTCCCTCTCCCTCTGCTGCTTCCCCTGCTTGTGCTCTTTCTGGCACGCACTCTCTCTCAGATAAATAAATAAATAAAATCTTAAAAAAAAAAAGCTTTGTGAAATTTCATTAGAAAAAGAATTAGAGGTCAAGTCTGGTGTTCTTATGATGACTTCTAATCGTCTTATATTGCTTCAATGTATGAACATATGCATATATATTTTTGCTACCAAATTCCCTATTTCTTAAATTAAGAGAGCAAGGAAGTTAATTTGGGCATAATTTTCTTTTATACAGTATCCAGGGGAAAGCAAATACTGTTTCCCTTCAAATGTGACCGAATGTGCTACACTCATTGAGATATTCAAGGACATCATGTTTATAAAATCTCAAGTTCTCTTCCAGGTTAAAAGGGGAGAAAATTCCAAAGCCTTCTGCTTAAGAATCTGAGGAAGAAAAAGCAAGTGATGACAATGAACTTGTGAGGCAAAGATATTGTAACATAATCTGTCCAAAGAACAGTGTATTTGATTAAGAAGAAAAGGTTATAAAAAATTAGAACAAGCAAAATATTCAGTCATAATGCACTCGAAGCCTCTCACAATGAACTAGATAAGGGTCTGTGAAAGCATTTAAAGTGACCTCACACATTTAGATACTAAATTATCTAGCTATTTTATTCTATTGCAGTGGAAAACATTTTATATGACATTTGATTTCTCATTACTGTATTTTCTTTAAAAAAAAAAAACCAGTATTTTAAAGATTTTATTTATTTATTTGACAGAGAGAGACACAGCGAGAGAGGGAACACAAGCAGGGGGAGTGGGAGAGGGAGAAGCAGGCTTCCCCGCGGAGCAGGGAGCAGGATGCGGGGCTGGATCCCAGGACCCGGAGATCATGACCTGAGCCGAAGGCAGACGCTTAATGACTGAGCCGCCCAGGTGCCCCCCAAACCCAGTATTTTAAAACAGCCAATTTGGGGCGCCTGGGTGGCTCAGTCAGTTAAGCGTCTGCCTTTGGCACAGGTCATGATCCCAGGGTCCTGGGTTCCAGCCCCGCATCGGGCTCCCTGCTCCGCGGGAAGCCTGCTTCTCCCTCTCCCACTCCCCCTGCTTGTGTTCCCTCTCTCGCTGTGTCTCTCTCAAATAAATAAAATCTTAAAAAAAAATAAAAATAAAACAGTCAATTCATGTCAAAATGTATAGAAATATGTGAATTTTACCATGACTTGGTGAGAAAACATCATCCACAGAATTCAGACACAATACTGGAATTCCCACTGATTTCAGTCTACGATTGGGGCTGGCATCAGTATAATAATCATCAATAGTTTGGTATCCAAACATGACTGAAGTGAATCGCTTATCAAACTCTCTGATGGATTTAGCCTGAAACATAAAAAACAGATTATCTCTCTTCTTGGAATCTGAAATCAAAATATTACATAAAGTTTCTCTCCTACCTTCATGACATGGTCCATGTCGATTTGTTTCACAAACATATGCCGGTGCCTGCAGCAAAAATAATTTCAAAGGTAAAAAATTAAGGTTATTGCTATCTCCATCATACCTAAAGTACATAATAAATAACCAAACAGTCTAATACAGGGCACAAAGTGGATACTCAATAAAAATTTACTTAATCAGACTCAGCAGAAGTACACTGATATTTATCCTGAAGACATTTTTGAAAAGTACTTTTATTTTTTAGAGAAAGAGTGGGGTGGAGGGGCAGAGGGAGAGAGAATCTTAAGCAGGTTCCACACCCAGCATGGAGCCTGACATGGGGCTCAATCTTACATCCCTGAGATCCTGACCGGGGCCAAAATCAAGAGTTGGACGTTCAACCAACTGAGCCACCCAGGCACCCCAAGGGTACTTTTTTCTTAATTGAAGGACACTGAACTAATTTTGTAATAATAAACATAAGTATTGTTTCATAACAACATGTACCTAAACACTGCTACTATTAAACCAATTTGGCTAAAAAGGCCTTATGTAAGCCAGAAGCTTTCAACTGGATAAACCACTTGAAGACATTATTTTTAAATTGCTATGTTGAAAATTAAAATTTACATTTTATATACTTATATTTTAAATGGTGGTCATTTTTCTTTCTTTCTTTTTAAATATTTCATTTCTTTATTTTTAAGTAAGCTCTACCTCCAACATGGGGCTTGAACTCACACCCCTGAGATCAGGAGTCACATGCTCTACTGACTGAGCCAGGCAGATGCCCCTAAATGGTGGTCATATTTCTTATATAACCAGTATTTTTTTTTTAAGATTTTATTTATTTATTTGACAGAGAGAGAGATAGCCAGAGCAGGAACACAAGCAAGGGGAGTGGGAGACGCTTCCCGTTGAGCAGGGAGCCCGACACGGGGCTTGATCCCAGGACCCTGGGATCATGACCAGAGCGGAAGGCAGATGCTTAATGCCTGAGCCACCCAGACGCCCCTAACCAGTACTTTAATTCCCAAATCATTTTCTTTACTGTTCTTGCTCCTGTCCCCCATTTCAGTGACAATGAGTAATTAGCGATATTTTTATTTTTTTTAAAATTGTATTTATTTATTTATTTGAGACAGAGGGAGAGCACAGAGGGAGAGTGAGAGGGAGAGGCAGACTTCCTCCAAGCAGAGAGCCTGATGTGGGACTCGATCCCAGGACCCCGAGATGATCTGAGCCAAAGGGAGATGCTTAACCAACTGAGCCACCCAGGCATCCCAATTAGTGATCTTTTTAATATTTTAAGCAATATTTTATAATCAACATCTGTAATTTAATAAATAGGCTAAGTTTAATCCAATGTTTAATGTCAACTTTCAGGGTATCTATGGTTTTCAATAAGTCCTGTACAAATTAACTGGAATTTTTATTTAGCATTTGTATTACATTGATCAATTCACCTAAAAACGGATGGTAATAGTCATCAAAATAGAAACAGAAACACCTCTGTTCTTTGGTATCACACCAACTTAAATGGTAGAAGACATACAAACAATTCCAGAAAAATTCTGGTAACGTTAAGAACTGTGGGGGCTGAGAATATCCAAGTGAAGTGCATTCTCCCAAGCTTCTAAAACATACTATGCTTGTAAGCTTATGCTTAAGAAACTATATTATTCTGCACTAAAAATACTTAATACAGGGCACCTGGGTGGCTCAGTTGGTTGAGTGACTGCCTTCGGCTCAGGTCATGATCCTGGAGTCCCAGGATCGAGTCCCACATTGGACTCTCTGCTCAGCAGGGAGTCTGCTTCTCCCTCTGACCCTCTTCCCTCTCATGCTCTCTATTTCCCATTCTCTCTCTCTCAAATAAATAAATAAAATCTTTAAATAAATAAATACATAGAAATACTTAATACATTGCTTACTACCTAGGAAAGAATTAGGTACTAATAGATTACCAACAGGTAGAAAATCCAGGGAAATAGCCCTCATGTTATTCAACACAGTCAATGCTAACATTTTTAATCTTTCGGAATAATTTAAAACAGTGACAGAACAGTGATCTTCAAAGTGGGGGCACATACCCTAGGGGTTGTACCCCTGAGATACAGAAAGAAAACATTACAACTTGTATCTATATTTTTAGCTTATACTTAAAATATTTTACTTTTGTATATACTTATAACAAAGAATATTTGGGTACAGTAGCAAATGCATATAATGTAAACATAAATATACAAATATTAGCAGTATTGTACAACTTTTTTTCTGCTGGGGAATGTAATCCAAAACGTTTGGAGACATCAGGTTTTAAAGATGACTCACTTATTAACGGAAGACTGGAGGCAAGTTGTCAAGTAGTAATTAAAAAGCAGCCAGTTGAGTGGTTTCTCCAATGACTCAGAGCAAGCAAAAGTGTTCCAACCAACTGAAAAAGTTGCAGCTGCCTTCAAAGGAGTTTTTGGCCCAATTTTGCCCAGGTAATTCAAAAGCAGCATTCTAAAATGGGGAGAAACAGGAAACTTAGTGATGAATTTGTTATCTCAAGACATCTCATTTCTTTTAAGATTTTATTTTTTTATTTGAGATAGAGAGGGCAGGAGCAGAGGGGCAGAGGGAGAGGGAGAAACAGAAACCCCACTGAGCAGGGAGCCTGAGCAGGGACTCGATCCCAGGACCCTGAAATCATGACCTAAGTCAAAGGCAGACGCTTAACCTACTGAGCCACCCAAGCGCCCCAAGACATCTCATTTCTAACTACGGATTTTACATTAACTATGGAGAAGAAAAACATAAACCCATGTTTAAGGCCTTTATCTTGGAAAAGCATACAAGTATTTTCCATTCTTTCTTTACATTCATATAATTATTTATCTTGCAGTAGACTATATTGTGAATGGGACAAGGCATACAGTTATTACATGTATATCCTTCTATGAAGAGAAATATAAGAGAAATCCCCTGTAAGAGTGGGGTTTTTCCCCTCCCTCCCTTCCTTGCCTTGCTTTTCTTTCCTTGCCTTTCCTTTTCTTTCTTTCATTTTTAAAAATGATATTGGGGGTGGGCGCCTGGGTGGCTCAGCCATTAAGCATCTGCCTTCAGCTCAGGTCATGATCCCAGGGTCCTGGGATCGAGCCCCGCGTCGGGCTCCCTGCTGGGCGGGAAGCCTGCTTCTCCCTCTCCCGCCCCCCCTCCCCCCGCTTGCGTTCGTGCTCTCGCTAACTCTCTCTCTGTCAAATAAATAAATAAAATCTTTTAAAAAAATGATATTGGGGGTTTATTAAAAATATGCAAATCCTTGGGCCCCAGCTGCTAGGTGAATGTTTTAGTATTTGAGGAGTGTTTCAGGCAAACTTTCCTATAATAGGCCACAGAGTAAATATTTTGGGCTTTGCTGGCCATATAATATCTGTTGTAACTACCCAACTCTATGATTGTAGTGCAAAAGTAGCTATTGATAATACATAAATGAATGGGGATGGCTGTATTCCAACAGAACATTATATACGGATGAGATTTAAATTTCATGTAACATGATACAAGCTATTCTTCTTTTGATTTTTTCCAACCATTTAATTTTAATTTTTTTAAAGATTTTATTTATTTGAGAGAGAGCACGAGAAAGAGAGAGAGCACACAAGCCGGGGGACAGGCAGAGGCAGAGGGAGAAGCAGATTCCCCACTGTGCAGGGAGTCCTTCACAGGGCTCGATCCTAGGACCCTGGGACCATGACCTGAGCCTAAGGCAGATGTCTAAACTACTGAGCCACCTAGATGCCTCATTTATTTTTTTTACAAACTTTACTTATATAGGGAGAGAGAGAGAGAGAGAGAGTGCATGTGAGCCAGAGGGAGAGGGAGAGAGAATCTTAAGCAGGCTCCATTCCCAGTGCCGAGCTGACATGGGGCTTGATCTCACAACCCTGAGATCATGACCTGAGCTGAAATCAGGAGTTGGATGCTTAACTGACTGAGCCACCCAGGTCCCTATTTTTTAACCATTTAAAAATATAAGAACCATTCTTACCTCTTGGACAAAAACAGACAGATTGCCAGACTTGGCCTGCAGGCTGTGTCTTGGCATGAAGGAGTGGTTTTCAGGCAGGGTTGAACATTGGAATCACCTGGGGAGCTTTCAAAATTATTACAGACATTTGGGTTTAAGTTTGGAGATTGTGAGTCATCGGTCTGAGTGGGCATCCTGGTTGCCTCTGAGCCCTTGCTCCCTAAAGTAAGTCTCTAAAGGGCTCCCTAGCATAGAGTTAGACTTCCTGAGTTGTGGCAGAGCTCCTTGCCCTCGAAGTCACTTGTTTTCTCTTCCTACTCTTTCCTGTTTTTTGTCCTTCATTAGCACACATTTTCCCCTTTCTTTGGTTCTATCAATTTTCCTGATTTTAATCTAGTTCTATTTTGGTAAGAGGGACAAGAATGGGGTTTAATCTAATACTAATATCAGAAATCTAAGTTTAACATTACCAACTAAGAGAAAGATGAGAGTTTAAATTCAGTTAGTCATTATATTTTCCATTCTTTATTTCTCCAATTGCGTAGGTTCTGAAATAGGAAAAATGGGTAGAAATTCTGTCTCCTTCTCTTTTCCAGCCCAAGTGGCTTGCAGAGTGAATGTGATGAGGTTTTAGATCAAAAATGGAAATTGTGTTTCTGCAAATGACTCTTAATAATGACTGTACTGGGATACAAGACTGTGGTTCACTAAGTCATTTAAAGAATGGTATTTGCTCTCCTGTAAAGCATTCATTCTAGAATCCTAGATTTGGTCGTCCTATTCTTTGGCTGGAAGTCAGAGAGTGCCAGGAAGTTGGTATAAGGGGCAAATTGGAAGGGTTGGAAGGGAAGCTCTCAGGAGTAGGAAAGGACCATAGTATCCACGCCAAGAGTGTGTGTGGGGGGTACTTCTTGACTATTATTCAGGAGAAAAATAATATCAAGATGTTACTCCAAAAGAGGATGTTTCATTTCGACAGAGAAAGGACTCTGTTTTTTTCACCGAAAGAGAGAGACAGAAAAAGAATCCATGAGTTAAGAGACTTAAGAGGCATATCAACCCCAATGTATGGACCTTATCTGGTTCCTGACTCAAACACACTGTAAAACCAACCAACCAACCAACCATCAACTGGGGAAATGTGACGCTGACAAAATATCTGATGAATTTTAGGAATTATTGTTAGTTTTGTTCAGGTGTGATAATGGTACTGTGTGTGTATATGTGTGTGTTTTAAAGAGCGACTACCTTTAGAGATACCTACTAAAATATTTATAAATGTTATCTGAGATTTATTTAAGATAATCAGAGTTGGGGAGGAATGGAGGGTGATACTGATAAACAAGATTATCCATGAGTTGATAATTACTGAAGCTGTGTGAAGAGGGTTGATTATTATTGAAGCCAGGTGGTTAGTGGTTAGTATATATGGGGGATCATTATACTCTTCTCTTTTATATATACTTAGAATTTTCTATACATTCTTTAAAGCTTGTTTACCAACTCATTGGGAGACTGAAACCTGACTGGGTCTAGCATGGTGTGGATTCCTTGGCTAGACTCAGTTCTGGCTTAAATCCCCTACTTGGTCCAGGCATCACAGGCTTGGGGATTACCCCAGTCTACAGGGGCCCTGGACATTAGGATCTTCGACAGATTATGCTTTTGTCTGTTGCATTTCCAAAAGAAAAAAAAATGTGTCAAGCTATAAAACACATCCCCAAGTTTAGGTAAGCCCACTTGGGAACAAGTCACAGTGCTAGGCAACTAGAAAGGGTGCTTCCTTCAAACAATTTACAAGACATTATTATTCAACCAGCTGCAAAGGCTAATGGTCAAGTTCTGCCTTCAGGCACTGAGGCTTCAAAGCGACATGAATAGGCATTTCCCAGGAGCTTCTGAATAGAGAATCTGGGCCTGTTTATGTAAGGTCTGGCCTTTAGAAAGTCAAGACTTTTTATGATTAGGGGAAAAAAGTTCAGCGGGCACCCTGTCCTCTACAGTTCACATTATAGGGCAAAGGAAAGAGAAATACATTGAGTACAATTCAGAGATTCTGCCTGGGTTTTCTGCACTGATTCGGATTTCTTCCTTTAGTAGGTCAAGTCAGACCTTCCATGCTAATGTAAGAAATGTATTCTTTTCTTTTTAGTTTTATGTTTATCAGAATCTAAAAAGCTGTGGTTAAAGACTATTTTTCAGAATCTATCATTTGTAAAGCCTGTTCATTTTCAAGTAAATATTCTCCTAAGATGTTCTGAAAATTGAAACGGCAGATAATTACAAAGTTAAGAAAAAATACTATTTTCTACCTCATGTGTTTGCTGATTTTATTTTTTTATTTTTATTTTTTAAAGATTTTATTTATTTATTTTGACATAGAGAGCGAGAGACAGCGAGAGAGGGAACACAAGCAAGGGGAATGAGAGAAGGAGAAGCAGGCTTTTCACGGAGCAGGGAGCCCGATGTGGGGCTTGATCCCAGGACCCTGGAATCATGACCTGAGCCGAAGGCAGACGCTTAAAGACTGAGCCACCCAGCACCCTGTTTGCTGATTTTAAAAAGTCAGCTTTGGAACAAGCATTTAGGGAATCTAAGCATATGAAATTCCAGATAATTAAAATTTTGTATTTTATTAAGTTCATAATCACTGGAACATAAAAAATATACACGATTATTAGTAGAAATGAATAAATATGGCGTAGATGTTCCAACTAAGCCCCAGTGTAACTGCAAGAAGCACAAATTATAATAATATTCATATGCTTAAAAGAGCAGCTGGAGTAAGGGTTAACAATAAAAGGGCAGAGTTTCTAGGAGAGCATTCCAGGGTAGGCCCAATTGCCCAGCAACAAAACAAAACAAACAAAAACACCACCACCTGGAGAAAAAAAATTTTTGAAAGCCTCTTCAGCCGGAGAGAGCAAGAAGTGATTATTTCTATGCCTGGAGTGATGAAAGTCAGCCTCCGAGGTCAGCTTCCAGCGTGGTGCCGGAGGACACACTTACAGGGACAGCTGGAAGTCCATCAGGGAAGCTGAAGGTCAACATGGCAGCTCCCAAGTGATGGAAATCAACTTCAACAAGCCTTCAGCTCCCACAACCCTGAGGATCCCAAGGAGATACTTGTATCCTTTTCACCACAGAGCCATAGTTGCCAAGGCAAATAGTAACATTTGCCTGGATGAATTTCTTCCTTCATTCAACCACATGTGGTAAAATCAGATAAAAATAATCCAACATTCATTTTTAAAATGTCTTTGTAGTTTATAGTCTCCTGAAAGAAGCCGTCAGTAAGGCCACTTCTCTCTCAGACATCTTAGAAAGGAAAAAAACCTTACCCTCCCATCGAAACCCCTGCTGCCAGGAAAGGAGCAGAAGGGTACAGACGGTGCACGTGGTGAATAACTGTCTCCAGGTCTTCCGTGTTAGCACAACAGTAAGTCCTTGGTGTCTGTGAGCAGAGACAGGTAAAGTGCAAAATTTTAAATTATGAGGTTCATGATTTGCATAATGCAGAAATGTAAAAAGAGCAAGAAGACAAATATGAGAAAATAAACCTTTGTATATACAATGAGTAAAATAAGCTATCATATTCATATTTTGCAGTATATGCCATTTCAAGTCAACACTCTCTGAGTTGGCACTAACCAAAAGACTTTGGTCATGCAAGGAAGGCTTGACAACACAGGGCAAGACCAACACAAATACCTTAAACGAAACAGAATACACAGTACCATATTCAAATGTGTCTCCAACCCAACAAGGACAGAGTCAATTTAGGAAGAAAAAGTGAAGAATTACACTTTTTTATTGTGTTTTTTTTAATGTTTGTTTGTTTGTTTGTTTGTTTGTTTATTTATTTATTTATTTATGAGAGTCAGAGAGAGAGAGAGAGAGAGGCAGAGGGAGAAGCAGGCTCCCTGCCTAGCAGGGAGCCCGATGTGGGACTCGATCCCAGGACCCTGGGATCATGACCTGAGCCGAAGGCAGACGCTTAACCATCTGAGCTACCCAGGCGCCCCTACACTTTTTTTTTAAATACTTTTTTTTAAAACAACAAAAAAAAATTATGCCTGATGAAGCCGAAGTAATTATTTAAAAAAAATAAGCAAGCAAGCAAACAAAAGAGACTTTACAGTACCACAAAATTTTTAAGTTGTGGCTGGTTTCTAACTGGGGAACTGTTTTCCTTATCCTGAGTGCTGTCCACCAAGGAGGGAGTGTGGTTTTTTGGCACTGCTTTCCCTCTAGATAAGGCAATTTCCAGTTGCATTTACTAATTACATATGTTCTTTTACAATAATATATCCATACAGCCCCAGCTGCACATACAGCCCCAGCTGCACTACACTGCAACACTTAATATTTTAAAATATGTAAAGCTGATTATGCCTCAATACATAATGCATTAAAACAAATGGTTTTCATGTGAACTTCATCAATAAGAGCTCTGTTTCTAGCAGGAAAGCTTCACAAATGCTTTGTTTGAGCTGCGGGAGGAGAGGGCAATCCTCTCTGTAGAATAAATGTGAGAGTGTATACATGAATATGTGTGAGTGTGCATTTGTGAGATAAAATAACCAGAAACTGAATAACACGGAGAGGAATCTGGTTAACACTGCTCTAATAAAAAGAGTGACCTGGACCATCTTGACCTCACTATTCCAATAAACCATGATCTCAATAGTAAGGCCATGTTCACCCACCATTCAGTCACTAATGCGAAGCCTGAGACAACCACAGTTTTTAACGATCCTTCCAATTAAACTCAAGCCTAAAACACTACCCACTGCCAATATCATCTTTTTGAAGTCTGCAAATATGAAACTCTCCAAAAGACAAATGTTAACCTGATAAGATTTACAGTGGCTAAGTTATTAAATAATTAAGTTTGTGTCTACAAAACCCTGAGGAAGATCCCATTATTATATCTATTTTATATAGGAAACTGAATTTAGAGAAGTTAAAAGACTCCTGGCACACCTTACCAGCTAATATGAGACTAATCTGAGATACTTTTAAAAAAATCCTTTGTGATGGGGTGCCTGGGTGGTTCAGTCGGTTAAGCGGCTGCCTTCAGCTCAGGTCATTATCCCAGGGCCCTGGGATCGAGCCCCGCATTGGGCTCCCTGCTCAGCGGAGAGCCTGCTTCTCCCTCTCCCTCTGTCTGCCGCTCTGCCTACTTGTGCTCTCTCTCTATCTCTGTTAAATAAATCAATAAAAATCTTTAAAAAAATAAAAATAAATAAAAATAAAACAAGACTCCCCAAAACCCCCTCTTTAAAAAAAAATCCTTTGTGCTTAAATGCATTTGAAGGGCACAGGGCACAAATTCAATGTAAAATCTAAATGGAATAATATCTAGTACCATGCTCATTCATAGTGACTGCACAATTTGTCACAAGAATTCAGGTGAAGAAATCCTTACATGGTATTTTTATTACATGTGAGTCTATTCACACTGCATGGCTTTAACATTTCTGAATTATTTGTGACAGCCACCACATGTACTCTCGTCACGCAGGCTTGAAGTGAATGCATGCACACACATGGGTACACACGAATATACACACAGAAGTCAGGGTATGAGAAAAATGGCCTGTGGAAAATGATTAAGATCAGGGAATCTCAGTGCCAGGAAGGACCTGGTTCCTTATTTACACATGATGAAACTGAAGTCAGCAAGGTAGAGTAATTTGCCAAAGTCACAAAGTAGCAGAGGCTGGATCACCCGTTTGTAGTAAGTAAATGACTTCTTGTAAAGCACTGGGATACCATGAGGGATTTAGTTAATAAATCAGCATCTGGTACCCTCAGATACAGGAACTGATTTTTTCTGTAAATGTTTTTCTCTGGATGGGTTACATTAATATCAAATCTGACAATACTGGCATGGATCAAAGTTACCAGAACTCTGAAATTCAGCCAATCTAGAGCCTTTCCGGCATGATCCTGCCTCCTGCTAGCTACCCCCTTAGCTTCTGTGATGCCGCTACCCCTTTCTCCTCCTGTTGCTGGCTTTCCACTTCCTGCCTGCTTCCTGTCATTCTCCCCACAACCCCAGTGTGAATACTCATTCCCAAAAGTCTTAGGCCTGCCTCTGCTTCTCTGGTCAATACTTGATTCCTGAGGGTCTTACCTACCTTCCTGGCTTCATCAAACCACCGCTAGGCAACCACCAAACCAACTCTCCACCTTCTCACCTGATCTAGAGCTCCAGATCCAAACTTCCAAGTTCTAGCAGGCAGCTTCACTACTGTGTTCTGTCACTACTTCAAACTTAAAATGCCCCAAAGTAAACTCTTCTCTTTATGAACACTATAATGCTCCTCCTAACTTCCCATTTTTTAAAAAATAAATGACACCTATATTTTCCTAGTTAAAACTGTGGGTGACATTGCCTTCTCCCTTTCCCTTAATCTCATAGCCAATGAAGTGCCAAGTCCTGTAGCTTCTTCCTCAGTGTCTTTTGTGGGAAACACCGGAAATCCCTTCTTTCCACTCTAGTAAAGGCCTGGTATGTTAGATTCTCCTGGAAGAGCCCCTGAAACAGACAGGATGCAAGTGCAAGCGGTTCATTTGGAAGGTGAGACCAGGAAGCACCAGTTGGGGAATGGTGAACTGAGTCAGGGAGGGTAGGAAGTCAATAAAGACTATGGGACCAAGGCAGTTTGTGGCTATGGGTGACAGGGGACCCAATCCTCTTGAGGCACTTTGGGACACCATGTGAGTATGGCTCAAAATTATCCCAAATGAGTGGCGAGACAGCTGGGTTCCACCAGTCCCCTTCAGCCATTGGATGAAGGCTGCTCCTGCAGGATGTTTACTCGCTGGCACTCCTAGTTGGCCCTGAGCACAGGTCCAGCAGGCTCCCGTGGCTAGAGAGGCCCCCGTCAAAGAGATGTGAGCGTTTACAGGTGAAAGCCATTAGGTAGGCGTGCATTGGAATGGTAAGTACCCCAAGGGTAAAGATGTGACAAGTCTATGGCACCAACTGTCTCTGCTACCAGGCCTTTTCATCTCTCACTTAGACAGCTGTAGTAATGACTTAACTAGTTAACTCCCAGCCTTTGCTCATAACCACCCCTACTCGTATCTCCCGCTCACTGGCTGATTAATCTTCCTAAAGAACATTTCTAGCTCTAATCATGACAGTATTTTTGCTTAAAACTCTTCATTAGCTTCCCACTGCTGACTGAATTAAGGACACATTCTTCTGCCAAGTGTTCAAGGCCCTCCACAGTATGTCAAGCAACCTTTCCAGCTCTGGATTTTATCATTTCTTCATAGGTACAGAGTCATGTCAATGAGACACCACTATTGTCTTGTGTGCTGGCCTCATAATATCCTTGCTACCTGTGTGGACACTTCATCTGCCAAGTGTCCTTCACCATCAACTCTGCCTGTTGAAATCATGCCTTGCATAAATATCAGGTAAACAGCCAAGACCAGGCTCCTGGTCTTCATGACACCACAACCTCTCCCAATTCTACCCCTAACTGTCCCAGCAAGTCTGCTCCTGGCCCACATTATCTAGTACCTGTCTATCTACTACGATCCTACCTCTATCTCTGACAGTCAGTAAATACTTGTTGAATTGAACTGAAATACCCAGGACTGAAAAATAAGAAGTCCTGATTAATAACTTCTGATATACAAAACTATGTGGTTATATCACATGACCTCTTGCTACTTAATGGTTCCAACAGGAAATATCATATGCCTTCTTTCTTCACAGGACTTAAGATCACTAAAGAAGGGCTTCATCCAGGATACACAGCAAAGACACTAATGGGGGCCATACACTGAATTCGTAGGCCTGGCAGAAATTTTCTCTAGGTCTAAAAATATAACTAGCAGCTTTTTAGACAAAACATTAGTTAATTCTCAGTTGCTAGGGCTACTAATGCAACCAGCAACTAATCCTATTGCAGTAATTCCTGTCTTTTTCCATGCTTCCGGAACAGAAGTAGAGTAAGCCATATCTAATGAGAAAAGGGATTAAGGAAGACCTTGCAGCATTCAGCTCCATGGTAAAAACTCTTTTACAGTGAGACGAGGATGGGAAAGGTATTCTGGAAAAATGAAGAAAATCTAAAGGACAGATAATCTTCCAGCAGGTGTTTGGGCATAAATATTTTACAAGTTAGAATAATTTGAAAATAATTACAAACCAAGATTGTTCAAATTGTTCAACTGCAGCTATGATCTGAGAGAAACAATAGTAATTTGTTCAATGGCTTTTAGAGGTTCGTTCAAAAAAATCACTAAAGAGAATAATGAAGTAAAATTAATTCTTAATTATTCACACATAACAGATGGGAAAAGAGTAAAGCATATATTTTATATTCATCTGTGGACTACATATAATCTATCCTTCCTAATCCACTTCCAAAAAGTAGACAAACTGAATTCTCCCTAACCTGAAAGAGAATTTTCCTGTCCTGGTTTAGAAGTCATTTGTTTTAAAATGTAAATTTCATTTAAAAAGTGGTTTTGGTTTTTTTTTTTTCAGTCTAGAAACAAATTAAAATGCATCCTGGTTTTTTTGTTTTTGTTTTTTGTTTTAAAGATTTTATGTTTATTTATTTGATGGAGAGAGACACAGCGAGAGAGGGAACACAAGCAGGGGGAGCGGCAGGCAGAGGGAGAAGCAGACTCCCTGCTGAGCAGGGAGCCCAATGCGGTGCTCGATCCCAGGACCCTGGGACCATGACCTGAGCCGAAGGCAGACACTTAACGACTGAGCCACCCAGGCACCCCAAAATGCACCCTGTTAATCAGGTAGCCTGACTCTCCCTAGCTATTCTGGAAGGAGATGAATTTGCTAATCTGCAGTATAAGCCATAATCCAGGACCCTTCTCTGAATGCTGGAGTGGTCTCACATCCAGTGCTGAACTGGGCCTGCTAGGATTTTAGTTTTCCATTCAGCAATATGAAAACTGAAAAAGACACTTCCATGTCTTTTTATAAAATCATTTCAATTCCGGCTGGCTGATGAACTTACAAGTGTAGGTGGTGTGCTACACGAGGGGCAAGTCTTTCGCTAATACCACAAGGGTCTCTGGCTCCATGAGGGTAGTTTGATAGTAATTTTTGCTACAAGTAAAATAATAATAATAATTTCAATTTCACTTTTATTTTATTGTAATGTCTGATAATCATCAGGAGCTTAGAATATTTCATTTTACAGCCTTCCTCTCTCAAGTATTTAAAGACCTGTACTGAAATATTGGATAAGATGCTGCTCAAAGGAACTCTGTGATTCTTGTGTGCACCTAGGCGCCCAGAAGAAGCAATCCTTTCATGAGTACGAATCTTGCTTCTCAGCTGATCTCTGCAGCATGTTTTTGTTGTAGCTGCTGTTTTGTTTTCATTTCACCCACCCCCGGTCTAGTACCTAGTGATCTGCCCAACTTGTTAGAAAAACTGATCTTATTTTTAGAAGATGAGGTCGTTAAATAGGAAGTCAGAGAAAACAAAAGGAGGCACACATAAATCAAACTGGCACTTTAGTGAATAATCATTTTATCTAGGCATTGATAGACAGGTAAAATGACCAAATGTCTCAAAGTGCCCGGAACTTTGATCGTTTCTTAAAATAACCAGCCACAAAACAAAGGGCCCCAAGAAATATCCTGGCCACCTCTGAGGCCAAGATGGCCTAGGTGACCCATTCCCACTCATTTCTACGTGGCTACATGCATATGCACTCATGCTCCACAGTGACACCATGGTTTTGTTAGCAGCTTAGAGCAGACCAGCCAGGTAGACAAGAGTTATCCTTGGTGCAAACGCCTAAGAAGCAAGTCTCCTGCCCCGCCCTGGTGGGGTTTGGGGCCAGAGGTGACTCACCACGGCCAGGGTTCAAAGGGAGGCAGCTACCTCACAGCAGTCTTCAGCCCTGCCTATACTTTAGACTCACTGGGGAGTGTTGAGACAAATCACAGACACTTGGACTCCACCCCAGACCAAATGAATCAGGATCTTGGGGTTGGGGGGCTGGGGGAATGAGGTCCAGGGATCAGTATTTTTAAAGCTTCCCAGAGGATTCTAATGTGCAGCCAGGGCTGAGAACCAACTGCTTGGAGAGTAGAAGAATACAGAAACAGGGTGAGAGCAGAAGAATAAAGAAATAGGGTGAGAGCAGAAGAATAAAGAAATAGGGTGAGAGCGGAGCCAAGAGAGGAGAAGGCTGCAGTGACAAGAATGATAAAAGGATCTAGAGTGACTTGGGAAGAGGGAAATCTAGTGCTATGGGAATTCCTTGCAGCACACAGGGAAGTCCTGCCAAATACTGCATACCTTATAGGATCACCTGGCCCCTATTAAGCATTCAATAAATGGTAGCTAGCTATTAAATTATTATTCCTAGAAATTCTTCAATTATTTAAACATTCTTCCTTATTTGAAAATTGTTTAACTATAGAGAATTGTACAATCTTTTGTGTACCCACCACTTACAAGCCTCAATATTACTGAACTGGACCTAGCAATGTTAGGGAAAAAAACTCTAGAGGATTCAATACATTCATACCCCAATCTGGCTGAGATCAAGCCTTCCTGGGTTGTTCTGATTGGGGTGGAGGAAGGAAGGAGAGGTAATTTTTGGAGCATTTAGGAAAGAGCAGACCTGGATGGGGTGCAATGGTGTTTAGTAGGGAGGTGTCGGGTATGGGAAAGAGAGTGTCTGAAGGTGTGGGTCTGACAAATGAACTGTGTCCTGACTGGCCCTGCCCTCTATATTCCTCCTCTTAGACCATAAGGAAGGTCCTTAATCCCTTCTGAATGCCTACTTCAGAAAATGGAACTCAGGAGGGGAGAGAGCACTACATCCCTCCCATCCCATTAGCTTCCAAAGCTAAGGTGGAAAAGCTCAGTAGGAAACAAGAGCCGATTTCTCTAGATCTGCGTCCTTAGGGAACCATTCATTATCTGATGATGAAGTAGGAACCCTCTTGTTGAAAACTCCTTTGATCTCTAACCCCGGATTTTCAGCCTGACTTGACTTAAAGCCAGTGCTGAAAGGTAAAGACATTCCAACAAACAGCCTGAGTTCCTGCCCTGAGACCACTAATCAGTTTTATGACCTCAGGCATGTCACCCCACTTGTCCAGAGGTGTCCTCATCTAAAAAATGAGCTTTTCAGGATTAGAGGATCCTAAGTGCCAGGCCGGGATGAGATAAGCGCTGATGTCAGAATGTAATAAGTACGCTGCTTCTCTCACCGAGAGAATATTGCTATAGGACACTCTCCGTCTCCTATAGCTAACAGCCCCAGGGAGGGCAATGTGCCGGCTTCTCACTTCCTATTGAACAAGGCTTTTGGCTTTTCCACAATACTGCAATGTGTAATTGGAAATGAGGACAATATGGTAGTGGAAAATTCCTTTCTTATTCTCCTCTGCAGGAGTCATAGTAATCCCTATGAATTCTAAGTATATCACCAACGTACTTCAGCAAAACTTTTCCTTTTGCATTTCTTCCACTCCTAGGAGAACTGCTCACTCTAAATTCCATTTCACCTTTGCTAGTTCTTTTAGGTTAATTTCAGTTAGAAAATGTGCCTTCCTGTTTGATCTTTGCTGATTCATCTTTTGTTCTTTTTTATGCCCACAGGAAGGTCTTACTTACTCTGGGTCTGAGCTACATTAAATCCTTTCTGGAACAAGGTGAGGTATAAATAAAATAAGAGTTCCTCTAGTCTGAAACAGTAATTGTTCACAGCTCTAAGGGCAGAAAGAAGAGGATTATCAAGGGAACTAAATATCAAAGATAGCTCTCATAATCAATATTGGCATCTCATTTTTGTGATCTATTAGGGTACAAGAAGTATATATTAAATTATATTTAATTTACTCCCTTAAATTTCCTTTTTAAAGCAGTTGTTTTCAAGCTTATAATTGTAATTACATTTTGGTCATTTTACATCTTTATTCTTTTTAAAATTAGATTACGTTAGCCTTTGTGATACAGATAATTGCTGGAGGTACTAGTTCATCAGGATCCAACCCAGTGCTCTGTATAAGACTCCGGAGACCAAGCTACTCTTACCCTCTCATTTAGAACTCTAAATTCTTTAATGTAAAATAGAAGTTTTATAAAATAAAAATTTAAAAATGTTTATCTGTATACTATCCCTTTGTAAGAACTCGAGGTATTCTTGGAGATTTTTCAAAAAACCAATTAATGTGATGGGTAAAAGTTACTGGGTTTGTTGCATTCTTTCAAAGTTAACTTCCAATTAACTTCCATTTAACTATGCTAAGGGTAGAAGGTTTTTCAAGCTTCTTGCTCTTCTTTTCTCTCCTCCTTCCTTGTGTTGTGTTTTAAGATTCTAACCATAGACTTCCCCCTTTTGCTGTTCAAGCCGTCCCTGAGCAATCTCAACCACTCCTGAGCTCCAGATTTCACTTTGCACCAACAATCTGTTTCTTTCTGTAGCTTGTACATCTCTCCTGAGGCCCAGTCTTCGATGCCCAACTGTTTATTAGAAATTTCCACCTGGATGATCTCAAAGCACTCGAAATCTCTAAAACTGAAATTTTTTTTCACCAAAAAAATCTTCAAAATCCGGCCCAACCCCTCTAGAAAAATCTCTGTCACTTCCTGAACGAGAGGGAGTATAACATAATGGTCAAGACCATAAGCACACAGTCAGACTACATGGGTTTGAATCCTGGGTCTGAATTTCCTGGCTAGGGTGTGTTCTTTTTTTTTTTTTTTTTATTCTTTTATTTTGTGGCTAGGGCATGTTCTTAACCTACTTGTGCCTCACTTTCTTCAGCTGGTAAATGGGGGTGATGATGGCTATGCTTAACTAAATCATTGTGTTGTTACTATTGTTGAACATTAAATACAAAAAGACATAACTGATGTATCCTAAGGACTCAGTAAACATTCAATAAAATCATCTCTTACATATCTCACTCTTTATGCTGAGAAAGCCTCTCTATTCCCTCTTTTGCTTCAATACCACAGCCTTCAAGATCCAACTGAAACTCACCTCCACTATGATTTTCTTGCACCTCCCCCAAGCAGTTCGTTATGCCCTCTCTTTAGGCTCAACAATCTTTATACATCCTCTTACAATTACATTTAGCACACTGTATTGCATATATTTTCAAATATCCAAACTCTGTCCTACAACTTAGTGAAAGCTCCTAAAGGTTAAGGTTGCATCTAGTATCGTGTACACTCCTCACCATATTGTCTTGTCTAGTGTCTAATTTAATAGGCATACAAAACAGCTTTGCTGAATGAACAAATCTTTGTCTCTCACTTTATGAAACCTAATGGACTTTACTTTGCAACACATTATTTTCTTGAGAGCCTCAGACCATGCCCTTCCCATTTTTGTATCCTGGAAGCACCTAGAAGGAGACACAGCAGACAAGAGCTGCTGAGAAATGATTTCGTGGGTCTAGGGTCACAGTGACAAATTCAAATCTTCCCCTTTAAGAGTACCTGCCATTGGGCGCCTGGGTGGCTCAGTCGTTAAGCTGTCTGCCTTCGGCTCAGGTTATGATCCCAGGGTCCTGGGATCGAGTCCCACATCAGGCTCCCTGCTCAGCAGGAGACCTGCTTCTCCCTCTCCCACTCCCCCTGCTTGTGTTCCTGCTCTCGCTGTGTCTCTCTCTGTCAAATAAATAAATAAATTCTTAAAAAAAAAAAAAAGAGTACCTGCCATTTGTCTACAAGATTTCTAAAGGGCTGGACTAAATAAGGAAATGTGAACCTTCACATCAAACTATTTATTGTGAAGTGCTTGAGAAAGAACATAAACATTTTATAACTTTAGTTTTTGAAATCATATTGATCTTGATTCCCTCCAGGACCCAAGTCCCTGGTAAAGCAAAGTGCAAGAGCCCTTTTCCCCCCAAGTTTTCATAAAGTACTGACATTAGCAACATGATTACACATTTTTATTTCCAGCATGACTTAATTATTTATAGTCTTAATATCATTCTCTATTAATGACTCAAAAAAAAAAAGTTTCTTTCAATTCTGGTAGAATTGTCTTTGACCTGTTGGAGTGGTAAGGGATTAACAGTTGAAAATCTTCAAAAAAGTTTCAGTCAATATGAGTTCTCACTCCAACTCACAGGTTTAACATCAGATAGAATGATGATTTTCTAAGAGGTGGGAGAACCTCTAGCAAAAACTTAATGGGTTAGAGCAAAAAAAACCTGAGTAAATAAAATGATTTAAATAATATTTCCTCTATGTAAACTTTGGCTGGCAAATAGGCATATAACATACAGTCAATCCATTTCATGACAAAAGTAAATTTCTTAAGTGAAAAAAAAGTATCACCATATTGGTTGATTTGTTTTGTGTCAGGTAATTTTTAAAGAAAATGTGTTTTATATTAAAAATAATGTAGATTAATATCTACTGATGTTAAAATACAGTAAGTATAAAAGTTATAAAATAGAACTTTAGCTTCTATAAAAATAGAAATACATTACATATATTTTACTTATGATGGACAATTTGGATATACATAGGCTAAGGGAATTCCCCTTGTATAATTACGAGTCTTATAAATTTCCTTTTCTTGTTGCTTATCTGTATTTTTCCACAGTGAACTTGTATTGTACACAGTTATTTTAAATAAAGAAGGATGTGCTTTTCATTATAAAACTAGAAATCATTCTTTTAAAAATTAAGCTGTTGTCATTAATTTAAATTTACTTACCAAGAGATTCTCCCCTGCCACTCCTCTGTTGTTAAAAACCACACATCTAAAAACCAGGAAAGTAATGTTTGTTATTTTTACACATGATTCTTGCTCACAATATAATACATATTAAAATCATCCTAGTGGCACTGTTTTAGGGTATTAAAAGATTTTTTAAAAATCTATTCCACAGACATGAGAATGTGTGACAACTTCACCTAAATGCATTAAAATATATTTCCACTTCTCTAACTTCAATATGTGAGTTCAAATCAGAAAACTGTATATTGAAGTGATGTTAAATTTTCCTATGAAAAGCAGAATTTTTACAACTTCTTCCTATGCATATGTGTAGGCCTCCAATAAATGCTATTAAAACAATTCTAAATACAAGTCAAATTTATTTATTTATTTATTTATTTAGTTTTTATTTATTTAAATAATCTCTACATCCAACATGGGACTCGAACTCAGGACCCCAAGCTCAAGTCACACGCTCCCCTCACTGAGCCAGCCAGATGCCCCAGTACAACCCAAATTTAAAAGTTTTTGCCTCAAACTAAAAAAAAAAAAGTCCTCTACCTATCCTATTTGTTTTTTTTTAACTTTTTTATTTATTTATTCATGAGAGACAGAGAGAGAGAGAGAGAGAGAGAGGCAGAGGGAGAAGCAGGCTCCCAAGGAGCAGGGAGCCTGATGCAGGACTCGATCCCAGGACCCCGGGATCATGACCCGAGCCGAAGGCAGACGCTCAACCATCTGAGCCACCCAGGCACCCTCTACCTATCCTCTTTGTAACATTAAGTATCTATTCCTATTCTAAGAAATAGCTATTATTCCCTCAAGACTTGACAGACACAGAGACTGGAATTTTACCTGAGGTGAAAACATTACCACAGGCAGAGCTGCAAGGAACCTGGCATCTGAGCTGGTAGGAAGGGCCCCCACTATGCTACTGCTTGGTGTTCAGTTGACCTCGGGGAATAAAGACAAATTGTGTTCCCTATAATCTTGTTTGTCTCTCCTGGATCATGGTCATATGCAAAGGGCTTAGAGCAGTGTCGGGTCATGGTAAATACAGGAAAGTTAGCTATTAATAGCAATGGTAATTGTAGTGACATGGTAGCTTCAAGAAGTCATTCTGCATTTAAATTATTTAATTCTCATTTAACTTTCAGTCAGCCAGAACCTCAGATGTATTTTTTGCCATCCTCAAACCAAATCCTGACTCGTGTCTACAGGATTCTCTTTGATTGAGTGAATCTATATTAACGTTGATTAAAATTCATTTTGTTTTTGTCTGTATACTTATCCAATCAATCAAGGCCACTTAAGGTTCTAATTCCCTTCTTTCAGGGTGTTGCTGATCACTGTGGGTTCTGACTGCCTCACACAACATTCACAACTAACTCTTATGGTAGGGGGAGGGGTCAGATCTCAATGTGGTATTCAGGATATGTTTCTGCAAAGGAATTCTTTCTTTCTTTCTTTCTTTTTTAAAGATTTTATTTATTTTTTGACAGAGAGGGACAGGGAGAGAGGGAACACAAGCAGGGGGAGTGGGAGAGGGAGAAGCAGGCTTCCACCAAGCAGGGAGCCTGATGCGGGGCTTCATCCCAGGACCCTGGGATCATGACCTGAGCCGAAGGCAGACGCTTAACGACTGAGCCACCCAGGCGTCCCAGGAATTCTTTCTTTCAGCTGAAAGTTCATATAAAGAATTTTATTAGGCCCAAATGAAAAAAAAGGAAATGTTTAAAATATCAGGAATCAAGGGCGTCTGAGGAGGAAATGTACTGACCTCTCCACAGCCTTTGTTCCTAACAATTTTCAGTCAGTAGCCGTCATCACTGCATATACTCCTCGCCTTGGAAATTGGGCAGAGAGATAAGGAAGACTGGAGAAAAGCAGCTACAGAGGAAGGCAGAATGATGGCTGCCATTCTGTCTCTCTCTCCCACTCCAGTTGGTGACAAGTAACCTGCTTTTTCTTTCATCTAACCCCTTTTCTGCCCTGACAGTCATCAGGGAACACTACATATAAAGCTAAAAGAGCTGGTTGTACAAAAACTACTATTACTAAGACATTTGATAAGCCTCTGTTAACTTTGTAATATCTCTCTCCAAATAATTTTTACAATTTCTCCCAAATTTTTTGATCTGTGATTTTGTTTTATTATTTAATTTATTCATTCATTCATTCATTTATTTTAAAGATTTTATTTATTTATTTATTTATTTTTTAAAGATTTTATTTATTTATTTGAGAGAGCAAGAATGAGAGAGAGAGAGAGAGAGAGAGAGAGAGCACATGAGCGGGGGGAGGGTCAGAGGGAGAAGCAGACTCCCTACTGAGCAGGGAGCCTGATGCGGGACTCGATCCTGGGACTCCAGGATCATGACCTGAGCCGAAGGCAGTCGCTTAACCAACTGAGCCACCCAGGCGCCCAAGATTTTATTTATTTATTTGACAGAGAGAGACACAGCAAGAGAGGGGACACAAGCAGGGGGAGTGGCAGAGGGAGAAGCAGGCTTCCCACCAAGCAGGGAGCACGATGTGGAGCTCGATCCCAGGACCCCGGGATCATGACCTGAGCCGAAGGCAGACGCTTAACAACTGAGCCACCCAGGCGCCCCTGTGATTTTGTTTTTAATTATCTTAAGCCTTATCACATAATTTACAAATTTGTGCTGCTGATATACCTCCTCACTTTAACCCTTCTAAGGAGTTGGCAAAAGCACCATGACCAATCATACAGATAAGGTAATTCCACAGTTATGTTTTTGAATAGCTGTTTAGAAGACAATCCTGAATTATAACTTGGTCTGACTTACTAAAAAAATTCACAAGCCAAGTCGGCTGCTATATTGTCACACTGAATCTTAAAAGCATCTGACATTACAGATTATCTATAAAATGTGACAAGTGTTAAATATCCTTTTTTTGATATTATACATAAACCACACTAAAATGCCTTTCATTAAGCAAAAGGCAACATTTAAATGCAGGGAATTTTAATTAAGTCGTCATAGTTAAGACCAAAAAGATAAAGTGGACATTGCCAACTGAACTTCAGCCTTTGCCTTTAACAGGCTAACGAACACAACTTGAAACATAGCTGAGTCTTGCTGTTCTATGAGACGGTGAAGGGATTTCCTTAGTATTTAAATACATACATTATTATAACCAGTTACATAAATCTAAATATAAAACCAATCTCCTATAAGTTAGGAGATGGCATTTACCATCTCTGTGAAAAGCTGAACATTACTAATCAACTCCAATCATATTTTTAGAAGGGGAAAACATGACAGCACTTGCTGAACCAGAATTACTATGAAAGTTCAAAAAGCTGATCCTATTCATTTAATCATGAGCCCATCTTATTTAAATCAGGACTGTCCAAAAGAAATATTCTATCATCCATTCATGATCTGGATTCTGGTATATGAGATCAATTTAAAGATGGTACACATACAAAAATCATAAGACATTTTTGTTTTGTAATAAGTAAGGCAATGGCCAACTATTACTCCTTATTAGCTTTTTAAAAAAAGATTTTATTTATTTATTTGACAGAGAGAGAGAGAGACAGTGAGAGAGGGAACACAAGCAGGGGGAGTGGGAGAGGGAGAAGCAGGCTTCTCTCGCCAAGCAGGGAGCCCGAGGGAGAAGCAGGCTTCCCGCCAAGCAAGGAGCCGGATGCGGGGCTCGATCCCAGGACCCTGGAATCAGGGCCTGAGCCAAAGGCAGACACTTAATCAACTGAGCCACCCAGGCATCCCTCCTTAGTAGCTTTTTTGAGATAAGCTATCAAGTCTGCTCTTTTCCTTGTCTCCTTAATGCCAGCAAAGATCATTTTTTTTGTTTTGTTTTGTCCCAGGGATGTACTTCTTGGGATTCTCCAAGAATGTTGTTCTTATTGGCATCCATGTAAGAAAATCTAGGGGCCTGATGCCCAAATAAACCATGCAGATTTGGCCCAGTCTTGTGCTTGCCCCCCTCTTCCATGGTATGACACTGGGTACATTTCTGAACAAAAGACTTACCTTTCTCAATATCACCCATTTTTTTTTTCATTTTTAAAAATATTTATTTATTTATTTGAGAGAGAGAGAGAGAGAGAGCGCATGAGCACGGGGTGGGGCAGAGGGAGAAGGAGAAGGAGAGGGAAAGAATCCTAAGCAGACTCCCTGCTGAGTGCAGAGCCTAATGTGGGGCTTGATATCAAGACCCTGGGATCATGGCCTGAGCTGAAATCATGAGTCGAACACTTAACCAACTGAGCCACCAGGCGCCCCTACATCATCCATTTTTTAAATTACTCTTTTGTCATGCACAAAACAAAGGTGTCCACTCACAAGGTCTATGTCCCACTCTCTAAACTCTCCCAAATAATTTTAAAAGTTACAAATATGAGGAAAATTATTCTGCAAAAGTTATTTTTCCTATGTATTTTAGCTATGTTTTTTAAAAGGTTTTATTTATTTATTTGAGAGAGAGAATGAGAGAGAGAGAGAGCATGAGGGGGGAAGGGTCAGAGGGAGAAGCAGACTCCCTGCTGAGCAGGGAGCATGATGTGGGACTCAGGATCATGACCTGAGCCGAAGGCAGTTGCTTAACCCACTGAGCCACCCAAGCGCCCCATATTTTAGCTATTTAAATGTTCTTCTCAAAACAGGGAAATATAATTAAAGAAATACCAAATAAAGAATAAATCTGGTATTAAGAACTCTCTGTGACAACAGAACATGTTAACCAGGAAAGCAGGTAAGTCTTTTTTAAGGAAGGTTAAATAAAGGGTATAGAGCTACTGTAGCACAGGATTTCTCAACCTTTAGCACTGTGGACATTTTGGACTAAGTAACAGGAGTGGCTGTCTATAGCCTCCTTGATTGAAAACCTCTGTTACAGTGAGATGGACCAGATAGCCTTGAATCTGCTTAAGCCCCGTGATCTGCCAGAATAAAAGAATTTTATCAGATGACCTTAAATATTTTCTAGTTCTAAGATTCCACAAGTCTTTGAACCTAGGAACAGAAATAATAATCAGAGGGTGGAGTAAGAAGAACATTCATACATTACTATGCTGATTTCAGATAATAATAACAACAACAGATAACCTTGATTATTGTTTGCTATGTGCCAGATCATATTCTAGGCACTTTACATAAATATTAATATTGGAATAACTCATTCATTCAAAAATTTGTTAAACAGACTACTGAACTGAAGATTGAGTTAAAGCTTGTAGGAGAAAAATGAAATATAAATATAAGGTTCTTGGCCTCAAAGAGAGTATAATCTAATTAGGTTGAAAAGAAATGCATCATGTTTTTGGTTGAGTGACTACAATAAATGTAATATAATAAGGCAGTGTACAATTTAATGTCCAATGAATGGTGTAGATAATAAAGCCTTGTGAGGTCACGTTGGGCAAAACTGATTAGGAAAGAATTCATGGCAAAACCCAGATAGGTATTATGCTGAGACTTGGAAAATGGTAAAGATTTCAGAAGAAGGAAAGTGTGGGATATAATATGGGTTGGAAGGAGAAATGTAAACAGAGATGTAAAGTAGGAATGTATAAAATTTTCTAAAGGATGAAATAATAGATCATTTTAGCAGAAACATGGCTACACAGAGTATAATGATAGAAAATAAGGATGGAAAAAACAGGTTAGGACCAAAATAGGCATAGGGTTCTGAATGCCAGGTTAAGAAAAGATGACAAGGAGTTATACTTCCAGAAATGTCAGAGTAGATCCTGTTAGGCCAATCCTTCCAAAGAATAGTATCTATAAAGTCTTGATAAATTTTAAAGGCAATGGAGAATGACCAAAGCAGGTAGAAACTAAATGAGAGTTGACACTTGGAAGAAAAAAATGGCACTGGGGGAGCTTCTCCTCTTTTTATAGCTTTTTGCCTGAGGGGAGGCACCAGTTGGTATTATTCAATGATGGATAAATGTCAGATAGAAATGCTATTTCATGGGCTTGAGAAACCAGAAAACAGAGTTTGGTACAATTATAGCAGCTAGAAAATAAAGGAAATTTTCAGAAAAGAGACACAGATGGAGTCCTAAATTCTGGGTAAAAACTGAGCCCACAGTTCTGGCTAAACTTTCATCTATACAGATATGAGGCTCCAAGCAGTCAAATTAAGGATAAAAAACTGAAGAGATTTCAGCTGTTGTCTACCACAGAGGAGACAAGAGTTTGAAGTTTGAGTTTAGGCAAATTATCTGTCTGATAAGACAAACAAACAAAAATCAATTTTCTTTGGAAAAATATAACAGAATCTAAAGTCTCTACAGTGGATCATTCAAAATGTCTAGAGTATAATCCAAAATTACTCGATCACAAAGAAACAGGAATACATGCCAATACTCAAAAGATAAGATAGTCAATGTAACTGACCCTGAGATGTCCACATGTTAGAATTAGTAGATAAGGATTTAAAGTAGCTATTATAACTATGCTAAAGGACATAAAGGAAAATAAGCTTGTAATGAATTTAAAAAATAGGAAATCTCAACAGAGGAATAAACCCTCTAAAAATGGAAATTCTAGGTCAGAAAAATACAATATATGAATAAAAAATTCAATTGACTTGCAAATTACAGTTCCAATATAAAGATGAAAGAGAAATAAGGATCGAAAAAAATTGAATAGAACCTCAGTGTTTTTGTGGTACATTATCAAAAGATCTAACACATATGTATGTAATTGCGGTCCCAGAGGAGAAGAAAGAATGGAGCAGGAAAATATTTGAATAAATAATAGCAAAAATTTTTCCAAGTTTGATAAAAAGACAAAAAACTCAGAGTCTCAAAAAGAGAAAGAGAAGTGGTAGAATAAAGGAACAACAACAATAACAACAACAACAACAAAACCAGAAGGCAAACACAAAAATGGTTAACCTATATCCACCATATCAACAGTTACATTAAATGTAAATGGGTTAAAAATCTAATTAAAATAAAATTGTCAGACTGGATAAAAAAGCAAGACCCAACGATGTGCTATCTATAAGCAATACACTTTAAATATAAAGACACAGATACTTTGAAAGTTAAAGTACAAAAAAAATCATGTAAACAGTAAGTATAAGAAGGCTAGAGTGGCTACAGTAATATCAGATAGACATCACAACCAGAGATAAAGAAAGACATTTCATAATGGTAAAAGAGTTAAATCATAGGAAGACTAAAACCACAAATATATATAAGACTAATAACAGAGCTTCCAAATACATGAAGCACAAATTCACAGAATTAATGGAGAAATAGAAAATCCACAATCATAGTTGATTTCAACATCCTTCTATCAATAAAACAAAGTTAGTAAAGATATAAACAGTCTGATTAACACTGTAACTACCCTACCCTAATTTACATTTATACAACACTACATCCAATAGCATAATACATATTCTTTTTAAAAAATTATAATACTTGAACATTTCCAAACTCACTAATGTCATAAAGATATTAAAACAGATTAATATAACTCATGTACCTTTTTCTAGAATGTAAAGCATCAGAAATCAAACACAATAATTAACAAGACTATATTATTGACTGTATTACACACACCACTCCTGATTATCACATAGTAATGGAGAACAGTGAAACTTAATTCATAATTCAAGAACCTCATTCTCTTGTTTCAACTCTTTCCCTACAAAATCTATTCCCTGAGTGTGAAACATAACTTGTGTGCCTGGCATGTCTTGAATTTCTCTGATGAAAGAGTCCTATGATGCTACAGGTCTACATTATTCTGACAGACAATAATCAGGAGCTAGTTTTCCCAAGCCAAGAGTCTGAGACACTGAGTAAAGAAGAGTTCTGAAGGATGATCAACATTTCAAAGAACCTAAAAAAAAAAAAAAAATCATACATTTATCTGTAACAAGGCTGTACAGTTGAATCTTAACCTTGTCACACATTAACTGTCTAACTTTGGTGAAATTATGAACACTGTAGTTTTGTTTTTGGTTGGTAAAATGGGGATAATAATATATCTCTTGGAATTAGGTACATATTAAATAAGACAACCTAAGTATAGCACCTGGTATGGGGCCTATCATGTGGCAAGTACTACACAAAGCTAAATTTAATTATAGTAAACCAAAATGGCAATTCTGGTTATCTCTTGCTGATCATAAGTTCTGAATGGCCCTATGAATTAAAAAAAAAAAATCAACAAATTAATATTTATGCAATTCATTTTTTTTAGGCATAATATTTTAAAACCAGTAGCCACAGAAGAAAAAAGAGTTAAAGTATCTCTCATGTGAAGAAGCTGAAAACCTTATAAAACTAGTGCTAAGTTCTCTTTCAGGAATCTCCTTATAACATTTTATTAGAATCTTTTTTTTTTCCCATTTAGCTCTCCCATTTTCTCTAACATATGAATATATGTCGCTTTCTGATGTTCTCAGATTTTATCTAACTCATTGAATTCTGGCTGGGTCTCTTTGGTATTTCTGTAGATCTGTCAACTAAAGAACCAGTTGAACTAGCTTACAGAAAACCCCACTTAATAAAAAGTATTCTACACTGGGGCGCCTGGGTGGCTCAGTCATTAGGTGTCTGCCTTCAGCTCAGGTCATGATTCCAGGGTCCTGGGATTGAGCCCAGCGTCAGGATCCCTGCTCAGCGGGAAGCCTGCTTCTCCCTCTCCCACTCCCCTTGCTTGTGTTCCTTCTCTCGCTGTGTCTCTCTCTGTGAAATAAATAAATAAAATCTTTAAAAAAAAAGTATTCCACATTAATAGTATGAACTAATAGGAATTATTCCAGTGTCACAGATTACTGCTGGCAAGTTTATGAGCTAAAACTGAGTCAGAAACATGTATGTGTTCTAGGATATAGGTTCCAGTGGCCCTCCACCTTAGCAAGGCATTACCTTCTCCCTGTACCACTCATTGGCTAGCCAGGCACTCTGCTCTCTCTGGGCCCTCCTGGGATGGTTTCTTGCCTGGTAATAGGGACTAGGCAGTAAGTACGTCCTTTCTATCTGACCAGACCAAAAGAGTGTGACTCTTCCCTACGCCAAAGACATGATTTGCTCCTTTAAGATTCACAGCTAGTACTTTTTTTTAAAGGATTTTCACGTGTTTTTTTTTTAAAGATTTATTTATTTATTTTGAGAGACTGAGAATGAGAGAGAGAGAGAGAGAGAGAGAGAGAGAGAGCACATGAGAGGGGGGAGGGTCGGAGGGAGAAGCAGACTCCCCGCCAAGCAGGGAGCCCGATGCGGGACTGGATCCCGGGACTCCAGGATCATGACCTAAGCCGAAGGCAGTCGCTTAACCGACTGAGCCACCCAGGCGCCCTACAGCTAGTACTTTTTAAAATGTTCATTGGAGGGGTGCCTGGGTGGCTCAGTCGTTAAGCGTCTGCCTTTGGCTCAGGTCATGATCCCGGAGTCCTCGGATCGAGCCCTGCATCGGGCTCTCTGCTCCGCGGGAGGCCTGCTTCTCCCTCTCCCACTCCCCCTGCTTGTGTTCCCTCTCTCACTTTGTCTCTCTTTGTCAAATAAATAAATAAATAATCTTAAAAAAATAAAAATAAAATAAAATGTTCATTGGAGGACAACTTTCTTCATATATATATATATATATGTATGTATATATATATATATATATATACCTAATCCTTGCAGTCCTATGAGGTATAGTGATCTTTACAGAGGAGAAAACAGAGGTACAGAGTGACTGAATAATTTGTCTGTGGATACACAGAAGTGTATAACAGAGTTGGGACTTCAATCCAAGCAGACCTGACTCAATAATCCACTTTACCACCTCACTCTGTGGCCCTGGGCTATCTAAGCTAGTAACATTAACGTGTCTTTTTCCAAAGAAGATGAGTGCTCTGAATACAGAGTGCTCTCTGAGTGCATGTCAGCTAAGAAAAAAAAAAAGGCTCTGTCTCTGAAACTTTGTTAATTGAGGTATCATTTTATCATGGAATGTCTAACAATTAGTTCCCTAGGGAATGAGACCACTTGTTGGTATCCACCATAACTTTTTTTCAGAAATACCATTAAATAAGCTGAGCTCTTCACCCAGTGCTTCCTAATATGCATCATGTCATCTAGCCAGTCTCATGAATAATCAGTTAACTGAACTCATTCTCAAACCTTTTAAAAGCCAAATTGTTTTAACAACAATAAAAAAATGATTAAAAAAATACTTTTAGATAAACACATCCTAGTGTTAATTTAAAGTGACTTCTTACCTAAAATACAGCTTTTAGACTAGGGTGTGGTCAGAACTCACCCTTTTGTTTCCCTGCCTTCCCTTCCTTCCTCCCTCAGGAAAAGTGCGTAGGTGACCTCCTAGTGCCCTTCTGATACTGCAGGAAAAGCTAAGCGTCACCTAAAGCTTCGTATCTACTGGTGATATCTGCCCTAAATCCAAAATGCACAGGTCCAGACTCCAAACTGGAATGTAAAACAACACTGAAAACTTCTTTCAAATCATCTCCCACTTCTAGTTTCTTTCCAATATGTAAATGCAGGACAATGGCAACCTTGCTACCAATAAATAGGTGGGCTCTGCAGCGAAACATAGAAAATCTGAGTCCTGTCAAACCACATTTAAAAGTCCGTGCTTTCTGTAAGTGTTTTTTTTTTTTATTTTTTTATTGTTATGTTAATCACCATATATTACATCATTAGTTCTTGATGTAGTGTTCCATGATTCATTGTTTGTGCAGAACACACAGTGCTCCACGCAGAATGTGCCCTCTTTAATACCCATCACCAGGCTAACCCATCCCCCCACCCCCTCCCACTGTAAGTGGTTTTAAAAATGTTGCAAGAGGGAAATTTCTTGAAGCAAACACCTACAACCTTGAAAAATCCCTCCATTCGTCCTTCCGTTCTTTTCTGACCCCTCGCCTGTTTCCCTCCTTCCTCAGTCAAACTCACAGAATGTGGGATCCACTCTTGGTCTAGTCTCCTGAGGTCACTGTAGCCCTCAGGAGTTGGGCTTCCTTCCTCATTGCCCTGCCGAATCTTTTTTTTTTTTAAGATTTTTTATTTATTTATTTGAGAGAAAGAATGAGAGAGAGAGCACATGAGAGGGGGGAGGGTCCGAGGGAGAAGCAGACCCCCCGCTGAGCAGGGAGCCCGATGCGGGACTCGATCCCGGGACTCCAGGATCATGACCTGAGCCGAAGGCAGTCGCCCAACCAACTGAGCCACCCAGGCGCCCTGCCCTGCTGAATCTTCTCCAATTTTGTTTTATCTGTCCTCATTTTCCTTGCCCTTTCACTTGCCTCTGGCACTGCTGACCTGTTCCTTCCCTCCATAAAATGTCTCATTTGGTGTCTGATATTCCAGAATCCTGGCACTTGCAACACTGACCACTCAGTGCTAGAGACTGCCAGTTATCTCCCAGTATCCATCCTCCTCTTCTTTGTCACAGAATCTCCCAATTTCACTTGAGTACATGGATGCCCAAAATAAAGTTTGCACTTTCAAGCCTCCCTTGAGGCTGAGGAAGAGCAGGTCCATATGATAGAAGCAAAAGTGGTGTGCACAGCTGCTGGAAAGCACCCTTAAAGAAAGTGAATTCTCCAGTCTTTTTTCTCCTTCTTGGATGTTGGAATGGAGAGGTGATAGCTGGAGCTAGAGCAGCCATGGGTTATGATGTAACCCTTCCTGATACTATAGAGCCCTGGTGTAACTTCTTTTTTAAAGTCACTGTTATTTTGAGTTTTCTGTTACTTGTAGCTAGTCCTGGTTCTCTCTAATGCATTTCTTCCCTACTACTGCATACTCTTCGTCACTTCAGCTAAACTGTATGCTCTTTGGGAATATAGGTTCTGATAAAAATACTTAATGACTGACCTAGATTTCAATGGACTTATTATTACATAATTCTGGATGGTTCACTCTTTTTAATACGAGTTGGGGGTGGAACAAAATAGGAGATGAAGGCTCTCAATAAAAGAGGTCAAAGTAGAAGATGATTTGGATGTTCTCAGAGTCAGTTTTCTCCCTCTTTTTAATTTTTTTTTAAAGATTTTTATTTATTTATTTGAGAGAGAGAATGAGAGAGAGAGAGAGTACATAAGAGGGGAGAGCGGGAGAGGGAGAAGCGGACTCCCCACTGAGCAGGGAGCCCAATGAGGGACTCGATCCCGGGACTCCAGGATCATGATCTGAGCTGAAGGCAGTTGCTTAACCAACTGAGCCCACTCAGGCGCCCATCCCTCTTTTTAGTTGTAATGCTAAAAATTAATTCAGACAATGGGGAAAAGATTTAAGAAAACAGATAATATTCAGGTACATAAAATAATGTCTATTAGGCTGTGTTACCAAATAGAGATTTAAAAAAAAAATCTTGAATGAATGGATAAGATTTCTAACTACTTTATCAATCATACGGGTGTAACTTTTTCTCCAGTCCTCTGATTTCTGTGAGGGAAGCTTCTCTCTAAACACACTCCTGGCCTCCTGGCCTTTCTTAACTTTACTCATTCTCCAGGAGATGGAGGGCTTATCTGACTGATAAAATTTGGAAGCGTGACTGAGGCTGTCTGGGTCAGCAATTCTCTTCTCCCCTCAGGGGCAAGTTTATCCAAGGAACACATACTGCACTCAGCCAATGAAGATGGGCAGGCAGGTAGACCATGTATTCCCCATTCATTTTCATTCGACTTCCTGGTAAAGCTTTTGCTTACAATGATCTTAAATGAACTTCAGCTTAGTTTCTATCCCAACCACTATTAATGCTGAATTGGTGAAACTTACCAGAGAAGTTCTGTGTCTTTGTCAGTTTTCAGGTACAGGAATAACACATTTTTTAACAGCAACAATAGTAAACCCTTATGTTTCACTTATCCATATGCCAGGAATTAAGTTCTCTCTAATGTCTAAATCATATCTCAGCAGCGAAGCAGCAACAGTTCTCTGGTGACCTGATCCTCCCTCCACTTTCAGCCTTTACACAAGATAGTAACTGGGGCTTGAAGGTTATACACCCACAAGGTATTGAGGCATTTGTACTGCCTATGAAACTTTACTGTGTAAGAGACATTATAATACAATCAAAGCATTCCTGTAAGCAAACTAGATGTTTATATATCCCAAGAGGTAGGTTTGCTTGTACTTGCTCTTTAAATTATAAAAAGTATTCTATTCTAATTGGGGAATAGAAGGTCTGGGAAGGAATACATAAACATTCCTAAAGACCCACTTTGTTCAGGTCACTAAACCAAGTACTTTATATATTCTAATTCATTTAAACTGTCTGTAGTAAATGAGAAGCTGTTAATTGGTAAATTTAAAAATTAATTGCCAAGGTCACTCAGTAAGTAGAAGTTCCATCATTTGAACACAGACCCAGCTCCAAATCCCACACACATATCCCTATATTACACAGCCTCAAAGGACTCAACCCAACCCCTCTGCCAAAGTTCCAGATCTTTTTTTTTTTTTTTTTTTTTACCTTCAGTGGTCTTCGGAACTGCCTTGCTGTCTCTGGTAGGTTGCAAAAATATTTTGTAGGCCTTCCTATCAAGAGGTGGAGTCTATTTCCCTACTCTTGGACTCTGGGTTGACCACGTGACTTGCTTGGACTGGAATGTGGCAGAAGCAACATTATGAGAGTTCTTAGCTTGAACCTCAAGAAGCCTTGAAGCTTTTACTTTTGCACTCTTGGAACCCTCTGCAACCAAATGAACAAACTCGGGGTGAGCCTGATGGTGGATAAGGGGCCACGTGGAGCTGAGATGAGTCATCCCTGCTGAGGGCCCCCATGCATGGAGTTGTCCTGGCTGGTGACCTCAAATGCATGAACGATCCCAGCCAAGAGCAGAAGAACCATCCAGCTTTGCTCAGCCCAAATTCCCGACCCACAGAATTATGAGCAGAATGGTTGTTTTTTTAGCTACTAAGTTTTGGAATAGTTTGTTATACAGCAAAAGCTAACCGATACACCCTCTCCAACTTAGATTCAGTGATCCCCTTGTAGTTAAAAACAAAAGGGGATAGTCCAAAAGGCCACTGAAAAGTTTCCAGACCATTGCTTATTCATGTATTCTGCTACTTTCAAGTCCAGTCTAATTCACTGTTAGAGTTATTGAAACCCAAATAAGGTGGGTCTTCAAAGCAGCTGACAGGGAAGCTGTCCAGCCTACTCTTCTCACAGGCTCCTTGTGGCAAGGACAACTTCTCACAACTCTTTGTTGTGAGAAGTATCTAGCACAAAACCTTCCTTATATTATACATTCTCCATAAAATTTCTGAACCAACAGAAGAGATTTTAACCCTCAGGGGAGCTAGAATCTTCCAAAAGCTTTGAAGCACAGTGTAATGATAGCCATGGTCATAAAATTTGGCAACTTTTACAAATGATGGAAAACTGCCTTGTGTACTGGCAACTCCAGGACTTAGGAAATTTAGTCCTTGAGTTTCAACTACATTTTTTTTGTGTTTTTAAAAGCACTTCCTGTCTTGGGAGACGGCTCAGGCCAAGTATAGAATCAGCAATTTAAATATGCACAATAGGCTTTATGATCTGTACTTTTTGAGCATGACTAAATTTTAGCAAAAAATTGGAATCAAGCCTCACATCTAACTGGATGATGCTAAACATAGAATAATGATGAATTCCTGCTATTAGTGAAAATTTCACAAGAACAATAATTCTGGAACATCTATCAAAATGTCTGAGAGACTGTCATTTCATGGACAAAATAGGTTTTATCTATAAAAGATCAGAGTTACTTGTTAAAATTGAATTAGTTCTTATGGTATTTCCCCATTTACATAAAATGTTTTTATTAATATAAACTCTACATCAATTTTTCACACAGAGTGTTTCAATTTTAACAAAAGATACAACTCTACTTTGACTGCAACTCAGAGTGTTCCATTATAATAATTACCATCAGCTATAAAAGACAGACACAAAAAAGCAGTACTTTTCACAATGACTCTGCTTTAAGATTTTAGAGCTGAACTTGAAATTTAAAGTTGCTAAGTCACTTGTAAAAAGGGAAATTGTACCTGGTGACTAAGTTGAATAATGGTTCCTAAAGAATACTATGGCATCATCGATTGGACATTAATTATGTGTCTCTGCAAACTCAGGTGGACAGAAGAGGCATGGATCACCTTTGGAAAATTAAGGCTCACCTACAAGCTGATTTGGAATATTTTTTACATTTGAGGTCTGAGCCAATAAGACAAGATTAGTGGATTCAGGGCTCAAATATGGAATGAGACATGAGGGTCACTATGTACTCTCTCAGGGGTTTGTAATGGCTATTTTCCATAGCATTGCTTTCAGTGGGCCAACTGCTTCTCAGACCTGGGTCCTATGTCAATTCCTAGGTGATACTAATTTCATTCATTCATTCATCCAAAATCTGCTGAGTGTCTACTAGGCTAAGTGCTATTTCCTATGAGATGATTCAGTTATGCATCTTCCTGGGGGAAAAAAGAAAGGCAAAAGAGGAAGCAGAGAAAAATAATAATCTAGGCAACTGCTTAATCCATGCAAAAAATAACAAGTATTTCTGAAACAAACATAGAGATAGATTTGTGCTTCATTTAGGACAAATTACATGAAAAATGGAATAGATCTTTTACTGGTACCTGTATCCCAATTCTTCACTAAGATGGATCATATGAAGGATATACGATTCCTTGCTTGTTCCAGTGAGGCCAGGCAACAATAAGACAGTAGGTCTGGTGGTGGCATCCATATAACATTTACTGCTACAATTATCAAACCAGTCCAGTGAAATCTGTCCTCCGTCTGCAGTTTTAATAAGTTCACTGAAAGAAATAAAAGACATACTCATTAAGTGTTTTGAGTCATGTCTTAAAATTAGTGTCTTAATTTTATAGATATATGACATGATTTGGTCATCTGAAAAGAACTTTTTTTCAGCATTCACTAACACATACTTATATCACGTTCTTTTATTACAAGAATGATATGAGATTAGTATCATAAAGTATTTCCAGCAACAACACAGAAAGGCAGCATATAAAAATGAACTACAAAGTACTTCACATATTTACCTTTATCATTTCCTCATCACTCTAAAATATCCAGCCCTATTTGATCGAGGTCACCCAAATAATTCACCAGGGAATTGTGAATAAGTAAAGTGCTGATCTGATCACTGCTCTGGCCCTTTGACTCAGTAATGCAGTCTCCCCACAGAGTATATTATAAAATTTGCTTCTCAAATATTTTAAAGTATTTCTCACACAGTCTCTACGAACTTAAAGAATTTTCCCAAATAGTGCAAATTCCAGGCAACAAAAGGAACTCCAGAAAGACTAGATGACTCAGGGAAATTAATACGAGGCACCATCTAAATCTCCTGGTTACTGATAAATTCTGGATCATATCTTTAACACCTCAAGGACATTAGCATCAAGAACCCATTTGCTTATTAATATGAAATCCTTTTACAGAAGCCCATCATGCAAAATCCATATTAATTGGCATCGTTCTCCACTCCATCCCCACTCCCCGCATCAGTGAATTGGTATATATCATCAAAGGATCTAGGTCCTCAGGGACAGATGCATGCCAAATTGGAAGAGTAACCCTCAAACACTTCTCTAGAAATAAACCGGTTACATCAAGGCGCGTGGGCGCTTGCACACACACACACACACACACACACACACACACAAACGGTGAAAGGCAATACCTGAATATTTTCCAGCAACTGAGTGTGTGTGTTGGGTGGGAGCGAGGGGGCAAACCTTCCATTTTCAATCCCTTTTCTTTTCTATATGCTGACCAACCAAAGGTTAACCAAGGACTGGGAGTATGCCAAAAACCCCATGGTTTTGAAGAAATGACGGCAAATGGAAATATACTTACTTCCTGTATTGTACCGAGGGCTTAGAAGTGATGAAAGGTCTCAGGAGTGTCTGTCCTCGACTCTCCCAGCACCAAACCGTCGGGTAGTACGTTTCTGTCACCACCGGACAGTGGTTCTGGAGGAAGCGGCTGAAGCTCTCTCCCCCCGTCACTAACTGGGGCTTCTGTGGGGGAAAGCCAGTATTATAGTGAAGGGTCCAGAACAAAGTTTTGCCGTAGACCAGAAATGAGCAGACTCGTCCCTCGCGCACGCGCTCCCTCCGATTACATCTCCTTCGAGAAGCCTGACACACATCGCAGTCACAACGGACTTAAAGAGTGATTGACCAAAGCCTTGGAGAGAGGAAGGCAAGAGTTGAGATAAGGGAGTCATTCTCAGAAGTGCTACAGCATTGCCAGGCTAGCGAACGGTGACAGGGCAGTACCGTTGCGCCTAGGTCAGCCGGGTCCTGGCTGCTGTACGAGCACCCCGGCCGGACTCACAGGCAGGCGGTCAAGAGCTGGCCCCCTTTCCCGCCCGCGCTCAAAGGGCGTCCGTCAGATGCCCGGGAAAGGGCAACAACATGCGAGCAGCGGCACTCTCGCCTCCAGGGCCGCCCTAGCCACCCGCGCCTGCGGCGGCAGTTCCAGCTTCGCCGGCTGCTGTCGCTCCCAGCGAACGCCCCCGCGGCCCTGCGCCCCCGCGTCCGCGCCAACCCCTGGCTCACCTTGGCAATGCTGCTCAGGTAATAGCAGGCGTAAGCGACGCTGAAGCCCAGGATCAGGGATAAGCCTACTCCCGAGCCGAAGAACCCAACCCGGACTTGGTGCTCCAGGTAGAGGGAGAGCTCCCTGGATAGCATCCGCAGGTCCATCGCTAAGCGCTGCATGGTCTGCGGTGGGAGGCCGGTCAGCCGGCGAGCCACGGAAAGCGGCCGCTGCACCTCCCCGGACCCTTGAGCAGAGTGTCTCTAGCCCGGCAAAGCGCAGCTTCCGCCAGCGGGCGCGGCCGAGCGGCCCCGGGAGGCGTAGCATCGCCGCTGTCCGCCGCTGGCTCCGCCCCAGATTTCTCGGAACTGCCAGCCCCGCCACCCGTCAGTCACTCAGGAACTTTCCAGAGGCGCGGTTCTGAGCGCGGCCACCGGGGCGGGGGGCGGACTGGGTCTGCCGGTCTGGTGGTCTGGTCGCAGTCAGGCTGGGTGACCCCCAAGGGTGGGCAGAGATCGAGCGCCGACTTTGGAGGAAATGGGCCTGGCAGTGCGCATTCCGGTCACTGGCTGGGCACCTGCTCCAGTGACCTTGAACGGTTCCGCACGGCGGTGGGTTTCGTTTAGTACTGTAAACTAGTGGTTTAGGGTGCGCCGGAAAAAACTGAGGGAGTTAATGCCAAATATATGTTAGAAGAATGCACTACGTAGGGAAAAAAAAATCCCACATCCCCCAGAAAGTTGGGTTTCCCCTGAACACTATCAAAAGAGAAAAAATAGTCTATAAACACTCAATAATGAGGCTATTCCTACTTTAAATCTCTCTGAATCCTTTTAGTTCCTTAAATATGCCTTGAATGAAAAGTGGTTACCAAAAATAAATAAGGAGATCAAGAAAAGGAACTGGGATTCAAAAAATTTTAAATCCTATTTGTGGTTCGTTAGTGCTTTGAACTTCTAGACTTACACAAATTCAGTTACTTAACATATGGACCAGAAACCATTTATGAAGTAGGTTTTCCTAGGCTTATTTATGGCAACACGACTAAACCGGAAGATAGAGGCATCTAAAAGGGCTAGAACATTTAGCAGTCTATTATTATAAACTCCTTCCACCTACAGGTACCAAGAGCCGCAAGACTTAAACAGGCAAAAAGAAAAAGGCAAGGGCTGTAGAGACTATGAAAAATTTCACAGGATTGTAAATTAATCATAGAAATTAGTGATAGACAAATGGGATGGGCCAGAACTGAGCAATTTATTTGGCCTTGATTTGGTCACTGTAATTTGTTGGTTGCCAGCGCCCAGAATAATTTAGTTGCCTTCACTGAGCCTGTTTTTTTTTTAATCTGCAGAATAATAATTTCTACTTTATAGAGTCTTTGGGATGACTAAATGAAATAAGGTATGTACTGGTCTTGCCTTGAGCCTACGTAATTCTTTTTCACTCACTGGTTCTTGCATCTGATCACACCCAGAAAATGCAAATATACATGGTGGCTGCCATACTTGACAATGTACATGCAACATTCTTTATAATGCCTGCACCCACCTTCTGCCTTGCCTACCAATAAATACATATATATTTTATTTTGCTGAAGTGTACAGTGAAAATACTATAACATACTTCATTAACATCACGATGTGTAGAAAGTGTGCTGACCTGGGAGTAAACAACTCTGAACTCATCCACCAAACTTAGGCAAGCCATTTACTCTTTTGGAGCCTCAATTCCCTGTCTATAAAATAAGATGGTTGAGATTGAAGATGTCAAACTCTCTTTGCTGTTAGAAGAACATTCACAAACTCCCTTAAGAACTATTCCAGTTTAGATGAGGAAATGAAAGCTCAGACCTAACCTGACCCCCAATAACTTCTTCTGCCTGGTGTCTATGTCTGTGTATAATTCCTTCACCTTGAGTGCAGATAGAACCAGTGACTTACTTCTAACTAATAGAATATAGCAAAAGTGATGAAATGGCACCACTTCTGTGATTACGTTATGTGATGCTAGCTTAGCAGAGTGGAGCTAAAAGGCTCTCCTGCCACCTTGAGGAAGCAAACAGCCATATGAACTGCAGATGGAGAGGACCACATAGCAGAGAACTAGTGGTGGCGTCTAGGACTCGTGGGGAGCCTCAAGCCGACAACCAGCAAGAAGGTAGGGCCTTTAAGGAAATGAATTCTGCCAACACCCTGAATAAGCTTGGAAGCAGATTATTCCTCAGTCAAGCCTCCAGATGAAAACACAGCCTGTCCAACGTCCTGACTACTGCCTTCTGAGACCTGGAGCAGAGCCCCAGTTAAGCTGTGCCTGGACCCCTGATCCATGGAAACTGTCAGATAGTAAATATGTTGTTTTAAGCTGCCAAACTGGTGATTTGTTATGGAGCAATAGAAAACTAAGAGAAGATGAAAAAGTCCTACAAGAGCATTCAAATATTAATAAATATCAGTGGGTCATTTTACCTACCAATGTGCAGTTGACCGTTGAAACACACGGGGGTTCAAGGTGCCAACCCCTGCACAGTCAAAAATCTGTGTATAACTTTTGACTCTTCAAACACTTAGCAGCCTACTATTGATGGAAAGCCTTACTGATAACATAAACAACGGTTGATTAACACATATCTTGTATGTTATAGGTATTATATACTATATTCTTTTTTTATAGAGTTTTTTAAAGATTTTATTTCTTTAATTGAGAGAGAGAGACAGAGACAGAGACAGAGATAGCAACAGAGATAACTAGAGAGAGCACTAGCAGGGAGGAGAGGGAGAAGCAGGCTCCCCGCTGAGCAGGGAGCCCAATGCAGGGCTTGATCCTAGGACTCTGAGATCGTGACCTGAGCTGAAGGCAGACGATTAACTGACTGAGCCACCAGGTGCCCCTATATTATATTCTTATAATCAAGTAAGCTAGAGAAAAGAAAATATTATTTTTTTTAAAGATTTTATTTATTTATTTGAGAGAGAGGGAATGAGAGAGAGCACGAGAGGGAAGAGGGTCAGAGGGAGAAGCAGACTCCCTGCTGAGCAGGGAGCCCGATGTGGGACTCGATCCTGGGACTCCAGGATCATGACCTGAGCCGAAGGCAGTCGCTTAACCAACTGAGCTACCCAGGCGCCCTGAAAAGAAAATATTATTAAGAAAATCCTAAGGAAGAGAAACACATCTACAGTGTCATACCATATTTATAAAGAAAATCCTTGTGTAAGTGGACCTATGCAGTTCAAACCGATGTTATTCAAGAGTCAACTGTAGTTATTGTAGGAATGTTTTAAATAAGTTAAAGATTTCAGCTTTCTTTTTTTTTAAAGATTTTATTTATTTTAGAGCAAGAGCGAGAGCAAGAGAGAATGAGCAGGGGGAGGGGCAGAGGAGGAGGGAGAGGGAGAAGGAGGACTCCATGCTAAGCGTGGAGTCCCATGTGGGGCTCCATCTCATGACCCTGAGCTCATGACCTGAGCCAGAACCAAGAGTCAGATGCTTAACTGACTGAGCCACCCAGCTATTCCGATTTCAGCTTTTTCAATTAATATTCAAAATTAAGAAACCCATTGAGTTTTTTTTAAAGATTTTTATTTATTTATTTGTCAAAGAGAGAGAGAGAGAACAAGCAGGGGGAGCGACAGGCAGAGGGAGAAGCAGGCTCCCCGCTGAGCAAGGAGCCCGAGGTGGGACTTGATCCCAAAACCCTGGGATCACAACCCAAGCTGGAGGCAGCAGCTTAACTGACTGAGCCACCCAGGCATTCCCCCCATTGAGTTTTTAATTCTTTTCTTTATACTTCTCTTTAATTAATTGTCACAATGAACATTGATTACTTTTTAAAGAGTAAAAAAAGTCATTTAAAAATATACAAAATTAGTTGTAAAGGAATAAATCATGTGAAAAGATATGTAGCTAAAAGTAGGAAAGGCCAAACATTCTAAGATGTAACAGAAGAAAAGTTTTAAATGAGAACACATCTCAGGGTGGCTGGGTGGCTCAGATGGTTAGGCATCTGCCTCTGGCTCAGGTCACGATCTCTGGGTCCTGGGATGGAGCCCCAGGTCGGGTTCCCAGCTTAGCGGGGGAGTCTGCTTCTCCCTCTCCCTCTGCCTCTCTCCCTGCTTGTGTTCTCTCTGTCTCTCATTAGAAACCAAGATATGGGCACTGGGTGCCCACTGGGCACTGATGTGGTCATTGCTACTGGGGTATCATTGTGTCTAGGTCCTCTCAGCTGACTGAACTAGGTAATATATCTATGTATACTAACCCATGTGTACATATGTCTACTTATATCTGTATCTACATCTATAGTTGTTTTTGTATCATCTGCATTTTTAAAAAGATTTTATTTATTTATTTGACAGAGAGAGAAAGAGAGAGAGAGCACACAAGCAGGGGGAGCGGCAGGAAGAGGAAGAGGGAGAAGCGGGCTCCCATCTGAGCAGGGAGCCCAATGCGGGGCTTGATTGCAGGACCCCGGGATCATGACCTGAGCTGAAGGCATAAGCTTAACCGCCACCCAGGTGCCCCTATCCATCTGTATTTACATTAAGCTAAAGACGAGTTCAGAAAAGAGATGAGCTTTTTTTATATCCACTCCCTGAGGGGTTTTAGGAGGAATTAAACCTCTTTTTTTTTAAATTTTTTTTTTAGATTTTTTTTTTTAATTTATTCATTTGAGACACAGAGATAGAGAGAGAGAGAGAAAGCATGAGCAGGGAGAGAGGCAGAGGGAGACGCAGGCTCCTCGCTGAGCCAGGAGCCCGATGTGGGGCTCGATCCCAGGACTCTGGGATCATGACCTGAGCCGAAGGCAGACGCTTAACCATCTGAGCCACCCAGGTGCCCCAGGAATTAAACCTCTTAATTAGTAATGTTTCTGGGTTATTTCTCTTCAATTTTTGGATAAAGCAAAATTCTATCTGTAATAGGAAACACCCTATACCCTTCATGTCCTCAATTCTATGGCAAATCAGCAACAGAAATCAGGCAGAGGACAGAATGGTTTATACTTACAGAGAATGCCAGAACTGAAAATCACAAGGCATACACTTAATGAAATAAAAATTTTAGGTTACATTCAATTAGAAGAAATACTGTGGTTCTGGGGCGCCTGGGTGGCTCAATCAGTTAAGGGTCTGACTATTTTGGCTTAGGTCATAATCTCAGGGTCATGGGATTGAGCCCTGTATTGGGCTCCACTCTCAGAGTGGAGTCTGCTTGTCCCTCTCCCTCTGCTCCTCCTCCCCCTTTCTCTCTCTCTCACTTTAAAAAATAAAGAAAATCTTTTTTAAAAAAGAAATATAATTCTATATGGATTGTTATAAAAATTGTGGATGTCGCCAGATTAATAAACCACTGCGACCCCAACTCCTCAGTTCTAATAATGCACCAACTGTAACTCTGTCTTTAGCACCAGTTATCCCCAACACTACAAAGCCCAGCTTTAGCACTAGCAGTGTGATTTCCAACTGATTGATCTTGGCAGGGAGGAGACTATCCCCTGGGAACTGAGGCCGAAGACTTCAGGATGAAAAAAGGAATTTAAGTAAGAAAGGGCTTTATTAACTGGCAGAAAGTCATGTTGGAAAGGAGGAATGTTCATGGGGCACCTGCAATGGAGGCCTGGGGAAGAAGAAAAAGTGGAATTCTTGGGAGACTTCAGAAGTGGTCGAGAGGACAGATGAGTCTGTGGTCCCCAGACCCCAGTCCCAATCTGTACTGTTTAGATTTATCACTGGAGTCTTTTTTTTCTTTTTAAGTTTTTATTTATTTATTTGAGAGAGGGAGAGCACAAGTGGAGGGGGAGGGGCAGAGGGAGAGGGAGAAACAGACTCCCCACCGAGCAAGGAGCCCAGGGGCGCTGGGCTCGATCCCAGGACCCCGGAGTCATGACCTGAGCTGAAGGCAGACGCCCAAATGACTGAGCCACACAGTTGCCCCTTATCACTGCAATCTTTTTTTTTATTTAAAGATTTTATTTATTTGAGAGAGCGAGAATGAGAGAGAGAGAGAGCGCACACATGAGAGGGGGGAGGGTCAGAGGGAGAAGCAGACGCCCCGCTGAGCAGGGAGCCCCATGTGGGACTCGATCCCAGGGACTCCAGGATCATGACCTGAGCCAAAGGCAGTCGCTTAACCAACTGAGCCACCCAGGCGCCCTATCACTGCAATCTTGAGCAAAAATCTGCTTAAAGCTTCCCTCAAGGTTAATTTGTGTTTATTAGATTCAGGGTATGGCAGCCAAGTAGTAGCCATAGTAGGGAGATAAATTAACCTGCTTCCTCCAAGGTAACTGAAGTCATTTGGGAATGCCTTAATGTGGAGAGGATTAATTTACAGACTAGCCCAACTGTAGGAACGTAAAGTTGACGCTTCCTCTTCCTCCTTTCATATTTTGTGTAAGATTGCATGACAGACAGGCAGAAAAAGAAAGAGAAACTATTGGGTGGGTTCCACTGGAGATGTTTGAGATCAAAATGATCTTAATAGAACTTTAGTAGACTTCCCCTTCATGCAGAGATGCAGCTTTCCGATCATAAGCAGTTGGAAAGAGAGAGAATCTTGGGCCACCTCGACATCTCTAAAAACACCCTCCCTTGTTAATTCTCAAGTAGCTCCTTTATAAGTAAATGTACCCATCGTAGGTAAGTATGGAGTGGTTACGGGAAAGCACTGCAAGAATGTGCTAAAATTAGTTCTTAAGCCAACTCATTTAAGTAATGAAACAAACAAACAAAAAGGAAAATAGAATAGTAAATTCTTAGCTGCATACCTCCAAACTTACCTGGATATACACACTTGTGTGCGTGATGGGCTATGGTCCTAGAAGGGGCGGGTGGGAAAGAGACCCAAACACAGGTGAAGGCAATGCCCTTTTCTACCTCATCACATGTCACATCCTATGGTGGGCAGAATTCTTAAGATGTCCTCTTCTCAAGATTCCTCCCCCTGGTGTACACTTATATAATCCCCTACCCTTGAGTGTGGGTGGGATGACATATCAATATGATGGGATATCATTTCTGTGATTATGCTACATTTTCTAGCAAAGGTGAAGTGATTTTGAAGATGTAATTAAAGCCCCAAGCAGTAGACTTTGAATCCAAAGGGAGATTTCCTGGGTATGCCTGATCTAATCAGGTGAAGCTTTTAAAAGAGAGTTCAGGAATCAGACATGGGAGAAATCAGAGACTCTTTCTTCTGCTGGCCTTTAAGAAGTAAGCCTCTATAAGTTAGTTCTACAGTTGCAAGAAAATGAATTCTCCGAACAACCATGTGAACTTGGAAAAGGACCCTGAACCTCAGATAAGACTGTAGCCATAGCTGTTGAATATGTTAGCTGTGGGTTATTCTTTTTTTTTTTAAGATTTTATTTATTTACTTGACAGAGAGAGCGAGAGAGCACAAGTAGGGGGAACAGTAGAGGGAGAGGGAGAAGCAGGCTCCCTGCCAAGCGGGGAGCCTGATGCGGGGCTCGATCCCAGGACCCTGGGATCATGACCTGAGCCAAAGGCAGACACTTAAACATCTGAGCCACCCAGGCCCCCCAGCTGTGGGTTATTCATAAATGCCCTTTATTATGTTGAGGAAATTCCTTTTTGCCCCGTTTGTTCAAGGTTTTCATCATGAAAAGGTGTGAGATATTTTCAGGTACTTCTTCTGTATTGAATGAGATGATCATCTGGTTTTTTTCCCCTTTATTCTGGTAATGTGGTCTAGTACATTGATTTTCACCTGCTGAAGCACCCTTGCATTCTAGAATAAATCCTAATCGGCTGTGATGTATAATCCTATTTCCGTGCTGCTGGGTTAGGTTTGCTCATATTTTGTTGAGGACTTTTTTCTTTTTTTTAATAGGATTTTTTTTTAAAAGATTTTATTTATTTATTTGAGAGAGAGAGAGTGAGAGATAGCACGAGAGGGAAGAGGGTCAGAGGGAGAAGCAGACTCCCCGCTGAGCAGGGAGCCCGATGTGGGACTCAATGCCGGGACTCCAGGATCATGACCTGAGCCGAAGGCAGTCGCTTAACCAACTGAGCCACCCAGGCGCCCGTTGAGGACTTTTTTTCAACTATATTCATAAGGAATGTTGTCTCTAGTTTCCCTGTTGGTTTTGTCTGGCTTTGGTATCAGGGTAATGCTGGTGTCATAGAATGAGTTAGGAAGTGCTTCCTTCACTTTTATGTTTTGGAGGAGTTTGAGAAGCATTGGTATTAATTCTTTAAATGTTTGGTAGAATTCACCAGTGAAGTCTTATAATCCTAGGCTTTTTTAGGGGAAAGGTTTTTGATTACTGACTCAATCTCTTTTTATAGGTCTGTTCAATTTTTCTGTCTGTTCTTAAGTCAGTTTTGGTATTATGCATTTTTCTAGAAGTTTGTCTATTTTGGGTTGCCTGGGTGGCTCAGTTGGGTAAGTGTCTGCCTTTGCCTCAGGTCATGATCCTGGGGTCATGGGATTGAGCCCTGCGTTGGGCTCCCTGCTCATCAGGGAGTCTGCTTCTCCCATTCTCTCTGCCCCCCCTGCCCCCCACCCCCTCGCTGATGCTCTCTCTCAAATAAATATATGGAATCATTAAAGAAAAAAGCTTGTCTATTTCATTTGGATTATCTAAATTGTTGGCTTACCATTGTTCACAGTATTCTTTTATAATCCTTTTTATTTCTGTGAGATCCACAGTTAATGATCCCACTTTCAATCTGATTTTAGTTATTTGAAGATTCTGTTTTTTTAGTCAGTCTAACTTCAAATTTGTCCATGTTGTCGTTGTTTCCAAAGAATCAACTTTTGGTTTCATTAATTTTATTGTTTTTTCTATTCTCGATTTATCACTGCTCTAATCTTTATTATTACCTTCCTTCTGCTTGCTTTGGGGCTAACTTGCTTTTCTTTTCTAGTTCCTTAAGTTGTTATGTAAGGTTATTATTGATTTGGGATCTTTCTTCTTCTTTAATGTAAACATTTTCTCTCTGAGCACTGCTTTTCTCCGTATTCCATGAGTTTGGGTATGTTGTGTTTGTTTTCATTCATTTCAAATTATCTTTACATCTCTCTTTTGATTTCTTCTTTGACTCACAGGCTGTTTAAGAGTGTGTTGCTTTGGGGTGCCTGGGTGGTTCAGTTGGTTGAGCATCTGACTCTTGATTTCTACCCTGATCAATCAGGGTCCTGAGATTGAGCCCCACATCAGACTTTGCACTGGGTGAGGAGCCTGCTTGGGATTCTCTCTCTCCCTCTCCCTCTGACTCTCCACTCCCACCCCCCACCCCAGCTCAGGCTTGTGCGCTCTCAAAAAAAAGTGTTTTTTGTTTTCATATATTTGTGAATTTTCCAAATTTCCTTGTTATTGATTTCTAGCTTCATTTTATTGTGACCAGATAAGATACTTTGTAGGATTTCAGTCTTTTAAAATTAATTGAGACTCGCTTTGTGGACTAGCTTGTGGTCTATCCTGGAGAAATTTCCACGTGCAGTTGAGAAGAATGTATTTTGTTGTTGTTGGATGTGGTATTCCATATATGTCTATTAGGTCTGGTTGGCTTATAGTGTTGTTTGAATTTTCTATTTTCTTCTTTTGTTTTTTTATAGATTTTATTTATTTGACAGAGAGAGAGAGAGAGAGAGAGAGAGAAAGACAGTGAGAGAGAGAACACCAGCAGGGGGAGTGGGAGAGGGAGAAGCAGGCCTCCCTCCCAGGTGGAGCAGGGAGCCTGATGCGGGGCTCGATCCCAGGACCCTGAGATCATGACCCGAGCTGAAGGCAGCTGCTTAACCAACTGAGCCACCCAGGTGCCCCTGAATTTTCTATTTCCTTATAGATCTTCTGTGTGGTTGTTTTCTCCATTATCAAAATGGCTTATTGAAATCGTCAACTATTATTGTAGAACTGTCTATTTATTCCTCAATTCTGCCAGTTTTTGCCTCAATATTTTGGGGCTTTGTTGTTAAGTGAATATATATATATTTTTAAAGATTTTATTTATTTATTTGAGAGAGAGAGAGAGAATGAGAGATAGAAAGCACGAGAGGGAAGAGGGTCAGAGGGAGAAGCAGACTCCCCGCTGAGCAGGAAGCCCGATGTGGGACTCGATCCTGGGACTCCAGGATCATGACCTGAGCCGAAGGCAGTCGCTTAACCAACTGAGCCACCCAGGCGCCTGTGAATATATGTTTATAACTGTTATATCTTCTTGATGGATTGACTTTCTTATCAATATATGTCTTTGCTTGTCTTTTGTAATTATTTTTTACTTAAAGTTTATTTGGTCTGCTTTCAGTCTACCTGCCCCAGCTCTCCTTTGATTACTATTTGCATGTTATAGTGGGTTGAATATGGACTGCAAAAAGATATGTCTAAGTCTTAACTCATACTTATTTGGAGATAGGGTCTTTGCTACAGATGTAATTAAGTGACTGGTTCTGAGATGAGATCATCTTGGTCTTAGGTTGGGCCTTAAATCCAATGACAGGCATCCTTATAAGAGAAAGGAAAGGGATATTTGAGAGACGCACACAGAAGGCCATGTGAAGATGGAGGAGGGCATTGAAGTAATGTATCTACAAGCTACAGAATGCCTAAGGATGCCACCAGCAACCAGAAGCTAGGAGAGAGGCATGGGATGGATTCTCCCTCAACCTCCAGAAGGAGTTAACCTGGTTGACACCTTTATTTTGGACTTCTGGTCTCTACAACTGCAAAAGAATAAATTTCCTTTGTTTTCAGCTACTTAGTTTGTGGTAATTTGTCATAGGGAACTAATAGATGTGGAATATACTTTTCCATCCTTTCACTTTCAACCTATTTTTGTCTTTGATGCTAAAGTGAATCCCTTACAGACGGCATATAGTTGGATTTTTTTTTAAGATTTTATTTATTTGTCAGAGAGAGAGAGAGAGAGAATGCACAAGCAGGGGGAATGGCAGGCAGAGTGAGGAGCAGGCTCTCCACTGAACAAGGAGGCCCATGTGGGATTCAATCCGAGGACCCTGGGATCATGACCTGAGCTGAAGGCAGACCTTAACCGATTGAGCCACCCAGGTGTCTTTTACTTATTTTTTTAATCCATTCAGCCAATCTCTGTCTTGTTTTGTTTTTTTTCCTGTCTTGTTTTTAAAAACAGCTTTACTGAGATATAATTTACATGCTATACAATTCACTTGTTTAAAGCGTACAATTCAGGGGTGCCTGGGTGACTCAGTCAGTTAAGCATAGGACTCTTGGTTTTGGCTCCAGTCATGATCTTGGGGTTGTGGGATTGAGCCCCGTGCTGGGCTTCAAGCTTCTGAGCATGGAGCCTGCTTTGGATTCTCTCTCTCCCTCTGCCCCTTCCCCACTTCAAAAAAAAAAAGTGTACAATTCAATGGGCTTTTTTTGGTATATTAGATAATTTTTTAAAAAGATTTTATTTATTGATTTGAGAGAGAGAAAGAGAAAGCACGAGCAGGGGAAGGGGGAGAAGGAGAAGCCGACTCTCCACTGAGCAGGGAGCCTGATGCGGGGCTCGATCCCAGGACCCTGAGATCATGATCTGAACCAAAGGCAGATGCTTAACCGACTGAGCCACCCAGGTGCCCCAGATAATAAATTTTTAAAAATCTATAAATAAGGGGTGCCTGGGTGGCTCAGTCATTAAGTGTCTGCCTTTGGCTCAGGTCATGATCCCAGGGCCCGGGGATCAAGCCCCGCATCAGGCTCCCTGCTCTGCAGGAAGCCTGCTTCTCCCTCTCCCACTCTCCCTGCTTGTGTTCCCTCTCTCGCTGTGTCTCTCTCTGTCAAATAAATAAAATCTTTAAAAAAAAAACTATAAACAAACACATATTTATGTAGTAAATATGTGTGGTATTTTGTTATATGTATCATATATGATAGAATGCAGATAACAAAATTTGTCAATTTAACCATTCTTAAGTGTAAAATTCAGTGATATTAATCCCATTCACAATGTTGTACAAACATCGCTGCTTTTATTTCAAAACTTTTTTTATTACCCCAAACAGAAACTCTGTAATCATTGAGCAGTGACTCATTGCCTTTCCACCAACCCCCATGGTAATCTCTAATTTACTTGCTGTCTCTATGAATTTGACTAGTATAGGTCACTATAGTGGATATAGTATATCCACTAATGTAAGTGGAACCATACCCTATTTATCCTTTTCTCTCTGGCATATTTCACTTATAATGCCTTCAAGTTTCATCCATGTTGTAGCATCAGAACTTCACTTCTTTTTAAGGCAAAATAATAGTCCATTGTGTATATATACCACATTTTGTTTGTCCATTCATCTACTGATGAACACATGTGTTGTTTCCACCTTTTTGCTGTTGTGAATAATACTGCAACGAACATTGCCATACAAATGTCTGAGTACGTACTTTCAATTTCTTTCTTTTTTTATTCGAGTATAGTTGACACGCAATGTTACGTGAGTTTCAGGTACACAACATAGGGATTTGACAAGTTTATACCTTATGCTATGCTCACCACAAGTGTAGCTGCCATCTGTCCCCATACATCACTATTACAATATCATTGACTATATTCCTTATGCTGTACCTTTTCTTCCCATGACTTATGCATTCTGTAACTGGAAGCCTGTATCTCCCACTCCCCTTAACCCATCTTGCCCAACTCCCCACCCCCTCTCCACAATTCCTTTGGGTAGATATATAGGAGTGGAATTGCTGGATTATATTGTAATTCTTGTTATGTTTTGCCACAATAAAAAAAACATTAAATTTATCTTTTTAACTCTTTTTAAGTGTGCAGTTCAGTGGCATTAATTATGTTCAGATGGGTATGCAACATCACCACCATCCATCTCTAGAACTTTTTCATCTTCTTGATAGAATATTCCAGTGAAATGTTGTTAAGTGTGGTAGATCTTGGAAGGAGAGAAGTTATAGATGAGAGAAAATTTGTACAGTTTGGCACTAGGAATTATAATTGGACTCAACCAATTCACATCTTTTTCTGTGATGGAATGCCTGGGAGTGCTCACAAAGGTTCATGGTAACATGAGGCATTGCTGAAATTTTTATGTTGAGTGTCTGACCACATGCCAACAGGAAGGGAAAAATTGCTCTATAAAGTCTTCATGGGAAAAAACAAAACAAAACAAATCTTTCACAAGAGTTTTGTTGCATTACTCAAGTTTTTACTGTTGGCGAATCTAATTTGGGAGGACAAGGAAAAGAAGTGTTATTTGTTGTTTGGGATCTGAGGTGCTGGTACAAATTGGTGGGAATGATGCAAGTTTGTCATAGCTCTGAGACAGATCCTGACAGGCAAGGGGTGTAAGGGGGCTGATACTGTCCCTACTTCTGTGCAGAGTGCCTTCGAGAGCCAGCCTGTCACACAGGTCTAAGGTTATGGCCCCTAATATGCTTGCATTTCTGACAACTTTGGCCACAGATATGTTTGCTTTGACTCCCCTGACACCAAATCTTGGCACTTCTCAAAACTACGCATGTAGGATATATTTAAAAAAATGAACCAAGAACCATTATATGTATATGTACAAAAATTATTAAATTCCTTTGTTGTATACATTAAGCAACCGAGGACCAGAAAAGTTAGGTGATTTGCTGATAAGAGCTAGTAAGCCTCAGTGTTAAGCTAGAACTAAAGTCTCCTGACTTTCTCATTTCATTCTACCACATTGTTTCTAGTCAAAAGGCTGACATGATTAAACTATCAGATGATTTCCTCTAAATGTTTCAGAATTCAATAAATTCTAGTTTAAGCATTGCATGACATGTTCCAACATAATCATTAGTATTCATTTTCCAAAACATTTTTTTCTTGAGCATTTATTTGCTTTCTTTGGCACTGGTATCCTTGTTTCTGCTTTTAGACCGTGTGCTTTGGGTAGAGCTGACACCACACCGAACTTAAGAGTGACATGAGGGGCACCTAGGTGGCTCAGTGGGTTGGGTGCTGACTCTTGGTTTCGGCTCAGGTTGCGATCACTGGATTGTGAGATGGAGCCCTGCGTTGGGCTCTGTGCCCAGCGCTGAGTCTGCTTGTCCCTCTCTCTCCCCCTCTGCTCCTTCCCCCACTTGTGCTCTCTCTCTAAGATAAATAAAGAAAATCTTTACGAAAAAAAGTGACATGAAACCCAGGCCTTTCATGACCTCAGAGTTTGACTTAAGGCTAGGTACATGATCAGTTCAGTCATTGTGTCACAAGGAGACTTTTGCTGAGGCTGTTGGGAGAGAGTGGGGGACCTCTTTATGCTGGAACTTCTAGCAGTAAGATGAATGAAGCCAGGAGCTTGAGTCTAGTTGGTAACTACAAAGGAAGCCAAGAAAAGGAAAGAGAAATGAGAACTGGAAAAAAACTGAATCATAGACCTGTACATCTGAAACAAATAATACATTATATGTTAAAGAAAAAAAAAAGAAGATAGTAGGAGGGGAAAAATGAAGCGGGGGGAATCGGAGGGGGAGATGAATCATGACAGACTATGGACTCTGAGAAACAGACTGAGGGTTCTAGAGGGGAGGAGAGTGGGGGGATGGGTTAGCCTGGTGATGGGTATTAAGGAGGGCATGTATTGAATGGAGCACTGGGTGTTATACTCAAACAATGAATCGTGGAACACTACATCAAAAACTAATGATGTAATGTATGGTGATTAACATAATAAAATAAAATTAAAAAAAACTGCATCATAAAAGTGTTGCTTGAGCTCCTAAGTCAATACACATATTAATCTAGAACTTTTGTTTTTTTCATGTATGTGATCTAATAGATTTCCCCTTTTGGTTAAGCTAATTTGAGTTGAGGTTTTGTTTTGTTTAGAAAAAAATAATTTTACTTATTTATTTTTAAAAAGATTTATTTATTTGTTTGTTTATTTGAGACAGAGAGAGAGCACAAGCAGGGAGAAAGATCAGAGGGTGAGGGGGAAGCAAACTCCCCGCTGAGCAGGGAGCCCAATGCGGGGCTCAATCCCAGGACCCTGAGATCATGACCTGAGCCAAAGGCAGACACTTAACTGACTGAGCCACCCGGGTACCCCAGAAGAAAATAATTTTAGAAAGGAAGAGTATCACTAGAGAGTGATCACTAAAGAGTAAATTTGTTAAGTAATATATCTAATTATGAGTCAGAAATTTGAATTAGGGCTGTTGTCAACTTCAAGTAACAAAAATAACTACACAAGAAGGATATTTATTATTTCATAAAAAAGAAGTCTAGAGGGGCGCCTGGGTGGCTCAGATGGTTAAGCGTCTGCCTTCGGCTCAGGTCATGATCCCAGGGTCCTGGGATCGAGTCCCGCATCGGGCTCCTTGCTCTGCGGGGAGCCTGCTTCTCCCTATGCTTCTCTCTCTCTCTCTCTGTCTCTCATGAATAAATAAATAAAATCTTAAAAAAAAAAGAAGTCTAGAAGCAGAGAAGCAAGGAAGTATCAGGGTTGGTTAACTCAGGCAGTATCACTGAGGACCCAAAATCCCATCTATGTAAAAATTAGGGCATAGATTGGGAAAAAGTGGGACTCAGAATGAAGGCCATTTGACTGGATTCACATAAATCTGAGAAACTTGAATCTCCATGTCCCCCTTAGTTTCCCCTTCCTTCTTTCTTTCCTCCCTCCCTCCTTCCATCCTTTCTTTCTTTCTTCTTATTTTTTTTTTTTACTTTTTAAAAGATTTTATTTATTTATTTGTCAGAGATAGAGAGATGGAGAGAGCACAAGCAGGGGGAGCAGCAGACAGAGGGAGAAGCAGGCTCCCCGCGGAGCAAGGAGCCAGATGTGGGACTCGATACCAGGATCCTGGGACCATGACCTGAGCCAAAGACAGATGCTTAACCGACTGAGACACCCAGGTGTTCCTCTTTCTTCTTATTTTAAGATAGTTTAAGACTCCTTTAAGTTGCAAAAATAGTACAGAGTTCCTGTGTACCCTTTGCCTGGTTTCCTCCAATGGTAACCATAGTACCTTGTAAAAAGTAAGAAACTAACATTGGTACAATATTACTAATTCAGGTACAGACCTCCTTCAGATTTTGCCAGTTTTTATAGGCACTCCTTTCTTGGTGGATTACAGTTCTATGAAATTTTATCATATGTGTGGATTCGAGTAACTCATCATAACCGGGGTTCAGAACTGTTCCATCACAAGGAAACTATTGTGTTAGCCATTAAAGTCATGCCCTTCCCCCAACTCTACCCCTGGCAACCACTGATATGTTCTCTAGCACTATAATGTTGTCACTTTAGGAATAAAAAAAAAAAAGAAGAGTGAATCTAAAAAATAAAAATAAAAACAATTATCATCAAAAGAACACTTAAAAAAAAAGAATGTTATATAAATGGAATTATACACTATGTAACCCTTCAAGATCCATCCAAGTTGTTGTGTGCATTAAGTTTGTTCTTTTTTATGGAAGAGTAGTATTCATTCTCCTGAGACTTCTTTGACAACCCAAACATTCCCCCTTCTTGTGTCTGAGGAGACTAGCCTCTCCTTGAGTGAAGACACTGCAGCGAATCATCTGAAGCAGTTCCTTATCTGACCTGGGAGAAGACAGATTATTACCACAGCTCCCTCCCCCACCTCCCATTGCAAGATTTTGGAAATTTATATTGTCAGAGACATGAGAATATATGTGGGAATGAATTTTCTAAGTGTTGACAAAAAAGAACAGAACTTAACATTTGACTGGCCTGAAATGATCAACATGGGAGCACTTACCAGAGTTTTCAGCTCAAGCAGCAGTTTGGTTGACTGCAAACTGGACTTAATGGTGGCTTACTTTCAGTAGGTTCAGATGTCAGAGCTTCCCTGGTATTTTCAAGGAAGGAACCCAAAAGCTTCAGGAGTAGGAAAGTTATCCTAGAGGACATTCTTCATTAAGCTATTGAGAACTGCGCTGATGAGGGGATCACCAGCATCTTTAAAAAGCTCAATGACAGCGGCCATCTGCATATCAGGGACGATGGTGGGATATTTCACCATTGAAATGGGTTCCTTGATTTCATGCCAGAGTAACAGAAGCCAGGTATCAATGCTTAACCATCAGAGACTAGGTGAATGCAGTTACTAAAAAGGGCAATAGGACCAGAGTGGAAATCAGAATGTGTTAATTTACATAGGTCGTTGGTGGTGGCAATTAATCACGGTGAATTAAATAGATGGACACTTAAGTAATTTTTTTATCTATATAATCAGAAAAACTCTAGTTCTAGTTGACAGAGACCTGACTGGAGTTACCACATAAGCCATGGCCTTTTAACCAGTGTATGAATGTAAGCCATTTCACAGGACATTGAATGAAGAGGAGGTGGGTCTTCATGAGAATGGATCCTGTGACACAGCCGTAACTTTATCCTATAATTCTTCCTTCCCCATTTTTTCTCCACAAAAGGAACCAGCTACCATTTTCCAGAGTGAAGGGGCATGAGGGAAAGGGAAATTTCCCTTTTAGAAGTTCCTGTATATTTGCTATGAGTATGCCGATCCCTATGGGCACTCAAGCCATTAAAACCCATTGATCAGAGTGGTAATCATGAACCTCACTAATCCAGTTTGGGCTCTAGTACGTTGTATGATTTCTGAATGCGTAGCTGGAATAGACAAACCTGGCAACTGGAAGAATCTGCATATTGGCTCCTCCATCTATAGAGTGAAACATAATAGTATAAAAAGTCCTAATGGAAGTTCTGTAATTGCCTTTTCTTACCACAACAATAAACCAAAAGCATTAATGACATTCCTGGAGGGATTGCAGAGATTGGAGCCCCCATCAAAGACTTGAAAAATGCAGACAGTGATTCCTATCACTTCCCTATTTAACCTGCTATTTAGCCTGCAAAGGAAGATGGCTCTTGTGTATTATTGCAAATTTTATCAGGTAGTGACTAAATCATAGCTGTTTTAGATATGTCCTCTTTATTTTTATGTTTTATATGTGGCCTCTTAAATGGAGCCTATAAACATGGCAGCTCTAGCTTTTGCAGCCATTGATCTGGCAAGTCCTTTTTTTCAGTAACCCTTGACAAGTAGCCTCACAAACACACTGCTCTCACCTAGCAGTAGTAGCAGCATAACTTCAGCCATGGAAGCAGTCTTTCCTCGGGGCTATGTACTGTTCTCTGTCATAATCTAGGTTACCGAGGCTCCATTACAGTTATGACATTATATTGATTTGACTTGGTGAGCTAGAAGTGTCAAGAACCCTAGATGTAGTAGTTAGACCCATGCATACCAGCGGATGGGAGATATCCTTCAAGAAAATTTAGGTCTTGTCACTTTGGTGGAGTTGCCAGGAGTCCAGTAGTAATGGAGCATATCAGAATATCCTTTCTAAAATACGATAAAATTGCTACAAATTGCACTGTCAGGGGCTAAGGAAGAAATAAAATGCTTGGGGCTTCCTTTTTGGATTTTACAGGCAAGATACATCACATTTGTATTGCTCTGCCCCATAAACCAGTTTTGAGTAGGTCCCAAAGCAAGAAAATATTCTGCAGTAGGCCTAGGCTTCAGGGCAAGCTTCTCTGCCATGTGGGCTGTGTAACCCAGGACAGTCAATGTTGTTAATATCTGTGACATGTGCAGATATATATGGATCCTGTCAAATGCTGATAGTAGAATCCCAGTGCAAACCTCTAGGATTTTAGAGCAAAATTATGCCCTCTTCTGTCTATAAGTATTTTCCTTTTGAAAAATAGTTCCGGTTTGCTCCTGAATTATGACTGAAACTAAATGCCTGACCATGGAATACCAACTGAGATATATGCTTTGAACAGGTGATCAATATATAGTATTCCCATAGTCAGAATTGATAGATTCAGGAATCAAGGGGTTGACATGGCTCTTTTCACTATTATAGTCTTTTCCATCCTGGGAAGTGTTTTTGATTTCCATCTTTACAACTTTATATTTCACTGGTTTAACGAATGTATTTTCCAAGTGAGGAATGTTTCCACCAGCCATACAATAGTAATTCCACTGAATTGGCCATTGGGACTGCTATTTGAACATTTTAGATTCCTCAAGCCATTGAACCAATAGGCAAAGAAAAGAGTTACTGTATTGATTGGGTACATGGAAACGGGATTCCTGATACAGAAAGGTTAAGAAAGGACTGTGTTTAGAATCTAGAGATTCTCTGGTGTCCATTTTAGTATTGTTTATTCATGTTCTAATAAAATTTAATGGTAGACTACATGTACTAGTTAGGATTCCCCAGAAAAACAAAACCCATAGCCTGTGTGTGTGTGTGTGTGTGTGTGTGTGTGTGTGTGTGTGTGTGTGTGTAAAGGGATTTATTATAAGGATTTGTCTCACACAGTTATGGGGAAGTCCTGAGATCTCCAGTTGGCAAGCTAGAGACCCAAGAGAAGTGATGTGTAAGTTTGAGTCCAAAGGCCTGAAAACCAGGAGACCTGAGGATGTAAGTTCTACTCTGAAAGCACATAGACTCAAGACCTAAAAAGATGCTGAGTCCAAAGGCCAGAAAAACAAAATAAAACAATGTTCCAGCTCAAATAGTAGGGCAAGAAGAGCTCTCTCTTTTTCAGACTTTGTGTTTTATTTAGGTCTTCAGTTGACTGGATGAGGCCCACCAAAATTAGGGAGAGCAATCGGTTTTACTCATTTTACCTATTCAAATGTTAATCTCATCCAGAAACATCCTTACAAGATACACCCAGAATAATGTTTGATCAAATGTCTAGCACTCTGTAGCCTAGTCAAAATTAACTATCAGACTGCAACAACCCAGTAAGGTAAGGGCTGAGAATGAAGTCCTTGGAATAAAGATTTGGACCACCTGCCAGGTATGGGATTCCAATCAGTTGACGTGCTGGCTGAGGGAAAAGTAAATATGGGCCGTGTATTGGAAAGAGGGATTTATAAATATCAACTGTGGCTTTATAAGCAGTAACAGAAATGAGCACATTAACAGCTATGCTTATTTTCTTCCTTTCTTTTTGTATTAGTTTTCCAGGAGAGCTGTAAGCAATTACCACAAATTTGGTAGATTAAAACAACTGAAATTCTTTCACTGTTCTGGAGGCTAGAAGTCCAAAATCAAGGTGTTGGCAGGGCCATGCTTTCTCTTTGAAGGCTCCAGGGAAGAATTCTTCCTTGTTTCTTTCCTGTTCTGGTGGCTTCTGGCAATCCTTGGCATTCTTGTCTTAGAGGGCATCACTCCAATCTTGGCCTTCTTTATCACATGGCCTTCTTCTCCTAATGTCTGTGCATCCAAATCTCCTTCTCCCTTCTCTTTTAAAGACACCAGTCACGGGGCACCTGGGTGGCTCAGTTGATTAAGCGACTGCCTTCAGCTCAGGCGATCCTGGAGTCCCGGGATCGAGTCCCACATCGGGCTCCCTGCTGAGCAGGGAGCCTGCTTCTCCCTCTGACCCTCCCCCCTCTCATGCTCTCTCTCTTTCATTCTCTCTCTCAAATAAATAAATAAAATTTAAAAAATTTAAAAAAAGAATTAAAGACACCAGTCACTGGATTTAAGGCCCACTCTTCTCCATTATGACCTCATCTTGATTATATCTACAAAGATTCTTCTTTGAAATAAGGTCAAATTCACAGGTATCAGGAGTTAGGACTTCAACATATCCTTTTGGAGAACATAATCCAACATGTAACACTTTTTAAGTATAAAATCAATTGTACGTATATTATGTATAAGTATAATGTTACGTATAAAATCACTTCTCCTTTCCCTTTCTCCTACTATTTTACATACAGAGTGCTGGTGGTTGTTTAAATCTTCTCTCTTTTTTCTTGGTCAGTCTAGCAAATCATCTGTCAATTTTGTTGGTGGTTGTTAACTTTAATGTAGGTTATAGGGCATCCAGGAGGGATTATGGCTGAACCACAAGTGGAATTAATATTTTCCAGATATATATATATGTATATATATATGGTAATGAATGGGACTTTGTGACTTCTCTTTTCGGGGGAGAGAGGTGAAGGTATCTTCATTTTAAGTGACATAATTGCAACCTCCTAGGCAGAAGTGTGATGTTATTTCTTTGTTATATGAAGTTTAAATATGGCAGAACAGTGAGAATGGTGCGGAGTACCCAAAAGGGTAGAAGATTCCTGTCATTTGTGGGAGACTAATGAGAGACCAACTGATGCGAGGAGAAGCGATTTTTTTGTCTCCTGATTCTGTTGGAGCTTCCTGCACCTCCTGGGTGCCTACTCAGGCAGGGCAATTCCCGAGGCTGAGGCAGTAAAGCATGCCCTGCAGTCACGGAGCTCTGACTTTGGCAGTGGTAATGACAGTGGCCGGCAACACTGGGTAGCCAGTCTCCTGCAGCTTCAGCATGAGTGTGGGCTCTTGGTTTATTGTAAAACAACATAAGTTCCAGCATCAGCAGCTCAAGGACACAGTGATTATGGGTCCTAGGTAACATCATTGCCTCTTTTTCTCGTTTAGTCCTGGTGGGTTGGCGGGGGCAGGTAGTGTTTCCCTAGTTATTAATCTGTCTTTGCTTCTGTAGCCTGACACTTTTTGTATTAAATTTCTTCTGTTGGAATATTTGGAGTGATTTATGTTTTCCTAAGTGGATATGGATATACTTTTCTTCTTGGATGCACAGCTAGGCTACATTCTTCCTCCCCTTCAATTAGATGTGGCTGAATTCTAGATGATGGGATGTACCAGGGTAATAATATATGCCATTTGGGTACCAAGACTTTTGAGAAGTGAGTATGTCCCCCTTTATACTCTTTCCCACTTCCTTCAGCTATAAATAGATAACCTTAGAGGGATCATGGAACAGCATGAGTCTCTGAGTCACCATGTGGAGGAAAGTGTTAAACTAGTACATGAATGGAAAATAAAACTTAATTGTATTAGAGTCTTTGTAAGTTTTGGGTCTATTTTTGGATTATAGCAGATAGCATTACTCTAACTAATACAGTTACTGTCCAAATATTATATATCTTTATAAATTGTAAAGCAGCCAGAAATTCATTCACAATAGGAAGAATAGTAGGTGAATAACAAAACCACTTTATTTCTGGGGCAAATTAGATTAGAATAAAAATCTTACGAGTTTGGAATGACCCCAAATGTTTCTGGACAAATGGGCAGATAAACAAACATATGTGCAAAATAACTGGGTTCTAAACGTGACAGACACGTATATGACACAGTGATCTCCAAAGTGGGGTGTGTCTACTTTGGAGAATGCCAGTTTAAACATCTAAGGATACAGAAGATGATCTATTGGAGTGAGGTAAGAAAGGATGCAAATTTTTCCGTATATTTTGTATCTTATCTTTTACAGGCGTACCTTGTTTTAGTGCACTTTGTTTTATTATGCCTCACAGACGTCGCTTTTTTTTTTTTTTAAACAAATTGAAGGTTTGTGGCAACCTCTGTGCTGGGCAAGTCCATTGGTGCCATTTTTCCAACATCATTTGCTCACTTCATGTCTTGGTGTCACATTTTGGTACCTCTCACAATATTTCAAATTTTTTATTTTATTTGTTATGGTGATCTGTGATCAGTGACCTTTGACATTACTACACAGACCATACCCACAGAGATATTGAACTTAATTGATAAATGTTGTGTCTGCTCTGATTGCTCCACTGACCAGCTGTTCCTTCATTTCTCTCCCCCTACTAGGTGCCTCCCTAGTCTTTGAGACACAACAATAGTGAAAGTGGACCAATTAATAACCCTACAGTGACCTCTAAGTGTTCAAGTGAAAGGAAGAGTCACACATCTCTCACTTTACATCAAAAGCTAGAAATGATTCACCTTAGTGAGGAAGGCATGTTGAAAGCTGAGATAGGTTGAGAGCTAGGCTTTTTTCACTAGTTAGCCAAGTTGTGAATGCAAAGGAAAAGTTTATGAGTTTATGTGCTCAATCAGTGAACACACAAATGATAAGAAAATGAAACAGCTTTATTGCTGATATGGAGAAAGTCTGAGTAGTCTGGATAGAAGATCAAACCAGCCACAACATTCCCTTAAGCCGAAGCCTAATTCTGAGCAGTCTTGACTCTTCAATTCTGGGAAGGCTGAGAGAGGTGAGGAAGCTGCAGGAGAAAAGTCTGAAGCTAGCAGAGGGTGGTTCATGAGGTTTAAGGAAAGAAGCCATCTCCATGACATCAAAATGCAAGGTAAAGCAGCAAGTACCGTTGCAGAAGCTGCAGGAAGTGATCCAGAAGATCTTGGTAAGATCACTAATGAAGGTGGCTACACTAAACAACAGTGTTTCAATATAGACAAACAGCCTTCTATTGGAAGAAGATGCTATTCAGACTTCACAGCTAGAGAGGAGTAGTCAATGCCCAGCTTCAAAGCTTTTAAGGACAGGCTGACTGTCTTGTTAGGGGCTACTGCAGCTGGTGACTTTAAGCTGAAGCCAAAGTCGTTGACCATTCTGAAAATCCTAGGGCTCTGAAGAGTTATGCTAAATCTATTCTGCTATGCTCTGTTTACAATCTGGTTTACTGAATATTAAGGTACTGTTGAGATCTGCTCAGGAAAAAAAAAATTCCTTTCAAAATATTACTGCTTATTGAGAGGAATGATTCTAATCCTGAAATAACTTCCCCTATGGGTAAAATGCTATCAAACAGCATTGTGTGCTACAGAGCAATTGTTTGTGAAAGGGAAGAGTCAACAGATGCAGAAAACTTCATTGTTGTCTTAATTTAAGAAATTGCCACAGCCATCTGAACCTTCTGCAACCACTACCCTGATCAATCAGCAGCTTTCAGTGTAGAGGCAAGACCTTCCACCAGCAAGATTACAACTCCCTGAAAGTTCAGATGATGGTTAGCATTTTTTTTTTTTTAGCAATAAAGTACTTTTTAAATTAGGGTATGTACATTTTTTTTTCAGACAATGCTATTGCACACTTAATAGCCTACAGTGTAGTGTAAACATAATTTTTATATGAATGGGGAACCCAAAAAATTCATTTGACTCACTTTATTGCAATACTTGCTTAATTTGGTAGTCTGGAACTGAACCTGCAATATCCCTGAGGTATGCCTATAATTTTGATTTTTGAGTATATTTTATTACACCTATAACATGGTAGTACACATATAATTTGTGCACAAATAACTACATGCATTGAAAGTACAGGTTCAAAAATACTGGACATGTTCAATGAAAGTACACGTTCAAGAATATATTGGAAGTATATGTTCAAAAATTTTGTACTGAAAGGATGTATAATCGAAATCACTTAGAGACCACTGGCAAACTGTATTTAGTAGTCTTGAAATAGTGTTAGCAACATGGTTATAAAGTCACAATATATTTAATAAGGGGATGATGGACAGGAGAGTGTTTAATATAAAGAAATACATACAGTGTTAGATTGATTATAGTCTAAGCTGTATGTCTTAACTTCCTCTGTAACCCTGGGCAAGTTGCTACTTAATCAGTCCTGACCTCATTTTCTTTTTATCAAATATGGGGATTGGGCTACTGTGAGGTTTCATACTCATGCTCACTTATACTCCAGAGGTTTTGAATAGTTCTTGTAGAGCCCCTGCAAAGGTAGGAGGAAGGAAAGACTACAGGCGGGCTCTAACCTTGCTATACCGCTTCACTACCTAGCTCCCTTTATTGATCAAATGTACAGGATAAGAACAGAGGGTCTGTGGGACGGCTAGGGAGAAAAGAAAAGAAAAACACTGGGCTAGATGACTTCTTAGGATCTCTTTTCATTTTAAGGGCAAATACAATTCAGAGTTATTATAACTCATCTTTGGTATCAAAAACAAAACCCTTTCTAAATATTAGATTATGTCTTAGTATAAAACCCCTGGGTGAGCTAAGTTCAGTTAAATATGTGGAAAGCCATTATTAATATGCTGTGCTTGATGTAAAACGTAAGGTTGCACTATGACGAATTGGCCTTTACTTGAATCAGCTTACTTTACAAAGTCAATCATAAGTATAACTTGTGTAGTAGCTATATATTTTTTTCCCAAAATTTTTTTTTTTAAAGTAGGTTCCACACCCAACGTGGAGCCCAATACATGGCTTTAACTCATGACCCCCGAGATCAAGACCTGAGCTGAGATCAAGAGTTGGGCACTTAACCAAATGAGTCACTCAAGTGCCCCTCCAAAATCTTTTTATCAACTTATTAATTCAACTGATTAATCTAATTGGTTATCACGAAAGGAAGGAAACCAGAAAAGATCCCAGAGAGAGAAGGAAGAGTTGGCAGAGCAGGAATACTAATAGCGCCCTTAAGTGAATAGCTGGAATTGAGTAGCTCTGGCAATAGCACTTTTAAAAATTTCTGGGGTGAAGGCAGACACTTAACCATCTGAGCCACCTTCGGCTCAGGTCATGGTCCCGGGGTCCTGGATCGAGTCCCGCATCAGGCTCCCTGCTGCTTGGGAGCCTGCTTCTCCCTCTGCCTCTCTCTCTCTCTCTCTCTCTGTCTCTCATGAATAAATAAATAAAATCTTTAAAAAAAATAAAAAATAAAAATAAAAATTTCTGGGGTGAAAATATTTTGAAACAGACTAGAAAGGTGGCTTGCCTATTCTGATTAAATATTTTAAATCTTGTTTAGTCTCTTAAATTAGCTCTATTTGGTCTTTGGGATTCCATATTGGTATTTTCCTCAGTTTTATTTACATGAAAAGAATATTTTATTTACTTTACTACATAATAATTAATTGGTCACATTTTACACCTCCTTTCTTTCCACTTGATTATTGTCTTTCCACTTGGTTATTTGATTCTGTGGGAGTATTCTGCTCCTGTGACTCTCAGGAAAAGCAACAGTTCATGCTAACAATGCCTCCATGCTGAGCTGAAAAACAATGGTTTTTAAATCCTACACACCATGTCATTTAAGTAACGGCAGCCAGAAACCACTCTTACAGTCCTCTTATTTTCCTTTCAAGGTTGTCTTTTGCATTTAAGGGCTGAATCACGTGTAAACTCTCTCAGGAGCTTGTACTGTTTGGTCTACTTAGCACCCTGACTCCGCAGGAAGGCAAGGCACACCTTTCAAAGGACTTTGCACGTAGCTCACACTCAACAGCATTCCATTCAGCTAAAAAATACATCCCTAATCACCCACTCCGGTTTGACATGTTTGCAATTTACACATACAAAAATACATGTCGCCCTTAATCTGTGCTATAATCTGTCCTACTTCCGATCCCGTTAAAAAAGAAGACTAAAACAACACGGAATCCCAAATTCACACTGTACACCTAGGTACGCTAGAACTTAAAGAAAGACTGACCTCACCGTAACTACCTGGTTTCAGCGCCCGCGTCGTCGTCCCCATCCTCCTCTAGATTTCCTTCAGCCCCACCTCCGGGCCAGTGGGACTGATTTCTTGCTCCGCCCCTTTTCCCACAGCCAATGGGGCGCGGCGCACCACCCGTAGGCCACAACCCCATTGAGCCGCCCCTCCAGCATCTCAGGCTCTGGCTGGCCGTCACCCCCCTCCTCCGTGCTTTCCGGGCCGGGCGCATGCGCACTCTCCTCGGGCCCTGGAGAGACGCTTAAGGATCGATTTTCTTCTCCTTTCTTTCTCCAGTCGCGCGACTCTCCAAACCCTTTCCGCCCTAGTGTTGCTGAGGCTCCCCCTCCTAGTCCGAGAAGGTGCTGCTCCAGCCTTGAGTGCGTCAGTATCCGGATGTGGAGCCGCTCTCGCCCGGCGGGGACTCTGTGGTTGGGCGGAGCGCGGCGGCGTGCACGGGGGCAGAGAGAAGGGGGCCCGTGGGCCCGGGCGCTCGCCGGACGCCGGGAGGTACCACCGCTGCCCACGGGGGAGGAGGCGGTGCCGGTAGTCGGGCGCCCACCCCGGAGCGAGGGGCTAGGGGAGAAAAAAGGCCGGCAGTTAAGCTTGCCCCCCGCCGCCCTCGCCGTCTCCCCCCGGCCAGCCTCCCCCGGCCCCCTGCGCTCCCCGCGCTCCCGGCCGGGGGAGAGCGTGGTTTCCTGGCGGCCGTCGCTGTAGCCCGGCCGGGGAGCCCGGAGGAAGCGGGGGAGTCCCCGCCCACGGCCCCCTCCCCTTTGCCTGCCCGCAGCCGCCGCCTCTGAGCCGCTGCAGTCCGGCCTCCAGTCCGAGCCGGGGGCGCGGCGGCGGCGGCGACGGCTGGAGAGTGGTTGTGGGCTTAGGGGGGACCACGCCGCCGCCCCCGTGAGTTATTCCCACGTCCCCCGGGGCTTGCTGCCGCTCCCGCCGGCGCCGAGAGTCCGGCTCGGGCCCAACTCCCTCACGGGCCCCCCGGCGGCGGCAGCGGCAGCGGCAGCGGCGGAGCCCACCGCCCGGGCCCCGATGAGTAACTCCCGGAATAACCGGGTGATGGTGGAAGGGGTCGGGGCCCGGGTAGTGCGCGGCCCGGACTGGAAGTGGGGGAAGCAGGACGGCGGCGAGGGCCATGTGGGCACGGTCCGGAGCTTCGAGAGCCCAGAAGAGGTGGTGGTGGTGTGGGACAACGGCACTGCTGCCAACTACCGCTGCTCCGGGGCCTACGACCTGCGCATCCTGGACAGCGCGCCGACGGGTAAGTCTTGGCTCCCTGGCCTGGGCCTGCGCGCGTGCGGGGAAGGGGCGAGGCCGGGTGGGCGTCTGTCTGGGAGAAACCCGCGGTGGGAAGGGAAGAGGGCCAAAGAGATTTTAGGTTCAGTACCTGGTAAACAAAAACTTGCAGAAAAGACCCCGCTACCCCACGGGAAATGATGGCAGCACCGTCACCGGGATGCTTTCAAGCCTGGGAGGCACAAAGCACCGGGAACACAACAGACTGTTCCCCTCCTCCTTCTCTAGGGAAAGGGTCTGGAGAGGCCTGTCTAATAAGCCATTGAAATTAATCAGCCACCGAGTGATAACTGTCTGAAGAGAGGCTTGCCTAGCCATATGGTGTTTAGTTGTCGGGTTACAATTGCCGAGGGGCCTCTGGTAGCTCGGATTTGTTGAGATACCATGTATGTATGTATGTACGTGTGTATGTATGTATTGCCTCCTGTAACACATAGAAAGACTTGGAGTTCAGTAGCTGAATGTTAATTGAGACCTTGTAGAATGATTTTTCTAAATTGTTTCATTACCGATAGAGGGAAAAACAGTCTAAGCTGTTGAACCATTTCCTTGTTTTAAATACTTTTTCCAAGTGGATTAAACACTGATTTTTTTGTCGGTAATATCCCATCTCGTATGTAAGGTTATATCAGAGACTTATCCATTCATGCACAATGAGTCAAGGTCCTTGATTCACAAATTTCAGGGATCTGTTTGTTATTGACTCTAGAATTTTTATGTAATGTGGTAAACTGAAGGCTTGTGCTCATAGATCTAACACTATTTTATTGGATTATTTTAATCAAAAACATTTTTACAGATTTCTCCATGATACTCTATTTAGTAGAAAGTAGTTCAAATTTAAAATTTGTTACTTTTCAGGATGCATAAATAAGCTACTTTTAAAAAATTGAGGTATCATTGACATATACTAGTTTTCTGTGTACAAGATGATTTGATACTTATATATATTGCAAAACGATCATCACAATAAGTCTAGTTAGTATCCATCATCATACATAGTTAATAAATTTTTTTTCCCTTTGTGATGAGAACTTTTAAGATTTACTGTCTTAGCAGCTTTCAAATATGCAACACAGTGTTATTAATTATAGTCACCATGCTGTACATTACATCCCATGACATTTATTTTATAACTGGAAGTTTGTGCCTTTTGACACCCTTCACCCATTTCGCTTACTCCCACCTCTGGCAACCACCAATCTGTTCTTTGTATCTATGAGCTTTTTTTTAAGATTCCATGTATAAATGAGATCATATGGTATACGTCTTTCTCTGTTTTATTACACTTGGCACAGTGTTCTTGAGATCCATCCATGTTGTTGCAAATGGCAGGATTTAATTCTTTTTTTATGGTTGAGTCATATTCCATTGTGTGTATATATATAGCACATTTTCTTTATCCATTCATCCATCAGTGGACTTTTAGGTCATTTCCTTGTCTTGGCTATTGTAAATAATGCTGCAGGGAACATGAAGATGCATATATGTTTTTGAATTAGTGTTTTCATTTCTTTGGGTAGATACCCAGAAGTATTTCTGGATCCTGTGGTAGTTCTATTTTTAATCTTTTGAGGCACCTCCATACTGTTTCCTTATTGGCTATACCAATTTACGTTCCCACCAACAGTAAACATCCTTGGTTTTGTCTCCCTCCTTGCCAATCCTTGCTATTTCTTGTCTTTTGATGGTAGCCGTTCTAGCAAGTGTGAGGTGATACCTCATTGTGGCTTTGATTTGCATTTTTATGATGATTAGTGATGTTGAACATTTTTTCATGTGTCTGTTGACCATCTGTATATCTTCGTTGAAAAAGTATTCAAATCCTCAGTCCATTTTTTAATCAGATTGCTTTTTCTGCTGTTGAATTGTATGAGTTCTTTATTTTAGATTATTAATCCCTTATATGTATTATTTGCAAGTCTTTTCTCCCTTTCAGTAAGTTGCTCTTTCATTTTGTTGATGGTTTCCTTTGCTGTGCAGTGACTTTTTAGTTTGATGTAGTCCCACTTGTTTATTTTTGCTTTTGTTGCTTTTGCTTTTGGTGTCAAGTCCAAAAAAATCATTGCCAAAATCATGTTAAAGAGCTTACCGCCTATGTTTTCTTCTAGGAGTTTTATGGTTTCAGATCTTAACTTTAAAGTCTTTAATACATTTTGAGTTAATTCATAAATAAGCTACTTCTAAGGCTTGATGATTGAATTTGACAAAGCTTACCAAGTCTGAAATGGGTTCCTATTTGTTATTGGCAGCAACAAAAAGGAAACTAACACAAGTCGACTCAGCTATTTTTGAACCGATAATTCATAAAATTGTGTTTCCTTAGCTGGTTATTTAGACATTGAGAAAGATGTATACGCATGCCCAAAAGAAAAGATTCAACAGTACAAAAAGGGACAGCCATTGTTACCCGTTTCTTGGGTATTCTTACATATTCTATTTATTGCAAGCATATTTATTAATATACTGTAAATCTACTACCTTTTTAAAGCACAAATGGTAATAAACTATACTCTCTTCTGCACTTTTGTTTCTTTCACTTAATAGTACATATCGGGAATTTTTCCAGGTTAGCACATTAGGTCTACTTTATTCTTTCATAACTGCATAATATTCCAGTGACTGGATGTCATAATATATTTAACCAGTGCTTTCTTGATGAGCATTATATTGTCTTCTTTTTTTAAAATTTTATTTATTTATTTATTTTTAAAGATTTTTATTTATTTGACAGAGAGACACAACAAGAGCAGGAGCACAAGCAGGGGGAGTGGGAGAGGGAGAAGCAGGCTTCCCGCTGAGCAGGGAGCCCGATGTGGGACCCGATCCCAGGACCCTGGGATCATGACCTGAGCCGAAGGCAGACGCTTAACGACTGAGGCACCCAGGCGCCCTTATTTATTTATTTGAGAGAGAGAGTGAAAGAGAGCATGAGCAGGGTGAAGGGCAGAGGGAGAAGCAGACTCCCCGCTGAGCAGGGAGCCCGGTATGGGACACGATCCCAAGACTCCGGGATCATGACCTGAGCTGAAGGCAGACACTGAACTGACTGAGCCAGCCAGGTGCTCCCGTGCTTCAGGTCTTCTTATTTACAATGATGCAGTGAATAAATCCTATGTATATGTGCTGAGTACTTATGTTGTGGAATTGCTGCATCAAGGAGTACACATATTTAATATTTTGATAGATATTGACTAATTGCTGTCCAAAGACATTTTACCACGCTACACTCTGACATTTTACACTGAATGAGGCATATACCTGTTTCTCCAGACTCTTTAAATTTTATCTTGCTAGCTCAAGCTAAAGTTTGACCATAACTCAATAATTTGGAGTCATCTTGGTATCAGTAATTGCAGGTTTATGAGGAAATTTAAATATCTTTCTGGGTAAAGTGTAACAAATCCTATACTACAGCAATTCTTGAAGGGATATTAATGTTGTCTCTGTGCTTTATGGTGTGAAGTATATCATAAATAGTTTCATTATCTTATATATAAAAGCACATGTTTTTAGAGGTAATTGTTTTAAAATCTCAGTTTAATTTACAAGATGATTTTACACATTTAATTTGTTGTGTGTAATAATTCTTCTTGTTCATCTGAGTCTTTTAGCAGACATTTTAAAAGCATTTCTAGATGCAGGGTCCTTCTTATGCAGTGCTGTTGAAATGTATTTTAATTTCTATGATTTACTATCTTCAGTATTTTTTTTTTCCTTAAAGGATTGAACAAATCACAAGCTCTTAGATCTGGTTTTACCCCAGGACTATAATACTGCTTTCAATTTTCTCTTTTTTCATTAAAATATTTGATAATTTATGTCTATTGGTACTTTATTATATTCTCGATTTATTAAATATATTTATTATATATACTACTTGATATTTGTTTACATAATAGTTAAAATAAAAATAAATTTAACCTTTTTGAAATAATTTCAGGTTTACAAAAATTACAAAACTAGTAAAAAGAGTTTCCTTTTGCCTTTGCTCATCTTCTTCAAGTATTAATATCTTACAAAGTATAATTATTGAAACCAGAAAAATAATATTAGTACAATACTATTAACTAATTTACAGACCTTATTCAAATTTCACCAGTTGGCCCACTCATGTCCTTTTTTGGGTCCAGGATCCAATCTACGTTCTCCATTACTATTGCATATAGTAATTGAACTGCATGTGAGGCTGTCAAATTCTCCAGCTCCAGATTGTCTGTCTTTACTCTTGTGGAATTATTTTTTTTACTTTATCAGGGTTCTTAATCTTTTACATTTTCTTTGTTCTAAAGAGCAGCTCAAAGTTCCAGTCATCCTACACTGTTGAAGCCAAGCTCTGCCCTTGGGAGAAGATATGACATTGTCATATCTACTTAACTATCAGATCTTACCCAATATTCAAATTACTGAAATCTTACCTCCTCTATAAAGCTTCTTTTGTTTAATGAGAAAACTCGACCTATTAATATTTGCTTGTAAGTGTATGGTTAGGGGCAACATAGGTAATTACATTACCAGTTGTGGGAGAAATTTTTCAGTTAGAAGTTAGAAGCCAGGGCGCCTGGGTGGCTCAGTTGGTTAAGCGACTGCCTTCGGCTCAGGTCATGATCCTGGAGTCCCGGGATCGAGTCCCACATCAGGCTCCCTGCTCGGCAGGGAGTCTGCTTCTCCCTCTGACCCTCTTCCCTCTCATGCTCTCTATCTCTCATTCTCTCTCTCTCTCAAATAAATAAATAAAATCTTAAAAAAAAAAAAAAAAGTTAGAAGCCAGCTAGCTGGCTTTTTCCTTTATGTATGAGATAAATGGATTAGATCATTTTAAATACAACTTTTCTTCTGGCTTTGAAGATTTGATTTGATGTTAATAGTAAAGAGCCTAATAACTATTCATACAGCTAACTCAGAGCTAACCCAGAAATACAAATTAAAGAAAGATATCTTTCACCCCAGTCAGAGTGACAAAAATTAAAAGTCTAAAAATAGTATGTATTGATAAAGAATATGGAGAAATCAGAACTCTCAGGTTATTGGTGGGACAGTAAATTGATACAACCACTTTAAGAAGCGATTTGGCAATCTTGTAAACTTTACAATGCACATATTCTGCAACTAAGAAAATCTTCCAAGTGTATATCCATGAGATCCTCAGGCACAAATCCATAAAAAGGTATGTATAAAGAAATTCATTGCAGTATTGTTTATAAAAACAATAATTTGGTAATTACTAAAAGTATTTATGTAGAGTAATTTATGTCATGTTACATGAGTCTCATACAATAAAATATTAGCAGTTAAGGTGAAAGAAGTAGTGTATATTTACCAGATATTTGTTAAGTAAAAAAGTAGGTTTCAAAAAGATATTGTAGATAATACAGTGCTTTTTATGTAAATTTTAAATACTGAAAAATTATGGAAAAATATATATAGAAAAAGGATAAACACCTAGACTGAAAGGCTCTAACCATCAGGGTGGTATTTTGGTATTTTGCTTCTCATCAGAATATTCTTTTTTTGAAAAATAAGAGCAATAGGATTTTTCTTCATTTTTTTGAAAATCTTAGTTTAATGTTAGTAAATCAAGTCTGATTCTAAATTGAGTTTGTTTCCATTCTTGATTTTGCTAGATGCTGTAGCTTTTAGGAGACCTCACAAAGATAGATAATTGATCTAAAGGGAAGAAGTACATTTCTGACTATGTTATGCTGGTTATTAAGCTCTTGCATCTTGGCTTCAAACCCACTCTCTGTATTCTACCTTGTGAGGCTGAGGTGGGACTCTGCATTTTCTTTTCAAAGATTTTATTTATTTATTTTGACAGAGAGAGAGAGACACACAGTGAGAGAGGGAACACAAGCAGGGGGAGTGGGAGAAGGAAAAGCAGTCTTCCTGCCAAGCAGAGAGCCCAGACGTGGGGCTCGATCCCATCATGACCTGAGCTGAAGGCAGACACTTAACAACTGAGCCACCCAGGGGCCCTTGCATTTTCTTTTTTGCCAGCTGGATCCTAATTGGTTCTACCAATAGGGGATCCTCAAAGGAGACAGGAAGGCTGGAGTGAGAAAGGACTTGCTCTTTTCTGTTTTGCTTGCTTCCTTTTGGTATCATCTTATCCAGGAGGATTTCAGTATCAGTATTTGATTCCAGTTTACTTAGTTCCAGTATAACAAGAAATATCCTCAGTGTGCCCCCACTCACTGATACCAGCATCAGCCCGTCATGACCCTTTCATTAAGGTCTGGATCCTAGCCCTATGGAACCCTTTTTTTAAGCCTCTTATATTTTAGTAATCTCATTTTTTTTTCATTGTTTCCCCATTTCTAGAAGTGGTGCATTGGTGTAGTTTCTGTCTCCTGACTGGACCCTAACTAATACAGTTTACTAAATCTTAATCTTATTTTTCTATTCCATTACCAGTTAAGTAAAATTTTTATTGAAACTTAGCTAGTAATTTTCCATCTTTTCTGATGCTGATCATTTCTTATGTATGAATTGGAAGATGTTGCACTTTTATATTTTGAATCAATGAATTCTGAATTTACTGAATTTAAAATGAAGTAAAGTATTTTCTTTTAAGGATATGAATATGAAAATTTATTGGTGATACACATCATTTTGGTATTAAAGACCATATAACGATGGAAACATCTCCAAATACAGTTTTCATCTTGCTTACTCTAGTTTCTTTTGGGCGGCACTTATGTTCTCGTATCATCTCTACCCTGGGACACATTAAATGGGTATAATTAAAAAATCTTATAAGGAGCATACCACTAACACCTACTTTTCATCCCAGAAAATGTATGCAGTTTTGGAAACATTTATTTTTCATTTATTTTGTAAGTGAAAAATACGGAACTCATTCTTAATTTTGCCTCTTAAGCACTTTTTCTCAAGATAATCAACAACATGTTTTGTGTCATTAGCATGCATTCCACAAATCCACTTAATTAGGAACAAACAAGCTGCAGCATGTCTTAATGTGCCAGAGGTGAGCCACAGTGGTGGGCCCTGGTGCTGTCAGTCTCTCACTCACCTTCAGTACGCCTTTGTTCCCTGGGTGACGAGTGAGTTTTTGTATAGGCCCACTGATAGTGCTAGTGTCAGCTGACTAATTTACAGTTAGTAAAACTTAATCTTATTCTTAGATTTTTAAAGAAAAAATAAATGTAAAAGTTTCAGTGAAAGTCCACAACCCCTTTTTTTTAGAATGCTTGGGACCAAGTTTGTACTTTTGGATTTTAGAACTATAATATAGTATGTTTGCAACACAGTACATAACACCCACTTTGAAGTCCACAGCAGCACCATGTAATTAAATAAATTAATATTTCTGCAGGGAAGCATATGAATAATTATACTAAGGGGATAATAAAGACTACCTACTATATATAGCCTTTTGTTTGTTCAGATCAGGGTTTATCACTAAGTGAGTTTGCTCCTAACTTACAAAAACACTTAGAGTTTGTAATTATTGAGAAGACATTGTGGACTTCCATTTTCTCTTGCATTTCAAAGGATCATGTTCTATATCTCCTGAGTTGTATACCTCACTTTGGAAACCACTGCTCTGCGTCACCTAGCAGGAACTTAGGCATTTTAAGTACCTATAAGAAAATGGCTTCTTTTTTTTAAGGAATATTCCTTACTATCTTTTTTTTTTTTTTAGATTTTATTTATTTGAGAGGGAGAGAGAATGAGAGAAAGACCACAAGCAGGGGGAGCAACAGAGGGAGAGGGAGAAGCAGACTCCCCGCTGAGCAGGGAGCCTGGCGTGGGGCTCCATCCCAGGACCATGAGATCATGACCTGAGCTGAAGGCAGCCGCTTAACCAGCTGAGCCACTCGGGCGCTGCTCCTCCTTAACTTCTTAAACCCATTTCTTTACTCATATTTTCATATGTCCCCACATCATTTACCTTGACTTTTTACCATCATGTCTGGATTACAGTGATAGAACATTTCCTCCATTGGACCTAGCAACATAGTAACAATTTTCTTTTTTTTTTTAAATATAGTTGACAATACAAGGTTATATTCATTGCAGGTGTACAACAGTGATTCAGCAATTCTGTCATTACTCAGTGCTCACCATTGTGAATGTAGTTATCATCTCTTCCCAAAGTTATTACTGTATTATTGACTATATTCCCTGCATTATACTCTTCATCTCTGTGAGTTATTTGCTTTATAACTGGAAGTTTGTACCTCTTAAACCCCTTAACCTATTTTGCCTATTCCCCTACACCTCTCCCTTTTGGCAACCGCTAGTTTGTTCTGTATGTTTATGAGTCTCTTACCCTTATTTGTTGTTGTTTTTTATTTTTTAGGTTTCATGTATAAATGAAATCATATGATACTTGTCTTTGTCTGACTAGATCCATCCATGTTGTGAATGGCAAGATTTCATTCTTTTTTATGTCTGAGTAATTTTCCATTGTACATACATACCACATCATTATCCATTCATTTGTCAGTAGACATGTAAGGTGCTTCTGTAGCTTGGCTATTGTAAATAATGCTACAGTAAACATTGGGGTGCATATATCTTCTTGAATTTGTGCTTTCATTTTCTTTGGGTAATACCCAGCAGTGGAATTACTGGATCATATGATAGTTCTATTTTTAATTTTTTGAGGTACCTTCATACTGCTTTCCATACTGGTTGTACTAGGTTACATTCCCACCAGCAGTGCATGAGGGTTCCCTTTTCATCGCATCCTTTCCAGAACTTATTATTTTCTTTTTTTTTTTTAAAGATTTTATTTATTTATTTATTTGAGAGAGCGAGAATGAGAGAGAGAGAGCGCGCGCACATGAGAGGGGGAGGGTCAGAGGGAGAAGCAGACCCCCCGCTGAGCAGCAGGGAGCCCGATGCGGGACTCGATCCCGGGGCTCCAGGATCATGACCTGAGCCGAAGGCAGTCGCTTAACCAACTGAGCCAGCCAGGCGCCCCAGAACTTATTATTTTCTTTTTGATACTAGCCATTCTGACTGGTGTGAGGTGATATCTCACTGTTTTGATTTGCATTTCTGGATGATTAGTGATGCTGAGCATCTTTTCATGTGTCTGTTGGCCATCTGTATGCCTTCTTTTGAAAAATGTCTATTCAGGTCTTCTGCCTATTTTTAAATTGGATTGTTTTTGATGTTAAGTTGTGTGTGTTCTTTATATATTTTGGATATTAACCCTTTATCAGATATATCATTTATAAATATCTTCTTCCATTCAGTAGATTGCCTTTTTGTTTTGTTGATGGTTTCCTTCGCTGTAAAAGCCTTTTGATCTAGTCCCAGTATTTATTTTTGCTTATGTTTCCTTTGCCTGAGAAGACACATTCAGGAAAATGTTGCTAAAGTAAAGCCCATGTCCAAGAGATTACTGCCTATGTTTTCTTTCACAAGTTCTATGATTTGGGGTCTTATATTTAGGTCTTTAATCTAGTTAGAGTTTATTTTCATGTATGGTGTAAGAAGTTGTCTGGTTTCATTCTTTTGCATGTAGCTGTCTAGTTTTCCCAACATCCATTTATTGAAGAGACTGTCTTTTTCCCATTTTATATTCTTGCCTCTTTTGTTGTAGATTGATTGTATAAGCATGGATTTATTTTTGGACTCTCTATTCTGTTCCATTGATCAGTGTCTATTTTCATGCCACTACCATACTGTTTTGATTACTGTTAATTTTGTACTATAGCCTAAAATCTGGGATTATGATATCTTCAGCTTTCTTTCTTCCTCCTCAAGATTGCTTTGGCTATTTGGGATCTTTCATGGTTCCATACAATTTTAGGATTATTTGTTTTACTTCTGTGAAGAATGCTGTTGGTATTTTGGTAAGGATTGCATTAAATCTGTGGATTACTTTAGGTATTATGGACATTTTAACAATATTAATTCTTCCAGTCTATGAGCACAGTGTTTCTTTCTGTTTCTATTGTCTTCAATTTCTTTCAACAGTATCCTACAGTTTTTAGTGTACAGGTCTTTCACCTCCTTGGTTGAATTTATTTGAAGGTGTTTTATTCCTTTTAATACAGTTGTAAACAGGATTGTTTTCTGAATTTCTCTTTCTGCTACTTCATTATTAGTGTTATTAGTGCAATGGATTTCTGTATATTAATTTTGCATCCTGCAACTTTACTGAATTCATTTATTAGTCCTGATAGTTTTTTGATGGCATTGTTAGGGTTTCCTACATATGGTATGTCATCTGTAAATAATGACAAATTCCTTACCAGTTTGGATGCCTTTTATTTCTATTTCTTGTCTGATGGTTGCGGTTAGGACTTTCAGTACTGTGTTGAATAAAAATGGCAAGAGTGGACATTTTTGTCTTGTTCCTGATCTTAGAGTAATTGAATATGATGTTAGCTATGGTTTTATTGTATAGGACCTTTATTTATTTATTTTAAAAGATTTTACTTATTTATTTGACAGAGTGAGAGAGTACAAGCAGGGGGAATGGCAGAGGGAGAGGGAGAAGCAAGCACCCCACCGAGCAGGGAGTCCTACGTGGGGCTCAATCTCAGAACCCTGGGATCACGACCTGAGCTGAAGGCAGACACTAAACCAACTGAGCCAACCGGGCACCCCATATGTGACCTTTTTTGTGTTGAGGTGTGTGTATACCCTCTAAGCCCACTTTGTTGAGAGTTTTTATCAATTTTAACAGTTTTTATCTTTGTATGCCCATTGCTCTGTGTAAACAGGTTCTTGTGAAATAGTCTGGTACTTAAGTCATCTTTAAAACTTTGTTTTAGAGGAAAAATGGGTTCTGAATTCTATACAACTAGCTTATAAATGAATTGATAGAACACAACTAAGATAAGGTGATATTTAACTTAGTGGAGGGAACAACAGCAGATAGTCCAGACATTCATTTATCATTTTGGAATACTTTTTTTTTTTTTAAGCACATTAACCTTTCTAGATAGTTGCATTGGTTAGAATTAGTTTGTATTCTGTAAACACACTCATGATATGAGTATTTGGTTTTCTCCAGGGGTAGATTTATCTTCTTGATGATAATTTTGTTCCTAAAAAGGCAAGAAATGGGATAGAAGCTTTTATATTAAAAAAAAATCATTATTTGATTTTTAAGAATTTTGTAGGGCTGATGATAATAAATCATAACAGCTTGGAATTGTAATAGTTAAGATTATGGTGCCTTGCTCGCCCCATGAAGTAGTGGAAAATGCACTAACTTAGTAGGGAAATTAAGGTTATTTGTTCATTCTAGATTTTATCAAGTAAGACTGTTAACTAGGGGAGTGGACTCATATTTCATGAGCTCCAGTCATGTATCAGGCACTATGCTAAGTGTTTTATATACTTTTTCTCATTTAATCCTTATAAAAATGTTATTTGTTAGCCTTTATTTTACTGATGAGAAAACTGGCTATGAGAAATGAACTAGCTTGCCCAAGATTTCACAAGTAATAAGTTGATGGTGGAGATTAAAATCTGGGTTTGTCAGGGCTCCTGGGTGGCTCAGTTGGTTAAGCATTTGCCTTTGGCTCAGGTTATGACCCCCGGGTCCTGGGATAGAGCCCCCATCAGGTTCCCTGCTCAGCGGGGAGTCTGCTTCTCCCTCTCCCGCTGCCCCCCCCCCCCCGCTTGTGCTGTCTTGTGTTGGCTCTCTCTCAAATGAATAAATAAAATCTTTTAAAAAAAACTGGATTTGTTGGTCTTTTTTTTTCTTTTTCAACTTTATAACATTAATCTCTTTGAGCCATATAGTTCTTTACCTGTAAAATGAAGTTGGAGTATATCAGGGTACACAGACATGTGTTTTGCTTCTAAAATGAAATAGTGAATTTTTGGGGGGCACCTGAGTGGCTCAGTCGTTAAGTGTGTGCCTTTGGCTCAGGTCATGATCTCAGGGTCCTGGGATTGAGCCCCACATCAGGCTCCCTGCTCCGCGGGAAGCCTGCTTCTCCCTCTCCCACTCCCTTTGCTTGTGTTCCCTCTCTTTCTATGTCGCTCTCCATCAAATAAATAAATAAAATCTTTTAAAAAAAAGAAATAGTGAACTTTTATTGGTTAGCAGGAAAAAAGTGATAAAATTCTTAATTTTGTTTGACCTCATTAACTTTCTATCCCTATGCAACAAATTCTAAAAATAAACATACTACTAAAAATGCCTATTTTGATAACTTGTTTCTTTTGTTTGGAGTGTGTAGGGCATGATTGTAGTTTTATTATGCAAACTTGTAATAGAGTAGTAGAGGATGCAAAAATAGATGAGAATAACTTGTCCAGCAGAAAAGATATGATGGAGTTGTAGATTTTGGGTGAGATGCCTTCAAAGACATTTTCTTAATGTATAACAACAGTTGGTTGTACTTGAAGAAGTGATGTTTCACTCTACTACATTGTTGAATTAACTGAAAAGTAGATAATCTTTTCAGTTTTTAAAGTGTATCCCTTCGAGATTTATTTGACTATTAGGACTTGATAACTTATAGTATTTTGAATCTAGTAGGTTGAATGGGGAACATGATGCCCTAGATATGTTGTCTTTCCTTAAATATGATCAGATGGAGAAAAAACCTTGGTGGAGCAAAGACCTTAGGAAGGCCAAGCTTTGTAATCAGACCCACCTAGGTTTGAATTTGAGCCTGCCACCTACTAATGTGTGACTTCAGGTAGGTTACTTATCTGAGCCTCAATATCTTCATCTTTACATGGGGATCATAATGTCCAGCTTTTTTTTTTTTTTTAAGATTTTATTTATTTATTTGACAGAGAGAGACACAGCGAGAGAGGGGACACAAGCAGGGGGAGTGGGAGAGGGAGAAGCAGGCCTCCTGTGGAGCAGGGAGCCTGATGTGGGGCTCGATCCCAGGACCCTGGGATCATGACCTGAGCCAAAGGCAGATGCTTAACCACTGAGCCACCCAGGCGCGCATAATGCCCAGCTTTTAGTATTGTTGGGAAGGTTAAAGAAAGTGTGTGTAAAGCACGTTAGCTTGATGTGGTAATGTGTAGTGGCTGGTATTATTAATAATAACAATCTTATTTTCATTAATTTAGTATTTCTCAAGAGAAAGGAATGTGGAATATACCTACCAGCTGGCAGGTCACAAAGGCCTTACCCTCATTAAGAATTTTAATTATTCTTGAGACAATTTCTAAACCAGTAAGTAGTTTGAAGGTTCAGGGAGAGTAAGATGCATACTACAGTTGGTTTAACCCTCTTTAATCTCTGTATTACTTTTTGTCACATTGATTTGGGGTTAAAGTTGAATGAATCCTTAAATCAGAAATAGAATTTCCTGTTTGGTTGAATGACGACAGTTACGCCACAATAAGTAATTACATTTAAGTACTGGCTAATGACTTGGAAATTATTATTTTTTTTTTATGTTAGGTGAAATCTTTCAATTAGGGCACAGATTTAGAGGATTAACTAGGTGTCATATTAGTCTATTAGGATTTTTTTAACTTAAAAAGTGTTCTAAAATTTATCACTTAACATATAAGATATCCAAATAGATTAATGAGTAACAAATACTTGTTAACCCATCTAGAAACAAATGCCTTGTGTACTTCTATCCAATTCCATTCCCTTCCCTCCTCTCCTAAGGTAACCATTATCCAGAAATTTGTTATCATTTTAATGTTTTTTTTACATTTGTGCTACGTTTTTATGTACCTGTAAAAGATATATAGTACTTTATTTGCAACATTTTGTATTCTTAGGTGATTAAAAAAAATTTAGCATTATGGTTGAAGAATTCATTCACGTTGAGTTGTGTGACTATTGAGCATTAATTTTAGGTATTCCATTCTATACCTAATACATGTTTCCATTCTTTTGTTAGTGAATAATTATATATTGACTTTTTTCTTTTGCTATTACACGAAGTGATAATTTAGGTATTCTTGTTACATGTTGAAGTGCCTTGTAGAGTGCACTGCTTGTAGTAAGAATTCTAGTTTTCTCTTTCAGTCATCTTTTCTAACTAGAAATTTAACATTTTACTTATAAATGAGTGCTTTGTGATTTTTAGCTTTTTTCATTGGCTGTCTTAAGAACTGTGATCATTGATCTTGACCAGCATGTTTAATTGTTCTTATAAAATTTTCCAACGAAAAGACTAAGCTCTGTAAATTCTCTAAGTTTTTTAATTTAGGCGAGATGCCATTAAAATGTAGAGCAGATGGTCATTTGAGTATTGGTAGAATGAGTCAAAAGCTATCATCAAGTGGTTCATTTAATGGTGGCAGATGTCTTCATAAAGCGTAGCAAAGGAAAAGAACATTAAGTCTCTAGAGTAATATGGTAATCTATAGGAAGGAGAAAAAGGACTAATAGGTTTAGTTAGGGAATTAAGTTTTATGAAATGAACATTTTAAGGAATAACACTTGCCAAAGCTAAGGAGGTTTATACTGGGAGGGGGAATGGTTTTAGATGAGAATGAATTGGGTGGATGTTGTAAGGGGAAACAAATAAGCTACTGAAGTAAGAGATCAGTAAAATGTTGGTCTTGTTTATTAAATACCCTTTCTCCTTTTTGTGTTTTCTTTAAATATCAACTTTTGTTTTAAAGTCAATTAATTGCATTCTCATTAAAAATTCTGTAGTGCTCATTTTGATGGTGGAGTAGGCTGCTTTGTTTACTTTTTCCAATTCTCAGCCTTAGTCTGTTTCACAGCTGTTCGGTAGCTTTGTTGGCATTTGAACTGTGGGAACCAAGAAAGGATTTGGATGTGCTTTTGTGTGCATTAATGGTTTTCCTGAAGTATTCTCTAAAACCATGAATTGTAGGTTTTTTTTTAACCAGTTATCATTGTGTGTTTAAATGGCTCCTTTTAAAGAAAACCTATTCTTAGATTATGAGCTCATGAATGTTGTTATCATTGTGCTTTGTGGAAAATGAGCTTAGAGATGAAAAATACGTCAATAAGAGAATAGCTGAAAACTGGACTTTCCATTTTTTGGTCAGATGGGGAGGTTCGGATACATTTTCCCTATGCCTTTCATCAACCAACTCTCATTTGAAAAGCTGCGCAGTTAAGGATAAACCTCTTAAATTTATAGTGGATACTGATTTGTTTAGTGCATTTTACTTTTTGTGATGACATAGGAGACCTGTTTTAGATCTATTCAGAAACTTAACCACCATGTGGACACTTACTGTTACTGAGATTTGATATTAATTATGATGTTTCGGTCATGGTGCTTTCCTGGGGTAAGACAGGTTAGCCTGTGACTGCAGGCATGTGCCAATGAGGAGTGTAGTCAGATAAAATGTATATTTTCTTTTCATGAAATAGCTCAGTTATTGTAAGGGTTAAAAGAAATAAAAACTTCTAAGCAGTAGTTACATACTCAATTACTAGAGTATTTGAAAGTTGGTTTCTCTAAATATTTGCTGTAAATACCATGTTTTTGTTTTGTTTTTATTTTAATTTATAGGTGACATACATGAGCATCTCTGATGATATACTCATATTAAATGTCCCTACTCACGCAGCTGCTTCCTAGAATTAACATACACTCAGTGTATACCACAAAAGGGTAATCCCAGCAGTACTTTTGGAGATTATCTTTCTAGTTTTTCTGTGCATGTGTATTATATATGTCTTATATAATGGCATACTATAGTTCTTTGCAAACTACTTTAGAAAATAATGAGTTTATGAAAAAATATAGTTACCATATCAGTAATATTTTTTCTACAACATGGTTAAATTGCATAGAATTTCTCTCTATGGATTACCATATTTTACACATAAATAGCCCCATATTTTTGAACTAGGTTGTGTTAAATTTTTGTTTTCATCTACAAACAACTTAGTATCTTTGGGTGTACTTTTTAAAAAACTTGAAGACAGCGAGGTGCCTGGGTGGCTCAGTCGTTAAGCGTCTGCCTACGGCTCAGGTCATGATCCTAGGGTCCTAGGATCAAGCCCTACATCAGGCTCCCTGCTCAGTGGGAAGCCTGCTTCTCCCTCTCCCACACCCCCCTGCTTATGTTTCTTCTCTCGCTTTGACTCTCTCTGTCAAATAAATAAATAAAATCTTAAAAAAAAAAAGTTTAAAGACAGGATCATAGTCTTTTTTTTTTTAAGATTTATTTTTTTTTGAGAGAGGGAGAGAGTGAGCAGGAGTAGTAGGGGAGGGGCAAAGGGAGAAGCAGACTCCCCACTGAGCAGGGAGCCTGATGCAGGACTCAATCCCAGGACCCTGGGATCATGACTTGAGCTGAAGGCTGACACTTAACCAACTAAGCCACCCAGGTGGCCAACAGGGTCATAGTCTTTAAGGCATTTGAAACATTTTTTCAAGTACCTTCCATAAAGGTTGTATCAATTTATATTTCCTTCAGCAAAATCTGGCTCAGTCTTCCCATGCATGTAGTTAATCTGTGCCAATTTGAGAGGATAATATTGGTCTTGTTTTGTGTTTTTTAAATAAATTATGGTTATAATAAAACTAAACAGTTCAGAAGTACACATAATAAAACATGAGAGTGCTCTCCCTTATTCTCCTGCACCCTGAACCACTGTCAACAGTTGGGGTGGATTTTCAGATTTTCTCTATCTGTATCCTGTGTGCTCATTTGGGCATGTGTGTGACTTCTGGGTTTCATGTCATCTTAGAAAGACTACTCAAAATTGTAAATACGTTCAACTTAGTTTTTTCTAGCATTTTTATGATTTTCTGTTTTCATATTTAGCTTTTTAATTTATCTTTATTTTTGGTATGTTGTACTGTGGGGAACTATAACAAAGTTCATACTTTTTTTTTAAAACTTGCTTTGTTTCAGTTAAAATGGTTATAGATTACCCCAGAACTTGGTGGTGTGTAATAATTTATATGTTCATTGCTTCCGTGGGTTGGGGATTTGGAGACAGCTTGGGGAACAGTTTGTCTCTGCTCTGCAGTGTCTGTGTGGCCTCTCCATGTTCTTTTCTATCATAGGCGGCTTCAGGGTAGCCAGACTTAGGATGAAAAGAACTCTCAAGGCATGCAGGGTATGAGTCCTGAGGGAGAGAGAAAGACAGACACAGACAGACAAGTAGCACCTGCGTTGTCTTTTATGATCTAACCTTAGAAGTCACACACTGTTACTTCTGCTTTCTTATGTTAACCTAGGCAATTGTAAACATCCAGGTCCAGTGGGGAGGAAAATCTGTTATTGTCACATTGTCAAAAGAGCAATTAAGATGGATATATATTGGTGTGGCCCCCTTTGGAAAATACAATCTGCCACACCTTTCCTCCACTGTAAATATATACTCAGGTTTTCAGAAATCTAACTGGTATAAAATGTACATAAAGAGCAGGGGTATACCTGTATTTCATTATTAAAACCTGTGAATTTTTAAAAAAACTCATATTGTGATTTGCTATTTCTTATTATAAGTTGCAGTTGTATAAAAATTTAAAATTCAGTTTAATAGTCCTACGTCAACATTATGTTATGATAGTTCTTCAAAATCTTTTTTTTTGAAGATTTTATTTATTTATTTGACAGAGAGAGACAGCGATTGAGGGAACACAAGCAGGGGGAGTGGGAGAGGGAGAAGGAGGCTTCCCGCTGAGCAGAGAGCCGGATGTGGGGCTCGATCTCAGGACCCTGGGATCATGACCTGAGCCGAAGGCGGAAGCTTAATGACTGAGCCACTCAGGCGCCCCAGTTCTTCAAAATCTTTATCTGTTGATTGGTTTTAGAATTTACTTTAAGAAATATCTTTGTGTGGGCTAGAATAATTTCTTAACTTTGTAAACATTTCCTATTTGTGTTGGGAAATAATAGCTACAGGAATAATTGCAGATTTTTTTCAAAATGAATATTATAAAGAATTGATTACATATTGATTTAAAGTAAAATATAGCAAATTCTTAGTAACCCAAGAGATGATTACCCAGTTTATGGATTATTTGGCCTTTAAAAAAAAAATCCTTATGTGATGAAAAAAAACCACTCTTTTTTCTGTGAATTCATTTATATTCTCAAAAAAGAATAAAGGTTGCATTTTGCCTTTTGATTTATATTCTAAATGACTGAAGCATGTAATACTAGTGAATGTTAGTAGCTTTGAGTTTTATGGCTTTAAATCTGTGGTTTTTAATTTTAGTATACATTCTGTTTAGAATATGATTTTGGGGGGCTTATGGCTGATTATAATTTTCATGATTGATGCAGTCAGACTTAATTGGCCATAGGATAGAATATATCATTATCAACTGTTGAGAAGCAGTGGATTATCTGCTGGTTTTTAGGACTATCTTGCATGGCAGTTGTGTCCGCTGTTGCTGTGCTGGAGTGAAAACATTTAAGGGGAACTGAGAAGACAGATATAGCTGCAGGTAAATCATAAGCTTTGGGGGAAAACCTGACATAAAACAGTAATGAGAGAATTGCCATGGAGAAGGTAGGTAATTTGCTAAAATAGGGGTAATCCATGCATGAGTAATTGAATGTTCCCTATTTGTACTTCTGGGAAATTGAGAATTTAAAAGTTCTTTGATTTTCTGTATAAGTTGCCAGATTTGCTTGGGATATATGATGATTTTGATCACCAAGCTATTTAAATAGATGATTAGTACATTTAATCTGTATTAAGATTAAATTAAGTGCAGTATAATTCTTTATATTTGCATTTTGTTTTAAAGCCTTCCAAAGTGTTTTTATCTCTGTATATCACTTTAGCATCACAAGGTCCCGTTCTATATTATCTTTGTCTGCTTGGGCTGCCATAACAAACTACCATAGAGTGGTGGTTTAACAACAGGAATTTATTTCTTGTAGTTCTGGAGGTTGGACAGTCTAAGAGCAAGGTCTGGCTAATTCGGGTTCCTTGGTGAGGACTCTTCTGGCTTGTTGCCTTCTGGCTGTGTCCTCATGTGGCAGAGAGTGGGAGACCTCTTAGCTCTCTTTCTTAAGAATACTAATCTCATTATGGAGGCCCCACCCTCATTACCTCTTCAGCACCTAGTTACCTCATACGTCTTGTCTCCAAATATCAGCACATGCAGAGTTAGGGCTACAACATATGAATTTTAGGGGGAGGGGAATATATTCAGCCTATAACACACATGAAAGGAAATATTTTCTCATTTTATAGATGAGAATATTGATCCCAGAGTAGTAGTTTAAATTAATTCTGAACATTACCTAGCTAGTAAGTTAGAGAACTAGTTTCTTTAATCAAATACTCTTGTTTTTACCATTTAATGCAACAATTTAATCTGCAAGTCAGAAATCATGTCTTGTTATTTCCCAGCGTGACTATAATTTATCTCTAAGTCTCTGACAGTATTTCAAATTCCTGCCAAGCAAATGAAGCTGCTCCTGGTTCTCTGAATACACACTGTGCTCTTCTGAGATTTCTTCTTTTTTCATTTGAAAGGTCTATTCATCCAGTATTTCTAGGAAACTTGTCCTGATTCCTTTTTCATTTTGTTTCTTAGATGAGTATCTATTAAGAGGCCTGGACTTGCAATTTTTTTTTTTAAGATTTTATTTATTTATTTGTCAGAGAGAGCAAGAGAGCACAGAGGGAGCAGCAGAGGGAGCAGCAGAGGGAGAGGGAGAAGCAGGCTCTGCACTGAGCAGGGAGCCCGTTGCGGGACTGGATCCCAGGACCCTGGGATCATGACCCGAGCTGAAGGCAGATGCTTAGCTGACTGAGCTACCCAGGTGTTGCAATTTTAAGTTTGTGCTTTTTTAAAAAATTTTTTTATTGTTATGTTAATCACCATACATTACATCATTAGTTCTTGATGTAGTGTTCCATGATTCATTGTTACTTTTTTTTTTTTTTTGGTTAGTGGCTCTCTTTTTTTAAGTAGAGCAGTTCTAATTTTCAGTTATTATACTGTTTGTTCCTAAATATCTCTTATCTCTTTGTTTTCTCTTGAATGATCTCATTTATACTTTTTTTGGTTACTTTCTACATCTTTTGTTTTCTAACCCATAGCCACCAAGTCCTAAATCTCTCCTGAATGTTTTCTCTCCAATTCTACTAGCTTTATCCTGGCTTAAAGTACCATTATTTTCACCTGGACCGTTGTGTAAACTTCTTACAATTTGACCCCTCTTTTTTAGCCACTTTAATTTTCTTCCTTTCTGTTATCCATACTACACCAGGGATGACACTTGAAAGCAGCAGAGGGCCTGCCCACAGTAGCAGTAAAATAGTTACTGAATGAAAGCAGTAGGTACTGATGTCTGCCATCTTCCCTGTCCCTGCGATCAAGCATTTGTGTGGCAGGAGACTGCGGAAGGATTGCACATGAAACGTATTTGGTGTTGGGTATCATGCTCTTTTGTACTTCACTAGGCATCCCAACTTCCTTTTACCGTTCTTCTCCTACCCCCTTTTTATTTACCATTTCAGCTCAGGCACAAGTTTGTCTTCCTGTTTGACTCTTTATTTAGAATCTAGTTACCTTATGGAATTTTAAACTTGAATATAGAAAATTAATTATACAGGGTTTTTTCCCTCCCTTATCAGGAAGCAGCAATAGTGTATCAGTTCTTCTAGAGTTTAGTATTAACTTTACTACTTTTGTGCTCTAGTTCTTGGGTATTTAGCACATTCTTACTTGATTCTTAGAACAGCCCTTACCTTTTTCTTTTCTTTCTTTTTTTTTTTTTTAAAGATTTTTATGTATTTATTTGACAGAGAGGGAACACAAGCAGGGGGAGTGGGAGAGGGAGAAGCAGGCTTCCTGCTGAGCAGGGAGCCTGATGCAGGGCTCGATTCCAGGACTCTGGAATCATGACCTGAGCTGAAGGCAGATGCTTAATCACTGAGCCACCCAGGCACCACAGAACAGCCCTTACCTTTATTTATTTATTTATTTATTTTTCCAGAATGTATCTGTAGGCTTTTATTAGGGTAGACATTTCCATAACCATAAATGTCACATTATCACAGATAGATTGTACCAAGTATCTTTGTTAAATAGTAATCCAAAGTGAAGTAAAAGTTAGTAAAATAAATTGTAAATGAAGACATTTCAGCATATAAACCAATTAGTCTTCAACAGTTTTTAATATGAAGATCTAATAACATTATTTTCCACATAAGTAGTTATTGTAAAAACCAAAATTAAGAGAGATGATAAAGATGATATTGTACTTTTCCATAATAAACATGTTTAATATTTTTATGAATCCCATTTAGTATTATAAAATAAACTTTACTGGACAAAAACTTGTAAAATTTCAGAAAAATAGACATGAAAAGTTTGACAATGTATATAAATAGTTTAGAAATATTATCATAGGCATGGAAATGTGACAATTATTTCAACATAAGGAAATGCTATAAAAGCAGAGGGTTGTCAAAACAGAGTACAAGAGATATTCTGAAACAAATGAAAAATCAAGGTCTTGTAGGAATGACAACAATTTTTAATGTATGACAAATACTGAAATGCCAAAGGAAAAATGAACAGAACTATTTCCTCGTGGTGGTGACAGAGGCAGCTTTTAAAAATGCAAAGGACATAGCAAATTAACTTACCACCTCCTTCATATAAAAATGAGAATCTCTTGGGAGAGTTTAAGTACCATTAGCAGACACATCTTATAGCAGTTAATGCAATGCTTTGTATTTCAATGGAAAACTATTTCAATGGTGAAAATGACATAGGAATCAGAAGCATATTCTTCTGAGACTCAAGGAAGTTAACACTTTCCCGAACAGCTGCCACAACCCTGGGATCCTCATGAGACTGATGTCTCCCAGCGGCACGACTGTTTGCACTCTCATTCCACCAAAGAACATGGACTCTGTTGAGCACTCCATATTCTGCATGGAACACTCCAACTAGTTTTGTGTAGCCTCGATTGATATGAGTATGAACTCTCCTTTTAAATGGGTCACCCCACAGAGCTGGCCCACCAGGTTTCATTTGAAAAGTAGCTAGTTCATAGATACCTTCTTTTGGAGCCTTTTCTAGTTTGCACCATGGTACCAGATAAGTAATCTCACTCTCCTGTTTATCAATAAGAGCCAAATTTGGAATGAGGTACTGTTCTTGCCATTCCTTATCTTTGGCCAATGCTTTCCGAACTTCAGTTCGATGAGCAAAATTATCATACTTCCAAATATGAAACACTTTATTCATTCTGCCTCCAAATTCTACACTCCAGTATCCAACCAATTCAGAGTGAGCTGTCCGAAGATGAATGTTTTTCTTAGTATTTTCCAGGAACTCATTCATCTTTGAGGGCTTAAGATAATAGGTATGAAATTCATAGAGTGTTCCATCGTATTGTCTGGGGCCTGTAGCAAAAGATGAGCACACCTGAGGCGCAAGCTTCCGCATAGCCAGAGCCCTAGTCAGGCCGCTTCGAAGGACGAGCATGGCGGGGCTTCAAGCGCTGGGAAGGACAGCCAGCCGGTACTCTTTCTTAGATTCCTCCTGTTAGGGCTTACCCGCCTGGAAAAGAGCAGCGACTGGACTACCACAGCCCTTACCTTTAAAGAACATAATGCCTCCTCCAAAGGGAACTGAAGTTCTGAGAACTAAAGTGACTCCTTTTATTTAATTATGGAAAATTCTAAACTCACACAAAATAGAGAATTATATAATTAACATCCCTATTACCCACCTTCACCACAAGCAATCTTGTTTTATTTAAACCCCACGTTACTTCTCTGCTCCACCATTTTCTTGAAATAAATACTATTATTTTATATATAAATACTTCAGTTAAAATGACTCTTTCAGGGGCACAATAATAGCTAGTGAAAGCCAGAACTCAAATCCAGGAGTGTTAGTGTTGAATGGACAATACAACCCTTGCTTGTAGTTCAGTATGGGGCTTGACCATCCATTACCATAAAGTAGTGACACTGATGTTCACAGGTCCCACATGGTTTAAAAAACTTTTTTTTTCTAGTTTTAATGTATCAAGTGATATAAATAGGATAGTAAAGGAACATTATCCCCAATCTTGTTACCCAAAAATGTTAGTTATTTTCATTACTTTATAGTGGTAACTTTTATAGTTTTTTTTTTTTTTTTTTTAGATTTTATTCGGGAGAAAGAGAGGAGAGAGAGAGAGGGCACGAGTGGAGGGGGGGTGGGGAGGGGCAGAGGAAGAGGGAGAAGCAGGCTCCCCGCTGAGCAGGGAGCCTGATGGGATTGTGACCGTGACCAGAGCCAAAGGTGGACACTTAACCGATTGAGCCACCCAGGAGCCCCCCTTTTATAGTTCTAATTGTCTATGTCATTCATGTCATCATTTTTGGTGGAGGTCATATTGCCAAATGTTTATTTCCTTTTTCCATTCTTTTTTCTTGTTCTGTAAGGAAAACAATGGAACATCCTGACCATAGTATATTGTTTCATTTTACACTGAGAAACTGACTTGGTAATCCTTTCCTAAAGTTTGTTGGTTGGGGTGGGGAGTTTGTCAATACCTAGGGATAGATGCTTAAATTAATTGATAGTTTCCATGCTATCATGAGGCTAACATGAGGCTAAACTTGTTTTTTCTTTTGGAGTAATTGTTTACCTGGAGAATAGGTTGAAATTCCTCAAAAGATTCTGAGTGTTTGAAGTCTGAAACATCTACTTGGTAGTAAATGATTCTTTTTTCTGTCACTAGATTGAACCTAAGTTTCAGTTTATAGATGACAGCAAAAAAGTGCTGTCCCAAGTACTGAGAAGTACTCTTACTAATGAAGAAAGAAATGATAAAAAATGTTTAGTCTATAATTTGTACTGATTAAAATACTTGAAACATGTTGTTTGAAACTATATATGGTACATTTGAAATACTCTTTCCTACTTTATTGAATTACTTTTTAAAATGCTGTTCTTATTTTTCCCCCAAGGAATAGTATTCACGTAAATAATACTTGTCGTTAATGTAAGCATGTATCTTTGTTTTAATAGGCATCAAGCATGATGGAACCATGTGTGATACCTGCCGCCAGCAACCAATCATTGGCATTCGATGGAAATGTGCAGAATGTACAAATTATGATTTGTGCACTGTGTGTTATCACGGAGATAAACATCATTTAAGACATCGCTTTTATAGAATTACTACACCAGGAAGTGAGCGGTAGGGTAAACAATTTTTCTTCAGTTATAATTCCTTGATGGCATTCAATTTTTTATACTATTCAGCCTTAAAAATAGGATTTGGAAATAGCTTCTGACAGCTGGTTTAGTACCAGGACATAGGAGATAATAGGCTAGATGTGGACTAAGCCTGCCATATACTGAGAAGAAAGCTCTGTGAAGATGGAGCTGTACATATTTTTTCAAGATAATCTGGGCTGTTCTTTCTCTGGCACGGAGACTTGGCACTCCTCAGTATTTGCAAAAGCAAGGGCGGCCCAAGGGAGGCTCACTGTTTCTTCTTACTGTGCATTCTGTTCTGCTAACCGCTACCAGAAGAACACTAGGGCCCATTGATTGAATCAACAGGCCTTTATTAAGACTGTGTAGCAGCTACTAGGCTTGTGTAAATTTGAAGATAACTAAAACAGTATTTTTTTTTTTTAAAGATTTATTTATTGGCGAGAGAGAGAGGGAGAGAGTAAGCAGGGGAAGGGGCAGAGGGAGAGGGAGAGAGAGAATCTCAAAGCAGACTCCCTGCTGAGTGTGGAGCCTGACTCGGGGCTCAATCTCATGACCTTGAGATCATGACCTGAGCTGAAATCAAGAGTTGGATGCTCAACCAACTGAGCCCTTAAGGTGCCCTTAAAGCACAGTATTCTGTTTTCTTTTTCCCTCTTAAAGAATTTATAAACTAAGAGATTATTTGACCAGTAGTGATTATCATGTGATGTTTTAGACTGTATATAGAGAGTATTAAGTGTCTTAGCAAAGAGAGAGGAATATTAATTGTGAATTGGTACAGAGTTTCAGGTGATTGAATCTTCTTTTGTACATAGATAGCAATAATGTATAGGAGCAAGAATCTAGCCAGTCATAGGGAGGCAGCGGGAGTAGTAGAAGAATGGATTTAGGTATAAGACTGTCCCAGTTCTGGGACACCTGGGTGGCTCAGTCGGTTAAACATCTGCCTTCGGCTCAGGTCATGAACCCAGGGTCCTGGGATCGAGCCCCGTGTTGGGCTCTCTGCTTGGTGGGGAGCCTGCTTCTCCCTCTCCTGCTGCTGCTTCCCCTGCTTGTGCTGTCTTTCTCGCTCCGTCAAATAAATAAATAAAATCTTAAAAAAAAAAAAGTGTGCCAGTTCAAATCCTGGTCCTGCCTTTTATTAACTGAGTAGTTTTAAACAAGTTGTTTATTCTTCTCTTTTTGCTTACAATTTTTAAAGTTAGGGTAATAACATAATAAAGATATTCTAAAAAATGAGTAGAATAATGAGGTAAAATTAGCAAAACAAAAGGAAAAACCCCAAACCTTTTTTGATTTTTATGAATGAGAAGGATATAGAAGAACAAAGGAAAGACGGCCTTGGAGAACCAAGCTGGTCCAGATTGTTGAGTGTAGATTTTTTTCAAGGTCCATAGTCCTCCTTAAGTATTCAGTACTTCGGAGACAAGTTAGTGTTAGGTCAACACCAATGTATTTTACTTGGCCCATACTGTGTTCTGAATTTTTGGACACCCACATCTGCGCACGCGCACACACATACCCAAAGACTGTCAGCACTGGGCATTTGATCATGGTAACAGTTGGCTGACAGAGGAGCATCTGTACCCTCTAGACAACTCATGGTCTTGAATTCACCAAAGTCCCTACCACTGCCTCTTGTCTTCCTGAGCCTGGGATCAAGTGCCGCTTGTTGCCATTTGTCATTGCTGTGGTGTTATCTTTTTGGCCTTAATTTATGTTATTTCTCTGGCAGTTGTAGAGATTTGAGTTTGCCACTTAGAAAGTGGTGAAGGATATAGTGATACTCTGAAGTGGTTAGATTGGATTCATATGTTGATTCCATTCATTATTATTTAGCTTTTGTGACCCTGGATAAATCACCTCTTTGAGACTGTTTCCTCATTTGTAAAATGGATAAAATATAACAATACCCTCTCTAAAGGAGTGTAATAGACTTTTATACTTTTGTGAGTGCTTTACTTATAGTAAAAGCTCAGTAAATATTAGATATTATTATTTTTCTAACTACTGTCATCATCATCACCTGTGGAACGTAAAGGTATTTATGTGTCATGCTATTAAGGTATTAACTAGAACAAAGAAAAAATCTTTTATATTTTTAAAGATAACCTTTTTATTTTATTTTTAAAAATAAATTGGGGTGCCTGGGTGGCTCAGTTGAGCGTCTGACTCTTGGTTTTTGCTTAGGTCATGATCTCAGGGTCAGGGGATTGAGCCCTGGGTCAGGCTCCATGCTTAGTGGGGAGTCTGCTTGAGATTCTCTCCCTCTCCCTCTGCCCCTCCCTGCACTTGCTCGCTTCCTCTCTCAAATGATTTAAAAAAAATCTTAAAAAAAAAATTCCTGAGTCAGTTAGGCATCCAACCCGTGATTTCATCTCAGGTCTTGAGCTCAGGGTCATGAGATCAAGGCTGGCATTGGGCTCTGTACTGGGTGTGGAGCCTGCTGGGATCATCATCCCCCCCACCACCCTCACTCTCTCAAAAAAAGTTTACATATATACAAATAAATAAATTACTGTTAACCCACCTTTTTTTTTGTTTTTTTAAAGATTTTATTTATTTATTTGTCAGAGAGAGAGCACAAGCAGGGGGAACGGCAGGCAGAGGGAGAAGCAGGCTTCCCGCTGAGCAAGGAGTCGGATGTGGGGCTCCATCCCAGGACCCTGGGATCATGACCTGAGCTGAAGGCAGACGCTTAACCGACTGAGCCACCCAGGCATCCCTTAACCCACTTTTATATAATTTAAAAATAAATACTTTTATTTTTAGGGTTCTGTTAGAGTCTCGTAGAAAATCTAAGAAGATTACAGCCAGAGGGATCTTTGCAGGTGCCAGAGTGGTACGAGGAGTGGACTGGCAGTGGGAAGATCAAGATGGAGGAAATGGACGAAGGGGAAAGGTGACATTTTTTTTTTTATTAATTCATCATGTTATTCTAGAATATTGTATGTTCAGAAGATTTTTATTATTATAACTGAATTTCTTGGTCCATTTTTTCTCATACCAGTAACAATTTTTAAAATCTTTATTTCTTTTTTTTCTGGAAGAATAAAGATTGTTCCTACCCTGTTGTAGATATTGATATTCATTGAGAAGGTTGTTGGGTAGATTTTACCTTTCTACTTTTTGGCTTCATATTGCCATTTTCTTGCCAAGAATGCAATTCTGAGCATCCTTTTTGGGTCAGTCCTCCCTAAGCAGTATATCATGCTTTTGACTTTGTTGTTAATAACATTTCATTTGAATTTACTTGTTTTATATTTAATTCCCTTGAAGGCCTGTTTCTGGTGGGGGGTTATAGGCATCTACTTTTGTTATCCAGTCTACTTAACTCTGTTACCTTTCTCAGGTAATTATCCAGGAGTCAATTATAGCAGTTATTCCGAAGGGAATTTTTGTATAGCTTGTTTAATTGGCAGAGGGGATAGTGGTGCCTGGGTGGGCGTCTTCCTTCGGCTCAGGTCATGATCCTGGGGTCCTGAATCGAGCCCCACATCGGGCTCCTTGCCCAGTGGGGAGCCTGCTTCTCCCTCTTCCTTGTGCTCTCTCTTGCTATCTCTGTCTCTCTCAAATAAATAAATAAAATCTTTAAAAAAAATTGGGGAGGGTAGCCAGAGATATTGGGGTAACTTAGTATAGATTCTTTTGAATTTAAAATTTTTCAATTTTTTTTCAAATACGTATTTTCTTTTTTTCCCTAATACATGTTTTCTAAATTGTTATTTGAGTATTGTTACATTGATTTCATTTTAAATAATAAGGTGTAATGTTAATGTTTGGAAGACAGACATATGTGTTTTAGCCATTGTATTTTAAGTACTTTGATTTTTACTAAGGAAGCAAACTTTGTTTTTTTTTTAATTTGGTAAATATTTATTGAACACTTAATATGTGCAAGGTTCTCTTCCAAACATCAGGGATATGACAGTGGACAAAAGAGACAAAGTTCCTACTCTCCTGAAACCTATATTCTAATTAGATTTGATAGGCAAAAAATATAAATCTAAATTCTGTGACTGTAGTATGGGCTGTGGACCAGCAGCATAGGTGTTACCTGACAGCTGGTTAGAAATGTAATAGGTCCCCTTTCTTCTAGTCCTTCTAAATCAGGATCTTCATTATAACAAAATTCCCTAGGTCATTTATATGCACATCAAAATTTGAGGAGCACTGCTTTGAAAAGAAAAATAGAGCAGTGTGAATTTGGAAGAGGCACCACCTCTAGATGGATGGAGTGCTATGGGGCATGCTTGGCAAGCCCGTTGCAAAGAGAAGGCACCCTTTTGTGGGTGGGGGTAGGAAACAGTCTTGCCCCAGTGCATAGGTCTTGATAAGTAGAGTGTGGGCTGGATGTCTGCTCTACTTTCCTCCTTAGTGAGGCCGCTTGTATGGTCAACAACTTCCACAAACATAGCAGTTCTGTATCGTACAGAAGAATGTATAAAATATGTGAAAGTGTAAAGAATAGCAGTAAAATGAACACTTTTGTTCCCACTATACAGATTAAAGAATAGAATGTTATGAGTACCTTTATTTATTTATTTATTTTTATAAAGATTTTATTTATTTATTTGAGAGAAAGAGAGAATGAGAGATAGAGAGCACAAGAGGGAAGAGGATCAGAGGGAGAAGCAGACTCCCCGGTGAGCAGGGAGCCCGATGTGGGACTCGATCCCAGGACTCCAGGATCATGACCCGAGCCGAAGGCAGTCGCCCAACCAACTGAGCCACCCAGGCACCCTTATGAATACCTTTAAAAGGCTACTTTTTAGCCTTTCATAGTTGTAAGCCCCCCCAAGATAATGGATTTTTGCTGTCCTTATTCCATTGTTTTTCTTTATTGCTATAGGACAGTGCTGTGTCCCACAACATTTAGGATTTCATTTTTGAAAAGACCAGTAGCAAGCACAAATTTAGTTATTGTAAGGATAGAGTAGAATTGCCACTTTTAGATTGTAGTTCCCAGGACAATAAAAACTGGATAGTCTCTGGTTAACCTGTCTTGCTTCCCTGGGAGTTGACAAGAATTCTGGGGTAGTCAATGGGCAAGGTCCTGGGAAACAGGGCTTCACACAGGACCTCAGGCAGGGCAGAAGTATGGGCCAGGTGGTGGGCCTTGGCCAGGAATACGGTTAGAGGGGATGAGTTACTATGTGTTTTTTGCTTCCAAGCTTACTATGATCCACCTCAAAGTTTTAGCAGTAGGTCAAAGCAGAACATTTTGTGGTGTAAAATGAGAGACCTCAGCTGATCTAGGTGGCAGGGAATAGGGGTAGAGGGAAGGGTAGGAACTTCATTATTACTTCGTCTAAACAAGCCAAGTGCAATTGAGAATTTGGGTCAGGGACACATGGGCCAAGTGTCCTCAGGTCAATAAAATGGTACAGTGGCAGTGGGGATTTTGATGATAGTCTTCAGCACATCTGACCTGTGAATCACATGGCTGCAATTTGCACAGAACAACCTTGATACCTGGTGCCCAGCAGTCATCCTGGAAGCTCCCTTTGATGGATGCCTTTGCCTCTTTCTTGGCTAGATCTCATGTTTTCTGTATCCTATTGTATCATCTTACTTAGCTTGCACTTTCTTTTGGTAGAGTACACTTCTAATAGCTTCTTTTGAAAGTGCGTGAGAAGTACATTTTTAATATTTTCATTCTAAATTTTTTTTAACTTTTTATTCTTCCTCGCAATTATATGGTCAGAGGGTTGGAAATTATTTTTTCATCAGCTTTTGAAGGTAGGTTTTGAAGTCTGAAGCCCCATCATAGATGGAACTTTCTGAGTTTCTGTTATTTTGGCACTGTTTGGGGGCATAGTAAGTAGGCATTTTTGAAGTTTTGAGTCATCAGAATTACATTTTTGGTTTGTTATGATTTAATCCATGTTGCATTTTAAGAACATAATGAGGAAAAATAAACCAACCTCTACATGTGACTGAGTAAGGGAACTTAATATAATAAGTCTGTTTAAGAACATGTTTGAGATTAAATGTGATTTTTATTATCTTTTATTTTTGCCCGAGTGTGTATATGAAGAATGTGTGAAGAAGTCTCTTTTTCCCTTCAGTGCAGTCTGCTTTAGCCCAATCCCCTGGTTAACCCACATAAATAGTGTGTAGTGTCTTCTTTTCTTATCTATTTTTTTTTTAACCTGTGTGTGAGGCTTATAATTCTCACCCCACTGCCATTACGGCATGTGCTCAACTAAATGGCCAGTATGAGCTATATTAAGGGTACATACCAGCCCAGGCTGAGCGTGCAGCACTGACAGTCTTTGGCCTGCCACATGCCAACATGTCCCATGATTTGCATGGTGATAACAAAGTTCATACACAAAAATAAATATGTCAAGGGTAGGATTTGGCAGACATGATGCAAAGACACCATGGAAATGAGTAGTATATTCTTTTTATTTTTATAAGATTTTATTTATTAGAGAGAGGGAGAGAGAGATAGCACAAGCAGGGGAAGTGGCAGGCAGAGGGAGAAGCAGGCGCCCCATTGAGCAAGGAGACCGATGCAGGGCTTGATCCCAGGATCCTGGGATCATGACCTGAGCCGGAGGCAGACGCTTAACTGACTGAGCCACCCAGGCGTCCCTGTGTTGTGTATTCTTAAAGGGTTTCTCAAGTACCACTACTGTCCTAGTATTTGAAGACCATTTTCATTTTAGAAATGCTTCTGAATATGTTTCAGTTGTGTTATAGATAGGTACATTAAATGTATTTCTTTGAAGAAAACTTTTTAAAACGAATTTTTATTTATTAGAGAGTGCATGTGTACGAGTGGAGGGAGGGGCTGGGGGGGGGGGAGAGAATCTCAGGAAAACTCTGTGCTGAGCGCAGAGCCCGACTTGGGACTTGATCTAACGACCCTGAGATAACGACCTGAGCCGAAATCAAGAGTTAGAAGCTCAGCCGATTGAGCCACCCAGGCGCCCCTAAAAAGCTTTTTATTATGGAGAATTTCTTTAAAAAAATTTTTTTTATTTTTAGATTTTATTTATTTGAGAAAGAGAGAGAGAGCACATGAGAGGGGAGGGTCAGAGGAAGAAGCAGATTCCCTGCTGAGCAGGGAGCCCGATGTGGGACTCAATGCCGGGACTCCAGGATCATGACCTGAGCCGAAGGCAGTCGCTTAACCAACTGAGCCACCCAGGCACCCCTATTATGGAGAATTTCAAACATACATCAGAGTAGAAAGACAGTGTAACAAATTCCCATGCACCCAACACCCAACTTCAAAATTTGTCAATATTTTTTAAAAATTCCATTTATTTGTTGAAGAAATCAGGTTCTTTGGATTTTTCCTGTGATTCTATATGGTATTCTTTTACTTGTTCCTCTAATCCTCGTGTTTCTTATAAACTAGTGGTTAGAGATAGAGACTTGATTAGATTAGGGCTCAATTTTGTTTTGGCAAGAGAACCTCACGAGTAGTGCTCAGTGCTCTCTGTTGCATCACATCTGATTATCTTACTGTTAGTGATGTTAAGATTGATCAATGGAGGCAGGTATTATCAGTTTGATTCTTTTATAGAGTTCCTCAGCAACCTTTTATCTGACGGTTTTAGCAGCTATTCTGCGCATCTTTCTTAATCAAAATTGAAATTATAAAATTAATGTAGCTACTTTCTTAAGCCTTCCACTTTGTTTCCCCCTCAATAAGTCAGATCATATTAACAAATGAATTTCATTTAGGATTCAGAGCTTAACTAATGAACTTGTATCTCAAGTAATTTGAAATATAAGATGAATTTGATTTAAATAAAATTTGTAGTGTTTGTTTTTTAGTCAAATGCTTTTTTGTGCCTCATAAAAATACAGACTTATGGGGTGCCTGTGTAGCTCAGTCGGTTAGGCATCTGCCTTCAGCTCAGGTCGTGATCCCAGGGTCCTGGGATCAAGCCCCGTGACCAGCCTGCTTCTCTCTCTCCTTCCTGTTCATGTTCTCTCTCTCTTTGTCTCTCTCTCAAATAAATAAAATCTTTAAAAAAACAATAGAGACTTATCTGATCTAGCATTTTTTTTTAAGGATTTATTTATCTATTTTAGAGAGAGAGAGTGCAAGTATGTGGGGCAGGGGCAGAGGGAGAGAGAATCTTAAGCAGGCTCCGGGACTGGATCTCATGATCCCAGGATCACACCCTGAGCTGAAAATAAGAGTTGGATGCTCAACCGATTGAGCCACCCAGGTGCCCCTGGCATTGCATTTTTTTTTTTAAGATTTTATTCATTTATTTGAGAGAGAGTGCGCAAGCATGAGTGGGGGGGTGGGCAGAGGGAGAGGGAAAACAAGCTTCCCACTGAGCAGGGAGCCGGTAGTAGGTCGGTAGGTGGCTGGGCTTGTCACGACCTGAGCTGAAGGCAGATGCCTAACCAACTAAGCCACCCAGGTGCCCTCCTAGCATTGCGTTTTTAAAACAAACGAAGTAGAATGCTTTATAATCAGAAGGAATGTTTTACTAAAGATCACATATTTCACTTTAGAGTGTTAGAAGTTGTTGCTTTATAATGTTATACAGTGGTTAGTTGTGCAAATCATAAAGTAAAGCAGTGCAGTGATGGACTGTAAATTCAAGGTGGTAGTTACCTCTGTTGGGAGGCCAGGAGAATGGGCTTTATGGGAAGCACACAGTGGACTTGAAAAGTACTGGTGATGTTCTTTTTCATAGGCTGGTATTCATTTCATTTTTTATTCTTTAAAGTTTATATATATTATATTTTTTATAATATATGATTTATTTCAAAATTAAAAATAAGTAGACTTATATAATAACAATTTAAAATATTTCTCAAATGTTTGATTAAATCTTAAAGCCTTTTTATCTTTACAAAAGCATCAAAACACGTAGCTTACAAAATGATCTTTTTTTAGTTTAGGGTAAAAACAAGGAAGGATTATTATGTGTCTTTTTTTAAATAGGTTATGCTTTAAAATTATACTTTAAGGTCATGCTTTAAAAATTATATGTAACATCAGCCTGGCATTCTAAGTAACTGTAAAGGGTGGCTGATTACATGCATCAGGATGGAGAAAAGTAATGAGTTGCACATGTGCAGCTCCCCATTCTTAGCTATAGACTGGTTTACTTGAGAATACCCAGTTCAGTGCTCATTTTGTATTACTTTTATGCAGTTGATTCTTGGCCCTTAAGCAAGTAGCAACCCCAGTTGTTGGTGGGTTTTTTTTTTTTTTTTTATGTCAAAAGAGCTTATGAATCAGCCTGTTGGATGTGGGGCCTAGAGATTGTGTCTGGGTTTCCATTGTAGGCATAGTGTTTTAGCTTAGATGGCTTGCCTTTGGGGGCAGCTGAAGGATATAGAGCTGGAGGAGCAACGTCAACTCATCTTCCTTAAACATTGGCATTGAGCCTTGTGCTTCTCAGCTTTTAGCTCACCAGAGAGCATATTTATCTTGAATCATTCTGGGTATCTGGTCAAAGATTTTCAATTTTGTAATGAATAATGGGTTTAAAATAATACACTGTTCTTAAAGGGAACCCTTTCAGAATCAAAATTTAAAATTTTGTATTGAGTTACGTATTTTCTGGTAAATCTATTACTGTAGTCACTAAGCCTCCCAATTCAAAATTTCTGTAATGATTTTAGAAATTATCTTATAATTCTGGAAATATGTCTCTAGTTATAATTGAGTTATATGTTAGAAGTGACTTATGTAAATATTTTTCATGATCCTGTTAAAGAGGATGATAGCTGAAATGATATGTGAGATTTTAAATATAATTAAGAGAACTCTCCTCTCCCCTCCCCTTTTAAAAAATTGTTTTCTCTGACAATTCTCTTAGGTAACAGAAATCCAGGACTGGAGTGCGTCAAGCCCACATAGTGCAGCATATGTTCTCTGGGATAATGGTGCTAAGAACCTTTACAGAGTTGGCTTTGAGGGCATGGTGAGTAGTAAGAATCACAAAAGATAAAAATATTGGATAGATGAAAGAAGGGAAATAAAAGTAGCTCTTACTGTATTCCTTTTTTTTTCTTTTGTCATATTTTGTCAGAATACAGCCATCTGAATCATGAATTTGCAGTAGGAAGAAAATCTGTAAAGTGAGGATGTAATAAACTTTACATTTTTAGTACATTTGCTTAAGCTATTTAATAGTAAATATGCTTTTGTCCTCAGTTAATATTTGGGTAGCTTACTATATGTTGATTGTGTAGAGCTGATCCCTTATAAATCTGAGTTAGGGACTTATTTACTAAAATCTATCAAAAAGTTTTAGAATCATCTGTAAGGCTGCTCCTCAGCATGGGCACAGAGTATAGTATTATAATGAGGTTTTTATAGGATAATCATTCTAGCTCTGGTAGCTAATAAAAGTATAAATTATAGTAGGTATTAAAGTTGTTTTTAAGGAGATTTTTTTCCCTTCTATTTTTAAAGAGTACTGTTGGTGATTGAAAATGTTTGATCTTGGGAATGCAAGCTGGTGCAGCCACTCTGGAAAACAGTATGGAGGTTCCTCAAAAAGTTGAAAACAGAGCTACCCTATGACCCAGCAATTGCACTACTGGGTATTTACCCCAAAGATACAAATGTAGTGATCCAAAGGGGCACCTGCACCCCAGTGTTTATAGCAGCAATGTCCACAATAGCCAAACTATGGAAAGAGCCCAGATGTCCATCAACAGATGAATGGATAAAGAAGATGTGTGTGTGTGTGTGTGTGTGTGTGTGTGTGTGTGTGTATACAATGGAATATTACGCAGCCATCAAAAATCGAAATCTTGCCACTTGCAACGACATGGATGGAACTAGAGGGTATTATGCTAAGTGAAATAAGTCAATCAGAGAAAGACAATTATCATATCTCACTGATATGCAGAATTTAAGAAACAAGGCAGAGGATCATAGGGGAAGTGAAGGAAAAATAAAATGACAAAACTGGAGAGGGAGACAAACCATAAGAGACTCTTAATCTTTGGAAACAGACTGAGGGTTGCTGGAGGGGAGGTGGGTGGGGGGATGAGGTAGCTGGGTGATGGACATTTGGGGAGGGTATGTGTTGTGGTGAGCACTGGGTGTTGTGTAAGACTGATGAATCACAGACCTGTACCCCTGAAACAAATAATTCATTATATGTTAATTTAAAAAAATAAAATGGGTAGAAAAAAAATGATTGACCTAAAAACATTTCAGTTATGTGCTTAGAAGAATAATGGTGGTTTATTCAATGGATTGCCCTGTATTTCTGCATTTCATGGATCACTGTTCAAATTTTGACCTCAGCTATTTAATTTATGGAGTACAACTAAATATTAATGCCAAAATATTAATGCCTTTTACATCTTTTCCATCTTGAATATATTCCTCCTTCAAAGAATTCTTTAAATTTTGTTTTATCCCAACTGTTTTATGTCCCTTGGTAGGAGGGGAGAAAGATCCCACTGTCCCCTTTTAATCTATTCCATTTATGTGGAATAAGTTTATATGGGATAAATTAAAAAGCCAACGATGTGAATCGAAACAAATACTTGATTTGCCAATTTTAATACTAGTATATAGCATTAGTTATCAGTTTTTCATTAGTATTTTTATGCCTCCCCCTGTTTTTAAAATGTGAATTTTTTGGGATTCTGATTATTAACTTGCTTCAGATGAAGCCTTAGAAGTTCTATGTGCAGAGATACTTAATGCGTGGTGTACATATATAGATTGATCGTTTTTGATGGCTGAGTAGTACTCCTCTCTATGGTTATGCCATTTAATAAGGTTTCTGTTGATGGTATCTGGGTTTTTTTTTTTTTTAATTGTTGCAAGCATTGTTTCAGTAAGCATCCTTGTACATGTATCTTTGCATGTTTATGGGTGTATTTTTTTAGGATAGATTCCTAGAAGTGGAATTGCTGGGTTAAAGTATCACATTAAAAAATTTGACCCCTGTGTCTCTTTGGCTAGGACTGAGCTAAATGTGATGCTCTAGTGGCAAAAGAGGCTATAAAAAAGAGAGTTGAATTGTGTGTGTGTGTGTGTGTGTCTGTCTGTAAAGGAGCTCCTTTCCTTAATACAGCAAGTAAGATACCGATCCCCTATATACTATTAGGCACTTTTAAGTAAACCTAATTTTTATAGTAACTCCCAAGGTTGCTCTTCTAAGTTCACATTTTCTATACTTCTGATTATATCACAACTGCCTCCCCACTCAGATACTTAAATAATTTGTTTTCTTATAAAAACTAAGTGGAAAGGAACTTGAGTTAACCAAGTTATGAAGTAAGGACTAAAGTTTACATAAATAGGAAAATTAACTGGCTAAGGAACCCAAGATGGGATTGGGTCCTATCCTTTTCTATTTTCTGTCTGTTTGGTTTTGGATAATTTTCTTTATTAACTTAGTTAATACCTGCCTTGTGTGTGTCATAAAATTGAAAAGAACAAATGAATTGTGCTCTTTTTTTTTGGTAAAAGTATCTTTAAAATGGAATATTATGTACATTTTAAATACTAGGTATTTGTTGTGGTCTTATGTGTTTTTGAAAATATTTTAATGGTAAAGATCTAGGCATTTTAATTTTGAACTTTGAAGGAAAGCTAAAAGTAAATGAAGTATGACCAGTCTTTTAATTTTTAATGGGTGCTTTTGAAGGCAGTGTTTAGTGTGACTGTTAACTTAGAACTACTCTTAACTTTTGCTGAGGGTATGTTCTGAATGAACATTTTTGCCTATTTTAGGTACTGAGCTATACTTGAAGTTTTCAAGCGTGATTTTTCTGGTTTCTTTTCTTCTTAGTCTGATCTCAAGTGTGTCCAGGATGCCAAAGGAGGTTCTTTCTACAGAGATCACTGCCCTGTGCTAGGTGAGTCAGCAGACTAGTGAAAATTACTAAATAGTGTGTCAGAGTTCATGGAATCAGAAAATGTTTAAATTGGGTTTTAAAAATTATTTAAGGTGATACTTTTTGGTTTTTATTTTATTATTATTTTTTGGGAAAATTATTTTCTCACTGGTCATCCACTTTATTTTATTTTTACTTATTTATTTTTAGATTTTTTTTTTTTTTAATTTATTTATTTGACAGAGAGCAAGAGAGGGAATACAAGCAGGGGGAGTGGGAGAGGGAGAAGCAGGCTTCCAGCTGAGCAGGGAGCCCAATGCGGGGCTCAATCCCAGGACCCTGGGATCATGCTGAAGGCAGATGCTTAACGAGTGAGCCACTCAGGCACCCATTATTTTGGTTTTTAAAGTATGTGTTCTTTTTTATTTATTTAGACTCTCAGAAAGTTGTCATGTCTTGAGAATTGATATACCACTTTTATGTCATAATATATTTGAAACCTTTGTCTTTTAGTTATAAACATGTTGAAAAATTTTGTTAGACTTTCAGTATCTCTTACACACTGATAATAGATTCTGACAATTTAATGCTTATAAATTCCTTAGAATTTTTGTAAAATTGCCTTCTAAATACAAAAATAGAACATTAAGGTTATATAATAAATATAATTTTTCATGTGTCATTAAAATAAAAAAGGATAAGAAAACAGAATTATCTTCATATTATAGATTCTTTATTGTTGCCACAGTAAATATTTGCCACATTCTTCTAATTAAGACTTTAGTGTCTGAATGCTTGTCTTTTCATGTGAACTCTGTGTTCCTCTTTTTAAATAATTTTATTTCCCTTTTGGCCAAAAAGTGCTGTTTTCTTACAGCATACCCTGATTTTTTTTTTAAAGGAGAATGTAGAAGAAATACTTACATTTTTGACAAGATCATCCCTTTTTCTTGCTCTCAGAAACTTCCTTGTTTTATATCTTGCCTTCATAGGGAAAGTGTAGAATCAACATACATATTTTGGATCCCTTATCATGGTGTTTTATGATCATGAATCCTTTGTCCCAGAACTAGCTTTGAAAATAATCTAGGGAATGGGCTTTTAAATATTTAAAAATGTTCCTTAGGAAAAAAATCAGAAGGGCCATTTGGTAAAAAATTGTACTAAGTAGTTCAGAGAAGAAAGTAATTTCAAGGTTCTCTTTCATATTCTCTAGCTAGTTATTGTGGCTGTAGTTAGTTATTGAACCTCAATAACTGTGTAATTGTAGTGTGTTAGTCAGCAAGTCATCCAGGCGGAAAAATGAGTATTTTCAAAACCCAGAACTTTGTACTTTGATAAAGGGTTGCATAGTCTAATAGATTCTGCTCTTGTTCAGTTGTTATAAATCATCACATTATTTCAATTTGTGAGTCTTGTGATTGTTTTCTTTCTTATTTTTGATGCTCTGTAGCTCCAGAATCTGATACTTACAGTATATTCTCAAAACATTTTAAGATTAGGTTAAGATTAAAATATCTAGAGCTTGTTTTTATTTAAAAATAATGCAGTTGCCTGATGTTGTTGTGGTTTTCCTTTTCCTTTGTCAACTCTGTAATTACAGGTGAGCAAAATGGCAACAGGAATCCTGGTGGATTGCAGATTGGTGACCTGGTAAATATAGATCTTGACCTAGAAATTGTACAGTCTTTGCAGCATGGTCATGGAGGATGGACTGATGGCATGTTTGAAACTTTAACTACAACTGGAACTGTTTGTGGCATTGATGAAGATCATGACATTGTAGTACAGTATCCAAGTGGCAATAGGTTGGTAATATTTCTTAATTTTTAGTAATGGCAAATAAAGTTAGTATATAGAGGAAAGAGCCTTCGAGAAAGCAAATATATAATATGTGCTAATCAAAGACTCCTTAAAGCTGGCTATTAGTAGATAAAAATCCAGAATATGTTGGTAAAGTGGAATGGAACAAATGAAAAGAAGTGTGTGTGTGGTATGTATGTGAATTTATATGAATATATTTATGACACAATGTTCTGTGTACTTCCCCCCCCCAGCAGAATACATTGTATCAGTATTAGGTTAAATATAGCTAAAAAGTTCTTTGTTCACAATGGACTGTATCAGTTTACCCTGAATGAGAAGAATAAAATTGGAACTCTGGCTGGTGTCTCAAGAGAGTCATCTCTTGGTAACATAGCTTTTTCTTGCTACAGACATGTGTGCGTATACCAATCTTTTCTTTTTTTTCTTTTAAAGATTTTATTTATTTATCTGACAGAGAGAGAGAGAGATCACAAGTGGGGGGGGTGGGGCAGAGGGAGAGGGAGAAGCAGGCTCCCAGCCGAGCAGGGAGCCTGATGTGGGGCTCGATCCCAGAACCCTGGGATCATGACCTGAGCCAAAGGCAGACGCTTAACTGACTGAGCCACCCAGGCGCCCCAACATATACCAGTCCTTATTAGTAACATAGAATTGCACACATTTCCTCACTCTGTACCTTTGCACATACAATTTCCTCTATGTGCAATATCTTTTTCTCCTTCGTCTGGATTCACTCCTCTGCATCCTATAAATACTGAGTTTGTGTGCTTTGGGAACTGCTCTCATATTCCACTCTCCCTGTTGTATGCATATGCTATTCTTCTGTTTAGGTCTCCTGTTATATATGAAAATGGTGATTTATTTTACCTCTAGGTTGCAAGTTTCTTGGAGCCTTTTATTTATTTGCTCTTAAGGGCTAAAATATATTCAATTTACTGATATGGTTGTATTTTCTTTCTATTCTTTAAATAGAAAAAGCAGCAGTATTTAAAAAAAAGGCAATTGAATAATTGTCAAAGCTTAATTACTGACATACACATAAAGAAACTTAAGTCGTTGAGGTTCTTTAGGGGAAGAATTATACATAGATAATGAGAACAGTTAACATTGTTTACCAGGGTGTAGAATTAGCTCTAATTGTGTTCAGATCTTAAGGATACAAGTGATCATACCAAGAGATGGGGAAAAACATTTGCCAAATCCAACTCCCTTTCATGGTAAAAACACTAAATAAAGTAGTAACAGAAAGGAACTTCTTCAGCCTGGTAAAGGGCATCTATGAAAACCCACAGCTAACATCATACCCAGTTGGTGAGAGACTGAATGCTCTTCCCTTAAGAACAGGAGCAAAATAAAAATGTCTGCCCCCACTTTTATTCAGCATTGTTCTAGAGCGTCTAGCCAGGACAATTAGGCAAGAAAAAGAAATAAAAGGAGGAAGTAAGAGAAAAGAAGGAGTTAAACCATCTTCGTTCACAGGTGACATGATCTTGTATATAGAGAAACCTAAGGAATTCACAAAAAACTGTTAGAACTAATAAGTGAGTTCAGCAAAGTTGCAGGATACAAGATCAATGTAGAAAAGTCAGTTGTATTTTTGTAGACTAGCAATGAGCAATTTGAAAATGAAATTAAGAAAACAGTTTCATTTATAGTAGCATCACAAAAAAATATACTTAAGAATCAGTTTAGCCCAAGAAGTTCAAGACTTGGGAAGCCTGGGTGGCTCAGTTAGAGCATGTGACTCTTGATCTTTTGGTGGTGAGTTCAAGCCCCATATTAGATATAGAGATTTTTTTTTTTTTTAAGATTTTATTTATTTGAGAGAGAGAGCATGAGCCAGGTGAGGGGCAGAGGGAGAAGCAGACTCCCTGCTGAGCAGGGAGCCTGATATGGAGCTCAATCCCGGGACTCTGGGATCATGACTGAGCCTTAAGGCAGAGCTTCACCAACTGAGCCACCCAGGTGCCCCTGTAGAGATTACTTTAAAAAAAAAAAAGTGCAAGATTTGTACACTGCAAACTACAAAACATTGTTGAAGGAAATTGAGGAAGACCTAAATAAACGGAAAGACATCTCATGTTTATGGATCAGAAGATCTGATACTGTTCAGAAGGTGTTTTAGTTTCCTAGGGTTGCCATAACAAATTGCCACAGACTGGGTGGCTTAAACAACAGCACTTTATTGTTTCACAATTTTGGAAGGCTATAAATCCAAAGTCAAGGTGTTGGTGAGATTGGTTCCTTGTGGAGGCTCTGAGGAAGAATCTGTTCTATGCTTGTCCTAATTTCTGCTGGTTGTTGGTGATCCTTGGTGTTCCTTGGCTTACAGATGCATCAGTCATTTCTCTGCCTCTGTCTTCACATGACCTTCTCCTCTGTGACTCTGTGTGGTCCTGTGTCTTCACATGACCTCCTTTTTTTTTTTTTTCTGAGTACAGATTTCATTTTCAAATGCATTCAAATCAATCTCTGATTGGTCATCCTCAGCCAGTTGTAGAGAATCATTTGAGACTGAGAGCCACATGAACAATCCCCTAACTCCACTATTTTGTTTTGGTCGAGTCAGTATTTGTAGCTTAACCATCCATGAGGAAAGAACCCTGAGAAAACATAGAAGTTAACTGAGCTCATGGGAATTCTAAAATCTTTTACATAGAAAATGACCAAAGCTGATTTCATATGACCTTCTTATAAGGACACCACTCATTGGATTTAGGGTCCATCCTAATCCAGCATCACTTGCTTTTAACTTGATTACATCTGCAAAGACCCTGTTTCTAAATATGGTCACATTCAGAGGTATTGGGGATTAGGATTTCAACATATCTTTTTGGAGGACGTAATTCAGCATATAACACGGCAGTTTTCCCCAAACTAATCAAATTTAATGCAATCTATATCAAAACCCTAGTGCCTTTTTTACGGTAATTGGCAACCTAATTCTATAGTTCATATGGAAATTCATGTGACCCAGAATAGCCAAAACAGTTTTAAAAAGAAAAAAAAATTGGAGGACTCACACTTCTTAATTTCAGAATTTACAATAAAGCTACAGTATCAAGACAGTATGTTACTGACATAAGATGGGCATATAGATTGATGGGACAGGGTTGAGAGTTTGAGAATAAGCCTTTGCATTTAAGGTCATTCGGTTTTTGACAAGGGTCCAACACAGTTCAATGGGGAAAGAACAGTCTTTTTAATAAATAATGCTGACAGGGGTGCCTGGGTGGCTCAGTTGGTTGAGCAACTGCCTTCAGCTCAGGTCATGATCCTGGAGTCCTAGGATCGAGTCCCACATTGGGCTCCCTGCTCAGTGGGGAGTCTGCTTCTCCCTCTGACTCTCTCCCCTCTCATGTTCTCTCTCTCTCTCTCTCTCTCTCTCTCTCAAATAAATAAATAAAATCTTTAAAAATAAATAAATAAATAAATAATGCTGACAGTATATACAGGCATACCTTGCAGATGTAGATTCGGTTCCAGACCACTGTAATGAGGCGAGTCAGATGAAGTTTTGGTTTCCCAGTGTGTATAAAAGTTATGTTTACACAATACTGTAGTCTATTAAATGTGCAATTATACTTTACTTTTTTGCTAAAACATACTAACTATAATCTGAGCTTTCTGCGAGTTGCAGTCTTTTGTTGCCCACATTAGTGTTGATGGCTGCTGGCTGATCAGGGTGGTGGTTGCTGAAGCTTGGGGTGGCTGTGGCAATTTCTCCCCCCCTTTTTTTAAGATTATTTATTTATTTATTTACTTACTATTTGTCAGAGAGAGAGAGAACACACAAGCAGGGGGAGTGGCAGGCAGAGGGAGAAGCAGGCTCCCCACCAAGCAAGGAGCCCGATGTGGTGTGGGACTCGATCACAGGACCCTGGTATCATGACCTGAGCCAAAGGCAGATGCTTAACTGACTGAGCCACCCAGGCATCCCTTTGGCAATTTCTTTTTTTAAAGATTTTATTTATTTATTTGAGAGAGAGAGAATGAGAGAGCGAGAGAGAGAGCACGTGAGAGGGGGGAGGGTCAGAGGGCGAAGCAGACTCCCTGCTGAGCAGGGAGCCCGATGCGGGACTTGATCCAGGGACTCCAGGATCATGACCTGAGCCGAAGGTGGTCGCTTAACCAACTGAGCCACCCAGGCGCCCACCTTTGGCAATTTCTTAAGACAGAAATTAGAATCACCTTTGCTGCATTGATTGACTCTTCCTTTCATGAATGGTTTCTCTGTGGCATGCAATGCTATTTGATAACATTTTACCCACAGTAGAACTTCTTTCACAATTGGAATTAGTCTTTTCAAAATCTGCCTCTGCTCTAGCAACCAAATTTATGTAATTTATAAATCCTTTGTTGTCATTTCAACAATCTCCATAGCATCTTCACCAGGAGTAGATTCCTTCTCAAGAAGCCACTTCCCTTGCTCATCTATTCCTCATCCATTCAAGTTTGATCATGAGTTTGCAGCATTGCAGTTACATCTTTAGGCTCCATTCTAATGCTGGTTCTCTTACTGTTTCCAGCACATCTGCAGTGACTTCCTCCACTGAAATCCTGAACCCCTCAAAGTCATCCATGAGGGTTCGAATCAACTACCTCCAAACTCCTGATACTATTGCTATTTTGACCTCGTCCCATGAATCATGAATGTTCTTAATGCCATCTAGAATGGCAAATCCTTTCCCAAAGGTTTTCAGTTTGCTGAATTCCATTGGAAGAATAACTATCTATGGTAGATATAGCCTTATAAAAAATGTATTTTTACCTTATGTATTTATTTATTTACATGTTTTTTAAGGATTTTATTTATCTGACAGCACAAGCGGGGGAGAGGCAGAGGGAGAAGCAGGCTCCCCACTGAGCAGAGAGCCTGATGTGGGGCTCAGTCCGAGGACCCTGGGACCACGACCTTAGCCAAAGGCAGTCACTTAACCAACTGAGCTACCCAGTCACCCCTATTTATTTATTTTTAAAGATTTATTTATTTTAGAGAGGGAGAGAGTGTAGGGGCAGGGAACACAGGGGCAGAAGGAGAGAGGGAATCCAAATAGACTCCCTGCGGCGGGGTGCCTCACTCGGGGCTCAATCTCACCACCCTGAAATCATGACCTGAGCTGAAATCAAGAGTCAGACACTTAACCAACTGAGCCACCCAGATGCTCCCAAAAATGTATTTTTAAATTAAAAGATTTGAAAGTCAAAATTATTCCTTGATCCATGGGCTGCAGAATGGATATTGTATTAGGCATGAAAACAGCGGTTGTCTCATTGTACATCTCCATCAGAGCTCTTGGGTGACCATATGCATTGTCAATGCAGTAATATTTCTAAAGGAATTTTTTTCCTGAGCAGTAGGTTTCATCAGTGGGCTTAAAATATTCAGTCAGCCATGTTGTGAACAGATACGCAGTCATCCAGACTTTGTTGTTCCCTTTATAGAGCATAGGCAGAGTAGATGTAGCATAATTCTTCAGAGCCCTAGGATTTTCAGAATGGTCAATGACATTGGCTTCAACTTAAAGTCACCAGCTGCAGTAGCCCCTAACAAGACAGTCAGCCTGTCTTTAAAAGCTTTGAAGCTGGGCATTGACTGCTCCTCTCTAGCTGTGAAAAGTCTGGATAGCATCTTCTTCCAATAGAAGGCTGTTTGTCTATATTAAAACACTGTGGTTTAGTGTAGCCACCTTCATTAATGATCTTAATCAAGATCTTCTGGATCACTTGCTGCATGCAGCTTCTATGCAGTACCTGCAGCTTCACCTTGCATTTTGATGTCATGGAGACGGCTTCTTTCCTTAAACCTCATGAACTAACCTCTGCTAGCTCCAGACTTTTTTTCTGTAACTTCCTCATCTCTCTCAGCCTTTACAGAATTGAAGAGAGTCAGGGCTTTGCTCAGGATTAGGCTTCAGCTTAAGGGAATGTTATGGCTGGTTTATTTTCTATCCAGATCACTCAAACTTTCTCCATCTCAGGAATAAGACTGTTTCACTTTCTTATCATTCATATTTTCACTGGAGTAACACTTTTAATTTCCTTCAAGACCTTTTCCTTTGCATTCCCAATTTGGCTAACTGGTAAAAGGAGCCTAGTTTTCAGCCTATATAAGCTTTTGACATGCCTTCCTCACTGAGGTGAATTATTTCTAGCTTTTGATTTAAAGTGAGAGATGTGTGACTCTTCCTTTCACCTGAACACTTAGAGGCCATTGTAGGGTAATTAGTTGGCCTAATTTCAATATTGTTGTGTCTCGGGGAATAGGGAGGCTGGAGGAGAGGGAGAAAGATGGTAAAGATGGCAAACTTCTGGTCTTTGCAGCAGTCCAAACACACATTTATAGATTAAGTTCTCTGTCTTACATGGGTATGGCTCCCCAAGTCAATTGCAATAATATTAAAGATCACTGATTACAACAAAAAGCAAAGAAACAAAAACAAAGATCACTGATCACAGATCATCATAACAAATATAATGTTTGAAAACTGTGAGAATTACCAAAATGTGATAGAGAGATAGGAAGTGAGCAAATGCTGTTGGAAAAATGGCATCAATAGCCTTGCTCACCACAAGGTTGCCACAAACCTTCAATTTGTAAAAACACTATATCTATGCAGTGCAATAAAATGAGGTATACTCATACGAACATCTAATCATTATGTTGTACACCTTAAACTAATCTAATGTTCTATGTCAGTTATACCTCTAATAAATAAATAAATAAAGCTGCAATGAAAAGAAAATGTTGCTGAGTCAGCTAGTTATCAACATGCAAAGAATAAAGTTGGACCCCAGCTATATACCATATAGAAATATGAAGTAAAAAATGGATCACAGACCTAAATGTAAGAGCTAAAACTATAAAACTCTTAGAACAAAATGTAAGTATAAATCTGTGTGACTTTGGATTAGACAGTGGTTTCTTACATGTGACCCCCAAAGCAGGAGATCCAAAGAAAAAGTGAATAAATTGGACATCATCAAATTTAAAAATTTTGTGTTTTGAAGGAAACTAACAAGTGAAAAGACAATGATGGAGTAGGAGAAAATATTTGCAAATCATACGTCTGATTTGGGACTTGTATCTAGAATATATAAAGAACTCTTACAATTCAACAATGAAAGACAACTAACCCATTTAAAAAATGGACAAAATACTTGAATAGACATTTTTCCAAAGAAAATATAGACATGACCAATAAGTGCATTGTGCTAGTTTGCTAAGGCTGCTATAATAAAATACTACAGATTGAGTGGCTTAAACAACAGAAATTTTCTTACCGTTCTGGAGGCTAGAAGTTCAAGTTCAAAGTTCCGTCAGGGTTGGTTTCTGTTGAGACTACTTCTGCCTTGTAGTTGGTTGCTTTCTCACTATGTCCTCACATGGCCTTTTCTCTGTGCATGCTGAGAGAAAGAGAGACATCTCCCACATCTGTTTCTCTTCTTATGAAGACATCAATCCTGGTGGATTAGTGCCCCACCTTTAGGACTTCATTTAATCTTAACATTTCCTTAAAGGCCCTAACTCCAAATACAGTCACAGTATAAGTTAGGAGTTAACACCCATGAAAATATGCCTCATGTTTTTAGTTACTAGGGAAATGTAATTTAAAATCACAGCGAGATACCACTTCACATACTAGAATGGCTAAAATAAAAAAGCATATAATTAAAGTATTGGTGAGGATGTGGAGAAATTAGAACCAAATCCTCATACATCGATAGTAGGAATGTGAAGTGGTCTTGATGCTTTGGAAAACAGTTTGGTAGGTCCTCAAAATGTTAAATATAGAGTTAGCATATGACCCAGCGGGTCCACTCTTAGGTTTATACTCAAGAGAATTAAAAACATGTGTCCGCCCAAAAACCTGTACTTGAATGTTTGTAGAAGCATTATTCATAACAGCCAAAATGTGGAAACAACCCCCATGTCCATCAACTGATGAATGGGTAAACAAAATATGATGTGTCCATATAATGGAATATTATTCAGCATAAAAAGGAATGGCATACTGATATATGCTGCAGCATAGATAAATCTTGAAATATTATGCTCAGTGAGGGACGCCTGGGCGGCTCAGTCAGTTAAGCATCTGCCATTGGCTCAGGTCATGATCCCAGTGGGATCGAGACCCGCATCAGGCTCCCTGCTCATTGGGGAGCCTGCTTCTCCCTCTGCCTGTTGCTCCTCCATGCTTGTTCTCTTTCTCTCTCTCTCTCTCTGGCAAATAAATAAACTCTTAAAAAAAAAAAAAAAGAAAAGAAATACTATGCTCAGTGAAAGAAGCCAGTCACAAAAGGTCATGTATTATGTGATTTATGTAAAATATCCAGAATAGGTAAATATGTAGAAACAAAGTATATTACTAGTTGTTAAGGGCTGGGCTGTGAGGGGTAAATGTGGATCGACAACTAATCGTTTTGGAGTATCTTTTTGTGGTGAAGAAAATGAAATTTGATAGTACTTGGATGTATAAGGCTGTGTAGATACTAAAACCACCGAGTTCAACACTTTAAATGCGTGAATTGTATGGTATATGAATTATATCTCAAAGCTGTTAATAAAAAGAGAAGGAAATAATCTTAAATTCACACAATTTAAGTTCAGATTAGCATGTAAACATTTAGAGTTACTTTTTACTGACATTTTGTGTTACCTTGTTTGTTTGGAAATGTTAAGATAAATTGGAATTATTACTTGCCAAATTCTTTCTTGGTCAAAATTCTTTCTCGGGCAGTAGTGTCAACAGTAACATGACATTTGAATTCTATAAAATAATCTTTTTTGTTGCTCTTTTTTCAATAAAAATGTAATAAGTGCTTGTCCTATATTAGCCCTGTGATTAGTGCTAGGATTACAAAGACAATTAAGATATGGTCCTCTGCTTTGAAGGGGTGTCGCTTTTAGTTTGGATAGACAAAACCAGAAATAACTGCATTAAAATGGTATAAGTAATTATGATAGATGAGTATTCAGGGTATTCTGAAGGTGCAAAAGAAGAGTGGTAATTTCAATGAGGCAAATTCAGAGGAAGCTTCAGAGAGATAATTACCTATGGAATGAGTTTAAAAGATGGACTGAATTTTCATCACGAGGGCAGCACTGGACGCAGAGGTAACAACTCAAGGGAGTGCTGCCGTGCCCCGGTGCTGTCTTAGGTCTCATCAGTTTTGGAGTATTGGAAGCAATGTGAAAAGCACTGTGATTGTAAGGCTAGAGGGAAATGTTTGCATATCTGATTTTTATTTTATTATTTTTTTTTAAAGATTTTATTTATTTATTTGACAGAGACACAGCGAGAGAGGGAACACAAGCAGGGGGGAGTGGGAGAGGGAGAAGCAGGCTTCCCGCGGAGCAGGGAGCCCGATGTGGGGCTCGATCCCAAGACTCTGGGATCATGACCTGAGCCGAAGGCAGACGCTTAACGACTGAGCCAGTCAGGCGCCCCTGATTTTTATTCTTAACTGGTCAGAGGCACTTCTCTTTGTGGTTGCTTTAGAAAGAAAAGTTTGCTTACATGGTTGTAAGAACTTAGTAGCAAGTTTTTATATGTTATGACCTCTCAGAGTCTTTTTATATGCTGATGACCATTTGAATTAAGGGGAGGAGGAGATAGTATGTTACATTGTAAAAGCTTGTTTGGGGAACCTTTTTTTCTATGGAGTGACATATAGGACTGGGAGAAATGTTGTGTTATATATTGTACATCTATTTGATAGAATATTAAGTAGTCAATGAAATGGTAGTTATGAAGATGGTAGCAACATAGAAAAATGCTTGTGTGTAGCAAAGAAGAAATCAGAATCCAGATTTGTTTTGAGGCAATGATTATAATCATGTGAAATACCCATGTGTGACAAGTTAAAACTAGATACTATTTTTATCCGAGATTATTAATGGTATGGAGAAATGGTGCACTATCTAGGGCAATTTGGCTCTATCAGAATTGTAAACAAATATATACTGTTATTAGGTAGCTTTTTAAGAAGCACTAATGAAATACCTCATGTGCACTAAGACGTCATAGTGAAAATTTGAAAATACTTTAAATGACAGTAGGAGAATGGCTAACTGCATTAGTGTATACCTTGCAATGGACTACTGTAGCCATTGAATTGAAATAAGTAGCTCTATATCTGTCACACTGAAAAAGATATATATATATAATCTGCTATTTATGAAAAAGGAAACAACTCTCTGTCTACATTATAAATATTAACGCACTAATAGAAGATCTCAGGGATGTACAATGGGGTATTTTTGTCCCAATTTCATTAGATTTTGTTTTTAACTGAAGTATAGTTGACACCACAATGAGTATTGACCACAGTGTGGTTAGTAGTGGGATAGGAAATAGTGATCCAGATGTGTTTGTGTGAAATAGAAATTTCACTTTGTACGTTTCTGAAATGTTTTAATATTTAACAATGAGTGTATTTTATAACAATTTTTAAGACATGCAAGAGAAAACTAGACAGAAGTATATCATATTAGTGTGGTGATTACAGATAAGTCTTTTCTTAAATTCCCATAATACAATTATAAAAAGAAATATGTATCATTCAGGATGTCATTGCAAAGTATTGCTTTGTGTTACAAGACTTTTTCCCCTTCAGTGTTTAACTAAGAATGTTGTATTAAAATTAAGTGAACTTACCTAACATTTTGAGTTTTGGCTTGATTTTTAGGTGGACCTTCAACCCTGCTGTTCTCACTAAAGCAAACATTGTCCGAAGTGGGGATGCTGCTCAGGGTGCAGAAGGAGGTACCTCACAGTTTCAAGTGGGTGATCTTGTACAAGTTTGTTATGATCTGGAAAGAATCAAACTTCTACAGAGAGGACATGGAGAATGGGCTGAAGCTATGCTCCCAGTAAGTATATCTAAAACAGTTTCAGACCAGGAGTATTAAAATAGTTTTAGACTAGGAATTATATTATACTCATGTAGTTTTAAAAAATACTTTAATTTTGGAAACTAAATTAGAATAATCCTTTGAGAATTGTACTCTTCATTGGCAGCTAGGCATACTTAATGCCTTTTATTTTCTAATTTATTCCAGTGAGATTAGCCCAGGAAGGTCCAAATATGGCTATAGGTAATACGTTTTGAAAGAGTTGTTAGTAGAGAATGTCATGAAGGTGGAAGGCAGCAGAGACTTTCCCGATACTTAACCTCAGAGTGAGAGAGATGTGCTCATCTAGTTACTAGCTGTGCAGGGCCATTGCTGCTTTTCTCACGCGGGGGCCTGCCTCTCTAAAACTTAGAGTGTGAAAGAACAGCTCTGAATGTGTGCCTTCTGAGGTGGCTTTGCTCTCAAAGAGTTACGGTTTAGTTTTTAATTTGTCCATTTAATACATTTTTCACTAAATGTTCAGCAACGACAGAAAAGTTTGTTTGTTCTGCCCTCTTTGCATCCATCCTCTTTCTCCATCTGTACGTCGCCCTTCCTTCTGGACTACCCCTTCTGTCCTGCCTTCCCCCCCATACTGTCCTGCTGCCCCCCGTGCTTTCTTGCCCTACATTCCATTTCCTTCCTTGCTATGTCCTCCTGTTTAGCCCTCCACTTTGCTACCCCTGCTCCGGGCTCATCCAGTCACCTAACTTGTCCCCTCCTGTCCCCTCAGTACCGTCCCATTCAGTGCCTCCTTCCTCTACCAAGTACCCCCCTCCCATCCCTCTTCATGTCTCATGCCCCCACCCCCCTTGCTGTGTTGTCTAGTGCCTGTCCTGGCTAGCACCTCCTCTTCCTGTCTGGCGCCATCTCCTGTCTCATCAGCCCTCTGTCCCCTCCCTTCCTTCATGTTGTGCTGTCCCTCCATCAGTCCATCCTTCCTTCCTGCCTTAATCCTTCTGCAGATATTGTAGCGCAACGATGTGCCTATTAGGCTTCAAGGATATAATAGTGAACGAAACATAAAGAAATCCATTGTTATGGTGCTTTCATTTGAAGACATTTCATAGTTTGCAGATGCTGCTGACGTTTTTTATTCCTTTAGTTAGTGATTAAGTGATAGTTGTGTATGTTTTGTAGGAGCTGTATTTTAGAGTCTTTATTTTTGTCCAAAAAATTGAGTAGTATATGATCTCTCTTTGTTTTGTTTGCTTTTGACATTAACGTTAGTTAAAAAAATATATTAATTGTCTTTAAGCCTCACTATAGTGTGGTGTTACTTAAATGTAATTTTTTGACTTGCTTTTATAGGAGCTATGTATACTATTTTAAGATTTTTTAGCGTCAAGATCTTTTTGTTTTTCCCCTTAGCAATGACACCATATATATAGCAGCTTATGTCTTTGGAGTGCCCAGTTATTCTAAGCACTGTGCTAAATGATGAATATGTACATATGCGTGCACATGCATATGTGTATACACACATAGATATATCCACAGACTTTATTTATCCTCGGAATATTATAAGCAGGTGGTGGTATGGCATCCTTATTTTATCTTATTTATTTATTTACCTTAAGATTTTATTTACTTATTAGAGAATGAAAGCGAGAGTGAGAGAGAGCATGAGTGGGGGAGGGTCAGAGGGAGAAGCAGACTCCCCACTGAGCAGGGAGCCCGATGTGGGACTCGATCCCAGGACTCCAGGATCATGACCTGAGCTGAAGGCAGTTGCTTAACCAACTGAGCCACCCAGGCGCCCCTTATTTTAAAGATGAGGAAATCAGAGCTAAGATTCTGAACTGGAGTTTGAACCTAAATCTGTTTACTTCAAAGCCTAAGTTCTCTTTCTCCCATAGTAAGCTGCTATGTAAGCAAAACCTGTAGATTATATCTAGAGGGGAATTCTGGGATTCCAGTGGTGGTGGTGTAGAATTTTAATCTTCCCAAATCATCTTGATAAAAATAGTCAACAACTAGATGAGCATCACCAAAAAAAAAAAAAAAAGAAAAGAAAAGCTGCAAACATCTATATCAAAACCGGGTTACAGAGTAACCTATTGAACCCTAAAATATGAATTAGTAGTGAGAAAATACTGATAGCTACTAGGTCTACATCTGTCTTTCTGGCAGCAGAGAGAATTAATGGGCATCAGATGGACCTGAGAATGGGAATTCCAACATAGTTAATTGGGTAGTCTAGTAGATTAATGTGGAAACAATAGCTAACCCTGGGAGGGCTCTTGCAGACTCCATTTTGGGGTGAGGGTAATAGGTCCACGCTAAAGGTTGAAGGAGTTGGAGCAGCCTGGGTCTGTAAACTCTCAAAACTAACGAGCCATAGCTCCCTTCCTGGGCAGAGCCCTCCTATTAAGGAAAAAGTGCTGGGAATAGAAGCCACATTTATTAGGATAGAGACAGTAGGTACAAAGGAAAGATAAAAGTTGGAAGGGATCATAATTGGATCCCCATACATAGTTATTATTGAATAATGACAAGGAATAACATAGCTTCTCTATAGAAAATGGAAGTACACTAGAAAGATATGCACAGAAAACTAAAATCTAATGATTCAGAATGAGCCAACAAATTAAAATGATAAAAGATGAAAGAAGAAAATGGATCATAATTACAAATGAGGTAATTAGAACTTAGGAAAGAATTAAAAAGAAAAGGAGGATAATTTCTGAAAAGAAGAGTAAGCTTGATGCAACACAGATCAAATAAATATGACAGATAATGCCTTAAGAGAAACAGAAGGTAAAAAGAAGAAAAAATTTTAGGGGCACCTGGGTGGCTCAGTCGTTAAGCGTCTGTCTGCCTTCAGCTCAGGTCATGGTCCCAGGGTCCTGGGATCAAGCCTCGCATTGGGCTCCCTGCTCGGCGGGGAGCCTGCTTCTCCTCTCCAGCTCCCCCTGCTTGTGTTCCCTCTCTCGCTGTCTCTCTCTCTGTTAAATGAATAAATAAACTCTTTAAAAAAAAATTTAAAATAAAAAAGATAAAAAGTATTTCAGGAAAGTGACAAAGATAGAGTATCTAATAGACGTGTATTAGGAGTCCTTGCAAAAAAGGAAAAACAAAAACCAAAGCATGGAATATAACAACTGCTAAAATTTATAATTCCAGATGAAATGTCCCCAAATTAAATGATTTAAAGCTAAATATTAAAAGGACATATTGCATACCTGGGAAAATTGAGATAACCAAACACTGAGCATAACCTGGTAAAATAACAGAATCTTCAAGAAAAGGAAAAAAATTCTTTGGGTATCTAGAGGAAAAGGTCAAGTTTTACTTATAAAGGAAAGAAAATCTGATCTCAATGCTTTATGATCTCAATGAAATAACATTTAATGTACTCAAGGAACAAAAATGTAAGCTAAGAGTTTTATATATAGTTTGGTTATATATAAAACTTTCAAGTATAAAGGCTACAAATTGCTATGAACATGTAAGAATTCAGTATATATACTTTCAGTTAAGTATATACTTCAATTAAGTATATATACTTTCAAGTATAAAGGCTACAAATTGCTATGAACATGTAAGAATTCAGAGAATCTTGTTCCGATTAGCCTTTTCTGATTAATGTATTAGAAAATGGGTCTCAGACAACCAAGATGACTGGAGAAGTACCAACTGAAGGGCTGATAGTGGACATTAATTATGTATTTGTTGGACTAAGATTAAAGTATAGTTAAAGGAAGGGGCAGAATCTATGTAATGGTTATATGCTCTGTCACCACAGATAAAGTACAACTGTCAAAAAATGGGATGGGAGGGCGCCTGGGTGGCTCAGTTGGTTAAGCGACTGCCTTTGGCTCAGGTCATGATCCTGGAGTCCCTGGATCGAGTGCCGCATCAGGCTCCCTGCTCAGCAGCAGGTCTGCTTCTCCCTCTGACCCTCCCCCCATCTCATGTGCTCTCTTTCTCTCAAATAAATAAATAAAAATCATTTAAAAAAATGGGATAGGGGGCGCCTGGGTGGCTCAGTTGGTTAAGCAACTGCCTTCGGCTCAGGTCATGATCCTGGAGTTCCGGGATCGAGTCCCGCATCGGGCTCCCTGCTGAGCAGGGAGTCTGCTTCTCCCTCTGACCCTCCCCGCTCTCATGTGCTCTCTCTCTCTCTCACTCTCTCTCTCAAAAAAATGGGATGGGAATGGAGGGAGCATATGGAAAGTTTAGTAAGCTGTTTGATTGCCTTTTAATTATTAACTGGAATGGAATACTATTATTTTAAATCAAAATATGAGGGAGAAAGAAGGTAAGGGTAAGAACATGAGTGACTCATTTCAGTGTTGTACTTACTGGGGAACCAGTTGACTCACACACTCTGGCTCTTTTATTTATTTACTTATTTATTTATTTTTTAATTTATTTATTATAAAGATTTATTTATTTATTTTGAGAGAGTGAGAATGAGAGAGAGAGAGAGAGTACATGAGAGGGGGGAGGGTTAGAGGGAGAAGCAGGCTCCTCGCGGAGCAGGGACTCGATCCTGGGACTCCAGGATCATGACCTGAGCCGAAGGCAGTCGCTTAACCAACTGAGCCACCCAGGCACCCTCTGGCTCTTTTTTTTAAAGAGGGAATTAAGTTTTGTATATATAAGTTATATATTAGTATTATTGTAAATATAACTATTAGGACGATGCAGAGTTTATGTGAAAAAAAAGCAAACAATGGAGGGATTAACCATTAAGTTAAAAAAACAGGTTTCATATCTAAAAAAGGAATGTGGTATAGGGGACAAAGGTAGAAGGGAGACGTCTTTGAATATGTCTTGTTTTATAGATTTGATTTGAAACCACATATATATTTTATACAATTATAAAGCAAAATTAAATTCCTAAAAGTGGAAAATAAAAATGAACAAACCTAAATGTGTATCTTCTTGGCATAACCATACAGAGAGAAAAGTACAAGTGATTTTTAAACATAGTAATTTGTCTTTGTATCTTTTTAGGAAGAATATACCTGAAAGAACTGCATGTAAAAAGCAATATTTTAACAGTTTTCAACAGTTTTCAGAGATCTTGTTGTTTGTGGTAGTGTTAATGTTATTATCCTAAGATTGTTGTGTGATATCACAAGAAACCAAATGAGTAGTTATATGGTAATTCTGATTCTGTTATCCCCAGTGACCTTGAGAACCAGAATGATGAGGGTGGGAAAAAGATGGATGTAACATAAAACGCTGAGTAAAAACCCTATAGTCTTGAATTTGCATTGGAAGAGGGTTTTTACTTATGATTTATTTTATCTTCAAGACAAAACACCCTCCTACCGCTATTTCCTAGCTCTGTCCATGAAAAGACTTAGAAACAATAACCATTCTAGTAACAATAACCAGACTTGTGCCCAGATTATAGTCTTGAAATAGCCTTTCTCTCTGTAAAGAACCAGTCTTTGGAGAAATGGCTAATTCTAGCTCTTGTCAGGAAGTGAACAAGATGAGCCTCTTAACAGATGGTAAGGAAGCTATCAGAGGTTTCTAGGTCATGTTAAAAGGATCCAGCAGCCAACTTGGAGTGTTTCTTATCAAATACAGAGACAGATGAACTATTTGAATTATACCAATTAGCAAACTTCAGATTGTAAGAAACTTCATAGGGCAAATAACCCTGTTTCTTCAACAAATAACTGGCAAAGAAAAATATATGTATAGACTTTATTTGGAACTTGATTTAAGCAGACTGAAAAATTTTATCATTTATGAGGCAATTCGAAATTTGAACACTGGTATTTTACGATATTACAGAGTTAATTGATAATTTGGGGAGGGTTGTTAAGTAGTATTGTAGTTTTGTTTTTTAAGAAAAGTTTACATGATTAATAATACAGGAGGGGAGGATAGGTAGGGGAAAACAAGATTGGCCATGAGCTGAAAATTGTTAAAAATAGTTGATGGGTGCATGGGAATTCAAAATACTGTTGTCTACTTTTGTATGTTTGAGACTTTCCATAATTAAACAGTTAAGGGGGGAAAAAACAATGCAGCCTCATAGAGTTTGCGATGATGGAAAATTCCAAGAGAAAATGTCTAATTAGAAGTTAAAATTGATGTGTGTTAGAGGGCAGGGAGAGGGATAAATAGGGCTAGAGAAGTATATTTTGGAGTTTTGGAAATAGGGTGATAGTTGTCAAAGTGGATTAAACTTAAGGAAGAAGAGAAAACAAAGGAATAAAATTTGGGGAGAATGGATTTAGGGACCTGAAAAAGGACATGGAGCCAATGAGTGGAGAAAGAGAAGGAACAGGCAGAAAGGTTAGACTGTCATCCAGAAATTGAGGGAATAGTTTCAAGTAGTTGGGGTCAAATGTGGAGAAGGCAAAAGATAAAACACTGAAGGGCAGTCTACTGTGTTAGGAAGTAGTCAGATATTATCACTATTCTTCACCAATTTTCTAGTGGTGTAATTTGCTGTTCTGTTTTGCTTAAGAGAATGGGTTTTGAACTGGAGTTTGAAATGGGGCTAATAATAGCGCTTTACTTTCAGGGTTTTATGTGTTGGGTGAGTTAATTCGTGTAAAGCTCTTAGAACAGTATCTGCCACATGGTATGAGTTGCTGCTGGTTGTGTTCTGAACCCAATTGCCCTTCTTTTCCTATATGTATATATATATTTTTATGTTTATTTATTTTAGAGAGAGAGTGCATGGGGAGGAGGGGAAGAGGGTGAAAGAGAACCTCAAGCAGACTCCCCACTGAGCGCAGAGCCCTAGGGAGGGCTCCATCCCACAACCCCGAAATCATGACCTGAGTCGAAATCAAGTTGGATGCTTAACCAACTGAGCCACCCAGGCGTCCCCTTTTCCCATATACTTAATAAGCATGTTGTTTCTACATACTTCTATCTTGCAATGAATACTGATTCCCCTTTTGGTTTAAGTACAGTTTATTTTAGAAATCAGGTTTTATTTTTTTAGGCTAGATTGATGGTGAATTTTGGACTTTTTGATTTTCAAATTCTCAAGATGTAAGATAGGATTATGGGGTTAAAAGGTTGGATATCAAAAAGCAAAATTTTGTGAATTCTTATGAATGAGAGGCTGTCATGATTTATTTTTGATTTTATATTCTTGTGGAAATATTGTAGTTTTGTTTATTAAAATGTTTTTTTTTTTTCATTTTTTTGGTGGACAGAAAAGCAAAGTTTATTGAGCCTTAGTACAAAGCTCCTGAAGAGGGAGGGGACCCGAGACAGTTGCCCTATTAAAATGTTTTTTATTTATTTATTTTTTTAAAGATTTTATTTATTTGAGAGAGAGAATGAGAGAGAGAGAGAGAGAGCATGAGAGGGGGTTGGGTCAGAGGGAGAAGCAGACTCCCTGCTGAGCAGGGAGCCGGATGCGGGACTCGATCCAGGGACTCCAGGATCATGACCTGAGCCGAAGGCAGTCGCTTAGCCGACTGAGCCACCCAGGCGCCCTAAAATGTTTTTTAAAGGTACTCTTTAAAGTTTGTAACTAACAACCCACTTGAATATGTTGTCCTTCCACAGTTTTTTTCATTAGGAACAAAAGAAAATTAGTACTTTAAACATGTAAGAACTAATGATTGATTTTTTTTTTTTATGGTATGTACTTTAGACTTGGGAACATGAACTTTTTTTTTGTTTTTTTTTTTGAAAGACTTTAGGTAAAGTTGGCCGAGTACAACAGATTTATTCAGACAGTGATTTAAAGGTGGAAGTTTGTGGAACATCTTGGACATATAATCCAGCAGCAGTTTCCAAAGTGGCATCTGCAGGATCAGCCATTAGCAATGCATCTGGTGGTATGTTTGTATTCTTGTGTCTTTAAAAGTAATATGGTTAAGTCATTTTCCAAAAGGTTGATGTTGATAAATAATAACTTATACTAATCATAACACTATAAGGTTTGAGCAAGTCATTTTCCAAAAGGTTGATGTTGATAAATAATTTATAAAAGTAATACGGTTTACATTAGAACCTTTGCTAATTTCATACATACAGCTAATGTTGTATGTGTTCATAGTTTTCTCCCAGATCACATGACCTCATTTGAATGTTGACTAACTTCTATACTTTTTCTAAAGGTTTTTTTATTTTTGTTCTGACTGAGGTATACCCTGGACGATTTCCTTAAATAGGTGCTTTTTCTTGGGTATTATATCAAGGACTTTTCCACATCAAATCTGAGAAAACTGAAATTCATCATTGTATTCTTTAGTCTGAACTTTTGTTTTCTGCCAAGAAACATCACTTTCTTAGCCTGCTTTATTCTCTTTTAATTTTCAACATTATTGCTAGCAGATGGCTTTCTTCCTGGATATTTTTACATATCAGCCATATTTTTTTCTATTTATTTTATTTTTATCTTTTTTAAAGATTTTATTTATTTATTTATTTGTCAGAGAGAGAGCACAAGCAGGGGGAGTGGCATGCAGAGGGAGAAGTAGGCTTCCTGGTGAGCAAGGAGCCGGATGCAGGACTCGATCCCAGGACCCTGGGATCATGACCTCAGCTGAAGGCAGATGCTTAACTGACTGAGACACCCAGGTGTCCTCTTACTATTTAGTAAGAGTTATTATACATGTAGAAATGTGTAATTATAAGTAGGAACTCATTTTGAAATGTGAATAAGCTGGATGCTTGGATAGACTCATGACAAAGTCTTTCCTTCCTTGTGCTCCAGCTTTGTATACATAGCCTCAATTCATTCTAGAACAAATTACAAGTTATTGTGTATTGTCATTCAGAAAAGAAGGTAGAACTATAACTAAATTTTAAGAAAGTAAAGGAAAACATTGGGTGACCTCCACAATTTTATTTTATACTGCTTTCTGCTTCTTCTGCTGCTTTCTCTTCTTTCCTGATGTAATTTGCTAGTGTACTTAAAATTTAAATCAGGTGGTGTTTATATTTTTACCTTGCAGTTAGATGGCATCACAGCAGGCTGACGACCTACAGGTTCAAAGAATGAGAATATCCTACTCAAATAATTTGGACTTGGTGTTGGCCCTCTGCCTCACTTTGTGATTGCTTTGCTTTCCACTAAGTAGAGCCGAGAGTTAAGGAATAGAACTGGGTAGTTTCTCTACTGATTAATGCTACTTGGGAAAAAAGATCTTATGAAAGAGTCTATGTAAATACATCTCTAGTTCTTTTTTTTTTAGTCAGTACCAATCACGTGGCACCTGTTGAAGTATGTTAACACTTAGATGACAATTTTCAACTGAAAATTGGTTTGTCCCTAAAACATTTCCCCAAATATTATAGAGATTACATTGCCTTTAAATCATAATCATTGATTTGTTGATTTATTCTAAGGTCTGTAGCATAGAGCTCCAAGATGTGGTATGCTTAAAACCTGAAAGGAAGTTTGTATTGTTATGATACTCCCATTGTAGTGTGTTCATTTGTGATTATCTTTGGTACGACTTCTAAATCTTGAATGGTTATTTATATGTAGCTACTTTTTCTGAATTGGAGAAAACTGGGAATACTTACGAGTTGGAATTTAATGCAGCTTTATATGGCAGTAATTATAACTTGCAAGGGTAATATCTGTAGTATAGTATGAAAATAACATAACATGACAGAAATAATAAAAAAGGAAAAGTATGTATTACAGATATGTGGGTAATGCTTGTCTTTTAGCAGTAGTTAAGGTTTGAGATCCTCCTGTGTTAGCAGCTTTATTTGATGCTTTACAGAAAGACTCTCCCAACTCTTGAAGAAATTATTTGAAACCCAAGAATCTGGTGACCTCAATGAAGAATTAGTTAAGGCTGCTGCCAATGGAGATGTTGCTAAAGTGGAAGATTTGCTAAAAAGACCAGATGTGGATGTGAGCATTTTAAAAATTATTTGAAGCATATATAAAAATAGAATAGTATAATGAACATAATTCAATAATTATTGAGATATTTCCACATGTGCTTCATCTATTCCTTCTTCTTTGTTTTTGTGAGGTATTTTAAAGAAGACACTGGACATCATTCTTCAGTGTACTTTTTTTTTTTAAAGATTTTATTTATTTAGATTTTTTCTTTTTTTTTTTTTTTTTTTAAAGAGAGACAGCGAGAGAGGGAACACAAGCAGGGAGAGTGGGAGAGGGAGAAGCAGGCTTCCCACGGAGCAGGGAGCCCCAATGCGGGACTCAATCCCAGGACCCTGGCATCATGACCTGAGCCGAAGGCAGATGCTTAACGACTGAGCCACCCAGGCGCCCAAAGATTTTATTTATTTATTTTGATAGAGCACACAAGCAGTGGGAGCAGCAGGCAGAGGGAGAAGCAGACTCCCCCCTGAGCAGGGAGCCTGATGCGGGGCTCGATCCCAGGACCCTGGGATCATGACCTGAGCCAAAGGCAGACGCTTAACCGACTGAGCCACCCAGGCGCCCCTTCAGTGTACTTTTCTAAAAGACACTGACATATTCTTATTTTAACACTGTGACCTTTTAAATTTATGATTGACAAAATTTGCACTTAGGTTTTTGAGTGGTCAGTGTCCTTTTCCATTTCTCATGGAAATGTCATCTTAACCATGTCTTTTAAATATATTTTGTAAATTTTATAAGCAGTTTTTTATCTCTCTTCTCAAAACATTTAATCTAAACCTTTTCCTGTGCAAGTTGACTATTTTATAGTTTATAATGCAGATGAATTAGAGGTCATGCATTTTGTAAATCTTAATAGTTATTATATTTTACCATTCACATAAGCCATATTTTCGGTGGGCCATTTTGGTTCTAGTTAGTCATTCATGGGCTTTGTTATTGCCACCACGATGTCACCAATACAATGTTTGGTGCTGGCCCAGAGATTGTCGTTGGAGTAGCACAACATTATATCCCTAGGAGCTCCTGTGGCTTTGCAGTTATTAGGGAGATGTCAGTTGCAACAGCACAACACAGTGGTTTCTTGATTGTGAGACAGATACATCACAAATACTTTGTTTCAGTATCAAAGTACCAAATGATTTTTTATATTCAACCAAGCAGATTTAAATTATACTTAATTTTTTCTTCATTTAATTACTAATGTATTTTTTTTAACAATGTACATTCTAAAAATTAAAGGGAAAAATATTTCTACAAGGTTTGTTATGAAAAAATTTCCTTCTCAATTCTGTTTACCCATTCTTCGGAGACTTTTCACCTCTTTCAGTTGATTTTCTTCATATGTTTACCTCCACATCTTCCAATAACATACTTCTATTTTTTTTTTTTTTTTGATTTTTATGTTTTAGGAGTTATCTTTTGATACTTCACTGTGAAGATGAGGATTCAGCTTTCTTTCCCACCTCCAGCTCATTCCCTCCACACACATACACACTCCTCTCAGCTTCTTAATGTGGTTAGGTTGTATGGTAACTTTGTTAAGATTAAAATCAATTGTGCATGTTATTATTTAAATGACATTCGTATCTGAGCTGTGAACTGTGAATGATGCTAGATTGTATTTTCCTATGTAACCATTTGCTTTCCTTGGTGTTCATAATTGTTCTTTTATAAAAAAAAAATGTGTAATTTACTTATAATGAAATACATGGATCAGTTTTCACAAATGCATACACATAATTCACACCCTATTAGATGTAGAACATTTCCTTTATTCCAGGAAGTTCACTTGTAGTTTTTCTCAATCAGTCCTTCTTAACTTCAGACATAATTTAAAGTTTTTTTCATTTGTTTATAATCTATGTTGTTATAATCAATTCTTCTGCAAACTTCTAATTGTCTAATCTCCCAAGACATTCAGGCATGTCAGGTATGTGTTCGTTTCATCTTCTGAGAGATGATAAGAGGAGAAAACATAGGTGACTTTGAGTATGGTGATGACTTTTTAGATATAACACCAAAGACATCATCTATGATCTTGTAGGACTTACTTTTGTGTATAACATTTAAGTCTATGATTCATTTTGAGTTAATTTTTATGAAGGGTGTACGGTTTGTGTCTAGATTGATTTTTTTCCTTGGGTTACTCCTGGCCTCAGCCATTAGGTCTTTTCTCTTGGGCTGGTCTGACTCCCCAGAGAGGTCTCTTAATTCTCCTGCATTAGAGGGTATAAACCTGGCTGCCAAGATCATGAATAGTGAGTAAGGGAAGAGGGCTTGGATTCTCAGCATTCATCATGTAAATATTTACATAATAAAACTTCTGATTTTAGTACTTTGCCCCACTGATAACAGTGCTTGGTTTCTGTAGGCTAGGGGTACTTTACTGTTTCCAGAGAATAAACTTTTAAGGTTTCTGCTAGCCTCAGGGTAGACCACTAGTTCAGCTGAGCAGAGTGAGGGAATCCAGGGATCTAAATGCTTTTTAAAATTAATTAATTATTAATTAATAATTTAATTATTAAGTAAATTTATTTATTTTTAAAGATTTTATTTATTTGACACAGAGAGAGAGAGAGTGAGAGAGAGAGAGCACAAGCAGGGGGAGTGGCAGGCAAGCAGAGGGAGAGGGAGAAGCAGGCTCTCCACCGAGCAAGGAGCCTGATGTGGGGCTTGAACCCAGGACCCTGGGATCATGACCTGAGCCGAAGGCAGACACTTAACCGACTGAGCCACCCAGGTGCCCCTCTAAATGCTTTTAAAACAAACTATTAACCAATGCTTTTTTGTTTACCACCAGCCACCACATTATCCTCATATCCAGAGGTATCCAGTCAATACCTGAGCTTTTTTGGTTTCCTTGGTGGAAGGGTTGCTTCTAGGTTATTCTCATAGCAGGCTTAGGGGCTGCTTTTCAGCTTCCTGTATAGGTGCTTGCATGTGTGTCTGTCTGTGCGTGTGTTATTTTGCTAGTTCTAATTATCTTTGTGGATTGAGGCTTCAAAGAAAATAAACTTTACCTTGTTTTAGTAAGATGTTGAGAGGTTATGAAGACAAATGCAATCCAACCTTTAAAGAACACTTATAAGTATATACCTTTTTAAAAAAGTTTTATTGAGGTATAATTGTTTGTACCACAAATAAATACATAGGGGTACGGTCTTTAAGTCTCACAATACTGAACAATTGTTCTCTTGCCTTATGTCTGCTCAGCTTCTAGCTCCTCTAATGGGATTTCCTGTTTTTCATAGCATCCTCCTCTTGATTTTTAGATGTAAAGTATTCTTGAACATCTCTAACTGAAGTTTCTTTCTCAAACATTGTCTTTATTTCTCTCCATTTGTTTCTTCCAGTCATTTTCTTTCTTTCTTTTTTTTTTTTTGAATTATTTTTGTGTGTGTTTTCTATCTTTGAGGTCTTCCTCAAATCTCAGATCTTTTGTTGTCCATTCATATCTGAATAAGACATTAAAAAGCTTATTGGTAGTTCCTTTCTTCGATAGGACTTAGTGACTGACTTTGCATTATGGTGATTGCATACGTGGAGCTTTTGGGGTGTTTAAATGCTAACTCATGCAGAGGTGTGTTCTCCATGGCTATTCAGTGGTTTAAGGGAGGAAACCATTTTTCTGCCTAGGGACTAGATGCATGGCAGCTAATGTCCTATCCTTGAGTTTGAGAAGGGTGGCCTGGAGTGTGGCCACTGCAGATGGCCACTGGCATATCAGACCTCTACCTGGGGTTTTTCTTCTTAGCCCCCTCATGTGCTTGCTTTTGCAGGCTTTCACTTTGTGTGGGGTTCCCAGGTTTTGTATTCCTTTTCTTTATAAAGTCAGTCTGTTTTCTCCATTTCAAAAATGTGTTGCTTTTTATTATTTTCTGATGTTAGCTTTCCCTTTCTCTTTGTCTTTATGGCTTTTTATGTTTTTAATTATTTTACTGTCTTTTTAATGTAGTCTGGGGAGGAATAGGATATAAATGTGTGGTCAGGCTACCATCTTCTATGGTTATTTTTATTTTATTTTATTTTTTAAAGATTTTATTTATTTGACAGAGAGAGCACAAGCAGGGGGAGTGGCAGGCAGAGGCAGAGGGAGAAGCAGGCTCCCACAGAGCACGGGGAGCCTGATGTGGGACTCAATCCCAGGACCCCGCGATCATGACCTGACCCGAAGGCAGTTGCTTAACGAGCTGAGCCACCCAGGTGCCCCTGGTTGTTTATTTTTAAAGATTTTATTTAGGGGCGCCTGGGTGGCTCAGTTGGTTAAGCGACTGCCTTCAGCTCGGGTCATGATCTCAGGGTCCTGGGATCGAGCCCCGCATCGGGCTCCCTGCTTGGCGGGAAGCCTGCTTCTCCCTCTGACCCTCCCCCTGCTTGTGTTCCTTCTCTCGCTGTCTCTCTCTGTCAATTAAATAAATAAATAAAATCTTTTTTCTTAAGATTTTATTTATTTACTTAAAGATTTTTTATTTATTCATCTGAGACACAGAGATACAGAGAGAAAGAGAGCATGTGAGCAGGGAGAGAGGCAGAGGGAGAGGGAGAAGCAATCTCCTCGCTGAGCCAGGAGCCCGATGTGGGGCTCGATCCCAGGACTCTGGGATTATGACCTGAGCCGAAGGCAGACGCTTAACCATCTGAGCCACCCAGGCGCCCTATTTATTTACTTAAGAGAGAGAGTGCGTGTGCGAGCAGGGGGAAGGGCAGGGGGAGGGGCAGAGGGAGAGGGAGAAACAGACTCTCAGCTGAGCACGGAGCCGGATGCGGGGCTCTATCCCAGGACCTTGAGATCATGACCTGAGCTAAAGGCAGACGCTTAACTGACTGAGCCACCCAGGTGGCTTTTATGATTTTATGGATGAGAGTGAATGGGGTGGGCTTAAGGAATTACACTTAGCCTTGGGTATGTCATGGAGAAATTATACATTTACACAAATCTGAAGTGAGGAGAAGGTTGGAGATTACTGCTTTATGTCATAGTTGTATATAGCTACCCTACTAATTGATTCATGTATTCCTTGTGGTAGTTTGCTGACAGTATTCAGAATATTTGTCGAGTTGATATTATTTATATAGTGGACAATATCTTTTCTAAAAGTTTTCCATTCACTTCATTGCTTTTCTTTCATTGAAACATAGACTCTGAGCTTTAATAATTCAAATAGAAGTAAATATTCAAAACTAATGTAACTTACTTTTCTCCCTCACTTCCTTTCTTTTTTGAACTTTGCAGATTGGCTAAAACAGTTCTTTGATAGCTCTTTGAACAATGGAACTTTCATCTGAAAAGAAAAAAAAAAAGGAAAAATGTCTGCTCCCCTCTCTAAATTACAGAAAGTTTCTGGTGATCTGTACTAGGATATATGGAACACCAACCTAAATTATTTTCAAAGAATCATATGGTGTGCTAGATTTATTTTTTTTATTTTTATTTTTTTTCAGTGTGCTAGATTTAAACCTATACTATCTATTGACTCTTTGTGATTTGTGACAATCCTTCATCCTTTCTTTTTATTTAGGTAAATGGACAATGTGCTGGTCACACAGCTATGCAAGCTGCTAGTCAGAATGGACATGTTGACATTTTGAAGTTACTTTTGAAGCAAAATGTGGATGTAGAAGCAGAGGTAATTAAACTAATCTTGAAAAATAAGTAAAAAATTAATGTTCTAGAAATGGTACTTCTATATTATTAGATGAATTGCTTTCATTCCTAAAATTTAATAATCACCTAAGGCTCTTCTGATTGAAAAGAAAAATTTGACAAGAGATAACTTGAAGCATTTCTTGTTTCTCTTAGATCTCTCAATATTGTAGACATAACCCTAAGTGAAGATAGGAGTTGAGTTTTCCTTTACTATGGTTGGACCACCGTGCTGCTGGGAGCCCAGATGGGTTCATCCAAGAATCATACTAAAGAAGTTGAGGGAAGGAGAATATATAGATCATGTAGGTCAAGATTTTTACTGATCAGTGACACTCAGAGGCCTTTCTTTATTTTAATCTCATAAGGGAATCAGTAAATTAGAATTTGTTTAGTTTTATTGTTTCTTGACCTTAATGTGGATCTTTGAAAATTTTACAGTGCATGTTTATCATTATATGTGTGTATATATGCTTAATAGAAAGTATATTCTTTTAAAAAGGAAATGAATATTTTTTACTGTCACTGGAATTTCAGTTGATAATCTCTGTGTGTGTTGTGAAGGATGTTGTCCTTTGTTACAGTATACTGTAACCTCATTATTGAAAAAAATACATTAAAATTACATTTGTTGTTGTCTAGTGGAAGGTTATTTAGGAATAAGTCAAATCCTATCAAATTTAGACTAGGCAGAAAGTTGTAATTTTGTTCAAATGATACTACCATCTGAGGAAGCTTAATGACTTGAATTTCTGAGGGCTAAATCAGTGGACCAGCCTATTTTTATTAATAAAAAATTTTAAAGACAGATATTTGAAAAGAGAAGTCTTACATTATTTTTGCTGTTTTCTCAGATTGAATGTATTTTGATTTGTTAGACAGCAACTAAAGAATCAGTGGTGTTACAATTGTAAATAAGTCATTTCTGATGTTGGAATTTTCTGTTGTCTAAAAACTTGAATTTTAAATTAGCAGGTAGATGTCTGTAAACTATATGATAGTTTCTTTTTTTTTTAAAGATTTTATTTATTTATTTGAGAGAGAGAATGAGAGAGAGAGAGAGCATGAGAGGGGGTTGGGTCAGAGGGAGAAGCAGACTCCCCGCTGAGCAGGGAGCCCAATGTGGGACTCGATCCCGGGACTCCAGGATCATGACCTGAGCCGAAGGCAGTTGCTTAACCAACTGAGCCACCCAGGCGCCCTATATGATAGTTTCATTATTGTGATATCTTTATGAATGAGATTATATGATTTGATTTTGTTTTCACAGTAGTAATTTTTAATTCACATCTTTCTTGGTTATGAATTTAGGAACCCAGTATATGTTACAAGGTTGCTTTTGGTAATGAACAACTTAATTTAAATTTAGTATTTTGTAAGTGGAATTTACAATTAACAGTAAAACACAATTACTTTATTGTGTTACTGTTTTTGTCTGGCTTGGGGAAATGGAATGAAATTCTCTGAGTTGAATACCCCATTTTTTTTAAAAGATTTTATTTATTTATTTGAGAGAGAGAGCACAAGCAGGGAGGGGCAGAGGGAGAGGGAGAAGCAGGCTCCCCACTGAGCAGGAAGCCAGAAGTGACAGTGGGCTCAATCCCTTACCCTGAGATCATGACCTGAGCCAAAGGCAGATGCTTAACCAACTAAGCCACTCAGGCACCCTGAATATCCCATTTTTTATTTAATGAATCCAGAAACTACAATAGCAACAATTACTAAAATACCAAAGCCCTTCTGATTATAGCTAATAAGGCAAGAGGCCAAAAATAAAATTTTTGCCTAATTTTTTTATAAAGTGTGCTTTCTGATTCAGAATTTAATTAATAAAGCAGACAACATGGGACTATCTAGCCATTTGTGTTTCTGAAGACTTCTTGTTCACATGAGAGGTTGTGCACAATGGTGGTGCAGCTGTGGGGGTGGGAACAAAGTTGGCACTGTTCCTTAACTGAACTCAAATACAAAACAATTGGTTAGTTAATAATATAAACCTGGTAAGATTGGAGTTGGAGTGTGGCTCAGTAAGCTAAGTGTTTACAAATAATTTCTTTGAGAAAGTTTGAAAGTTAGGTCTGTTACTAGATCAGTGGGATATATTTGGACTTCAACCATACCACCTCATTTGAATTTCCATTCTGTGCATTTCTGTTTTAAAAATGCTTGTAGGCAAAAGGAGGTAGGTGGGGGGATGGGATATTGGGTAATGGGCATTAAGGAGGACACTTGATGTAAAGAGCATTGGGTCTTTTTTTTTTTTTTTTTAAAGATTTTATTTATTTGAGAGACAGTGAGAGAGAGAGAGCGAGCACATGAGGGTCAGAGGGAGAAGCAGACTCCCTGCTGAGCAGGGAGCCTGAAGCGGGACTCGATCCTGGGACTCCAGGATCATGACCTGAGCCGAAGGCAGTCGTTTAACCAACTGAGCCACCCAGGCGCCCGAGCATTGGGTCTTATATGCGACTGATGAATCATTAAATTCTGCCCCTGAAACTAATAATACACTATATGCTAACTAAATTGAATTTAAATAAAAATGTTTAAAAAATAAAAACCATTGTAGGCAGATGTAATTTATAGAAATAGTGTGAGAAAGGAATATTTATACATCAGGTTAAATTAATAACACAGTTTCCCAATTGGCAAAGAAAAAACTACATTTAAAAATTGGGTTAAGATATAAATACAATTCATAGCCTAAGACTAAAACAAAAAAATCATCAAAGTGTCATTTTTCTGGAATTTAAGAATTTATTAGAAACAGCAATATAGTTTTTTCTAGAACAGTAGTTCTCAGCTGGGGGCATTTTTGTCCTACAGGGGACATTTGGAAATGTCTGGGAACATTTTTTTTTTTTTTTGAAGACTTTATTTATTTGACAGAGAGAGACACAGTGAGAGAGGGAATACAAGCAGGGGGAGTGGGAGAGGGAGAAGCAGGCTTCCTGCAGAGCAGGGAGCCCTATGTGGGGCTCGATCCCAGGACCCTGGGATCATGACCTTAGCCGAAGGCAGATGCTTAATGACTGAGCCACCCAGGCGCCCAGGGAACATTTTTGATTGTCACAACTGGTGGGGGTGGTGGGAGTACTACTGGCATCTAGGTGGTAGAAACTAAGGATGCTACTAAACATCCCATAGTGCACAGTACAGCTCCCACAACAAAAAACTATCTGGCCCAAAATGTAAATATTGCCAAAGTTGAGAAACCCTGGTTTAAAAGATGGAGAAAATAGTTAATTTTACAAATGCACTTAAATTTGTGATTCATCATTTGCCAGCCTGTTTATAAAGTGATTTGTCATTATTAATTTTTTATTATTGAAAAAAAATTTAAAGATTGTATTTATTTGAGAGAGAGAGAATGAGAGAGAGAGCACGAGAGGGGGAGGGTCAGAGGGAGAAGCAGACTCCCCGCGGAGCAGGGAGCCCGATGCGGGACTCAATCCCAGGACTCCAGGATCATGACCTGAGCTGAAGGCAGTCGCTTAACCAACTGAGCCACCCAGGCGCCCTATTATTGAAGATTTTACATATTTATAAAGGTAGAATAGTATAATGAACCCTATGTTCCCATCACCCCACTTCAATTATTTTTCATGGCCAATTTTGACTTAATCTGTACCCTCTTCCCTCTCCTCTACTGAATTATACTGAAGCAGATCCAGATACATTATTTCATCTGTAAATATTTTAGTATGTATCCCAAAAGATAAGTGTTCTTTTTCTTAAACTTAATTATATCTTTACCAAACGTAAAAGCAATGATAATTAACAGTGATTTTAAAAAATTTAATTGTATTAAAAGTCTTGAGGTTAGGTGAAGAATAAAGAGAATAATATATTTTGTTCTCTAGTTATCTCATTCTGTAACCTTTCATTTTTTTTTATCTGCATTAGGAGGCGAGCTCAAGATAGTATAGATTAGGGGTTGCAAACTATAGCCTGCAGGCCAAATACAGCCCTCCATTTATATTGCTAAGTATTATTGGAATACAGCACATCCATTCATTTATTTATTGTGTATGGCCACTTTCATGTTACAACTGCAGAATTGAATAGTTGTGACAGGAGACCGGGTGGTTGTAAACCTGAAATATTTACTTTCTGGTCCTTGACAGAAAAGTTTGCTGACCCCTAGTATAGAGGACTACTGCAGTTTTTTTTTCAGTTGACTTAAGCTTTTTTTTTTTAAAGATTTTATTTATTTTATTTGAGAGAAAGAATGAGAGAGAGAGCACATGAGAGGGGGGAGGGTCAGACTCCCTGCTGAGCAGGGAGCCCGATGCGGGACTCGATCCCGGGACTCCAGGATCATGACCTGAGCCAAAGGCAGTCGTTTAACCAACTGAGCCACCCAGGCGCCCAACTTAAGCTGTTATTAAACTAAATTGGTGTATATTATATCTTTCTAATATGTGATATCAGATTACATTTTTTTCCTATTTCTTTTTCTTAGGGAAAACTCAGCTATTTTGGAAAGGTATCTCCATGTATGACCTACTGAGTACAGTAGGATTACATTCTGTTTCCTCCTTAATGTATAGGTAAAGGCACTGAGGACTGTGAGATCTTAGGTGTGTTTTTATAGTTGAGCTAATTTTGGATCCTGCAGGGACTCAGTACTTTTTTTCCCCACTGATGAATTATAATAAGAAAGGTGTGGAGGATGGAATGAAAGACCAGTTTAAAAAAGTATGTCATTTACAAAAAAAGTTTTCAAAATACAGTACAAATATATACTACAGTTGTCTACTGTTCAAATACAGTACAAATAATATAGTACTAAATTTATCATTTAAATTCAATGAAAACTGTTCTGAAGGTGAGGACTAATAGAGAACAATACTAAATTTTGTCAGAAAACCCACCTTATGGTATTGTTGCTGTCTAAAGTGATACTGGGCAAAAAGTTTAATTGGTATAAGCTTCAGTTTCCTTATCTATGATAGTAAAGGGTTGGCTGTGGAGTAAGGGAAACTCTATTTATAGTATACAATGACACCAAGGGAATCTAATGGTGTTATTGCCTTTGATTGTTTCTTTCCAACTGGCAGAAGGCAGAGAATATGGTTTCTTAAACAGATACTAATTCTGTCTGATTCTTATCTAGTAATGAAAACAAAGCTGTAGAAATATTTTATGTAAATGTAAAACTGAGAAGGAAAGGGCAAGTAGGCTTCAAGACTGGTCAGTTTAAGGAAATTCTCTTAAAAACAAGTCAGGACTCAGGATAGTAACCTCTAAAATGGCTCTAGGAATTGTTGTACATAGTTCCTGAGGATCGATGTTAATTCAGATTCTTAATGGAGGCTCCCCCACCTCTCTACACCCCCCAAAACTGGCACTATTAAGAATGTGGAGTGTCAACAAAAGATTAGATTTGTAAGACCCAGAAAACAGTCTTTTAAGTTGCCCTTTATAGGAAGGCAGACTAAAATCTGAGATTGCCCCAACAAAAAATGTCAAGCTTTAAAAGGAGACAGCCAGAGTTTTTGTCTTCCCTTACCTGCAAATTCTTTCAGTTGCTCAGGTTGAGCTTTACGAAATCATCACTGATTTGTTTTTTCATATTCCTCATCTGGTCCATCACTAAATCCTATTGGGTATTTAGAATATAACCAGAATTTAAGCAGTTTTAACCTTCCTGCTGCTACCACCCTGGTCCTCACATTTCTTCCCTCAGATATCCTCATGGCTTTCTCTCTCACTCCCTTCAGCTATTTATTCATTGCTTTCTCTCTCACTCCCTTCAGCTATTTAATCAAACCCACCCTGGGAGGCCATCCTTTGGCTGTCCTACCTAATCCTTAACTGCGGTATTTTTTCTTTGGCCTTTTTACTACCTAACATTTACATTTTATTTACTTATTTTGTTTATAATGTTCTGTCTCCCCTGCTAGAACGTAAACTCAATGAGGGTAGGAACTTTATTTTGCCCATTGCTGTATCTCTGGTGTCCAGAACAATACTGAGCTTGTAGTAGGCACCCAATAAATATTCAATGAATCAAGCAGAATATACTACTTCCAAACAATTGTGTTGAAGTTTTAGTATGATTAGAATACCAGCATCTTGATGAATTAAATGAGTTTTAGGAAAAAGAAGATGAAGTACAATATTACTTATTATATTTAGGGATAATAAAATAGTTGAACTAATTTACTGAAAGTGTCAGCATGTTCAGGAAATGTTTAATTCCGTTGATGTTAAAAATCACAGTGGTTACTGAGAAGATTCTGGGAATATAGTGGGGTATGAAGTAGTAGAAATTCATCTCCCTGCCTAGATAACAACTGCACTGGCAGAATTCTTTCTGATGTAACTATTTTAGAACTCCGGATTCTGTTGAAATCTTGGTACGTCCAGGGGAGGGCACACATTATAATCAAACTTCCAAGAGCCAAGGCCAAAGAATCTTGAAAGCAACAAGAGTGGTGACTTGTCACTTAAAAGGGATCCTTGTAAGGTTTTCAGATTTCTCATCAGAAACTTTGGAGCCAGAAGACAGTGGTGGACTGATGTTTTCAAGGTGCTAAAAAGAAAAAAAAAAACCCCTATCAACCAAGAATCCTCTATCTAGCAAAACTCTCCTCCAAAAGTGACAGAGAAATTAAGACAGCAAGAAATCCCAAAGGAAGTCCTGCAGGTTGAAATGAAAAAATATTAGTAACCTGAAGCCATATGAGGAAGTAAAATCTCAATAAAAGTATAATATGTAGGCAGTTATAGAAGATAGCATTATTTTAATAGTGGTTTATAATTCTTCTTTTTGTTTCCCACATGATTTGAGATAATACATTAAAAAATTATTAGTCTAAAATCTAGCATTATCATAACTTTGGTTTGTAAATCCACATTTTGTTTTCTATATAATTTAAGAAACTGATGGATTTTTAAAAATTATTAGTTTATGTTTTTGATTACACAATGTACAAAGTTGTAATTTTGTGATAACAGTAACTGAAAGGGTTGTGGATAGAGCTGTAAATGAGTTGTTTGTTTGTTTTTGTTTTTTAAGATTTTATTTATTTGAGATAGAGAAAAAACACGAGCAGGGGGAGGGGGCAGAAGGAGGGGTGAGAAGCAGACTCCCCACTGAGCAAGGAGCCCAACACGGGGCTCGATCCCAGGACCCTAGGATCGTGACCTGAGTTAAAGGCAGACGCTTAATTGAGCCACCTAGGCGTCCCTGTAAATGAATTTTCAATTAGCAATAATTGCGCCACAGATAAACCTCACTGGCTATGATACTGCCACTGCGCAAAGCTTTTAAATGAATTTTTATATGTTATTGAAGTTAAGTAAAATGTTTTTTACTTCAAAATATCAACTAAATATAAAAGAGTAATGTAGGAAATGAGGCAACAAAAGCTATGTGGCATCTAGAGAACTTAGAGCAAAATGACAAGTTATTCCTTATCAATAATTACTTTAAATATGGGTGGATTAAACTATAAAAAGCGACTGGCAGAAGGGATTAAAAAATGGTCTAATATATTCTGTGTATAGGAGACTCACTTTAGATGCATAGATACAAATAGATTTAAAGTGAAAGGATGGGAAAAGATATTAATGCATATAGTAACCAAAAAAGGGCGGGGATAGCTATACTAATTTTAGACAAAATAGACTTTAAATCATGAAGGTTGTAAGAGACTAAGGACATTGTATATTAATAAAAAGTACAATACAGTACGAAGATATAACAATTATAAATATTTATATACTTAATAATAGAGCATACAAACATATGAAAAAAATTAACAGAAGTGAAGGGAAAAAGACATTTTTATAATACTAGTTTGAGACTTCAGTATCCTATTCTCAATAATGTATAGAAAACAAGATAGAAGATAAGTAAAGAAATACGAGGACATGAACAACACAATAAAGCCAACTAGAGCTAACAGACATGTACAGAACACGACCTAACAACAGCATATACATTCTTCTCAAGTGCACCTCGTGTATTCTTTGTGGTAGACTGTATGTTAAGTCACAAATTAAGTCTCAATAGATTTAAAAAGGTAGATGTCTTACAAAGTATTTTCTTTGACACTTTGATGAAGTTAAAAATAAATAATGGAAGAAAAACTGGAAGATTCACACATTTGTGGAAATTAAATAACATTTTTAAGCAATGAATGGATTAAAGAAATTGTGAGGGAAATAAGACAATACTTAGAGATGAATGAAAACAAAAGCAAAACATACTAAAACCTGTGGGATGTAGTGAAAGCAGTGCTAAGGGGGAAATTTATAGCTATAAATGCTTACATTTAAAAAAATTGATCACAAATCAGCCTAATTTCACAACTTAAGGAACTAGAAAAAAATTATATTCAAAGATAGCAGAAGGAATGAAATAATAAATATTTGAGCAGAGATAAATAATAGAAAAGCAGTGGAGAAAAATCAGTGAAACCACAAGTTGGTTCTTTGATCAGCAGAACTGATAAATGTTTATTTAGCTAGATTGAGTAAGAAAAAACACTCAAAATTATTAAAATTGGAAATGAAAGTGGGGACATTACTACCAATTCTACAGAAAAGGAAAGGTTTATAAGAAAGTACCGTAAACAGTTATATGACAACAAATGAGATAACCTAGATGAACTAGACAAATACCTAGAAACACAAAACCTACTAAGACTGAATCATGAAAATTCAGGAAATCTGAATATACCTATAACTAGTAAGAAGATTGAATCAGTAATAAAAGATCTCCTGACAGGGGCGCCTGGGTGGCTCAGTTGTTAAGTGTCTGTCTTCCACTCAGGTCCAGATCGCAGGGTCCTGGGATGGAGCCCCACATCAGGCTCCCTGCTCGGCAGAAAGCCTGCTTCTCCCTCTCCCACTCCCCCTGCTTGTGTTCCCCTCTCGCTGTGTCTCTCTCTGTCAAATAAATAAAATCTTAAAAAAAAAAAATCTCCAAAGAAAAGCCCTTGACCTGATTGATTCACTGATGAATTCTACCAAACATTTAAAGAACTAGCACCATTTTTTTTTTTTTTTTTGTGAATAAAGTGATAGAGTTTTATTAAGTGAGGATACAGAAAAAGCTCTCAGGAGGGGGGGGGTGTCGTCCCAACAGGCTTGCCCCTAAAACCATTTGTTCTCAAATTTTTCCAAAATAACATAGAGAACACTTACTGACTCATTCTATGAAGCCAGCATTACCCTAATATCACAGCCAGACAAAGATAGTATAAGAAAACTATGAACCAGTATCTCTTGTGAATATTGATTCAAAATTCCTCAATAAAATACTAACAAACCATATTCAGCATATTAAAAGGGTTATACACCATGACCAAGTTGGATTTATTCTTGGAATGAAGGATGGTTTAGCATACATAAATTGATCAGTGTGATATATACCACATTAACAGAATGAAGGGGAAAAACTATGTGACCATCGCAATTGATGTAGAAAAAGCATTTGATTAAATTCAGTACCCTTTTATGATTAAAAAAAACAGCAAACTAGGAATAGAAGGAAACTACCCTGACATACTAAAAACCATATGTGAAAAACTGAAAACTTGTCCTCTCGGATCAAGAAAAAGATAAGGATGCTCACTTTTCCACTCATATTCAGCATGGTACTGGAAGTCCTAGCCAGAGTAATTAGGCAAGAAAAAGAAATAAAAGGCATTCACATTGGAAAGGAAGAAGTAAAATTATCTCTGCAGATTATATGATCCTATATGTAGAAAACCATAAAGTTCTACACAAAAAACTTTAAGAACTAATTAAGATATTCAGCAAAGTAGCAAAACACAAAATCTAGTTTCATTTCTGTACATTAACAGTCAACAATCAATAGAGGATATTAAGAAAACAACTCCATTTATAATAGCATCAAAAATAAAAAAATACTTAGGAATTAATTTAACTGAAGAGGTGAAAGACTTGTACAGTGAAAACTATGAAACTGCTGAAAGAAATTAAAGAAGATACAAGTAAGTGGAAGCATATTTCATGTTCATGGATTGGAAGAATTTGTATTGTTATGATACCAAAACTGTCCAAACTGATGTTTTTTGCAGAAATGGAAAAATCCATCCTACAATTCAGTATGTCATCTCAAGGTACCCCCAAATAGCCAAAACCATGTTGAATAAGAATAACAAATTTGGAAGACTAAATTCTTCCTGATTTCAAAACTTACTACTAAGCTACAATAATCAAAACAGTGTGGTACTGGCATAAATACAGATATATAAACCAATGGAATGGAATAGAGTCCAGTAACAAATCCTTGAATACATGGTCAAATAATTTTTGACAAGGGTGCCAAGGCCGTTCAGTGGGGAAAGGACAGTTTTTTCAATAAATGGTACTGGGAAAACAGGGTATCTATGTACCAAAGAATGAAGTTGGACCCTTACCTAACATTGTCTATGGAAATTAACTAAATAGGTCAAAGACCGGAAATGTGAAAGCTTGGAAGAAAACAGGCCAAAGCTCCCAGCATTGGATTTGGCAATGATTTGTTGGGTATGACACTGAAGGCACAGGCAACAAAAGAAGAAATAGACAAATTGAACTTCATGAAAATTAAAATCTTCTGTGCACCAAAGTATGCTATCAACCATGAAAAGGCAACTTACAGAATGTGGGACAATACTGGCAAATTGTATGTCTGATAATGGGTTGATATCCAGAATATATGTAGAATTCTTAAAACTCAGCAACTGCAAAAAACCTGATTCACAACTGGGCAAGGGACTTGAGTAGACATTTCTCCAGAGAATATATATAAATGGTTCATAAGCACATGAAAAGATGCTAAACGTCACAGATCATTAGGGAAACGCAAATCAAAACCATAATGAGATACCACCTCACACCTAGTCAGATGGCTACTATAAAAACAAAACAAAACAGGGACGCCTGGGTGGCTCAGTCAGTTAAGCGGTTGCCTCCGGCTCAGGTCATGATCCCAGGCTCCTGGGATCGAGTTCCACATGGGGCTCCCTGCTCAGCGGGGAGCCTGCTTCTCCCTCTGTCCCCCCCCACCCTTGTGCTGCTCTCTCTCTCTCTGACAAATAAATAAATCTTTAAAGACAAAACAAAACAAAAAGTGTTGGTGAGGATGTGGAGAAATTGGAACCCTTCTGGACTATTGGAATGTAAAATGGTATACCTACTGTGGAAAACAGTATGGAGGTTTGTTAAAAATGGAATTACTATATGATCCAGCAATTGCATTTCTGAATTATATACCCCAAAGAGTTGAAACTAGGGTCTTAAAGAGATATTTTTACACCCATGTTCATAGCATTATTCACAGTAATTAAAACTTGGAAACAACCCAAGGGTCCATGATGTATGAATGACTAAACAGAACATGGTGTATACATAAAATGGAATATTATTTAGTCTTAAAAAGGAAGGAAATTCTGATTCATGCTACAATAGAGATTAACCTGTTGAGGACATGATGCCAATTGCAAAAATGCAAATACTGTATGCTTCCATTTATATGAAATACCTAGAGTAGTCAAAAATCATAGAGACAGAAAGTATAATGATGGTTTCCAGGAGTTGGGGAGAGGGACAATGGAGAATTATTGTGTGAAATGTGTAGTTTTAGTTTTGTAAAATGAGTTCTGGAGATGGTGGTGATGGGTGCATAACAGTATGAATGTGTTTAATATCATTGAACTTTACACTTAAAAATGGTTAAGATGGTAAATTTTATGTTACTTGTATTTTGCCACAGTAAAAAAATCATTTAAAAAACGTAATTAAGGGGACGCCTGGGTGGCTCAGTCAATTAAGCGTCTGCCTTCGGCTCAGGTCATAATTCGAGGTCCTGGGATCGAGCCCCGCATCGGGCTCTCTGCTCAACGGGAAGCCTGCTTCTCCCTCTCCCACGCTCCCTGCTTGTGTTCCCTCTCTCGCTGTGTCTCTCTATGTCAAATAAATAAATAAAATCTTAAAAAAAAACATAATTAAGGCATGTTAAAGATTCAACTCAATACCCATTTTGGTTCTTACTAGCTCGTAGGCACTGTGGTGCATCCTGGGAATAAAGATGATGAAGATACAGTTGTAGCCCCCAATATGCTCAAAGTCAAAGAAGTGTACTTGAAAACAAATAATTATACTATAGTGTGATAATAAAAGAGAATTTTGTGAGAGGGGAGGTTTCAGAGGGTAGAGGTTGGTTGCCTGAGTTGAGTTGTAAAGGATGTCTATTCTAAGCCAAAAGGTGATGAATAAGAGCATTGAAGTCTGGAGTCAAATAAGTTGTATGTGAACATAGTGGGTCAGATAAGTTGGTAAGTTAAAGTTTTATATGTGGGACGATGATGGGCAGCAGGTGTGGTCCACAGAAGTAGGCTTTAGAAGAGGTTTGTTTGTTACAGAGTTACATTAAAGAGTTTTAAACATAAATTGTGTGCTTTACAGAGGGAATTGTGTGTGTGTGTGTGTGAAGAATAGATTGGGGTAAGATAAAAGTGGAGGCATGGTAAGCTATGGCAGTAAGTTAGGTGAGTGAGAATCAAGGCCTGAATTAATTAGTGGTAGAACTGGAGAAGAGAGAAGAGATCTGAGCATAAATTGAGGAGTAACAGCCATAGAGTTTGGTGCTTTTATAAATTGTGGCTCAGGGACACGAAGTAGGTGAGCATGACTTATAGATAGGATTTTGATATGGTCTCTGGTTCTGTCAGCTAAGCTAGGGAAGACTGGAATGAGCAGATTTTGCAGAGTTCACTGGAAAGAGAGGGGATAAGAGGGTAGAAAGAACCAAGATCGGTTTTAGATTTAATTTGAGGCCCCTGTACAAATCCTTTCAGATAACTTTACTGAGGTCAGCTGTAATAGTGTCCCTCAACATCTCACTTGGTGCCAGTATCAGAGTCATAATAATGAGCTTTTTTTTTATTAGGTTTATTTGAAATACTTAAGATAGATTCAGAAAACAGCAAACCCTGTTAGTTAAGATCTTTGTGCAACTGAGGTTTTTTATTTGGAAGAAAAACGAAATAAATTTAATTGTTACTTTCTAGTGTATGTATTTTACAAATTCTTTAAATTTTTCTCACGTATATCCTTTTGACATACATATATTAGGGGTTTTTATTTTTTAGGTTTTTTTCCCCACGTAAATTGATGTATAACAGTGTTACAGTAAGTTTTCTAACAGCCATAAACGTGTGGTGCATTTTAGAAATAGTTCCTGTTTTTATTCAGTGAGTGTTAGTGGATTTATGTTCTTTTTAACATAAGGAAAACCACGTAGATTGGCTTAAAAATTGTAAGAAAAAATAAATCTAAATTGGAGGGTAGGAAGAGCTTAAATCTAAGGTTTTGAAACATACCATTAGAGAGGTTCCTCTCTCTGTCTCTCGCAAACACATACACATACATGTAGACATAAAATATTCTTTTGTAAAAAGCTTGTTTCTCTGGGTTGTTTAAATATAATGCTGCCCAGGGGCACATTAGTTGAATCTTAAATCTTTCATGTGGTAGTGTGCCAGTTCCTTTATGCTCAAGGTTGACAGGTAACAAAAACTCCTACTTTGGTTTAGCTAGATTATTAGTAAGGTAGAAGTATTGCTGAGTCGTAGTTTCCTACCTTCTCAAGGTGGCTGTCAAGGGGCGCCTGGGTGGCTCAGTCGTTAAGCGTCTGCCTTTGGCTCAGGTCATGATCCCAGGGTCCTGGGGTTGAGCCCCTCATCGGGCTCCCTGCTCGGCGGGAGGCCTGCTTCTCCCTCTCACTCCCCCTGCTTGTGTTCCCTCTCTCGCTGTGTCTCTCTCTCTCTCTCTGTCAAATAAATAAATAAATAAATCTTAAAAAAAAAAAAAAGGTGGCTGTCAAGTTGTTGTGGACTCCTACACAAGCAGTTTTACTTTAAATATCTGTCTGAGAAAATACGCTAAGACCAAAGACTATTTTGAATTCAGCAGCTGTTTTGAATGAACTCTTGTTTTGTTTTTAATTTAAATCTGTAAAAAGTAGTTCAAATAATCCTGAGTACTATATGGATTTTCAAACCACTTGCTAAAGCTGGAGTCCATGAGGGGGTAGAACTATGGGTTGGGAACCACTGCTCTGGAGAAAGTCTTAAAACATGCTTACTTCTCTGGGTGTTAAAATTTGAGAGGTAGTCTGGAATAAGGATAGTATCCTTATAATACCCATCTCTGTCTGCACCTAGCAAAGTAATGGGACTTCTTTTTTGGTGTGAACTATGTATATTATCTTCATGGTGCAGTACAGGCATTTTTTTTCCCCTTTAGAAAGTAGTTTCTTACAGGGCGCCTGAGTGGTTTAGTCGGTTAAGCATTGGACTCTTGATTTCGGCTGGGGTCATGATCTCAGGGTTATGAGATTGAGCCCTGCACTGGGCTTCTCTTCTCCCTGTCTCTCTCTGCACCCCTCCCCCATGCTTGCACAAGCTCTCTCTCTTAAAAAAAAAAAGTTTCCTACATGAAAAAAAAATTTAAGCAATCAGGTCTTTCTCTACCTCTCATCTCTAGAAATAGGCCTATTTTAAAAGGTAAGGCATACCTACTTAATTCTTCTGAAATAGTTTTGGAATTTTGGATATATGAAGTTATGCTGATTTGTGTTTCATTTTTATCTTTTACGGTGGTACTTAATTTTTTTTTGTTCTTGAATATACAGAAAAGTATATGCTCACCAGCTAGAGATAACCAATGTTAATATGGTCTCAAAGTTAATTGAGATCACAGTTTGGCATCCTTTCTTCTTCTTTAAATTACTCAACTAATGTTTATATTTTTTTTATGTCATTAAAAAGCCTTTGTAAAATTTTTAAATGGAAAAATGTTTATATATATATAGTTGTATCATAATTTAGCATTTTTCCTAATGTTGGCTTATCATGGCTGATAAATTAAGAGTAATGAAAGATCACACTACTTTTTTTTTTTTTAAGATTTTATTTATTTATTTGACAGAGAGAGACAGCGAGAGCAGGAGCACAAGCAGGGGGAGTGGGAGAGGGAGAAGCAGGCTTCCCGCTGAGCAGGGAGCCCGATGTGGGACTCCATCCCAGGACCCTGGGATCATGACCTGAGCCAAAGGCAGACGCTTAACGACTGAGCCACCCAGGCGCCCAGATCACACTACTTCTGATATAAATATTGGTCTAGTATGTATGTGACATAGTGTATTGATTCAGGTTCATCATTTATCTTTGGAGTTAATCGCTATTCAAGTGAATTTCATTTCAAGTTATTTTGTTGACTCCATTCTGTGTTTTCTCTTCTCACATCAGTTCTTACTGAATTATTATAGCTTCAGGTTTTATTTTTCTTTCTAAAAGTTTTGCTCACTAATTCAGATTTAAATATGTTTAGGATAAAGATGGAGATAGAGCCGTTCACCATGCAGCTTTTGGAGATGAAGGTGCTGTTATAGAAGTACTGCACCGGGGCAGTGCTGACTTGAATGCTCGCAACAAGCGCCGACAGACGCCACTTCATATCGCTGTCAATAAAGGCCATCTGCAGGTTGTGAAGACTTTATTGGACTTCGGCTGTCATCCTAGTCTCCAGGTAAAACTTTTAATGACAGATATTCTGCGGGCATTGCTAGGATTCTGTTAAGAGGAAATACTAAGTTCTGTGGTAAGCATTCCTTTGTTATCAGTTCATTTTTGTTTGATCATTCTATGTGATAAAATTGGCAGCTGTTCTTCTTAGAAAAGACTTTTTAAGGAAAGTGTCAGTAGATTGGTTCTATATTGGAGGGTGGGGATGGGGATTCCCTTGCAAAAATATCAGCTTATGAATTGATTTCACTTTATTGATCATGACTCAGCTTCAGCAGCTTAAGAAGTATAATAGGCTGCATTTAATGATAGTTACTTTATCTAAATTATTTCAGTTGTAGCTTAATTTATCTTCGGGTCTTGGTCTAGTCATTAGTTTAGGAAGATTTTCTGTTTTGGAAAATATACAGGGTTTTAGGGTTGATTTTCAGTAGGACCTAATTTTTGAGTCAAGAGTCACTTAAGAGATGATTCCTGTCCACAGTTTTAGCAGCCAGATGGATTCGATTGGATAGATGTCAGAGAAGCAACAAAGAAGAAAAATAGGAGTAATGGGACTGAGGGTTTGGGATCTGAAAGAATTGGAGATTTTATTCAGCTAGATGGTTTTGAGAGACTGATATTTCTGAGGCACAGCATTTTGGAACTGACAGGGTTTGGAACTTAGAGCCTCTAAGTGGATTATAGAATTGGAGGATGGGGGAGGAATTAGAGGGTGTTGATCTGTTGAAGGAGAGATAATTTGTACCTATTGATTTTGGGGGGTCTGAAATGGCAGACAAAGTCATCTGTTGAGAGTGAATGGGGAGTAATAGGTATAGAAAAGGTAATTGAGAAGAGTGATAAATGTTTGGAATAGCTACTGTGGGGACCAGAAGGAAGGACGATCAGGGCCAGTAGAAACTTATTCCAGCCATATTAAGAACCCATCCCTTCGGACGCCTGGGTGGCTCAGTCGGTTAAACCTCTGCCTTTGGCTCAGGTCATGATCCCAGGGTCCTGGGATCGAGTCCCACACCAGGCTCCTTGCTCAGTGGGGAGTCTGCTTCTCCCTCTGCCTGCCGCTCCCCCTGCTTGTGCTGTTTCTCACTTGTACTCTCTCTCTCTGGTAAATAAATAAAATCTTAAAAAAAAGCCTATCTCAAGTTGAAGACTGAATTTTTAGTGCCACTAGATAGAAGGCTGGAAAGTGGCTGGTTGGATTGAACTTGGGTTAGGAATTTGTTTTGAGGGTAGATGAGGATATGCCTGGGATTGGCCAACCTTTTCTGTAAAGGGCCAGATGATAATTAGGCTTTCATGTAGTTTCTATCATGACTATCCAGTGTTGCAGTTGTAGCATGAAAGCAGCCATCGATAATACATAAATGGATGTATATGGCTGAATTCCAATAAAACTATTTACAAAAACAGGTGGCAGGCTGAATTTAGCAACCATGGTATAAACCATAGGTATGACTTAACTGAGAATAGTATTTATGAAACTATGAAATAAATGAGGTCTAAATTACCCACTTATGCAGATAATCTACTAAATCAGTTGATTGATGAAAAAGGTAGTCGGCTTGAAAAAAAGGAAGACCGAGACTGCTAAATTTTCTTTTACATTTGTTTCTATTTTGATTAGTTAGCCACTTTCCTGCCCCTTGACAACATTTAGATTAATATTTTCACCCATGACTACATAATATATTCAGCTGGGGGGCTCTGAAAAACTGCTAATGCCTGGGTCTCACCCCTAGAGATTCTGGTTTAGTTGTCCTGGAGAACAGCCTGAGTATCTTTTTTTTTTTTTTTTTAAGATGTATTTATTTATTTTAGAGAGAGAATGCATGCTCATGCATGAACGGGATTGGCAGAGGGAAACGGAGAGAGAATCCCAAGCAGACTCTGTGTCAATCATGGAGCCTGACACAGGGCTCAGTCTCACGACCTTGAGATCATGACCTGAGCTGAAACCGAGAGCTGGAAGCTTAACTGCGCCACCCAGGCGCCCTGTGCCTGGGTATCTTTTTAAGAGCTCCCCTACAGACTCTAATGTGCAGCCAAGGTTAAGGACTATTGACTTTCAATTCATTGCTCTAGGGCCCCAAGACTGGTGTTAGGTTTGTTTTGAAAGTTTAGGACATAATGATTACTGACTGGTAGGAATCTGGTATAGTAAGCCATTTTAAACTAATGAATTCTGGGGGCAGCTTTTCACCTCATTGATTTTTGTAATTAGCTGACTCATATTTGAGGGTACTTTTTAATTTTATTTTTCGTTTTCTTTGGTAGGCTACAACATGTTCATTGTGTTTTCCATCGAGATTGAGTATGAGTTTAATATAATGAGGCTAATGTTTCTTGCCTACATCTTAAAATTTAACACAGGATGTTTATTGAAGGTTACTGGATATGGCTTCTGTTTAGTAGTTCAGTATACATATTAATATTACATGTGATGTTTGGTTCAAGAACTAATGAAAGTCTCTCTAAATTAAAAAAAAGGATTCTGAAGGTGATACCCCTCTTCATGATGCGATAAGTAAGAAACGTGATGACATTCTGGCAGTTCTTCTAGAAGCTGGAGCAGATGTTACCATTACAAATAATAATGGATTTAATGCTCTACACCATGCTGCACTAAGAGGAAATCCCAGGTAAAGATCTCACCTGTACTATTTTGTTTGCAGTTTAAAAATATTTTCCTAGTGCTGGTTCTCTTTTCTGATACTGATGAGGAAATAATGGCATATTTTAGTACCTTATAAATCATTTTAAAGTCTGTGGAAATTATGTCTTCACTAAATAGATTAGTTTTATATTATTTTTTTATTGTTAAACTAATACAAGTATTATGAAATGACTTACATTTATTAAATATGTATATAAAGTATCAAGAATACTTGCTTATATCTAAAGATTTAATTAAAATGCATTCCAATCTGGGGCACCTGGTTGCTCAGTGGTTAAGCGTCTGCCATTGGCTCAGGTCATGATCCCAGAGCCCTGGGATCGAGCCCCACATCAAGCTCCTTGCTCTGCGGGGAGCCCGCTTCTCGTTCTCCTCCCCGCTTATACTCTCTCACTGTCTCTCCTCTCTTTCTCAAATAAATAAATAAAATCTTAAAAAAAATTTTTTTTTAATGCATTTCATTTTGAGATTATGTTTCTTTAAGATCATTCTCAGTGTGTCCTCTGATCTCATGTTATCCATTTGCATGATTTTTAAGTAGGCTCCATGCTCAGCCTGTAGTCCAATGCGGGGCTTGAACTCAAGACCCTGAGATCAAGACCTGAGCTGAGATCAAGAGTCGGATGCTTACCTGACTGGGCCCCCCAGGCACCCCATTTGCATGATTGTTTTTTTAACTTGTGGCTAAATAACTATTAAGTACCTAATTCTTTATTATTAATATAATTTTATAGGCTTCTAGTGTAGATATTCCCCAGCCATTGTTAACAATAGTGACAGGTAGTCTACTAGAAAAAAGATTTACTGGTTATAGTTTGAGAAAAACTTCTGGGAAATCACAACTCATAAAGGATCTGCAGAGTCTCACAGAACAGGAAAATACTTAGTTTTGCTTAAATTAGAGCTTTCTATGAATGAATTTTTGGCAACAACTTAACCTTGAGAAGCATTTTAGAAAATTTTTGCATTAGATGTCTTCTGTTTGTAGTTGAATTAAGCCTGCATATTTTGCCTGAGGGAGCTAGCTCTTCACTTTGAAGTTTATTTTGACAGTTTATCCTGAATTCTTCTTTTAAAATTGAGATAAAATTGACATATAATATTGTTAGTTTCAGTTGCACAATATAATGATTTGAAATATGGATATATTATGAAATGATTTCCATGATAAGTCTGGTTAACATCCTTCACCACATGTGATTACATATATTTTTTCTTATGAGAAGAACTTTTAATATTTACTGCTTTAGCAACTTTGAAATATACAGTACAGTATTAACTAACTATATTACATCCCCATGACTTCTTGTCCTCTGGTTCCATACTGCGTTTTTATATCATGTATCCTTCTAGGATCACCACTAGAGGGGGAGCACAGAGAACGAAAGGATTATACTGCTGTTGCTTGTTGATGCTCCTAACAATGGGTATATAATGTGGGAGGAAATAAATGACCATATTTTAGATTATGTCTTGATTTGTTTTTCAAATTACAAATATTTGAACACTTCATACTTTGGCACTGTGAAGGAGACAAAATAGTATTATATGTTCCCTGCCTTTCAAAGAGAAAATGATGATAGCACTTACACAGGCAAGGCCTCTACTAAATGGTTTACATGCATTATCTCCTTTAATCCTTTCAACAGCTTTTTGGGGCAGGTGTTAATATCCTCTTTTTATAGATAATATGAAGCTTATAAAGAGAGGAATTTACTTATTCAAGATCACACAGCTGACTAGTGGAGCAGCTAGAAGTTGAGCAACAATCTGCCTTAATAGATTGTAGGGTGCCTGGGTGGCTTAGTCAGTTAAGCATCAGACTCTTGATCTCAGCTCAGGTCTTGATCTCATGGTCGTAAGTTCAAGCCCTGCGTTGGACTGCACGCTGGGCATGGAGCCTACTTTATTTTAAAAAAAATTTTTTTTAATTTAAATTCAGTTAATTAACATATAATGTATTATTAGTTTCAGAGATAGAGGCCAGTGATTCGTCAGTCTTATATATTACCCAGTGCTCATTACATCACATGCCCTCCTTAATGTCTATCACCCAGTTACCCCATCCCCCCCCACTCCCCTCCCCTCCAGCAACCCTCAGTTTCCTATGATTAAGAGTCTCTTATGGTTTGTCTCCCTCTCTGATTTTGTCTTGTTTTATTTTTTCCTCTCTTCCCCTATGATCCTGTTTTGTTTCTCAAATTCCACATATGAGTGAGATCATATGATAGTTGTCTTTCTCTGATTGACTTATTTCGCTTAGCATAATACCCTCTAGTTCCATCCACATCATTGCACATGGCAAGATTTCATATTTTTTGATGGCTGAGTAATATTCCATTGTGTATATATACCACATCTTTTTTATCCATTCATCTGTCAGTGGACATCTGGGCTCTTTCCACAGTTTGGCTATTGTGGACATTGCTGCTATGAACATTGGGGTGCAGGTGCCCTTTCGGATCCCTACATTTGTACCTTTGGGATAAATACCCAGTAATGCAATTGCTGGGTCATAGGGTAGCTCTATTTTCAACTTTTTGAGGAACTCCATACTGTTTTCCAGAGTGGCTGTGCTAGCTTGCATTCCCACCAACAGTGTAAGAGGGTTCCCCTTTCTCCACATGGAGCCTACTTTAAAAAAGAAAAAAGAATAATAGCTCTTAACTACCTTGTATTACTTTTTCTGTATTATGGTTTCAAGACTGAAACACATGGACAGTGAATGATTTAACTAAGAATGTATTAATACAGCCATCAGTCCCCTTGCTGCCTCTTGGTTTAGGGTTATCTTTGACTACTCTCTCACTAATTCTCAACTTCCAGTTAGTTCTCAAATTCCATTTATTCTACTAGTCTTTTCCAATCTGTCCCATTCTTCCTATTTCATTGTTGCTGATCTAATTAAGTACTTACCACTTTTACTTGAACTATTACAGTATCTTTCTAATTGTTCTCTCTGATTTGGTGTTATCTCTGATTTAACTTTCATACAGTTACCAACTTAGCATTCTAAAGGCATAGATATAATGGCACCTCTCCCCTGTTCCCAAATCTTAAGTTGCTTCCTATTGTACATAGAATAAAATTTGCGTACCTTGAACTTGGTCTTCATACCCATTTGCGGTTTGTCTTAAGCCTGTTTTTCTAACTTTGTCTCCCACTAATTAAAATCCCTCTTCTACCTTTCCCTTCAGCTACATTATGCTGTTCCCTTTTCTAAAATATCTTGTCTACTTTCCTCATCTATTTAAGCATCTTCTTTGGTCAAAATGTCCTTATCCCCTTCCCTTCTTGGTCTTAACCATCTTTCTTTCAGAGCTCCTAGCTCTCATCATTGAAATTATTTTGTTTGCCCTATACTAACTTGTTCTTTGTTCTTATTTTATTGCACTTTATGTTTGTTAGTGTGGTATTTCTGTGTTTCTTTCTGTTAAAATTGTGGGCACTCCTTTTCATTTGTATATCCCCCACAGTGCCTTGACTGTGATAGGGCCTTAATAAATGTTAGTCTTAATTTGACAGGACAGTGCTAGGTGTCACAGGATGTAATGAGATTAGTTACGGATTCTGTAGAGAAACTGCTAGGAGTTCAAACAGAAATTATTTCAGATTAGAATGGTCAAAAAGAGATTTTATTGGGGCATCAATAATTGGCTCAGTCAGTAAAGGGTCTGCCTTCAGCTCAGGTCACGATCCCAGGGTCCTGGGATCGAGCTCCGTGTCAGGCTCCCTGCTCAGCAGGGAGTCTGCTTCTCCCTCTTCCTCTGTCCCTCCCCCCTACTTATGCCCCCCCAAATAAATAAATGAAATCTTTAAAAAAAAGAGAGATTTTATTGAGGAAGTTTAGCTTATCACATTAAATTATAAAGTTTAAGATAAACTGAATATTGAAGTGTTTAGGAAACAATTAAATATTTTCAATATTTCACTTTACTGGGAGTAGGGATAGTATATTTAATAATGGTAATAAGCCTATACAAGGAGGAGAGAGTATACTAACATTTCTTTACTTCTTGCATATATCTTGAGAATTCCCTTCAAAATTTATAAGGGTGATTCCTCCAATCAAATAACTGGTGTCAGGTGACATTTTTTTTTTTTAGGTGACATTTTAAAAAAGGGGGAAAAAAGCCATTTTTATTATGCAGCCAAGTGCTTTAGTTAAAGCTATAAGATTGTTTTTTGTTCCTATTTCCTTAAGACATTTCATGCAATTGTGACTATAGATTGCCAGATAAAGAGTGATTTTAATTGGACTCTAAAGAATATCAGAAGATTATACAACTTATATATCAGTTGAAATTGCAGATTGAGGTTGTTTTCAGTTCTTTTTTTCATATCAGATTTTTTATTCTTAAAATATGCTTTTTTTCCCCTTGTACTGATGAGTGATGTCAAAAGACAGAAGGAATCATTTTTGGTGTACTCAGAATTTTTTTAAAAAACTCTTTGGCCTTGGGGCTCCTGGGTGGCTCAGTCGTTAAGCGTCTGCCTTCGGCTCAGGTCATGATCCCAGGGTCCTGGGATCGAGTCCCACATCGGGCTCCCTGCTCGGCGGGAAGCCTGCTTCTCCCTCTCCCACTCCCCCTGCTCATGTTCCCTCTCTTGCTGTGTCTCTCTCTGTCAAATAAATAAATAAAATCTTTAAAAAAAAAAAGAAAAAGTCTTTGGCCTTAACACTTATTTGAGGAAACCAGATATAGTTCATTTATTATTTTCAGAACCTGATGAAATTAGCATTTTTAAATAAAATATTAGACATGATTAATATGTGCCAATATTTTCCGCTTTCTTATAAGCATTTTATAACTTATATAACGTGATGAATCTCTTACCTTGAATTATAACATTTTAATTTGTTCTTTGTGATCTTTGTTTTAAACTACAGTTATACTTCTTTAGTATACTTGGCTTAATTGTTGAACTTCATGTATAGTCAATTTTAATTACAATTGATGGTACTTCAGTTAATATAATTCTTAGCTAATTTTGAGGGTTTTTTTTATTAGAATATATATATATTATTTCTACAGCAAATCATTTACATTGGGAATGTAACTTAATACCAACACAAATGTTTACTTACAATTATTTCAATTTATTGTGGTTAGCAATATGGAAAAGTTTCCAAAGTTTATATGTGCATGTGTATACCTGTGGGATTTAAGTAGCATTCTATTCCTTAGCTTTGCCTATAGTAAGCAGTAATGATTTTTCGGCAATAAGTTAATAACACAGTAGAGTTATTGGTTGTGCTATTTATTTATTTATTTATTTATTTATTTTTAAAGATTTTATTTATTAGAGAGAGAGACAGAGTTAGTGAGAGACAGCATGAGCGGGGAGGAGAGGGAGAAGTAGACCCCCGTGGAGCAGGGAGCCCAATATGGGGCTCGATCCCAGGACCCTGGGATCATGACCTGAGCCAAAAGCAGATGCTTAACTGACTGAGCCACCCAGGCACCCCTGGTTGTCCTTTTTAAAAAGAAAATATAATATCCCCAGTTATGAAAAATGTCCAATATTTTTGAAGACTATACTTTGAAATCTAAATTTCAAAGCCTCAGATCAATGTAGGTTCTGGATTTCAAAGCTGATCTTGATGTTTCCTCATGGTATAACAGCAGAGACATTAAGAGAGAAAGAATTATAAAGCCATTTCTTTTCTTTCAGAATTGTGGGAGGCAATATAAGCTTTCATTCTGAGATGCTTGAGTATTTTGGTATCATGGTTTATAAAATTTGGAGCATTTTAGAATAGCATATGTCTTAATATAGATCTTTTATTTCAGGAATCTTAACCAAGAACGATGCTTTTTCTTATTTTTGATATTTAGAGATATTTTCCCTAGAGTTTAGCCATATTATCTTTTTTTGTATACAGGTGAAATTTCAGATTTAAATGAAGAGCAGGAAGCATTTCTTTTGTTGAAAATGAAAACTAAATTTCTTTGGAATAGCATTAATTGGCACAGTACTTAGATACTTTCTGTGAGGATGTTGCATTTTTAGCTCTTAATTAAGTTACTAGATCTCCTTAACAGGCATGAAAATAAATTAGCAGTATTCTCTGCAGAGCTGGCCAAAAACCAGCTAAGTATTTTGGAAGTACTGATACCGGATAGATATTTTGGAGGTACCTTATATAGTGTTATTTACAAATTTTTCTTTAATATAAATTGAGTGTGAAAAGTAACAGCAAAATATGAATAGACCACATGATGTGATACACTTGTGTTTTTAGGTTAATGCTAAGATAACTTCACAGGCAGGGGCGCCTGGTTAAGTTGGTTAAGCGTTGGTTAACCCTTCATTAATTACTGAAATGTTTGTTTCCATGTGTTAAAGAACATTTTATTATCTATAATTATATTGCAGTCAGTAAGAAAAATGGAGGGATGTTGGATAACTTATCATTTTTCCTCTTCCTTCATTTTCTTTCCCTTGTGAGAGGCTTGTGTGTATATTTATTTTGTGAAGGACAAAGAAGACAGAGTGAGGAGAGTCATAGGATGTTATTATTAGAAGAGATCTTCATTTTACAACTAAGGAAACAAGTATGGAGAGGTGAAATACCTACATAGTAAAAAGCCATGATACTTAGCATTTCCTTTCTTTTCTAAAGGTTAAAAACTTTTGTTTTGGGGTTGGAAGAACTAGATACTGTTTCAGTCTCTGCACAAAATAGTCTGCAGAATCGTTCATTTTTCTTTTTTACCTTTGTCTATCAATATTCAGGTAAATAGCAGTAAAATTAAATGCTAATCCTGGAAGATAGTGACCCAGCATTTCTAGAGTATTATATTTAATGTTATATTTTTCTTTAAATTTAAAATACGTGCATGTCCATGGGAACCACACTGTGGTGTTCCCATTATGTTCAGGTAGGTTTTAGGTCACCTTCCCAAATATTTTCTTCCTTTGGAGGAAGTGTGTTTTTTTATTATGCAGCATAGGCTACATTTCATTGCCATTTCTATTCTGAAGATAAAAAAATGTAACATCAAGACGGTAAATAAGTAAAATTATTTTATTTGCAGTCCTTAAGTCATCCACACATTTTTCATAAAACTTTTTAGAAACATTGTTAACCACTATGATTCTCCCAAGGAGAATTAACAGTAACAAATTATTTTACTTAAACCACAATCTGAATAACTTAAATAACCTGAAATTAGTCAACATGTGATTGATACTCATAAATGAAAACGTTGGCTGTCCTGTAGTAATCAATGCATAGCTACAGCTGGTTGAAGGGGACCAAATCCATTGAAGAGGCGATTTGGTTCCATTTTACCAGCTCTAGCAAAGCATTGCAGTGCTGCTAGTGTAGGATACAAAAAAGTTGAAATGCTTTTTATTTGTACAATTATGGTTATGGACTTTCTACAGATGTTAGATATTCTCATGTCAGTACTTCAGTCATTACATGTAAACTTTTTTATTTTGAAGGCACTTTTCCTACTATTTCCTACTCGAACAGAGCAAGTCTTTGCCCTTTAACATTTTGTTGATGCATTAAGGAATTATCAATGTACAGCTTTGCATAATTCTTAAATGTAGACAATAACCTGTTTTAAAACCAACAGCAGTTGAAGGAACAAATAGACCTTGATGTATTTCAGAGTACTATTTTGTATTTATCTTTAGGCAGTGAACCAAGTAAGCTAATAAGTTAGGGAAGAGTACTGGTAACCTTTCTACCGCTGCTCCTTTATTTAGTATTACACTTGAGAGCTAATAGCAAGTTTCTGATAGGGAGGGTGAAGGAATATGAGTGGCCTTAAGACAATACCTCTGCCCTTTGGTTTATAAATAGATCACATGTGTATTCAGTGTATTGCTTGGACTTGTGTTGAAAGGAACTACCATGCATGCCAACTTTTTTCTTTTTTTTGCTTATGTAGTGTTACTAATCATAGGTTAGTAATTTAACCCTTTTAGAGGTCTATTTCCCTGACTGAGTTCTCCGTCATTTTGGGTACAGATTGCCTAGTTAGTTCCATTATCAGCTTAATAATACATGGACTTGTGGCGCATAGCTATAATCAATGAATTTAAGTATTAAAATTACTACATGAGTAATACTTTAAAAGTCAGTACAGCAAATGTTTGTTGTAATTTGATTTCAGTGTTGCATTTCAGTATCAGGGAAGGGGATACCTTCTTAAATATACTTGCAAAAATAAAACTTTGAGATACTATAGTTTGCCTATAAAGTAAGTGCTTTCAGTGAAATACAGAGTAAAGAAACAGTTACTGTTTTGAATTAAACTGGGAAAAGGTCAGCACTAATTCAGGCAGTATTCAAAAAATTCTCCTATTAAGTATATTCTGCATTTGTTGGTTCGTAAGTATCATGCTGCTGGTGAAATTAATGTAACTACAATTCTTTCAATTTATTCTAATAGAAATGAAACAGGTGTTAAATTGCCTGGACTTAAGTGCTGAAGATAGCAATAAAACTGGCTTCTATTTTTACTAGTTCTGTGGAAGCTGTTTAGCAGATCCAGTTGCTCAAGTGTGCTTTTGGATGGCAGTTCAGTTTCATATACTGGCCATATCGGGGCAAGGAGAGGCCATGGAAAAAAAATAGTACAGCATTTGATAATGTCAGCATCTGTTATCCCTGTCAGAGAGACAGTTGAAATGTTTGAGTTACACCAGTGTCAGCAGATGCCCAGAGTTTACTATGTACTCAGTTAAAAATGAACAGCTGATCTGAGTGATGGATGTGACATTTTAGAATGACTGAAAAGACTCAGATATGTTCAGTTAAACTTGTAAGCACTAGAATCAGTATATAATCTTTTTAAAATGAATAGCAGATGCTGCCATTTTATTTTCTGAGGATTATGTACTCTTAATATTATAGCAATGAGAATCTTTGTCACCAGGATGTTTTAAAATAATTATTAAAAACTTTCATGCCTAGAGAATAATGGATATAATTGTTCTACAATTTTATAATGCTCTATAATTTTAGAATGTTATAAAACATGAGTATAGTAATACCCTTTGAGTAGTTTTATAGAGGAACCTATACTTTTGAGATACATATTTTCAATTATAACTGTAGTTGACCTTATAGCCATTTCTGTTCAACTTGGGACACATAAAAATTTTCAAATATCATTATGCTTTTTATACACATCTGAATATTCCAGTTGAAATAATACTTTTAGTAAGAAATGATTAGAGTATATGAATATTAGTATTTCTTTTTTTCTACGTCTATCATAATAGCTTGAAACAGGTACTGCTTATAAAGTATTGCCAGCCGCTTTATTATTTACGATTTCTGTTAATATATAGGTGTATATTATACAAAATAAATTTTGTATCAGGTACAAAAAAAGTATTGTGATATCTCCAACACATTAGAAATAGTGGGCCCTAACATGTTTGTAAAAATTGAATTGCTGTTGCCCAGTACCAGTGAAACATGATTATTCTGTCTGTGTAAATTGGTTTCTTGGCTATAGCGTTTTCATTTTATGTGCCCCTTTGGAGAAACAAATTCAAGGATGATATCGATAATAAATTAATTTCTTTTAAATATTTGGCAATCTTTTACCAATGTGCCCTGTTAACCTACAATATGGCCCAGAATTTTGTCATTTTTCATGCATAAATCTTATGTTTTAATATATTCTAAGTACTAACGGTATTTATCCAAAGCGAAGACTAGGTTAAGGACCTGATTAATTTGAGGACAACGCTTTTTTTTTGAGAGTAGAATGTTACTTAAAAGATAGTCTTTTCGAATTATGACTATGTAGCTTTCAAAAAGAAAGCTTAAAACAACAAAACTTGTTCAGAAATTCCTCTGATATTAGTAGACTATAAATTTATCAATCAAGAACAATTGTTAAAATGTAATGACATCAGCTTTTGTTATACCTTGTTATTCTTAACAAATCAGTTAATCCTACTAATATGATATATACTTCAATTAAGATCATATTGTGGAGACAGAAAATAGGTCATGTGTATCCCTCACTCTTCTAGTAATACTGATTTCTTTTCTGTATTCAAATTTTAATCATGTGATTACTTAATTTAAAAATGTAAAACATAGTACATTTTAACTTAGAAGATTTAAAAGGAGTTTCATGATAATTTTAAATCTCCTCAGTTGAACTTTTTTTTTTTTCCACAAAGTCGAAATCTTCGCAGCATTTAGTTTCCATCTAGAAGTAGTAGGTGCATTTTTATGGTGTTAGTATTCTCAAAGGTCATCTCTTTGATATTAGGTTAATTTACCATATGAAGGTCATTCACACAGAAAGAAGCAAGGGCTTCTTTTAGCTGCAGTGTAGTTCCCTCCTGGCAGTTTATTGCCTACCAAAAATACATACTTCTTTACATTCCATAGCATTGTATGTTCATATGGGTACATAAAGAAGTATGTACTCTGAGTAGGTTTTACTAAGTTATTAGCTGTAAAAACGTGAAATGTTTTATTTTCCCATTTGTTAGTAAAACATTTAGTTTACTGATACAGAGTAGTGGTAGATCATTTGCAGAGACTATCAAAGACTAAACTATAACAGATTTACCTGAAGCATGGCATTAGTGCCATTTATGGCTCCTTGTTCTTGGTGGACATAGATACTTCTAAACACTAGCCAGTTATCTGTTGAACTTTGTCCTGATCTGGTTGTTTTTGCAAGAGATTCAGGGAATCAGTGGAGGTTTTATAGAGTATATTTCAGAAATTGGTAAGATCAGCCTAGTGTTTCTTCATTGTCTTCAGAGGAATTTCTTCTTATTTTGTTTCTAGATCCTGCAAGTAGATAGTAATGAATTCAGTGCAAATTCTTTTTACAAACTAGATATCTTATTGAAAACTTAACCGGTTAACCAATTAGTACTTCTTCTGATATTGACTCTAAAGTTGAAAGAACAAGGAGAAAAGCTAGATCTTTTTAGAGTGTGAGTGAACTGAAGTTTTAAAGATGATGAATTTTTTGTTTTTTTTTTTTTAAAGGTCTCAGATAAGGAACTCATGATTATTTGAGAACTTCTTTCTTGTTCCTTTGTCTTTATTAGTTACTTACCTGAATTTTGCATTTTGGTGCTTTTGTTTGGATTGAATACACTTTTGAATAGATGTATAAATATCTAATTTTGGTGAGTTTGGTTCTTTTGATTCTTTAATTTTTTTAATGTAAAGGATCACTACCAGAACAGTCTTTTCTAAAGTCTCACTGAAAAGAATTAAAGGTATTAGCCTGTGGCACCAGGGTTTGCACTTGATCATTTAGCTTGAAAAGACATTATAGTTGGTGAGTTGCCTTTAATTACTGTGGTATTAAAAGGTTAATTTAAAAGAACACCGTAAGAAATTTTCATATTCGGGAAAGGAGAAAACAAAAAGGTAGGGAAAGTAGAATTTCTGCAGCCCGTGATAAAAAGTTGGTGAAGCTCATAGAGAACAAATCAGAATGTAGCAGTAGATGGCCCAGCACTACAGCAGTTTCAGCAGTGCAGTGTTAGGATTTACCATGCACATTCTGATTTATTTTTGGGACCAACTAAAAGTTAGCATTAAGTATTTTGTGATCTGCCAAGTCTCTTGGTTGACTAAACCTTGAAATAGTTAATAGTTTTTAAAAGGTAGCATACTTTGGAAGCAGGATGTGATTTACTAAGGATGCAAAATCATTATTTAATCTGAAACAAAGACTAAATCTTCAGTAACATCAGTGACAGTAATGGATTTGTACATTTTTGAGATCAAGAATTATCTGCCAGGATACTTGAGCAACATTCCTTTTCACGCTACATAAGCTGTCTACTTGAACTATGAAATTAGGCAATGCCCAGATAGACTTTAACAATAGAAGCATGTATTGAGTCATAATAGGTAAGCATGCAGAAAGTCCTAAGTATCCTTAAAAGTGCAGGCCTTATGGTGCTGTTACCTGTAAGTTTAGTGCCATGCAGCTTTTGCAGGAGGAAGACAGATAATGACCTAGAGAGTCACATCAGCAGCTGCCATCTCCTCTTGATCGTTCCTTCACTCTATTCGCTGATTCAGCACTTCTTTCCATGAGCTGAGGGAAGCAAGGGGGCCGTATCAGTGAACACAGAACCTCACCTTTTAAGATACATTTGAAAAACAAATGAACAAACAGAAAAACCCAAAAAAGCCATCTTTTCCCTCTCCCTTCCCTTCGCCTTAAAAAAAACAAACAACAAAACTGAATCAAAGTTGGCCATTTGATTTGGAAGGTCATATTACCAATATTGCACAGATATGAGTGCTTTGTATCTGCTGTACAGAAAGTTAAGCAACCAAGGAAGGTTGGTATAATGGCCAAGAAAATGAACTTTGCTTATTTTCAGATAAAATGCTTCAGAAGAGGGGAGAAGGTTGCAAAGGAAGTTAATTTTATAATCTAAAAAAAACAAAAAGCCAAAAACCAAAACACACCTCACTCCCCCCAAGTAACTGTAAACATTCACCCTATTTTCTTTTGCCCACCAGAATACATTAGGTTCTTCTGACTTCTCAGGAAATATTCTGTATCTTTCTTGCTGTGAAGTTGTTTTTTTGTTTTTTTGGTTTTTTTTTTGATTTGTTTTTGGTTTTTAGTTTCCAGGATTAATTGGTAGATCTGTAGTGAAGCCACCTTGTCATATCCAGAGGTCAAGTCTGCAAGCAAGGTCAGGACTTCCCCATGGTCACTACAGAGGTTAACTTATATTCTTCTCTCAGTGGCCACGGGCTAAACTGTTACAGCTTTATAGGCAGCTAAGCATTTGAAACATGCACTCCCAGGCAAACAGGCTCTCTTGTGCCTCTCTCTTCCCTGACCATATTTAGTCAACCATAGCAAAAAATAGTCTCTCAGCTGTCGATTGTCGATCCAAAAGTGGAGGAAGCTTCTATCTTGCTTTCTGCCTATTGATTGTTCATCCTGCGGTACAAACACTGCTTTGCCATTTGTTCTGCCCGCCCCCCCCTTTTTTTAAAGCACTGCCAAATAAAGCGGTCTCTCATGTTTCCACTTACATTTCCCAGATTTTCACTGAGCTTGCGCTGAGACTAGGAAAGCCTGATGCGGCTGTCACTATACTTAGAAGCACTGCAGAGAAAAAAAGGAAAGAGGAAAAATATTACCCTGGCTAGTTGCAAGGCAGTCTTTAGACAGACCTGGAACAAGTAAAATCCCTTTGCTGCCAAAATATATTTCATAACCTAATTTTTTGTTAGTAAAAAATATTATGGATGATGATATTTTACATAACTGAAGGCCTGAAGAGATTTTGCAGGGTTATCTTTAGAGCTAGTTGTTGCTACACATGCTTTTTAAATTTAAGGAATAATATTTGAATGGAAAATATGTAGAAATGGTAAGTAGAACCTATGTATTAAAAATGGAGAGAGATCATTAAGGAAGAAAAGAGTAGTGTGTAAATGAAATCTTGGAAAAATGCTAATTAAAACTTTTAATTCAATGTCAGTTTCAGTTATTTTTTTGTAGTGCTTAGATGAGAAATGGTCTGGAATGCTTTTGAGTAATTGTGTACTTTTATATTGAAACTATACATACAAAACTATTATTATTCCATACTATATATTACATACAGAACTATTAATAACATTTTTATTCTATTTCATTTTCAGATGCAAAGTATTTTTTTCTCTTCTTTTGACATTGCCATTCCTTTTAAATTTTTTGAAATAACATTTAGGCATGATCATTTCTACTTTACCAGAGACTATGAATTAGTCATTAACCTAATCTATAACATTTCTACTTTACCAGAGACTATGAATTAGTCATTAACCTAATCTGTATGCTTCAAAGGAAAAATACTTTTGCTCTAAATTTTAATAGCATATTCACAATAAATTGTAAAGTTGAAATTTTTTTAACCAAGGAGAAAAGAATATTATAACATCAAATCTAATGTAATTGTGGAGATACAGTTTTTAAGATTTTACAAAACAAAAATACCCAAGAGAAGCTTTGTTCTTCCCTAAACCAAATCTATACCTTGTTCTTAATTCAAATACAGTATTGTATTAAGTATTGATTCAATTAAGAATCAAGAAAAACTATTACCAGTTTTTTAAGCTCAGTCTCCTACAAGGGAAGTTTGTCCTTGATACTCTTTTTGTCTTTAGCATTTAATACCATAGCAGGTGAATTATTTTGGATGACTCTTTTAAAGCAGTGACATGAAGAGTGCTTCTTTGGACATTTGGCAGTTTTGAAGAGCCAGCTTTCCTAGGTATTGGAATACTTTTACACATATTGTGAGAAGATGACACCTGTCTCAGTTTAAGATAGGTTAACTTTCAGGTTTCTAAATCGCCTCATTTTTTTCTAACCATTTTGTAACAGTGAAAGGTTTTTTTGTTGTGGTTATTGTTTTTTTATTTTTTTATTTTTATTTTTTTAAAGATTTTATGTATTTATTTGACAGAGAGAGAGACAGCAAGAGAAGGAACACAAGCAGGGGGAGTGTGAGAGGGGGAAGCAGGCTTCCCACTGAGCAGGGAGCCCGATGCGGGGATCATGACCTGAGCCAAAGGCAACGCTCAACGACTGAGCCACCCAGGCGCCCCTGTTTTTTTTTTTAAAGCAAATATATAAAGTGCTGGGTACTCTTCTAAACCCTTTAAAATTTTCATAACAACTTCTTTGAAATAGAATCTGTGATTCTTCTCACATTTTATAGTTGAGGAAACCAAGGCATAGAAGTTAAGTAACTGCTCAAGTCACCAGCCATTCACTTTGCTAATGCCAGAATTTGAACCCAGATAGTTTGGCTTCAGACTTTGAGCTCTTTACCACCACACCATGCTCCTGCTCTGGTTTGTAATAATGAAACTAGTTAGGGAATTACCACTCTTGGGGACTTAAGAGTATACCAGAAATTTAATAGGTTGATAAATTCTCGCCTCCCATTATATTCAGAAAATGATTGTTCATTTGATTGTTTCTTCTTTTGTTCCGTTGAACAGAACTTTGAGCTCCTTTTCCTAGGCATACAAAGGGGACATAAAGATAAGTAAAACGGGGCCCTGGTTTAAACATAGAAGGAGAAGTAACTGGTCGTTTAAGAGGTAATTTTGGTTGTCTTTAGTTTAAGAATACTCGAGTATTCAGCTATACAACTCTTCTGCAGTCTGAATTGTTGCATATCTCTTTCTCATATTGAGCTAAATTCTACTATATCCAAATTCTTACTTAACAAAATTAGGCTACATTAATGAGCCTTTTAATTGTGGTATCTGTCAAAAAAAAGTTTGGTGGGGGTGGGGGATAAAAGCACACCAAAAAAAGAATTTAAAAACATCTAACTAATGTCTGTTGACTAGCTATAAGTAGATGAAAGAAAATAAAAACCAGCGATATTCATTTATTAAAGTGATTACCATGGATAGCATCTGGGTATGTATCTTTCTAGGCTTCTTGTCTGCATCCATTCAGATGGGGGTAGGTATCGAACAAAAATATGTTTAGAATATCACATACTGATCTGCTTTAAGTATGCCCTGAAGAACTTCTGCTTGGGATTGATCAACTTTCTTAGTAGGTTCCTTTATGAATTCTGGACTAACAGGCTTTATTAGCTTTATTATTTGAGGGATTGTTCATTAACTTAGCAAGCATTTAGTGAACACCTAGTGTGTGCTATAGTTCTTATTTTTTTTTTTTACATTAATATGTAAGACCTCCACAGTTTATCTACTTGGGTTTGTTTAGAAAAACGTTGCCTATCTCTGAAGAAAGTTTATAAAGCATGGCAGGCCCTAAAAATGGACCCAGTGCCATTTGACTGCTACATACCAATGTAGACAGCTGCTTGTCCCTCTACTTCTTAGAACTCATTTGTTCATCATTCAGCAAACGTTTGAGTATTACCAAGTGCCAGGGATTATAGTAGGCACCACTATTAGTTGTTCCGGAACTTAATGCTTCTTTGGCACTATTCACAAATGCCTGCTTAACCGGTAGTAAGATCTTATCTTTAAACCATCCATGTCCTTAACCTCTTGGAAAACAACCAGATTGAGAACTAAAGAAGAGTGTTTGGGCATTAGGAAAAATACCACCAAATCTCATATACTGTGCTCCACAGGTGAGAGCCTGTTGACTCAATACAGTTATTGATGTGCCAAACTGGTAACACCCTGATCCCAGCAGCCCTGTGGGCCTGAGTGCTTACAGCCTAAGTCTCCTCTTGAGGAACGACAGCGCTGCAGGGGACAGCCGGCAGCGGCATGCCTGGTTGGACTGTGGGCTTCTCAGATTGTCCACCCCACGTAAGTGGGACTAATTAACAGAATGGATTGGTTCTGAAGTGAAAACTTGCTCTCTGAAAATCTGAATTTTGCATTTTAGTATTAGGATTTGATGGACTTTATAGAATGTTATCTAGAAGGGACTGGGATCATTTTTGTCACTTCGAACAGTAGCCTGGAATTACCATCTTTATTTTGCTCTTATACTTCAGTTACTCATTTTGTACTGAGAGGAAAAGCAAAAGGTAAAATGTAGTAAGAGAGTAGAGAGGCAGTAGGCTTTCAGGAATACATATCTATTTCTGTTGAAGTGTCTCACTAACCTTCTGAGCCATTGGCTGTTCTTTCTGAGAGACTTCAGCTTTCTCTAGCTTTTTCACTTAGGAAATGCAAAAGCCCAGAACAAGTTAGTGATGGCTCCATCTCAGTGGATAGCTTATGCCCAGAGAAGGAACTACTCCTCTTTCCCTTTCTTTCGAGTTGTTGGCAGCATAATATGGGAAGGTACTTCCGAAACAGGAATGCAAAGTAGTGGGAAACATGGTTTCATAAGAACCGTCTTCTTAAGGATATCTATTCAATAATGTGACTTAAAAAAAAAAAATTGATGAAATGAAACCACACCTTATAATGTAAAACTTATTGTCCTATTTATATATCTTGGCTATAAGAACTAGAGTAGCAAATTTAGAAGATTTTAACATAGTAAGCCTAAATATTATTTTAGTGTTTTGACTTAAATTTTTAAAATCTAATATATATGCATAGCTAAGTCAAATACTACTACAGAGCTTATATATAATAAAAGAGAACTGTGTTCTGCTTTATCCCTGCTCATCCCTTTGTTCCCCCTACGCCCCTTCCCCAATAACTTCCAGCTTGTCCTGCAGTTTTCCTAATGTATCAATTGTAGATGCTATCTACTGATTTCGTGTCATGAGAAATGAAGATTTAAAACTGTTGACATCACCGTTTCTCTCAACATAAATCCTATCACAGTTTTTGTTTAAATCAATGTGTTTACATTATCTTATAATTACGTTTTTTTTACTGAAACTTTTTTCCCACATGATTTAATGCTTACATCTTCTAAACTCTCCAAAAGAATCATAAAACCCTTATAAATTCCATTTCTCACATGGTCAGATGTGTAGAGTGCTAGATAATGTTTGGCACTGGCATCATGATTATGCCAAATCCAAACATTCAGTAATACAGTGTGGTTCTAGAACTCTTCCCCATTAAGAATCTGAGGCAGTTGCATCATATCTAGTATCTCTCTCTCTCTTTTAAAAGATTTTATTTTTAAGTAATCTCTGCACCCAATGTGGGGCTCGAACTCACAACCATGAGATTAAGAGTCACATGCTCTGGGCGCCTGGGTGGCTCAGTTGGTTAAGCGACTGCCTTCGGCTCAGGTCATGATCCTGGAGTCCCGGGATCGAGTCCCGCGTCGGGCTCCCTGCTCGGCAGGGAGCCTGCTTCTCCCTCTGACCCTCTTCCCTCTCGTGCTCCCTATCTCTCATTCTCTCTCTCTCAAATAAATAAAAAAAAATCTTAAAAAAAAATAAATTCAAAAGATTTCTATTAAAAAAAAAACCTTAAAAAAAAAAAAAGAATCACATGCTCTACCAACTGAGCCAGCCAGGTATCCCAGTATCTGGTATCTTATTTTAATCCGGTGAAGGAGGAAGATTAGAATCCTTGTAATTACTGTAAATGAACTAAAGCAGGAAACCTGAGCTTTGTATGAGGTCCGCAAGTGGGATTTAGGGGTTTGTAGACTCAAAATTGTGGGCAGAGCTATATAATGTGCATTCTCTGGGAGGTGGGGGGGGGGGGGTCCATAGTTTCCATAGATTTCCAAAGAATTCTCTCACCCCTAAGCAGTGATTATAACTTTAGTAACAGCCACTGAAAGCTGTCTTTAAGCTGTGATTCTCAATATACTTTGGGTATATACTCCCCCTCCCTAGCCCCATATCCCCCTCGCTTCTTGCAACCATCAGTTTGTTCTCTGTATTTATAGGTCTGATTCTGCTGTTTGTTTATTCATTTGTTTTTTAGATTCCACATATAAGTTAAATCATATAGTATTCTCTGACTTGTTTCACTTAGCATAGTATCCTCTAGGTCCATCCCTGTTGTCACAAATGGCAAGATCTCATCCTTTTTATGTCCAAGTAATATTTCATTGTATATATACACCACATCTTCTTTATCCATTTCGTCTATCAGTGGACACTTGGATTGCTTCCATATCTTGTCTATTGTAAATGCAGTGAACAGGGGTGCACATATGTTTTTGAATTAGTGTTTTTGTTTTCTTTGGGTAAATACCTGGTAGTAGAATTATTGGATCATATGATATTTTTATTTTTAATTTTTTGAGGACCCTCCATACTGTTTTCCACAGTAGCTGTACCAATTTATTTTCCCACCAACAGTACACTAGGGTTCCTTTTTCTCTACCTTCTCACCAGCATGTTATTTCTTGTCTCTGATTTTAGCTATTTTACAAGGTGTAAAGTGATGTCTCATTGTGGTTTTGATTTACATTTCCCGATGATTAGTGATGTTGTGCATCTTCTCATGTGTCTGTTGGACATCTGTATGTCTTCTTTAGAAAAATGTCTATTCAGGTCCTCTGCCCATTTTTTAATCAAATTGGTTTTTTTGGAGTTTAGTTGTATAAATTCTTTATATATTTTGGATGTTAACCCTTTATCAGATACATCATTTGCACATATCTTCTCCCATTGAGTAGGTTGTCTTTTGTTGATGGTTTCCTTTGCTGTGCAAAAGCTTTTTATTCTGAAGTAGTCCCAGTAGTTTATTTTTGAAGAAGTATCACTTCTTGATTATTACATCTCCTGCTCTTTTATGCTTTAATCTTTGATGGTCTTTAGGATAACTGTCTTGCTCTGGAAATATTTTGTTATCCTTAAATTTTAAATATCAAATTATAATTACCATTTTGCATGTTTTGGTATCAACTAGATTTAGCACTGCTAAATGACATATATCAGATTTTTAACTGCAATTCATGATAATCTACCAGTTACATGAAATTTGTCTTTTTATTACTATTATTCCTACTTTGTTGTTGTTACCTGGCTGTTCTTTATTAACTCTTTCATTAATAGATACTATTCAAATTGAACCTAAGAGTTTCCACAAAACCATAAATAATGTCCTTGTTTGGATATATTTCTTTCCCCTTTGGTTTTTTTTCCCTCTCATAATGTTTTCCCCTTGTAATACTCCTATTCTAGTTTGATTCTATTCCCCAAATGGTGATAGTTTGTTTACCTCTTAAAGCATCAAAAAGCTGCACATTAGAGATTTAGAAAAAAATATAATTCCTTTGTCTCTGAGGGCATAATTTTATTTTATTTTTTTAAGCTTTTTTAAATTTATTTTTTAACAGAGAGAGAGACAGCGAGAGAGGGAACACAAGCAGGGGGAGTGGGAGAGGGAGAAGCAGGCTTCCCGCCGAGCAGGGAGCCTGATGTGGGACTCGATCCCAGGACCCTGGGATCATGACCTGAGCCGAAGGCAGATGCCTAACAACTGAGCCACCCAGGCGCCCAGGCATAATTTTCTTTAAAGAAGAATGTTTTTTATTTCAAAAGTTTCCTTTACATATTTTTTCTAAAGAAAATAATGAAATATTTAATTAAATATCAAATTATGTAAGTATCAAAATCATATAAACTTGACTTTCAGTGCAATGCGTGTTTTACTATCTAAATTACCAAGACCATGGATTGTGGATGAGAAGAAAGATGATGGTTATACTGCCTTGCATCTGGCTGCCCTTAACAATCATGTAGAAGTGGCCGAACTGTTGGTACATCAGGTAGGAAAAGCTGTGCCATAATATTGCCATTCATTCATTTATTACTTCATCAACTACCTGTTGGTAGGTTACAGTAAAACCCCAGGATGATGCAAATTCAGATATGGTACCTATTCATTCTTCCTGACACTGGTTCTTAAATGAAGGGTAGTGCTGTGTGTGTGCATGTGCGTGTGTGTGTGTGCGCGCGCGGCGTGTGTGTGTGTGTGTGTGTGTGTGTGTGTGTGTGTGTGTGTAAGGGGGTGGAGGGTATCCTTTAGCCCTGAGTACTCCCTCCTGCAGTGTTCCTGGGTTGGTCTGATGAAATAGGCATCAACAAACAGAGATTTTCCAGAATTGCTGCCACTGTTGTGTAAGTATCCATTAGCCGTAGGACCAAGAACCATTATGTTGGTATCTAAGCTTGTGTGGCCAGCTGCCATCAGGTAACACCAGGCTGCAGCCAGGATCTGGGGATTTAGGTCATGACCACTGCTAGACTCCTGGAATCTTGGCTGGATAGCAGCACAGGTTCACCTCAGTCATTTCATTCATCTCTGAAATAAGATGACGTTATATTTTTATGAGATTGGATCTTGGGGGAACTTATTTCTTTTAGTTTTATGATGTTTTAGTTTTTCAGCAAAAATTTTAAATACATATGCCATAGAGAAGCACTGAAGTTACCAAAGAATTATCTGTGCTCTCTGACTTCAAGGAACTTACAGTCTAAGTTAAGAAGATGAAAGAGCAGAAGAATTTAGTAAATTGTTCATTATATGTAATTAGCATCACATTATAGGATAGACACTCCATGAGCTATAGAATTCTAGTTTAGATTAAAAAAATAGTGCAAAAGTTAAACTTTGTTTTCCCCTGCCATTTTAAGGCATAATTTTTATTATTTTTTTATTGAAGTATAGTTGACACACAATGTTACATTAGTTTCAGGTATACAACATAGTGATTTGACAGTTGGAATGCTATTCATTTTGCTGTGCTCACCACAAGTGTAGCTGTCCTCTGTCACCATACAATGCTATTACAATACCATTGACTAGTAAGCCTTTATTATTAAGTTACTGCTCTTAGAAGTATTGTTAATTGTGATAATTTCCTTTTCAATCCAAAATACAGATAACTGACGTTATACCAATGTCACACTATCTTGATTATTGTTTTTTAGTAAGTCTTGAAATCAGTTAAAGTCCTCCAACTTTGTTCTTTGTTCTTCTTTCTCAGAATTACCTCAATATTTTAGATCTTTTGAATTTTCCTATAAATTTTAGAATCAGATTATTAGTTTCTATTAAAAAGTCTTGGCATTTTGGTTGCTCTGCACATTTTAGATTGATCTTTTTTTTTTAGATTTATCTTTAAGTAATTTTTTCATGCTATTATAAATTGTAGTGTTTAAAAGTTCAGTGTCTGTATATTGCAAACATATAGAAATACAGTTATTTTTTGTATGTTGACCTTTATTTCCTGTGATTTTGCTTCAATTACCACAGGTCATTAGGGGATTAGAAATTACGAACACGGTGAAATACTACTAATCTACTACTACTACCTACCAACGAAAATGACGAAAATTAACCAAATGTTGGTTAGGGTGTGGTGCACTTAGAATTCACATACATTGCTGGTGTTTTTCAGAGCAGCCATTTTGAGAACAGTTTGGCAGTTCTTAATAAAGTTAAACATGTATTTACTGTACAACCCAGCAGCCCCCCTTCTAGTATGTACCCAAGAGAACATTTCCACACAAATACTTGTACTAAATATTTGTAGCAGCTTTATTTGTAATAACCTCAAACTGGAAGTAAGTCCAATGTTCATGAACTAGAACATAATTCGTCTAGATATAGGGCAGTTTTACCTGTTATTTTTCTTAATCCTTCCTGGAGGGAAGGAAAATTATTTCTTCCCTTCTAGGTTCTTTGGCTAGTCTAATAATTAAATTGACATGAGATATAACAAGAAGACAAAAACACATTTAATTTTGTACATATGGGAGCTCAGAAAAATATGAGACTATCCAAAGTGACCAAAGCAGGCAGCTTTTATACCTTTTAAACAAACAATTATTTGTGGAGAATTCACAAAGGGGTTTGCGCTTGGGATAGCAAATAAATAAATAAATGAAGTGACAAAGTTTATTTATATAGTCAGTTCTTGGCCCTTAATTCCTTATCTCTGGCAATAAGGATGCCTTCTACCCTTCAAGTGCAGGGAGGATAGTCTTCACAGAGAATTTATTTCCTGCTTTCAGGGGAACAAAGGAAGGTCAGAGTGTCCTTGCACTGGCTGTTTCTTAAGTAACTTTAATTCAAGATAATCAGTATTCCAAAGTGGAATTATTTTGGGGCAGCCTCCCTGAAGCCCATCATCACAGTGACCCTGGAAATAGGTTGTACTATAACCGTGTTAGAGCCGAGGAAATGAGCATGAAATGGCAGAATCCTTGCTTAAGTTCTTGAAGCTCCAGGTCCCTTGGTGCCAGTGAGTTCAGAATTTTGCTTCTCAGTTCCTTTCCTCTGTCCTTGGCATCAGCTGTTCTCATATAGTGCTTTGACTATCAACAGGACCCTGGTAGGACTTTCTGCTTTCCCTGTAGTAAGTATTTTTATGTACTAATTAATTAAACATTGTCTTCTCACCCTCCAGCAAAGTTCCTTTTCACTGAATAAGAACTCAGTCATGCAGCAAGAGTAGGTGACCTTATTAGGTCATTAAAGTAAATCTAAATCCAATAAGAAGACTCACTAATAAAACTTTTTAGAAAATATCATTTACAGTTTAAAAGGAACTAATTACCTCTTACTGTATAATGGAGATTGAGATGGAGCTGTGTTTGAGCTCTGTACTGAACTTTGTTCTTTAACTGTTCCTATATGGAGTCACCATAATAAATAATTATTGTAAACGTGCTGTTCTATCTCAGAAAGTTTGCTGCCCCATCCAGTTTTTGCTGTATTGCCAGCAACTGTTACAAGAACAATGTTGCGGTAGCTAGAAGAGAGGAAAGTGGTCAGCAGTGTTCTGTGTTATTTATTCCTCATGAAGAGTTATAGTTTTAGTGTTCACAGTTGTCAAATTTTGAGTATGTAAACTTTGTTCTTCTTGTTCAGGGTAATGCTAACCTGGATATCCAGAATGTGAACCAGCAAACTGCCCTACACCTTGCTGTTGAACGACAGCACACCCAGATTGTGAGGGTAAAGTATTTACTAAAAAGAATCTTACCTTATAGTTGTGTTTTAACCAGACAGATTTCTAGAAAGTCTTGAAAATTATTCATAGTTAGATTTTTCAAAAGGCTTAGTTGGATCTAAAAATTAAGATTTTAGGCTAATATTTTGCATCAGTTGGGTAAAGAGTTTTAATTTATAATAGGGAAGATCTTAAAACTGTGATATTCAAAGACTATTGTATAATTGTTGCCAGACTTGTGACTTCCCAAAATATTAAATCAGAGAATTTCAAAGTAACATATAAATTGGTTTTTTAAAAGTACATTCCCTCTTAATTTGTATAATTGAGAGTGAAGTATAATTAAAAGCTTAGGCTGGACGTTTGCTGCACAGATTCCAAAAAAGCTAAAATATGTATTTTTATTTGACTAATCTGATATTCCAGAGAAAATATTTGAAAGATTATCGGTTTAAAATTTTTTTGTAGAGCAGTGATTCTTAAAGTTTAGAAGCTGAACCAACAGCATCAGCATCACCTGGGACCTTGGTAGAAAATTCTTGGGCCCCACCTCAGACCGACCAAATCAGAACCTCCAGGGGTGGGAACTAGCAATCTGTGGTTTAACAAGTCCTCCAGGTAATTCTCATGCATGTTCAAATTTGAGAAACACTGTCCTAGAGTGACATTTTATGTAAGCTTTTGGGAACAAAGTAAAAAAAAAACAAAAACAAAAAAAACCACCACCGAAAAACGGTAATTTGCCAAGAGAGGTAAGACCATATGCTTGAGATTGGCTTCTGTTTATGGTGTTCTTCTAAAACTCTGACAGCATTTATAGAAAGGATTAGGAAAATCAGTAAAGCACCATAAGTAAAGTCTTAAATATAAAGTTATATCTACCATTTAAAATATCTTTGAGGTGTATCAATTATGCATTTTATATAAGAGGTTGTAGTTTAGCAAACCCTTCACATTTATTGTTATATAAAATTCCTCTTGCTCAAACTGAGGGTTGCTGGAGGGGAGGGGGCATGGAGGGATGGGGTAACTGGGTGATGGACATTAAGGAAGGCACATGATATAATGAGCACTGGGTGTTATATAACTGATGAATCACAGACCTGTACCTCTGAAACCAATAATACATTATATGTTAATAATTGAATTAAAATTTTAAAAAATTTAAATACTAAAAAAAATTCCTCTTGCTAAAAATTCTTCATTTATCTGTGATATTTGGACTTTTTATGGCTGTACATTTGGAAAAATTGACCAAAGAGAATGGAATAAATAACTTGCTTGTTTCTTCAAGTAATAGAAGAATTGCAAACGTTTATGATTTGGTCCTTTTGGAAGTACTTAAAATATCCCAACTTGCAAATCTGAAACTCAGAGGAGAAGAAGGGGGCGCATGGCTGGCTCAGTCAGTAGAGCATGCAACTCTTGATCTTGGGGTTGTGAGTTTGAGCCCCACAGTGGGTGTAGAGATTACTTGACAAAATCTTTTTTATTTATAAAGATTTATTTATTTGAGAGAAAGCAAGAGCGTGAGCAGGGTGGGTAGGAGCCAGGGGAGAGGGAGGGAGAGTCCTAAGCAGTCTGGGCACGGAGCCGAATGCGGAGCTCGATCTCATGATCCTGAAATCACAACCTGAGCTGAAACGAAGAGTTGGGTGCTCAACTGACTGTGCTACCGAGGCGCCCCGAAAAAATAAAATAATTAAAAAAATAAAAAAGTAAAAGGAGAAAAAAATGTCCTAAATTTCTCACAGTTATCTTGTTCTTAGAGTTGATGAATTAAGCCACATACTGGTTCTCATTTCTTTATGTTTTCTCTGATTTGATATATTTGAGTAACCAGAGCTCATCACTATTTGTAAAGGAGCCACAGGAGTTTTAAGAGTAGCAAATGAATATATAAAGATAATTAGCTTTAGTGGCGATCCCTTCAGGTAGGTCCAGGGCTCTGTCACTGTTACTTGATCTTATTTTATTTTGTTATTAATTAACATACAGTATATTATTAGTTTCAGGGGTAGAGGTCAGTGATTCATCAGTTGCAAATAACACCCAGCGCTCATTCCATCACGTGCCCTCCTTAGCGCCCTTCACCCGGTTACCCCATCCCGCCATCTCCCTCCCCTCCAACAACCCTCAGCTTGTTTCCTAGAGTTAAGAGTCTCTTACAGTGTCTCCCCCTCTGATTTTGTCTGTGTTACTTTAGATGTGTAGTAATTTCTTATGGGCCAGAGAGAACTTAGCAAAATGAGACGTCTTTCTCCTTCAGCTTCTGGTCCGTGCAGGTGCCAAGTTAGATATTCAGGATAAGGATGGGGACACTCCTTTGCACGAGGCTCTGAGGCATCACACCTTGTCTCAGCTGCGTCAGCTCCAAGATATGCAAGATGTGGGGAAGGTCGATGCTGCCTGGGAGCCATCCAAAAACACAGTGAGTAAACTAATCTTTAATTTGGTACTACTGGAAGTGTCGTTTAATGCAAGATCTTGTATTTTCGGTTAATTCAGTCTGTTTCTCATAAAATATTTATCACAGCTGCATATATGTAGAAATTTAGTTTATGGACTAAGTAATAGTTAATTCTGACTATATTGCTTCAAATTCTTACTGAAAGTTGTTTGGTTCTTTTTTAACTTCAGCCATTCATATGGGTGTGTAGTGGTATGTTGGGGTTTTGATTTGCATTTCTCTAATGACCACGGATAATTTTTTTCTAATTATTTATTTGTTTATTTTTGAGAGAGAGCAAGAGCACAAGCAGGGGGAGGGGCAGTGGGTGAAGAAGACTGAGCAGGGAGCCCGATGCGGGACTTAATCTCAAGACCCTGGGATCATGACCCAAGCCAAAGGCAGATGCTTAATGGACTGAGCCACCCAGGCGCCCTGATTTTTTTTTTTTTTTAAGATTTTATTTATTTATTTGAGAGAGAGTGAGCTAGAGAGAGAGAAAACACAAATGGGGGAGGAGCAGAGCAGGAGGGAGAAGCAGATTTCCTGCTGAGTAGGGAGCCCAATGTGGGGCTTGATCCCGGTACTCTGGGATCATGACCTGAGTGTAAGGCAGACACTTAACTGACTGAGCCACCCAGGCACCCCAGTGACTACTGAAATTGAACATCTTTTCGTTTGCTTGTTTGTCACTTACATATATTTGATGAAGTGTCTATTCACATTTTTTTGTGCATTGTTTTGTTGAGCTGTTTTCTTACTATTGAGTTTTGAGAGTCTGAATTCAAGTTCTGTATCAGATATGGGATTTGCACATATTTTCTCCCCATCTGTGGCTTGTCTTTTCATTCTTGCAGTAGTGTTTTTGGAAGAGCAAAAGTTGAGGGATGCCTGGGTGGCTCAGTCCGTTAAGCGTCTGCCTTTGGCTCAGGTCATGATCCCAGGGTTCCGGGATCGAGTCCCGCTTCTCCCTCTCTCTGCTGCTCCCCCCTGCTTGTGCTCTCTCTGTCTCTCTGACAAGTAATAAAATCTTTAAGGGGCGCCTGGGTGGCTTATTCGTTAAGTGTCTGCCTTCGGCTCAGGTCATGATCCCAGGGTCCTGGGATTGAGCCCTGCATCGGGCTCCCTGCTCAGCCAGGAGCCTGCTTCTCCCTCTCCCACTCCCCCACTTGTGTTCCCTTTCTAGCTGTCTCTTTCCCTCTGTCAAATAAATAAATAAAATCTTTAAAAAAAAAAACGGAACAGGGCGCCTGGGTGGCTCAGTTGGTTAAGCACCTGCCTTCGGCTCAGGTCATGATCCTGGAGTCCTGGGATCGAGTCCCGCATTGGGCTCCCTGCTCAGCAGGGAGTCTGCTTCTCCCTCTGACCCTCCCCCCTCTCATGTGCTCGCTCTCTCTCTCTCTCTCATTCTCTCTGTCTCAAATAAATAAATAAAATCGTTAAAAAAAAAAAGGAAGAGCAAAAGTTTTTAATTTTGATGAAGTCTAATTTATAAATTTTTCTTTCATTGTGTTTTTTGTGTCCTATCTGAAAAATCTTTGCCAAACCCAGGGTCACTAAGGTTTTCTCTTTTGTACTAGAAGTTTATTAAGTTTTAGCTGTTACATTTAGGACTATGATTCTTTTTTTTTTCTAATTTGAATTCAAGTTAGTTAACATATAGTATATTACTAATTTCAGAGTAGAATTTAGTGATTCATCAGTTGCAAATAACACCCAGTGCTCATTCCATCAAGTGCCCTCCTTCATGCCCATCACACATTTACCCCATCCGTCCACTCCCTTCCCCTCCAGCAACCCTCAGTTTGTTCTCTATAGTTTAAGAGTCTCTTATAGTTTGTCTCCCTATTTTTAGCCTATTTTATTTTTCCTTGCCTGACCTATGTTCATCAGTTTTGTTTCTTAAATTCCACATATGAGTAAAATCATACGGTATTTGTCTTTCTCTGACTTACTTATTTCGCTTAGCATAATACACTCTAGTTCCATCCAAGTTGTTGCAAGTGGCAAGGTTTCATTCCTTTTGATGGCTTGGTAATATTCCATCGTATATATATACTGTATCTTCTTTATCCATTTGTCTGTCGATGGACGTCTGGGCTCTTTCCATAGTTTGGCTATTGTGGACACTGCTGCTATAAACTTTGGGGTGCATGTGCCCCTTCGAATCACCTTTGGATAGATACCTAGTAGTGCAATTGCTGGGTTGTAGGGTAGTTCTATTTTTAGCTTTTTGAGGGACCTCTAAACTGTCCTTCAGAGTGGCTGCACTAGTTTGCATTCCCACCAACAGTGTAGGAGGGTTCCCCCTTCTGCATCCTTATCAACATGTATTGTTTCCTGAGTTGTTAATTTTAGCCAATCTGACCAGTGTGAGGTGGTATCTCATTGTGGTTTTGATTTGTATTTCTCTGCTGATGACTGATACTGAGCATTTTTTCATGTGTCGGCTAGCCATTTGTATGTCTTCTTTGGAGAAATGTCTGTTCTTCTGCCCATTTCTTGGCTGGATTTTTTGTTTTTTGGGTGTTGAGTTTGATGAGTTCTTTATAGATTTTAGGTACTACCCCTTTATCTGATATGTTATTTGCAAATATTTTCTCCCATTGTGTGGGTTGCCTTTTAGTATTGTTGATTGTTTCCTTTGCTGTGCAAAAGCTTTTTGTCCTGGTGAAGTCCCATTAGTTCATTTTTGCCTTTATTTGCCTTGACTCTGGAGATGTGTCTAACAAGAAGTTGCCGAGGTCAAAGAGGTTGCTGCCTGTGTTCTCCTCTAGGATTTTGATAGATTTCTGTCTCATATTTAGGTCTTTCATTGTACTATGACTCATTTTGAGTTAATTTTTAAGTATAGTATGAAGTATCAGAGTTCATTGTTTTGCATGTGAATGTTCCAGTTATTCCACCACCATTTGTTGAAAAGACTTTTTCTGCTGAATTGTCTGTTGTGCCTTTATCCCAACTCAATTAACCATATATGTGAGTCTTTCTGGATCCTGTATTCTGTTCTGTTGATCTGTGTCTTTAGCCATGTGATGCCAACCCTACTGTCTTGATTACTGTAGCTTTATAATAATTATTCAACTCAGGTAGTAAAAGACTTCCAACTTTTTCTTTTTTTTTTCAAAGTTGTTTGACTATTCTAAAGTCTTTCACCGTTCCGTATGAATTTTAGAATCATTTTTAAGTATGTGAAGAGGTTCTGAGACCAAAGTGTTTGAGAATTGCTGCCTTTCCATATGACCATTGGTGAATTCTCTAAACTCTTGTGTGCCTCCTTTCTCATTTTATTTTATTTTTTTAAAGATTTATTTATTTGTCAGAGAGAGAAAACAGCAGGCAGAGGGGGAAGCAGGCTCCCCGCTGAGCAAGGAGCCCAATGCGGGGCTCGATCCCAGGACCCGGGGATCATGACCTGAGCCGAAGGCAGACATTTAACCGACTGAGCCACCCAGGCATCCCTCCTCATTTTAAAAAGGAAGGGGTGGAATAATTACCTCCATAAGGTTGTTGTAAAAATTAAATGAGTTAATTCCTGGAAAGTGCTAAAAATAGTATTTGGTCCATTGTAGGTGCTCTACAGATATTTGATAACATGTTTGAATGAGTAGCTCATATGATATCAGAACCTGATTTATCTCCTCCATTTCTTGGCTCAGTTCGTTGGTGTTGGTTCTTTTCTCTGTTGTCTCTCCTTTTACTATTTCATGTTGGTTGCCAGCAGTTCCAGAGCTACATTGGTTTGGGGACAACTAATTCCTCAGTATGTCAATCAGAAGTCCCGTTCTTGAGTTTTATTGGCCGAATTGACCTGATTTGTCATCCCTGAACTAATCACATAGATGAGGTGGATATCTGACTCTCAGCCTTCTTTGGTCCACCTGTAACAGTAGAGAATGGGTCAGTCCTCAAACTACCCCTGAGAAAACTGGAGTGAAGGGGGGGAATGGATGTTAGGACTGCAACTCATAAATGCCCACCATGTCTATATAGGCCATAAGTTCTTTCCAGACGTGTATTTTTATATAATACACACAGACTTGCACACACACACACACATTTGGTGGTAAGAATTGATAACAGATTCCTAAGGGGAAAATCATGACTCTTTTCATTTGATTTCAGTTAATAATGGGACTTGGTACCCAGGGGGCGGAGAAGAAGAGTGCAGCATCAATTGCCTGTTTTTTGGCTGCCAATGGCGCTGACCTTAGCATTCGAAATAAGAAAGGTCAATCGCCGCTTGATCTCTGTCCTGATCCAAGTCTCTGCAAAGCACTGGCAAAGTGTCATAAGGAAAAAGTCAGGTTTGTATCATTTATTATCATAAAACTTAGTATTCTCTCTGTATATAGAGTACCATGTGGTTTCATAATGGAGGACTTGATTACTTGAAAATGTTTTTGTCTTTTCTCATCATCTTTGTGCTGACCCTTTTTTCCTTAAAAATTTTCCTGCAGACACTGTGTCTCTTATTTCATGTTGTATTCTCTACATAACTGAATATGACGCTTTATGCATAATAAGTGCTAAGAAACTTTTCTAAACCAGTCTGATCTTCCAGTACTCCTACATGTTAGAGAAATTTATCTATAAGAAAATGTCTTGCTGGTGAAATTGCTGTGATTAATGTTAGATGTATTTAAAATTTTAATAGACTTTTTTAGGAGAGGCAGTTTACATGCTCACCAGTAAGGTGTATCTCACACAAATGTGGTAATAATTCTAACACCCTGCATAGTGCCTGACAGGCACTCACCAAGTTATCACTGAAGAACTGAAAGAATTTGAAAGAATGAATACATGAAGGAACCAATTCCTGATGGAGTTGTCTCTAAAAATGATTTCATACTTGTCTTCTTTTCTAAAAGTAAAATATACCAGTGATTTTAATTATTATTTATAATGCAACTGATTTTCTTATTATGAGATATTGTAGACATACAAAAAGGTATATTTCATTACTTTTTTTATCCAGATGGTGCTGTGCAATTATTATTGCACTTTATATTTGGTTCTTGTCATTGATCATTTCAGTAGTTTTCCCTTGATCTTTGTGTTCTCTTGCCTTTTATAATTTGGGTGTAGTGATAAATGACTTCCCTTTGGAATCCATACCTTAGAGCTGTGTTAATGGGGAAATTAATGTAATGAGGTATATACATTTAAGTGTATCCTTAAGGAACATAAAATTCTGTTACAAAATGACAGCGTGCATCTAAAAATATAGAAGGCACTATAATTACTGCAGTAATAACTTTAACACTGGTGTCTAAGATGAAACCACTTTGTGTGTGCATACATGTTCATGAGTTTCTGAAGATTGTGGTAGAAACAGAGTATCCCCTTTCCTATAGCTGTAGTTGGTCATTTTTATGTATTTCTGTGTCTTGTATCTATATATTTATAGATGAGTTCTGTCTTTCCATAGTACAATTTTATGCTCCTTAAGGATACATTGAAAGAAATGTCAAAACAGCAGCTGCAGTGACATATTTTCCACAGTGCCCTGTCAGTTGTGGACTCTGGTGATGCTTCATTCTGTCTGTAGTTAGGGTAACTAACGTGGGCTCTAGCTAGAATTTTTGTTTTATTCCTCTGCCCTTCTCTGCTGGTTCTGTATAGATGAAACAGAGTCTGAGTGAAACTGTGTTCATGTTAAATTTTTTGTGAGTAGTGTTTTTGATTTCTTCGTTTGAAGATTCACCCTTTTCTGTTGGGTGAGCCATTCAATTTGAAATTTACATAGTATTAGAAGTACGTAAAGATGCAGAGATGTATATAAATGGAAAAATATAGTATGTTTCTTATACAGATAATTATAGCTTAATTTTCTTAACTAAAGGTGTTTTTCTGTATACTAATGATGCTCTTGATATTTTTAAAAGCATTTTAATTAATGAAGTAATATAAACTGATAGGATTGATTATAAATGTTTTCTTTTATTAGTGGTCAAGTAGGTTCTCGAAGTCCTTCTATGATCAATAATGATTCTGAAACCTTAGAAGAGTGCATGGTGTGCTCAGATATGAAGAGAGATACTCTTTTTGGCCCATGTGGACATATTGCTACCTGTTCTTTATGTTCTCCGCGAGTCAAGAAATGCCTCATCTGTAAAGAACAAGTTCAGTCCAGGACAAAGGTAATAATATTTTTAATACAGTTTTTTATCATTTTATGAAGTTCTTTCAGACTATAAATAATGATAAGATTATATGATGCCATATGTCTGTTAAATTTCGGTCTAAGAGTGATTTAAATATAAGAATGTATAATTTATATATTTATCAAGAGAGCAATTTTGAGTTTTTCTTTAAATGTAAACTGTAGAAGTTAAAAAAAATTGATCTACTATTTTGCTTTCAAAGCCTCTTATAACCTAGAGATGTATTTAATTCCATTTTCATTGTAGTTTCTTATATTTTGCACCTTTCTTGAATACATGGACCCTCATATTCATCTTTATAATAAAGATCACTTGATTTTTTTTTTTTTTTTGGTAGAATGTCACACATTCTGGATTTGTTTTATCATGGTGTTGTTTAATTTGTTTCTTTATCCTCTCTGTTTCCTGTAAACTGGAAGTTAGATCCAGTGGCTTGATTGAGTCAGCTTAAACATTTTTGGCAAGAAATTCTCACAGATGATGCTACCTACTTTGTACTGTGTCCCACCAAGAAGCGAATAAAGTCTGATCATCATCCTGCTGTTAGTGAAGGCCAAATTCTGTATCCACTCTGAACTTTTTTATCTTGTCTGACTCTTGGCTTTTTGAGAAGTATTATTCTTTCCTTGGTTTCTGGTCTCATTCTTTTTCTGTGTAACTTAGTGCTTTATCAGAACTGTACCGTCTTATTCATTCTGGTTGTACTGAAATAACTGATTTTCCTTTTTAGTTTTTCCATATGTGTGTGTAACGTGAGCTTTAAGTTTCTTACAAATGATTTCTCTTAAGGTGAGTGGCTTAAACCAAAAGATATGTTTGGTTTTCTTTGGTTTCATTTATGGAGTTTATACTCTTATTTTCATTCCCTTTTTTTTATTCTCATTTTCCCCTGATGTTTCTTAAGCTATTCATTTACCTTCATTAATTAGAAAGGAGCTGGCACTAATTCTTATAATAAATTAGCTGGCAGTGACTTAAAAGTTGTTACCTTGCCAGTGCTTTGTACATTTTCATAGGGAACGTTCTAAGACTGGAAGACTGTTCCTTCTAAGCAACAGCTTGGGAACAAATCTGAAAGAATTTAAGCCATTTTCTTATTTTTAGATTGATCTGTATATTCTGCTGTTGTGCCTGAAACTTTTTGTGTTGGATTAAGCCCTATTTCAACAAATCTTTATTGAGCACTTGTTTTGCAGTGAAGACAGAGGTGTATATGATAATTCCCTACTAAAAAATTATAACCTGCTGGTAAACTGTGACTTAGATTTAAAGCTACTCTGCCATATAGGATGTTGTAGGTGCTTTAAGAGAGATATAAAGTGAGTTCAGAGCCTCAGGTTTACCTGCCAGAAGCAGAGTCTCAGATACAGAATAGCCCTTACTGGTCTTCTAGTCCAACTCTAGGATTCACAGTTGAAAAAACTGAAGCCCAGAGAAGTTTACTCAGAGTATCAAACACAGGTCTCTTAATCTTAAGTCCTTGTTCTTTCCCCTGTGTGATGATACAAAGACAAAATTAAAGAAGTCTTCAGAGGGAAGATTGATGGAACAGGGAGGTAGAGAGGGAGGAGTATGCCGTCATTTCGTTTTAGACCACTTTTGAATTCCAAGAATTAGTAGATTGTCAGGTTGACTTTCAGATTAAGAAATTTTCAAACCTGTAGAAAAGTACAAAAAGTAACATACCCACCAAATAAATTTGCCAGGGTAGCTGCAGAGCCTTTGAATATAAAGAAATAGTGACCCCAAGTGGTTAAAGGATAATGAACATCTTCATTAAAGATAAAGCAAATTATAAAACTAGTATTTAGAGGAAGGGGGAATAAACAAGCTTTGTCTCTTTAGCAGTTAAAGAAATGTAAATTAAAAATTATGAATTGCCATTAACCGTTCCTATCAAATTAGCATAAATTTTAAAAATACTAGCCAGGAAAGTGGAAAATGGACACTCTCTTAAAACACTGCTGGAGGTTGAATAAATGGATTCATGTTTTTGAGAGACCATCCTGACAATATTTATGAGCCTTTACAATAAACATGCTCTTATTTAGTAATTCCATTCTTGGGAATATAACCTGAGGAAAAAACTCCAAAGGGGAAAAAAAGTTAAGGCTACAAAGATTTTTTTCACTTATATATTAGGGGATTTGGTAAGTAAATGATTGCTTAATCAATTTGCTAGATTATTTTAAACTCTTTATGAACAATTCAGATGTATAAACAGTTGCAGTGGAAATCTTTTAAAGAAATAGCACATCATTATATAGGGAAGAAAAGAGAATTTATCATGCATTGGACACTGACATTATATTAGGCATTGAACTAAACACTCCAGGCATAATATCTGATCTGCCCTTTACTACCCTGTGAAGAAAGGTTGTTCTTTATCATTCAGATAAAAAGAGCTGTGGCTCAACAATGTTAGATAATTTGTAATTATTGGAGCTGCAGTTTGAATCCAGGAATATAAAGGTCTCGACCCACCATGTCTTACTGCTTTCCCCTCTTACTCAACTACAGAAATTCTATGTACATAGCAAGGAGAGTCCATAGAGAGCATGTGTGCAATATTTGGTCAGTTAGGTGAAGTTATAGGTGACTGGTGGTCATCATTTTTGGACAGTAATATTAAGTGGCACAGATACGGGTAAATGTGAATGTGTGTCAGAAGAGAGGAGAACAGATGATAGATGGATGCAAAGCAAGGGCAGTGGGATGGGTGGGGGTGGAAAAGCCAAGAGCCAGGTTAAGAAGTAGCTACGCACTCAAAACTCAGATCAAGTGGAGATGAAGAGGAGGTAAAATTAAGGGAAATTATGTATAGGTTGTGGAAGACTTGTGGCTTTAGAGATTAGGGAGAAAGAATAGCCCAAAGCCTTGAGCTCCCCACCAGTGTAGGGGAACTGACCAAGTCCTGGAAAAGTTCCTCTGATGTGGATAAACAGAAAAATTCCACTTGGGCTCTAGCAATCTACTAATCTGGCTGGGTTTTTATTAATATTAGAAATCTAGTTTATCTTATATTTATTTTTATACTTACTTGTTTTTAAAATTTTTCTGTCACAAAGTACTTTTTGAAAAAAAATTAAAGTCTATTTTGGTCTTCCTGACCACAGAGGAAATGGAGTTTTTTTTTAAATCATTCTTTGGGACAGGTAGGGAGACTAATATGGTAGTAGAACCTGTGAAGGGCCAGGGTATATAAAGGTAAAAAAAAAATGAGTAACCAAGAGAGTAGAGAACAGAGGAGGAGTGCATATTAAGTTTCCTGTGCTGGGAGTGTTGCCTTATAGAGGAAATACGCTTGGATACAAAAGGAACTGTTAGAGTTAGGAGATTTATCTATAGATGTTCACACTTGTGCTGTAACCTCTTTTTTTGTAGATTGAAGAATGTGTGGTATGCTCTGACAAGAAAGCAGCTGTTCTTTTTCAGCCTTGTGGACACATGTGTGCTTGTGAGAGTAAGTAGCCTCTACAAAACTGACTCAGTGTTTTTATAAAAATAGAAAATAAAACAAATTATAGCTGGAGGGTTTTTTTTTTTCAATAACCCATGAACAAAAACATTGGTGGCCCTCTCTAGTACCTTCCATTTCTTCTGTACTATGTATAATGTCACCTATGTCCCTCCTTGCTCCTGAGTATTAAAGACAGAATAAGTTATGTTCTACCAACTCACATTTTAATTCATTTGTATCAGCACAAAATGATCTCTTCTCACACACAATAGAAATTTATTTCCAAAAATGACTTTTGAAACATTTAGTCTAGCCCTTTTTACATGATAAAATCAGCACATCTTCATTCGTCTTCACCTTGATATTGCCTCTCCTGCATACTTTCCCCACTACTGAACCACCCACAGCAACCATTTGGGGCTATAATGTCTGGCCTTCTTAACCTTTCTTAATCTTTATGTCAAAAGAGCTTATAGGACTTTCTGGGAGAATATATTAAAGTTCAAGTGATGTTTTAAATATTTCTTAAACATATTCCTTCAAAGGCCTTTGCTTTTTATACCTCCCCTTGTTCTTTTCAAATTCATGTACTATTCAACATTCTCCTCTTCCTTTGTTTTCATTTGTCAGTGAAGGGTTTTAAGCAAGTTTAACAACTTACACCTTACTTAAATGGGCTCAAGATAAAGCATGATGTTTCCTATTTTAAATTGTTCAAGGGGCACCTGGGTGGCTCAGTTGGTTAAGCGTCTGCCTTCAGCTCAGGTCATGATCTTGGGGTTCTCGGTGGGGAGGCTCCCTGCTCACTGGGGAGTCTGCTTCTCTCTTACCCTGTGTCCCTCCCCCCAACTCCCCGCTCATGCTCTCTCTCTCAAATAAAATTTTTTTCTGACTTATTTTTAATTTTTTATTGTTATGTTAATCACCATACATTACATCATTAGTTTTTGATGTAGTGTTCCATGATTCATTGTTTGTGCATAACACCCAGCGTTCCATTCAATACATGCCCTCTTTAATACCCATCACCAGGCTAACCCATCCCTCACCCCCCTCCCCTCTAGAACCCTCAGTTTGTTTTTCAGAGTCCATCGTCTCTCATGGTTCATCTCCCCCTCCAACTTCAAATAAAATTAAAAAAAAAATAGTTCAGTCAGTAGGTACTGATTTTCAATATAATATCTAATACACAAATTGTATGATAGATTAATCTCACTGGCATAGATTTGCTTTAAGCCTTGGTGGTTTTTCATTCTGATAGGCAGCTCATTGACTAAAGAAAGGATCAAGGTTTCCTCCTGTAACATTCTCCTCAAGTAATTGTTTTTGTTTTCCAAAGACTACTATAATGGCTATTATCAACTGTAAGAGGGCTTGTGGATTTCTGATTTAAGTAAAAAGAGCTCAGGTTACTTAAGTTTCCATGGTCTAGGGGCTAGCAAACTTTTTCTGTAAAGGGTCAAATAATAAATATTTTTGACTCTGTGGGCCATGTGGTTTCTGTAGTAACTACTTAAAACTCTTTCCTATTACTTACCTATGCCATTATAGTGCAAAAACCACCATAGACAATATGTCTACGAATAGGCAGGATTGATTTCATTAACACTTTATTTACAAAAACAGGTACCTGGGGGCGCCTGGGTGGCTCACTCTGTTAAGCATCTGACTCTTGATCTCAGTTCAGGTCTTGATCTGAGGATTGTGAGATCAAGGACTGCACATTGGGTGTGGAGCCTACGTTTAAAAAAAAAAAAATGTGAGCAAAAACAGGCACCTGGTTGGGTTTGGCCTGGAGGCTTAGTTTGCTGACCTCTGTCCTGGACCTACAGAGACTTGAAAGCTGGTTATAATGAGTAGTTGATAATATAGATTTTCAAGCCTTACTGCAGTACTTTCTCCAGAGTTTCCCAAAGTTTTTACATTGTTTTTGCATTCACATGTAACAAGAGTAGCAGCTAACTTTTATTAAGCTTTTACCTCCGACCAGACATTTTTTTTTTAAGGGAGAGAGAGAGCGTGAGCACCAGGGGAGGGGCAGAGGGAAAGAGAGAATCTTAAGCAGTCTCCACACCTAGCACGGAGCTGGACGTGGGGCTTGATCTCACGACCCTGAGATCATGACCTGAGTCAAAATCAAGATTCGGACCCTTAACCCACTGAGCCACCCAGGTGCCCCAGACATTTTAGTCTCTTTTAGAGTGTTGCCTCATTTATCTTCACAACAGCCCTAAGAAGTAGATTGTTTTCTCCATCGTACAGACACATTGTTAAGCATTTATTTGCTAGGGAGGATGAAATTGAGGTGGAAAATGCCTCTCTCTCAAGGAATGGACAGTGAAGCACTTAGTCCATTACCTACATCCCAGTAATATTAAGCAGAGTATTGGAACCTTGACGAGTATAAAATAGTGCCTTGACAGGCCAGAAGAAGGAGAGATTGTATCTGTTTTGGAGGGAAGGAAGAAACATTTTATAGAAGCAGTGTAACAACCTAACTTAATAATTAAAAGAATTTGAGATATTTGTGGTTATATATTATACAGTGAGACACTTAAATTAATCCTTTAAATTTAAGAAAAAATCTGCCCTCAGATTTAAGACAAATCCCAAATGCGATTTCTACTAGCATTAGCTCCTACCTAGTGCATCATGCATAAGCCAGCATCAGGCCCATCTCTGTTTAGGCCTTGACATGAGGTCGGCCTTGATAACCCTTCTCTGTCCACTGGCATAAGTACCATTAGGAGTATGTGCCCTGTCTTGTCCACGTCAGTGGTTTTGTGCTTTGTTAAGTTTAGTGCCTGATCATAAATTATCCCTGGATATCTGTCACAATTGTCATTTATTTTCCATGTTTTTGAAATGATAAAGACACTTGGTACATAGACTAAGATATGGAGTATACTTTCATAGTAAATGCTAATGGGAAAGGATATATTGAAGAGCTGTATGTTATTTTGTAATTAATTAACAACTTTAGATGTAGAATTAACAATCCACAACCTGTAATTGTGCCTAGGCATTTCTTCTTTGGGATGGGAGAGCATTCCTCTGATATATAAATATTAGAAAGTCCATTATGACACCTATCTGATGTTTTCTTGACTGCTATATTAGAAAAGTAGTTACTAAACAGTGTCCTTATTATAGTACATCAGTTTGCTAGAAAGAGAAGGAAGAGAATTCTTCAGCATATTTTAGGAATTTTAAGGATAAGCTATTTACAATAGAAAGTACATTTAGAAAATTTTGAGTAACCTTTTAATTCTATATTAGTTGAAACTTATGAAAAGTATATTTCTCCTTTATTCTCAAGCCTTAAGATCTTGAAATATTTTTAATTAAAAAAAAACAGAAAAATCCCTTTCACAATTTATTCTACTGTATTAGAAAACGTCATTATTTTCATAACAATGGGCTCTCTCTTCTAGAGGCTGCCTATGGAGAATACACATTCATAGGTCGATAACATTTTAAGAAGGTAGAATCGTGTATTCATAGAACTTTAATGTTTATTTCAGTGTGCGATTTAAGTTATAAAGATGAGCAGAGAAGGGCAATCCTCTTGTTTGTGTTGTCTCTTGTGAGAAGTATCCAATTGCTCTTTTGCAGACTGCGCTAGTCTGATGAAGAAGTGTGTGCAGTGTCGGGCAGTAGTTGAACGAAGAGTGCCTTTCATTATGTGTTGTGGAGGGAAAAGTTCCGAAGATGCCACTGATGACAGCTGTGAGTGTATTTTTTTGAGCTTTTCTTACTTTGTTTTCTTGTTGGGACTTGAAAGTGCTGAAGATCTCGTCTCATATGTAGTAAAGCATAGGGTATGTGACCCAAATCTACAGAGGAACAGGTGGGATTTGCTCTTGTTACAGGAAACTTGAAATTATATTTTTCTAGCTTACACTAGGATTATAGAACTTGAAGCATTTGCCTTTTAAGAAACCTCCATGTATGACATAAAGAAAATTGTTGTACTCTTGCTTAAAGAAACAGCATATTACAAATTATTTTTTCAGTTACGCAAGTATTAACACCTCATTCCTTTATGTAGCAGGTTTTACCTAATGCATGTCAGTATTTTACAGAATAGTATTTATTTGGGACAGAGTAACTGTAGATAATACTGAAGTATAACTCAGTGATGAAAGATGAAAAGTAAATGATTTACTTTCAACTTTTTTAATCCTATAGCTGTATAAAATATTTTTCATCTTTGCACTAGATATAAGCTTAGATGGTATCTTTGATTTCTTTGCTCTGTGTACACATGAGGAAGAACATTAGTGTTACCATTTTTGCCCAGGGCTTTTTGTCTTTATCACCAATAGAGTAGAATAAAAATCCCAGGGACAAATAAACTAGAGTTAAAAGAGTAAAAATCCAGAGAGTAGTAAAAGTTGACATAAAAAATTTCCCTCCGTTTAGCAGACGCAGTGATCACAGCTTTTAGTTTATGGAGTTCCTCATCTTGGATCAGTAACGAGGGTTGGGCAGAGAGGAAGGAGCCTAGGTTTTTGTGTATTCTCATAAACATCATCTAAGAGACTATGATTATTGCTGCCAAAACTGGCTAAAAAGTGCTGTGCTGCCTACATTCTTGGGTTCGTACAATGCAGGAGCAGAGAAAACAAGCATAAAATGTATTTGTGAGCTTGCCAAAGGAAGCAAGTAGTACCTCGGAAAACCTAAAAGTCTGTGTGTAGATTGTTGTCTAGCCGAGTTAAATATAATTAGAAGATAATGTGCAAAACTATTTCTTTCTGAAGATTATAAATGAAGGAGTATAATACGAATGTTACTGCTATGTCTGTTGTCCATGAATGAGAAAAATTTTTAAAGAGGATTCTAGTAGTAGTCTTGCATTTTTAATAAAGCCATAGTAATTTTAGAAATGAAAAGTCATTATTATGTCAAAACAATCATAACATTAAAATATTTTATTTATATTATAGCAAGTGGAAATATTCCAGTGTTACAAAAGGACAAGGATAATACCAATGTCAATGCAGACGTGCAGAAGTTGCAACAGCAGTTACAGGACATTAAAGAGCAGGTAATAATGATTTCTTTTTGGTAAATGATGATTCCAAGAATGGCATTTAATATTTTTCTATAAGACTACTAGTGTTTTGTGTAGTAATCGTGGTTCATATTAGGGTATCAATTGTAGTATTTGAATATTTGCAAAAGGTAATATTCAAAGATCTTATCAGGCACTTTCCAAAATAAACACACGGATGACCAATTAAACATGAAAAATGCTCAACCAGGTTAGTAATCAAGAAATGAAAATTAGGGCGCCTGGCTGGCTCAGTCAGTAGAGCATGTGACTCTTGATCTCGGGGTCGTGAGTTTGGGCCCCGCTTTGGGCATAGCACTTACATTAAAAAAAGAAGAAATGAAAATTAAAACTACAGTTTGGTGCCTTTTCCCACCTACCTGACTGCATGGAAAACTCAGTGTTAGAATATGTAGCAGCCGTAACTCACATACTACTGATGGGAATATAAATTAGTAAAAACACTTTGGAAAAGTTTGTCGTCATAATCATATAACTAAACAGGATATTGTTTGGGGATGCAAACTAGGAAAAAATTGTACAGATGTTGTTTAAAACCAGGGGTAGTGGTTTTCTTGGCTGGGGTGACCAGAAGGGAGCACAAGGGACGTTTCTTTATAGGGAAATATATAAAGTGCCAATTACATACATCTGATCAGTTTGTGAACTTTTATCGAACTGTACATTTATGATTTGTACACATTTCTGTATAGATGTGATACTTAGGTAGAAAGTAGAATATATATTCTCTCTCACTCCCTCACACACCATAAAGAAAAGCAAAAGAAAGAAAAATGCAATATTTAGAACAGTAGGTATCAGTGAGGGGTAGATGGAAAGGATTTGGGAGGATGTATGGAGCGGCTTCAAAAGAAAGGATAGCATTCCATCCTTTAAACTTGTTCTTCATATCTTATACATGCCAACAGAAGTACTCTTTTATCTACTCCATATTTAATAGCAGCAACAGTAAAATAAAGAAGTTAGTTAAAACTTATTACATATGTGGTAAGTAAGAAAGTCTTTCCGCCACACACCCTCCCCTTTATCATTTGACCCAGCAATTAAATAGGATCCAAAGGATTGAGAAGCAGAGGGTGTTATTTCTTTAGTTTGGGTATCACATCAGTGTTGCCGTGCAGTTGTTAATCATCACTCTTGTCTTTTCTGTTGATTTTATAAAAAAGTAACATAGTCAATAAATAATGAGTCAGAATAACTGATGACCTTTGTGATACAGTAATATGGTAGCTACGGTAATTTAGAATTAAACATATATAGTTACTAGGAATTTAAACACCCATCTGAAAAGATGAAAACTCTATTACTAAGCTAGTTTTTCTTTTGAAATCTCGCACCTAGTAACACCACTTACTGTATAGCGAATAAGTAAAGATAAACATAGATTTGCCAGTTCTTATGTAGGAACATAAAAATAGGAATATATTTAGCTCATTCTAATATAAAATAGAACATTTCAAAAATCTTGAAGCTCCTTAGAATCTCCTTTCCTTTCCCATAAGACACTTATAGAAAGGTAAACTGATTTTTGAATATGTCTTCTCTGAAAAGCATTTCATCTCCTAATGGTGAATTAAAATTGTTCTTAAAATGAATAATGGCACTTTTTGAGCCCTATTATGTATCCTTAAAAATTCAGCTTTACCTTTATCCAAGTTTAGCACTCCAAAGAAGTTTCTTCTCCCTTAAATAATCTTCATAACCATATTGCATCACTAAAATATTTAAACAGTTACAGGAAAATTCATTTTCTGAGGATTGATGGATGGGATTTCTTGTAGGGACCCCTTCAAGGTTACCAAGACAAAGAAGCTGAATAACCCTTTAAAAAAAATTTTTTTAAGGATTTTTTAAATTTATTTATTAGAGAGAGAGAGCATAAGCAGGGGAAGCAGCAGGCAGAGCAAGAAACAGGCTCCCCAATGAGGAGGGAGCCCGATGCAGGACTCGATCCCAGGACCCTGGGATCATGACCCATGCCAAAGGCAGACACTTAACCAACTGAGCCACCCAGACGCCCCTCCTTTTTAAATTTTAAATCTCCAGTCTTTCTGTTACCCCAATGTAATTTCATGTGGTATTAAGATATATTAATCTCAAAGTAACTTAACCTAGGCTGTGCAGATGTGTTTACTTTTGGAAATAAGAGTTATTAATTGACTGCATATAACTCTTGAAAATTTAAGGGAAAAGAAACTATTTTAATGGCACTAAAAGGCTGGTTTGGCTTTTTAAAATTAAAAAAATATATAATTTTCTACAACTTGGTTTCTCAAACTTTAAGATAGATAAATGTGAAAATTTTCTTCAGGAGGCTGTGGTTAACAATTTAGATTACATTTCCTTCCCCCTCCCTACCACAATGATCCCTGGTATAGTCGAAGTTGGTAACGACATTTTCATATAGGCCTTAGGCCTAGTTTATTAATCTAGACATTCTGTTTTAGTTATTTCATTTCTGTGTAATTTGGGAAAAGATATAATTCAGAATGAAGTATTGTGATATATTAAGGTAAAATATATTTTTATAAAGTGTAAAATGTGTTTTTGTGAATGAATATCTGCTTTCCTAGAGTGTTTTCACAAAAGTATACCTAACATACTTCTAAATTTTTCTGAGTTAATGAAGTTAACATTTATTAGTATGTAACTAAAGCTAATTGTTTTTAACCTAAGGGGATTCTACATTGATAGTAATCCAGTGAAGCATGTTTCAGAGCAAGAGCTCGGCCACAGAACCCCAGTTCACATTGTGGCCTGCTGTGGGGAAGTGTTTAGCGCCATGAAGCCTCAGTTTCCTCGTTTTTAAAGTGGGAGCGATAATAGGGCTGAGATTGTGTCATAGCGTGTGGCGTGTATTTTTAGGGACATCGCTACGCTGCTCCCCCTCTCCAATAGGCCTGATAGATTGTCATGTTTTCATAAAAGAGCAGCATAGTACCCAGAGTTGGGGAATCTGACTCAGACTGAATGTGGCTATTTTTATCCTTTTCCTGTTAGATTTTGGCATTTGCATTTTTTGTTTTATATAGTATTTATTTTAGGTTGTGCATTTGATACAGTCCTGACAGTACAACCAGTATTTCTGTTTTATAGGGATGACATTTTAACTGTTTAAAATTTTTAAAATTAAAAAAATTTTTTTAAATTTTAGAGCAACAAAAGATTGAAACAGCAAAAGAAAATGATGTTACAAAGTTGTTACATGTTACAGTTTCAAAATGTAAAATGTCTCAGCATTTACTACTTTGTTATCTCACATTCCAGACCATGTGCCCTGTGTGTTTGGATCGTCTGAAGAATATGATTTTCCTCTGTGGCCATGGAACGTGCCAGCTCTGTGGAGACCGAATGAGTGAATGTCCTATTTGTCGCAAGGCTATTGAACGAAGGATTCTTTTGTATTAATTAAGAAACTCTGTTTTCTTAGCTGAAGTATTTGGTCATGAGCTCTTAGTAATCTGTTAAGCTAGGTGGAGGTTCTAATGAATTAATTTTTAATATCATAGTTTCTTTCCTAGAGTGTGATTAGACTGTAAATGTGCCAGAACAAAAAACCTCTACAAGACGGTGTTTGAAGTTATGTTTTTTGTTTTTGTTTCTTTTAATTTGAAACATAAATCCATGTAATTCATAGGTAATTTACTTGTCACTTCTAAGGGGAAAATCCCTTAAGGATCTGTTATTTTTGTTTTTATTGCATCTTTTCTTATAGTTTATAAATTGTTAGACCTCGAGAAATGTAGTTCCTTATGATCAGCTATCCTTCAGTTTATCATGATTTTACACATTGGGTTGACACAGGTACTCAGACCAGTCATGCATCAAATGAACGGGACAAGTCAAACCATTAGGTCACATGTGTTAAATGACAAAATTATAATACGTTTTACATAGTTAATACTGAAGAGAGGATTATCTTTTTAAGATAAAAAGTTTTGCAAATGATTGATTCTGAATTCTTAAATGGAAGCATGGAATGAGAGAGTAGTGACTTTGCATTTAGCTTAATTTCTAGATTTAAAAGGAAGATTGTTTAACTTGAATCAAATTTCCAGTTTCATGATGATTGACATGAAAAAGAAAAACAAGCAATCATAGTGGGGAACAGAAGTGGGGGAAGTGGCCAATAAATGAGTACCTATTAACTGACCGTTAACAGTTGCCTTTCATATATATTAATCTATACACTGTTCTTTTTACCAGCCTTTAAAAAAAAAAAAAGTCTGTGAAAAGTGTACCTCAGTTTTCTCTGTGGTTACTTATCCAGGCTTGATCTGACCAGTGAAATAATGTTGCCCTTTTTGGGCTTCTGAGGTTCCATGTAGCTTTTCTCATGTACTGAATAGTACCCCAGTGATCTGAGAAGGATAACGCATTGTCCCAAGGCAGCAATCTTTTTCTTGTCCGTATCTGTTTAATTCTGATAGTGATACTGGTTCTATCTTCACCATAACACCTACTTCCATTTTCTTTCAGTTGCTAAGGTTTGTTGTAAAGAAAACACTCTCTTTATACCTACAGGTGAAGATATTATTTAAATTGCCAACAGTATCCAAGACATAGTAAGTAACCTAATAATAAATACTTACTTTAGAAAGAGTGACCAGGACATTTACAGAAATATGTCTAATTACCTGTAGTTTTTTGTTTTTTTGTTTTTTTCACTCTGATTCTAGAGCATCTGATCATTTTCCCTCCTTTGAATGAGTAGTCTTACTCTGTCTAGGATGAATCTACATATAAATAAGTGTTTTGGGGTCATTGCTGCTAGATTATAAAAATATCAGCTGTTTACAGTGGTATCTACTATATACTGTGTATAAGCTTATTCCTAAGGCTGTAGTTATCTGGTAGTTTTTTTCCTTTCTTTAATTCTGGTTCTTCTTTCTTTTTGTTTGTTTTTTGGGGGGGTTTTTTTTGAGGGTTTTTTTTGTTGTTATGACAACTAAATTTAAGAATATTCCTGGCAATTTAACGGCTGCTGCCTTTGCAAGTCCTGGTGAAAACAGTAGTGAGCTTTGCTGGCTGATTTTGTAGTGTTGGTAATTCTATATCTGTGTTTAGCTAAATAACTTAGGATTTAGAACAGTAAAATTTTTATAAATTTTAAATTTGAAAATTTATATAGATTCAGTTATCTAATAAAAGGGCCACTGAGGCTATTTTTTAAGCCATATTTTAAAGTTATAGGGAGAACATCTGACATGATGTTCACTTAAATAGATTATTTTCTTTCAGATTTGAAAATAGTGAAAGTCGGGATTTTTTTTCTTCCATGCCATAGGCTGCCCATCTCTTTTCCACTAGATCAGCTGGAGAGGAGGAAACACCTGGCTGACTTGTGCATGGTTTGGCCACCCAGTAAATTCTGTAGTCTAGAGCTCTGCTTTACTTAAATCCTTTTTGTCTTTGGAGCTTGCAGTGCTTAAACTTACATCCCTAAAAGGCAATTTCATTTTCCAGACTAGTTTATTTCTTCTACATTAAAAATACAATAAACACAAACTATTACAAAAAGTCATAAGGTCACTATGATTATAATGCTGTATACTTGTGGATTTTTCTTTGTACCACTTTGAAATCTGTTTAATGAATAGAAGGTGTTTCTCTGTTCATGTTTTCAAGCATCTGAAAAATTATTTTAAATTTATTTTGTGTTTGTGAGCAAGAGTAAGATTAAGAACCGAGTTGTTTAAGTGACTTCCTTCTAATTCTGTGAAATTGCTACCTCTTAATGTCTCTCAGCAGCACTTTCCCAGTTAGATATGGTTCCTTCTCATCAGCTCATCATCATGTGCCTCAGAAGAGTTTTTACTTTTCCTAGAATCATTAAAAAAACATAACAGACATTCATTCAAAAATTTATTGGGCCTCAGGGGCTAGATACACAACATTGAAAAAAATGGTCAGCATCTTAGCACACACAGAATCTATCATGCAGCAGTTATACATTTGAAGAAATCGGTAGTCAAGAAGGGATCCAAAGGTACTAATAACATTTCTTCCTAATGTTTCAGAAGAGTTGTCATTTGGATTCCCTCTCTGTACCCCCTCACTCCTACCACATTTTCTCCTCTAAGACTAAGCTTTGTTGCCTGAAACACACAGAACTTACCAGATGGTGCTATTCTACTCGTTTTGGTTCACATAATTTAACATTCTTACTGCTTATACTATATATGTATTTAATTTTGTTGGGAGGCAGAAGGCTTTTCAAGAGATCATTTTGTGTTAGTGTAGGAATAGTATATTAGACAAATGTTTAGTTTAGCTGGCCAAATCATAATTAGACAAGATGTTTGTAATTTTAAACATTGCAAATTGACCAGCTAGTTACTGAGACATAAAATTAATTGATGATGTTGAAAATAGCATTCTTAAATTTGTATCTTTGATGGCTTTAGCCTGTAAGAGCATTTTAGCATACTGAAATGCATGCTGCTTAAGATTTGTCCAATTCAAATTTCAAAGCTTGCTGGGTCATGTTCTTGTTTATTAGGAATTTTGGGCCCTTTTTGACTAGGAGTTAGTTACGCTTATGAACCAAGAGACTTAGTGATGTGGTAGGATAGGGAAACAGTAAGGAATTGCAACAAGAAAGAAAGAAAAGTCAGTGTTTGAATTTAGAGAAAAAAGGGGTTTAAGAAAATCATGTAGATTTCATCAAAGCTGTAAGCAGAGTATACTTGATTGAATGATAAAAAAAGACCCTTCAACCAGTTTTTAGTGTTGTTTAATTGACAATTGCTTTGTAAACTATATGGTTTAATACATCTGGCTTTAAAAAAAGTCCAAAGGAAAAGCACCTATCCTGTCAGAGTCTCTAAAATGATACAGTAATAATTTGTGTAAAAATTGAATTTTTGGAATAGAATTTTTTTTGCATTTTTTTATTGTAAAAACACTTAACATGAAATTTACCATCTTTAAGTGTACAGGTCGGTAGTGTTAAGTATATTCATGTTATTAAATGGCTATCCAGAACTTTCTCGCCTTGCAGAACTGAAACTCTATTATACACATTGAACAACTCCCTTTCTCCCCCCAGTGGAACAGAATTTTGATTAAATATAAATCAAGAAACAACCTGAATTTTCTTAATAGTTTGTGTCTGCAAGATTTAAAGTCATGGCCAACATTAAGTTCCTAAGATTTGGGGGATGACAGAATTTCTTCCCTTCATCCCAACTGTTATAAATCATAATTGGGTTGGGGTTAATTGTCTGTTAATTGGAAGGATTTGTTACTTCATTTGGAGCCCGGCGGCGGGGGGGATTTCCAACATTAGAATTAGGTTAGCTTTGAATCTGTAGTGAATGGGGAAGGTAATAGATTTTCACAGATTATGTGTGCCTTGTCAAAAATGTCAGTTGTCTTTAAGTCTTCTTGTAACGGTCTCAAAATATTTTTTTTCTCTCAAAAACGCAACCTAATTTTATTTTCTTGAATATTATGATAGGAATGCTTACTGATATTACTTGATAATCATATGATAGCCTTGGAACTTTTATATATATATATATATATATATATATATATATATAAGTTCCAAACTTATATATATATGTTTTATATATATATGAAACTATAGCAGTATTAATAATCACCGTTGTACTTCTTTAAAACATTAAATTTGAGGAAAAACTATTTAATGCTGTCTCATGTGTACATTGCTTTGCTGTAGTGAGGGGGAAAATTCTTTAGATTGAGACTCAGTTTACTGATAAATGGTTACTAGAGGATGAAACTAAAGTATGAAAATATGAACGAGTTAGTGGAGCTGATGAATTAAAATTGTAGGTTGCTACATTGGCATTTTCTACCTCCTTTTCTGTCAGAGTATTACTTTTCCAGCTTTTATTCTTTTTTGTGACTAAGGAAGAGGTGGGAACCCGAGGTTCAAATTGAAATTTTTGTGTTGTTGAGGATTTAAGCAGCAGGTACAGGAAGGGTGACTTGCCACATCAATTTGGTGCGTAAATCCATAACGACAGGTGGTGACTGACATGTACAAAATGTGTAAGAAAGATAATATTGCTGAATGTTTTACTTTTCCTGTACAGTCTACATGACTTTGTTTCATAAATGTGACTTCTTTCCTCCCAAATGCAAAATGGTCCTATAATTTTCTATAAAATAAACAAATATGCCGTTTTGTCTAAAATCTGTAATTTCAGGAAGCTATTGAAAGTTCTGACTCAGGGCTTTGTAACAGTTTAAGCAATTGTTAATTATATTTTGGAAAGTCCATCTACATAATTTTTCAGTGCCTTGAAAGAATTATTAACTTGGCAACACTACTAAAACTTTATAGAAGGCTGTGTTTAGTGTGGGTGTATCATCACACACACGTTTATAAGGCGTATTGCTCAGCTTGTGTAATAGCAATACTGCATGTGTGCTGGGTTTGGGTAATTCTTTAAAGGAAGTTTTCTAGATTTGCACTTGATATTTGTTTTTCAAATCAAAAAACTGATTATTTATGGCCATGACACTGTTACCAGAAAAGTAATTCTATAAGTCATTATGCAAAGTCATGTATAAGTAGCATCTGGGAAGAAGAGCTAGGGTTCATACAGTTTGCTATTTTAATATGAAAGGAGGATCTGTTTGGTAAACACAGATTGTCTTCCCCTCATGAAAAAAAGACTTTTTGTTCAAGTGATTCAGTTTAAAAACATTTTTTTAAAGGAAATCATGGATTGCATGTTCTTAATGCTAGTCTTACTTAGCCTGAATCCACAAAATTGTTTTTCTGTTAATTTCAGTATTCTTGTCATTCTAAATACAGTATATTCAGTGTGATAGGAAACAGTTTAATTGACGCATAGCAGTGTTTTGCTTTGTATTTTTTCCAGTGTTTTTTAGCTCCCACTTGATTAAAAGTCTTGCTCGTGAATATAGTTTGTATGGCAAATGATTCTTGCTTATTAGCTTTTGTTAAAAAAACACTTAGCAAGAGCTAAGCTTTTAAAAATAAATGCAAACATTTACCATTAATAAAACTTACAATGTAATATTATATAATGCTTTTCTCTGATCTTTTGAAAGTATTCTTTATATGAATTTTTATTTTTAAGATATTTGAAAACATATCTCAATATATCAAATCCATTATTGGAAAGGAAATTATCATGTCTTTGAGAAACAAGTTACATACATCTCCAACTCAGTATAGGACATGGGTGCCCACATCTAGAAGATTGTCATTACAATTGTTTACATTTAAGGTACCTCTATCTAAAGGGCCAAAGAAGCTTTTCATATTTTAACACCTCACACTCTTTCAGGATATTGTGAAAGTAGTCTGAATAGGATAAATTTGATAGAAAATCAGTCAACCAGTCAGGAGGACACAACTTTTTCTATAAAATGTTTATTCCTCTCCATAATTCAGATGTAGATTTCATTTTCAAAAGATAGACATTTTAAAGCAATGATTTATTTGGCTTTTTTAGTGTTTTGTGACTAAATCAGTAATTGAATGGTTTGGAGTTATTTTATTTCTCAAGTTAATAGAAGCAGTTATTTGTCATTATTGAGAGGTTGTCTGGTTCTAGTTCAAAAGATTCAGTATGTGTATCTGGAATGTTTAAGAGGAAAACCATCTGAAACAAAATCTTTTAATTGTTTCTTTGAAAAAAACGTGTATTCCAACTTTAAAATTGTGATTTTTGGATAACCTCTAACTAACTGTATTTCTGTTGCTGTAAAATTAGTTATTTCATGGCAATATTTTTTATTAAATTGAAACTGTATAGGTTTTTAAAATAAAGACATTTTAGAAAATCTGATTTATATTTTTTATCATTGACAGTTATTCATCCTTCACAGAAGTTAAAATTATGTGTTAGTCTTAGAGTGTAGCATTTCCCAAACTTACTGACAGGGAAAACTTTTAAATGGTGCATTACAGAGTAGTGATAGTTTATAAGATAGAATGAAGGCATGGATTAAAGTAGAACACCAAAAATTATTTCAGGTAATTGCTGAAGAATGATCATTTGGCAAAGTTTTTTTTTTTCCTTTAAAAACAAAACTAGTTGATAAACTCATTTTGTTAAACAAACAGAAAAAAACCTTAAAAGCATAATATGAAAAGGGTAAGACAAGATCTGGAATGGAGCCCATTGATCACTGAGTTGATGACATATCAGTGAGACTGTTAGGTAATGCTGCCTTTGCACTGATGCTCTAATCAAATGTAATGTGTTCATGCTTTAGGTTCCTCTTCATATCAGGTCCCTTGCATTCTCAAATATGGCAGCCTTCTAAAAGGCTGATTTTCAAGTCAAATATTCTTTACTTTTCATATAGTTAAGAGTATTACCCTCCCTTCCTGTCTCTCTTCTTCCTTTCTATAGAGCACCAGTTAATATCTTGAGTGGAAAATTGACATACAGATTGGAAAAAGCTTTTACAGGTGATACTAACCCTTATTTAATAGGGAAATAGGGAAGCAACCAAATCAAAGAGCCCTGACCACGGCCAAACCATTCTGAAGGAAGACTGAGGTTCAAAATACTACGAGCATATGTATGTATAGCACAAGAGTATTGTAGTGGTTTCCTCTTGCCGCTATAAACATTACCATGAATATAGTGGCTTAAAACAACGGGAACTTACAGTCTTACGGTTCTGAAGGCCAGAAATCTGGCAGAAAGCTAGTCAGAAAATCTCAAAGTTCTTGGAGATTAAACAGCACACTTCCAAATAACATGGGTCAAAATCTTGAGAAATAAAAATGTTTTGAAAATACAACTTGACAAAATTTGTGGGATGCCGTGAAAGCTCTTAGAAGGCAATTTATAACATTGAATAGATACATTAGGAAAAGAGATATAAAATGGTTAATTTAAGCTTTCACCTTAGGAAACTAGAAAAAGAAGAGTAAATTAAATCCAAAGTAACCAGAAGAAAAATAAAACAGCAAAAATCAGTGAAATTGAAAACAGGAAATCAACAGAGAAAAATCAAGGAAACAAAAAACTGATTCTTTGAAAAGATCAATCAAATTGATAACCTCTAATCAGGTTATCTAAAAAAAGAGGACTCAAATTACTAAAATTAGGAATGAGAGATGTGCCATCACTACAGATCCCATGGACATTAAAAGGACAGTAAACAACTCTATGCCCACAAACTTGACAACTTAGATGAAATTGACCAATTCCTTAAAAGACAAAATATACCAACACACACAGGGAGAAAAAATCTGAATACACCTGTATCTATATAAAAGAAATTGAATCATTAATTAATAGCCTTTCAAAACCAAAAGCAGCAGGCCCAGATGGATTCACTGGTGAATTTTACCAAACATTTAAGAGAGAAATTACACCAACTCTCTATATTATCTTCCAGGAAATAAAAGCCAACATTACCTTAATTGATTACCAAACCAGACAAAGACATTACAAGAAAGAAAAACTATAAGCCGATATCTCTCATGAACACAGATGTAAAAATTTGCAACAAAATGTTAGCAAATTGAATCCAATAACATATAAAAGTAATTATGCGCACTACCAAGTGGGATTTATTCCAGGTGTACTAGTTTGGTTCAACATTCAAAAATTAATGTAGTCCATAACATTGTTATGCTAAAGAAAAAAAATCATGACCATATCAGTAGAATGAGAAGAGGCATTGGACAAAATCCCCATTTATGAGATGAAAACTTATTCATGATGAAACCACTCCTAGTCAGCATTGTACTAAAGTCCTGGCTAATGCAATAAGACAAGAAAAGGAACTAAAAAGTATACAGATTGGAAAGGAAAAAACAAAACTCTATTTGCAGATGATATGATTGTTTATGTAGAAATTCCCAAAGAATTGACAAGAAAACTGATGGAACTGGTAAGTGAGTGTCGATATCCATAAAATAACTGCTGGAATTTTGATTGAGACTTCATTGAATCTATAGATCAGTTGGGAAGAACTGATATCTTAACAATATTGAGTCTTTATCAACATGAATTATCTCTCCATTTATTTAGATTTTTTATTTCTTGCATGAAAGTTTTGTAGTTTTCCTCATATAGTTCTTGTACATATTTTTTTTTTATATTTAAAGCCAAAGATTTCAGAGGTTTTGGTGCTAATGTAAATGATACTGTTTTTAATTTCAAGTTCCAATTTGTCATAGTTGGTATATAAGAAAGCAGTTAATGTTTGTATATTAACCTTATATCTTGCAACCTTGCTATAAACTGATCCTGAAACTTACATGGAAAGGCAAAAGACCCAGAATAGCCAACACTATACTGAGGAAGAATGAAGTCATAGGACAAACACTCTTGACTCAAAGATTATAAAAGCTAAAGTAATCAAGGTAGTGTGATATTGGCAAAAGCATTGTTTCTTGGCCTTTTCAATGGGAAGGGCTAGGAACTTTTTTTTTTTTTTAAGATTCTATTTATTCAGGGAGAGTGAGTAGGGCGAGGTGTAGAGGGAGAGAGAGAATCTCAAGCAGACTCCATCCTGAGTGTGGAGCCCGATGTGGGGCTCTATCTCACCACCCTGAGGTCATGACCTGAGCTGAAATCAAGTGTCAGACACTCAACCAACTGAGCCACCCAGGCACTCCAGGAGCATTTTTAAGACAAAATACGCCATGAGTTCAAGCTGAAACTTCCAATTCAAGTTCAGGACTATTGGCTATTTAGCCTCATTGACCTTATATCTACATCTCTTTTCAACCATTAAAAAAATGTGTTTTCTTTATTGTACAAAAACAATGTTATCGCCAACAATATGGCTTCTGAAAATACTTAAAAAATTTTTTTGCAGTTATTATCATTAGGGTATATCTGACTGGGGATATTTAATCAAATCACTGTGTCTTTAAGTCTCCTGGAATAGCTCTTTATGTGTAGTTACGCTGCCAACTGGGTATACAGGTTTACTTTTACTTTGGGATATTAGAATTGCTTCACTCATTTATTGAATTTCATTTTAAATTATGTAATATATGTACATTGTTCCAAAGTGAGTTCTACAAAACAATATATATTCAAAGAAGTCTGCCTTCCAACCCTGTTGCTTCAATCCTTCATTCCCCATATAAATAATATGGCTTATTCTCCATTGTTTTTATCTTAAGTAGGAAATACACACATGAATACTTTGATATGCCATTTTTTTCAAAACACAAATATGCCTCCTATGTATGAATGAAGTATGTATGTATGAACTCTCCACCTAACCTCTCACATTTTAGTAATAATGACTTTTAATACTTGATAGAACTTTTTTTTTGCTATTGCTCTGTAGAGAGACACAAAGAAAGGAAAAGGAGGGGAGGTTATCATTTCCAGAACTTAGGCACCTTGGGACAGTGGCCAGTAAAGTCATGATTCTGGGCTGCCCTGCTTGATGAGTTGCAAGGTCAAGGTTGCCTGGAAAGGTGTGAGAATCATTCCAGGGGTCCGGCCAAGTTATTCCGAGCCAGGCTGGTTGGTTCCCTCTAACCCAGTCTCTCCAGCTTAATTGTGCCTGTTATCCTTCAGCCCCCATCTTCCTTCCTCTGGGAAGAAAGGGAAAGAAGAGTGAAGAGGTATTGCCCAACGCCGGGTACCTTCTGTGGGGCAAAAGCAAGTCAGCTTATGTGCTCATTCAAAGCCCCTTCTCTCCATCTTACTACTTCCATGATTGGGAGAACCCGTCCTCCGAAGAATGCTGAGGGCTTCTTACTCTAAAACATTACGAACCTCAAAGTGCAGGTTGGGAAAATAAGGATTGTTTCCTTCCAGTTATAGCAAAGATCATTTACTTCTGAGTGGGATCTTAGGCATTTCCTATGGGAAGATAAATGAAGACAAACACCAGAGCCCAGGACTGTCCTGCTGGCTCCACTGGGGAGGGGAGGTGGTGTTCTCTGTGCTCCTCCAACCCCCTCCCTCCTGTGGAATTTTGCTTGCACAAGGGAAACAAAGCATCCTGGACAGAAAGTGTTTTTTATCTGTGTGTATTGTCAGAGACCGTGTCAAACCTGACTTCAACTAAGAATTGTTCATTGAAGAGAAAATTCTATTTTCTCTTTTTAAAAATACCTTCTATGCAGGAGTGTAAAGGAACTGTCTATAAGCATCAGGATGATGAGTAAACGTGACATCATTATGTTTAATGATAGCAGCATAAACATCATTTACTGTGTGCCCTGCACAGGCACTTGATCCGCATCATCTGATTCAATCCCTAGCACTAATGAGTTTCATTTTGCCTATGAGGATGGGGAGCTCAGAGAGATTTAAAAAATTGCTCACCGTCTCTCATTTAGGGAGTGGCTGTGTTAGGATTCAAAACTGGTTTTCTTTTTATCTATCCTTCCTACCTTCCTTCCTTTTTTTAAACAACCAAAGGTCATATTTCTGGCAGCGACACCTCCTGCCTTTGATGAAAGCTCTGAAGGGTGCCAGAAAGAAAACTGATGTGAGAAGTAACTGGAAATGAGAATTTCGAGTTGAATGGGACAAACCTGGGCAGTTAGTAACATACTTCACCTTTCTGCTCCTTGAATTGTTACCTGAAAGAACTGCAGGAAAACAAGTTCCCCAAACTGGGAACTCCACTGAGTGCACCAACCTCTCTCTCCCACAAGAGGTCAGTAAAATCCTCTTAGTGAAATGAAGACCCGGTCCTGCCGCCGGCCACTCCCTGGCTTACCAGTGGGGCAGTAAGGAGGCGTCCATTTTTGAAGGGACCTCTGACATTCGCATAGGCTATTCTCTGTCTTGCTGAGTTCACCTGACACCTGAACTCTATCCTCACGGTACCATGTGGTGTGAAACAAATGCAGTGAGCACAAAGGCTCAATTCATTCTCTACTTTTAGTTTAAAGTGATGTTTTTGTTAAAAATTGCTGAAATATTGGGGCGCCCAGGTGGCTCAGTCAGTGAAGTGTCTGCCTTCTACTCAGGTCATGATCCCGCAATCCCATGATCAAGCCCCCAGTCGGGCTCCCCGCTCAGGGAGGAGCCTGCTTCTCCCTCTTCCTCTGCTACTACCCCCCGCTTGTGCTCTCTCTCTCTCAAATAAATAAAACCTTTTTTAATTGCTAAAATATTATTACATACTAATTATAAAATATGATTACAAATTTTTTCTTAAAATTCTATATCTTGTAATTCTAGTATCTGAATAAGTATTTAGAACAAGAGATGACATGTCTAAAGCAATAATAATATGTTTAACACTTACGGAGTATCTTCTACGGCACTGTGGTTTATGCTTTATGTGGCATTTGAGCCCCGGCGGTCTGGCCTGCGTCTCTGCCTGTAGCCCCTGTGCCATCCTGCCTCTCTGCCAGAGACACACAAATCCGTGTCTTCCATGGTTCTGCAAGAGGAATTTTCAGGTGGATAAGCTAATACAGACATTGAATTACGTGGCTCAAGATCTTGTGGGGTCTTGGAACTTATATAATTTAGGATACCTTCTTTAGAAAAACAATAAGAGTTATACATAAAAAGGTAGATATGAAAGTAAATTTTTATTTAGAATGAGAAAATAAAGCACAGCAAATCATAATTAGAAAAAAAGACTACAACTCCAGATCTAGGGGAAAAAAAGCATATTTTCATGAAGGAACTGGCTGACGTATATAATGTTCTCCCCTCACATCTAGACAGGAGAGAACGTCTGTTTTGACGAGGTGTGAATGAGAACCGATTCTTTGGCTTTCCATTGACGTGTGTGACGATTGGAGGAATTTGTCACAAGTCAGCTTCTGGCTACATTCATTTCAAGCCATTTTCTCCTGCATACCCCACGCATTTCAGGACAGAGCATACTGTGGTACCCTCTTTGTCCTTGCTCCTTTGCATCACAACACCAGGACCAAGAGAGATGGCAATGGGGCGCTTGGGTGGCTCAGTTGGTTGGGCGACTGCCTTCGGCTCAGGTCGTGATCCTGGAGTCCAGGGATCGAGTCCCGCATCGGGCTCCCTGCTCGGCAGGGAGTCTGCTTCTCCCTCTGACCTTCCCCCCTCTCATGTACTCTCTCTCTCTCATTCTCTCTCTCAAATAAATAAATAAAATCTTTAAAAAGAGAGAGAGAGAGAGAGAGATGGCAATGTTCCTAGAAGCCATGTCTATACCAGGATAGCTTTGCAATAACATGGGTTACTGCAAGCCACATCAATGTATCCAACTCAATGCCAAATAAATGTATCTTTAATGTATCTTCATCTGCCTCATCTCAAAAATTCAGTGGCTACCCCATGGCCACCTGACACAGAGAAGTGAAAGAAAAGTGGAAATGGAAACAGAAAGTGGTCTTATCAGGTTGCAGTGAAAATATATCATTTTTGCCCATTTTACAAACAACGTGACTGAATGATCACACTGTTGGGACCCTTCCCAGGCGTTGGACCAGGCCTGTGTAGTGAGAGCCCCGCAGCTTAAGCTTCTTTGGTTTTAGGGTATATCCCTCTATACACATCCTTAGAAAACTAAGCCACGCCCCAGCCTTACCGACCTCTCAAAGCACACAACGATTGTAGCCCACTGCCGGCAAGACCACGTTTGCTTAGTGACAGGACCTCTCCAGTGGTAGGCAGACAAGTCACAGGATTTCTCTGCACTTCCTAATATTGCAGTCTCTGCTTTGGACCAAGTGTATTTGCGGGGGGCCGGGAGCATGGGTCTTTATATCAGTAAGAAAGATCCGGGGCGTCCATAGCACAACAGAAGTGAGCGTGCAACTGAGGCCTAAGATTAGACAGTCTTCTTGTGTCAATTATCCACTTTTCCCAAGATGTGGTAATGATAAAAGCTTTGTTCATACTTTTCCCTTGGCTTAAAAGCTTCTCTATCCAGCACACATCGCACATTCCGACCTGAGCCACGAAGCCTTCCCAGCAGCCCCGAGGCCCACGGATCTCTCCTCTCTCTGAACTCCTACATGTTTTAACAAACAATTCCTGCAACAAATATTTGTTAAGTAGTACCCATTCTGGGCTGGCCTTCAGTTAAATCTGAGTGGCTTGCTTACAAAGCATTTCATGTGAGTCCATCTCTGTTTAGCTAGATTATAAACAAATTGGTGACAGGGACCAGGGTTTCTTGTTGGCCTATCACAGCTCTGGGCACGTCAGCACTGAATAAATACATATTTGATTGATGCGGTTCTGTCTCCTCTCTGAGGACCAAACCTCTTGGCAGCTTCCTCTGAGCTGGCCTGGAGACTCCCTAACTGGGTGGAGAAGGTAGAGTTATCTTCTGAAGAAATTCAAATGGAGTCCCCCCTCAACTTTGCTAATGGGCTCTTAGATACTCTGCAGCTCAATATTTGAAGCAACTTTTCTTCTCCAGTAAACTGGTTAGATACTTTGACATTTGACAAGATGGTAGTCCAAATCGAGCTACCAAGCCCCCACTCCCACCCCCAATGTCTTACTTTGTGAGGTATCCAGGTTTGAGGGCACTGGGGCCCAGAACCAACTCAGAATCCCATAATTGCGGGAGGTCATGCTACACGCTGGCACTTCTGACCTTCACTTGTCCTGTTTCTGTCTTGGGAGGCAACGTAGAAAAGTAGGAAAAGCAGACTCGAGTCTCCCCCTGACCTGGTTTCAGTGCTGGCACTGCCCTCACAGGCTGTGGGAGCCCTTATCCAAGTCCCTCTCCGCCCCCGGCCTTGCTCTCCTCTGGAAATGGAGAACATTAACAGAATGCATGACATCCGGGGGCCGTGGAATTTATATATGCAAGGATTCTGGGTGATTGTTGGAGTTCTGTTTTCTCTGTGCTGGTTCTCTTCTCTGTCTCCCAAATCCTGTCCCATAAATTGGTGCAGCCACTATGGAAAACAGTGTGGAGATTCCTCTAAAAATTAAAAATAGACCTACTGGGGCGCCTGGGTGTCTCAGTTGGTTAAGTGTCGGCTTTCAGCTCAGGTCATGATCCCGGGGTCCTGAGATCGAACCCTGCATTGCAGGGGGATGGGGGGGGGGGTCTCTGCTCAGCAGGGTGTCTGCTTCTCCCTCTCCGTCTGCTCTTCCCCCACCCCATTTGCACCCACTCTCTCTCTCTCTCTCTCTCAAATAAATAAAATCTTAAAAAAATAAATAAACCTACTATAGGATCCAGCAATTCCCCTTGGGGTATTTATTGGAAGAAAATGAAAATCGAAAAGATACTCACCCCCATGTCCATTGCTGCATTATTTACAATAGCCAAGTTATGGAAGCAACCCAAGTGTCCACTGACAGATAAATGGATAAAGAAGATGTGGTTTATATATATATAAAATGGAATATTACTCAGCCATAAAAGAGAATGAAATCTTGCCATTTGTGACAACATGGATGAAACTAGGGGGTATTATGCTAAGTGAAATAAGAGAAAGATAAATACCATATGATTTCACTAATATGTAGAATCTCAAAAACAAAACGAACAAACAAAACAAAACAGAAATAGGCTCAAAATACAGAGAACAAACATGGTGGTTGCCAGAGGAGATAGGAGTAGGGGGAATGGGCAAAATAAGTGAAGGGGATTAAGAGGTACAAACTTCCAGTTATAAAATAAATACATCAAGGGGATGAAAACTACAGCATAAGGAATATAGTCAGTAACACTGTGATAATTTTGTATTGTGACACATGGCAACTAGAATTATCATAGTGGGTTTTTAAAGAATTTATCCATTTATTTGACATAGAGATAGTGTGAGAGAGAACACAAGCAAGGGGAGCAGCAGAGGGAGAGGGAGAAGCAGACTCCCCACTGAGCAGGGAGCCCGACATGGGACTTGATCCCAGGACCCTGGGACCATGACCTGAGCCGAAGGCAGATGCCTAACTGACTGAGCCACCCAGGTGCCCCTCACGGTGATTTTTTAATGTATATAAATGTTGAATCACTATGTTGTACACCTGAAAGTGATATAATATTGTACATCAACTATACTTCAATTAAAAAAAAAAATCCTGTCCCTGTAGATGTCCTTGTCCAGACAAACCCCTGCATTGTCTAAATTTGCCCCTACCCCAAGCTCCACAGCTACTAAACTTTGTTCTCTCTTATCCTAATGATGGGACTTGTATGGGGACCCAGTAGCAGGTTTGGTACTTTTAGACCCAGTTTAGGAAGGAGCTCTGTTTACTCCTTTTCTATGACTGAAGAGTAGTCTTGTCCAGAGAACTGGAAGTGCCAAGACTTCCAGGAACTTATCTCCCCTCCTGGCACAGGGTGGGCATCCAACTCCAATGGGTAATTTTCAGAAATAAAGGAGCATTATCTGATTTTTAGGAAACTTAAAATGTTTTACTTTACTAATTTAATTTAAAGTCTGAGCTTATGAGGCTTTGCCATTTGCTGCGTCCTTATCTATGTCTTAAGTCAATGAGGATCCCTTTATCTGAGTAATCTCTCAGTGTCTCATCTTCCTCATCTGTAAAATGGGCATATTCATGATACCTGCCTGACAGGGGAGGTTTGAGTAATTGTCTTTCCCATGTCAATACAAGGCAACTCTCCCTTCCCATGGCCAGATCCAAAAGCTCAGTGTCAGTCATCCTTGATTGATTTTTTCCTTTTGTCCTTCCTTAACTCCAACCTTTCAGCAAATCCTGTTGGCTGTACCTTGAAGATTGAATCTGACTGCTTCTTTCTGCGTCTACTGCTAACCTGGGCAAAGCCACGCCCTCCTGTCGGATTCTGACAAGTCTTTACGTGTCTGACGTCTACTGCTGCCCCATTTCAGCCTATTCTTCACATTACCACGGGCATGATCTTTTTAATGTCTCGGTGCTCAGGACCCTCCAAAAGCTTTGCACCTCGCGCAAACCAAAAACCAACAACAGCATCCTTCCATGCTGCAGTCCTAACGCACCCTCCCTCTCATCACTAACCCTACCCCGCCCCCTGGCGGCAGCACATGGGACTCCTGTCTCTTTATTGAAAGTTTCAAACACCTTTTTACCCCAGGGCCTTAGCATTTGCTGTTCCCTCCCTCTAGAATGCCCTTCTCATGAATATTCACAGAGCTCACCCCCCACTTCTTTTAGGCAACTGTTCAAATGTCTCTTTACTAGAGAGGACTTTCTAGATGACTCTGTATCGTATAACAGACCCCCATCCCTACTTACTCTGGTCCCCTCACCCTATCATATTTTCTTGTTTACTATTTTTCTCCCCCAACCAGAACATAAATTCTGAGGGTAGGGCTTTTGACCCTCCCAGTCGCTATTGGATTCTCAGTGTTCATAAACGTGTCTGGCACATCATAGTAGGCATTCATTAAGTATGTGTTGAAAGATTCGGTTAAGTGAAATTGCTTCATAAATTAAAGAGAATATATAAAAGGGAACTGTCACCAATGCGACCAATAACTAAGCAACATCTATTGTTTCCTATAGCCAATCGCCCTATTACGGGTTTAACACTTGTTAGTATCTTGTTTAATCCCACAACAGTGTGAGAGATACCTATGATTATTTTTTAGTCAAAGAAATTATTTTCTTAGTAACTTAGATATTGATGGAGAAGGGAAAATAGTTACCAGTTGGTTAAAATGCTACAGACTCACACACAGGGTGACTCATGCCGGCCTTGCTTCTATGTCCTCAAAGCAACTCCTGTGAGCGATGCTGGGCTCAGTGTGAGGACAAGATACTGGGTAAAGCGAACCATTTTCTCCAAAACATGCTGAACTCTCATTCACTCGCCCTTCTCCCCTCCTAATCTTCTAATCACTTTATTGCTGGGAAAAAGGCCAAGTAAGGAAAATCCTGCTGGCAGCCTGCAAAGAGGCCTTCGAGGTCATTTGCCCCCCACTTCTTTTGACCCGGGAGAAAATTCAGCCCCCTGCAAGGCGATTTCCCGACAGCTCGGTGTCAACTTTTTACTTTTCTTAACCCAACTTCTTGTCCAAAGCTCAGATGAATCGTACGTTCCGTTGATGTATCTCGAACCCTGTAAACTACTTGATGATTTTAAGGGACAAGGAGCCACACTTGCTCTATTTTTGCTGACTTCTTTTGACAAAACTGAGCTCAGTTGGATCCTTTTAAAAATATGTGGGACCCCATTATTCTCTTGAATGATTCATGGGCATCTGTTCTGATGACAGCAACACAATAACATATTTGGCTACACGAAGCACTGGGGTTTCACCATACCGTATGGAGATACCTCTTCCCAAAACCTGCTGCCAGAATATCACAAATCAGAAATCCCAGTCTCGAGTGGAAAATATTCCTGGAAAGATTTGTAAGCAGTAGGCAAGACAGCTTTGCTCAGAAGAGAAGGTCAAAACTTCTTCCTTAGGGTGCCTGGGTGGCTCAGTCGGGTAAGCATTGGACTCTCGATTTTTGGCTCAGGTCATGATCTCAGGGTCATGAGACTGAGCCACACCCCCCGCCCCCGTCGGGTTCCACCCTCAGTGTGGACTCTGCTTAAGATTCTCTCTCTCCCTTTCCTTCTGCCTTTCCCCCACCCCCGCATGCTCTTTTTCTCTCTCTCTCTCAAAAAAAAAATTATTATTATTCATATGTGAATTATACAAGAAAATGAGAAAGGCAAAGACTGAAGGCAATCTTCTAATATTGATTTCTTTTCTCATCTTCATTTTTATTAGCCCAAGAAATATTTATTTCAAAATATGTGCTTGCCATTGTCATCACTGAGTAAATTAAAAACAATTATAAAATGTATCTTATGTTTTTTCCAGAATTCCTTCTGACTGTATAAACAGGAACATATCCTAATTTCCCATAAAATGCCAGTATCAGCATAACATATTAGTACCAAGCAGTGCCACTCCATTATGCCTTTCCTGGGCCTCTCACTAAAATATTATTTTAAAAAGACATTCGGAGTTGCTTCTGGTGCCAAGTAGGTGCTGCCTGGATATTCTGTGATGATGATGAACAGCCTTCTAAATGCATGTACTGAGTTTAAGAAACATAACACCACAGCACGTAAAATCACATGCCAGATCTCACAGAGCTGCCAAATCACATCCGCCTCTATCTCTCTGGATGATCCTTCCCCAAAATATAGGCCTGGCATCTTGCCCTGAACATCAGCCAACTGGACATTAGCAGACCAGGGCAGAGAGGGAAATCCAGATATGTTCCCCTATAAATCTCAGCCAAAGCCAAATCTTGATCATCTGTGGTGTTTGTGGGCAGTGGAGGAAGGTGCTGTGGGGTGTGAGTAAGTAGAATTTGCAGATAAACCTAAATCTTATTTTAGACAGAGAAAACATAATTTCCAAATTCTCTGCTTTTGAATGCACCAATGAAAGGGGTAACAAGTAAAGATGATTATAGTTGGAGTCTCTTGAATCTAGCCAGTTTGCTTTCCGGGTGAGGAGCTGATAAGAGGTAAAATAACCAAGCAGTGTGTCCCCAAGTAGGCTTGCAAAAGCCGGGACGCCTCAGGAGTTCCCAGTCTGGAAAATGAGTCCCCGGATAATTGAGAGTTAACTATAGTACTGATTTCTTTTGTAATTACCCCGGAGTTAGCTTCTACTGTGTAAAGGGCACAAGCCAGCTGCAGAGATTAAATTTTTATCCAGAGGTTCCCATTAATATTTAAGTGCCTCAGGTCAAATACCTTGATCCTTGAGTAATAAACTGTGTATTTAAAAGGCTGGAGCCACACACACACACACACACACACACACACACACACACACACACACACACACAATGTGCCCTGAAGGTGGCCCAGCAGGACACACAGCAAATAGCTCATAGGAGGTACCTTTGGGAAGAGAGATGGGCCTGGTGGGGAATAGGGGTGGGAGCGGGGGTAGGAGAGGGTGAAACGGGGTGCTTTAAAAAGCTTTTCTGCTTAAATTTTAAAATGAGACTATATTCATGTAAGAAACATAAAATATCATTATGAAAATGAGGTCTCTTGAGTCGAAGCTTCCAGAGGGCAGGGATGTCTTCTGTAGCCCCATGTTCCGGGCACATCCATATATTCGTGCTGACCTAACTTGAAAGCGCTCCTCACAAGTTTCTTTTTGTAATTGTATTTGCTTAGCTGGTGCAATTCTATTTGCTGAGGAAGAAATAATTCGCAGTCTCATTTGTTATGTGACATTTATGCAATTCTTACATTGTGGTAGTGTTTTAAAATTCCTTCCTGGGGCGCCTGGGTGGCTCAGTCGTTAAGCATCTGCCTTCGGCTCAGGTCATGATCCCGGGGTCCTGGGATTGAGCCCCGCATCGGGCTCCCTGCTTGGCAGGAAGCCTGCTTCTCCCTTTCCCACTCCCCCTGCTTGTGTTCCCTCTCTCACTGTGTCTCTCTCTCTGTGTCAAATAAATAAATAAAATCTTTAAAAAAATAAAATTCCTTCCTGTTTCAGTACTCTTGAAAGAAGGCTATAAGCTTCCCTTCTGGGGCGCCTGGGTGGCTCAGTCGGTTAAGCGTCTGCCTTCGGCTCGGGTCATGGTCCCAGGGTCCTGGGATCGAGGCCCGCATCGGGCTCCCTGCTCCGCGGGAAGCCTGCTTCTCCCTCTCCCGCTCCCCCTGCTTGTGTTCCCTCTCTCGCTGTGTCTCTCTCTCTCAAAAAATAAATAAAATCTTAAAAAAAAAAAAAAGCTTCCCTTCTTTTTGTAGGTAAGGAATTGTGACAAAAACAAAGTATCTTTTCAAGGCCTTATGACAGCAAAGAGTTAGCAAAGAGTAGAAATTGTTTATGATTTCAGTTTTTTTCATGATGTGCATTCATTTTCCAAGCCTTTGCTGATCTGACTAATGACTGCTTGTTGTAATGCCTACTGGATCGGAAAAGTCCTAAATTCCTACCTGTTCTGTAATCTAAAATAAAATCTCCTCACTAGTCAGAACTGGGGAACAGGTGAGTGGAGAAGTGGGTTCTTTCTTTCGTCCAGCGCCCTCCCAGAAAGATTCCACATGATGCCATCTAGGTTCCTCACTAGGCACTGACTCAGGCTACAGATGGGCATAACCATGAGAATGGTGTTTGGGACTGGAGTGAGCGTTCAAGGTTATCTCTTGTGGATGACAGAGTGACAATAAGCAGGAATGACTTCCACTCGGGGAACATTAGAGAGAAACTTGTTGAAGTTTTGGAGGGGCAAACTGATATGTCTTTATTTCTTGACGACGACATTGCTTCTGCTCTCTCCTACCCGGCTCAAAGACGGAATTTATGTTCCAAGAGAGGCCAACAGCTCTTATAAAATTGGAGGAAATTGAGATATGTTTTCTCCTCAACTAAGTGGTCTATATATTCTTTTGGTTTTGAATTAGGATTTGGAATAACATAATAGCAATTTATGCAGAAGGGGTTATGCCAGTCAAAGGAAGAAGATACATTTTCTTCTTCTTCTTTTTTCCTTTTTTTTCCTGTTGTTGTTGTCCCATCGGAGAGGGGAGAGAGTCTCAGAGGAGACGGGCTTTGACAGGTACAGTATAACTTATCAGGCTTTCAAGTAACTAGCTGAGGTTAGCCTTAGTTCAGATATGTCAGAACTGTCAGAAGCCAGCCCTGAAATCTGCAAGACATTACAGACTGAAAAGCCAGCGAGGACGGCTGAAGGTCTCAATGGGAATCCCAACACACCAAAGAGTCCAGAGTGTCTCCATGCTTGGGCCTGACCCTTGATAATACTTGGAGTTTGCTTTTTTTGTTATTGTTGCAGGATTCTAAATTTGCTGGGTTTTGTTCTTTTGGCTCCTGCAGTTGGTCCATTGCACTTTTGGGACAATTCATCATTGTGTGGGGAGAGGTGAGGGGTCCCCTCTGCAGGGTCCACCCCGGGAGGCTTGAGTATTAGAGATTAGCGGAGCCAACACAATCCTCCCTGCTAAGAAAGGACAGAATGAAAGCATGAACGTACAGATAGAGTTTTTCCGATGCCTCCAAGTTGTGAGCCCCACTGTTAGAGATGTCAGCAGAAGCCAACAAATGGTAACAAAACGAACTTTCTGAACCATGGCTTCTCTCTCCGTCCTGCTCACCCCAATGTGAGTGAGAAAATTGAATACTGCCCCAAAGAGGTAGAATAACGGGATTTAGAATGGAAACTTTGTGCCAAATTTACCAGTGGCCTTCAGTTATCCACTTAAGCTCTGACCCTTAGTCTTCTTATAGGTAAAATGGTGATGCTGGTAATAATTAATTCATAAGGTTACTTAAGGGAGGATCATGTAGAGACGTTGTCTATGATGTGAAATTCCAGAGTTAGTTATTAATAGAGGCATCAGGATGATCTATGAATTAGCACAGACTTTGCACAATAAATGAAGGACTGTCCTGCCAGAGGATTACCCCGAATACTTTAATCAAAGCGAGATGATAGGGGGAAAAAATACAGACTGCAGCAGAAGGTGGTAGAAGAAATGCAAATCCTTAATTGAAAGAGTGTCTCCCAGGGGGCCGATGCTGGCCCCTCCCCTCTGCCCTTTGCCTTCAATAGGGTCTTACACATTGTAGGAGCCGGAAAAGTTGTTGTCTAACAAATCAAGAAAGGCCTACCTGTTTAATGCAGCCCTGGGTGGAGGGGAGAGGGGGCGGGGAGGGGGGTTTGGGTTTTTCTGGAATAAAGCTCCATAAAGAATCTTTATCTTTAAAATCCTATGGTGTGACACGATGGGTTTATTTCCTGTCTGCGTAATCTTGGCTTTCTCACAGTTGTTCCATTTCTAACTAACACCCTAGTTCATATAAGTCCTCTTAGAGAGAGTCTGCATTGTATGAGGCCATGCTTTCATTTTATTTTTATAACTTAAAATCTAATCATCTCTCTCTCTCTTTGTTTCTCTGTCTCTCTCTGATTGTTGCTTCTTTTATTTTTGTTTATCCAAAAGTCAAATTTAAGATTCCAAAGTGCTGCTTCCAGGCTGATCCCTGAGAACTCACTGCTGGTTTTGTAGGGAAGAGAGCAGAGGTCAGGAGATAGGAAGGGCAAAGTGGAAGGAATTTACTCAGATCTACTCTTGTTTTATTCTCCATGGAGTCCCTCTGTAGCTGTGTTATGAATGTAGTCAGTCACACAAAGCCCCATGAAGACAGAATATAAGTTGGCCACTGCTTTATGCCTGTGGAAGCCATACATTTTGCAGTTTAAGATTTTTTGGATGAGTGTTCTCTTTCAGTAATACCTACAGAGGACATGTGGACTACACAGAAAATAAAACCACTTGCTTTACTTTGAAATTTGTTCATTCTTCTATTTGTCCTCAGTTCAAAAATGCACACTCCTCCTGTAGTGCCGAAACTCTCTCCTTCGCATCCCAAAAAGCCCTGCTTCTTCCTATCTTTCACAGTCCCAGCCCAAACTCTTCGTGCACGAGGCCGAGGCCGTCTTGGACCAAACCAGCCCACGGAGCTCTTGGTACGGTACCGGGCACACAGTAAACACTCAAAAGATCTTAACCGATAGTCTGTTACTGACTATGGCAAAGGCTTCACAGCTTAGTCATGGACCATTCACTGACAGGTGAAACACTACTTTTATCAATGTTCAGCATTATTTGCTTTACCCCTAGAGCATCTCACTTAGCTGTTAAGTGGTAGAGTCCCTGCTTTTTCTCAAGAGTTTTTCATATGATTCTAATGTGTAGTCAGAATTATTAAGCACAGGTTTTTAAAAATACTCATGGGGTTCGTTTCATTTCCATTTGTGAATGTCTTCTCTCCTCCATTCACTGGAAAAGTCCCAAGACACAGAGATTTACATTGTTTACGGTTTCTTGTGTTTTCCTTAGTGTCCTCATCTGGTGGCCACTTAGTGAGCTGAATGAATGAGTGTTTTGTGGACTTAGCTACATCTATAGTAAGAAAATACACTATAAATGAAGTGCCTAAGTCAGAAATAGGTGTACTTCCATAGTACTTCCTCCGGGCCAGGCACTTAACATACGTGGACTCATTTAACCTTCAAGACAATCCTACGTGGTACCTTATTATCACCATTTGATGGAGGAGGACACCTGAGGCTCAGAAAAGCCAGGTGCTGTGTGTAAGGGGAAGCCAGGGCTCTAGTCCTGGTCTATGTACCACTATCCTACCAGCTCCTGGAGGGGACCAGCAGATACCTCATTGCCCCCCACATAGTAGGAGATCAGTAATATTTGCTGAAGGAAGGAATAAATAAAAATTACAATTGTCCAGACCTGGACATATTTTCATAGACCAGAGGAAAATCTGATAAAATAATCTAGGCTGAGTTGTGGGGAGGCATGGCTTCTAAGGGATAGGAATAGTGTCCCAGGTGTGTATGTAGGGTGAACAGATGTCCTACTTGCCTGAGCCAGTCCTAGCTGATGTCAGTTGTAATTATTAATATGGTACCTCTTTTCAAATTTCTGGTTTGGATGATAAATTATCTCAGCATCCTAAATCTAGAAATGGTTAAAAAAAGGGGGGCAGGCTTTCTGAATGCAAGGAAGTATATAAGGAAATAGTATAGATTAATTGGTACTCCGTTGAGGTCTACTTCTTTTCCCTGTTGATGCATGAATATTATGATGACTCAGTACAGGAGTGTGCTGACGGCCTCGGCATCTCTGCTCTGTGGAATGGATCCCGGGATCTCCTACAGGTTTGGGGACTACAGGGAATTGCCCCAGGCAGTTGGAGTTTCAGCTCTCCTGCCTCATCTTCCTGAAAAGCACGTCCATGGTCAGCACATTTTACGTGCTACTTTTGGGTTTGGAAAATACATGCAGTGTACTGATGTGTGTAAGATTATCACCCATAAAACCAAAATATTTGCCTCAGTATTTATGTTTGTCACCTTGCTTGCTTTTTCTCTCTCCCTATGCATAAAATCCCTTCTTTATATAAAAAAAATCACAAATAATATTAACCATACTGTTGTTGTGGGGATTAGATTTAAGGCAAAGTAATGGGAAACCACTTTACAAATAGAAAATTCCATGTAAACGTTCAAGAGAAATTGCTGGCCAGGAACACGAGCAGGTACACCTCCAAAGACAGTGTATTAAACCCAGTTTCCCTAGAGATGACCTTCTTCCTATTTACCTCCTGGGTCAAAAGAGCTTGAGTTCCTTTGCAAACGCATCCGAAGAGACAAGTCCCGGAACACAGACAGGCCAGGTGTTTTCCATAGGACAGCGGAATTTACCAGCTGGTACAACTTCCTTCCACTACTGTTCTGCCAAAGCTCTAGTTACTGACCTTCAGGAAGGCATTTTCCCCGGGCTGACTTTGCCCTCAGTGGAGGCAAATGTAATGTGGGGGGTGGGGAGGAAGAGGGGAAATTTTATTGTCATCCATGTGTTGGAGCATATTGTGAAAACTGATATCTTGGTGGTGTAGGAAATGACCTAGTGCATACTTTGTGTCCTGACCTATAAGATAATCCACTGTGGTGATTAAATGTTATCAAAAAATTGGGGGAGAGGGAGCTTAGGGGAATATGGAAAATGCTTCTTAATGGAATCATTTCATTGTGGGCCTGAAAGATTTCTGAAAGACCTTTTTGTCCAACTGTCTCTGCTTTCAGTTGAAGAAAGCGAGACACGGGAAAGTTACAAGCCATACCCAAGGAGTGCCAGGTGGTCAGAGAGGGCTGGGGCTAGAACCAGGGGCCATGGCTCCCGAGATCCAGAGCACTTTCCACGGCTGCCGGGGGTGAGGGTGGGGAGTGGGGTCTTCAGCCTCCCTCCGGGGGGCGAGGGGTGGGGTGAATGTCGTCTGGGTGAGGCTGCTGGGACAAGCCCACCGCGGGGTTCGCAGAACGTAGCTTCTCCCACCGACAGCGCTAGCCGCTGCAGCCTGTGGGGGGCGCTGTGGGCTCTGGACGGAAAAGGCTGGAGGGCGAGGGGGTGGGATTCCAAGCAGCAAGTGAGTGATCCGAGGTGCTAGAGCATAAAAGCAAAGGGCTGTAGGGATGAGACTTAGAGCTTATTAGAAAAGTCCCGTGGCTCCCAGCTCTTTTCAGATGTCTGTACCTTTCACTCATTTATGACGCTGGTGGAAAGAAAACCAGAGCGGGCCATTCCCAAATCCTTTAAAACCGCCCCTCTGGAGTGCTCTGTGTTTGCAGATGTAAATGCTAAAGGTCACTAGGCCTTAAAGCACCCTTTTCTCTCCAGCCTCCTCCTCACTCCCAGGTGCCAAAGCTCGTTTGGGAGAGTCTCCGTCTAAGAAAACCCGGGGGACCGGCCTGCACCCACCTACCCATCATCCTGCTGTCACCCCCCAAATAAACCAGCTGCCTGGAGCTTTGGATTTTTTGCAGCTTCCCTAGGCCTAGCGGGCCTGAACTCAGGGTTTTGGAGAGGCCTCTTTTCCGCGGCTGGTTGCTAAGGCCGGTGCTGACTCCAGGCCTGTTATCAGGAGGATAGTTTAAACAGGCCTTATCGCTGTGTGTTCAATCAAGGTTTATGAGGGCTGATAAAGATGTCACCTAGTTGCTTCGTGTGTTCATTAAAACTCTAGTCCCTGGTGGGATGGAAACGCAAAGGTGTTTGTTTTATTTTTTTTTTTAATAAAATTTTGGGAATAAATCCATGTTCTGTTGTTAAATATGGCGCTGGTGGACAACCTCATCTGTGTAGTCAAATCCATTTGTGCCGCAAAAAGGTGGTGAGGGTGGGCCTCTGGGGCAGTCCCCCGAGAACAATACATTAGGCTTCACAGACACAGCTCTAATATTGTAGGTTATCATAAGTACTTCTTTAATAATTCAATAAACATTACTACCTTTGGTTCGGGCACAGCAATAAGCCATTGTGTGCTTTTAATTTTGAGTCCTTTTATATTACTGGATCATTATAACAAAAAAGGTATTTGCTTTAATGGGTTTTTTTTTTTAATAAGATTTCTAACCAAATATGTTTGACATAGTCCCCCTTTCTATGAGTTTTTTCTCTTCTGTTAGAAAAAGAGAAAAAAAGCAAACTAGTCCATATTACCTTTATTCACCCATAATTGTGCATAAATAATCAGAGCTGCAGGGAGCATAAAACAGGGATAAGAAATAATCCCTGCTCAGAAGAGCTTTTGTAGCGTGTTCGTTACTGCTTTATGCTGAGACCGAATGTTGGCCTGGAGCTTACTCATGGACCATCTCAGTGGTTCATTTCATATATTTTTCTATTTATTAATACTGAGGCAGAATTGAGAGTAGAGGTTAAGAGGTGTTTTTAACTTTTTAGGACCCCCCCACTGCCCTACTGGTCCCCCCAGCTCCCAGTTCAAAAGGTGCCATTTCTTTCTTTTTTTTTTTTTTTTTTTTTTTAAGATTTTAGGTATTTATTCATGAGAGAGAGAGCAGCAGAGGGACTCGGACTCGATCCCAGGACCCCAGGATCATGACCTGAGCCAAAGGCAGACAGACGCCTAACCAACTGAGCCACCCAGGTGCCCTGCTTTTTTATTTTTATTTTAAATTGTGGTGAAATACAGATAGCATAACATTTACCATCTTAACCATTTTTAAGTATACAGCTCAGTAATGTTAAGTATAACACACAACAGTGTGCAACCAATCTCCAGACTTTTTCATTTTGCAAATCTGAAACTCTAGATCCATTAACCAATAGCTCCTGATTTCTCTCTCCCCACTGGCCCCTGGTTAACACCACTGGACTCTGTTTCAATGAGTTTGACTATTTTAGATACCTCATATACATGGAGTCACGCAGTATTTGTCCTTCTGTGACTGCCTTATTTCAGTGAGCATAATGTCTCAATGTGCATCCATGTTGTGGCAGGTGATAGGATTTCCATTCTCTTTAAGGCGGAATAATATTTCATTGTATGAATACACCGTATTTCATTTCTCCAACTGTGTTGCTTCCATGTTTCAGCTATTGTGAATAAGGCTGCTATGAACACACACATACAAAATATCTGTCCTGGGGCGCCTGGGTGGCTCAGTCGTTGGGCGTCTGCCTTCAACTCAGGTCATGATCCCAGGGTCCTGGGTTCGAGCCCCATATTGGGCTCCCTGCTTGGCACGAAGCCTGCTTCTCCCTCTCCCACTCCCGCTGCTTGTGTTCCTGCACTCGCTGTGTCTCTCTCTGTCAAATAAATAAAATCTTTAAAAAACAAAACAAAACAAAAAAAATATCTGTCCTAGTCCCTGTTTGCAATTATTTTGAGTATCCAGAAGTGGGACTGCTAGATCATACTGTAGTTCTTTTTTTACTTTTTTGAGGAACAAACACGGTGTTTTCTATAGCAACTCCACCATTTCACAATTTTGCCAACAGTGCACAGTTGTTCCAATTTCTCCACATCCTTACAACACTTGCTTATTTTCTGTTCTTTTTTGTTTATATAGTTGCCATCCTAATGAATGTGAAAAGAATACCTGCAATTGAGTATTTGTCCACCTTCCTGATTCATATGTTGAAAGCCTAATCCGAGTGTGATGGTATTTGGAGAGGGGGCCTTTGAGAGGTAATTGGGTTATGAGCGTGAAGCCCTTGTGAATGGGACCCGGGTCCTCGTAGGAAGAGTCCAGAAAGCTAGCTTGTTCTTTCCACCCTGTACAGATACACTGGGAAAGCAGCCGTCTGCAGCCTAGACAATGACCCTCACCAAAACCTGACTTGGCTGGCACCCTGATTTTTGGACTTCCAGGCTCTAGAACGGTGTGAAATGAATATTTGTTGTTGATAAACCACCCAGTGTGAAATATTTTGTTACACTAGCTGGAGGTGACTAAGCCCGTACCATACTGTGGTTTTGATTGGCATTTCCTTAATGATTAATGATGTTGAATATCTTCCCATATGCTTGTTGGCCATTTGTATTTCTCACCATTGCCTTTTGACATCTTCATAGCTCTGTACCTTGGGATAATTCTACCTGGCCACTGAAGGAGATTTGTTGGCTAGCAGGCTACATGCAAGCATTTCCTGTATTCTGAGACAGTCTGAGCATCTCTGATGCATGCTGACCACTAAGCATGAATGTCTTAGGTATAAAATTGCTTGTTCACTTAATATTCTTTAATTAAATTTAATGACTTTTAAAAAATTTGTGAACACACCTCTTCTCTCTCACCCAGGGTCCAACTCTATATGGAGAATTTTTTTGCTCATTGCATCCCACAGTGAGGGATTCTTTGGTTCTTGGAAGCACTAGAGGGAAAGGAAGCAAAGTCGAGTTTATATGAGGAGGGATCGGAAGGTAGGGGAGGCGAAATGGGAAGGAGAGGGGGAAGCTGAGAAGTCAAAAAGAGGAGTGGGCATAGACCGCAGGGAGAAGGTGGGAAGCAGCAAGACGTTCTCTTGGTGAGGGTTGGGGAGGGAAGCTCATGATTTTCTTGTGTCAGATGATGGCCAAATGCTACAAGTTTCCTGGATAAGATTTGCTCACTGTCTTAGGTTGTACCTCCCCAGAAACAGACCCTGAAACAAGGATTTGCGTCCAAGTGGTTTATTTGGGAGGCAGTCACAGGAAGCATAAGTCAGAACATGGAGAAGGAGCAAAGGGAAGAGAAGGAAGCCACTCTAGGGTGCGTCTGAACCAGGATCCTGGGGGCAAGGGGCCCTCACCCCCCCCCCAAACTCTGGGAGATGATGAGGAACCAGCCGAAGAGCTCCTCCCTTGAAGGTCAAGGAAGCTGAGGTACTTACCCTCTGACTCCCATCCACTGTTGGCTGACAGCTGCTCCCGGGGGTGTTAGGTCCCCACAGTCTGGCCTCACCTGTGAGCAGGCACGGACTGAGTGCAGGATACAGCAGGAGGCACGTGCTGGAAAGCAGAGTGCAGGGAGTCACGGGTGAGGAACTGACAGCATCCACCACACTTAAAACTTCCACTGAATGCTTCAAAACCACTTTATTATTATTATCGATTCATTTAGTTTTTATTATTTCTATTGATTATTTCTATTGATTATTAACATTTTACTGTATTCATCAGTTTTAAGATAGACCCCCTTCTCCATTTAACACTTCTGAAATTAGGGCGCCTGGGTGGCTTAGTCGTTAAGTGTCTGCGTTCGGCTCAGGTCATGATCCCAGGATCCTGGGATCGAGTCCTGCATCGGGTGCTTTGCTCGGTGGGGAGCCGTTTCTCTCTGCCTGCCACTCCCGCTGCTTGTGCTCTCTCTCTCTCTCTCTGTGTCAAATAAATAAATAAAATCTTAAAAAAAAAAACAAAACACTTCTGAAATTAGAACCCCACTCATAATCCGCAGGACTTTCTTTCTTTTTCTTTCTTCCCTTCTTTCTTTCTCAGAGAGAGACACAGTGAGAGCAGGATCACAAACGGGGAGAGGGAGAGGGAGAAAGAGGCTTCCCATGGAGCAGGGAGCCCGATGCGGGGCTCGATCCCAGGACCCTGGGATCATGACCTGAGCGGAAGGCAGACGCTTAACGACTGAGCCACCCAGGCGCCCCACGCAGGACATCTTTCAATTGCTCTTGGTCAGCTGGGTAGTTGCAACAAGTATTTTCCTTGCTTGTACATGAGTGACTTGGGGTGGTATTCTTGGAGACATGACGGGACAACTGCAATCTCTTGATGTTTCCAATGGTAATTCAGAACCATTTTTATCAGGTTGAGCCATATGAAGTTGCCACTTTTTGGTGACAGATGTCAGCAATTTCATTTGCTGTTCTAAGAAAAGTTATATCATGAACGCTCTTGATGAGGACGGAACTACATGGCATGGGCAGTGATGAGTCTGAATTAGAAAGTAATTGGATTCTGAGTATATATGAAGGAGTTTTAGGTATACCTTAATAATTTATTTCATTTATATTTTCTTTCTTTTTATAGAAGTCAAAGATACCATTTTAAAAATCTTTCCAACTAAGTCTAAAAGCACTGGCAAAAGTATAATATTAAAATTTACACGATAAGAAAGCATTCTGTTATAGTTTAGTTGGTAATTTTTCTTAGTGACATAAAATAATGGGACATCTTACTATTAAAAAGTGTCTCAGGGGCGCCTAGGTGGCTCAGCCGTTAAGCGTCTGCCTTGGGCTCAGGTCATGATCCCTGGATCCTGGGATCGAGCCCCGCGTCGGGCTCCCTGCTCGGCGGGAAGCCTGCTTCTCCCTCTGCCACTCCCCCTGCTTGTGTTCCCTTCTCTCGCTGTGTCTCTCTCTGTCAAATAAATAAATAAAATCTTTAAAAAAATGTGCCTCAGATTTGGTGAACTGTATTTTTTTCCCCATGGATCTCAGATGCCGAATGAGGTTAACCATGATTCTAAGATCATGTCATATTTTCACCAGCAGTTTGTGGCAGGCCTATCTCTTATTATCTGATTTTTCCTTTTATCCACATTCCTCACTTCTATCATCTCTCGCATATATAGATACTTACCCTTTGTTGGCTTTAGACAATGCAAATATCTTCTATTTTATCTTCCTTTTAATTACTACCTTTTGTTGAACAGAAATCCCTAATTTTGATATAATTAAATTTAATTTTTCTGTTGTTGCCTAACAGCTCATGTTTTTGAAGTTTTGTTTAAGGAGGTCTCTGCCTCTGGGTCACAAAGATTTCCTCCCATACTTTCTTCTGTCGACTTCATAGTTTTTCCTTTCATACCTAGGTTTGTCATCCATTTTGAGGCCACATTTTTTCTGGTGTTAGGTGAGGATTGAGTGTTGTTTTTTCTCCTTATGGTGAGCAAGTCTTCCCCAGGCATCTACTGAACACTCAGACCTTCACCATGGATTTGTGGTGCCAACTTTATCAAATGTTAAGTCCCCACGCATGTGTCGGTTTATCTCTGAGGTCTCTAATTCTGTCCTATGGGTCAGTTAGTTCATGCATACATTACACTGCATTTATCATAATGGCATTTCAGTGTATCCGAACACATATTCAATATATGTTAGACTAAGTCCCCTTCTTCAATCTCTTATAAAGCCAGGTAGACATTTTTGTGGTTACTTCTTCCATATAAATTTTTTTTTCTTTTTTTTTTTTTAAGATTTTATTTATTCATTTGAGACACAGAGATAGAGAGAGAGAGAAAGCATGAGCAGGGAGAGAGGCAGAGGGAGACGCAGGCTCCCCGCTGAGCCAGGAGCCCGATGTGGGGCTCGATCCCAGGACCCTGGGATCATGACCCGAGCCGAAGGCAGATGCTTAACCATCTGAGCCACCCAGGCGCCCCCCATATAAATTTTTTGAATAAGCTTACTGAATTCCTAAAAAAGTCCAATTGGAATTACACTGAATCCTTAATTTGGAGAAGAATTCAGGCAATTCACCCAAGAGCAAGGAATAGCTCCCCATTAATTCAGATCATTTTGTACCTCCTTTACTAGAGTTTAAACTTTCCAGAGAGGGTTTATGAAGTTAAGCGTCTGATTCTTGGTTTCAGCTCAGGTCATGATCTCCCGGTTATGAGATCGAGCCCCACATCAGGCTCTGTGCTTAGCACAGAGTCTGCTTCAGATTCTCTCTCCCTCTCCCTCTGCTTCTCCCCCTGCTCGCACTCTCTAAAATAAATAAATATTTTACTTCTACATTCGTAAGTGAGAGAGGCCTATACTTTCTTTTTTCTTTTTTAGATTGTTAAAATTTATTTATTCCAGGTGGGGGGAGGAACAGAGGGAGAGGGACAAGTAGACTCCTCACTGAGCACAGAGCCCAACGTGGGGCTTGATTTCAGGACCCTGAGATCATGACCGCAGCCAAAACCCAGAGTTCGAGGCTTAACCAACTGAGCTACCCAGGCGCCCCTAATTTTTCTTTTCTTAGCATGTCCTTATCTGATATTGGAATCAAGGTTACACTTTCTTCTTGATTTTTTTAATTTGTTCTGTTATACTTTCTCCAATTTTTTGAGTTGCATTCCTATCTTACTTGCTTATAATCTTTCTTGTTTTCTGATAAATGTGTTCAAAAATATAAATTTCTGGGACACCTGGGTGGCTCGGTTGGTTAAGCGTCTGCCTTTGGCTTGGGTCACGATCCCAGGGTCCTGGGATTGAGCCCCACATTGGGCTCCCTGCTCAGTGGGGAGCCTGCTTCTCCCTCTCCCTTTGCCTGCCGCTCCCCCTGCTTGTGCACTCTTTCTCTGTCAAATAAATAAATACAATTTTTTAAAATAAATAAATAAATAGATAAATAAATAAATAAATAAATAAATTTCCCGGGCGCCTGGGTAGCTCAGTTGGTTGGGCGTCTGCCTTTGGCTCAGGTCATGATCTCAGGATCCTGGGAATGAGCTCTGCTCAGCAGGAGTCTGCTTCTCCCACTCCCTCTGCTGCTGCCCCTGCTCATGCTCTATATCTCTCTAAAATAAATAATAAAATCTTGAAATAAATAAATACATTTCCCTCTAGTATTGCTTTAGCTGTGTCATCCAAAATTTGACATATAATGCTTCATTAGTATTTAATTCTAAATATTTATTAATTTTCTTTTGAATGGAGTGTTGTTTAAAAGGTTATTTAGTTGCAAAACATAGTATTAACTTATAATATGCTTTTTGGTTTCAATACATATAGTATTTTTAAGGAAACACATTGTAATTTTATTTTATTATGTTTGGAGACATAGAATTTATTGAAGCCACGTTTATGGTCTAATAAATGGTCTTGTTTTGCAAATGTTCTACATGTACATGAAAAGAATGTGCTTTTCTGTTTGTTGAACGTGGAGTTCTATATATATCAAATAGTTTGTGTTTGTTAACTATACTGTTCTGATCTTCAATACCTCTTTTTTTCTTTTTGCTTCACCTATTAGTTCCTGAGAGTGGTCTATTAAAATTTCCGACTATAATGGTTAATTTATGTATTTCTCCTTATAGTTATGTCAGTTATTGCTTTATTCATTTTGAGATTGTATTGTTAGGTGCCTATATTTTGGATGGTTATATCTTCTTTTCATTTTCCCTTTTTTGAGCATATATTGCTGTTCTTTTTCTGATTCTTTTTGCCCTTAAATTTTATTTTCTAAGTGCTAAGATAGCTACATCAAATTTTTTTTGGTTCATACTTTCTTAGCATGTGTTTATTTTTTATTTTTTAATATTTCTGTCTTTTTGTTTTAAGTAGCTCTCTTGTAGCCAACATATTTTTAAATTTTATTTTTAAAATCCACTTCTAGAGCCTCTGTCTTTTAATTGGTGAGTAAAGTTTTTTAAAGGTTCTAGTATATTTATCTTCATTATTTCTTCACATTCTTATGGTTCTTCATTAAAACAACTTCTCTCCTTCTTGGATTCTTATTAGACATTCACATGTATTCTATCTTTTAAATCTCTTAACTTTTCTTGTAATGTGTCTTTATCCTTTTCTGTTGTCTATTTAGAAACTTCTTCTACCTAATTTTGCTAATTCTTTCTTCTGTTATTTTTTTCCATCTGTTGTGTTCCTTATTTCAATTTTTATGTATTTTATATTTAACTTTTCTACTTTTTTCCTTATGATATTAAATTCTTACTTTATGACTCTAATATAATCCCTATTTCCTAATGTATAGATATATGCACATTTTAAATACTTGGTCTGTTTTTTTTTCAATGCTGCTTTACTTTGTATGTATTGTTTGGCTTGCTGTTTGTCAATGAAAGAAGTTCTCCTCAGGTATCTATTTGTTTGTGCTTGTGAGTTCATGTTCACCTGAGAATAACAGCTGCTCTTTCTGGTAATAATACATTTGGTGTAAAGGATGAAGGCCAGACCCTGGAGCAAATCCCTCTTTTTAAGTATTAGGGAGAGGGGAATAATAAACTCTAGGGCAGAGAACTCCAAGCACCATAAAACCACTGTTGATTGTTCCTTTTTCAGGAATGATCTGCACCAGGCAACTCTGCTTCAGGAATTATTCTTTAAATTCTTAGAAACCAGCAGCACTGGGTAAAGCCAGTTTCCTTAGTTGGTAGTATTCCAACCATGGGGTCAGTCCAGATCTGTTTTTATCAGTACCTCATTCCAGCAGGACATTTGCGCTGCCCCCATATTGCTATTCTAACATGGGACAGTGTGGGCTAATGCTATCAACCTCTTTGGAGATGCATGAAATATAAATTTTTATTTTAATAATTTAATTAAAATAAAATATATAACATTTTATTTATGATATATATGTATATGCATGAAGCTTACACTTGCTTATTTCAACAAATTAAGTAGTTCAGACACCTATAAGTTAATATTCTTCCCCTCATTATTAATCTCTGAAATAATTGATGTAAACATTTTTCCCCAAATACATTCAGTTATAGAAGTTTCTATCTATCAAATAATTATTCTCAACCTGTTTTTTTTTAAAGAAAGTTTAATATTCATGGCTTTCTGTCCAGATATTTATAAATCAATTCACTTTTTTTCCTAGGTAAATAATATTCTGTGACATGGATGATCCATCCCTTATTTATCAATTCTTCTATTGACAGACAAGCTATTTTTTTTTCCAGGTTTTGTAAATATAAACAATACTGCAGCAAATATCCTTGGATCAGTTAGTGGCAATGGATGGAATCCAGAAATGGTCCAACAAATATAGCAATTTGATATATCATAGAAGTAATATTTCAGTTCAGTGGGGAAAAGGTGATTTATTTATTTATTTTTGAAGATTTTATTTTTAAGTAATCTCAACACCCAATGTGGGACTCAAACTCACAACCCCAAGATCAAGAGTTGCATGTTCCCCTGAAGGAGCCAGCCAGGGGCCCAAGATAATTTATGTAATAAATAATACTGGCATAACTAGCCATTTCCATACAGGACAAAAAGTGTTATTCCTTTGTTACATCGTATACAGAAACAAGCCCCCAATACAATGACTTAAATGTAAACAAATAAAAATATTAGGAAAAAAATTAAAATACCTACATAATTTCAGAGTTGGGAAAAATTTTTAAAGAACTGTTGGAAACCTGAAAATAACAAAAGGGGAAAAAAATGAACAGATACAAATCTATAAAATTTTTTTCATGTTTTGTGTCTCCATATGATACAGATAACTCTAAAATTTTTTCTACATGTCATCTTAAGGTCAAATAAATGTTCAGGTCCTGGATTTTGTCTGGTAAGTACTGGTGAAATCTTATTATTACAAAGTCTACATAACTATCTGTATATCACTATACCTAACTATTTATCTGTATTTATAAATGTATTTAATATAGTTGTAATGGGATTTGGGTCTAATGATTATGTCTCTTGAAATCACATCTCTAGAGTCTGGAAATTGAACAGGCCCTATAAAATAATTCTTAATTGGAGAGTATTGTGAGGGAAAAAAGTTACATAGTTCATACTACTCTGAGTTCTAAATGTGTGTGTGTATGTGTGTGTGTGTTGAAGTTTCTTTTAGAGGGAATTTTGGAAATTTCCTTTAATAAGTAATGGGGATGGATTGATGGCTGAAAAGAATTTAAGAATAATCAGAATTCTTTTGTTTGACTTTTATGTAGCAAAACATTTAGCTGTGGTTAACATGCAAATATACATTTGGATATTTCTTTTAAAAGGGGGACTTTGTTAACAGACACCAGATTTTTTTTCTTTGTTCCAGATGATTAATTGTAGTCAATGGAACGACGAGAGTATTGATTTGCTCCATTGGCACAATAAAGGAGAGTTCACTCTTTTAAGTCTTTAGAAAGACATTTATTGCCCTAATTCACTAAAGATCAATGGTTATAAATGAAGATGTTTCTTCCGAAGTTAGGTTTATAACCAAAATCTTGTTTAATCAGGAACCTTAAAGACGATCTAGCTCTAGTCTGATCTCATCTGTAGATGGAGACACTGGGGCTGGGGGATTAGGTAACTTTTCAGAGTTATGAATAGCAGTGCCAGGACTAGAACATCCTCCCAGATGTTGTTATCTTGATAGTGAACCAGGCATCAACAATAGGTGGCCGAAGAAGACTGGTGCCAAAGGCATTGTCTCAAGGGCACTTAAATTAGGAATATAATAATTGTTTCCCTAAAGATTTCTTACTGTCCTAGCAAATGATAATTTATGAGCAATACCCGCCTCCTGATGCTTTCTGTTGTTTTCTCGGAGAGTCCAGTGAAAGTGGATGTCTGCCAGGCAACATCCCAACTCTATGTCCTGACACTTCAAATGTCAATGTTTGTATGCCTTTGGATAGTTGTTGACTGAACAGATGAGGGCAGGGAGAAGTGACTTATAGGATTTGATTGGGCAGCATAAAAAGAGGGGTTTACTTGTTTCATACATCCGTGTTGAATCTATCCTACATGGACCATTAAATTACCTACTTAATTTCAATAATATTGTTATCATAGTAGAATGTACTTGGGCTTCTGATTCAAAGTAAATTGTGATTCGTTCACATGTCAAGTTCAAAAGGCATAAAATGGAGAAGAGGAAGTAGAAAAAGCAAATGGACAGGTTTCTTGTTTTGTTTTTTAGAAAAGAGACTTGGCTGTGAAGACTAGTGGGGGGCTAATTAGGAGGAGGTGTGTATAAGTTTGCATGGGGTTTAGGAGGAAAAATTATATGATGCATATTGGCCCCCCCCCCAAATTGCTGCATTCTTTCTCATAACAGTATTGGTCAGAGGTTTTCAAATCCACATGATGTTGGATGTGAAATGATATCCTGTCGATTTAATATCTCTTGTATCTGCCCCTTGCTTTCTGTCCCTGCCACTCTGTCTGTATCTTAGTCATCCATCATCTCCTGCTTGGAAGATGTCTTCTCATTAGTCTCACTGCTGGTGTCACTCCTCTTCCTGTCCATTTCCTATGCTACCTCCAGTAGGACAGTTCCAAAAAATGCTAATTCTATTCCATTACTTCCTTTTTTTGAAATCCTTTGGTAATTCCCAAGTGCCCACAGGATAAGGTTTAAAATTCTTCCCCTGGTGGTTCAGTTCTGGCCCCACCTGTATCTGACCTGTAGTTCAGTTCCTCTCTACCTGTATCTGCATTGTCCCCCCCTGGTTGCCTCACACTCCATTCATCAGTCACTCAGTAGTCTCTACGGAGTGGCCAGTGGGTACCAGGGCATGTGCATGTGCTGCATCCTAGGACGGAATGAGAGCAAGACTGTGCGCTAAACGGAGAACAACCATGACCATTCATGCTGACCGACTCTTCTGGTCTCTGTCATGAATGGAGTAAAGCAAACACAAACCACACACCCTTTTATGACTAATTGTTCACTCTGTTTCATAACCTAGTGTAATTTGAAGTAAAAAGATCCTTCTTTAACACAGCTGAGAGAATGAAAGGACAAGTCACAGACTGGGAAACATATTTGCACATCACATGCCTGATAAAGGATTTGTATCCAGAAAATGCAAAAGAGTCTCAAAACTCAATGATAAAAAAATGAACAAACCAATTAAAAAATGGGCAAAAGTTGGGACGCCTGCGTGGCTCAGTCAGTTAAGCGTCTGCCTTTGGCTCAGGTCATGATCTCGGGATCCTGGGATCAAGTCCCGCATCGGGCTCTTTACTCAGCAGGGAGCCTACTTCTCCCTCTGCTTGTGCTCTCTCTCTCTCTCTGACAAATGAATAAATAAAAAATCTTTAAAAAAATAAAGAAAGAAAGAATAAAAAATGGGCAAAAGATTCAGACACTTTAGCAAAGGAGATAGATGATGGCAAAGGAGGGCATGAAAAGATGTTCATTGTCATTAATTATCATCAAGGAAATGTAAATTAAACCACAAAGAGGTATCACAGCTCTTAGAATGGCTCAAATTAGAAAACAAAACAAACCCCCTGACAGTACCAACTGCTGGCGAGGATGCGAAGCAACTGAAACTCTTAGGAACTGTGGGGGGAAATGCAAACTGGGGCAGCCAAAGGGGAAAACAGTTCCATAGATTCTCATAAAGTAAAACTTAGGTTTACCATACAACTCAGCAATCACACTTCTAGATATTTACCAGGTGAAGTGAAAGCTTATATTCACACAAAAACCTTTATGTAAATGTTGGCTCCAAACTGGAAAAAAAAATCCCAAATATTCTTCAACTGGTGAAAGATTACACAGACTTGGTAGACTCAGGAAAAAAAAAGAAAAGAAAAGAAAAGAAATGACCTCCGAGATATCCACACTAACAGGGATGAATCTCAAGGGCATTGACGCTGTGTAAAAAGCCAGGGTTTAAAAGTTACGGACTGTATGATTTCATTTTTATGGCTTTCTGGAGAAGGTAAAATTGTATGAACAGAAACAGATCGGTGGCTGCCATGGGGCTGGGGAGAGGGAGGAGTGTTTGTGTACAAAAGGGTCTAGGAAAGTATTTTGGGGGGCTATTTCGATTGAAACATGATTACAGGATACATTTGGCAAAAGTCACAGACTGGGCACTAAGAAGGGTCGATTTTAATGTATGCAAATTTTATCTCAATGAAAAAATGATGCTTGTTTAAATATAAGAACCAATGAGGTATATCTGTCCAATTTCAGCTTTCTATCAGTTTCACTCTGGCATTCACAGTGAGCTGTGCTGTGGGGTCGGGAGAATGTGGGGTTGTGGGGTTGCTGTGGCTTCCAGTCTTTTCTTCCCTGGGGGAGCAGCACATTTGGCAAGCTGAGAGAACCTTTCAACAGGAGTCCACCTATTCCTATCCAACTTGGTATCCACTCAACCCTGGATCTTCGGTTCAGGAGCATGTCAAATAATCTGATGGGTAATTTGTTAAATTTGAATGAGAAATCAATACGCCATCTTCTTTCTTTAATCCCATTCAGTTAGTCATGCAGATACATTTTAGGGATTGTACCTTCTATCTTGCACACTAATGACTTTTCCAAAGGAAATGAGTTAGCTTCTCCGAACCCTTAGCTTAGCACATCCTTCATTGTTCTTTCTGGGTTTCCTTTCTTGTCTCTGGGGCTTCTGGTCTCTACTGAAGATTCCAGGGGAAAATGTAGATGTAACTGGTAGGAGAATTACTTATTGTTCCATTCTTCCGACCCACTGCCGGATGATGGTCCTGGGATTTGCTTCAGGAATTGTGATTATTCGGCTCACAGCAGCCCGGCTGTAGGGCTCCGTAAATGGTTCTGAGGGCATCTTCATTCCAGAGCAAGGAGCTGATTTTCATTTTCCTTGAATATGCTTTCTGTTTTCTGGTGCCGGGTTTGAATAGACCAAGTGTTAAGAAACTAGTACTAAATAAAAATGTAATTCTAACATAGAGAAATACATTGGTGAAACATGAAACATTTCCCACGTTTCCTAGGCTCTTTCTCAATTAAAATGAAAGGAGGCTAGTTCTTAGACTCTAAAGTACCCCTTTTTTGTTTTGATTTTCTTGGCTTTTTTTTTTTTTTTTAGGGAAAGGACATTAGTTAAAACTAAGGAAATCTGAATATATACGGAGTTTAGTTATTAATGTATCAGTATCGGTTCATTAATTATAACAAATGTTATCATATTAAGGTAAGATGTTGACAATAGAGGAAATTGGGTGCAGGGCATATAGAAAGTGTAATATAATCATTATTTTTTGTAAACCTAAAACTGTTCTAAAAAGTAAAGTTTATTTTTAAAATAAAACTTAACAGGGGGTCTAAGACACTGCCAATACCTGTTTACTACTCATGAGCCCATTTTGAAAAAGAAAAAGAATTCAAGGAAGTACTGCAACAAAATTAAAAATGAATCTAAAAAAGAAAACTACTCATGTATCATTGTATCTTCGATACTTCTGTATTATTGTACCTTATGATACAGAAAATGCTGGTGAGCAAATAAGTAAAACTTTTAATTAATTCTAGACGAAATTTGTTGTGTTGCATCATATAAAGTATTAAACAGTCTATCGGTAAAATCTTTGCTGTTATCAATGTACTGGAACGGGAAGGTAAAAATATTGATGACACACAAATGTTCATAGGAAATATAAAGTGATTATTTCTTTACAAATTGAATGACCACTGGAGGGGTTGTTCTCAAAGTGTCTAATTTTCTTGCTTTAATTAAGTATAATTAAGTATAATTTTAATCTATTTTCTCCAAGCTGAATTTTCGAATTTCCCAAGTTGTATCTGGATTCGGTTCCACTGAAACAAAATACTTCCAACCTTATTTCTTTCTACGTTAAGATAGGACCAAGATTTCTCCGTGAGAGTAAACATGAGTATTCGCTGTCCAGAGCAGCACAGAAGAGCTAGCCGAGGGGCCTCCTTCCCGCCCCCACCCCCACCCCCTCCCGGTTTAAGGACACACGGGGGAGGGGGTGGGGCAGAGGCCAAGACACAGCCTTTCCTGGAGCCCGGAGTCCTCATTGAAGGGCTTGCGAGCACTTTCCCTTCCTGCAGCGAAGGCCAGCATTCTTTCACAATTCCACAGCTGACCCTGCTGCACAGATTAATTTATTTTTCCTGCATCCATCTTGTCAGAAAAATTCCAGGGCCAGAAACCTAGCTATTTCCAAATCAACCTTTCACCTAGTGTTTCCCAGTGATGTTCTTAAGGAAGTGAGAAATTTGGTTTGTTTCAGACCAGGTGACTCGGCTGCCCCGCAATGGGCTGTGGGGTATTCTCCTGGCACAGTTGCCTTGAGCAGGCCACTCTGTGAACCACAGTTTTTTTTTTTCCCCTAAGCCCGCAAGATGGCAGCTCCGAAGGAACCCGCCAAGTGCCACCTGAACATTCTTACTTGTCCACCATCGATTGTCCCATTCTCAAAGCCAGCTGAATCCTATCTTCACCAAGCACTAACTTTAATGCGTGACGGCACGTTTCCCCTCTAAGGTTGAAGCTCCTAGTTAAACATCTTTGGAAACCTCACATGGTGCTTCATATAATACTGAACATACATTTACTCACAAATACTTGGGGACCGTTCTGCAGTCTTCCCAAAGCTTGGAACTGTTTCATCTTTTTTGTTTTTGCTTTTAAAAGCCTACAGCACGCAGTGTTCCTAGGCATCTCCCATCCAGGTACTAACCAGGCCTGACCCTGCCTAGCTTCCGAGATCAGAAGAACTTGGGTGTGTTCAGGGTGGTATGGCCATAGGCTGTCTCATCTTTTTTGGAGTGTAAATCTCATTTGTGGGCAGCTAAGTGCCCTCCTAGCTTTAGAGGCTCTGAACTCTCTGGGAAGCTTGGTTGGGCACGCCCAGATTTTCACCCGCACACTATGGTCTCCTGGCTTAGTCTGCGGACCCCCTAGCAAATGAACGTGGAGCTCTGGTTTTCTTCTCCTGTCTGTATCTGTCTCTGCCTCCCCCAGTTTCACCACCATGTAATGGTATTGACACTGATAATGATAATGGCAGTGAAAGACCTGAGAGGCAGCCTAGCGTACTGTGGATTCTGCCGGCAAACTCTAGGTTTGTTTACATTCTAGCTCTGCTGCTTACCAGCTGTGTGAACCTAGGCAAGTTGCCTGACCTCTCTGTGACTCGGGTTTTCCATTTGTAAAACCAGAGTAATGGTTTCTATTACACAGGAATTTGGAGAATTATGAATTAATGTATGCAAAGTTCTTTAAATGTTTATTATTATTATTGGTAATAAGCTACCATTTATTGAATGCTTACTAAGTGTCAGGTAGTAGTAAGAGCATCTCACATGTTATTTTATTTAAATGTCATTTTATTCCTTATAGTGACCTTGTGGGATGAGTATCCGTATACCCATTTTATAGGCAAGGAAACTAAGGCTCTGTAACTCACTTGGATCATTCTGCCAATAAGTGGTAGAGCCAGGATTCAAATCCAGGGCTGAGTGCATCTGAAGCTTTATCCTTAACCACTTTGCTAATGCATCTTCTCGTGCTAGTGTGGTTAATACATGGTACATTGATCTGGTAGCTTTCTTTTTAATCTGGATTTAGAGGTAAATACAGACCCCTATTATTTTTCTCATCTTCCATGACCTCTTGTCTTCCATCGTAGGTGGCAAAACACCTCGACAACATCTTGGAAAAACGTGGAAGCCGAGACAACATCTCAATCACAGCTTTGGAGGTCTTTGGCATGGCTGGATGGCTCAGGGAGCTGGACATTTGTGAAGGTTAGGCTGCCTGGGATTGGTGGAGATTTGGGATGGCAGAGGAGATTGGGTGGTTCGACTTTGGTCTTTACTTCCAAATAAATGCTCCCATGACCAGTTAATCAAGTTGTCTGGAGTTGAGGCTGCAGACATAAGTAATATGTGCCCCTCTACCATCTAATTAGCTTATGGTATCTGACACAAGTCAGATAGATCTAGGCTTAAATGCTTCCTTCTGCCTTACTAGGAAAGCCTAGAAAGTTATTTAACTTCTCTGAAGTTCTCTGAAAACACTTGATTGATCTGGTTTTCGAGGGAATTAAAAAAAAAAAAAACATGTGATGGCTCCTAAGTATTTATTTCTTTGCTTCCAGTCTGGAGCTGCAAGTGTTGGCAAGACTTTTCTAATGGATAACAGAAGGTTTTTTTGTTTTTGTTTTTTTTAATTATCAGACTTAACCTTTATCACTAAGTAGAAAACATTCAGTGTGTGTCCTCCGGACCCACAGGATAACTGAGTGCTAGCCAGGCACTGCATGAAATACATAATAATCCTCTCAACTCTCATGTAAGGTGGGGATGGTCTCCAGTTTGCACATGAGAAAATCAGGTTCAGAGAGGTGATTTGTCCAAAGTGATATAGCTGGTTAGTGCGAGAGTCAGGATTGATCCTCATGACTCTAAAGCAGTGCCATCTTTCTATGAAAGAGATAGCATAAATGCCATTCATTTCTTCATTCATTTGTCAAATGCTTGTTGATCATTTGATATGTGCTTGGCACAGTTTTAGAGGCCATGTTTGTAATACAAAGAAACATATGTAGGGAATGTATACTGTGGTTGAAGAAACAATCACACACATACTACAAACTTAAGAGCCTGAACTCTGCCCCCTTCTCACTACAAAACACTTGAAAATTCTGGATAGGGGCACCTGGGTGGCTCAGTCGTTAAGCGTCTGCCTTCCGCTCAGGTCATGGTCCCAGGGTCCTGGGATTGAGCCCCACATCGGGCTCCCTGCTCCGCTGGAAACCTGCTTCTCCCTCGCCCACTCCCCCTGCTTGTGTTCCCTTTCATGCTGTCTCTCTCTCTGTCAAATAAATTAATAAAATCTCAAAAAAGAAAAGAAAAGAAAATTCAATACTTTAAATTGCATAAATGAGTTCATAAAAATGTAAAGGAAATCCCCAAGTTTCAAACAAACAAACAAAAACACCGAGGAAACTGAAAAACAACATGGTAGACATTAGAGTTAATGTTGGATCTCTCCTGGGACAGGATTGCAGGTCTCCCCAACCTAGAGGCATGGCTTTTGTTAACCAAGGATCAGAGGGGGTCTGAGACCTGCATAAATTTGGGACACTCAGGGGGCCACACTCTCAATGAAATGATTGAATCAAGGAGGGAAAATAACCCTCCAGCAGAGTAAGACAAGGAGGAATTTGGCTTGGAATCAGGTGAAATAAAATGTGTCCTGTGAGAATCTGTAACAATAGGAGCCTTGCAGGGGCTTGGGGTCTAAACTCATGCTACCAATGTGGTCCAGGCATGGACCCCAAGCCAACTGACGAATGCAAAATAGTGCTTCAGTGATATTACCCCTGGGGCACCTGGTAGAAGCAAATGCAAAATGGATCTGGAGAGATAGACTGTCAGCCCAGGTTGCACAGGATTCATACAGGCAAAGCCCCATAGAATAGGAGCTCACAACCGCAAGTCCCCAACACACACACACCCCACCATGCACCAGCATCAGCATACAGAGTGTCTATGGAAGATGCCACAGAGTAGCAAAGTTTGAAGACTTGGCCGGGTTGGACTCTAAAGGCTGATGTGGGTCTAGGGCCGACTGCGGTGGAGAAGCTGGTGTCCTCAGTGTGAAGATCAGCCTGCACCAGGACGAGCAGGTAGGTCTTGGCAAGTCTTGCTTATGGGTAGTAAGTGATTAAGACTAACAGGAGCTGAAGGTTTTATTTAGGGGTCAGTGAAGAATAAAACTAAAATATTAAATGAAGCCCAAGATGTCAGGACTTTGAATGTCTTACCGAAGGTGGAGAGGTGACATGATGAAACATTTAAAGAAGTCTTTGCAGAAAGTTTGGTGATACTTAGAAAATGTAAGGAAGGGGATAGAAAGGAGGACCAGGGTTAATATCCTGGGGACACATGTGAGACACATGGGAGGTTGGGAAAATGGATAAGGAAAAGGAATAGGCTGCTGTGGGAGAGCCAGAAGCATAGACTTCCTATTTAATGCAGAAGTTTCAAACTGTGTCTTGCAGAATGAGCATATTCCTCTGTTACTTCCGGGCGGCCAATGCAGAACAGTTTGCTTATTTTATTTCATGCAATTTCGACCTACATAACATTTCTTTTTTCCTTTTTTTTTTTTTTTAAGATTTTATTTATTTAATTGACACAGAGAGAGAGACAGCGAGAGAGGGAACACAAGCAGGGGGAGGGTCAGAGGGAGAAGCAGGCTTCCCGCGGAGCAGGGAGCCCGATGCGGGGCTCGATCCCAGGACCCTGAGATCATGACCTGAGCTGAAGGCAGTCGCTTAACCAACTGAGCCACCCAGGCGCCCCTCTTTTTTCCTTTTTTTAAGATTTTCTTTATTTATTTGACAGAGAGAGCACACAAGCAGGGGGGAGGGACAGAGGGAGAGGGAGAAGCAGACTCCCCCCTGAGTAGGGAGCCCTACGCGACAACGCGGGGCTCGGATCTCCATCCCAGCACCCTGGGATCATGACCTGAGCCAAAGACAGACGCTTAACTGACTGAGCCACCCAGGCGCCCCCCCTACATAACATTTCATTTGGAAAAAATAATTTTGCAGTATTGAAAAAAAAATAGTAGAGTTTAAAAAATTATTTTATTTTTCTAAAGCAAAGAAGTAAGCTAAAGTCTTAGGCCAAAATATGCTAGGTGAGAAGGTATTGGGATGGTCTGGTTCTCGCTCTAGAGAATAGTGCGCAATCAGGTGCTTCATACATCATCTTCTTTGGGGAGGAGTGTGCTAACAGCTGGTCAGCTGCTGCAGTCCAGCATGTTGTCCGCCTCAGAGATCATCCCCACCCCTGTCGGATCCTCCACAACCATGGCAAAATCCAAAGGAAACCTCCAGGCGTGGGGGGACCTGCCCACCCCCCGGGGACTGACTGGCATCAGAACTAGCGCTCTGGAATCCGCAGCATTGATGGAGCGCGAAGTTCTGTGTTAGAGGTGGCACATTTACAGGGGAGGAGAAGGGTCCCTTTGTCTGGATGAACCATCTCTCCTCCTCCGCCAGGGCTGTAATTTCTGCTCTGCAGCCAGGAGAAGGCCAAGGAGTTTGAAACTGAACAGAAGGAAAGGAAGGCGGGGGGTGGTTTGCGTGAGTTTCGTGTTGGGTGTGCTCTAATCCAGCTTTGTTAGCCCCTCCGCAGCGGAGGTAAAATGAGCAGGAACACGGAGGAGTCGGGGGAGTAGGGGCCTTGAGTTGGGTGGAAACTGCTAGAAGATGCAAATTGGTAAATAAACATTAAAACAATGCGGCTCTGCTAATCCTCTGACAAAGGACAAATTGCTAATCTAACCTCCCCGCCGGGATGGCTGCCCCAGTTGAACAAAGGCGGCTTTTATAGTTTATGTTTTATTTGTAAACTGACAGCGGCTGGTCAGTTAAATGGATTTTCTCTCACCTGCCTCCAAGGGGTGGGGGGGGGGGCAGGTAATCCGCTCTTTCTCTTCGGGACTCCGGGAAACAGTCACCTGATCTGACCAGGAAAGGCCTTGGAGGATGTGCCAAATTTTAGCCACTTTAGAGTACCTGCAATTGCTCGTCAACAATGGGGCCAGTGTGCGACGGGGAGAGGCGGGGGAGTGGCAAGCCCTTCCGGCTCGTAATTCATGAGAGGCCTTGCGTTTCCCGGCCTCCCTCCAGGCTCCCAATCCCAGGGTTGGAGGCCTTCTCTGGGGAAGGTGGCTGTGAGAGCACGTTGGTGCTTGTAATTCTCTGAAAAGGTGTCTGTCACCCAGGCTGCCCCCCCCCCCCCGCACTTCCTCTGAAGAGCTGTCACCCTAGTGCAGGGTGTCAGCTCATTCATTATTCCAGCTGACCTGCGAGAGGAGAGGCTGGCACCGAGGCCCGGCACCACACCGACAGCGCTGGCCCACACCTAATCACCTGGGGAAAATCACAGATAAGTCCCTGTCTCCAGTGGCCTCTGGCCTCGGTTACCTGCTCCTCAGTCTGCCTCCTGTCACCCCACTTCCTCCGCCTCAAATATCAAGGCGTTCAGGCTGGGGTGAAGCACGGCTACCAAAGGGGAGGAGATGGTATTTTTCTGGAGCAACTGCCTCTCTTAAGGCGCGTCTTGCTGCCACTGCCCACGCAGGAATCCAGCTCCCCGGCGCCCGGGCTAGGGCTCCTTGAAGGTATTAGAATTCCAAAGGTCTCCATAACCCCAGGATCAAGGAGCAGGAGAGAACAGAAGTCGTTTCCCGAGATTGTTCCTGAAGCCCCAAAGCATGCCTGTGACAAAGGGGTGATTTCAAATATGGGGTCAGAAGGAAGCAGGAAGGAGTGGGACGTTGCCCGGGTGGGGCCTAGGAGACGAGCTGGTTTAACCAAGTGTGGGGATGCAGTAGCTAATGCTCCACCCTCAGCCAACAGGAGACCTCAGGGCATAGACGCTTGATTCCTGACCAGCTCACTCCTGTGCTAAGGCTTAGGAAGATTTTTCTCTCTGTGTAGTCTCAGATGCCCGTTGAAAGGCCCCAACCCAAAGGCGGTAACCTGAGACTTGGTCTCTTGGGGGACAGTTTGCAGGGGTGGAGGATGAGGGCTGACTGAACGGATGAAGTCTTACTTGGGCTGGATCTGAGGCTTAGCTCACAAGGCTTCTCTCGTCTTGAGGAGCCTCCTCCCTGCCCCGGTGGCCTTTTATGGACTGTCTACACTTCCTTTAAGTGTTCCCTGTCACTCCTTTTCTGATGAGGGTGGGAATACTGGCTTCATCCTGCCTTGCCCCGGGACGGCTCTAGCTCCGGTCTCTGGGACTCTGAGTGGCAGCGTTTGGAAGGTGCTCTCCTGCCCTTTGACCCCTTCTCTCCCCACCTTCCCTCTCGTGGTTCTTTCCTCCTCTCAGCTCCGCTGCCCTCTCCTGCTTCTCCCTCAGTTAGCACCTGCACATCCTTCAGGGCTCACTTCTGAAATGGAGCTTCCTCAGGGAGGAGTCTCCTGACATCTCTGTATCTGCCTTGGCCCCAACCACATCCCCTCTCTCATTCTGTCACGGCACCTTGTTCTTTCCCTTCATATCACCTCAATTTGTAATTAGCTTCTCTTTACATAGGCTTACTGTCACAGTCCCCTTTCCAGACTCAATTCCATGGTGGAGACCATGTCTGTGTTGTTCAGACTCTCTACTAGTGCCCAGCACTGCACCTGGCACGTAGTAGGTGCTCAGTAAATATTTGTTGACTGAGTGAATGGATGAATGAATTCATGTTTTCAAGGTATGGTTACTAGGTGTGAAGCTAAGCACCTCACGGCAATTAGTGAACTGTTGTTTCTTACCCTTTTCTGTATCTGTATTTATCCCAGTCTGTATTTTAAGGTCTTGACTACGCTTTAAGTTTCTCACCATCCTCATAGCTCCTGGTGCTGGTCTACTTGGAGGCAGCTGGGGCGGTGGTAGTGAGGGAAGGCTCTGGGGTGAAAGCCCAGCTTTTCCACTTCCTAGCTAGGTAGCCTTGTTTTTGTTTAATGTCTTCTGCACAGACTAGAATGTTTAGCACAATATGACATGATAATGCCACTATTTGGGATTGTTGTTTTATTTCTGACTTTAATGGAAATTCTTTTTTTTTTAAGATTTACTTATTTGAGAGAGAGAGAGAGAGAGAGAGAAGCAGATTCCCCACTGAGCACAGAGCCCAATGTCATGCTCGATCTTACGACCCTGAGATTATGACCTGAGCCAAAATCAAGAGTTGGTCACTCAGTGAACTGAGCCACCCAGGTGCCCTGGAAATACTTTTAATATGATGTTGGCTATGTGATTAAGATAGATATTCTTTATTGTTTAAAAGTATCTTGAATATAATTTTGTCAATTGTACTTCAATTAAAAGAAGATGGGGTACCTGGGTGTTTTTTTTTGTTTTTAAGATTTTATTTATTTATCAGAGACAGAGAGAGACAGAGGCAGGCAGAGGAAGAAGCAGGCTCCTGGCTCAGTAGGGATCCCAATGCGGGACTCGATCCCAGGACTCTGGGATCATGCCCTGAGCCAAAGGCAGACGCTTAACCGACTGAGCCACCCAGGCATCCCCTGGGTGGCTTTTTTTTATAGTGATTCATCAACAGTTGTAAGCAATATCCAACTAGTGAAACAAGAGGCCGGATATGAAATATAGCAGCTCTATGACAATAGAAACAGTCTCTCCTGGGACTTCCCTGTAGAATTATTGCAGAGGATGGTACTGGGAGGTCTCCCCCAAACACTGTGCCCATAGGTATTACAGTAGGAGCCAAGAAAACATGGTGGAAAGAAGTCTGAGGGATGGACAGACCTGAGACCAAATCCTGGCTTCACCACTCATCAACAGTCTGAAGCTGGGTAGAACATCTGACATCTGAAAAAAGAGGATGATAAAACCTCCATCCCTGGGCCATGGTGAAGATGAATTGAGACAGAATGTGTGAAAGCCCCTCACCGCCCTTCTTGCAAGACGGATACCTTCACTGTACGGGATTGCATGCTTCCTCAATGTGGAAAGAAAGAATGTTTCTCCCTCAACAGCAGATCAAAAATTCTGGGCCACCTTCTAAGGAAGCTACATTTGGTTATGTGCTGTCACACCCTAAAGCTGCGGGTCGGGTGCTTATCTCTGAACCAATCACTGTGGTGAGAAGGATGAAATGAGGGATTGGCTTTAACCAATCAGGGCTTATACCTTGAGCTGGGGGAAGGGGGGGTAAATCCTACCCAAACCTCACGTCTGGAAGGGGGTAGAATTCACGCTGCCGAGACAATCACAGGATTACTACAGCAGGTGCCCAATAAATGTTGTTACTGTTCTTATAAAATAACAACATTCCACATTCTGGAGAATGTTTCCTTAGGGCTGATAGAAAGTACTTTCCCCTCATCCCCCCACCCCTGTAAATAGTAACCATTGTCTTTTGGGTTCCAAGAAATATTACATCGTTTTATTCAGGACTATCCCCTAGTCATAGATCCACATTCTTCAAGTGCTTCTTCAATAAGTTCTAAGTGGATTTTTATGTCGGAGCTGGCCTAGATCCAAAGCTGTCTTTTCTGTGAAGGTGGTGATAGTGATGGTGGTATCCTCATCCATCTGAGGTAGAAAGATCTGGAAAAAATTTATAGGCCATCAGCGATTTGGACCTGCCACCCAGCCTGATGTTGGTCTTTTATCAGGTGGAGTTACCGTCTATGGGCCAACTCCATGAAGTGAACATATTACGCTCGTTAGATGTGAAGCATATTTGGGGCTTTGAAAGAGGACAGATGTGAAGCAAAACCACATGCAGACACTTCAGCTGATGAATGACCTGGGGAGGGGCAGGTGCTGCCTGTTACCGCTGAGCTCCGGGAGAGGGGTGGAGAGACGGACTGGAACGGAGGGCAGGGAGAGGGGTGGAGAGACGGGCTGGAACGGAAGGACAGCTATTTAAAACCTCTTGCCCTTGCAGCTGCCACCAAGGACAATAACCCTGCCAGTGAGCGTAAAAAAGAAGTCCACCAGCTTTGGTTTCTGTGGATCTTGCTCATCTCCGTGAAGGGTAATGATCCCTGATGGTGTTTACAAGACTTTCGAGTCCTTTCTGTCACGCACATTTATCCAACGAGACTTAGAGCTCAGTGTTCCCTGTGGAGATGTGTAGGAGACAGATCTTGGGTTGCTTTGTGACCAACATCTTTCACATCTCATAGGACAATGCGACTTTGCCCTCTGTGGTTTGTTTTTTCCCTCAGGGACTCAGAAGACATGTGAGACTCAGCTGTGTTTCCTGAGATTCAGTGAAGCACTGAAGAGGAGGCTCAGGTGATACTTTGTTCTGGAGGGAGCAGGACATTTGTGGTAGTATTCGCTTCCTATGGCTACTGTGACAAATTGCCACAAATTCAGTGGCTTAAAACAACATAAATAGGGGCACCTGGGTGGCTCAGTCGTTAAGCGTCTGCTTCGGCTCAGGTCATGGTCCCAGGGTCCTGGGATCAAGCCCCACATCGGGCTCCCCGCTCAGTAGAGAGCTTGCTTTTCCCTCTCCCACTCCCCCTGCCTGTGTTCCCTCTCTCTCTGTCTCTCTCTTTGTCAAATAAATAAATAAAATCTTAAAAACAAACAAACAAACAACCCCCCCCCCACAAATATATTACCTTATAATTCTGCAACTTAGAAATCTTAAAACTCATGTGTCGGCAGGCTGCAGTCCTTCTGGAGGCTCCAGGCGAGAATCTGTTTCCTTGCGTTTTCCATTTCTAGAAGCTGCCTGCATTCTCTGGCTTGTGACCGCCCCCCCCCCCCCCATCTTCAAGTCCCTCTGTCTCTCTCTCTGACTTCTGCTTGCATTATCATATCTCCTTTTCTGACTCTGACCTTGTGATGACATCATCCCACCCCAGGAATCCAGGATAATCTCCCCATTGTAAGATCCTTAATCTTATCACATCTGCAAAGTCCTTTTTGCCAGGTTAGGTGACATATTTACAGGTTTCAGGAATTAGAATGTGGACATCTTTGGGGACTATTATTCTGTCTTCCATAGTGGTCTAGTTTCTCCTCTTCTGCCTTTTACCTTTTAAAATTGATTTACTTTTTGTTTCTAATGGGTAGTATATTCCATAGGGTTCACAAAAATAAAAGAATACTGAAGAAGATATCCAGATGACCCATAGGCTCATGAGAAAATGCTCACCATTATTAGTTATTAGGAAAATACAAATCAAAACCAAGAGATACCACTTTATATCCACTGGGATGGCTATGATAAAAAAATATACAGAAAATAACAAATCTTGGTAAGGGTGTGGAGAAATTGGTACCCTGGTGCATTGCTGTGAGGATGTAGAAAGGTATAGACACTGTGGAAAAGTGGTTCCTCAAAAAGTTAAGCACAGAATTGCCAGATCATCTAGCAATTCCTCTCCTAGATATATACCCCAACAAATTGGGAGCAGGGACTCTTTTTTTTTTTTTTTTTAAAGATTTTATTTATTTATTTGAGAGAGAGAATGAGAGATAGAGAGCATGAGAGGGAAGAGGGTCAGAGGGAGAAGCAGACCCCCCGCTCAGCGGGGAGCCCGATGTGGGACTCGATCCCGGGACTCCAGGATCATGACCTGAGCCGAAGGCAGTCGCTTAACCATCTGAGCCACCCAGGCGCCTGGGAGCGGGGACTCAAACAGAAACTTGTACAAGAATGTTCATAGCAGCATTATTCACAGTCTCCAAAAGATCCATCAACAGAGAAATGGATGAACAAAATGTGGTCTATACATACAATGGAATACTATTCTGTCATAGAAAGGAATGAAGGACTGATGCATGCTATAATGTGGATGAACCTTGAAAACATGATGCTAAATGAAAGAAGCTAGACACATTAAGAAAAATAAACAAATACTGTATAATTCCATTTATATGAAATATCCAGCATAGGTAAATCCACGGAGATGGGAACAGGTTGGTGGTTACCAGGGTCTAGGGACAAGAGGGAATGGGGAATGGCTGCTTAATGGGTCCCGGGTTTTCTTTTGAGGGTGATGAAATGTTTTGGAACTTGGTAAATGTGCTGCTGGATGATATTGTGAATGTACTAAATGCCACTGAGTTGTACCTTTAAAATGGTTGATTATATATTACGTGAAGTTCACCTCCATTTTTTTTTAAAGTGAAAAGCAATAAACGAAGTATACATTGAAAAATCTTACTCCTACCTCTGCCCTATCTGCTCTGTTTTCCTCCACCCATGCAGATAGCTACTTTAATTTGTTCATTGCATATCCTACTGTGTTTCTTTATGCAGAAACAAGCAGATGTGAGTTACTCTGCTTTTCTCTCTCTTTCCATGAAAGGTAGCACTCTCTATATCATTTTTACTGTTTTACATCTAATAATACATACTAGAGTTCTTTCTGTATCTTCAGTATTTTAACATCTGATGATATTCCACAGCTTAGATGTAACATAGGTTATTTAATATAAGCATTTAATGCTATATACATTTCTAAGTACTGCTTTAGTTGCATCCCACAAATTTTGACATGGTGTATTTTTTCTTATCGTGCAGTGCAATATATTTTTTAACTTTCCATGAGACTTCTTCTTTGACCAAAGGATTATGTAGAAGTAAGCTGCTTAATTTCAAATTATTTGGACATTTTCCTGTTACTGATTTCCAGTCTAATTCCATAATGTTCAGAATATGTTTCGCAGGCTTCAATTCTTTTCATCTTTTCCCTCTTTCCTCTCTTTTTTCACTCTTTAAAACCTTTTTATTTTGAAATAATTGTAGATTCAGATACAGTTGTAAGAAATAGTACAGAAAGATCTGTATACCTATAACGTGTTGGGTTGTGTTCCCTACAAAATTCATATATTGAAGCCCTAACCCCACCAGGACCTCAGAACATGAGGATTTGGAGGCAGGGTCTTTGTAGAGGTAATCAAGTTAAAGTGAGGTCCTTAACCCCGTATGACTGGTGTCCTCCTAAAAGGGGGAAATGTGAACACAGCGACACACAGAGAAGGTGATGTGAAGACACAGAAGACAGCCAACTGTCATCTACAGAGAGAGGGGCCTGGAACAGATTTCTCCCTCACCACTCTCAGAAGGAACCAACCTTGTTGACAACTTGATTTTGGATTCTAGTCTTCAGAGCTAGGAGGCAATAAATTTCCTTACTTAAGCCACCCAGTCTGTAGTACTTTGTTACAGCAGCCTAGCAATCTAATAAGCTTAACCCAGTTCCACACAATGGTAACATCTTGCAATCCTACATAACACAACTGGAAAATTGATGTCAATATCATCCATTGGACTTTTTCAGATTTCACTAGTTTTATATGCAATTGTGTGTGTGTGTGTTTGTGTGTGTGTGTGTATTTAGATCTGTGGACTTTTATCATATGTAGATGCATGTGACGACAGTCAAGACACAAAACTGCTCCATCACAAAGGCCCTTCGTGCTTCCCATCCCACTCCCTAACCCCTGGCTCCTATGAGTCTGTCTCCATCTCTACAATTTTGTCATTTCTTGAGTGCTATATAAATAGAATCATACAGTGTGTAACCTTTAGAGATGGGCTTTATTCATTCAGCATAATTCCCTTGAGACCTATCCAAGTTGTATATACCAGTAGCTCATTCCTTTTATTTGCTGAGTAGTAGTCCAAAGTATGGATGTACCATAGATTTTAAACCATTCACTGGTTGAAGGACCTTGGGGTTGTTTCCAGTTTGGAGCGATTGTAAATAACACTGCTATAACCATTCACGTACAGGTTTTTGTGGGGATTTGAGTTTCCATATTTCTGGGTTAGGTGCTATATCTTTTTACATTCAATCTTCCTATACTATTTTAAGTGACTTTCTTATAAAACAGCACATAATTAGATCATTAAAAAAAAAAATCCATCCTTCCAATCTCTTTCTGTTGATTAGACTGTTTGCATTTAATGTCGTTATTTATATTTGGATTTAAGCCTATCATTTATTTTCTGGGTTTTTCCCTCTGTTTTTTTGTTCCTCTGTTTCCCATCTCATGTTTTCTTTTGGGTTATTTGAATCTTTTTAGTATTCTAGTTTATTTATTTAGTGTGTGTGTGTGTGTGTGTGTGTGTATGTGTATGTTTTACTATATCTCTTTATATAATATTTTTTGTGGTTGCTCTAGGAATTACAAAATACCTTACTTTTTCATGGTATTTTACTACTTCAAGTGGAATGTAGAAACTACCACCATATTGTGCACACTCCTGACTTCATTTTATAGCTGTTTTCTGCATTACACTTATATACATTGATGAGTGTTATACCTTTGGTTTTCAACCATTAAGTAGAGTTCTAAAAACTTGAGAGAGGAAAGTCTCTTATATTTATTCATACATTCACCATATCTGTTACTCTTCCTTCATTCCTGATGTTCCAAGTTTCCACCTGGTATCACTGCCCTTCTGTTTGAAGAGTGTACTTTTAGAGCAGATCTATAGGCAAAAAATTCTACTTTCTTTGTTCTAAGACCTTTATTGCACCTGTATTCCTGAAGTATATTTTTGCTGGATATAGAATTATGGGTTGACAGTTGTTTCCTTTCAGTATTGTTAAATGCTCTTCTGCTTCCTTCTGGCTTCCGTTTCTAAAAATATGCCTGCAATTATTGGGGTCATTGCTCCTTATGAGTGATATGTTGTTTTTCTTTAGTTGCCAGTAGAGATTTCAATTTCGTCTTTAGTTTTTAGTAGTTTGATTATGTTTCAGGGCATGGGCTTTTTTTTGGGGGGGAGGGGTGGTTATCCTGTTTATGATTTGCTGAGCTTCTCCAATCTGTAGCTTTTATGTGTTTTGTCAAATTTGGGGGAGTTTTTAGTCATATTTCTTTAAAAAAATTTGTTTTCTGCATTATACTCTTTCTACTTTTAGGATTCTAATGACACAAATGTTAGTCCTCTTGGTGTTGTCACACAGGTTCCTGAGGCTTGCTCATTTTTTTTTTTTAAAGATTTATCCATTTCTTTTTTATAGAGAGAGAACATGCGAGTGGTGGGAGGGGCAGAGGGAGAGAGAGAGAAAGTCCTGGAGCAGACTTCCTGCTGATCAGGGAGCCCGATGACACAGGGCTTGATCCCAGAACCCTGAGATCATGACCCAAGCCAAAATTAAAAGTTGGCCGCCTAACCTACTGAGCCACTCAGGCACCCCAAGTCTTGTTCATTTTTGCCCCAAATCTTTATTCTTCCTGTGGTTTAGACTGGAGAATTTCTGTTGATCTGTCTTCACATTCACTGACTCTTTCTTCCGTCATCTCCATTCTGCCATTGAGCCCATCAGTGAGTTTTAAAATTTTAGTTACTGGGGGCACCTGGCTGGCTCAATCAGTAGGGCAGAGACTCGTTATCTCAGGGTTGTAAAGTCAAGCCCCATGTTAGGTGTAGAGATTACTTAAAAATCTTAAAAAAATTTTTTTTCAGTTATTTTATTTTTTAGTTCTAAAACTTCTATTTGATTTTCTTTATAGTTTCCTGTTCTTTTCTAGGACTGTCTATCTTCCATTCATTGAAAGGAAATTTGTCCTTACTTGTTAGATCATTTTTATAATAGCTGCTTTAAAGTCTTTTGCAGGAAATTCCAACATCAGCGTCATCTTAGCGTGCAAGTTGAGATTTATTCTGGTTCTTCATATGTCAAGTAGTTCTGTACTGGATTCTGGGCATTTTGAATATTATGAGTCTCTGGGTCTTATTTACATACAGTGAAAAATGTTGCTTTTTAACTTCAGTAAGCAACTGACCTGGTTGGGGTCAGGCTGTAAGTTCCAATTGGCCTTCTGTGGATTATGGTTTCCACAGTGAGCTCGACTTTTAAAGTCTTTGCAGTGCTATTCAGATCTGTCTCGCATGTGTGCCACCTGGTGGCCAGTGTGGGATGTGAGTGGTGGTCTATCCGTTTGTAGTTCCATCTAGAAGCTTTTGATATACTGTTTAGGGTCAGATTCATACATGTGCCACTTAGGGGTGACCCCAGGGATTTAGAAACAACTTTATCAGGTCACTTTCCTGAACTCTTTCCTCTCTACAACATCCCCAGTACTTTCTGGTTCCTGGGGTCCCCTTTTTACTCCTCCAGCCAGAATGAAAAACAAAACAGGGACTTTCTCCCATTCTCTTTGAGCATTAGAAGACCACTCTCCTGTTCTTAAGCAAGAACCGGAGGGTTTCTCTGGAGCCCACATCCAGTTTTAGGATACCTTAAGTCTAGACTGGGCAACACCAAAGCTAACAATAAGGTAAACTCAGCATGGATTCAGAGGTACTTTGACCTCTGGTCTTCCTTTCCAATCCATCTGCTACTATTTACCTTACAGAGTCCTCAAACTACTGGCCATGCATTCTCCCTGGGTTTATAGCTGCATTCAGTGGGAGGGACAGGGTGGAGTATGCTTACTCCACCTTACCTGGAACCTGGGGCTGAGTTTTGAATCCCATAGTTAATTTGATGAATACCCTGCAAGTAGACAGGTGGGCTATTCTTCTTACCTTTTAAGTTGTGGTGTTTCTGAGAATTCAGTCTTCTCTTTTCCAGTCTTCATACCAGTGTTTCTCAACTTCTCATTAGAATCACCTAGGAAGATTAAATAAAATATCCCAATGTCCAGGCTATCCTCCAGACAAATTACATGAGAATCTTGGTGAGTAGAACCCAGGCATCAGTACTTATTTTTTTTTCTTTTCTATTTCACACTCCTTACTGCATTTCCCTAAACCCTCCAAACCTGGTCTTCGTCTAGATGCCTTATTTCATTCAATATTGTCATCATCCACCAGATTCCCAGGTAAGACATGTCAGAGTTGGCCTGAACTCAGGTCCTGAATCTTTCACATTCAGGTTACTGTCCATCCTGCCATTGCTAACTCAGAAATGTTTTCAACTGTGACCTCCACCTCCATCCCCTCTAAGCAAGCCCATCTTGCGTCTGGATGACTGCATGACCATGTCTTCAGTTTCTCTCTCATTACTCCCTCTCTTCTTGGCAATAGCTCTTAGGGCTACCTGGGGATCTTCCTAAAAGAAGAGTTTTGGGGCACCTAAGTGGCTCAGTTGGTTAAGTGTCCAACTCTTGCTCTCAGTTCAGGTCTTGATCTCGGGGTCATGAATTCAAGCCCCATATTGGGCTCCATGCTGGGCATGGAGCCTACTTTAAAAAAAAAAAAAAGAAGAAGGGGCACCTGGTGGCTCAGTCGTTAGGTGTCTGCCTTAGGCTCAGGTCATGATCCCAGGGTCCTGGGATCGAGCCCCTCATCGGGCTCCTTGCTCAGCGGGGAGCCTGCTTCTCTCTCTCCCACTCCCCCCTGCTTGTATTCCCTCTCTTGCTGTGTGTCTCTCTGTCAAATAAATAAATAAAATCTTAAAAAAAAGAAAAGAAGAGGAAGAAGAATCGCATTGTGGTACTCCCCTTGTAAAGCCTCTGTGGCACCTCCTTGACCACAGTATAGAGCTGAACAAGGGACACAAGGCCTGCCATACCTGGCCTGGACAACACCACTCCCATCACCTATGCACCTCTACTCCCCATGTCCCAAAGTCACACAGGTAATCCCTGAAATACTCCAGACCATATCATGCCTTCTCCCGAAATGTTTGCCCCCTACCTTGATACCTGGCCATCACCTTTTCGACCATTGTGAACCAACTGAAATGTTAACCACTCACCAGTGCTTCCAAGCTGATGTCATTTCTGAATCCTCTGTGTTTCTCCAGCTTTGACCATAACTGTGTAAGAGTGTATTTAAGTGTATAGTAGTGGCCATGAGTGTATAAAGCTCCACTGAAATTGTCCGGTTGCAGGACTGCCGTCCCCATCAGATTGGGAGCACCTTGAGAGTGAGAACTGATTAATATTTGTCTTCCCAGGGAAGAACACAGTGCCTGACTCAGAGTGGACCCTCAGTGGACATTCAAACAAACGAATGAATTTGTAGCAGATAGTGGCTAGGGCAGCAGCTTTGTGAGATTGGGGAAGTGAAAGAAAGAAGGTAAAATGTAGGTATTAAAAAAATGCAAGAATGTTTACAAAATGGAATAAGATCACTAAAGTTCCTTAGCTTTTTTTTTTTTTAGATTTTATTTATTTATTTGAGAGAGACAGAGAGAGAGAGAAAAGCAGACTCCATGCTGAGGATGGAGCTCAATATGGGGCTTGATCCCAGGACTCTGAGATTATGACCTAAGCGGAAATCAAAAGTCGGATGCTTAACCCACTGAACCACCCAGGCGCCCTAAAGGTAGCTTGAAGAGGGTAGTCACTTCTGATTTAGGTGAAAGTGCTGATAATATTTTGAAAAGCATCCTGGATGTCTTCTTATCTGAAGGAAAAGGAGAGACCAGGGAAATATAATAAATTTGTAAAACAGGTATAAACTAAAACTCTCAGGAGCTGAGGAAGTGCCTCTGACAAGAAGCTGCAGCAGCATCTTGTCAAACTTGAATTTGATTCCCAGGCCACATTTGCTGCAGGCTGAGCTTGGGCAAGTTAATTAACTTCTCTGAGTCTCAATATTTAACCTGTGTAACAAACACAATATTTCCTACCTCATAGGATGGGTTGAGGGTTGAATGAGTTAAAATATATTTATAGCATGTACTTAAAGGGCCCAATAAATAGGATTATTTTTATTTTCTGGTGATTTAGGGAACAAGTTGGCAGAAGTAGATGGAAAGAGCCACGTGTATATTTCAGTTGGGTTGTTTGCTGACTCCAGCTCCTTAGTGAGAGAGGCTCTGGATTTCCAGGTCCTGAAGTCCAGGATGGGCTGACAGGCTCACCTTCTCCTCCAGCTTAGTCCAGTTAGACTACTCCTCTACTCAGAGAGCCACAGAGCTGACCAAGAGCCAGCACAATTCCCTCATGCGGGGAAGGACTCTATTTCTCATCTAAGTGTCTTTGACACTTGAAATAATAGAGCAAATTTTAACATGCTGTACTTGGAGAGGCCCTATTTGCCAAGGCCATTCTAAAAATATTCTGTTGGGCGCCTGGGTGGCTCAGTTGGTTAAACGACTGCCTTCGGCTCAGGTCATGATCCTGGAGTCCTGGGATCGAGTTCCACGTCGGGCTCCCTGCTCAGAGGGGAGTCTGCTTCTCCCTCTGACCCGCTTTCCTCTCGTGCTATCTCTCATTCTCTCTCTCTCAATAAATAAAGTCTTTAAAATAAAATAAAATAAAATAAAAATATTCTGTTGGGATTAAAAAAAAAATCTACTGATTCTGAAGGTGTCTGCAAGTGCTACCTTCTAAATTTATGTCAACAGAAATATCCAGACCATGAGATGTCCATTCAAATTATATGAAACATTGAGCTACAAAGATCACTTACATTTTCAGTATACAAGCAACTGAAACTGATTATATTATTGTTGTTTCACTTTTATTTTTTATTAACTGACCTCCATTGTTTACCACTTGTGTAATTATGCTTTCTGATAACTGTGAAAAATGCTGAGTAGCTCAATAGAACAATCAAAACAAAGCAGTCAGTGTCTCCGAGGACATCTCATTGTGTCTGTCCATAATCTCTCCTTCTGTACAGGCGGAAAGAACCTCATCCTGCCAGCACCGTGTGCGGAAAACATCTCAGTTTCAGTAGAAGGAAGGTTGGAAGGAAAGAAAGAAGATCAACATTGACCAAAAACTTACCACGTGCATTTTCTGTATCTTCTCATTTAATTCTCCAGAGAATTCTGTCAGAAAAGTCTTATTATTCCCGTGTTCTCAGGTGAGTAAACTGAGACCCAGAGATTAAAGGTTCTCTCACTCACCAGGAGGCCAAGCTGAGACTTGACTGTAGAGTGGCCCGTTCTAGAACCTTCTTTCAGTCCAGCTCCCAGGCAGCACTAGTGTCCAGCCAAAGCAACACCTGCTTAATTTTCCCCTACTTCTCATATGCCCTTCTCCACCATTTTCTCCACCCCCTTTTTCCCTTCTACAAGCTTCCCCTCTGTGACTTTCAGCTGCGTGGTAATTCCCCAGCTCCCAGGCAGCAATATATCTATAGGGATTAATGGAGGACAGAGTTGAGAATGCATTCAATCCATTTGCAAATTCCACTGTAATGTACATCGAAGTGTGTGAATGTGTGTGTGTGCAAGGAGGGGGATAGAAAGGGAGGCACACATCTATATTTCAAATTAGCAAGTCAGTCATGAGTTACAACTCCATGCCAGCGACGTCTTTACATAGCCAGACACACAGATAATCAAGGCACAGATTAACTCACTCTGACTGTGCAGTAATTTAAAGCTCCCCGCTTATATGGCCAATTCGTGGTGGTGAAACATTCCTATGGCATATGGTAACCTTTAGTAGAAAACCTGCAGTGAGAAGTGCAGGATCCCTATCAGATGTGCAAAGAACATGTGGTTGATATTAGAGTGTGCATTCACCCTCCAATCTGTGGGACTCAGACTGATTTCTCTCCTTTCCCAAGACCAACTCAGAACTTGCTTCTCTGCATTTAGAAACAAAAACAAAAATGAAAACGAAAACAAACACACACACACACAAAACTCCGCCCATGGGGCTGTTGGAATTGTAACTATTTGCTAGAATTTTTATGCTGAATTAAACAGTAGCAAAGTGCTTTGGATTGGGAGTGAGGAAGCCCTAGTCTCATCCCTACTGAGTGGCCTTCAAGGATAATGTCTCTTGGGGCACCTGGGTGGCTCAGTCAGTTAAGCATCTGCCTTCAGCTCAGGCCATGATCCCAGGGTCGGGATCCGTGCTCATCAGGGGAGTAGCTTCTGGGGACCTCAGTCTTTTCTCTGCTTCTCCCTCTTCCTCTGTCCCTCCCCCCCAGCTTGTTCTCTCTCTTTCAAATAAATAAATAAAATCTTGGGGGGAAAAAAAAAGACAGTGTCTCTCTCAAGGATGTGAGTTACATATTTTCTTTTTTTTAAAGATTTTATTTTATTTATTTGTCAGAAAGAGAGCAAGCAAGCACAGGCAGAGGGAGAAGCAGCCTCCCTGCTGAGCGGGGAGCCTGATGCAGGGCTCGATCCCAGGACCCTTCTCCCATTTTTCTTAGCAATCCCTGACAAATCTTGAAAGCTGGCCTGGGCTCCAGAAGGCAGCTCCTCAGAGCATGTGGAGATCTTGTGAAAATGCAGATTCTGTCTCCAATGGTCGGGGATGGAGTCTGAGATTTTGTATTGCTAACAAGCTCTCAGGTGACCTGATGCTGCTGGTCCATGGACCATGCTTTAAGTATTTGTTGATTAGGGTTGCCATAACAAGATATCATAGACTGGGTAGCTTAAATCACAGAAATTTGTTTTCTCTCAGTTTCTGGAGACTGGAAGTCCAAGATCAAGGGCAAGATTTAGTTTTTGGTAAGAACATGCTCCTCAGCTTGTAGATCGCTGTCTTCTCTCTATGTCCTCACAAGGCCTTTTCTCTGTGTGTGCCCACATCCCTGGTATCTCTTCCTCTTCTTGTAAGGACCCTAGTCCTATCAAATCAGGGTCTCACCCATATGATCTCATTTAACTCTAGTTACTTCTTGAAGAGCCTGCTCTGTGGATCCACTGTTAATCTCTTTCTAACACATGAGATACCCGGTATGGGGGCCTAGGAGGAGACATACATGCCTGAAGTAGATTCTAAGAGGGGAAGTTTGGTGCTTTCATCAACTTCACATATGGGTCACAAGTCCACCCCTATTCCTCCTGACCTCTAAGTTTTCCACCCATAACAGTGTGAGGGTTCAAATCCTCTGTTTTCTACCTAGAAAATTGTGATGGTTAATTTTATGTATCAACTCAGCTAAACTATGGTGCCTAGTTGTTTGGTCAAACACCAGTCCAGATGTTGCTGTGAAGATACTCTTTAGATGTGACTAATGGCTGAATCAGTAGACTTTGAGTAGAGCGGATTTCCCACCATAATGTGGGTGGGCCTCATCTAATCAGTTGAAGGCCTAAAGAGAAAAGATTGAGGTCCCCAGACAAAGAAAGAATCTTGTTTCCAGACTGCCTTCCACTCAAGACTGCAACATCAACTCTTGCTGGAATTTCCAGCCTGCCTGCCTGTTCTGTGGATTTCAGAATTGCCACCCTCCCCTATCACATGATCTATCTAATTTCTTGAAATAAATCTCTTTATATGTTTATACACACACATCCTATTGGTTCTGTTTCTCTGGAGAACCTGGATAACACAAACAGTGCTTCTCAAACTCTAATGTGAACCACCTGAAAATTTTGTTCAATTGCAGATTCTGATTCAGTAGTTCTGGGATGGGACCTGAGATTCTGCTTTTCTAAGTACTTAGATGATGCTGATGCTGTGGGTCTGTGGATGGCACTTTGAGTAGCAAGAACATTTTCTCTGAGTTTTCAGAGCATTTGGGAGTGAGGCCAAGTCTTCTCAGAACTTTGTAAAATTTAAGGATAGCTAGTTCTTTCCTCGAGAGCAAGGGTTGGCCAACTTTTTCTGGCCCATAAAGGGCTAAATAGTAATTATTTTACATTTATGGGCCATATGGTCTTTGTTGAAGCTACTCTACCTTGGGTGGCTGGGTGGCTCAGTTGATTAAGTGACTGCCTTCGGCTCAAGTCATGATCCTGGAGTCCCAGGATCGAGTCCCGCATTGGGCTCCCTGCTGAGCAGGGAGTCTGCTTCTCCCTCTGACCCTCCCCCCTTTCAGGCTCTCTCTATCTCATTCTCTCTCTCAAATAAATAAATAAAATATTTTAAAAAAAAGAAGTTACTCTACCTTGCCATTGTAGCATGAATACTATCAGGTAATACATAAACTAATGGGCGTGGCTGTGTTCCAATAAAACTTTATTTACAGAAACAAGATGTGAGGTGGATTTGGCCCATGGGCCAGAGTTTGCCAACTGCTGGTATATAGAATCACTTGATGGTGAGGTTCCTTTGGGCAGGATTCTTACTCATCTTGGTACCTTGCCTCATGCATAAAAGGCATTGAATAGATGCTTAATGAACAAATGAGTGTATTGAGTAAGGCCATTAAGATTTGACTACTCATAATCTGCAAAGTGCAGATATTCTGTATTACTGTTCCCTGTTCTCTTTTATGGTCTTTTCAGTTTCCATTTCAGATAATGAAAGAAGAATGTGTCATAATTTTCGTGTAAGTGAACTTCCTGACACTTGCTTGCTACCTTCTGGTGCCCAATCCTTAGGCCAGAAATATATACATAGAATTCATAAGAAAATTCACTAGTTCCATGTATGATATGGAAATGTGGAATGGGAATATTGTAGCCAAAAAAAAGGAAAAATAGCAATATAAGTATAGCTAACATATGCACAGTCGTTCTTAAATTTGTGAAATATCTTATAAAATGCATAATGTAATATGTGTGGCATAAAAATTAATACAACCACCAATGACTTCATTTTTGTATGTTAAAAATGATTAAAATAAAATGTATTACCTTTGTTTCATTTTAAATATATTTTAAATATAACAGATGCTCATTTTAGAAAATGGATTTAAAAAATTGCATATGCCAAGGAACAGTAAAAGGCTGAGAAAATTGCAGTTTGGAGGGCGATGTGAAAGCCCCGTCTTTGGCATTATTGCGTGAGCGGATGGTATATGAGGTCACTGGGGCAGGTTGCTCAGCAGGTGCGGATCAGCGGTTCTGGTTGTGTTCCTCACTCCACTGCCCTTTTACCTCCTTGCTCTAAGCTCTAAGGAGTTTTGGGGAGGGCACAGAGAGGAGTCATGCAGGCTAATGACTCTTAATGCCATCCTTTTGGTTGGTGGGTTCTTGGTACCATGATCAGGTACAGTCGTCCGCATGCCAGCCTCAGAACCATAGCTTCATTAACGAACAGCAACTGTAATACTTATGCTTGGCTAAATTGAACATTATTTCCCAAGGGCCAAGCAGGTTTGGTCTCTGTGATTGCACCCCTATTTGCATATAAACCCCATATGAAACTGGCTCCCTCCCTAAATAGCCATTTCCACCTGTTGGGTGATGGCTGTTGATGATGAAAAAGATCTATTAGTAAATGGATTGTAAAGTACTTGGCCAATCAAAATAAGGGCTAAATAAGCCTTTGATAAGGCTGGACCATGGCAAGAACTGATAATCTGAGCCTCACTGGCTCTGTGAGGTCTAGTCTCAGCAGGCACCCATGTGATGTGTTGTCTGTGTCCCCAGCAGCAAATACGGACTGGATGTATCCCCTGATGACAAGCGTCTTGGGAACTCTGCAGAGCCCGGAAAGTGCACAGGTCTTGGCTCCTATTTTTAAACTGATCTCTTTGCAATGGGGCAACTAACCTGTTGGTCAGTTCTTACTATCTTTTCAGATAGGTACTAAGTAGTTTGTGCATTGGAGGAAAACATAATTTTAAGTGTTTAAAAACACTATTCATCATGGGGCACCTGGGTGGCTCAGTTGGTTGAGCTTCTGCCTTTGGCTCAGGTCATGATCCAGAGTCCTGGGATCAAGTCCCACGTCGGGATTTCTGCTCAGTGGGGAGCCTGCTCTCTCGCTCTAATAAATAAATAAAATCTTAAAACCACTACTCATCAAACAGATACTTGTACACCATGTCCACAGCAGTATTGTTCACAATAGCCAAAAGTGGAAACAGCTCAAATGCCCATCAACAGATGAATGAATAAACAAGATGTGGTAGATAGGTAAAATGAAATATCATTCAGCCTTAAAAAGGAATGAAATTCTTTTTTTTTAAAGAAATTCTTTTTTTTAAAATAGATTTTATTTATTTATTTGACAGAGAGAGAGGGACAGTGAGAGAGGGAACACAAGCAGGGGGAGTGGGAGAGGGAAAAGCAGGCTTCTCGCGGAGCAGGGAGCCCGATGTGGGGCTTGATCCCAGGACCCTGGGATCATGACCTGAGCCGAAGGCAGATGCTTAACAACTGAGCCACCCAGGCGCCCCAAAAAGGAATGAAATTCTGATACATGCTACAACATACATGAATCTGGAGTGAAAGGAGCCAGACACAAAAAGACAGATATTGTCTGATTCCACTTACATGAGGCACACAGATTAGTCAGATTCATAGAGACGGAAAGTGGAACGGTGGTGGCTGCCTGGGCTGGGGGAGGTGAGAATGGGGTGTTAGTGTTTAATGGGGACAGAATTTCAGTTTGGGATGATGAAAAAGTTCTGGAGATGGATGACAATGATGGTTGCACAACAGGGTGACTGTACTTAATGCCACTGAACTGTGCGCTTACAAGTGATTAAATGATATGTTATATATATTTTACCACAATGAAAAAAAAGCACGTGAGCGCACACACACACACACACACACACACACACGCACCACTACTCAAAGCATTTCCTTTTTTATTTTGTTTAAGATTTTATTTATTTATTTGAGAGCGAGAGAGTGAGTGAGAGAGCACAAGCAGGGGGAGCAGCAGAGGGAGAGGGAGAAGCAGACTCCCTGCAGGGAGCCCAGCATGGGGCTCAGGGGCTCCATCCCAGGACCCCGGGATCATGACCTGAGCCGAAGGCAGATGCTTAACTGACTGAGCCACCCAGGCACTCTTCAAAGCATTTTCTTTTATGATTTCTACTTAAAGTTAAGAAAACCAAAGCCTTCATCATCAATTTGAGCATCACCTTCCCTTTGCCTCCTAGTGGCTCATGTCCCCTCCCAGGCTGTCATTGTCTTGTTTAGTTTTTAAAATTTTTTCAGCTTTATTGAGGTATGACAAACAAGATTGTAATGTATTTAAAGTGTACAACGTGGGGCGCCTGGCTGGCTCAGTCCGTGAAGCGTGCAACTCTTGATCTCCGGGTTGTGGGTTCCAGCCACACGTTGGGTGCGGAGATTACTTAAAAATAAAATCTTTAATAATAAATAAATGAATGAAAGAAGAAAGAAAGTGTACAACGTGATGATTTGTTGTAAGTACACTATTGTGAAAGGACTCTCACCATCACCTCACGTGGTAACCGTTTTGTTTTGTTTTGTTTTTTTGTTTTGGGGTTTTTTTGTGTGTGTGTATGAGAACACATGAGTTCCTTTGACACAGTGCACAGGAACTAAGTCAAGGGCAGGTTACCCTGACCTCACCTCGCCTGTGGCCAGAGAAGACAGGCTGTTGTCAGGTGCTGGCAAGACAGGGAGGAATGAGAATGGGAGTCTGTAGGACTGGGAAGGGGAGACAGACCTATGTGGTCGTTAGGAGGAAAAGGGTTGATAACTAAAGAAAGATGACAGCTGGTCAACATGACTGGGACGGGAGATCTGGGCAAGGACAGGAAGTGACCCCTTCAGATCCAAATGAGGGCCTCTGTGGGGGGGGGCTCTGTGGGGCTCCTGGAAGCGTGGAGGAGCTGCAATGGCGGGATGCGCCCACTGGGTGATTGGGGATGCTTAAAACCGGGGTCCAGAGCAGAGCTGGGATGGGCTCCGTGCTTCCTATTTTCTTATCTCTTGAATTTCAATCTATTTTCTTAAAGAACTGGACCTGCAGTTTCCTGTGTATGAACCAGAAAATCTGTGTCTGCGTATGTTGTTCTTCCCGCACTACTCAGAAACCTTTGGAAATTCGTTTCCTAAATGGCTGGAGTGCAGCGCTGAAGCTATGGCTTTGGTTGCCAAATGACTTGGGTAGAAATCTGAACTTGCTGTTCTGCTCTCACCAAACATTTAGGCGCTGAGGGCTCCTGGCAGGGTGCTGTGGAAAGCTCAGGGAAGCACCTGGCACGGGGCACTGGGAATTTGCGGCCACTTTAGGTAGTGGGGCAGGAAGGGGGAAGAATTTGACATAGCTGGCCTAACCTCCCAACCCCACTCAACTCCTGTGTCCCTGGCTGCTGAGCATGCTCAGACTTCTGCTGAACTCTGTCAAAACCAACTTCTTACAATTCTGTGTGTCCCCTGGCCCTGTCTTCTGGCAGGAGAAAACCGGTTGTGTTTAACAATGTTTCCCCTGGGGGGGTGAGTGAGTGGGTGGCTCAGGCGGTTGAGTTTCCAACTCTCAGTTTCAGCTCAGGTAAGAATATCAGGGTAATGAGATGGAACCCTGTGTTGGGCTCTGTGCTCAGCAGGGAATCTGCTGGAGATTCTCCCCCTCTGCTCCCCTCCCCCCAATAAACAGATCTTTAAAAAAAGAAAACTGTTTCCCCTGGAGTTTCCATTTCAGGCAGCAACAAGATTTACTTAGACCACAAACAATCCAATAGAAAAAAACTTTTTTAAAGATGTTATTTATTTGTCAGAGAGAGAGCGCACAAGCAGGGGGAGTGGAAGAGGGAGAAGCAGGCTCTCCTATTAGCAAGGAGCCCGATGTGGGACTCGATCCCAGGACCCTGAGATCATGACCTGAGCTGAAGGCAGATGCTTAACCAACTGGGCCACCCCAGTGTCCCCAGTAGAAGACTTTCAATGCAAAAGACACAAGTGTGCGTTTCACAGAAAAGATACATGTGGCCAATATACATATAAAGAGATATCCAGTATTCTCAGTGGTCAACAAAATGCAAATCAAGTCCACTCTGATGCCATTTTACATCCTTGCAGTTGGCAGAAATCAAAAAGTCTCACAAAATCATGTTGGAGAGGATGCAGATCTCAAAAAAGGATCTCTAACACATGGGCAGTGGGAGTGTAAATTGGTACAACCACTTTGAAGATCTGCTTGGCATTATTTCCTAACATGGAACATTTACAAACTCGATGACCGAGCAGTTCCACTCCATGGTATATACCAAAGAGTGTTTCTTGCTTAACGCAACAATAACAGTAATAGTAACGCACAAGAATGTCCAAACGGTATTGTTCACAACAGCAAAAACTGGAAATATTATACAGCAGTCAAAGTATGAACCATATATAGCAATGTGAATGAATCTTAGCATATATTAAGTGAAGCAGTAAGTTCCAAAAGATTACAAACAGCATAATACTCCTTTTTCATAATTAAAAACTAAAATAAAAGTATATACTTTAAAAAATACATAGTCAATACAGTTACACAGGAGAGTGAGGGCATGGTGAATCAGGGTGCAGGTGGGCAGGGATGGGGCTAGGATGGGGTCATCTGATTAGATGAGGGTTACGGTCCAGTTGCTTGCTTTGATTTTGGATGGTGGGTTTGAGGATGCTTATTACATTGTTAAAAATAACTAACCAAATACCAGCAGGTACAGGAAGCAATGAAGAGAGTGTTATGAACCAGGATTAGGCTTCTTGCATAATCTGATACTATTCTCCTGAGGTCCCCTTGCCCCATCACCCCCCAAGAAACCGAAGAAGCCTCACTTGGGGGTCAGCAGAGCAGGGGCTCCCTCCACAGGTGGCTTCTGTCTCCCGTGGGAATATCTATCTCAAGTAAGGCCTCTCTTGTAGCCTCAAGATATCCGCAAATTCCACTCATCAAGACTCACTTCTTTTTGTTTCAGGCACCCTTGCCTTCTATTATCACGCAAATAGTGTAACTGCAGGAGTAGCAGAGTATGATTTATTAGTCTTGAATGTGTTTTTAGAACAATCTCAACTATCTTTCCATGTCTTCCTGTATAGATTAATTTCAATCCTTGTAACAACTGCCTAGATTTATATGCACCACAATTTATTTGTTTATCCTTTTATTGATAAGCATTTAGATTGTTTCTAGTTTTTGCTTTTACGAAAAGAAGCCACAGTAAATATAAATGCTGTAGGGGATATTCTTACACACTCTGGTACGTATGCTGGTAGAGTGTATTTCTAGAATTGCTGAGTCAAAAGAAACACCTGCTCACATTTCGATAGCCACTGCCAAATTGCCTCCAAAATGGTTAATCTATTTCCAGGTCCACCAAAAGTGCGTTATAGTGGGTGTGACTGGCTAGGTTATGAAGTCGTGTTTTATGGCTTCCTTTATTTGCCCTGAGCTGGTCCAGTGGGAGGAATGGTTCTGTGGGGAGGGCCCCCCACCCCAGGAGAGGTAAGACTGACCTCCTGACCTTTAACCTCTCCCCTCTGGTCGGTTGGTAATGGACAGACGCTTGGTGATTTCCTTTGACAACAGTAGGGGCGGTGTCTCCCCATTGCCGTCCTACTGCCCCTGTGGTCGCCAGCAGAGCCTTCACGCTGGGAAACAGTGTGAGCACTTCTCCTCACCTGCCTCAGGGGGATGCTGTTAGGATTTGTGAAAATCCCTTAGGGATGAAAGGTGCAAACACAGGAAGTCCATGCAAAGTACAATTCCAGAAACAGTGGCACTGGGGGAGACCCCAAAATCGAAGGTCATAATGTCAGTCAAAGCCTTGTCACTCATTCAGAAACTTGCGGTCTCTCCTTTTGGATACAGACGTCTCCGGGTTTGGTCTCACGCCAAACTGCCCTGTTCCACCTGAAGCTCAAGTTCATTTGTTGGACCGTGTTTACAGGAGCGCGGCAGAAAAGAAAAGAATCTTTCCCCTTGTTCCACCTTTTACAGTTTTCATCAAGTCCATCTGTCATGCTTCCCATGGAGTGACACCTATCTTAGGGTAATGGTTTCTTAAGACTTTGGGGCAAACAGCCTCAGTGATGTCTAACCACTGTCCAGTAGCCCCCACCTGGACCTTAGCAAGTCCCACCGCCTCCTGGACCCAGTCTCCTCGCACAGCCCCTGGTGGTGTGAGAGCTGGGGTAGCGTTGCCCCATTGTCCCTCTCTCTCGGAAGTCTCCAACCCAGTGGATTCTTCGCTCTGGTTTGGTCCTTTCAAAATACAGTGAAGAAAAAATATAGTAATTTTGTTTCCCTGATGGTAAATAAAAACATAATAATACCCAAAGTCAGGAAATAGTTATGTAAGCCACTTTGTGCCACATAATCCTTGACAAGGTTGACATACAGGCCACAGAGTTGTGCAGTGGCTTCTCAGGGCCTGCTGGGACCACCGGCCTGTTGTGGCCCACAGCTCACTTTCTGAATTACGCCAGTTTCTGCCCTGAAGCACCGGGAGCCACGGCAGGCTGTTTTACACAGACCGACAAACCAGAGTCAGGGTTTGAGGACTCTTTCCCTAAGTCTGGGTAAAGAGCTTGTTGAAGATTTAAATTACATCCATAGATGATGTAGCCCCGCAGTTTCTCTAGCTGTAAAAGTGTCCAGAACTGATCTGGTCTTAGGCATGACGAAGGTTTTAATTAAGGAGATGCTATGCATGAGGACTTTCAGTGGCATGGAAAAGTCATATATACTCTTTGTATATTAAGTATTGATTAGATATATTAAATATCACCTTTATGAGCCTAAAAGCGAAACAGGATGCTAGAATACTCCCATAGAGTAGTGACCATTTAGAATAACATGAAGAATTTCAGCTTGATAATATGATTCATTTTTACATTTAATACCATAAATATATAACTATAACATCGTGCTATTATAATTTAAAGGTTATAGTTTACAAATGCAAGTTATAAGGCTATAATACTAAATGCTTACTATGCCCCATATTAGAAAGTCTTCATATGTTTTCTTTCATCGAATCCATAAAACAGTACTATGAGGTTGGTAATAAAATTTGCCCATTTTACATGTCATGTACCTAGTAGAGGTCAATAAATACAGTAATAATAATGATAGTAAGTCAGATTTATTTAGTGTTTATTATACTCAGGGAGCTAAACCAAGCACCTATAGACATGCTATATTCATTTATTCTTCCTAATCCTGGGAGGTAGATATTATTTCTATGTTTTCTATGAGAAAAAGAACAGACAGAAGTTAAACAATGCACCTAAGTTCCCTGAACTGTTAAAAAGTGGGGGCTAGGATTTGAACATATGAATGCACAGGGTAAAGCAGAAGTCTGATTCTTCTTTTTAAGAAAAAAAAAATAATTTTGTTTCACTTCCCAATGTATTCATAAATACATTCGGCAAAAGCACTATGCAGCTGAACATCTTCTGGTCAAGGGAATGACTCTATATTTGAGAGTGACTTATTGTAAGCTAAATCCTATTTTCCCAGAGGAGCAATGCTGCAATGAAGGGCCTTGTTCCTGGTGGAGAATTTAACATCAAATAAATCAAACTGAAGACCAATGATATGATAAAAGAGCCAGACCAAACGATAAAATTACACTCCAAAGTCAAAGGATGTTTGAGTTCAGAGGGGCCCCAGAGACTGTATCAACAGCTTCAAAAGTGTTTTCAGGGGCACCTGGGTGGTTCAGTCGATTGAGCATCCGACTCTTGATTTTGGCTCAGGTCATGATCTCGGGGTGGTGAGATCGAGCCCCGAGTTGGGCTCTGCACAGAGTGGGGAATCTGTTTGGATTCTTTCTCTCCCTCTCTCTGCCCCTCCCCCTGCTCTCTCTCTCTCTCTCTAATAAAATCTTTTAAAAAAATCATTTTTAAAACAGAGAAACCCTTTTTTTTTTTTAAGATTTTATTCATTTATTTGTCTGAGGGAGCGAGAGAGAGAGAGCACAAGCAGGGGAAGCAGCAGAGGGAGGGCTCCCTGCTCAGCAGGGATCCCAATGCGGGACTTGATCCCAGGACCCTGGGACCATGACCTGAGCCGAAGGCAGACGCTTAACGACTGAGCCACCCAGGCGCCCCTTAGTCAAAACAAGAACAGATGAAACTAACTTTAATAATATATCTTATTTGACCCACTATGTCCAACATATTACCATTTCAACATGTGATTGATATAAAATTACTACTGAGGGGACGTCTGCCTTCAGCTCAGGTCATGATCCCGGGGTCCTGGGATCGAGTCCTGCATCGGGCTCCTTGCTCAGTGGGGAGTCTGCCTTCCCCCTGTTCATGCTGTCTCTCTCAAATAAATAAATAAAAATCTTTCAAAAATTTAAAATTACTACTGAGATATGCTACATTCTTTTCTTCATACTATGTTAGGGAAATCCTCTGCATATTTTACTTTTTTTTTTTTTAAAGATTTTAATCTTATTTATTAGAGAGAGAGAGAGAGAGAAACAGCATGAGAGGGGAAAGGGTCAGAGGGAGAAGCAGGCTCCCCGCTGAACCGGGAGCCTGATGTGGGACTCGATCCCAGGACTCTGGGATCATGACCCGAGCTGAAGGCAGTCGCTTAACCAACTGAGCCACCCAGGCGCCCTGCGTATTTTACTCTTTTGGCACATCTCAATTCAGACCAGCCTCATTTCTAGTGCTCACTAGCCACCTGTGGCCAATGTCTGCTATGCAGATCTAGAACATGCTGGGCATACTGCCTGGACTTTAGTACAGGCTTAGTGAATGCTAGCAATCATTTTGTAATAGCTAGCTATCATTAGCAATAATTTTGTACCTTTTTGTTTGCTGTTATACCTCCCCCTTCTCTGTTGAACTCCTGCTCATACCTCAAAAGCCAGCCAGTTGGCCACACCTGCTGGAAGTCCTTCTTGATGCATTCTGTCCTGATAAGCCCTCCACTCTCTGCTCCTCCAGTGCCTATCTCCATTGTAGAGAATATATTCGTCCGTCTTAAGAGTTATAGCCCTCTTTTTTGCTCTTTATAACCCTGGGGCACATGGGAAGCACAGAATAAATGTCATTTGAATGAAGAAGGCATAGAGGAATTGCATGCGTATTCCTTTGAGTTGGTAGCAGGGTGGTTATGGGCTGCTTGTTTATTTCTCTTTGTATTTCTCTCTCACCAGCCAGTATTTAAAAATTAAAATATTTAATTTTTAAATACTGCCTGGTGCAGCCAGCTCCCTTGCCTTCTCCAACTGCCTCTCAAGGTCATTTCCCTAAGCTGGGCATTGTTGCAGAAAAGTCATGATAAGAAAAGCAAATGTCTTAATTAAACAGTGGGCCCAGAGAGAAATCATGAAATGTAAGCTGGATCACCCAAATACGTCTTTCGTGCACCCTGTTACTTCCGTGTTATACACCTTTGAGAAATAGAGAGACACCATTTATCCCGCATTGCTTTCAGGGATTCGAGCCCCCTTGGGTAAGAAGTTTATGAAATGGTTCAGAAGATGAGTGTGCCAAGGACAGCAGGGAGATAATTTCCCGTGAGTGTTCTCTCTAGGAGCAGGCTTTCTGCTGGTGGGGGGGCGGGGGAGGGGATGTCACCAACACTGAAGGGGTCGCTTTACCGGGCGCTGGCGGATGGTGGTTTCGAAGCCTCATCGCTGTGTCTTTGGCTCACGGTCCCTTATCAGGGCTCTGTCACCCTATTGGCACACTGTTCCTTTTCCATCAGGTTCCAGCCCCACCCCCACCCCCCCAGAGTGGGTGGGGGCAGGGGCTGAGGAGGGATACTGAGACATTTTTACTCAGGGCTCGTTTTCACCTTTTGTCAAAGCTGCGTGTCAAGTTTGGCGCATGTCTGCCCTAGCGCATCCATGTTTCCTGTAACTTTAAGGAACTGTGGCTTTTCTGCGTTTGATGTGTCTTAACTTTAACACAAAGCACACCAGGGCTGGTTAATGATCATGAACTGTCATGGCAGCCACTCTGCAAAGGTGACAGTGATGGATGGGCCAGCAGCGTGGAGGGAGGTGGCTGGGTGCAGAGGCAGAAGGTTTATTTAAGCCAAGGCTGATAATAGAGGGGCCTTCTCAGTCACCGACCAGCAGGACTTAATGGGATAAAAGGGGAGGAGAGCCCTCTTTCTGCACTGCCCTCGGAAGGGACAGTTCTCCCTCTCTTCATCTGGTTTTCCAAATAAAAGCATTCCTTGAAGATTCAGATCTAAATGAAATTTTCTGCCAGGAGGGGGGAAAAAGCCCAGTTCTGTAATCAACCTTGTCATCTTTCTTGGTTTGGCCTCACATGTTTGCCTTACTCAACCACTGGAAAACAGCACCCTGAAAGAAACTGTGTATGGATGGGCTTGAGTAAGAATGAGTTCGATCCTCTGAAAAGGCTTAATCCCCTTGGGATTACCACTGAAATCTGACCAGATTCTGCATGTCAGTTGGCAATCCTTAAGTGATCATAGCTGGGAAAATAAAATCTATTAAAAAGGAATTTAGTACAATTTTTCCACCTCTCTTTGATTTTGGATTTACTGATCACTCCATCCAGTGCTCCAACTAGAGGTGGCCTTTATATCTTTCTTTAGCTAAATATCAAGATATCTCTATCACACGTAAACTTTGCCTGTAGTCACATCAGACAGGCCACCGTGTGATGGACTGTGGTTCAAAGCCCGAACTTCTCCCTCGTCCCAGTTGTGGCCGGGCTCCTTATGTGCTCTAGGGGAATGGCCCAACCACATACCCCTCCTTTGGAGACGCCAAATTCAGATTACCCTGGGACCTTTAATCTCTGAGGGGGAGATGTGCTGTCAGGGTCCACTGATAATTCTTTAGTGTAAGAGCTAATGCCTTGTGGAGGAGTTTAGCTGGCTCCCCCATTACTAAATTCAGCAGCCCATGGCCCCTACTCATTGCTGGACAGCATAAACATCAGATTTTGGTAAATAAACTCGGGCTATCATGCAACTGTCCCACACGCACTTAAGCTGTGACTGACAGCTCGCTTGGGAGGACTTGGAGTCTAGGGCCGAAGCTTTTGGGTGCAGAGGCTCCAAGGTTCCAAGATAAACAAATCTGTCGGTGAGAGTGACCAGAGTGTTAGGTCAGTCCAAGGGTCACTTATAGGTCATCCCACTGGGAGCTTGGTCTCTGCTTTGTGTTTATCCTGGAAGGGGAAGAGTAGGAGGGGTTGGGGGGAGCGGGGTGGGTCTCCACTGGGAAAACATCCCTGGCCTGCTCATCAGAGCCTTTGGAAGTGAATCAGCACCCATCCCGCTCTGAGGAATCCAGTAAAGGGTATAGACACGGGCTTCTGTTTTTTATTGGAGTTAATGAACAGTTCTTTTGCGAAATACAGATCACTGGCTCACCTGCACTGCAGAATCAATTAGGGAATTTCTGAGCCCACTGTGAGTTACTAGATCACTGTTAAAAATTGTGGTCATCAAAGCTGGAAACCCAGTTGAAGGAATGGAAAACTCTTCCCAACCCTATCCCTCTTCTTGATCTCACAGGTTTCCTGGAAAATATTTCCTCAATTTTACAGTCCTTACCAACTGGGGACTTTTGAGAAGATCCTAAACTTTCTTTTTTCCTGTGCTTGGCTCTTTAAAATTGATAGGTGAAAGTGGGGGTATGGATTTGGGCCCCTCCTTAGTTGATATTGGCAAAGTAAAGACCCTCATCTTCCCATGGATCGCTCTGGTTAGTCACCAATTCTCTCTCATTTGGAGGACGGTCTCACTTGTCCAGGAGCTGTAACATCAAACAGTACATTTAGAACTGATGGCATTTTTTGTTCGAAGACTGCAGATGAAAAAGACTTTCAAATCCAACATTCAGTTTCTTGCTTTGAAAAATAGCCTTCTCTTATAAAAAATCTAAAGTTTTGGACAGGACAATTTGGGCGAATGATCAGTACAATGAGGCGGGTAACACAGACTGGAGATTCCAATTCCTTTTCCTTTTCCTTTTGATCCAAATCAGGTCCTGACACTTAATGATCTTATAATGTTAATCAGTTCTATTTTGAACCAACTTGGGGGTTTCGTTGGGCTAAGACTTTATTTCTATGATTTTATTGATAAAAGCAAGTGACATTTAATCTCAGGAAAGAAATAATTCTCTCAGAAGTTATATACGATGATCCTGGATATTTAAAACACTTATCAGAAGATTATCTACTTCTATCCTATAGTTTATAGTAGTTTTATAATTCTGCGTACTTTGTATATGTTCCAGAGAAAACTCCAAAATGCCATGAAGAATTTATTATCTATAGATCATGTGCTTTAGTCATTCTTTAAATAAAATGTTGTATTATCTAAAAAAAAAAAAATCTAAAGTTTTGCCTACTCCATAAGCAAAAAAAAATGAACCTCAATCTAAGTCTCACATATTATACAAAATTTAAGTCAAAATTGATTGTAGACAACAAAATAACAATTTCAGGCAAAAACATAGAAGAACATCTTCAAGATCTAGGACTAGGCAAAGAGTTCTTAGACTTGACACCAAAAACATGATCTATTAAAAAAGTGATAAAGTATACTCCATTAAAATTGAACATTTTTACTCTGTGAAAGACCATGTGAAGAGGATGAAGAAATAAACTAGGGGCTGGGACAAAATATTTGCAAAGCACATATCTGACAACGGACTAGTATCTAGACTATATAAGAAGCCTCAAAACTCAACAGTAAGAACACCAAACAATCCAATTAGAAAATGGGCATTTCAGTGGATACACAGATGGCAAATAAGCATATGAAAGAGCTTAATATTATTAGCATTGAAGAAATGGAAATTCAGATCTCAATGAGATATCACTAGACACCTATCAGAATGACTAAATACAAAATAGCCACAACAGTATTTCTACTGGTGAAGATGTGCAGAAGACCAGCATACTTTGCTGGCGGGACTGTAATATGGCACAGTTTGTCAGTTTCTTAAAGAACTAAACATGCAACTATGATGTGACCAGCAATTACATTCCTGGGCATTTATCCCAGAGAAATGAAAACTGATGTCCACACAAAAACCTGTATGTGGATGATTATAGTGGCTTTACTCCTAATAGCACCAAACTGGAAACAACTCAGATGTCCTTCAACATGTGAATGATTGAACAAACTGTGGTACATCCATACCATGGAATGTAATTTCACAATAAAAAGAAGCAGATGATTGATACATGTGTCAATTTGGAGGGATCTCAAGAGCATTATGCTAAGTGGAAAAAAAGAGCCCAAAAGCCAACAGGTTATATACTGTATGATCCCGTTTGTGTAACAGTCTTGAAATGACAGAATTATAGAAGTGAAGAACAGATTAATTATTACCAGGCATTTTAGGAGGTGGTGGAATGGAACACAAGCACGTATGGCTCTACAGGGGCAACAGGAGTGATCCTGGTGATAGATCTGTTTGGTTTCTTCACTGTAGTAATGTCGATATTCAGGTAGTGAGATTGTGCTATGGTTTTGTGAGATATTACCAGTCAGGGAAACTTGGGTGGAGGGCCCACAGGATCTCTCTGCAATTTCTTACAACTGGATGTGAATGTACACTTATCTTCAAAGTTAAAATTAAATGTAGTTTTCAGTGTTATCGGGATTTGGAATCTAGTATCTTTAAACTAGGAGCTTGCCTGGTATGTATATTTTAAGTAGTGAATCAAATTAACCTTTTAAAACATTTCTTTTAATTACATGTAGTGTTCTGGAATGAACTGTAGTATAAAGTGTCCCATTTGTTCTTTCATAAAACCTCTTATCCCACTCCCCTCAATTATTGATTTTCTCTTCATGCGCACAGTGTGTATGGTGTACAGCCCTGAGCAAGGCTAGGAGCCCCTTGCTGTCCTGTTTTGATGGAGTGTCATTAAGTCACAATCTCTCCACCTAGATTCATGGCTCTCAGATTTTCTAGAAGAGAAATGTTGAAGTTTGATTTAGATTTCTTTGTGAAAGACACTTTTATAGTGTCAGTTTTTGGGCTTTGGAAAAAACCTACTTCAGAGTCTGCAACCCAAAGAAAATACAAAAGGTCAGACAGGTTTTGTATGTGAAATATGGCAGCCTCATGTCAGGGCAGCTCTCTGGTTCCTCCCAAGGTGTTGCTCTTCAGATGAATGGGCTTTTCAGATGATATGGGAAGTAAAGAAGCCCTTTCTTTTCTTCTTTAGGGTTTTGTAGACCACGTATATCATTTAACTAAAAATATATGAATGAAAATGTAAAGGATAGATAGATGGAGATTTGGTTTCCTCTCAATCCTCCTATCAAAAATGGGTCTGCCAACACCAACATTCAATTGTTAGAATTCTTAATCTGAGGCTCCTGGATAAATGTGGGCCATCCTCTGAAATTGTGTGCTATATATTGGTACATGTTCATTTTCCTGGAGGGAGTTGAGGTTCTCGGGGTCTGTGACTCAGAAAATATAAGAACTTCTCTTTTAATGAATGAAGGACCAAGGAGAAGTAGCAAGAAGCAGAAGTAAGTGGGGGAAGAGCCTGTCCACAGTCACATTGCTGAGCTGCCTCCCGTCTCCACTGATGGCAGCTACTCAAGGATGGAGATCAGTCGCTCCTTCCTTGAGAAGCTTTATCTGTTCAGCTTGCCACTTCTCAGCCAGAAGTCATCTCTTCTCTGAACTCTGAGCATCTTTGTTTGCTCCTCTCTTAAGATGTGTATCACTTTCAATCATATGTGAGAGTCTAGACTTCACCTTTGCTTCCCAACCTCTGTACTATTATGGATTCAGTCTAAGTAGATAATCTATAAGTATTTGTTGAGTGAGGTAAAATGAATTGTCGACAGTACCCATTTGGTAGACAATGCTAGTTGGTCCCTACAAGTTTGGTGGCGGCACCTGCAGAAATGTCTGGGAGAGACTGGGAGATCATAGGTTCTTTTTCTTTTCAACAGGCCAACAGGAAATGTGTGGTGTGGGGCATTGACTGGGATTCTCACGTGCTGTGGGCTGCCTGGTGGGGAAAGTCTAGTCAGTCCTTCTGCAGGGACCTGTGTACCTCCTAGGGCCCAGCCCAGCTGCAGAATTGAAAATTGTACCCTTTCCTGTCCCAGTTGTCTTACTTGGGAAATACTAAAAAAAAAAAAAAAAAAAAAAAAAAAATCCCCCCAATGCCCTGGTTTCCCATTCTCTGTAGGTAAGTCTATTCTTTGAAGGGAGAGTGGAAGTGGAGAGAGAGAGAGAGAGACTCAGGTATTCCCTGTTCCAGTGGAATTTGCCCCAGCCTCCCACAGCCATTGCCTCCAACTCCTGTCTTGCATTCTTGGCGTTTGGAGAGGGGAGGCAACCCCCCTCTTATCTGGGATTGCCTGCTTAAACAAACGCGGTGTGGAGGTATTGTCCTTTGGAAACTTGGCCTGGGACACTTTACCAAGTGTCTGCAAACATTTAGACGCGCAAAGTGCCCACTGTTAACGCGGGAGTCATTGTCTCTGCTGGGGCTACTCTTGCCTGAAAGAGGTTTGGGGTGGTGGGGGGAGGTGGTGAGAGTGGGCCCGAGGGAATCCCTCGGTTGGGGGCTCTGGGCCAGGGAATTGTGCTGCTGTTTGTTTAAACAACCTGAGTGTAATTGGTTTGTTGAGATGCCCAAGATATTGGGAAAGTGGGGAAGGGAGGCAGCTTGCTGGGGGGAGAGAGTCACCAACAGGGACTTTGACGAGTGGCTGGCTGGGTGGTTGTCAACCTCCAGATGGCAAAAGCCAGTGGGAAGGGTGGCCCTTCCGGCTTGACCACGGGCACATCAGGACCCAGGTCAACAGGTCAGACCACGTAGTCTACAAAATATCAAAGCTGGTCCTTGAGAGGGGGGCCTAGGATACAAGAAATAGGTAACCTACAACCAACGGTCTCTCATTTAACTGTAACAATCCAAAGACAACACAAACACAGAGATATTTGTTTGTTTTCAGATCTTGTTTTTTTAATCCCTCAAAATAGTTGTAATGACTGACCGGTTTCAGCAAGGAAAGATAAGAATGCTGGTAAGGAATTCTTTAGGAGTGCTTACATCATTTTTTGGGACACAGAGGGGCAATTAGGGAGGATTCAACAGGCCCATGGAAAAAAATAAGTCTGTTTTTTTATTGTAGAGATCATATCCTTTCCTTTGACCTGGGGAGAAAAGGACAGAGAGTGTTAAAAAATGAGAAGAATTTGGGAATAATAGAAGGAATCTCTGCAATGCGGGGCCTGGCCGAACCACCCTGAGTGATCAGGCCTCCTCACGTGAACAAGAGATTCTTGCTGGCGATGGGGAGACTCCAAGACCAGGTGAGACCACTTCTTAGGGATGCTTACCACAGGGAGGTTTAGAAAAAGTATGGGGCCTCCTGTTGCATCAGGGAGGTTTAGAAAAAGTATGGGGCCTCCTGTTGCATCGCTGGCCGCAACATATGGTATTTTTATAACACTACAACCCTGTGACATCAATTTGCAGAAAAATGGACTGTGGCTCAGAGGGGTGAGATGAACTGCCCAAGACCACAAAGACCGAAATGGCCAAACCAGATTTTGAATTCAGTTGATGAGTCCTTCTGTTTTCAAAACTCCTCTTTCCCCCCACACCATACTCAAACAACACCATCCTCCACCCAAAAGAATGAAAATATAGAATTCATCACTGTGCAAGTTAAAAAACAAACAACCCTCTTCTGATATGCTAATGAACATCACACCACACAGGCCTTCAGCTAAATAAACAAGCACGAAGAAAGGATAGAAATGGTAATAAACTGTAAAGCCTACTGGTCTTCTGATTATATGTGGGCCAAAGGCTTGTCATCTTTTTTTTTTTTTTTTTTTGAGATGGCTATTGGTTTTTGAGCTTGCCCCTTATACTTCTTTAAAATAAAGTTATAATTCAGTATTTCGTCGGGAGACTTCGTGGAGCAACCCTGACAAAGGGCCGTGCCCCTCACTGTGAACATGACATCTTTGTAACATCAAAATAACCGCCAAGTTAAAAAAATTCCTAACAGTATTTGGGATGACTACTTTAAAACACTACTATCAGAGAAACGGCTTTATGTATTTCCCCCCGAGCCCCCTTGGTTTTGTGCAGACTTTAAGGTTGGCTACTTTGGTTGCTCTAGGTGGCGGGTATCAAGCATTTCGTGGGCACCGCCAAACCACCGAGCAAAAGGCTCTGTCACACTCAGCACACACACCAGTCACTGTTCCTTATTCCATTTGGCAACTCCGTTCTCCTAGGCTTGGAGGGCTTCTTAAACCATGAGCCAAAGAACTTCTTCAAGGTCAGACCATGACCACACTCGTTTCCGTGGAAGCTGGTTGCTTCTTCTAGCACTTGAGGTCTTTGACATCGGAAGGCTGCCCGGCTTCAACACTTCACAATGAAACGTCTCAGCTAAGTGAAAGGAATATTTACAACATGGACAAAAGTAAACGTGGTGAGGCTGGCCTGCTCGAGGGTCAGATGGTGTCTTTTTATCTATCAGTGCATCCTGAAGAGGATGTGAGAGGGTGAGTCTTGGGGACCTAAGAGGGGCCTAAGTCAGTGAGAGCCGCCGTTGGAGGGACCCCTGCTGGCTTTGAGCCATGCCACGGAGAGCACACAGACACTGGGAACGCGCTCCCCATCGGCCAACGGGGGATCTGAGCTGGTGATTAGTAAGCCCTCCAGTTTCCATTTCCTCCGCCCCTCCCCGTGAAAAACGTTCATGCCAATAAGTTTTAGAATAATACTTTTATTTTGCATCCTGCTGTTCTCACTAAGGTATACATGGATCCTTAAAGGTTAGGAAATTTGTCTTAGATTAGGTGGAGTTTCACCCGTACTCTTTTTAAAAAATTGCGACCTCCTCCCCCCAACCCCCCATCCCAACTCCCCCAAATTCTAAACTCCAAACACTTGAAAGGTTTAAACTTTGTTGGTTTTAATGATGGCAATTTACAATTGACCAAACATATTGGTAATGGGCCTTCTTTCCTGTAGGTTTGTTTAGAAGTGAAAACAATGTGGCTAGTCATAAAAGTTTCTATTTATTTAGGCTGGATAGTTCATTTGTTCGGAGAAGGTACGCTTGTCAACGGAGAATTAGATTTGGCCTGACCTGTTTCATGGCTAAAGCTGAACAGAGGACTAATGTCTATAGCTCAGAAGAATAATTCACCATTTTAATGGGTTCAAATTCTTTTGCATAGAATAATCACAGGCTAGTTTAAATGAGACCCTGCATGTTCCACAGTTATCAGAAAATATGCTGATACGTAAAGATATACTGAATCAAGATGACTCAGATACCTTGCTGGAGTAACTGGGCTGATGGTGGTATCAGTTCCCATGGAAAGACCCAGGGACGAGTTTGTCTTATGCTTATTCCTGTTTTGATCCTTTCCAAAATGGTCATTCTCCTGTCATTTATGATCAAGACCAGGAAACAGGGAGACAGTTTGAAGCTCTGCTTAAAAGGGCATGCTCTGATTCAAAGTTCATGGGTTGAAATCCCACTTTCACTACTTACTACCCTGTGATCTTGGGTAAGTAGTTTATCTTTCTGTGTTTCAGTATCTTAATCCGTAAACTAGGTATAAATTGTGGAATTCTGTGAGATATATCTAAAACTCATGTGCTGAGCACACAGTAGCTGCTCAGTAAATGCAAGCCACTTTATTAGTGCGTGGTGGTCATGTACAGTATTTCTTCTTTTTTATTACAGATTTTATTATTTGAGAGAGAGATTGAGACGTGAGCATGAACAGGGGGAGACGGCAGAGGGAGAGGGAGAAGCAGACTCCCGATGGAGCCGGGGGCCCGATGTGGGGCTCGATCCCCATGGCCCTGGGATCGTGACCTGAGCCGAAGGCAGACGCTTAACCGACTGAGCCACCCAGGCGCCCCGACCAATATTTCTATTGGCAGTAATATTTCTCCTTGGGAAATAGCATGGGAACAGTTCAAAGAGGTAATCCTTGGTGTGTGTCATAAAGAGCAAACACCGCAGGAAGGGAATGTCAGTACAAGTTCCTAGATGTTGCCTGTGGCTATGGGGAAAAAAAAGGAAGCAAGAAAGCTTTGATTGTGGCTTCTTGGAAAAAAATGGTGGGCAGGGCTGGAGGGAAAGTGGGGATGGAATTCTGGAACTGGGAGCACATTTCTCTGCTCCTTAATGTCTTTATTGTAAAATGGGGATTAAAAATACCTAAATGACAGGATTGTTGTGATGATAAGTAGGGTCATTATGCAAACGTATCCACTTGGATGGATATGCAGGAAATGTTTGTTTTCTAAACAGAATCTGACTTCTGACTGAATAATGAATCATTGAAGGCCTACAGGCCTCTGAGCCTGGAAAGCAGGAGCAGCCTTTGAAATCCACCCTGAAGGAGCGGACTGGGCCCCTGTAGGTCACTCCAGCCATGGCTCAGGCCTTTCACCCCAAGTGGCCTTCGGCTCCTTGTATTTAAGGAGCAGGAGCCCTGGGCTCATGTCCTTTCTGGCCTGGCCATGTTTTAGGCTCATTGTTCTGGGAGGCCTTGTGCTATTTGTTCAAAGAATCTGTCAGCAAAGAGGCAAACTGAATATCCTTCACTTGGACCCCTGGCTCATGTCCCACAAAGAAAAGAAGTGTCCTGCCCATAGGAGCTAGTCCCTCTGCCTACTCTGTTCCTGTGTCCCTTCTGGAATGCCCTAGGCAGGGAGCTGTGGCCGAGTGCCTGGGGAGAGGTGCTGGCGTCTTTGGCTCTTCAGGCCTGTTTGGACTTGATTCCTTCCCCTCTAATTCCAGGCTGGGCCCCAGAAAGGCCCTGAGACAAGCTTGTCACTGGAGAGCCTGCCACCCACTACAAAAGTCCTATACTCTTCTATCTCCTGTCCCCACCCTACCCCTTGAGAAGATACTGGATGTGGGACAGCTGCCCGAGTGTCCCCTTGACCCGCCTTGGGACCAGGATGTGAATCACCAAGTTGAAAACGACCAGAGCTTCAGAGCCTGGTAGGTGCCCAGCTGCCCATCACCCCACTCCTCTGTGCCATTAGCATCCCCTTCACCTAGTTTTTAAATTTATTATTATTTTAAACTGGGGCTTGCGGAAAGAATACCATGAAAAACCATTATTATGCCCAAGTTACAGAGGAAAGTCCCAAAGCTCAATAGGTGTGATTCTTCCCATTTTATTACCTGTTAAATGGTGAAGCCAGGGCTCCAAAGCCACTTTTCCTGACTGCAGGTGCCCTGTTTACTACGAACTTCCCTGCTTGCTGCCTCTCCTAAGTTGTGTCCCTGCTGTTTCACTAGCACACTCCGGCCTGGCTTGCAAAGACCCCGAGGTAATCAGCCCGCCCCTTGGCAGGGAGCCCACCCAGATTTCTCTACTCTTGTCTCCTGGGCAGGGGTCCCTGCTCCCTTTCCTCTCCTTCCTGAGAATACCCTGGATTCACTCCCCTGTTCCGGAGGGGCCTCTGTCTGGAATGCCGTTCCCTCCGAATCCCATCATTCCTTCCTGGCTGGGAAGTCTGGCGCGACCAGCATACCCTCCCGTCCCCTTCCAGGAGCTGCTCCTCTGGGCTCTTAAGGCATGTAGTCTCCACTCATAGGAGTGCTGCCCGCTGATAATCTCTTTCTGTCTTTGCTGCATTGTCCTCTGCGTTTTCTGTTTAATCCGTAGCTCCTCAAATTAAATCTGTAGCTCCCTCCCACCTGACACATATTCCAAGTAGACTACAGTGCCCCTGAAAGGCACCCACTTTGCACCAGCTTGTGGCTGCCACACAGGGGTTTTTCCCCTCGGAGAAGCAAAGGCTCCGTCCCCTTTCTTGCTGACTTCACAACATCCTGTTCCTACTCTGTGAGATGGCGGTGACTCACGAGGAACGATCCCTATTATTCACACTCTTATTCTCATAATTCAAATTAATTATGAAATGCCCGTCTTTGTGAGGTTCTCTATGGGACTGCGTTGCTAGAGGAAAAGAAGGTGTTAGAGCCAATAAGTTTAATCAGTAACATAAGTGAAGTGTGGCTTCTCAAGGAAAAACTTCTGGAAAGGCCTCCAGGGGGCCTGCTCATAATGAATTGAACCGGCTTCCCATGTAACAGGCCCCCATACATTCCTACTCACACCTACCGATTTAATGTTTATTAGCGCTGACAACGTGCAGGACTGAAAGATTTCTCCTGTCATTTATGAGCATTCATGTTATTGAAATGAGACAGACAATTAAATATCTTCAATATCATTATATATGTATACCACACACATAACACACACCTCTATGTGTGTGTGTGCGTATATACAGATTTTTTCTTTGCCTCTTTCTTTTTTCCTTCTCCCTCCCTCCCTCCCTCCCTTCCTTCCTTCCTTCCTTCCTTCCTTCCTTCCTTCCTTCCTTCCTTCCTTCCTTCCTCCCTTCCTTCCTTCCTTCCTTCCTTCCTTCCTGTCAGAAAGATCTGACAAATTTTGGATCCCTCCCTTGCTACTCACTGGCTCTGGGACCTTGGGTCTGTCTCTTAACCTGTCTTAGCCCATTTCTCATCTGTAAAATGTGAGCAGCATGCGTTCCTTGAAAGGATGTTGAGAGGCATAATCAAGATAAAGTGTGTGGTCAGGGACCAGCAGGGACTTGCAGCATCCCCGGGGAGCTTGCAGAAATGCAGAATCTCAGGCCCCAACCCAGAGCACTGAATCAGATCTGCATTTAACAAGATTTCCCGATAATTCCCGTGCATGTTAATGTTCAGGAATCCCCGTTCTCAAGGAAGGAATAATCAAATGTATGGATCTATTTGGAGAGGATAAGAACAGCATTTGCTTGCATTCTTGATTTGTAGCCTTTTCGAAGTGAGTATCTCAGAGCAATGTTGCTGGTTGGAATTGGCTCTTGATAAAATTCAGAGAAATAGCCTTTAGGATCTGGTGGCAGGCGGAATGCGGCAGTTCTGGGAGTGGGTACGGGGAGGGGGAGGGGCGGTCATGGACTGCGGGCAGGAGGGAGATGTCGGAACGGCGGGAAGGGTAGAGAAGTGGTGAGGAACCTGAGGCGGAGGAGCAGTTTTTTTCAAGGCTTTGGGAGCAAAGGGAGGAGAGACAAGCGACAGTGAGTCCCTTTACATAGATTTTGCTAGAGCAAAAACTTTTAGAAAAGTCACACTAGTGGGCGCCTGGGTGGCTCAGTTGGTTAGGCGACTGCCTTTGGCTCAGGTCATGATCCTGGAGTCCTGGGATCGAGTCCCACATGGGGCTCCCTGCTCAGCAGGGAGTCTGCTTCTCCCTCTGACCCTCCGCCCTCTCATGCTCTCTCTCTATCTCATTCTCTCAAATAAATAAAATCTTTAAAAAAAAAAAAAAAAAGTCACACTAGCTTTATGAGTTAGACTTAATCTAATATAATATATTCCCTTACACAGCAGATGGTAATACAGCAAAATTATGATCACTTTAGAAAATCGATGTTGGAGCCAGAAGGGATCATCTTAGGGATCACCTCTGTTCTGACCCTTTTTGTCTCTGAAGCCCAGCTAGTTTCGGGACGTCTCATGTGCGCCGCTTACAGCATGATCTAGATTAAATGATCTCTTTTCACTCCACCTTTCCTTCTTGGCTGTGAATTGGGAAAATTAAAGCACCTGAGTTCATAGGTTGTCAGGAGGATTCCATGAGTTTACGCATGGAAACTGCCTAGCACAGGCCTCTTCCTAATTCAGTAATAATACATACTTTCATCACAGCTGATGCCCCACCGGAGGTAGAGTGGGGAAGGTGATTATCACTCCTACTACTATCAATAAATATGAAGACCGGAAGTTTGAGATTCAAGAAGTTGAATACATTTCTTGTTGATACCAATCTGGATAATGGTAATGATAACAACAATAAAATCAAAATAGTTACCACCACCATAATGACAAAGTAATAAATACCAGCCATAGCTAACATTAATAGGGTGCTTGTTATGTGGCGTTAAGTCATTATCTCATTTGGATTATCTCATTTGATTTTTCAAACATATATGAGGGGGATAGTCCTACCTCTAGTTTGTAGATGAAGAAACTAAGGCCTAGGGAGATTAGTAGTTGGCCCAAGGCCCAGAGCTGTAAATGGAGCTGGAATTTGAACACAGGCCGACTGGCTGCATAAACTGTTCCCTTAACCACTGCACTAGCCACCGTGTTAAAATACGAGCGCATGAAGAAATGTTCTTTCCATTTGGTGGCAACATATGTGCTGTTTGTTTTCTGGCTCGATTCTCTGATATACAGGTTTCCCTGGATCCCCGAACACAGAGCATTCCCATGAAAGCTTTTGTAAGCCAAAATAGCATAAAGTGAAGAAGCAATTGCCACTAATTTATATGGAAATATTGGGGGTGCTCCCAGAACCAAAAAATAACCTCTTTTAGGCTCTTCTGATACCTTAGGACACATCTTGCCAACGGATGCGCACAATGAATGGAGATCAAGCACAGATGCTCACACAGTTCAAAACTATGGCGGCTGGATGCTAGGATGCTGAGTGTGGTTTAGGAGGGGCTGGGTGGGGCTGCTCTTGCTGATGCTCAAGTCTTGGGGGGGCACATGCCTTTATAACGGCCTCCCACAAAATAAACCCCGGACCCTATTTTTGCTTTTGCCTTTGTTCATAAAAGCAAAAATCCTCTGGATTTCTTGTGGTTAGTAATAGCAAGTACTAATGGAGGTCTTTCATAAGAGCAAAGAGGTATAACACGAACTTTCCAAAAGCGGGGGATACTTCAGTTTTAAAGAAAATGCATTGCTGCAGGATGAGGAAGAGTGTAGTCTGAAGCCAGAAGGAAACGGGAGAGGAACGTTTGTTAACCCACTGTGTGATGGGCCAGGTGCAGTCAAATGCATGAACTCACTGATGCTCATGGATCTTTCTGGATGTGAGCTACATATTCACAGGGGGCACAACTAAGACTCGGAGAGTTTCAGTCGCTGGTCCAACTTCACTACTTTGTTAGTGAAGGAGCTAGGATTTCAGCTGGGGACCAAAGCCTAAGCTGGCTCAGAAAAGACCTGGATTTGGGACTTGTATTTGTCCCTCAAGGAAATTCTACCCCTCCCAATCTTCCAAAGTTGCTAAAACCTGATTCCATCATGTCTTCAGTTAGGAAAAAACCCCTAGGATTGTCTGAAATCCCATCCTGGAAGGGCACTAAAGTTCCTCTCTAAAAGTATTTTATTTTTGTCTTATGGTTCACCCCCTTCCAATAAGAATTTCGAGTAGCTGACAAACACACAACTGAACTGTAAGAGAATGGGAAATTGAGGTAGGAAAAAGAAATTTAGGCTAGGAATAAGGTTAGTTGCTAAAATATATGCCAAAGGGCCCTGAATTGGGTGAGGTGCATCTTTAATTGACTGAAATATTTATTATTCCCAGGGGCTATAGGCAGAAAAATCCAGATTGCTTCCAGTAAGATCCCTCACGAATCAACTGGTCGTGTGAATTACTAGAGGGAATGGGGGATGTTTTGAGGCATACTCCAGGCTTAAAGCTAAGGTCTAGGGTGGGTGTCAGGCTCTTAGTCTGTCTGGTAGGGCTCATGACGAGGAGACGGTTTGGCTGAAGAGCCATAGGCTCAAGGTCGGTACCCATTCTTAAGTTCTTATTTCCTTTCTCCTTGATACCGGTGGTATGTGATGTTTCACTAAAGCACCTTTTCTTTGTAGTGTGCTCTCTCCAATGACCTTGCACATCATTCCCCTGGAGGGGAATGCAAAGTTCTTCTTAGGATGCACAGCGCCTCCATCTCCAAAGAGATGGAACTCCCAAGCTCTGGGCACAGGGCCCTGTCCAAGAGAGTTTCTCTCATTTATGGCTATCAGAAAAATAGGGCAGGAATCAACCTACATCAGTTGTACCCCACCTTATGTCAACAGCCCTCACAAACAGAGGGGCCCAACATCAGCCTTTTACACTACCTGGTACGGTACACTGGAACCAGCTCGCACACTCAACAGAAAGAAAAACAAGTGCCAGCCCTGTTCCGATGGCAGGCTGATAACTCCTGCCCCTCCAGTCAGGGCGCCATTGTTCTCTCCCTCTGCACCTTCCCTTGTCCACCCCAAGCAGGCCTGATAAGTCTGTGCACGGGGCAGGCTTGTGTTTGAGTTGAGGTTGTCAAACCCATTACTCAAAGGGAGGACGTGGACTTTCTTTGGGAAGGGTGAACTCTGGTCTTAAGGACTAGGAGAGAATAAAAGATGATTTATGATTAACTAATTGGCCTACACAGCTTGAGTTTGGTCTCACTGACTGCTGTTTGAGTCATGGCTTTCTTGTGCAGTTTGGTGTGTCTCCATCAAAGTGGTGTGTTGAGAGTGACACAGAGAACGTTCAGGCGAGAAATTAATGTATCGTGGACATTAGGGCAGCCCTGTGTGTTGTCACCAGACAAAAGGGAGAGGGGCTCTTTGACAGGAATGCATTAGACACATATAATACCTGAAAGGGTAGAACTGGGTTAGAGCCTGTGGGTGTCGCTGGAGATGTAGGGAAACTGATTTATAAAGGTGTTCGAGTGAGGATAATATGCTGCATAACGCTCTCCACGGTAAAAAAAATTGGGCTCTTTATAAATTTTCACTAGGGATGAAGAAGAAACAAAAATCGTGTTTTTCCTCATACCAGCTCGTATTAGGGCAATAAAGAGTGGGAGCAGGCAGAGGTGTGGTGGTTGGCTGTGTGAGTTGCCAAGTGCCCTAGGACTATTAAATATTTTTTTCTATTTTGGCTTCATGGAGGCTGTTAAAGTCTAAAGAGTTAGTTTTCCTCCAGAGTTGGCAAGAGAATAAAACATGGGAACACGTTAAAAAAGTCAAAATATCACACAAAAACAAAGTATTATTATTTCATTTGGTGCTCACTGCAGCTCCACAGGGATGACATATCAGATGTTGCTGTCTTCATTTTTGATTTGAGTGAATTAAGGTCCAGGGAAGTGAGGGTGCCCATCCAAAGTCACTGGTAAGGAATTAAGTTGTGAGCAAGACCTAGCTCTTGAGAGGCACCGTTCCCAGCATCCTTCCTGTTGGAAGGGTCAGCCTAGTTGGCATGCCAATAATATACAATTTAGAGGAAATGTAAAAAAGATATGAATTTATCATTTAAAAAATTAAATAAGCTTTTTTCCAAATTGAAAAACCCTGACATGAAAATATCCTACATATGAGAACCACCAGCTTTTTTTTCTCACTGGAATCCCCAGGAACAAGAAGTATTCCTTGAGTGGGTGTGTTCTGTGGCTGCACATGGTGTGTGTGTGTGTGTGTGTGTGTGTGTGTGTGTGTGTAACTTTCCCCCAAGTTCCAAGTTGTAAGATGGAATTCAGAACACCTTTTGCCTTGAAAACACTTTCATAAGTTAATTTCCCAGGGTAGCCTTTGTGATTTTACTTCAAGCATAACCCATAGTTAAAACATCATCATCTGCCCAAAGTCATTTCCAATATTATGTATTTTTCATTGCAAATGAACACATAATATTTAGGAACTTTATTAAATAGGCTTTATGAGCTAGTGCAAGGACCTAATTTCCATTTATAACACTGTTTCTATTACAAAAAGTTTAGCGGTTCCAAAACACTGACTTACACATTTTGAGAACACCAGCCAATTGTTGGTGGAAGTCTGAAATGCTGTTGGTACTGACTGTACTGCTGTCTCTGAAGACCAACATGCTTTATTACAAATTTCTCTGGAACGTGAGGGTCGTTATCAGGCTGGAGTATGCTAGAATTTATGTTAAGAGATGGGCAAGAGGAAAACACATCAAATGTAAAGACAAAGGGAAGATTCCAAACTTTCTGAAGTCTTATTGCCGATTATTCTAAATTAGTCTCTTGTTTTTTGTGCTCTTGGCTTCCCCATTTCTAATCTGCCAGCCCTTTGGACAATAGCCCCCAACCCTGTTTGGTCTGTTGTGCTGCATCCTTGAAAAGCAAAGAGAAGAAGAAGCCACCTTGTCAAGGCAGGAGTTCTCACTTCTCAATCTCAGTCTGGTGTCCCCCTCCTCAGTATGGACTCTCCCAGTCCCTCCACCAACAGAGCATTAATCTGACAATCGCAAAATATTAATTGATGGGGATTTGTCTGTATTTTTGAATCCTGTCAACGTTGTTTTTTTTCCTCATATTCTGCTGTGTAGACTAAATTTCCAAACTAGGAATTAAATTTATGTAGTTATTCACATCTGACTTGAACAAATAAATAAATGTTTGAGTTATTGCTCAGCCAGCTAACTTTAGACCTGGATCCATCTTCCCATCGTAATTTTCCCTTTTGCTTTCTTTGTTAGCCCCCACCCCATTGTGATCACTGTCTTCCTTTTATTGTTGCAAACATTTTTCCTCTTGCTTGTGGGCCAAGAGCCTATTAATTAGGAGCCGGTCTGGAGGCCCCAATGGGAGCTTGTTTGGACTCAGCTCATGAGGCATTCTCACTCTAGTTGATTCATTACATGGCCAGGGGCCAAGGGTTCAGTTTTGCTCCAGCCTTTCCATGAAGGAGCCTGAGCCTGGGACTGGGGAGCACCACTGGTTTTTGGCTCTGCTGAGCTCCAAATGTGTTTGTAAATCTTTTGAGCTCTGTTAAGTAGCTCAGCTCACTAGATCACATAAGCACAGACCTGGAAATTAGCCACCCTTGAGAACTAATTCTAATATTCCTCATCCAGACTTGAGTGTATCCATTTATAAAATGGTTATTAACATTATTTCCTAATCAGTCATTTTCCAATTAAGCCGTTTTGGGGGGCCTATACTTGCACAGATAACTTCACACTCTTCTTGCAAATCTGGCATTTCAGGGATTCTCCAATCCAACTTCAACCCAGTTCTCCCTATTTTCATGCGTCTATATTTTGTCCTGGCCAAAGGGACTTCACACTATTTCTTGAGATTGCTCTTCTTTCTGACTCAAAATCTTGACTCTCTGTAATCTGGACCTTCTGCTATGCAGCCAGTGAATGCATCCTAGGGCCACAGGCTGTTGGAAACAGAAGGAATCTGGAGGATCAGAAAAGACTCAAGGAGGTCAGGTGGAATGCTCCAGAACAGAGAGGTTGCCCTCTTCAGTCTCTCACTGCTTTTGAGGGATTTTCTTAGGACAATATAACAAACTACTTTGAGATATATTATAACAAGTGGCTCAGTTTTTTTTTTCTGTGTACGTGTCTTACACCACCTGCTCACCATTATGCTATGTGTCAAGGTATTCTAATTTTAAAACAATAACTCCTAAAAGAAAAGTATTTCCTCTCCAGAGAAAGCCAGATCTTTAAAGTATGAATGAAGCAAATGTGATACTTATAAAACCCTTGGGGATGAAGGGTGAAAAGACCTTTAAGCAAACACTCAGTAATGGAAAAAAATCAATGAAAGTGTTCTTAGAAAAAGAAACTGGCCAATCTGTCTTTCTTTGTGGGTCTCACATTTCTTTGCTTAAACAGCTTGTCTTTTCCACCTGACAGTTGCAAGTTCTGCCATTGGAAAATGGAACATTAAGATGGTGGAACAATAAATGATTTTTCAGCTTTGTCAACCACTTGTTTTATCTGTCAATAGGTTTCCATGTTACTTTGTGGGGTTTGTGTGTGTGTGTGTGTGTGTGTGTGTTTAAAGTAGGCTCCATGCACAGCCATGTGAGGCTTGAACTCACGACCCTGAGATGAAGACCTGGCTGAGATCAAGAGTCGGATGCTTAACCAACTGAGCCATCCAGGTGTCCCTTGTTACTTTGTTTTTGATGATTACACCTATATCATTAAGAATATTTTCACTGGTGAGCATTTTAGAGGGTGATCCCATAAATATTAAATTGCTGGTTAGATTACTGGGCCTTCACACAACAGTCTCAGATGCAGCCAGTGATCAAGGACAGAGACAGAAAAAGTCACAAATGCACAGAAGGTGTAAAATAAATTTACAAATGGTGGACATTAAAATGGATTGAGTATCTGAAAGGCACTTCACTGCAACTGCAGCCCATGTGCACTGAATGGCACCATTAGTCTCTCATTCTGGCCTCTTGGGGTTGATACCATACCAGATTGACAATGAACATTAATTATTAGGATATTCATACATGTGTGAGGCTTTGTAGGATTATTTAAAATAGCAGAATTTCAAAAAATCTGGACATCCATTGATAAGAGTCTAGTTAAACAGATCATGGTACATCCACACAGTAAAATATTATGCAGTTGTTAAAGGAAAAAAGGGCAAAAATTCCTATGTTGATATGGAAAAATTTCCAAGATATTTTGTTTAGCTAAAAAACCCCACAAGATGTTGATCAATGTGCATAGTATGTGATCTTTTGTGTAAAATACACCAAGTACTAGATATATGTGTAAACTTACATGTGCATAGAATATTTCAGGAAGAAAACACAAGAAATTGATACTGATAACTGGTTGTTTGGTGGGGAGGGGAACTAAGAGAGTGGGGAGGGGTAGGGAGATATTTTTCAGGGTGAATTTTTTCATATGGGTGGCAGTTTTCTTATGTGTCTACTTGGCTGGGCCAAACTGTATCTCCCAGAATTTTCTTTCTTGTATGTACAAGGAGGCCCCCAAGGAGATTACTATGTGAACTCTGGAGGGTGGAAGTGAAGTAGAAGCTCTTTTGCTGCTCAGTATAGTTGTTGCTTATCTGTGGCTGCTCTTGTTAGGGTGAAGCAGCGGCCAAATTGACAATGGCTCACCTTCCTGTGGGTTCTTTTTCAGCTTTTCTGACTTCTGGGCCAACTCTCAATCCTGAGTTTAATTTTTTTTTAATTAAAGATTTTATTTATTAATTTGTCAGAGAGAGAGCACAAGCAGGGGGAGCAGCAGGTAGAGGCAGAAGCAGGCTTCCCGCGGAGCAAGGAGCCCAATGCGGGGCTCAATCCCAGGACCCTGGGATCATGACCTGAGCTGAAGGCAGACACTTAACTGACTGAGCCACCCAGGCACCCTTGAATTCTGAATTTAGTTGTATGATGAGGGCACTGGCCTCTCCCGCAGGACATAAACATCAGAGGCCGTGAGAAGTGATACATATTTCTGTCCATCCTCATGGGTTCTAGCACATCCTGTGGGTTCCTGGTTGTCCTTGCTCTGCCCACTTTACATCCATCTTCCTGTGGACTTCAAACTGTAGCAACAGATGTGAAGACAATAGCCCACAGAGATTACTTAACTAGCTCCTCCAATTGGACATAACAAACCCCCGTGTGTGTGTGTGTGTGTCCTAATGGTTCTGTTTTCTCTGATTGAAGTCTAATGTAGAATTATTAGATTTTTCAACAAGCATTACCTATTCAAAAATTAAATAAAATTTTAAAATAGAAATTTAAGTCAGAGACTGAATCCTACTATCCAGTTCAAGTTAAGTGTTGAAGGAAAATAGCCTGGATTCCAGCTGCTTGGGAAATCTTTAGCATCTTTTAAAAGAAAAGATGGGGCTTCAGTGCATACTGTTATGTTCCTATGACGGCCAGATCATCACATTTGTATCATTGAACCATTGTGGCATAACCAACCTGCCAAATTTATTCGCACAACATAGCCAACATTTTATTTACTCATGATCTTGTGCATCAGCAATTTTTGCTGGATCCAATAGGACAGTTCTGTTGCTGGTCTTACCTAGGCTGACTCACCAGCTTGGCTGGAGCTAGATTGTTTAAGATCACCTCACTCTTATGTCTGGTGGTTAGTGCTGGTTGTTGCTTGGGTTGTGTATCTCTAGAAGGCTATCTTGAGCTTCTTCATAAACTACTGTGTTCCCAAAACAGCAAGAAAGAGAGTGCAAGTCTCAATGCATAAGCACCTTTTAAGCCCCTGTTTATATCATGTTTGCTAATATCACTTTGGCCAAAGCAAACCACAAATCCAAGCATAGAATCAATGTAGAAGGAACTCATACAAGGTTACAAATACAGAGATGCATGACTCTTTGGGGGCCATTAATATAACAATCTACTGCATTGTCTGATGACTGGCAAAATAATTTATTGTACTCTATCACTGAGGGAAAAGGGAAAAGAGTGGGACTGATGGAAAGCCTCTTTAAATTATGTCTTGTATTTTGTGACCCTCATGTTAGCCTAGCCCAGGGTCTTGCATATAATGGATATTCAAAAACAAATGCCTGTAAGACTTGACCACTCCTAAAATACCTAGGTTTAGGTAAGAACACCTATGATTATAGCCTGAACCCCACTGGATTCCAGTTGGCATGAGGAACCAGAGAAGAAATATTCTTGGTTTCTGTTTTGGGGTGTACGTGCTTCTGGTGAGTTCATCATGTTAAGCTGTACTTCTACCTCTCTGCCTAGAAATTATGAACAAAATAGCATCATAATCATGATCCATCTGCCTTTCTGGGTAGAATGGTTTTATTCTTCTGGTTTGTACCTCGTTGCAATTTCAAAATGCCCCCACAAATCATAAAGGATAAGATCCAACTTGTAAAGTGCTTTCAGAACAATTCCTTCAGGTTCTAAAACTATTTTTCAAGGCATTACAAGCAAATGGTTTAAGAGCACAAATAGTGTTAAAAGGGTTTGTATTAAAAACCGATAGTTTTTTCTTTTCCTTGCTCCCTTCTCAGAGGCAACTACTTTCTACTTTTTATTCTATTTCTTCTGGTAATTACACCATATTTCTACATTTTATGTCCATTTTGTGAACGGCATGCAGTCAGTCTTGCTTTTTCTATCCAGTTTGTTAATCTCTGCCTTTTAAATGGAGTGTTAGCCTATTTACATTTAATGTAATTATGATTTGGTTGGATTTAAGGCTAACATTTTGCTATTTGTTTTCAATTGTTCCATTTATTCTTTGTTATTCTTATCCTTCTTTCCTGACTTCTTCTGGAATAATCAAGTGTATTTTAAAATCTGATTTTGTCTCCTCCATTGGATTTTTTAGCTATGTCTTTATTTTTTTAGTGGTTGTTATACAGCATTAACTTATATGTACATTTAATTAATATTTTTCACCTTATTTATAATGTAAGAATCTTAGGATAGTAGTAAACTTCCATACCTTCCTCTTATCTTTTGCTTTTTGCCATACATTTGCTACACAAAATGGCATACATTTTACTTCTACATATGCTACACGTTCACAGAACATTGTCATTATTTTTGTGCTAACTGGCCGATTATTTTTTAAAGAAATTTAAAAATGAGGGAGAAAGTATTTTATATTTATCTACATAAAAATCTTTTATATTTACTATTTTCAGAGCTCTTCATGTCTCAGTCTAGGTCTGTTTCTGTCTGGTATCATTTCTCTTCAACCTGAAGAGCTTTTTATATTTCTTGTAGTATAAGTCTGCTAGTCATGAATTTTCTTAGCTTTTGTTTGTCTGAAAATGTCTTTATTTTACCTATACTTTAAAAGTATATATTCACTGGATATGAAAATCTGGGTTGTCAGGTTTTGTCTTTCAGCACTTTATGCCATTTCATTGTCTCCTGGCTCACCTTCTTTCTTTCTTTTTTTTTCTCCACCTTATTTCTTAAGATAAATTGTTGTTCCCTTGTTTATCATGTATCATTCTACCCCACCCCCCAGCTGCCTTTAAAATTTTCTCTTTTTTTAAAAGATTTTATTTATTTATATTAGAGAAAGAGGAGGGAGGGGCAGAGGGAGAGGGAAAAAGAGTCTTAAGCAGACTCTGCATAGAGCATGGAGCCTGATGTGGGACTCAATCTCACGACCCTGAGATCATGACCCTGAGATCACAACCTGAGCTGAAACCAAGATTCAGGGTGCTTAACTGACTGTGCCACCCAGACGCCCCTGATTTTCTCTTTATCTTTAGTTTGCAACAAATTGATAATGATGTGCTTAGGTGTGATTTTCTTTGGTTTTATCCCAGTTGGGGTTTGTAAAGATTCTTGAATATGTAGGTTGGCATTTTCATCAAATTAGGGAAGTTTTGGCCATTCCATATTCAAATTTTTTTTCTCTATCTCTCTTCTACAGCTGAGACTCCAATTACCTGTAAGATCCCTTGATATTATCCTAAGGTCATTGAAGCTTTGTTCAGTTTTTTAGTCCTTTTTCTATTGACCTATCTTCAAGTTCACTAATGCTATATTCAGTAGTTTCCAATGTACTGTTAAGCTCATCCAGTGAAGTTTCCATTTTGAAATTGATGCTAATTTCTTTTTAGTTCTAGAATTTTTGATTGGTTATTTTTCATAGTTTTCATTTCTCTGCAGTGATTTCCCCCATCTCTTCACTCATTGTGTCCATCTTTGTGTTTATAATGTTTAAACATATTTATAATAATTGTTTTAAGGTGCTTACCTGCCAATTCCAACATCTGTGTCATCTCTGAGTTTATTTCTATTGACACCCCCCCCCCAGGTTATGTGTCATGCTTTCCTGCTTCTTCATATGTCTAATATTTTATGATGGTTTACTGGACATGATACACTCTATGACAGTCTAGATTTGTTGTTTTCTTTTATTTTTTTAAAGATTTTATTTATTTGTTTGACAGAAAGAGAGAGAGCACAGCAGAGGGAGTGGCAGGCAGAGGGAGAGGAAGAGGCAGACTCCCTGCTGAGCAGGGAGCCCGACACGGGACTTGATCCCAGGACCCTGAGATCATGACCTGAACTAAAGGCAGACACTTAACTGACTGAGCCACTCAGGTGCCCCTGTTGTTTTCTTTTAAAATGCACTGAATTTTGGGGCACCTGGGTGGCTCAGTCAGTTAAGTGTCTGCCTTTGGCTAAGGTCATAATCCCGGGGTCCTGGGATGGAGCCCCATGTCAGGCTTCCTGGTCAGCAGGGAGTCTGCTTTTCCTTTTCCCTCTATGTGTGCTCTCTTTCTCTCAAATAAATACATAAAATCTTGAAAAAAAATATTGGATTTTGTTCTGGAAGGCAGTTACTTCCCTGTTGGATTATATTAAAGCTTAGTTTAAGTTTTTGTTACAGTAGGTTTGGCCAAGCCTTTACTCTTAAGCTAGAGGAGCTATTTTTCCCCAGAGTGGTTTTTCTGGGTCTCAGCTGAATGCTTGAGATATTCAGTAAGATTTCTCTAGTCTGGCTGGTTAGAACTCCAATTTTCCCAGCACTGTCCAATCTACAGAATATCTCTGGATATTACTTAGTCATATACTCCCAGAACTGTTGTCTGCTATACTTCACAGAATCTCATCCTGTGCAGGTACAACAATATTTAACTGAAGACGCAGGGAGACCTCTATGCAGATAAATGAAACTTGTCTTCACAGTTACCTCTTCTCTGTTACCTTTCAATGCAAATGCTAGTTGCTGTGGTAACCCTGTACTCAAACCCATTTCTTTCATCCAGAAAGACTATTGCTTTCTATTTGGCTATATTTCCTTTTACCTTGGTTTGGGAGGTACTCCCAGCAGAAAACTGGGATGAATCTGGAGCTCACTTTGTATATTTCCTCTCTCTCAAGGAACTTGTGCTATTGTCCAATGCCTAAAAAAGTTGCTTCATATATTTTCTTTAGTTTTATGGCTGTTTAAGTTTATTGAGTAAGTCCAAACTTATTATTCAGTTGTGGTCAAATGGAAGGCTTTCTCCTATATTTATATTTCTAAATAATATGGGTATACTTGATTAATCAATTCTAGACATAAACCACTGGCTTCCTTTTATGGAATAATAGTTCATTTAAATTCCTCTCTCTTTTTCTTATTCTCAGAATATAATATATCCCAACTCTGATTACATGCATATTCAGATTTTAATTATTATGGATTTGTAAATCCTATTCATGGCTAAACCAAATTCTGTACTCTGGTCGCATTTCCTTCCCTGTTCAAATTTTGTTTTTCCTGGAGGTGATAATGTTTGACTTACTTTATCTACTTAGTTTTCTTTAAATGGCTAAGTTTCCCTCATCCATCAGTAGCTCCTTTACTTTTAAATTTAAGTGCCTCTCAACATTTCCGCTGGAGTCTTTGACTTTCTGCTTCAATCTCAAATGGTTGCTTGGTTGACCTGTGGTTATAGAGCTGATGTCATGTAACTCCCCTTTGCTGTCATGTTAGGAATTTCATTCCTTCTCTTTTCTGCTGGATTCTCTGCTTGCTGGATACAGGTTTTACTCTCTTTTGACTTACTTCATTTTTGTGGAAAATATTTTCTAGTACCTTCCTGAGAAAGTGTGTGTAGGGAGTACATTTTTTCCCCATTCTCTTTAAACATCTAAGATATGTTTTTAGGGCACCTGGGTGGCTCAGTTGGTTAAGTGTCTGCCTTCAGCTCAGGTCATGATCCCAGGGTCCTGGGATCAAGCCCCGCATCGGACTCCCTGCTTGGTGGGAAGCCTGCTTCTCTTTCTCCCACTCTCCCTGCTTGTGTTCTTTGCCTAGCTGTCTCTCTCTCTCTCTCTCTCTCTGTCAGTTAAATAAATAAATAAAATCTTTATTAAAAAAAATAAAATATGTTTTTATTCTACTCTCGTACTTGATTGCTATTTGACTGGGTATAAAAGTCCAAGTAGAAAATAATTTATACTTGGAATTTTAAGGATCTTATCTCACTATCCTTTAGCATTCAATGATGGTGTTGAAAAGTTTGATTCCATTCTCACACATGACCCCTTACATATGACCTACAGTTCCTTTATGGAAGCTTTTAGAATCTTCTATTCATTTATTTGTGAAATTTAGTGATGCTGTGTCTTTGTCCTAAGTCTTTGTGCTCAGATCCATAGACTTAGTTTGTCCTTCAAGTTTTCTTTTCTTTCTTTTTCTTTCTTTCTTTCTTTCTTTCTTTTTTCTTTCTTTCTTTCTTTCTTTCTTTCTTTCTTTCTTTCTTTCTTTCTTTCTTTCTTAGTAAGCTCTGTGCCCGACATGGGGCTTGAACTCATGACCCAGAGATGAAGAGTTGAATGTTCTACTGACTGAGCCAGCCAGGTGCCCCTCAAGTTTTCTTATATTATTATTTTTTGGATAATTTCCTCCCTCCCTGTATTAGTTTGCTAGGGCTGCAATAAGAAAATGCCACAGGCTGGATGGCTTAAACAATAAAAATTTATTTTCTCACAGTTCTGGGGGCTAGAAGTTCAAGATCAAGGCACTGATAAGTTTGGTTTCTTCTGAGGCCTCTCTCTTTGACTCACAGATGGCTACCTTCTCCCAGTGTCCTCACATGGTCTTTCCTCTGTCCATGTGCATCCTTGCTGTCTCTTCTTTTTCTTATAAGAACATCAGTCATATTGGCCCCACCCTAATGGCCTCATTTTGAAATACTGGGGGTTGGGACTTCATCATATGGATTCTGAGGGGGCACAATCCAGCTCATAACATTTCCACTTTCTCTTTTATATATTTCTGGAATTCCTTGTATTTGGGAGTAGAGCTTCCTGGATAGAACCTCTTCTGTTTGACTTCTCCAGAGAATGACTCTAGTTTTCATTATGGGGACATACAGGGTAGAGGAATGGTGACGGTGAGAAGTAGTTGTGTGACTGCAGTGCAGAGGTGAGGAAGTGACTGCTTCTCACACAGACTTCCAAGCAATCCCTCTGTTTTTAGTACTACTTTTTTATCCCTATCCTCTATATTAACTGCTGTTCCATCAATTTTGTTCTTCTTAATGACTGAGCCACCCAGGTGCCCCATTTTTGTTCTTCTTATATTTTTGTTTGAAGTTAAACATCTTTTACTTGCATTTGGTTTCTATCTTGTTTTCAGTGTTTTGGGGAAAAAAAACATGTTGAGAAGAGAAGCAAATGGAAATGTCTTTACTCTGCCATCTTGGAATAAAAGTTTTGAAATTGATGGCTTTCTCTCCCTGCCTCCTTCCTCCCAGGATCTCTAATACTGCAGATGTAATTATTCATGTTCCTCAGTTCTTCGTTGTTCACACCAGGCCTCTTTTTTCACATTGGTGCAGCACCATGACAGAGACAAAAAGAAGAAAAAAAGCAAGTAAATATCTAATTATAGAAATAAACACAATGGACCAAATGAACATGATGCCATGAAAGAACGTCAAAGGGAGGAGCTGGGGAGGTATTTAGAGAGGGTGACTAGGGAAGTTTTTCTGAAGAAATGCCATTGGCGCTAAGACTTGAAAAGGAGTTGGGCCTTTGAAGAGGAGGAGAGGGTGTTTGAAGAACTGAAAGGAAGCCAGTGAAGCCAGAGTGTGGTAGACAAGGAGGAGCGAGGCTCTGGATGAGATTGTACAGGTGGGCAGGGTCCAGTCATACAGGGTCTTTTAAGCCAGCTAAGAACTTGAGATTTTATCTGAAGTGCAGTGGAAAGCCATTGAGGGTTGGGGGAGGGGGGCTCTAGGAGGAAAGTGATGTAGTTTCTGTAGTCATAGCTTTTAAAATATCGCTGTACATGCTGCATGTACAACAGATTAGGGGCGCAGGTAGGAGTTGAAGTGGGGGACAGTCAGAGGGCTAGTGCAGCAAGCAGCCTAGGTGGAAGATCATGGAGGCCTTGACTGGAGGGGGCAGCAGTGGAGGTGGAAAGAAGTGAATGGAGTCAGGGTTTATTCTGGAGATACACCAGACAGGTTTGGCGAAGGACCGGGTGTGAGGATGGGGCACCCGGGTGGCTCAGTCGGTTAAGCGTCTGCCTTCAGCTCAGGTCACGATCCCGGGGTCCTGGGATCGAGTCCCATATCAGGCTCCCGGCCCAGCAGGGGAGCCTGTTTCTCCCTCGCCCTCTGCCCTTCCTTGTGCTCTCTCTCTTGCTCCCTCTCTCTCAAATAAAAAATAAAATCTTAAAAAAAAAAAAAAAAAAGGACTGGATGTGAGGAAAGATGGAGTATGCAGGAATTTACAGACAGTATTCACCTCCTCCTGCCCCCACAGCTTACATCTGAAATATTGGTTCCTTTGTCTCGTCCTCTGAAACGTCCGTCCTCGGATATGTGCACAGGCATCAGTGCTGAGGGGGTGAGAGGGCGCTGACATGCTTTGACAGGAAATGGGCCTGCAGTTCTATCAGGGCATTGCTCCCAGGTTGGGGGTAATAGATGGTGCTGACTGAATTGACGAGGATGGTGGATAATGAGAGCTAGCATTTGTTGGGTGCTTACTCTGTGCCCAGCACACACAACACCCTGTCAGAAGTCGAGTCTCTTGTCCTAAAGTCACACAGGTAGTGGGTGGACAAGGCAGGATGGGAGCCCAGACAGCCTGGCTCTAGCATCTCCGGTCTCTCTCATTCTGCTAGTTAATTAGCCCTAACTGTAGGCAGATGAATCTTGCCAGAAATTGCCAACTGAGTCCCTTTTTTGGGGTGCGGAACTGGCAAGATCAAGTTCAAATACAATCAGTATTTGAGGTGGAGCTTAGAATTTTAGAACCAGAATTACAACCAACCAACCAACCACCACAAAAGCCAGAAACATCAGAAAAGGACCTACCCTTGCCAGCTTCAGAAGAGAGGATCCCGTGAAAAGCCGGAAGTTTCCACCGGCTCTTCAGGTGTTAGGTGAGTCCCGCACTTCATGCACTTCATCTCAGCTTGGATGGTTCACTCCTCTTGTCTGGGGATGGAGCCGAGTCAGTTAGGAGCTAATCATTAACTGGCCCGATTTCTGCCCCTCCTGGGCCTCAGCTCCCACCCCAGCTCAGACACAGGACAGTCTGGGACACCACCAACCTTGGAGATGGAGAGGCTGTACGTTTTTAATTAGAGGGAGATACCCTTTATCTCTGGCCGGCCCTTTTCTCCATTAATTTACACCTTCTCTTATCTTTTCCATCTATTGTCTCCGCAATGACCCGTCTTTCCCTAAGCGCTTCTGCGCTGTCACTGTGCGTTTGAGCGTCGGCACGCCTGTCCCTCAGCTGACCCCTCGGGGAGTCTCATTTGTCTCCCTGCCAGCACCCCTCCTCCTGACCCTGTCCAGGCTCCCTTTGATCTGCCCCTTGCTCCCCTCTGCCTTTACCTACAGTTCTCCTTTCTCTTTTTCAGGCGAGGTCCCTGCCCATTCCAAGAATTCTCCTGACTCCAGGAGACAGTGTTTCTGGGAGCAGGGCCCTTTTGTCCTTCCAAAAGGACAGGAAGGCAGAAGGGGAAGTAGTCCTTTGTATAGCCCGAGGAATGGGTTTTAAGAACACCTGGGGGCGGGGCCTCTGGGTTCCTGATCAAAGGAAAAGGGGGTCAGCTGGAGCAGGGGGGCAGGAAGAGGGTCGGCTTGGACACACTCCTCTCCCAGGCAGGCACGCTTGGAACATCTACTGTGTGCAGGTGCGGCGTGCTGTGGCTGATGCAGAGCCGGTCTGCCGGCTGGCTGACCCCTCCCTGACCCTGGACACCGAAAAGTGCTGAGGCAGAAAAAGAACTTGGCCTTGGCTGCCTGGGCACCCAGATGTTGACCCCTAGCGGGGGTGGGGGGGGCTGGCCTATGAAGGACTCCTGCCTCCAGACGCCCAGCTCTCCAATTTGGCTTTGCTTGGGCCTGAGCTAGCCCTCAAGCTTTCCTGTTAACCTGCCCCGTTTCCAGCCTGCTTTGAAGGGTAACTGTTGAGACCTGGAGGGATTTCCATACCTCCCTTTTTCTCTAGGTGTCTCTTCAGTCAGGAATTTCTCCCTGAAATGCCAGTGCTGGGTCGGCCCCGGGCATTCTGCCACCTACAGCAAACAGAAAAAGAAAGTGTGTCCTGACTGTCGCCACCAGTGTTTGCTGTGGCCTACAGGGGAGGGGCCAGCGGTGGCGGGGGGAGCACACATACCCGATGGAGGGAACCATCCAGTGCCCAAGGTGGGGCTGCTTAGGCCCCTTTGCTGGCCGTGTGGGGGAAACCAAGCACCACGAAGGCCCCTGAGGACCACTGGGCAGCTGTCTCGACAGCATTACAGTGTTCATTTTCAGGTCAAAAGGCTTGAGATTCAAAAGCCAAAAACGAAAACCTGAACTCTGGAAGGACACACACAACTGTTACCTAGAGGAGGCCACTGTGACAAGAGAGGAGAGGGTGACAGAGTGGGTGGGGGAGACCAGGGTGAGGGAGGTGCAGGCCTTCAAAAGGCCTTTGGCGATTGTTCTGCATTAGGCCTGGGAAGGTTTTGAGCAGAGGGGGTGACACAGTCTGACTTAACTTGTGGCAGAAGTGCTCTAGCTACTGTCTGGAGACTAGAATGAGGGGGCCATGGCTGGGAGCAGGGAGCCACCCGGGGGGGCGCTGCCATAACCTAGGAGTGTGAGGATGGCGGCCTGGACCGGGTAGTGAGCAGGGGCATGGGGAGAAGGAATCAGATTCTGGGTATATTTTGAGGAGTAGGGTTGACAGGATTTTCTGATGGATTGGGCGTGGCGTAGGAGAAAGAGAGGAGTCGGGAATGACTCTTGGCCTGAGACACGGGAAGGATGGAATGGCCATTTGCTGAGCAGGTGAAGAGATAGTCATCTGACGCGCCCAGTCTGCATCCCCTTCTGAATCTGCAGCAGCTACATGCGTGAAGGAATGGGAGGGAAGAAAGCTGCCTTTGGCACCTGGCATGGGGCCTCCCACGTCAGCAAGCAGTGTGGAAACAATGGAAAAACGTGAAAAAGCACAGAAAAGGAGAGCAAATATTTGCCTAATGGTATCTGAGTAGATGTTGGGCTTCTGAGGGCCAAGTGGTTCTACAGTTTAGGGACAATGGGTCAAGGAAATGTTGGGGTCAGCATGCACATCCATGATTTTTGTGGATTCTCCTTTGAGTGTTTGGTGTTCCTACCTTCATTTTAAAAGCTGTAAAGCGGCCATAATAATGCCTCCTAGGGAAAGTACATGTCGGAGATGTTGTAAAGATAAATAAGGTGCTCAATATGTATATCTCTGAACAAATTCTAGGATTAGCGCTGTATAAAAGCAAGATATTATTCCAGAAAAACAAAACACCTTAGTTAGCCAGCTTCACTTTGTCAGCAATCTTAGCTATTTCACCTAGGCTGGGGACAAAGATGACAGAAAGGAAAGGACATCCGTGAAGGCTCAGGGACTTTACAAATTGGAGAACATCACGGATCCTCACTTGGAGCCTAGAAACTCTTAGTGTGGAAATATTTGTATCTGTTTTTTTTTTTTTTAAAGATTTTATTTATTTATTTGACAGAGAGAGACACAGCGAGAGAGGGAACACAAGCAGGGGGAGTGGGAGAGGGAGAAGCAGGCTTCCTACGGAGCAGGGAGCCCGACGAGGGGCTCGATCCCAGGACCCCAGGATCATGACCTGAGCCAAAGGCAGACGCTTAACGACTGAGCCACCCAGGTGCCCCGGTATCTGGTTTTAACTGGCTCATATACAACGCTGGACAGCAGAGCGGTAGACAGCATGAGCTCTGAATTTGGACAGTGTCAATTCCTCTCCCGCCTCCAGCTGTGTGAAGAAGGGCAAGTGGATTTATCTCTCTACGCCTGTGTCCTCATCTGTCAATGCAGGATAATAATAGTATGTGCTTCCTAGGGGTCTTACAAGGATTAAATGAAGAAATATTCCTGAAGTGCTTCGCACAGTGCCAGGTAACATGGTCACAGCCTAATAAATAGTTATTAACATTAGCACTGTTGTCATCCTTGTCAGTATCAGCAACAAAGCAGGTGCGATAAATTTGGAAGGCTCAAAGCAATTTTTAAAAAGTTACAGCTTCACATTGAGGGAAAGAGAAAAAAATGATAAAAAACATAAGCTTAAATTTAAAAAATAATAAATTCTGTGTCAGTGTAAATGAAAACAGCTCAGAGCACTTCAGTAGCCCTTGGAGGCATTGTATTGTACAACGTTGAAGCGCTCTCATTATATAATTAATGTTACCCTGAGTCATGCAGAAAATGTTCAGCACACTCTATTTTAGAAGGCACATTTCAGCTAAAACAAAGGTTTTGTGCAGGTGCTTGTGTGGAACACATTGTAAACCATTAATGCCAAATCACTGAAAGTCCTCTGTTTGAAAATTTCCAGGGATTTACCCCAGCATTGACTTGGAAAGTCATCTACATATGGAATAGATTGTTTTTGGAGAAATACATGTAGAGTACATCATATAATCTCCTTACATATAAACCAATGAAGTTGTCTCATGTTTTAAATAGAGAGCAGTTTCCAGTTAGATGCATAGAATTAACAGAAGTGTGTGGTGAATAAACTTCTGACGGTGTAAGAGACGGAACTGGTTAGAGGCAGTAGCTGTTCAAGCACATTAACAACACACACACACACACACACACACACACTTGCACACTTTATCACATGACATTTATCTCGGGAAAACATATTTTCAAACCACAAATTAGCACCTACAAGATGAGAAATGCAGATGTCCTTAAGGGTGTAATGGAATGGAATGTTTACAATATAGAACCTCCTTGGACCCTCCAAGCCTCTCCGTGTCCTCGCCTGGTGTGGCTCCTTCTCATTTTCTGAGCAGGCTTCCCAGTGCCAAGTGGTCCCTCTGGTTTCAGTTCTTGGGCTCATTTCTTGCTTTAGTCTTTTCCAGTAATTTCCTTCTGATCCCTAGGCAGCTGTCACCTAGGCAGCTCACCTGTTGGGCTCCGTCAACCCAAACAATCACAGGTTGGTTCTTTGGTGGGTGCTGGGGACAAATAGCATCACTTCTCTTCAAAACTCCAGCTTCTAACTTTGAATCCTAGCATTAATAGGCGCTCGATAAATGTTTGTGGAATGGGATTGAATTAGCACACCTGAGAATTAGCAGCGCTCCCTCACTTCCTCAGGCACCTGGTTAACACTTCCCCCGAAGCGCCTCTGCCCAGATAGCGGGCCTGCAGAGGGCCTTACACACACACACACACACACACACACACACACACACACACACACACACACGGGCCCTTGGGGGAGCCAGGCTGGCCACCTCGCCTCCTGTGGGTGCCCGCCACCCCTGCTTGAAGGCTGTAGGTCTGACAGCGCACATGTGGATTGCCCTGAAGCAGCATTTTCCCAAGGCTTGGCCGTGCTAATTATTCCTTCCCCTCCTGGTGTGAAAACCTTGGACTAGAAAATGAAATCAAGGGAGGGGGTGTGGAAAAGCAGAGGGGAAGGAAAGCAGTTAATAAGCAGAACAAGGTCACCCATCTGTAGCTGCTGTCCGCACTCCTTATCTGTGACGCCACTAGCCCCAAGGTCACCTCTTTTCATTAAAACAGTTGAATTCCCTAAAATGATAAAATTAACTAAATTCCAGCCTTCTGCCTTAGACACAACAGAGCCCCTTTTGATATGGAGGCTGCCCTGATGGGCTGAGGCTTCCCTCCTCCCTGTGACCCTGCAGTGGGAGAGGGGCCCCCAATGCTAGTAGGGAGGCTAGGGAACAGGCTGGTGCCAGGGCTCCGGCATGTTCTCCCATCCGGGCAGACATGAACGTCTTCGAGGTTTTGTTTGCTGGGCAGGTGAGAGACAAAGCTGCTACCTCCTGCTCTCTGACAGGACTCTGACAATACCTCCTCATTCCACATCTCTGCAGGGGACAGGGGAGGAGCCGGCCGGGAAGACAGAGTGCCTTGAAGGCCTCGGTGATGAGCCCGGTACAGTGGCCCAGGGCTTAGTCTGCATGCCCCCCCCCCCCCCCCCCCCGCCCCAGGAGATGCAGAGAGATGCCTGGGCAGACTCCGCCCTGACAGAGTGTGGGGATGGAAGGGTAAGGTCCAGTAGGATCCAGGAGTTGTGTGATCCTGGGCAAGTCACTGAGTCTCAATTTCTTCAACTGAGACATAGGAATAGTGACCACTAATGTCCTAGGATTAAAGGAAATAACATATTTAAAGGTTCTAGCACCTGCTTGACATACTGTGGGACTTGATTAATGTTTGCTTGTTCAGTGATTCCTAAACAAACCTGCTAAATACTAATGTGGCCACCAAAATCCAAGCAAAGAAACCAAAGCAAAAGCAGGGCAAGGCTGATACAGTAATTTCTTTTTTTTTTTAGATTTTATTTATTTGACAGAGAGAGACAGCAAGTGAGCAAGAGACAGAGAGCCAGAGAGGGAGGATCCCGACATGGGGCTCGATCCCAGGACCCTGAGATCATGACCTGAGCTGAAGGCAGCCGCTTAACCGACCGAGCCACCCAGGCGTCCCTGATACAGTGACTTCTTAGGATTAAAAAAATATATAGGGAGCACTTAGGGGGCTCAGTGGGTTGAGCATCTCTCTGACTCTTGATCTCAGCTCAGGTCTTGATCTCAGAGTTGTGAGTTCAAGCCCCCAGTTGTTAAAAACAAACAAATATGAAAGGGTAATAAATGATATTATGCATTTTCCACCCCCCAAGCCTTCTTGAGATATAATTGACATATAACATTGTATAATTATGGGATATGGTTATGGTATACAATGTGATGATTTATACACATATATATTGTGAAAAGATTATCTCAGTAAGGATAGTTAACATCTCTATTACCTCACATATTTACCTTCAAGTGTGTGTGTGGTGAGAGTATTTAAGATCTACTCTCTTAGCAACTTTATGTAATAGAGTATTAAAATATTGCTAACTATAGTCACCATGCTGTGCATTGGATCTCCAGAACTTATTCACCTCATAAATGGAAGTTTGTACCTTTTTTTTTTTAAGATTTTATTTATTTGTCAGAGAGAGAGAGACAGAGAGAGCACAAGCAGGAGAAGCAGGTTCCCCGCTGAGCAAGGAGCAAGATGCTGGGCTCTATCCCAGGACCCTGGGATCACGACCTGAGCCGAAGGCAGACGCTTAATGACTGAGCCACCCAGGCGCCCCAGGAAGTTTGTGCCTTTTGACTACCACCTTCCTGTTTCCTCCACCCTCCTACCCCTGGTAACTATCATTCTATTTTCAGTTTCTATGAGTCTGACTTTTTTAGATTCCACAAATAAGTGATATCATACAGTATTTATCTTTCTCTGTCTGACTTTTTTCACTTAGCGTAATGTCCTCAAGGTCCAGCCATATTGTCTCACAAGGCAGGATTTAATCAGCCATAAAAAAGAAGGAAATCCATTTTTTAATGTAATAGTGTATCTTGGAGACCAGGTTAAATCAGTACCTATAGATCTGATAAACCAGTACCTGCAGATCATTAAAAAAATGACTGCATGATAGTCTATTACTGACTGATGAGCATGATGAGCATAGCAGACCTCCGTCGATTGACAAGTGCCTGTAATCTTTTGCTATGTCTGACCCTGTGACCATGAATACCCTTGTACATACTCTTGGAGCACATACATCAGCATACCTAGAGCCCCGCACTTTCCAACAACTTGTATGAAAATATAGAAGGCACATTAAATTAGCAATTTGGGTGAAAATATAGAAGGCACATTTTTCCAATTGTCCTGAAAGGGAGAGATAGTAAAATTGATGGGCAGAATTCCATGTCAGCCTCCACTAGACTATCATTTATATAGTGTGTATATATGGGTGTGTGTGTATATGTATATGCATCTATAGCATATATAGTTTTATATATATGTACACACACTATCTCTATATATTGAGTACCTGCTATGTGCCAGATACTGTTGCAGGCACTTGGGATCCATCCCTGAATAAAGGCAACCAAGATCCTTGCCTTCTTGAAGGTCATAAACTAGCAGGGGAAGACAGACAATAATATAGAGAATAAATAAGGAAATTGCATAGTATGTCAGAGGGAGATAAGTGCTGTGGAAAAGGTGGAGCAGGGTAAGGGGGGATCTAGAGTCCTAGGGCAGGGGGTGATCTGGAAGCTATCTTAAGTTTCATAACATACTTTTGTGATTTCAAGCATGGCATATAATGGTCAAGGACACATTTCAACTGGATTGAATGAAAGTCAAACAAATGAGAACTTTTCTACCTGGCTAGGTCTGCAGAATCTCACTATCTTAGCCATCTTCCTCCAGGGAAACTCCAGGATGCCAACATTCCACTGAAAAGGTATGACCCCCAGAGCAGGATCTGGGAGTGACATTTCTGCAGATGGTGACAGCGTGCTGTTGTCACATACTGAATTTACAGTTGTCAGAAACCCTAGGGTGTTTGTTTTTCAGGAATAGCTATTAAACCAAATTAACCTTATTCTGTTCCACTTAAGCGTATATTTTTTCAGCCTTAACATAGCACCCTTGTGAGTCTTTTTCCCTGATAGTTTCTTTTTTAGTTTAATTCCGTGTTTCTACTCTGTTGAAATGCTGAATCTCAATTCTGAATAAGCAGAGTTGTTGGGTCTTGGAGACTTTATTTTATTTTTCAAGTTTTGCCAAACAAAGGAGTCTGGACTTTATTCTGAGAGCCATAGGGAGCCACTAAAGGGGTTTGAGCAGGGAATAATGAGAGCAGATTTGCCTTCTAGAAGCATCACCTAAGGAGCAAGGGGGAAGATTGATTAGAGAGAAGCACAATACCAAGGAGGGAGGCCAGGCTCACTGTCAAGAGGAGAGGGGGTCAGGGCCTCAGCCAACGTAGCAGAGGTGAGAGTGGAGGGAAGGGTTGGGGAGGGTGTGTGGGGACAGGAAGGGAGTGGATGTACAGCTGCAGAGCCTGCCCTCCCAACCAGAGGGTGACTGGGTGAAGCCTCTTACCAAAATAAAGATTATGGGGAGTAGGGAAGCACATTTCAGGAAGAGGTTGATGAACCTGACATTGGGTGTGATGATGGTAAGGAGTCTGGACCAAATGCTGATGAGACTGTCCACTGGGCCCTGGAGATGGGTCTAGCCTGGGGACTTGGATGTGGATGTTATTAGCTTACCAAGGGAAACAGGAAGGTTACCTGCACAGAAGAGGGATACCACCTGAAACTAATGTTAACACTGTGTGTCAATAATACTTAAAAAAAAAAAAAAGGGAAGGATATGATAGCAACTTTCAAAGACTGCCATGTGGTATGTCCACTAGGAGTTCAGGAAAAGCAAAGATTAACATGAACTAGAAAGACAACAATGATGGCTCCCATCTGGATGGGTAATGAAGAGCTGATGCCCTAGCTTGGCGGGATGGGAGTGGGTGGGGGAATGGGCCAGGTGAGCACAAGCTCTGAGAAGCCCCGGAAGGTGGGATGGGGGGACTAGCAGGAGGTTGGGGTAAGTCCAGGTGGGGCAGGCCACACCTCTACTTGGACGCTTCTAAGGATTTCTCATCTCACTCAAAGGAAGAGCCAAGGGAAAGTGGCCTTCCACTGGGCTCTTCTGTGCCAGCCACACATTCTTCCTAGATGTTCCTCAAGCCGGCCAAACACCCTCCTGCCTCAGGACCTTTGAAACTGCTATTTGTGGCACCTGAATGACCTTCCTGCAGATTTTGTACGTGTCTTACTCCCTCATCCTTTTTGGATCTCTGCTTCAATATCGCCTTCTCAGACAGTGGGCCCTGGCAACCAACACTGGGCAAAACAGCCACTTCCTCCCCAGCACCTATTCCCCCCGCTTCTCTCGGTTTCATTTACCTTCATACCACTTTCCAAAACCTTGCATATAGTATTTTTGTATTATCATCTGTCTCCCTCAACCACAATATAAATTCCATGAAGATAACACCCTTATCTGTTTTGTTCACTGCTGTATCCCTAGTGCCTAGAACTGTGCCTGGCACAAAGTAAGCCCCCTGTAAATATTTGTTGAATGAATGAATGAATGAATGAACAAATGAATGAACATAGTCTACACCGAGGGGTCACAGAAGATGAAGCTGCATAAGAGCGGTTTCCAAGTATGGAGGCTCCTGGTCTGGCATGAAAGTTTACACAAACACAGCTCAAGACATGCAGCCTGTTTGTTTTTTTTCCCCTAGACAGACATAGTGAAAATTGTGTTTCAGGAGAAGTAATTCATCAAGAAAAATAAAGCAATTCTCTAAAGGGAACTGGGTTATACTTCCCTCCATTTTGGAATAGCCAGTACTTTAACCAGTTCTACTCATCCAGTAAATTTTCTACAATCATCAGCCTAGATCCAGTTACAACTTTTTCTAAGGGCTAATCAAACTCCACATCTTACTGCATTTCATGGGAGGTCCCTAGTGTGGAGGAGTGGTGTAAACCTTCAGCAAACAGCGGGCACAGTTGGGGCACCTGGGTGGCTCAGTTGGTTAAGTGTCTGCCTTCGGCTCAGGTCATGATCCCAGGGTACTAGGACTGAGTCCTGCTCAGTGGGGAGTCTGCTTCTCCCTCTCCCTCTGTGCTCCCTCTTCCTCTCTCTCAAATAAATAAATAAAATCTTAAAAAACAAAACAAAACACACACACACACAAACCCCCAAACAAAAAACAAACCAGTGGGCACAGCACGTGCGCCTACCCCAGACGGCCTGGACAACCGTGGACCTTCAATAGTGCTTGTTCAAGGCATGGAGAAACGGATGAGTTTGTGATTCTGTCATTGAAACAAAGCAAATCTGTGTTAAAAGGACTTGATCGCCTCACAAAACAACGAATGGAACATAAATTAATCTTGTGGTTTAGAGGAATAAGGGTAAACGTTGAAGTTGTATCTTCAAAGTCTGCAGTGGTGAAGAGCACGAACGCAGAAGTTGGACAGCCTGGGTTGAAATCGCACCTCTACTGGTATTAGCTGTGTGGCTTTGAGTATTTAACCTTTCTGCCTCAGTTTACTTGTTTGTAAAGTGGGGATAATAAAAGTACTTCTCTCCTAGAGTTCCTGTAAAAATGTAAAGAAGCATAGGTGAAACACTTGGGCCGTGCCTGGGACATACTGAGTGCTCTACAAGGTTGACTACTTTCACAGCTAGACGTGGGTGGGTTTGAATCCTGGCTTCAGTGTCTGGACTTAGATAGTTTTTCTATCCTCTGTGAATTTCAGTTGCCTCATCTGTCCAGCAGTAATAATAGCCCTACCTTGCAAGATCAATGTAGAATGTAAATGAAGTTCCTGGTTTCAGTGTGTGGCACATACTGTGTGCTAGATAAACGTGCATCGTGTCAATGGCATGCCCAGAGGGAAAGACCTAATGTTGTCAGCTCCAAGACCGCCCATGGGGAGGTGATCATGCGAGGGATTCTATCAGAACATGAAAGAACTCTTCCCGAAACGGAATCAAATGGCCACACTCCTGTCCCAGGAGTCACCACTTCACCACAAGCTGCTGCAGGGCGCACGGTGTCAGAATGCACCTCCCCACCTTTATTCCGGTAGTTTCTTGCCCTGTGACTCCCACAGCCCTTGGAGAACTGAGGACCGTCCGGTCTCTAAGGACACACACGCACACTTTGCCAGCAGGGTCTGCAGGTCCCAGACCAGGGGCCCCCATGTTGGCCTTGGTTAGAAACCCATGCTGTTGTGATAACTATCTCCACAGCCTTGTATTGCTCATGTTTGCCCAACAGATTGCTTATTTTTTGACAATGGGCACCAGGTCTTAAATTGTAGCTTTCTCTCTGGCCTCAACACAGTTTCTGGCACCTTCTAGAAGCTCATTAAGTGTTTGTTGAATTGACTCTCCACGTGAGCTACAGGGACAGACACCTGCTTTCTTGTTAACATAGAGAAACTGGGCTTCCCCCTCTCCCACGCCCCAAATGGGATTAATATACCTCGAAGGGAGAAAAATACAGGTGTGCAGTCAGAAACAACATGCCTTAGGTGGGGCACACACAACAATAATGCTTTTGCTTCTCCCTTTCCAGATGCGGGCCAGCTACAAGGAAATACAGCTCAAAGCAGATCTATAACAAGGTGATCTTTAGATTTTTTTTTCTTTTGCCCCAACCCTGAGCTGTGGCCCTTGAATAATCTTGGTTTCCGGAGAGCAGACTACTGTAATGGTAATCCAGGAAGTAAATTGCCCTTTGAAAAGCAAGGAAGAAACCAATCGACTAAGTATTTATTTATATTTAATGCTCCAGGGCTTCTGTTTTCGGCTTTGAAGAGTTCCTGGCAAACGCTTCTTGAAGTCATTAATCCTAGGGGCAAATCTAAGTGTCTTGCAGGCTGTTCCTGGCCTCTGGAGCCTGGCACACTGTGTTTATAACCTGTGGGCTTCCCAGAAAGACAGGAAAGGGCGAAGGAGGAGCTGGTGACTTTGGAAGAGAACGGGGGTGGGGTGGGGTGGGGGGGAGCTCTACTTGGAATCTGTGCTGGAATCTTTGGTCAAAAAATGAGTCCTCCAGAATTGATTGTTTGGGCTTTTCAAAGGGGGATGACCTGCCCACACCCTTCTACCCTGAAGTCAGACATGGACCCACTGGCTCCTATCTTCCTCCAGCTCCTGTCTGGGGATCCCTGTTGAGTGATGTCAGCTGTAGTCAACATCAGGGTGATTGGCTCCAAAAGCACCCTTCATTTTTTCTTTCATTTTTTTAAAAAGGTTTTATTTACTTATTTGACAGAGAGAGAGAGAGAGAGAGCACAAGCAGGGGGACTGGGAGAGGGAGAAGCAGACTTCCCCCAGAGCAGGGAGCCCGACCCGGGGCTCGATCTCAGGACCCTGGGATCATGACCTGAGCCGAAGGCAGACGCTTAACCGATTGAGCCACCCAGGGGCCCCAGCACCTACATTTTTTCTTGTAATGCATAAACAATTTTTGTTCATGACAGAAAAATTAGAAACATCAAAAAGAAATCCTGTAAGATTTTCCCTAAGATAATCATGCTTCCCATATCTTTATTTACACACACACACACACACACACACACACACACACACACACACATAAACAAGAGTGTTATTCTATACATACTATTATATAGCCAGTGTCCCCTCACATTAATAGTATTTTATTATAGATCAGTAAATGTATACCAAGAGCATTGTTTTTAGTGGCTGCACAGTATATCATTGTATGACATTGTAAACGCACTTAACCAGTCTCCCTACTTGTGGATTTAATAGCTACATTTGTTTGCTGGGGTCGCTGTAACAAAGTGCCACAGACTGGGTGGCTTAAACAGCAGGAATTTGTTTCTTCATAATTCTGGAGGCTAGAAGTCCAGAGATGAAGGTGTCTGCGGGGTTGGTTTCTCCTGCGACCTTTCTCCTTGGCTTGTAAATGGCCATCTTCTCCCTGTGTCTTCGCATGGTCTTCCCTCTGGACCTGTGTGTGTCCAAATTTCCTCTTCTTGTAAGGACACCAGTCATATTGGATTAGGGCCCATCCTAATGACCTCATTTTAACTTTACTTCTTTAAAGACCCTATCTCCAAATATAGTTACATTCTGAGGTTCTGGGAGTTAGGACTTCAATATATGAATTTTGAGGGACACAATTCAGCTTATAACAGTAGCTCATATTTTTCGAAAGCTTACTATGGGCCTTTACATATGTCATCTCATTTTCTCCCTCAACCCCTAAGATACAGATACTATTATTACCCCCATTTCATAGATAATGAAACTGTGGCACAGAGAGGTTTAGTAACTTACCTCGAGGTCACACAGCTAGTGAGTGGTAGAGCTCACTCACTTTTAGGCATTTTGATACCTTTAGGAAGGATCACCCTTGAAGTTACCATTTTTACAACTATTACTATTATTTCCTGTACACTTATTTATCTCATTAATTTCTTAGGCTAAAGTGGAACTTCAGGGTTAAAAAAAATGAGCATTTTTAGCACTTTTAATACAGTTTGCCCTCCACAAAGCCTGTATCCATTTACATTTCCACAATAGCAGCACACAAGAGGAGTCGTGACGACACCTCTTGGATGTTGGGCCCAAATCCCTCTGGTGTGTGTGTGTCTACATACACACACACCTGAGGTTTCATGAAATGGTTGGCTGAGGGGAAGCACAAACCCAGGCGGAGTGAGCTATGATTGGTTCTTTGGAGTTCGGCTATTAGACTTCTGTTTTCAGTTTGTCCGTCCTGTTGTGCAAAGGAAAGCATAAAATTCTGACTGTTCCAAATGATGAGGGCAGTCTGGTGAACAATGTCCATAAACCCGTTATCTTGGAAGTGAAAGGGGAAGTCCCATAAAAGTACTTTTTGTCATATTTTCCCCCTTTAAGTCAGGTTTATTGAGATCTATTTTACATACAGTAAAATCCGTCCATTTTCGATGTGATTCCGTGAAGTTGGATACCTATATATAGTTGTGTAACCACTGCTTCAGTCAGGATATGGGACATTCCAATCTGTCTTAACAGTGCCTTTGTGCCCTTTTGTCGTCGAGCCCCCACCTCCAGCCCCTGCCAACTACTGATCTGTGTTCTGTCCTGTAGTTTTGTCATTTCCAGATGTTTCATAAAGGGAATCTTGTAGTGTGTGGCCTTCTGAGTCCAGTTCCTTTCACTTAGCATAATGCATCTGAGGTTCATCATCTTGCTGCATGCGTCCGTAGTTTGCTCCTCTTTATTGCTAAGTGGCATGGATGGAAGGAGTCTGGAAGTAAGCACGGACCCATTCACTAGTTGAATGAATTGTTTCTAGCTTTTTACTATTGTGAATAAATTTGCTATATTCCTGCACATGTTTTTGTGTGAACACGTTTTCCTTAATCTTGGGTATATGTAGAAGTATATACTCCCTCCTTCCTTTCTTCCTTACTTCCTTCTTCCTTTTTTTTCTTTCTCTTTCTCTCTTTTTGGTATAGCCATTTGAATAGGTGTGCAGTGGTATCTCATTGTGGTTTTAACTTGCATTTCCCTAGTGACTACTGATGTTGAACATCTTTGAATGTGCTTATTTGCCATCCGTATATCTTCTTTGGTGAAGTGTATCTTCACATATTTTGCCCATTTTTAAATCATATTATTTGTTTTCTTATTATTGAGTTGTGAGAATCCTTTATCAGCTATGTCTTTTGCAAATATTTTCTCCCAGTCTGTGACTTATCCTTTAATTTTCTTAATCACATCTTTGGAAGAAAAGACATTTTAAATGTTGGTAAGGTTCAGTTGATGAAATTAAAAAAAGAAAAAATGACTAGTGTTTGTTGTGTCCTACCTAAGAAATTTTTGCCTAACCCAAAGTCACGAAGATTTTCTTCTATGTTTTCTTTTAGAAATTTTATAGTTTAAGGTTTATGATTCTTTTCAAGTTAATTTTTGTATATGATGCAAGGGATGTGTTGATATGGGTTGAGGTGGTTTTTTTGGTTATGTATATTCAATCGTGTCAGCTCTATTTGTTGAAACATGAAGGTGTCTTATGATGTCTGATACTTAATAATTCCATAAAGAATGTGAATTATTTTTGCTGGAGTCCAGAGGGGACGGGGTCTGGAGGTGGCTGCTGAAAGGCTGTGGCTCCACAGAAGTCAGCCTGAGCCCACCCGCCACTGTTCCTCTTGCTAGAGGATGCTACCCAGAGGATGCTGAGAGGGAGGACTCCCACACGGAGCACCTTTCAGGGGCTCATTAAAAATGGCACCCGAGAGTGAACCATGTTTGGGGTTCTGGGCAGGCCAGTATGAAATCCAGTGCCGGCGTCAGGGCTGAGGATTTCTTTGGTATCCTGAGTGATGAGTTATCTTCAGGGCTGCTTTGGGGGCCTGGGAACAGACATTTGAGGTTCTTTCTCACGAAAGATATGGTTGAAAGGGCGCCTGGGTGGCTCAGTCATTAAGTGTCTGCCTTCGGCTCAGGTCATGGTCCCAGGGTCCTGGGATCGAGCCCCGCGTCAGGCTCCCTGCTCAGTGGGAAGCCTGCTTCTCCCTCTCCCACTCCCCCTGCTTGTGTTCCTCTCTTGCTGTGTCTCTGTCAAATAAATAAAATCTTTTTTTTTAAGATTTTATTTATTTATTTGACAGAGAGAATAAATAAATAAATAAATAGATAAATAAATAAATAAATAAAATCTTAAAAAAAAAAAGAAAAAAAGATATGGTTGAAAACACTCCTCTATGGCACAGCATGAGAAAGGTTTGGTGGGTCTGAGACCCTCCCTCTGATGCTCATTTCCAGGCATCCATTGGCACCCCAAGGACGCACTTTCCGGGCTCACTGGAGCCACATACAAGTGTGCGCCTTCATCGTTCAGATGAAGACTCAGAGCTCAAGGTCATGCAGAGAGTGGGTCCCACTGGCCCGATTTTTTCCCTGATGTCTTCAATACCCAGCTGCTTCCTTGGCCCCCCATTTACACGGCTCTCAGTGCCTCAAATTTATCTTGTCCAATTTGGAACCCCTTCTTCTCCCTCCTGCCTTTCACCTCCCCACTTCAAACTGCTTTTTTGGCTTGGGTCTCCTCTCGTTAGTATTTTGCCAACCACCTGATTACCCAAACAGGAAACCAGGGGGTTCCCTCGACATGCCCTCCCCTTTACCTCCTGTACCAGAGCCGTCACTAAACTCCATCGTGCCTACCTTCTGAACACCTCCTAAATGTGTGCCTTCCTTTTAGTCCCCTCCTGCTGCTCCCTTGGTTCAGAAAAGTCAACGTCTATCATCTGCACCTTGGAAATGTCCTCCCAGCTGGCCTAGCCTTCCCCCAGTCTTCTTCAGCTAAGCTATTGCCTGCACAGCTGCAAAGTGATCGTTCCAGAATGCAGTCTTGATAATGTCACTCCTCAGCTTAAAGCTCTTTGGTGGCTCCATGTTGCCTCCCCGATAAAGATCAGACTCTTCAGCTTGGCACCCTGGTCCCTGCCATAGGTTTGAGCCACATGTCCCCTTGCCCCTTGTACCTTAGCAATAAAGAGCTCTTACTGTGTGTCTGCTTTTTCTCCTAGATGACAGCAATCTTCTGTAACAATTTGTTTACACACCTGTCCTCCTAACTAGACTGCGAAGTGCTTGAGGGCAGGGACTCTACTTCACTTATAGCATATTGCACCGGGCCTGGCACAGAGTCATTACAGTCATTCATTTGATAAACATTTGTTTAAGGTCCACCATCACGTGTCGAATTTATAGCATGTATTAGAATGTCATCTTGTCCCTTTGCCAAAGTGTCTTAATAATTTTAAACTAAAGACTTAGGAGTGCCATATACTGAATACTGGCCACTCTGGAGTCCTTTTCCACAGTGAAGAATGGTTGTAAATTAAAATGCTGGCATCTGAAACTCTCTGGTGAGCATAATCCTGTTTCATGCTCAGTTGTCCATTTTGCGTTCTGGAAAATGTGGCAGATCAAATGACAAGGCTTTGGGGGGCTCTTTCAGGCTGCTTTGGGACGAAGATGAGGGACAGGTGGTGAGAGAAAAGCCTGTCCCAAACAGGATTCATTATTTTGCCACCGCCTCCCCACCCCATCCAGGTTGCTTCTCCTGTGTACCTGATGTCAGTTAACGGCGTCACAGGACCTCCAGTCTCCTCCCTGGTTTTCTCCCCTCACAACCCACATTCTAGCCTCTCTGAACTTTTCTGAGTTCTCTGAGAACACCTCAGACCCTGTCATACCCTCCTGCTTTTGTGCATACCAAGCCTATGGCCTGCAATGTGCTTCCATGTACCCTTGACTTGGTGGGTTCTGCATGCATCTTTGTTGTGTGTGTGTGTGTGTGTGCATTTGTGTGTGTATGTGTGTTTATGCATGTGTGGGTTTATGTGCATATGCATGTGTTTATATTTGTGTATCTCCATTGTGTGTTTACGTTTGTATACATGCGTGTGTGTATGCATGTTCATGCATGTGCATATGTTTGTGTGTGCTTGTGTGTGTGTGTGTGTGTGTGTATGCACACATACATGCATGCTACTATCCTCCTATCCTGTTCCAGTGTCTCCTCATCCGTGGAATTTCCCCACCTCCTCCAGGAAGAACCAGTCCCTTATTACTGTACCTTTTTAATAGGACAGTTAACATTGTTGGGATTATCGGTCCTTGTGTTTCTTCACATAAACTGTGGGTCCCCAAAGCGCAGCGACTGTGTTTTCTTTTTCTTGAGGGGTGCCCCTACCCCAGCACAGTGCTTGGCACAAATATGCCTGAATCAGCCTATGAATGTTAAGGCCACTCCATCCACCGATCCATCCATCCTTCCATCCATCCATCCAATCAGCCATACAAGGCTGGTATCTGTTTTTCCTAATCTACTTCCTGCACAATATAGGGACTTTACAGACAAACATCATTCCTGGGGGCTGTGCCAAACCGAAAGTTGGAGCCCCTCCCTTACTTGCCACGGATGACCCACATTCCTTCCTAACACCTCCTCAGGTGGCTTCTTTTCCTTCTTTCCTTCTTTAGAATACCCTTATCTATCTTTTCATTAAAATGTCACCTGTATAACAGTCTGTGCTCTGAGGAGTGGTCCTTTGGACGCGGATCCTTGAAACCTTCAGAGATGAGCTTCCCCATGGCGTTCAAGGCTGTGGTTTCCCTGCGGGAGAACAAATCGCATTAGTGTATCTTTTTTCCAGCAACATCATCTCTTCCTCAAAAATGAATAACCAGTCATTAGAAGAGGAGGAACGACTGAGTAGGAAAGAAATCTGGAGTAAAATGAGGCTAATCTGAGAACCAGGGAAAAAGAGATCTTAAGGTCAAAAGTAGTGGAGAGCAAGCGCGGCAGTCCTTCTGCCGCTCAGAGGACACCAGGGGCTGAGATTTCCGTCGATCTCCAGTGCTGGTCCCACTCCGGCTTGTTGTCACTCCTCCCGACTGTGTGTTCACCTCCCACCCCATTTCTCTGAACAGAGTCAGTGTGCCAGCCTCCTCCCCCCGCCGCCGTCTTGTAAGTCCCGCCTGTCACCAATCTGGCTTTACTGCTTCAAAATATCTCTTAAGATTGGCCCTTTCTGCCCCCCCCCCAACTTTCCATCCCCCGCAAGCGGATCTGCCTGTGGCCATGCTCCCGTCCTCCAAACACACGTCTGTGATGGCGCCCTTCCGCAGTGCAAGAACCCTCAGCGGGCAGCCATGCTGCTTCCTCCGTCCTGAGAGAAACCCGCACTGCGGTGTGGGTCTCAGGCAGCACCCCCCACCCCGCTGCTCCCCCGCACTGAGACCCCCGTCCTCCTCTCTGCGCATGTGCGACCCACGCCCTCCGACCGGCCCCTCCAGCCCACTGGGATCCGCCTGCACCTCGGACGCGTTTGTCGCTGCTGCAGAGCGTCACCATCCCGTTTGCTGGTTACCATGCTATGGTTTTCACCGAAAAGCCTTTGCAAAATTTATAGAGCTGCACGACCTGGAACATAAGTCGCAAAGACCAAAGTGGAACAAAGTTAAAACAAATTTCTAAGTGCAGGGAGAGCCCTGGAGCGTAGCGTGGTGTCGGCTGATCCCACGGGTGTTAGTTTTGTCCCCCGATCTGTCTGCGGCGGCTGGAGGGGCTGGTCGGAGGGTGGGCGAATCTTCCACAGAGGGTTACCCAGGGCCGGGCACAGGGTGACGCTCACCAAACACGTGTTAATTGATTTATTGATTTATTCATTCTGTCTTTGACAAACATTTATTTACTGCCCACAGAGAACTCCCAAGGAGAATTTTACTTCTCTGCCCAAACGACACTGAAATGCAATGACAGCCACCGGGCGCCGGAAAGAGGACTTTGACAAAGGAGAGCAGCCGGGGAACAGGTTTCGCTGCCTTGGGCTCACCTTGAGCAGTAGCCAAGCTTGGCACGTTGGGAACGTGCACGGAAAGCACACTTGCAGCACGTTGTTTGTTCGGCAGTAACCTTCCTGAAGCACGTGTCTGTTGGTGAGAACCCGGCCTGAAAGAGTCAACACAAGGCTTCTGGCTGATTCTGCAGGGGCAGTGGGGCTGTGGATGCGCGTAACGCAGATCCAGAACTTCCCGTCCCGGGTTTAGCAATAGCACAGCACAGCAGGGAGAATCCTGGCTGGGACTCTCCCTCTCATGGGCCACAATCAGGGCCTGGAGCTAACCGGAGGGCTTCCTTGAGCAGGGGAGCTGTCAGCCCATTTCTAGAAGTGGCTTCCTCCAGCTGCTGCCTTGGGGCTGGTTCTGGCCTCCCTATCTGGCCGCAGCATCCTAGGACTCAAGCCAGAAGCCACATCTGAGTGGACAAGTGGACAAGGGACCTCTGAGGGCTGCAGGGTGGCTACCGAGGCTAAGGGACTGGTGGGAATATTTATTGGTAACAGAAACACAAACGTATCTTCGGTCAGATTTAAAAGCCTAGTCAATGATTACATATTTTTATTATTTACCTGGTAAAAATTCCCTAAAGAGAGAGAGAGAGAGAGAAGCTTGATGTTTCCCCTGAACTTTAGGCTCTGTTCAGTGATTTTGTGGCCATGTGGTACATCTGAAATGTCTGGCTTCTGGGGCTGGGCTCAGAGCAGGGAAATCAGTTGAGAGACTTAAACCTCATAGACCTTGGCCTGTAAGAGAGTCTGCTAGAGCAGAAAGTTCAGAGCCAGAGGGAGGTAGCAGCCCAACAAGGTAATTCTCCCAGCCTCCAGATGACAAAGGTTGCATTTACACCTGGCTGGGAGGTTTAATCATCTACCATTTCCAAACACAGCAGGCTAACAACCGGCTGGGCTGAAAATCATAAATTAAAAAAAAAAAATTTACGAAGAAGAGACAGTACAAGGGGAAAGGAAGGAAGGAAGATGTGGGTCAGTGTTTCTGTTCCAGAGGACCCTACGGGGGGGGGGGGTGCTCTGGGTGAGGGGCTGTGGCTGGGGGCCCTTGGCAGGGACCCTGGGTGGGGGGCTGTGGGTGGGAAGCCTTGGAAGGGGGTCCTTGGTATCTGGGTAGGGCCCTTGGTGAGGGGCCCCAGGTGGGGGGCCCTGGGTGAGAGGTTGTGGATGGGGACCCTGAGTGGGAGGCCTTAATGGGGACCCTGGCTGGGGGCTTTGTGTGGGGGCCCAGGGCAAGAGGCTGAGTTGGGGTTCCCAGACAAGCAGGAACAGCCTGGTTGCTATGAGCCCCATGAGAAAATGGCCACCTGCGACATGGTCCCCTGTGACCATGGCTGTGAGGAAAGAAGTCTCTGCCATAAGGATCTTCCCTCGGGGGCTTGCCATTGGTGCTTATATGTCGCTGCCTTCTCGTTAGGGGAGGCCAAGCTGTCTTTTTGCCACCAGCCCAGGCAGTCTGGCATAGGGTTACACGCACTCCCCCCCCCACCCCCAGTGCCAGCCTGCCTGGCTTCAGATCTCGTGTGTGGCTTTGGGCAAATAACCTTGGCTCTGGAAGCCTCCATTGCCCCACCTATAAAATGTGGATGATAACAGTCCCTGCCTCATAAGATATTGTCAGGGTTAAATGGGACAATGTGTTGTTGTTACTTCATAGAAATATGTCACTTGGGGGCCTGTGGTCAACTTTAGCTGTAGGTTGATGGTGTCTGAGTTCATCGTGTGTGAACGAGATGATGATGAATTTATAGATGGGAGAGACTCCGAAGTCCTGCAGTCCACAGGCTATGTGTTATGTGTTAATTTTTCACACATTGCTTTGAACACACCAAGAGAGAAAGCCATAGATCCTCATTGATGAATAGGATCTTCATAATAAAGTTTTTATGTAGGAGAAAAATCAATCTTTTAGGTTATTAGCAATAAATATTATTGAATGCCTGCCATATACACGACACTCTGCACAGCGTAGGGGACGTGGCTAAGTTGGATCCAGTTTCCTCCTCCCTCAATAAATTTACCATCTCGATAGGGGACAAGACATATATGTAAAATAGATAACTAACAACTCAAGATAACATATGTCAAATACCAAATGAGTTGTACTGTAGTGCAAATGTATTTGTGTCTTATCTTCTCCTTGCTCTATGAAGACAGAATCCATATCTGTCTTGCTCACCAAGATATTCCCTCCACCCACATGTGCATTATGGCCCAGCCTTCCTGAACATCTACTATGTCCCAGGCAATGTTCTGAGCCTTTTTGGTATTAACTCCTTTAAGGCTATAACATAGGCTAAAATAGAAATACTAACCACAACCCCATTTTCAAGGTGAGGAAAGTGAGGCAGAGAGAAATTTAAAAACTTGCTCAAATTTACACAAGTCTGCTCATCGCCCATATGCAATGTCAGGCACACACTGCGCCTAGGGTTGTGCTTAGCACAGACAATGGGACGGTGTGTTCACGGGGCCCCCCGATGTTCCAGAGACCTGCTGGGCACCTTCACCGACTGCCTCACTTCATCTTCACAAAACTCCATTGAGGAGAGTATTGTGATTTCATGTTTTTTTTTTTTAAGATTTTATTTATTTATTTGAGCGAGAGCTTGTGAGAGCATGAGCAGGGTAAGAGGCTCCCTCCTCTGCTGTGCAGGAAGCCTGATGTGGGGCTTGATCTCGGGACTCCAGGATCATGACCTGAGCCGAAGGCAGACGCTTGACCGACTGAGCCACCCAGGCCCCCCTTGTGATTTCATGTTAAAGAGGAAGAGGCTTGGACAGGCCAAGGACACAGCAAGTTACTGTTGGCAAAGGGTGCCGGCCAAATGTATTCCTATACCAAGGGACTGACCTGGATTGGAACAAATGTTTGAGTTCAGAGGACTGGAGTGGTGAAGGAAGTTTTCTCTAAGACGGAGTGTGTCTGCTGGATTCTGAAGAAGGAACCAGATTCAGATAAGCAGAAAATGTGAGAGAGAGCTAGAAATGGGACAGGAAAGGCAACAGAGAAGTCCTGTGGGCTTGTACCAGCAGGCTGGCTGGAGCGACTAATATGTGCAAGCAGGAAGTGGCAGGGACAGTGAGGAAGGTAGATCAGGGACAGATTAGAAAAGTCCTTGAGTACTAAGCAAAGGAGGGCAGACTCTGCAGAACAAACTCCACAGAAATGAGCTGGGCACGTCCTGAGTGCTTAATGTTTCTGGATCTCTAGCTGGGACCAAACATTCGATAAGACTGGCGTGGCCTTTAATTTCTTCAACCTATAGTTGTATTGAATTACATAAAATGTTTAATCAAGGCCACTGGAAAATTACACAAAGCATTTGCTTCATATGGCATGGGAAAATTTAAAAGCCTTGCAGAAAAATGCCAGTGTCCCTGCCTCCCTCCCTCTCTTCTTTCTGCACTTTTGTGTTAGTGGACACTGAAGTTGTACTGCCTTATCATTGAGGAAATGGACCAGACAACGAGGCCCAAGCTGTGGACTTGTAAAGTAACAGCAGAGCTTCATGCTGCTAGCAACTGTTCATTTCAGTTCCTGGGGTTCCGGTCCTGGTTCTAGGGAGTTTCACCATAAGCGTCTTTCCTGCAAGCGTTTTTGCCATAAATATTTTTTGCCAAATAACTAATTGGCCATAACGCATTTTTGCCATAAAAGAAAAAAATAACTGGTTAAGAGTTTGGTTTGACAGTTCGTTGGTTTCATCAGCCAGTTGACAGTATGGTTTCATTTCTCCATTGACACAACACTCTTATTTTAATATAAATCTTAGCCATCATAATGATCAATATGGTGGCAGAGAGTTCTGAATGCACATTTCCCCCAGAATTTTGGAACATTCATCAATGAGCATGTGACAATATGCCGAGAACAAACAACCGTGTGGAAGGCTTTCATAACGCCGTCCAAAGCTCAGGTACAAATATGCATCCTAATATTGGAAACTGATACTTCTCTTAATGAGGGAAGAAATTTTAGTGAAAGAAAAATGTGAGGCCAAAAGAAGAGACCGATCAGCAAAAAAAAAAAGGTGTAATAGTATGAACGAAAGCCGTTGAAGACAAGTGCTTGGGTACAACCCACAAAATAAAATCGGGTATTTGAACAGTATTGCCATGAATCTACACACATTTTAAATGTATTCAAATATTTTGTATTTTGCAATAGTCTTTTTAATTTTGTTACTCGTTTTTCATGTTTCATTATGTCCTTTTTAATGAATGTCTCTCCTTTAATTTTTGTGATTTTATCTTTTACAACAAAACTGCCTTGTAGCCAATTAGTTATGTGGCAAAAATGTGTGCTGCGGAAATGCTCATGGCAGACAGAGATGTTCACAGCAAAGATCCTGGATACGCCCAGGACCCAGAGCAGTCTGTACCACTGCCACTAGGGTGGGCTTCCAGCTGTGGGTGTGAGCTTTGCCGCGGCTCCTTGCCACTCTGTTTGTTTTTCCACCCGTGGAACAGAGGATCCTAACGGTTCCGCGCTCTCTGCTCACACGAGCATGGTGATGAATAAGGCAGTGTTTGCTAAGGCCAATGGGAACCTGGACATCACACAAGCACCTCAGTTATGACTCCGGGTAGAACCCAGATGGTGGTGGTGTTTATTTGCTCTGTTATAAAGCAGAATCTCATTCCACCCCCGGACCCTTCTCTGTCTATTACAGTGAGGCCAGGATATTGGGGATGGAGGTGGGCAGAACATGGTGGCATGGTGGAGGAAATAAAGCCACCAGGACCGTATATCTTGCTTTGTGTTGGCATTTCTTATTTTGTTGGCTGTGCTTTCTGGACATTTGGAAAGTTTAAACAATGTATGTAATTGGGTATCTCACAGCTTTCTATGGAAAGTATACAAACGTTGCCAACATTAAAAGTTGGAAGGTGAAGACACTGGTATTCAGCTCCCTTATTTGGTATATAACGCTTTGTATTTCTTTTTCATTCCTTTTGGGGAAACATATTTTTTTAAAGGAGAAAAGACAAAAGTAGCTCCTTAAACTACACAAAAATATTTATTAAAGGTCCTCCGTAGGACCTTTTTGTAGGATCTTTTCTTATTTGTTCAGAGGCTCAGAAGAGTAAAAATCTGTGTACACGGTGTTAATTGTGAGTCCTGTGGGATTTGGAATGGAGAGGCCGACTCCTCTGAAAATCCTCCACGTATTTTCCAAATGGAGACTTGAAAACCTTTGCTTGAGCAAGCCAGCCTTCTTGTTTTCCTGTCCTCTATCAAGATTCAAACTAAGTTGGCCACCCGCTGATATGAATCTGTAAATAGACTAAATCCTCCCTTTGAACACACTGGTCCCTAACTTGCTATCTTATGAAAATGTTTGGGGGATGACAACATCACAGGGCTCAGCAGAGACTAGAGCATCTGCCCTTTGCTAGGGAGACCTGGAAGGCTGTGGTCTCTTGGAGAGGGAAGGGGATGCCCGGGACTACAGACCACAAAACATGCCTGCACGGAATCCAGGCTCCCTGACGCCTTCCTATCACTGTGTGTGTGTGTTTTAGGTGCATGGTGTGTGTGTATGGTATGTGTGTTGTGTGTGTGTGTGGTGTGTGTGTTGTGTATAGGGTGTGTGTTGTATGTGGGGGGGGGCGTGTGTGTGTTGGTAGTGGAGGATCCTATTTCTGCAGAGATCTATATTTCTAGTTAGCTTTGTGCCTTGTGGTGGGAAGGAGAAATGTGGAGAACAGAGTTTTTAATTGAACTATAATTGATATCTAACATTATATTAGTTTCAGGCGTACAACATAATGATTTGATATTTGTATATATTGTAAAATGATCATCACAGTAAATCTAATTAACATCCATCACTGCTCGTAGTTACAAAAATTTCTCTCTCTCTCTTTTTTAAAGATTTTATTTATTCATTCATGAGAGAGAGAGAGAGAGAGAGGCAGAGGGAGAAGCAGGCTCCCACGGAGCAGGGAGCCTGATGCGGGACTCGATCCCAGACCCCGGGATCATGACCTGAGCTGAAGGCAGATGCTGAACCATCTGAGCCACCCAGGTGCCCCAAAATTTCTTTTTTCATGTGATGGGAACTTTAAGGTCTACTCTCCAACTTTCAAATATACAACACAGTACTGTGAGCTCTAGTCACAGTACTGTGTTTACATTCTTATGACTTATTTTTTAATATTATTTTTAACTGCCACATTTCTAAAGCCCAATTTTCATTCTGTTCTCTTCCCATACCTCCCAGTGTTCCCTATTTCTCATTTCTTTATTTCACTCTTTTCTTTAAATAAATCCTTTCTGCACCTACCTCCTTTAACTTTTCTCCCACTATCCCTTTTTTCTATTTCCTTATTTTTATTTTTCTCTATTTCTCCTAATTCTGCTAAACTTCCTCCCTCCTCCCATTCCTCTCTTGCTCCTTTCCCTGGGAGCTGTACGTCAGAGAACATGAACTTGACCCAGAGCACAGCCAGAGGCATTGGTTGTGCTCTATATCATATTTCTTTAAAATAAAGCTTGCCAGCATGACAGCCTTGTGGAGTTGTCTATGGCTCATGTGCCCAATCCTCTGCTTTTGTTCTGAATTCTGAATTCACGTTGTGATTTTAATCCTTGCTCATCAAATAGAGGTGGCTGTTTTTCTGTTGTTGGTGAGGTTGCTAGGAGCGAGAGAAGAGTGTGACAAGGAGTAGAGCTGGAGAAATAAAATGATCAGTTGTCTTCCTTCCACAATCTGGGCAGACCTGCATTCTGTTTACCTGCTGGGTACAAAAGGGATCCCCAGAGTTTCTAAATTTGAAATAAAGCTTTAGAAGTAATTTGCAAAAGATGTCACAGCTGCAGAAAACTGATAAAGTAACCGGCTTGGTGGTACAGGAGTCTGGAGAAAAGAGAAGACCGTCCGAAGTTAGGAACCATCTGAATATTTTCTCTGTGCAACCTTGAGCACCTCTGAACCCCACACCAGTCATTATTTCCTATCTGCCTTTACACTTGTGTCCATGTCCCAGCAACACAGGGCTTCAGTACAGTGGTTAAGATTCTGGGGTGAGGCTAGGTTTGAATTCCAGCAAAATGACCTCTCAGCCTGTGACCTCAATGGAAAGTAGGTACAATAGGACCTGTTGTTAAACTAGATGATCCAAGGGAAACGCTTGGCACTGTGTCTGCCACTAATAAGTGCTCAGCTTGTTATTACCCATCATTGAGGAAGTCTTGGGTCTCAAAAGGAGTTAATGGAGAGCTACACATGCATGTAGTCCTCCCTCCTGCAGGGAGAGTGAGAGAAACTGAAACTACACAGGATCGCCTGCTCCCCAGGGATGGAGCCTCTCCTAATGGTGCCCGCTTCATACTGAGTCAGGAGCCATTTTGAAGGAAGGTGAGAAAGTCTTTCACTGTTATATCGGTTATCTACTACCATGTAACAAATCAACCCAAATGGGCTAAAACAATCATTTTTGTTCACTCATGACTTTGCGGGTCAGCAATTTGGGTTGGGCTCAGCAGGACAGTTCTGCTCGTCTTGCCTGGGTGTACTGGTGGTCAACTGGGATGAGGGGTCTCCAGTGTCTTCACTCACATGTATGGTGGTTGGTGGGATTCTTCATGGGCTCTTTCATCCTCAAAGAGGCTGGCCTGGCCTCCTCACAAGATGGCAGCATTCCAGAAAGGCAAGAGCGGAAGCTGCAAAGCCTCTTGGAAGCCTAGACTTGAAGGTTGCCTTTCTGCCACAACCTGCCTTTGCAGGTTCAGACTGGGGTAAACAGGTTTTTGATGGGAACCACCGCCATGTCCTGCTGCAGAGGGATGTGCATTCGGAGATGCCAGAAATTCTTGTGTCCATTCTTGCAAATAATCTACCAAAGTCCACCTCTGGCCATAATCAATCACATCCCTTCTCCATAAAAAACACTTGTCCCCAAAAGTCTCATCCCATTGGCTTGAAGTCTATGATGTAGACATTGAAAATAGGGCCAGATTTGGACGAGGCCCCTCTTGTACATCACACAAAGTGCCACCATGTATTTAGGGGGCAGAACGGTGCAGATTTCTGTAAACTAAACATACAAGTTCTCTGCACCATTCTGCCCCTGAAGGAACTATGGCAGGAGAAGCCAGACAACCCTATAGACAGCCCCATTTAGAAAGGGAAAAACAAGTCATGGCACAGTAGCGAGTTCATGACAATTCTGAGACCCAGCTGGACTTGTATTTTCAGGCCCCTCTACAGTAAGGGCAGGAATTTTCCCCATTAGGACCTGGTTTTACGCCCTGGGAGTAATTTCCTAGTTCATTGTTCCCTTCGACTCTTGGTTCTCCCCTCTGGGCTCTTGGCTCTACCTTCTCAGATGTTGCTTCCTTTCCTGTAAGAATTGTCCAGGCTCTCGGCAGAGCAGTGTTCTCAGCTTGCTTCCTGCCCTAGAAACTTGGGGGACCCAGAAGACTCTTTTCATTTTGAACTCTGTCCCTTTTAGTCTGATGGAGTATGCCTCCTCTAACAATGGTGTGGCTTTCTGGAATATCAGCCTGGAGTCCACTCCAGCAGATAGACCTCTCTTCACTTTGAGAGTCAAGCAGCGGTTGGAAAATGCCTCTACAATCTGGAGAGTTCTTTCATCCAGTTGAGAGGGTCCGCTGAGTGTTCTGAGGGATCAATAGAAGATATTTAAGCTATACCTTTGGTTTCATCTTTTCCTGAAGGCATTTCTGGGACTCTTTTGCCAAATGGAGAGACTTGGTGAAAAATGATTTTGTCAGTCAAGCACATAAGCAGACCTTCCGTATTCCCTCAAGTGTCTGCTTGCAGACTTAATGGTTCCTCCTTGAGCTTATTTCTTTCTCGAAGAGAGAATCTGCTTACTCAGACCCACAGCTCATTAGGTACATTTTTTCCCTTCCGAGTTACTGCAGGCAACCTTTTGCTAATTGTTCTCTCACTCCATAGCGCAGATGCCCTTTTTCCAGTCTCTTCTGGCAGTTTCCTTACTGTGTTTCTGGTCCAGGTAGTTCACTAACAGTTTCTTCATCACCTTTCCCACCTCTGTCCTCCACCAGGTCCTAGAGCCAATGCCACTAATTTTAGCTTATTTATAGCAGCAGCACCTCGCTTCTCATACCAACTTCTGTATCAGTTGTTTATTGCTGCATAACAAAGCTCCCCCAAATGTGGTGGCTTTAAATGATAACCACCTATCTGCTCACAACTCTGTGGGCCAGCAATTTAGGCTGAGCTCAGCTGGGCAGTTTTCCATCAGCCTCACCTGGGGTCACTCACGTAACTGCGTTAGCGGGTGGGTAGGCTGGGCCTGGCCCATCTTGTGGCCTCATTCACATGCCTGGGGTTGGTGTTGGCTAAGCTCCTGGGCCTCTCTCTCTCCACATGGTCTCTCATCCTCCACGGGGCTCGTCTGGGCTTCTTCCCAGGGGCAGCATTGTCATAGGAGGGCAGGAGAGGGAACTCTTGGGCATCTCCAGGCCTAGGCCCAGTAGTCAGACAGTGTCATTTCTACTACATTCTATTGGTCAGAACAAGTCACGAGGCTGGCCCAGATTCAAGGGGCAGGGACATACACTTCATGGCTCAATGGGAGATTGGCAAAGTTCTGTTACAAAGGGGTGTTACTTTTGCAAACCATCGACCACCACCACAGTCTTGAACATAATGTTCCCAGCCCATCTGTCCCGTCCTGATCCTACACTTCACGTAAAATATTCTTTCTCCTCATATTTATTAACCTGCACGCCATTATCTGAGCTTCTTCCACCTTACCTCCTTACTTAATTCCCACACTGGGTGCCTAGCTTAAAAGTACCCAGGCATCAACTTAAAGCCAAAACCCCTCCGTGTCTCCTTCCTTTCCACACCTTCCTCATGAAAAGCCAATAAAAAAGGTGAGGCCTTGCTGTAGTAAATTCTCTCAGGTGCTCCTGCCTATTTTTCCTAACAGTCCACACACACAAGTCACTGTTTAACTTCCTGGGTATTATATTTTTCTGTCTTGATGTCTTAGTCATTTTCAGCATCCTGGGAATAAAGTTGGAAGTAGGTAAGAATTATCCCTGACACACTGCCGAGTCTGTGGCTTAGAAATAAAACCAGCCATCCCTGACTCCCCACTGCCTCTCCTACTCGGGTTAGAATGTGAATACAGGGGCGCCTGGGTGGCTCAGTCGGTTAAGCGTCTGCCTTTGGCTCAGGTCGTGATCCCAGGGTCCTGGGATCAAGCCCTGCATCGGGCTTCCTGCTCAGCGGGGAGCCTGCTTCTTTCTCCCTCTCCCTCTCCCTCTGCTGCTCCCCTCGCTTGTGCTCTCTCTCTCTCTCTGATAAATAAATAAATAAATAAAATCTTTAAAAAAAAAAAAGAATGTGAATACAATGTTGTATTCAGATGTTGATTCCACATTGCATGGATAGTCTGACAATCACAAAATTGTTCAGTCGACCAATTGTTAGTGAAACTGATTTACATCGTGAAGCTATTTTCTGAAGGCATCAAAATAAATTAGTCACGATGATTAAAATGATTTAAGAAAATCCTCTTTCATAAGGATGAAATGATTTCAGACCTTTAGAAATCAACTGGGAGGTTTGGGGCATTATAAGGGAATAACAGAATAATGAAAACATCCCATTTGACTATACATGACTATACATTGCTATTTTGCAATTTTCCTCTAAATAACCTCTAGGTTATTTATAGCAGCACCTCACTTCTAGCCCCAACTTCTGTATCAGTTGTTTATTGCTGCATAACAAAGCCCCCCAGAATGCGGTGGCTTTAAAGGATAACCACCTATTTGCTCACAACTCAAAAAAAGAAAAAAAAAAGAAAGAAAAAAGGAGAAAAGAAACCCCTAACCATTTTTCTACCCAAAAAAGCCTCAATAACGATGCTGAGATTTTCTGTGCCCCCGACTGTCCTTGCTCCACATTCCCAGCTGCTTTTTGTGATCCAAATGTCTGTTTACTTTCAGAAGAAACTTGCAAAAGGAAACACTGAAGGGCACCTCTTTTCAACATTGACCTTCAAAACGTTTTGGCTCATTCTGTTCAACTTCTCTTTATTAAGAACCGACTGGGCACCCACACCCTGTAAGGGGCCGTGGAGAAGGCAACAGGCGTGAGAACAACCGGGACGTCGCCCTTGTGCGTCACCGGGACACACTCTCACAATGCCACACAACTCTGCAAATCGAGCAGCTTGCTTGCCCACAGGCGGAAGTTAGGATCTGCCTTTTCCCAGGCCGCCGTACTGTGTGTCCGGGCATGCCGGTGTGCCCGACTGCCTGGATTTGAACCTGTGATCATGACTTAACTAGTTGTGTTACTTTGGTCAAGTTGCCTAACCTCTTTGTCTCAGTTTCTTCATCTGTGAAATGGGAATAATAATCATCATAATACCCCCCTCTTTGGGTTATTGTGAAGATTGAATGATTAGAAGTGTGCTTGTTGGCACTCAGCAATGTTATACATAGTCAATAAATTAAGAAAAAGAAGAGGTTTTTTTTTTGTTTTTATTTTTTAAGCGAGAAGCGGAGGAGGGACAGAGGGGAAGGGAGAGAGAGAATCTCAAGCAGACTACCTGCTGAGTGTGGAGCCCCACACAGGGCTCGATCTCTCGACCCTGAGATCATGACCTGAGCCGAAATCAAGAGTCTGATGCTTTAACCCACTGAGCCACCCAGGTGCCCCCAAAGAGACATTTTTTTAAAAAGCCTCTTTGATGGATCTGTGCATACAAAGGGAACATTAATACATTAAAATATCCAATCAATGCGAAGGTGTGTTGTGAAGAGGGGCTTTGTTTCCTAGCCAGTGTCCTTGTTAAGAGAAATTGTTTTCTGGAGTGGAAGATGAGCCTGCGCACCACTGCGACATGCTCTCTCGCAACTCCACACAACTGCAAAGCAGGCAGCTTGCTTCCCTGCAGGCAGGACTTAGCGTCTCCCTTTTCCCAGGCAGCTGTACTGTGTGTCCAGGGACGCACGGTGTGGGGGTGAAAGCCTGGACTCAGGAGCCTGTAAAATATAGAATACGTATGTTTATAGTAGGTAAAATATTTTAGGGCCCTCTTTAAGCAAAGAGCCCATGTTATTTCTTTTTCTCAGGCATTTCCACTCGCCCATGTCAATTTTCCCGTGGGAGACAGTATCATTTATTTATTTTTTTAAGATTTTTATTTATTTATTTGAGACAGAGAGAATGAGAGAGAGAGAGAGCACGAGAGGGAAGAGGGTCAGAGGGAGAAGCAGACTCCCCGCTGAGCAGGGAGCCCAATGTGGGACTCGATCCCGGGACTCCAGGGTCCTGACCTGAGCCGAAGGCAGTCGCTTAACCAACTGAGCCTCCCAGGCGCCTGGAGACATTATCATTTAGTGTTTAAGGGCACGGGCTTAGGACTGAGATCCACTCTGTGACCTTTGAGCAGGTCTCAGTTTCCTCATGTGTGAAATGGGTGTGGGGCTTAATGTGAGCGTTAGAAGAGACAAACAAGTAAAGTACTTAACACTTGGCTTTAATAAAATTTATTACTATTATTGGAAATGTTTCCCCTAACCCCAGATCATGCTATTCAGACTGAAGCTCTGTGAAAGCAGGGACTTTATCTCGCTCCTCTTTTAAGCCTCTAAAAAGGTCATTTATGATAATTAGCAAGTGATAGCTGTTGATAATATAATGATGATTGATGCTAGAAATTCTGGAATTTTTTGGAGAACCAAAGAAAGAACAAGAAGGATCCTGGCCAGGAATTCCAGAAGATCCATTCTGAGGCCAAAAGGAAAACAGAGGTATGGAAGAAGTCTGTGCTTTTCACATCCAAAAAATTCTTTGGTTAGGAGCCCCATTCTCGATCAAAAGGAGCTATTAATACCAGGTTTATGTTACTGTTGAAATATCAGCTGTGTGTTATTATATTTAAATGTAGTTTTTTCCAGGGGAGCCTGGGTGGCTCTGTTGGTTAAGCGACTACCCGCTCAGTGGGGCGTCTGCTTCTCCCTCTCCCCCTCACCCCACTCGTGCTCTGTCAAATAAATAAATAAAACCTTTAAAAAAAAACCCCAACAACTTAGTTTTTTCCAGATCCCATTTTCTAGCTTTACATGAACGATAATTAATGTTAGTAAACGAACTGTCTCACACACACACACAAAGTCCCGTTCTTGGCCTTGCCACTGAGTGGCTGGGAAAATCATCTGGTTTTTCAACGTCCTGGTTTCCTCATTTAAAAAACTGCAAGGGTATCCTGAAGGTCTTCTTTACCTCAGATGCTTGAGGAAGGTCCCAGGTGGAACTGGTTGCAGTCAGGTCATCCACCACTTAATACTGGAAAGGAAACCAAACAGCCCAAATGAGGAATTTCCTTTCAACAAATATCTTGTAATTATGCTGATTTTTAAGCCACATAATCAGTCTAAAAGCAAATCCCATCTCCTTGGAATTTATAAAAGGATTAGGAAATGGAGAAAATGGGGGCATGTTAGCAAGCCCATTTGATTTAATTTAAGCCCATTTCCCCTTTGTCCTTTACTGGTTTTTAACTGAATAGGGTGGAGAGCACACACAAGTCAGTGGCTTCCACGCCTGCATTTAATTTTCTCTCCTCCGGGCGGGGCAGTATCTGATCGGCTTTTAGGGTGCTCATCCCCTCAGTTCTGATGCCGAAGGAACAAGAATAAAGTACCTCTTTGGGAGCGGCCTGTGTTGATACCTGCACAAGAAAAACCTAGGTTAGGAAAAGCCACAAGGACTCTTCCAGCCTGCATCTGGAAAAAGGACGGATGCGTTTTTGGGCTCTCAGTTGTGCTGCGGGCTTGGAATCTAAAGCAGTTTTCTGCTTTACTCTTGTTTTATTTTTGTACGTAACTGCACATTGTGAATTATCAGGCTGTCGAATGAAATCCTGCTGCACCTGATCTGCGCTGAGACAAGTTCAGATGCCTTTTTGTCATTGTGGATGGTATAGATTAGCTGTCAGTTTATCCAATGTCAGCCACATCCAAACGTCTTTCCCGAGATTTGGCCAAACTCTGGGTCACATTGTCCTGTACCAAAATAAAGCAGTGAAGAGAAATGATGTCCAGCTTTTTGTCTTTGGCTTTTGGCTTCAACTTTGGAGCTAGGACATGAATTGATTTTTAAAATGGCACGGACATTTGTGTAGTTCTTCGAGGGGATTAAGCAGCCTCATGTGCATGAAATAAATGTTTCCCTGGAACGGTTTTCCGAGCAGGTCCTGTTCGCAAACTTCTTTTTTTCCAATTTGTAAATGCTTTACAATTTTCAAACGGCAATTTTTTTTTATTGAAGTATAGTTGACATGCAATGTTACATTAATTTCAAGTGTACACCATAGTGATTCAACACCTCTATACCTTATACTATACTTACTGCAAGTGTAGCTCCCACCTATCACCACACAACGCTTCATAATATCATTGACTACATTCCCTATGCCGCACCTTTCATCCGCATGACTTATTCGTTCCACAACTGGAAGCCTGTACCTAACCCCGTTCACCCATTTTGCCTGTCCCCCCCTTCCCTCTGGCAACCATCAGTTTGTTCTCTGTATTTATGAGCCTGTTTCTGCTTTCTATTTTGTCAAACCACAATTTTAATTCTCTCAGTAAATTTTGGTGTTGTCATCACGATTTTTGGTGTTGTCATCACAAAATGAGCAAGTTATGATTTGTACTATCAGTGGTTTCCCCAAGATTTGGGGCTGCTCAGCGGTCCACTATGGACACCAGGTCTCAATCCCTGTTCATGGGAGACACTGAGGCATTCTGACTCCACATGTCAACTCCGGATCAGCTCCTGAACCTCAGAACTTCAACTTCACTCTCTTCTGTGAATCTACTGACGCCCTCGTCAGAGTGCTTACTTTATAATATTTTAATTGCTGGCTGGCTTGCCAGCTTCACTCTGTGAATTAAGGGTAGGAAATGTTTCCATCCTTGTTTTTTTTAATGCCCAGAATAAGTGTCTGACACATATGGGAACTTGATAAATGTCTGTCAAGAAACAAACAAATAAACAAATTCATCTTACTAGGTGGATCCTAAAACCTGTAAAACGTTTTACGGATATCACAATTTTTGCATTTAAATATTTTAGTGTAAATTAGAATTTTGACGACTCCTGATAAGGAGTATTAAGAGGTTTTGTGTATGAAACCATTCATTTTTCCTTAGACAAATGTTGTCCAGTCACTCTGATCTAAGCCTTGGAATCTTATCAATCAACAAATATTTGAGTATCTACTATGTACAAGACACTGTGCTAGGCGCTGTAGGGGATCAAAGAAATCTAAGAGGCAAACCCTTCTCTCAAGGAATTTATAACTTTGTGGAAGGCTTGGCTTTTCTTTGTCCACTCAAAGGTATTTCCGTGGAGTTTATCATACAAATAATACTTGGAGGGTTGGGAAGAACCAGAGTGAATGTGAAGACCTTTTTCAGAAAGCCATCCCATTGTCCATTTAAGGTCTTATATTTCAAGGCCCTCAGCTTTGGTTGGTGAGGGAGATGAGCATATCCTTTAGAAGTTAATTCTCCAGATAAATAAGAGGGTCACTGCAGAAGCCTACGTGTTACAAAATGCAGGAGGTGGGGAAGTGTGGGGAATAGCAACCCTTTCATCTTCAAGGCGAGAAAAAATATTGCATGGGTCCAGGACAAGCAAGCCATAAATTTCAGGCTTGAGCCGCAGCAGAGCTGCCTCCTCACTGTGGCCCAAACCCAGGCTGTGAGGACTGAGTCACTCTCAAGGCATGAGACAAAGAGGAAGAGCTCTTCTCTACAGCCAGGGGCAGCCAAGTTCCCAGGGACTAATCCTGTCTCTCTCTTGCATCCAGCTTTCTCGAGAAGTGACAAAGAAGAAAAAAAAAAAAACCCAAAACAGTGGTGATAGCCAAGAACATCTCACACACTAGGAGGAAAGGGTCCTCTTGGAAGCCAGAACTTGTAAAATTCTCAGAGCCAGACAGAGAGAAGGAGAAGATTTTTCTGGGGTTCTGTTGTTTATACTTGAGTGTTTGGTCTTAGAAGACCCAAATGGGCCTGTAAAGGCCTTGCCGTTAGAGATTACAAAGAGAACTACTTTGGTGTAGCCAGACACATCATCTGTTTCTCTTTATTTTCTTTCCAGTATCTTAACTTTTCTATTCTGACAGTATTGGAAGCTATCGATATGGTTTTGTGTCTCAGAACTTACATGTATTTTAAACAACGAAGTCCAACATCTATTAAATACTACTGCGCAGCCCTGTTGTAAATGCGACAGCCCTATATGGTGGGTACTATTATCATTGCCATCCCCCTTTTCCAGGTGAGAAAAATGAGACACAGAGAAACTGAATATAGCTGGTAAGTGGTGAAATTGGAATTTGAATCTGTCATGTGTCTCCACAATCTGCCCATATGACCACTAAGTTAGAGTGACTTTTAATAGCATAGAGGATAGGTTCAAATACATAAGAAAGGAAAAATTCAACCACGTAGTAGAAAATTCTTTCTGAAGGTGTCCTTGGAGACTCAGATTCTTAGGGCACAGCGGCAAAGGGGATCAGCAAACCACTTCTTACCCCACCTGTCACAGTCCAAGTCAGGATAGCAGGTAGCCACACATCCCCCGATGCAGCCTGTCAGACATGTTCATGGAAAAATGGAGCCTGCCTCAAACAGAACTGAAAGAGCACTGGGGTATGTGTGTGTGGGGAGCAGAAACAAGTATCAAACACTAGTGAACAAGATAAGTCAGTGTGAGTGGATAAAAACTATGGAATTCTGTGCAGCATTTGGAAGTAAAGAATTTGATGTAGATGTACCAGCATGCATTTTATTAAGTGTAGTGTTGGTTGAAACAGTAAGAAATAGAACAAGATCTCTAGTCACTAGCATTAAGGTAGATTAAAAATATATACACAAGGGCGCCTGGGTGGCTCAGTCGTTAAGCGTCTGCCTTCGGCTCAGGTCGTGATCCCAGGGTCCTGGGATCGAGCCCCACATCAGGCTCCCTGCTCCGCGGGAAGCCTGCTTCTCCCTCTCCCACTCCCCCTGCTTGTGTTCCTGCTCTTGCTATCTCTCTCTCTGTCAAATAAATAAATAAAATCTTAAAATATATATATATATATATATATATATATACACACACAAGCACAAAGTATTTTACAAAGATACATATGCTTGGAGGCCTAAGAAGGGGGAGAAATTGGGAATGAGAATCTGAAAAAATAATTAATTAAAAAAAAGAAGAGAAAAACAAAGTCTGGAAGTGATATGGTCCATACTGGAGATGTGGATGGCAGGCTGTTAAATTTCATGTCATATCACGTCATGTCATGTCATTCATTCATCCATCCATTCATTCATTCATTCACCTAACAAACATGGTGTTCAAGGCCAAGGGGGTAAGAGGCAGGTGGTAGAGGGGAAGATGCAAAGGCTCTGGGAGCATGTAGATGGAGTTCCAATTCTGGTTCCATGTGTATTTGCTGGGTAGCCTTGGGTGACCTCCCAAAGATTAAATTTCTTAGGCTGCTACATGGAAATAACATCTAATTCATAGGGTTGATGTGAGTAATGTATGCAAAGCTCCTTGCATGCAGTACTTGACCCAGAGGATATGCAGCAAGCCCACAGTAAACAGTTAAGAAACTCAGCTACACTCGTGATCGAAACAAAGACCACCCTGTGGCCTGGTGGAAAAATCTGGTCTTAAATAAGTATATAGGAAAATTTAATGATCAAAATTGGTGCTACAAAGGAAAAGGTATAGGGTGCTATGAGAGAATTTAAAAAGTTTGGAACTTATTCTGGGGGCTTATTGTAAGGACTTTATTTATTTAAGATTTTACTTATTTATTTGACAGAGAGAGCACGAGCAGGGAGAGTGGGAGAGGGAGAAGCAGGCTCCCCGCTGAGCAAGGAGCCTGGTATGGGGCTAGATCCCAGGACCCTGGGATCACGACCTGAGCTGAAGGCAGACGCTTAACCAACTGAGCCACCCAGGCGCCGCTTGTTAGGACTTTAGGGATGTTTAAGATGTTGAATAATTTAAGAGCCAAGCTGAGGAGACCAACCATGAACAGGTGCACAACGGTGTTGGACAATACCTTCAGTACCAGCAGGAGGGATGATGCCGGGTGGCGCACGTGTCCTCAGAGCCAGCCAGCACAGTGTTCAGAGCCGGGCAGAGGTCTCCGAGAGCTGATGGGAGCTGGGGTAGCCTGTGGGCTGGTAACAGGGGTGGAGGGCTGGAGGGAAGTGCAGACTCAGTAAGCGCTGGAGGCGAGAAACCCTGGAGGCAGGGTCTGCCTAGGGATTGGGAGTAGACCCCATGGCCCAAGAAAGCCGTGTTCAGCCCATGCCCCCTTTTGATAAACAAAAGAATCCCGTGCCCTTCCCCGCACCTCCCACACCTAGAGATACTGATCTACTTTAAATTGGGCTGGCCCCTGGTTATCTTCTGTGGATTTCTATTGGCCAAGGTTTTATTGAGCTTTTCTTTCTGTAATTCATATTGGAACAGCAATAGACATCTCTTCTCATTTTCCACATATAAAATGTATCAGTTAACCATGCTTTTTAAGCTATACCTCCCCCTCCCCCTGATTTTCCCTCAGACCATTGATGGTAAAATAAGTAGTGTGGGTGGGGAGAGAGATAAGCTCCTCTGGAAAGTAGGTTAGGGCTAGATAAGAGGGCCTTAAATGTTGCTAATGTCTCTGCTACCATAACTACCCCACCCGAGGCACAAATTCTTCTTACAAGAAGAGGGCCAAGGGGGTCTTTTGGGGGCCCACAGGAGTGAAGTGAGCTTACTTCTGTGGGACCCCCACCCCTACAGCCAGTACTTGGCCCTAGGTGAATGAGGAGAGAGGAAGCCTAATATATAAAAGAACTCGCTTTTGTCAACCTCAAGGCTGGAGAGTTGAGAGGTCAGTTTTCCACAAGACCTGTCTCTGAGCCCACTAGCTTTTCTTATCCCAGAAAATCAGAAGAAAAGAATTCCCATTCTGCAAGCTCCAAAAACCTCACTCCATTAAGAGGAGCTCAGCTTGTTGTCTTTAGTTCTAACTTAGAATCTCTAGGTAGTACTGGGTGGGGGTGGGCAGGGGAAGTTCTTAAATTCATTTTAATATTACAAATGGCCAAGAAATTAATGTTTTGACCCTGGATGAGACGCACAGGCTAAAGAAACTTAGCTTTTTTTTTTTTGCTTTGGACTAGAATCTCATCTACCCAAGGTAGTGTAACACAGGTCATCTACGTTGATTATAAATATGTCAGTTATTTATTTATTTATTTAATTTTCTTAGTTTCAGATGTAGTGTTCAGTGAAAGATGTGTCATTTAATAAATGCAGCTTGTATGGTAGACAGGATCTTCAGTGCATGGAATCTATGGAATTCTAATAACGATAAGAGGTAGCAGTTGAGCAAAGTTTGGGGTCCTCTGTTCTAAGAGTTTTGTTGAATAATTGAGGGGAGAATCCATTTCTGCTAAGTAAGAGGGAATAAGGATATCGGAGAGTGGGTAAGCCTTGCAGAGCCACCTTCGACCCGGGGAAGGGTCATGGTCCACACCATGGAATCTGAAAGAAAGGAAGGCAGGGCACAGGTGTTCTGCCACTCATTTCTGATTTGTCTTTGAGTGAGTCGCCAGTGGTAAGCAACTTTAGGAAGATACTCTGAGTCTCCATCAGGCTCCCTATCCAAATTTGGCATTAGCTGGTATCTATCTTTTGGTGCATGAGCAGGACTGTGTTTACAAGGACAAGCTAAGCAGCCTGAAACCTACTTCCCTATTCCTGCCCCCACCGGACTCCCAGCCCAGGGAACCACATTGAAGATAGCTCTGTGCCGGAGATGGTATTCAATCCTTTCAGTTTTGATGATAGGAAAGACTTTCTTTAACCACCCATTTTCTCATTCATTCATTCATTGATTCATGCAACAAATAATATTGTGTCAGGAGGAAATGAGTCATCGGTAACCAGGACTAGATTCGAAGAAGTGGTCTGAGCAGCATCAGCCTGAGACACTGCTCTCTCCCAGAGGTGCACGCCCCTACAGCTTCTGCTTACATACTTGGATAAGGGCTTCCTCTCAACCTATTTCAGGAAGTGGATCAAGAATGGATTGAGGGGCGCCTGGGTGGCTCAGTTGGTTAAGCGACTGCCTTCGGCTCAGGTCATGATTCCGGAGTCCCGGGATCGAGTCCTACATCGGGCTCCCTGCTCGGCAGGGAGTCTGTTTCTCCCTCTGACCCTACCCCTCTCGTGCTCTCTGTCTCTCATTCTCTCTCTCTCAAATAAATAAATAAATAAAATCTTTTTTAAAAAAAAGAATGGATTGAGAGTGGGTCCTGAGTGCGAGATTCTCACACATTATGCTTTTCTGAGCTGTGGGTGTCTTAGCAGGTAGTACTCAGGAGACCAGAGATCCATGTGCCCTTCAACTTCTAGCCTTTGTCCCCTAAAACTCTCAAGTTTGGGTAATTGAGCTCCTGGCAGGTGTTGTCTGCCAACAGAGCTGTTGCCTGCATTGTTGGGAGGGTCAGAGGCAAGCTTCCTGGTGTCAGCTAACCCCAATGCTCTCTAAAAGGCAGTGAGTGAACATCAGTGCACTTGACTGAGCACAAGCTCTACGTTCTCCAGATGTAGCCAACCAGAGGCTGATAGAAATGGGCTGCTCGTAGGTGAGAAGGAAGGAAAACAGGGGCCCCATTGAGGACCTACCAAGGTAGCTCCCACTTTGGCATCTGGAATGGTCAATTTTAGCTGATTGCATTCATTTCGCAACCGGGTTATGCGATTCCCAAGCAGTACCTCTTATCTCTAAACAGAGGTGTGAAAACAGAACTGACTTGGCACAGACTAGCTGCCTAAAGGAACGTCTTTGTGTAAGGCTCAAGGCTTGTAGGGTGGAAAAAGACACAGGATGCCGGCCCCTATGCCCCTGCCTCAACTCATCTATTTTTGGTTCCCTTCATTCAAAGGAGACCAGACACAGGTCCATTGCATTAAAAAAAGAGGTCTCTGTAGAGAGAATTAATACTTGTGCCATGATATGGGGCTTTGGCCTCTGCCTGGGGTTAACCTACAGGCCCAAAGGAACTGCTCAAATAGGTTGTGGACATTTCCCAAATGTGTAGTGAGGCTTACACACAAATATGGAGCCGGCACTGTTCACTGCCTCTCGGGTGTAAGCAAGATGGCGCCACGCCAGCAGCCTCACAAAGCAGCGTTGTTAGTGCTCCTTTAGATGCTCCTGTGTGGCTTCATCGGAGCAGAGGAGGGTCTGTTTACGCCACGGACTCCTATTGATTCTCCCGGGGGATGGGAACTACAATGCCGGTCTCTGTTAGTCTCTGGAGTGTGTTGGGAGTGTTTGGCCAAGGCTTGCGGGTGTCCTGTGATCCTCTTGGTTGATGTGATACTGAATTATACCATTGGAGGGTGAGCTCATTGCTGGGACTCTGAAAACAGGTTTTGGACCAGGTTTGGGGCAGAGGGAAAACTTCAGGCATTGGATCTGTTGAGAGGCCCATTGTCTCCTTGCAGTGAGTTGAGGGTAATGTTTCTCAGAGTTGAGTCTCTGGAAAATTGGGGGCTCCAAGGGCTTCTCCAACATATACATGACAGTGAAATTTGAGAGACTGAAACACATCTTTCTCCAGTCGCTTTAATCGCTTTAATCGTAGCAACGGTCTCTTTTGTTGAAAAACTTCAGCAATTGTTTGGCTGTTGTTTTACTTTCCCCCTTCAGAAAAGCTGTGGGCACTTCAGGCCCTTTGTTCTGCTTAAAGGGATTACATACTGAGTAAAGGGAAGCCATCAGCTAGATCAGGAGGTAGGGCCCCAGGTCAGAGAGGACCCACGGCCAGCCCCACCTGCAGAGCCTGAGTAGCCAAGTCAGTCTTGAATCTCCTCCCACTTTCTTCCAGGGACTGGCCTCCCCTCCTGGGCTCTGCCTGAGATGTACTCCCTGTCACATTCTTACCAGCAGAGCTCGGATCTACTGCAGCTCCTGGCTGGTCAGGCTTCATCAAGGGCAATGCACTGCATTAGTAAGATCAGGATAGTCCCTGTGACCTAAAACAGATCCTTTCAGGAAAGTATCCTTTGAATCTTGACCCCTGGAGCCCAACCTCCCAGTTGAACGCCGCACAAAATCCACACCATTCTTCTGCCTTGAAAGCTCTCTACTTTGGCTGAAGGGTCCCTCATTGGGTCCGTATGTTCAGAACCCTCTGACATTTGGGCCTCTCTTCAGTCCATTTTCCACCCTGTGGGCAGAGTGAATTTCCTAAAATCTGCACGTCATTCCCCAGTTTTAAAGATTTAAATAGCTTCCTGTAGTTTTTGAGAAAAGGTAGAAATTCTTACATGGCATTCAGAGGGCTTAAGGATCTGGCATCTTCCTCCCTCTCTCCTCATCCCCAGCCCCATCACAAACCAAATTTCTTCAGGCTGCTTCTGCTCCATGGCTCTGGCTGTCTTAGGCTCTCCTGCAACCCCTTTGTGACTTTTCTACTGTGACCAGACCTGCCCTTCCTTCTAGACGGTGAACAAATGAAGACAGACATGGCGTCATCTGTCTTTCTATGCCCAGCACCTTACAGAGGTGGCAAATACAGGTGCCCAGTGATTGTTTGCTCAGTCGTTTTAAATAGGGATCTTCCCAGTATGGGAAGTGCTCTCGATAACAATTAAGAACGTGTTCTTGACAACACTGGGTGTCGTTTTGGGTCGGTCTGCTGTTTTCCTGAAGAGGCTATGCTTGATCGCAATTGCTCCACAATCGTGGAGAGGAAGCAGGAGAACTCCAGACCTGGAAAGGAAAGCAAAGCATTTTCAGGGGGGCACTGCCGGAGTAACTAACGGCTTTTTTAAAAAGGAATTTGACCAAATTTTAAAAAGGAATTTGACCAAAAAATTCCACTTCCAGGATTCTAAGAGCTCATGGGAATGCTATTTTTGAGAACAAAATATTGGAGCTGAAGACCCAAGGAAATGTATATCACAGAAAATGATGTGACTGTTACTAAGAAGGGAGTCGATTTGTATTTCCAACATGGTGGGATGTCCATGGTATTGGGTGAGGAAGTAAGTTGGTGAAAAACTTGAAGTTGGTGAAAAATTTGAACAGTGTCAACCTCAAATATCTGAGGATAATGTTGTGTGTATAGAAAATGGTCGGGAAGGACACACATCAAACGCAACCTCTGTCCATTCCTGGAAACGGGACACAGAAAAGAGCAGGGGGGACTTGGTCAATTTTACGTGATATTTCTTGGAGTGGCTTGAGTGCTGAATTACCTGGGTCCAATGGGGGTGGTGTAGGATTAGAGTACTTGACTTTAAAGCTCTGGGATTATTAGCCCTGGCACAATTGATTTTTCTCAGCCTCCTGCCTGCTTTTTGTCTGTCAGAGGTTACTGTCCTGCCTTCATGGCATTTAAATTGGGCTTCTGGAAGATGGGAGCGGAGAAGGTGGTGGTGAAGGAGATTCTTTTGGTCAGGGGACTTCCCTGAAGTGACCCATGAGGGGCCAAGGTGGGTCAGGGCCTACACAGCTCATGTCTGAGGTGTGGCTGACCTTGTGGCAGCACTTCGTTCTGGTCAGTTCTGGTGTCGGAGAGCAAGTCTGGGTTCAGGCTCCTGAGCACGGGGTGTGCTGGGGAGGAGCAATATAAATACTAATAAATATCATTTATTAATACTGAGCACTTATTATGTCAGCCCTGGGCCAAATGTTTTATAAACATCTGGATTATTTTTTCTTCATATAACTGATCGGGTTTTTTTTCCTTTCCTTTTACCTGACATGAACGTAAAGCTCCTAGATAATAAGTGACAAAGCAGGATTTGAACCCCCAGGTCTGACTGAATCCAAACTTCGTGGCTGTTACTACACGGCCTAGAGGGGTAGACAGCGAGTGAACCCCAATCACATGGGCAGGCGGTGGGGGGCTCTGGGGAGGCGGCGCCCTATCATGGCAAGAGCACAGAGCTCGCAGGCGGACACCCCTCGGTCAAGTCCCGACTCTAATTTGATCCCAGCGAGGGCAAGTGCCTCTCTGGGCCTCAGTGTTGTCATCTGTAAAGTGGGCCGACAATCCCCGCTTGGCACGTAGGGAAGAGAGCTATTGGCAGTGTGGATTGGGACACCACTTCCGGCTTTAATCCTCATGAGCGTGTTTGTCACAGAGCGCCAGGGTCAGCCGCACCCTCCCATAGGCTTTATCCCTTTTGACCCTCCCAAGGAGCCCTCAAGCTATCTGCCGACTCCCTATCGCCCTGCTTCAGGCAAGACTTGTTTACGCTCAGTCTGTGCTTCCTCACCTGCATTTATACCTCTGAGTGCTGGAATCTGGTCTGGACCCACCACTCCACCTGGTCGGCTCTGGCCAAGGTCACCTTACATACAGCTTGCTGGGGGCAAAATCCAGCAGATACTTGTCTATCTCTGCCTTGCCTGACCTCACAATGAACATGTTCCTTCAGCTTCCAGATCTCGCTCTCTCCTAGTTTTCTTCCTTCCCTCAAGTTGCTCCTTCACTAACTTGTTCCTTCCTGTTTCCCAGACCAGGGGCGCCTGGCCGGCTCCGTTGGTGGAGCGTGTGACTCTCAATCTCAGGGTTGTGAGTTTGAGCCCTACATTGGGTGTAGAGATAACTTAAAAATAAATTAACAATCCCCCGCGAAACTTCCCAAACCCATGGATTTCTCTTCTCCTGGCAGCCACGGTAATTTTCAGATCGGGTTGTGCCTTCCCCTGCTCCATCCAGCTCACCTTGCGCTCTTAGGATGAAGACCACAGTCTTCACTCAACATGGCCAGGAGGTCCGGCCCTTCAGACTCTTTGATGACATTTCAGGCTTCACCGTGTGCCCGCTCGGCCCCGTGCCCTGGGCTCTGCCTGCTGGGCCCCTGGGGGGGAGGGGGGTCTTTCCCCTGGGCCCTTCGCACAGGTGCTTTCTTTCACTACCCGATCCCCCCACGCCCTTCCACTTCATCGCCCCCCTCTTTGCCTTTGCCAAACCAACTTCCAGTCTCGGTTTAAATATCACTTCCTTAGGAAGCCTCTTCTTGATACCAGACACCAGCTGGGGCCCCCTGCTTATATGTTTTTCTTGCCACACTGCTCCTCTCCTTCCCAATGTTTATCGTAATTGCAGTTTTTGTGTGATCATTTGTTTAATTTTTAAAATAATTCTCTCCCAAGAGGGAGGCTCACTGAAAGTAGGCCCCGTGGGTCTTATTCACCCCTTGATGAAGCCAGTGTCTATAGGGTCAGGTGAATGGATCTATGGATCTGCAGATGCCGCCCAGTTGCTCCTCCTGGCGGCTCCCCTCCCCCACTCCGGTCCCCATCCATCGTCCAAACCACAGAGTTAGGATTCGAAACACAAACCTTGACCCTGTCACTTCCCTACTTAGAAATCTTTGCTGACCTCCAACTGTCCAAGATCTTCACTCTGTTTTTCTCTCTCTAGTCCCATTTAAAAAAAACAAGCTCTGCGTTGGAATTCTAAGTTTTGTGGAATTTAACTGAATTGCTTCTAGTTTCTATAATTGGTCATCCCCTGTCCTCTGTCAGGTTCCATATGCCTTAGTTCCTACTGTCTCCTCTGCCTAGAATGGAATGAATACACGCTCACCCCCGAGTCTTTTTTCTGGTTACTTGGTCTCCCTTGCCTGCCTGTCCCCTGTGTGCCCCAGTAAAATCCAGTGCTCCCCCAGTGTCGGCCCACCTGTCTGTCTCCTCCACCAGGTAGCAAGCTCCTGGAGCGCAGGATCAAGACTTGCTGAATACGATGCCCTCAAGCTCCTGAAACACAGAGCCTGCATCCAGAGCAGATGTTCAGTATATTTGGTGAATGAAGACTTAACCTGATTTGTATAGTCTGTGGCTCATAATCGAAGCCTGCTACACTTCAAATGGTTGGTCCTGCCCTGCTAATGTCGGACCAACGTATTGGTTCCTCTAGAATATGGAGGCACAGTCGCTCCAAAGAGAGCTCTGTGATGCATTATCTGGTGGTAGAAGGGGGAATGCGAGAGGAAAGAGCACTTTTGGGGGTACTCATCTCTCTAGTGCTCCTGTAATGCATGCTATTTCTCCTTTTGCCAAGATAAAATGAAATATCTTTCTGCATTCCCCGTCTACTCTCTTTACTCTTTATGAGGGCTGATTGGAAGGATCTGTTAGGACAAGGGGTGGAATATGTTGTACAACTTAGGCTTCTCTCTAGGTTTGTGATGTACACAACCGCTTCTCCTTTTGTTTTCGGTCCTAGACAACAGGAAAGTGATCTGTCCAAGGAGAAGATTACTTTCGATACTTGGGGTTAGCACAGCCACCTGGGTGTCCCAACTCTGCAGGTTCTGCCCCACCCAGCTCGCCTCCTATGCTCAACTTCTCCAAACAGTGCAACTCTCTTCTCCCCAGAAGTCCCCCAGCATGCTCTTCCTGCTCTACGGAAGTAGTTCTTAACCCAGGCTGTGCACTACAATCATCAGGCTTTTAAGAAATACAGATGCCCAGGACCTTCCTACCTACATCCTTTGAATCAGAATTTCTGGGATGGGCTCGGGCATGAGTAATTTTGAAAGCTTCCCAGGTGATTCCAGTGTGCAGGCGGTGTTGAGAACCACCACCTTAGACCTTTGCTGGTCTTCCTGATGGAGGTTCCTCTGTGCCCCGACCAGACTTCTGCCTACGAGATGCTGCTTATCCCTAAGACAGCAGATGCAGATGGTCCTCTCATGTGACCTGAAGGACACTCTGGCCCACTCTCATGATGGCTCATTATGATTATTTGTGATAATGAGGACCCTCGGTAGCATAGGCCAGAATACCCAGAGCATTGTAGGTTTTTAAATAACTATTACTTAGATTGAATTCAGGGGGCAACTTCAGCTGCTTTGAATTCCCATGGATTGTCAGGGAATTCGATCCCCCCTTCCTCATCCACTCTGGGCAAAGAGGCTGAACACTTTTCTATTTTGCTCTGATAATTCACCCTTCCTGATGTGGGTCACGTTGACTGCAGTAAGTCCAGTCAGGCTCAAACACCAATTTACAGGATAGTTTTGAGGGCCTTAGAATGTACTTGGAATGGTTCAGGACAACATATGTGAAGATACTACAGCAGTGAACTGAACACTGTTTTGCAAATAGATTGATCAATTGATGAATCTCATAGACTTTATAAAAAAAAACAGAAAGAAAGAAAGAAAGAAAGAAAGAAAGAAAGAAAGAAAGAAAGAAAGAAAGAAAGAAAGAAAGAAAAAGTCCCCCTGAGTCCCAATTGCTTTGGCATCTGAAGCTTCCTTTTTCAAACTCAAAACTGCCTATTTATAACTGAAACCAGTTTCCACTGTTCCTCTTTAAATACTCCCCCCCAGTAGGCCACGAGCCACTCTGGTATGAATGTGCACGTTCTTTATTCCCAACTCTTTCCTCACACCCTTCCCTGACCTGGGATGGACTTCATGTTATATCACAGGAAATCCTGCCCACTCTTCAAAGTCTAAATCAAATGTGAGCCCCTGGGGGACCCCAAACCAGGAACAATCCCTTTCTTTTCTGTGTTTCTAACATACTTATTTTCTTACTATTTAATCCCTCATTCATTCTATAAATATTTATTGAGCACTAAATATGTGCTGGGTTCATTTATCCGTGGTCTCGTTCTATATTCCATTATAATTATTTTTGCTTTATCCTCTTGAGGGCAGTGGGTGAATTTTGTCCCTTTTCCCTCTCCTTCTGCCCTCCCTTCTAAGAACATGGGGTCAGGTGTAATGATGTGGTTGTTTTCGTCCTAGACAATAGGAAAGTGGTCTGTCCAAGGAGAAGAATGCCTTCAATACTTGGGGTTAGCACCGAGGCCCATGAACACCTAGGTGCCCCCAACTCTTCAATGATGTGGTTGATGGAATTGGGTCTTGTTAACAATATTCTTGATAATGAAAACTGGGCACAAATTTTCTTCTGGATAAAGGAATCTACTTGACCTATCAAGGCTCTGCAAGTCATGACATCTGTGGAAGTGACTTTAGAATGCAGGAAATTTTCCCTTTAAGGCTCATCAGGTAGTGCCACCCTCCAAATTCTTCCAACTGTCTTTTTTTTTCTTTTTAAAGATTTTATGTATTTATTTGACAGAGAGAGACACAGCAAGAGAGGAAACACAAGCAGAGGGAGTGGGAGAGGGAGAAGCAGGCTATAAGAAATGCCTTCTCCAGAGACACTTCCTTGGCAGTGAGGACCTGAATAGATTGGCCACTGAATAAGAGCGAAGACTTCACCGCTATCCTGCCTCCACTGTCTCCGTTCTCTTCGTGTGATTTGCACGTGGCTGTTCCCTGCCAAGGTCGGTGCTCCCTGTCGGCAGACGTTCGGAGGTAAATCCCTGGAGTGTTCTCCCCAGGAGCCTGCGCATGGGTGGAGCGTAAGTGCAAAGCTTTGCCAGTCTGTTCCTGGGACGGTGGAAATTCACCTGAACGCTCTTGCCGAACACCTCCCTTGGATTTTCTCTGCTTGTCTTCCCCTGCATCTTCTGCTAGCCATCGGAAGCTTTTCGGGCGAGGTGTTTTGCTTTCCCAGCGACCAAAGGGAGAGCTACTGTTTGGTTTCTTCACCAGACTGGGATTTTTTCTAATTCTTAGCGAAGACTTCCAAACACACTTTTCTTTTCTTTTCTTTTTTTTAAAGATTTTATTTATTTATTTGAGAGAGAATGAGAGAGAGAGAGAGAGCACATGAGGGGGGAAGGTCAGAGGGAGAAGCAGACTTCCTGCTGAGCAGGGAGCCTGATGCAGGACTTGATCCCGGGACTCCAGGATCATGACCTGAGCCGAAGGGAGTTGCTTAACCAACTGAGCCACCCAAGTGCCCCCAAACGTGCTTTTCTACAATCCTGGAAACAAATCCCTCGCTAACCCTCATTACAAATTTAGAATACAACAAACTTGCAAGCCCCACATCCGTCCCAAGGTCTGTCCCAAGTTTATAAGGGCAGGTTCTGCCTTTCTGCCTCCCGACGTGGAGAGGACTTTCAGCTCTCCTAGGCTTGCCAAGGACAAGAGAGCTAAAGACTGGGCAAGAGACCTAGGAGACTTATGACCAAAACTGAGAGAAATGAAAGATTACTGAGAGAAAGGCAGCTTCTGGGAGAAATGAAACGCTGCCAGATGGAAGGGCCGCCTTCAGGTGACTTTGTGCAAACCTAATTTCTGTGAGAAACAGTTTTTATAAAGTCAAGAGGAATTAGTGTGTTAGTACAAAGATTTTTTTTCTTCCTTCTACAAATGATCCAGGAAAATGGATTTTTAAAATGTAAACATTCTCTTGTAGTATTTACAGCTTCTCTAATACAGGAGGACAAAGGTCTTAGAGTTTAAAGTAAAAAAGCAGGAACAGAGAGATAACAATTCTTTAACAGTTTGATTGTAATCTAAATATAACAGGTAAATCACTCTTTACATAAAGCACTGTGATGGAGAAATATCTGGGTGAGGAGATTATTGGGTCTTTTTTCCTTTTTCCTTACTTTTTCTTCCTTATAAGTTTTCTTTGTCTATGAGAAAGGCCTTTAGTGATGCAGACAAATAGTGGTTGAATGAAAAGCCAGTGTTGGGCTTTGCTGATAGAGGGTTTGGGGAAATGATTTGTTAGGGCAGAGAGGCTAATAGATTAAGAGGGAGACCTCAGAGATCACCCAGTTCAATCCTTCATTTGACACACAAGGGTACTGAGCCCAGCAGGTGCACAGCCTGAGGAAGCACAAAGCCTCATTTCGGGAGATTTCAGGACTCACCTGTGTCATGATATGGAAGAGAGACACTTATTATTTTTTATCAAACTGCTGGTCTAATGAACACCTCATCGCCCCCAGGAAAGAAATCCTTCAATTACCTCCAAATGACCTCTATTCTCTTTGATAGCGAAGTCACTTGCTAATAGAAAGTTTGCTGTTTGGGGAAGTTCTTATTCTATGCCCCTCCCCACTCGCCCCGCCATCTAGTTTAACATTTGATGAGTTTGTGTTGTGCTGGGTCTCACTCTATTGCTGATCTTTCGGGGGGGGGGTCTGTCTGTTTAGGTTTGGTTCCCTGCCCCCTAGATGCCCAAAGTCTCTCTCACCCCTACTGGAGAGCATTGTGGGGCCCTGGGGGCAATGTGGATGGTACTGGCTTTCTTGTGCTCAGGGCACAAGTCTGTGGCTCACACGTGTGTGTGACAGCTGACTTCTCCTGCCCATTTGGCTCTGTCCACTGGTACCAGCCGTGGGCCTCAGCCTTTGTTAATGTTGTTTATGGGGGGGGGCTCCCTGTCTGTGAGAAGGGTGAGCCTCTGCAGGCCCAGGAACCCAGTGGTGAGTTTGGCCATGTTTCCCTCCAGGGAGAGGGGCCCAACCACACTCTCTCCTCCTTGCCTGGACTTCCTGGGGTCCTTTCATAGCTGCTCCCCAGCCTGCCTGCCCCCATAGAGCCCTTGGATGACACTGACTGGGTCTCATTTGTCTCTGCATCCCTGGCTTTAACCCAGGGCAGGCACTTAATAGATGTTCTGCAAGAAGTGATGTTAAGTGGCATCCAAGTCTATGAAAACCAAACACCAAACACCAAACAAATATGCTTTTCATCTCAACTAATTATGAGGTAAGGAGCTGCTGAGCCCATTGTGCAGGGGGCCAGAGTAGTGTGAAATGCAGTCCTTGCTCTCCAAAGACTTATAGGGAACGAATATGACAAACAGAATTGAGTAGCTCAATCAAAATGTGCTCACCAGTGGCCCAGGGATGGGGACTAGACCCTCATCTTCACCAGAGGGGAACTAGGAGAGAGTCAACGGCTTCAGCGTCATCTTAGACATTGTTGTCGCTGTTGATAAAGTTCAGCTGGCTTTTGGTAACGTGTAGGTGAAATGTCATCATTGGTTTAGCCATTCGCGGTCTTACCACCCATTCAGTCTCTGTGTATCTCCAAGAAGGTCTTCCTGCAGGAGGGAAAATGCCTCGAAGCTTTCAAATAACATCACTTGGCATCACATTCTTTTCTGAGGTCCTCGACTGGTTATGAAGACACTGACTTGTCTCCTGCGTCCTTCTCCACAATCTTCAAGACATCGTCTGGATGAGGGTTTATGTCCTCCTGGAGAAACTGCCCTTTACAAAAGATACATTGTGTGACACCAGCAGCCAAACTTGCAAAACATGTGCTGAACCCCCAAATATATCATATTATGCCTAAGAAAATAAGCAAATTACATACAACGTGTTTGATAAAATGCACTCCCCTGCCTCTGCAAAATATTCCTGGGTGGAGAGCAAATTCTGCCCTTGTTTTGTCTGTTTTCAGGGAGGGAGACTCAGGTTGGGGACGCTTTATTTGCTCAGCATCCAACACCAGCCCTTGCTCGTGACCGTCCAAAATGTGGCTGTGAATAGCAAGTATATCACAAGGGTTCTCAAATATGAAAGTGGGGTTAGAACAAAGAGCAGGCACCAGACTTCCTCTGTTAACGATTATCCAACGTGTCACCTGGGTGCCAACATTCCCATAAACCCCAGCAGCTCTGTCTCACCTAGGGTAACTTAACGGCTTTGAAACTCTGCCCAGGGCCTAGTAGCATTCCATGAAACAACTTCATCACAGGGGAATGAACTTTATCTCTGAGACTGTAAGTGTGTTTGCTTTAAAGATGATTTGCCACACTCAACAATTCCCACATTTCCTAAATTAAACCTGATCCCTTGTTATAATTATATCTCTGACAATTTCATCAAGAGGCATAGATCCATGAGGGGAGGGTGAAGCTCTCTGGGTTGGCTTTTAAATGAGCCTGCAGGGGTGCCTGGGTGGCTCAGTTGGTTGAGCGACTGCCTTTGGCTCAGGTCATGATCCTGGAGTCCCAGGATCGAGTCCCGCATCGGGCTCCCTGCTCAGGAGGGAGTCTGCCTCTCCTTCTGACCTTCTTCCCTCTCATGCTCTCTCTCTCTCCCATTCTCTCTCTCTCAATAAATAAATAATAAAAAAAAAATCTTAAAAAAAAAAAATAAATGAGCCTGCAGGCTGGTCCCCAGTTTGGGGGAAGCAAAGAGAGGAAAATTTCTCATCTGGGGAAGGCTGAAACCAGAACCAGTGCCCAGTGAGAAAGACAGGTTGGAAGAATCTTCCTCCTGACCTCCTCCCCATCTTCCTCTTTCTAGATCCTAATTCCTTGTCTCTTTTTCTTTTAGAAAGTGAGGCTTTCAAGGTTCATGATTTATGATAGAGAAAATTAGTTTCTCTTTTTCCTTTGCCAAGGCCAGTAGGAGGAGAAACCAGTCATGGCAATGACTCCATTTAACTCTTAGTGAAGCCAGTCCCCTCCCCGGTCAACCGCTGCTCTTGTTTATTCTGTTCATTGAGCAGCAAGTCCCCGCAGCTCCCAATCACACAGCCTGGTTTTGAGAAGGGAATGGCCTACATCCCTGGCTGAATTTTGGTCCCTTGGCTGCACTCGCTTTAAGGCTTTAACAATCCAGTTAAAGGATAAGGGCTAATTCATGAAAACCATTCGAGAATCAAGATAAGATGGCAGCATTCCAAAGGAGAGTGGGTGGTCCATGGGTGCCGACAGGGTCTGCAAGGCCTTGTGGCAAGTGTTGATCCTGGAGCTGGGCCTTCAGGAGGAAGCAGGGTTTGGACAGGCACAGAACAGGTGTTCTGGATGAGGGAAATGCCATGCCATCGGTAGAAGGCAGGTACGTGCTTATTTTATAGATGGAGATTTTGTGTGCCACTTTGTAGAAACATGTGGCAGAGTTAGGCAGCTTTCAATGCAGAACTCCAGCACTGTGTTTCTGGAGCCAGACAGCGGGTTTTGGGTAGAGTTTGGATTAGGGGACCGTGGAAGTGCTTTTCCAGGTCTGAAAGGTCTGAAACACAGGTCCTTCCCAGATACACAGATGTGCGGGGGCACTGCTGACCTGGGGTCGCTTACTGTTTACCGAGACCACTTAACTACAGGTGACAGCAAGGACAGCAAGGTCAGACATAGCTAGGAAGAAATTCCGACTCTACTCTTACAAGCTTGAGCTATTTGGGGTACGGCACTTAAACTCTTTACAAAATGGGAATAATGATGCCGTCTTTCCAGAGTTAATCTGCAGGAAACTTTGAGGTAACGTATGAAATGCCAGGGGCTCAATAAATGCTAATGTCCTTTTTTTTCCTTCCTGTTTCGCTCTTCTGGAGGATTTTTCTCCTCCTCTCTTTCATTTTGCCTGGCTGGAACTCCTTCCCCCCCCCCCCCCCCCCCCCCCCCCCCCCCCCCCCCCCCCCCCCCCCCCCCCCCCCCCCCCCCCCCCCCCCCCCCCCCCCCCCCCCCCCCCCGCCAAATTGTCCCTGGACTCCATCTGAAGGACCCAAGTGTGTGTACTGGAAAGATTAAGCTGTCCTTATAAAGGAGAAATGTATTCAAAATGGGGCACATCAAAAGTGAATGTAGGTGACAAATGTTTATATTTGGAAAGTGCTTCTGCTTTGATCCTGGTTTCTATTTTTTGAGAGCTTGACAAATGTGCCCTCTGGGCCTTGGCTTCAAACGTCTTCAGTCGGCAGAGCACTTTAGAGGAGGTGAAACTCATTTGATCCAGCCCTTGCTGTTCCTCCTGGCCCAGGAGATCTGCAGTCAGAGAATAGGTGTCCCCTTGTCTCCCCAGTACGCAGCCCAGAGCCAGGGTGGCTGCACTGGGGGGCCAACCCTCCCCTCAAGTCTGTCTCTTAAGGTCGCAGATGGCCGGAGGTGGTGGAGGCTGCCCCTGGCTCCGGCCTCCAGAGGCTCCGGAGTGGACTTGGCCGTCAGGAATTGTTCCCTGACCCCCTTGCCTTCCTTCCTGCTCCATGAGGACACACTGAACCTTTGCCGCCCAACCTCTGGCCCCTGGCTTGGGAAGGTGCCACAGGTGATTCCCCGAGGGGAAATTCATCTGGGGTGGCTGTGCAGTGGCTCAAGTCAGGCGAAGGTCTCCATCCAGTCATCCCCAGAACTGATATTTCCGGGGTTTGGAAGAAAAATCTCAACAGGCTTTAAAAACCATGTTTATCCACCAAGACTCGCCCAATTCTTGCAAGTAGGTCATAAAATGTCTCTGTGGGGGCACCTGGGTGGTGCAGTCGGTTAAGGGTGGGACTCTTGATTTCAGCCCAGGTCGTGATCTCAGGGTCTTGAGACTGAACCCCGCGAGGAGTCTCCCTCCGCTCCCCCCGGCTCCTGCACATGCTCACTCGCTGTCTCTCTCTCTCTAAAATAAATAAATACATAAAATATTAAAAAAAAAAAACATAAACCATCCCTGCGTGCGAGGCAGGTTGCTGCGGTGGTGTGAGCAGCTTCGAGCCCGTTTTCAGCGCTCCAGACATGAGCTCCCTTGTCCATAAAGCCATTTCTTTCAGTCCAATTTCTTCCCGTTCTTGGATCTTTGAACTGAAAGCAGGACAGAAGGACACTGAGGTGGGTATCCGCTGTTCCTCCCGGGGCAAGTGTGCAAACAGTGAAGCCTGGACAGCCTCGAATATTTACAGCAGAGGGACGTCGATGCCAGGAACTGGTTATGCAGGCCAAGGAATGGCTGAGAAGCCAAACAAGGAGGAGTGGGGCAGCCAAAGAGGTTAGCTACAGGAGGAAGCCACCAGCGCCTCGGCTGGAGGGACAAAGGAAGGAGGTGGCACTACTTGCAAGTAGGGGCTGGGGTCATCATGCCCGAGCTGGAGCTGAAGGAGATGCATGCTCTACTTGCAGAGGAAGGAGGGAGGACAGCAGGGAGAGCAATGCTCTTCCTCCTCCTCCTCTCCCACGGGAAGCTCTCATTGCCCATTGCTGAACCCAGCCAGAAGCCAGGTGACACAGCCGGGGAAATAGCTTACAGGGTTCAGGCCCTCTCTCCCCACCCTTAAGATTTAGAGCAAAGCAGGGGAGAGTGAGGTTTTCTGACTCCCAGTGTTTAGAAACTTTGGGACTTTCTTCTCTGAAAATCAGAAAACCACAGTGGGGGCGGGGGTATGCCAGGGTACTGGAAAGACAATGGTATGACGCTCTGCCACACCTGCGCTAAGTGCAGACAGAGCCACACTGCCGTGGGGGAGGCTCACCAGGCACCAGAGTTCTCACATCCCTGAGTAACTTCTGGAGCTCTCTCACCAGTGACTGTGATCCATGCCTCTGTTCTCAGAAGGGCTGGCTTAGGCAGGTGGCATTTCCAAGAATGCTCTGGCTGCGATTAGCAGGTTATGAATTCCCCCAGGGGGTCACTGAGAAATGTGACATGCCTTGATAACTAGGAGGCACAACTGTTTGGCTTCTTATGGTAAATGCTGAGTTATGGTGACATTTGGGGTGTGAGGACACCGTTGATTCTGGGAATCTGTGGTCTCTTCTGCATCTTTTATTTGATGGCTCTCTTACAGTGGTGCAGACGCTGCCTGCTTTCTTATCTAGATGTGTCCTGTGTGTGATGTGTGAGAATATATTCATTGAGAGGTTATGGGGGGTGCACAGGTTGCAAGCCACTCTCTGGAAATGCAAGGCTTCAGAGTTTACTCTTTTGGGTCACCTTGGGAAGGATGTTCTGCTGCCCTGGGCCTTGTTTTTCTCTCTTTGGCAAATGGAAATTATAGGCACTTCCTAAGAACTCTACCGCCCTCAAACATACCCCTTAAATGCACACATTTTGATGGTGTTTAATAACATATTTCTTCCTTTTTTGTAAATACATGTTCATCATAGAAGATTTGGAAAACAGAAATATTTACAGAAGAAACTAGATTACCTACACTTCCATAACCCAAAAGTAACCAGTGCTAATCATTTTGTGAATTTACGTTCAGTTTTTTTTTTTCTAAAGGAGTATATATTTTAAATTAGGGCCATACTATATATATTGTTATATGCTTTAAAAAAACGATTTATTTATTTGAGAGAGAGAGAGGGAGGGAGAAAGCACACTCACACGTGCATGCACACAAGGTGGGGAAAGGGGCAGAGGGAGAGAATCTTCAAGCAGACTCGCCACTGAGCATGGAGCCCAATGCAGGGCACAATCCCACCACCCATGAGATCATGACCTGAGCCAAAACCAAGAGTTGGACGCTTAACTGACTGAGTCACCCAGCACCCCTGTTATATACTTTTTCATCTAGTATTCAGTAAAAGTAGAGAAGTATCTTATTTTTATTAAAAAAAATTTTTTTTAAATCAGGGAATAACATCCTAGTTGCATGCATTTAGGTTAGTTATTCCTTATTATTGGATGTTTATACTGTTCCAGTTTTTTCTCTTATAATTATACTGTGATCAACATTTGTCCCATAAAATGTAAATACAATTGGGGTGCCTGGCTGGCTCAGTAGAAGGGCTTGTGACTCTTGATCTCAGTGTCTGTGAGTTTGAGCCCCATGTTGGGTGTAGGGATTATTTAAAAATAAATAAACTTTAAAACAAGTTAAAATGTATATAAATAAAATTAAGAGGTGTTAAGCTATGAGGAAGAAAATATTTGCAAAAAAAGTTACAAAGGATCAATGTTCTTAATATATAAAGAGCTCTTTTCAATCATTATGAAAATCACTATTGCCTTAATGGAAAAATAGACAGGGAAATGAAATAGAAGAATTATTCAGTACCAGTAAATACATGAAAAACGTTCAAAGCCACTGGTAATAATCAAGACATACAAATTAGGGGAGCCTGGCTGGCTCAGTCTTAGAGCATGTGACTCTTGATCTTGGAGTTGTGAGTTTGAGCCTCACATTGGGTATAGAGATTACTTAAAAATAAAATCTTTAAAAAAAAAAGGAAACAGAAATTAAGACAACAATGTGACCTTGTTTTTCCTAGAAAACAAAGATTAAAAACAAAACAAAACACAGAAAGTGTAATGCTGGTGGTAGTAGTCATGTAGGTGAGAGAGACGTCAGGATCACAAAATTCCTTGTGGAAAAGCAGATTGATATATTATTTTTGTTTTAGAGAAATTTTGTTTATTCATTTATTAGTCAATAACTATCAAGTTCCTACTATACTTAAACATGTTTTTAGGAGGAGCCTGACTGGCTCAGTTGGTTGAGTGCCTGACTCTTGGTTTTGGCTCAGGTCATCATCTCAGGGTTGTGGGATGGATCCCTACATTGGGCTCTGCTCTCACTGAGAGCCTGCTAGAGATTCTCTCTCTCCCTCTCCGTCTGCCTTCCCAAATTTGCACACATGCACATGTACTGTCTCTCTCTTTCTCTCTCAAGTAAATAAATAAATCTTTAAACAAACAAACAAGTGTGTTTTAGGTGCTAAGAGTCCTACTCCTATAAAAATATGTGGGATATAGCCCCTGTCCTTTTGGAGGCTATGATCAAGTAAGAGAGGTCACAGGTGTCCAAATAAAGATAATGCAAGGTCAAGTGGACTGATAGGAAGAGCATTGGATTTGGAATCAGAAGACTTGGGTTCTAATCTTGGTTTTGGCCTCTTATTAGCTGTGTAACTTTGGAAAAGTCACTTCACCATCTCGGGCTTTGATTTCTCCACCTGCAAATAGGTTGTAGGAGAATGAAATGAAACCAGAGATCTCAAAATAATTTGTAGGTTGCTCATGCTTTTCACATCTGAAGCTGGTGGCTCTGTGATCTCAAAGGAAGAAGTAATTATTTCCTTTTGGGGAGATTGGGAAAGCTTGTGGGGGAAGACAAATCATCCTGTGTTGTGTTGGGGGGGCAGATTTTTGACACTGAGACTGTAGAGAAAGGATGGGCCATGTGGCAGGAACTGAAGCAAAGTTGGGGAGGCCGGAGAGAGTAAGGAGAGTTTAGGACCCGTGAGTATAAGGTATCTGGCTGAGATGTAAGAGACCTTTGGGTGTTGAGATAAGCCTGGGGAAGCTGGGTTGGGAACTAATGGTGAGAGAGCCTGGATTGTGGGGCCAAGGAGCCTAGACCTTGTTCTGCCGATAATCAGAACTACAGAGATGTTTCTGCAGAGGAGGTACTAAGAGGCTGAGGTTGATGTCTGGCATTGGAAGAAAATGGTAGGTGACCCCAGCATGCAAATCTAATACCATTCTCCAGGAAAGGGGACGAGAACTCTTTGGAGAAGAGACCGATGCTCAGGCTGGGGCCGCAAAATGCAGGATAAGCCAGAAGCACCTGGCAGTGCTGGAAAGTAGGCAAGTGCTAAACCCAACCCAACCCAGAAGAAAGTATGGGGGCATGTCAGAGGGACACGGGAGCCAAACTGAAAGAGGTCTTAACGGCCAAAGCTGGAACAATTTGAGCAACAAAGAAATCGCGTTGTACAGGATTATAACCCAAAGTATAACATAAATATCCATGTGTCCATACTGATACCAATAAACGAGGGGAGAAGAAGCAAATCTTTCTTGTCAAGAATTCCAAATAATTTCCACAGATACTCCTCCTACCAAGAGGTGGAGTTGAGCTCCCCTCCGGCCCCTCCTCACCTTGAGTGTGAGTTGTGGTTAGTGACTTGCTTCCAGCAGGTAGAGTATGGCAAGAATGGGGAGGGGGAGTAAATTTACCAGGGAGGAATATGGCAAGTACTCTCTTGGCTTCGGGCTCAAGGTCAACATCTTCAGCAATAAGTTGTGTTGTCAGCATGTACCCTTGATGTGATGTGATGAGAAGGACACTTACCTCTGTGGTCCATAACCCTAGTATAACCATAAGAAAATTATCAGACAGACCTAAATTAAGGGTCATTCAACAAGATGCCTGATCAGTGCTCCTCGAAACTGTCAAAGCCTTCGACAAACAAGAAAAGTCTGATGACCTGTCGCAGACTTGAGACATGGCAACTAAATGCAATGTGCTATCCTGGATGGGCTCCTGGAACAGGGACAAGATATTAGTGGAAAAGCTAATGAAATCAAAATAAAGCATGAAAATTTTTCTTAAAAAGATTTTATTTATTTATTTAGAGAAAGAACGTGTGTGTGTGTGTGTGTGTGTGTGTGTATGTGTGGAGTAGGGAGGGGCAAAGGGGAGGGAGAGAGACAATCTCAAGCAGACTTCCCACTAAGCATGGAGCCCGATGCAGGGCTCGATCCCATGACCCTGAGATCATGATCTAAGCCGAAATCAAGAGTTGGATGCTCAACCAATTGAGCCACTCAGACACCCCTAAAGCATGAAATTTGGTTGATAGTCTCGTATCAGTGTTGGATTCTTAGCTGTGACAAACTATGTTAGCAATGAGGGGGACTGGGTGAGAACTGTATGGGAACTCTCTGTAGTATTCTTTTTTAATAAATCTAGAACTATTTTAAAGTGGAAAGTTTATTTAAAAATTGCTGTTAAAGATGAGTGAATGCTGTAAAATTCATTGTAGAAGATAATAAACAATTTTATGGTGACTTTGATAGAAGTTACTCCCCGGGGACAGGCATAAGGAAAAGCAGATTGGATGGAATTTCTATACTGGGCCATCTCATAATTTGACTCTCATCTCCCTTTATTTGATATTGAAGGCTGTGTTTTTTTTCCCTGTAGCTTAGAAATTTAACCTGGAAAAACACACACAGACATACAATGTCTCACTAAATCCCTCCAAAAAATTCAGGTTATTTTTCTTAAGATCCCTTCAATACTCCTTTGATAAGTGTTAAAGATATAACTAGCCAAGTTTTCCTGGACCCTTATCTTTCTTTCTTTTTTTTTTTTTTTGAACTGCAAGGATAAAATATGACAGAAAGTCTCAGTCTCAGGTTAAGTTCATAGTATATTTTAGATTAACTTCCATTCAGGTTCTCCTCAGAGAGAGACTTTTCCCATTAAATGTTTATTTCCCACTAAATTTAGGTAGGCTTTAAACAAATTTAAAGTAAAATAATTTCCCCTTAATCCCATTACCCTACCACTACAACTTCTAAATTTCTTTATGCTTCCTGCCACGAAGCCTCTGAGTCAAACCCAAGAAGTGTCACAGGCATCAAAGAATGTGTTCTCTGTGCTCACCACCTTTCCTTCAAGAAGAGACTCATTTCCACCAAATTTGCATTTATAGGTATTTCCTGTTTACAAGCTGGCCAATGATAAAAGGTAACTACTGGGTCTTATTTCTTTTCAAAGACATTATTTGATAAACTCACTTTGATTCCACCCTTCCATTTACTCCTTCTTAACGCCCTATGCCTGAGAGACAGGACTGGCTACGTAAATTGCAGGACCTGGTGCAAAATGAGAATGCAGAGCCCCTGTTCCTAAAATTATTAAGAATTTCAAGAGAGTGGCAGAAGAGCATTGAGCCAAGTATGGGGTCCTTCTAAGCACCAGGCGGCACAGGTAGCGTGTTCCTGAAGCTGGCCCTGCTAAGGGGACTTAAGTTAGAGGGCTTCTCATTGTGCCCCTTGGACTTTGCTCCGAAAGAAAAGGGGAGGAAGCATATTATTTATTTATTTTAAAGATTTTATTTATTTATTTGAGAGAGGGAATGAGATAGAGCATGAAAGGGGGGAGGGTCAGAGGGAGAAGCAGACTCCCCACTGAGCAGGGAGCCCGATGCAGAACTTGATCCCGGGACTCCAGGATCATGACCTGAGCTGAATGCAGTCGCCCAACCAACTGAGCCACCCAGGCGCCCAAGGGAGGGGAAGCTTTTTAGATGCCACCGTCTATCGTTCATTCAGAGGCTAGTAGGAGCTGGAGAATCATGGGGGTGTGACTGTACAGAACCAGGAGCCCTTTGTCCAGCAGCTCAGCCCCGTCCTGTGGTTAGAGAGGCTGGGGATGTTCAAGGAAGGGACACAGGATGGCCTGGAGTTAAGTTCCGGTAGACAGGTGACCGCACCTTCCTTAAAACATCTGTGAGGGGAAGGAGGAGAGACACGGAGGCCCGCTGGGATCATCTGACTCTGGGCCTCCGGCGGGGGAGCCCTTGGACCTCAGTTCAGTTCAACAGTTTTGAGCATCTACCGAAGGCCAGGGACAAAGCTAGAAGCTAGCAGTAAATGTGAATGAATGAATGAATGAATGAAATATTTACCCTCGAGGAGAGAGGCTAGCAGAGGGAGGCAGATATATAGATAGATAATATCAGAATAAGTATGTTAGATATTTTAAAAGCCTCTTAACCCTGCTTTGGTCTTGGAGACCTGGAACCCCCTGACTTGATCAAACGATGTCTATGTTCCATCCTAGATATGGCAGGTAAGAGATGCTGCACATTCCCTTCAATGACCTGGGGAAATGCTCTCATGGAGGCATACAGCAGGGTTCCCCACAGAAAAACAGTGTCGATGTTTTATTTAAGTTCTGTCTAAATATATCTTAAAGGTTTTGGGTATACACATGAATGATAACCTAACATATGCCAGAACATTTTGGGGGCACCTAGATGGCTTATTCGGTTAAGTGTCTGCCTTCGACTCAGGTCATGATCCCAGGGTCCTGGGGTCAAGTCCTCTGTCGGGCTCCCTGCTCAGTGAGGGAGCCTGCTTCTTCTTCCATCTCTGCCTGCCACTCCCCCTTCTGTATTCTCTCTCTCAAATAAATAAAATCTTTTAAAAAAAAGCATATGCCAGAGTTTCTAATGGTTTAGGTTTATTTATTTATTTTAAAACTTTTTTATTTAAATTCAGTGAATTAACATATAATGTATTATTGGTTTCAGAGGTACAGGCCTGTGGTTTAGATTTGTTTTTAAATTCACCAGTTTAGGGGCGCCTGGGTGGTTCAGTCAGGTGAGCGTCTGCCTTCGGCTCATGGGCTCAGGTCAGGGAATCTGTTTCTCCCTCTGACCCTCCCCGCTGTCATGCTCTCTCTCGCTCTCCCCCACTCTTTCTCTCTCAAATAAATAAAAAATCTTAAAAGAAAATTCACCAGTTGAGATGATTAAAGAATTTGCTTCTTTCTTTTATTTTTTTCTTTGTTTCTTTCTTTCTTTGTATTTATTTATTTTAAAGTAGGTCCCACACCCGGTATGGAGCCCAGTGCGGGGCTTGAACTCACGACCCTGAGATCAAGACCTGAGCTGAGATCAAAAGTCAGATGCTCAACCGACTGAGCCACCCAGGCGTCCCTTTACTGCTTTTTTAAAAACAGCAAATTGAAGAATCCCATCGTAAAGCAAAAAAATGCATTTCCTATGAATATCTATCACAACTTGAAATGATCTTTTACAGTTTTCTCAAAATCAAATTCTTCCCTGAAGTGAGTAGCTTGCCACTTCATATCATGTGCTAGGTTGTGGCTATCAAGAGGAGCTGGTGGGTGATTCCACATCAATCGTTATAAATTCAGTCAGCTTACCACGGTACCTGGACATGCAACAGGTCAGACCAGTCGTCTCCCAGGCTGAGTTTTCCCAATCCAAAATTGCTAACGATCCTTTTTTATTTGAGAATCATCTGGTCATGATGAGCACACTCATCGGGATGACAGCTCAAAGGGTTTAAAACTGGGACCATTGCTCACACGCAGAATGTCTTGTGCCTTCATAGCAGGGGTCACTGGAGATATTCATCTCTCTTCTCCCCTGTGGCTGTCCCCACGCCCTTCTCCGACCTGACTGAGGCCCACTGGATGACACAGCAAGGCATCTCAGATGCCAGGCCCCACCCCATCTCCTCATCCCTGGGCCTGGGTGGGTGCCTGATACACATGTGGCCAACAGTTTTGCAAGTACTCTCCAATGAATCTTGCAAAGGTTCTGAGTTGTGGGGAGGCAGAAAGAAAGTCCATTTTGCATAAAGAACCAGAGACCCAATAAGCTAAGTGAGTTACTCATAGTGACACAGCAAACTGGGCTGATGCCTGGGCTGCCGACCCAGCCTCCTGCTCCTTCCCCATCGCTAGGCCTGCAGACCAGAGCCCTTGCCTCTGTGCCTTGAATAACCAAACAGCGAGAGCAACAAATGTTGGCTATAAACTCTCCCGGCCCATTGGTTAGCTAGGGAACTTGCTAACGAAGAGTAGCATCAAAAGTATTTGACAATTTACTGTCAACCTTTCCTGAGAACACGTTTTTGGAAACAAGATGTTAAAAAAAAGAGAGAGAGAAGAGGGAAACAAGACGTTAGGACCCTCAATGAGATACAAAAGAACTATGCCAGCTGAAGCCCAATCTATGTTTAAGTATTAAAGCTTCTCTTACTACCTGTCCCCTCTCCACGTTCCTTTTTTTACAAATAACACATAAAGACTAGAACAGCATGTCTAGGATTCTAAGTCAATTTTCTACGATTTAAGAAGAATTTTAAAAACAAAACAGAACTCTGGAAGATAGTTTGAGGAAATAAAAGTCTTAACCTCATGACAAAAGAGGTCAGTGGTAGTTCTAGGTGTCTCCAAAAGGGGAACTAAGACATTGTCATTACAAGGAAAAGCAAAAGGAGAAGCACGTTGTGACCGTTCCCTGCAGGACAGCGGAAAGGCTAAAGCTTGTGAAAAAGAAGAGTTAGCAGAATAAAGCACAGTCATCCTGGAAAAATGTACTGGGAGAAAAAGAAAAGAAAAGAATGAAAAATCTGATGCTTCAGTTGTTTTTCTGAAACATAATTTTTTAAGTAATACTATTTTTCTCTCTCCTACACACACACATACACACACACACACACACACTCATGTGCACACATACACATAGATAGATAGATGATAGAAAAATTTTGGTTTTCGTTTGGTGGTAGAAAAGTAAGTGGCAATAGAAAAATACATACATAGGAACAACCCAGAATTTTGGAAAAGATTCAAGGGGCACCCCATCTCTGGTAGATAACGGATAACCAGTTGCATTGAATGGTTGAATTGTTCATTTGCTCAGCAGTGGAGCGGACCATTCTAGACCAGTCTGGGAGTGGGCGGACAGCGTGATTCCAAGTGGCAACCAACAGTTTTGTGGCTTGTGGGGACTTCATCCTTGTTTACCTTTTTATTATCAGGTAACGTTATAGTTCGCATTCTGCAATAGGATTTGGCTCTCAGATCCAAACACTGTGCTTAAAAAAAAATTTTTTTTTTAAAAAATAAGAAGATAGTAAGAAGGGAAAAATGAAGGGGGGGGGATCGGAAGGGAGGACGAACCATGAGAGACCATGGACTCTGAGAAACAAACTGAGGGTTCTAGAGGGGAGGGGGGTGGGGGATGGGTTGGCCCCGTGATGGGTATTAAGGAGGGCACGTTCTGCGTGGAGCACTGGGTGTTCTACACAAACAATGAGTCGTGGATCACTGCATCAAAAACTAATGATGTACTCTATGGTGACTAACATAATAAAATAAAATTTATAAAAAAGAATAAAAAAATTTTTTAAAAAATTACTTAACATCTCTTCATGGGCAGGGCTGCAAAAGGAACCTTTAATCAGTGGTTGAAATACAGAAAAGCTTGTACAATGGTTTGGAAGGTAAACCTTTCACTTCTGCCCTTCTGTCTGCTGTTTTTCTTCTCATTTCGCAGATGTGCCGCTTGACAAGCACCTAGCTTCCTGGTCAGAGGGTTACTGCCCAACCCTCTGCGCAAAACAGACAGTGGTTTTACCCACAGGCTCGCTTGTGGTGGTCTAAGGAGAGGAGGCCTGAAGGAAAGCCACTGGGGAGATGTTAAATGTAAAAGGTATTACAGAAGAAAATCAGAGCATTTTAGTGAAATACTGACTCAGCGCGTCAGTATAATGCCTCCTAACCGCGGCCCCCAGCCCCTTCATTTTGGAGCTGTGTCTGGGGTAGATGTGGACACTTTTCTCAGCGGGGTTTGGTTGGAGAACATTAGCACTTCCCCACCCTCCCACCCCTCCTCCACCCCTGGTTTGTTGGAGGGGAAAAGCTCTTTGGGCAACACTGTTCTCATGAAATGAAGCTCAGCTCCACACCTGCATTTTTTTTTTTTTAAATTGAGATATAATTGACATATAACATACGGATTAATTTGGAGTGTACAACATAATGATTTGATATAGGTTAACACTGCAAAATGATCACCACAATTTGTTTGGTTAATATCCATCACCATGCACAGTTACAATTTTTTTTCCTTCTCATGAGATCTTTTAAGACCTACTCTTAGAGACTTTCAAATATACAATGTCAGATCATCAACTATATCACCGTGCTGTACGGGCTGTCTGTTACATCCCCGGGACATCTTCATCTTATAACTGGAAGTCCAAACCCACATTTTACAGCTCAGATTTATTTCCATTCTAACCCAACACCCCTTCTCAGAGCTCCTGACAACTGTTGGTGCTGCTGTGTCCATTTGTGTGTTGGACTGTGAATGGGAGCTAGACGCCACCATGGGGGAAGGTGGAAGCCTGTTTAGGCTTGAGTCATTCTTGGCTCAGGGGTCTTCGTATGATGAGGGGACCATCACTCAGTTTTCTGAGCTGCTCACACAGGCTGGAAAAGGCTTTGAAAGACAAGATTCCTTTCTAAATAGGAAGTCTGAGAGCTTTGGTCGGCAGGACCTTATATAACCTTTCTTTGACTCACCAGAGCTTTGGAAAAGTCCCTCTAGACCAAAGTACCTGCATCATGGTGGGCGGACACACAGGTAGATGCCATTGATTTTATCCTGGGCTGCTTATGATGTATGTAATCTTATGTTCCAGAATTAAAATTTAAAAATGAGTGTGAATTATATTCTTCCAACCAAATGGGGGAAAACAGGCTGCTTTTCTTGAGTTAGCTTTTATTTTCTTGTATCTTTTTTTTGGTCTGGAAGTATGAAGTATCTTTTCTGGAATCTGGTTCTGATGAAGGGTGCTCTCCAATGGACAAAGTGGAAAATAATGCTAGGAGTTCCCCCATTTCTATAGATATTTTTGACTAAGTCTTTCTGAGTTCCTGGACTTCCAAAAACCCAAAATCACAAGAAGAAAACAACTATGAACCTCTTGTTTCTTGACATTTAAACCTGTTGTGTCCTTGGCGTAATTCATTTTGGGTTTCTTCTCTCTCTCTCTCTTTTTTTTTTAAGACTTTATTTGAGAAAGAGAGAGTGACAGAGCAGGAGCAAGAGGAGGGGCAGAGGGAGAAGCAGATTCCCTGCTGAGCAAGAAGCTCGACCAAGGCTTGATCCCAGGACCCTGAGACCATGACCTGAACTGAAGGCAGATGCTTAACTGACTGGGCCACCCAGGCACCCCTCATGTTGGGTTTCATAGTCTGACTTGAGACCTGGCTTTTCTTTCTTTCTTTCTTTCTTCCTTCCTTCCTTCCTTCCTTCCTTCCTTCCTTCCTTCCTTTCTTTCTTTCTTTCTTTCTTTCTTTCTCTCTCTCTCTCTCTCCCTCCCTCCCTCCCTCCCTCCTTTCTTTTTCTTTCTTTCTTTCTTTCTTTCTTTCTTTCTTTCTTTCTTTCTTTCTTTCTTTCTTTCTTTCTTTCTTTCTTTCTTTCTTTCTTTCTTCCTTCCTTCCTTCCTTCCTTTCTTTCTTCTTTCTTTTCTTTCTTTCTTTCTTTTTCTTTCTTCTTTCTTTCTTTCTTTTTTCTTTCTACTTTCTTTCTCTTTCTTTTTCAGAGAGGGAGAGAGAGGGCGTGGGGAGGAGTAGAGGGAGAGGGAGAGATAGAATCTTTTTTTTTTTTTTGAGAGAGAGAGAGAGAATGAGAGATAGAAAGCACGAGAGGGAAGAGCGTCAGAGGGAGAAGCAGACTCCCTGCTGAGCAGGGAGCCCGATGCGGGACTCGATCCCGGGACTCCAGGATCATGACCTGAGCCGAAGGCAGTCGCTTAACCAACTGAGCCACCCAGGTGCCCGAGAGATAGAATCTTAAGGAGGTTCCACGCACAGCACAGAGCCCAACATGGGGCTCCATCTCATGACCCTGAGATCATAACCTGAGCCGAAATTAAGAGTTGGATGCTTAACCAACTGAGACACCCAGGTGACCCAGACCTGGTTTTTCTGTAGGTTTCCTGACACACCAGGAATGGGGCTGTTGAAACACATGGGCCAAAGCACTGTTATGCCCAGCTGGGTTAGAGAGGCTCTTGCTAAAAAAAAACAAACCCTAGAGATTTTAATCCTCTTTTCCTTGCTGCAGAATGGGGAAGGTGCAGAGGGTGGGGAAGAGGCAAAACGGGTGGGGAATGAACAGCGTTTCCATGAGTAAGTTTAATTTGACCTTCAGGAATTTATTAACTTGTTTTTGGGTTGAAGTTCTAACCTGAGATCTAAGGGTCCCATTCAACAATATGCATGATTCAGGGATGGGTGGGTGGGAGGTACATTAGTCATGGATTCAGTTATCAAGAAAGCTCAGGGTTGGGACAAAGTGTGGCTCTGTATGCAAGTGTCTCCCGATATCTGTCGGCTTGATATTCGGACTTCCCATTGTTCTCCTTGTGAGATTACACCTTCCAACCCACCCCCTGGTCCCCTTTGGAGTTTCTCTGTTCTCAAATTCCTCTGAAAATAAGGCTACCAGAGGGGCAGGCAGGCAGCTATGGTGTCTGGACAGCTGGCCTCCATGTTCTCTTAGCCGGAAAGTGTAGGGATACCCGCAGTGGCCCCCTGGCCAGCCCTGCCCTGGTGCAGCCGGCCTGACTTTGATGGCTGAGGGCACGGCTGGCCAGGGTATGGAAAGAGCAATAAGGAAGAGGGACTGCAGAGGGAGATCAATCAGCTCATGCAAGCTCTGGCCAGCAGGACTCTTTGCCGATTACTCAACTCTTCCTTTTCTTCCACTCCAGGGGGCAAAACGGTCAGGATTTCATGGCAGAACTCTCCTCCTAGACTCCTCTCATTACATCTTCACAGGTTCAGCAAAGAATTTTTTGGAATTCTGCGATTTTTGTAGGAACTGTAGAGGCTGATCCCTTGTTGACCGGTCTAGTGCCCATGCTGTGGGGAGGTGAGGGGTGAAGATAACAGGAGCGGAGCAAGCCTGCAGAGCCCTAGGAGCCCGTACCCGCCAGCTCAGCGAAGGAGGCGGTCGCTGGGCAGAAGCAAGGATTGTCCCTTCTGGAGCCTCATGAGAAGCCTGGGCAAGAGGAAATGTGCGAGGTTGAAAGGGATTTCATCCTCAAGCAGAAAGCATTTAGCAGATGTCTGAACCCTCCTTTGGAGGAGGGGGAGATATTATGCCAATTAAATTAAGACAATAGCATCTTGTTCCCCCTGCAGTGAACCCTGATAAAATCGCCTGTCCAGGGGAAGGGAAGTATTTCATTATTGCACCTTTGAAAAAGGATAATCTTTTCTGTATTTCCTCTCTGGGGGATGGTGTCTTTTGTTCTTGCACCTCTGACTCACATCTACTCCCTGCCTTTAGTTTCGGGGAAAAAACTTGGTAGTTTAAAAAAAAAAAAAAGTGTGTGTGTGATTAAATGACCAAGCTGTTAGACAAACGGGGACCCATCTCAGGATTCTGATCAATAAACCAGGGATGATGGGGCAGTAATCTCACAGTGTCCTCTGGAAAAGACCTTTTAGAACCTGGGGGCCACGGATTACCACTCTGATGACCTCATTCCAGGACAGAAAGCGAGAAAGCATAACAGGGGAAGGAGCTGCTCTCAGAATCCCAAGATTTTGGATGGTAAAGCCCATCAAACCCAGCGTCTCCATTTTACAGCTGCAGACACTGGGGCTGGGGCTGGTGGAGAGACATTCCCAAGTCTGCTGAATGAGTCTAATGTGCTTTGCAGCACTTGGGAGGGCTTATCCCCCAAATGTTGTAGGTTCCAAGAGCATCAGGGAGCAAAAGGGAAAATTAGAAGCTCTGCCTAGCATAGTTCTCCAAGTCATTGCATTCTTAGCATGATCAGGAAGTTTCAAGCATCCTTTCATCCATTGTAAACATTGTTTTAAAGTGTCTCTCACTGAGGGACAAGAGCCTTCCCAGGCATGGTGGAGGAATGTCTATTTCTCAGAAAGTCTTGCTTCTTCAGGGTGACCTTTTCTTTCAGGTGCAATGCAAAGACCTGGCCTTTTCTCAGAAGGGCAGGTGACTAGCTTTTTCAGACTGGTCATCACCTTAATATGGTCCTAACTCCCAAGGAGTGGTGGCAATCAGGTTTCAGACCAGAAAGCTAGTCCTTATCCCAGCCCGGGGTGGGAGGGGGACCCTTTCTGGGAACAGTCTGGGTATCTTTAGGGAGACTCACTACTTGATCTGTGTTGGGACCAGTGGCTTTCTTGAGGGGCCTGATCCCAGGGACCTGTGCCTGTCTTCACTGTGTGCGAATGACCTGAAATGTTGATTTTTGGACGAGCAGTAGGTTGGAGAGTTTTGATGACACTAGCAGGGGTGGAGTGTGTGTGTGTGTGTGTGTGTGTGTGTGTGTGTGTGTGTGTGTGTTGAGGGTAAGGGGGCTGCTGGCCTGGTCCTGGACCTAATCTTTGGGGAAGGAGAAGAACATTTACTGGAAATGGCCCCGGCATGGGGGTGGAGCTCGTGGAAATACCTCTCTAACAGCAGATGTTCTTTGATGGTGAGACACAAAAATCTCCCAGTACCAACAGCTTACCCCACTTAACCCTCAGTACTGTTGTCACACCATGCCCGTTTCTTAGGATTTGGAGAATATTTTGAAACCTCCTCTGATACTTTAGCCCTTCCCATCAAAAATCCTACCCAATTCTCTTCCTTTAAAAAAAGAAGTAAAATATCTGAGATCCTAGTTTTACTTTTATTTGAAGTTAATAGTAATTTTGAGACTTTTGATAACAAAGAAGAGGGTAAAAGATAAAAGATGGAGAAATCTTCGCTGCTTAACAACTCCCTGATCCCCTGTTTGGCTCAGCAATAGGGCAGAAGGACCCCAGGACACAGAAATGCATGCGTGAATGTGTCGCACGCTGGACAGAATCACAGTGCTGGGAAGGAACCTATGCATGACCACCCTTCCCCTGTCCTAACCCTGACCTTTCCATTCCTTACACTTCTCTAGTATGGAAGACGACAGCCCTGGGACGGAAGGGGTGAGGGCTGGGGCGGGGGGGCGGGCCAGCCAGAGGAGGGTTATTAGGGTTATTTGTCAGCTGCACGGAGCCCAGACAGTGGTCGAGCATCAAACTACTCTGAATTATGGACAGTGTGGTTCCCACTCACGAGAGGCGGAAGTAAGGCTCTAAACTGCCTCCCCAGAGTTGATGACTTCCCTCCCCCGGGCAGACAGGACCACTCCCATTTTCTGAATTGTGCAGAATTGCAGGTTGTCATAAACCTCTAGAAAAAGCTGCTTGAAAACTCCAACACAAGGGTTGCAGGGCACCACCACGCCCTACCCATCTGAAAGCCTCTGCCCTCAGGCATGTGACTAGCTTGCAAGAGGTGAAAGATCAGCCTTTTATTATTTGTTAAAGACTCAGCAACCCGGAAAGAAACATGGATGCTGATGTTGATTTGAGAACTTAGGGGTATCTTTCAAGTCTAATAAATGTGATAAAAATAAACAACATCCTTTCATAAATTTAATGGAGCATGGCTCTGTGTTTATCTTGTGTCATGTACTTGAGATTACCCCACTGGAAGAAGAAAACACTTGATTAATGCAGGGAGTCTATTTTGTAATCTGCAGTGGTTGGAAAATATTTTTCTACTTCCTGCCATGCCCTTTTTTGCTTCTCTAAGGAAGTTATTGATGGTATACTTTATAACAATGAGAATGCTGCAATTTCTAGTGAGAAATCCAACAGGTTTCTTCATTGCAGCTACTCTTCCATTTGGTAGTTAGTTAAAAAGGGGTTCTCTGCTTTTTTCTTTCACCCTGTGGCTGAAGTTTTTCTTTGGGTGTTTATGATGATGAGAAGCTAAGGGTTTGAAGTGAGGTGTCTTGCTCAAGGTCATGCAGCGAGGAGATGGGGGATGATGGGCTTCAAGACCAGTTCTGTCTGACTCCCATCCTCACTGGGATGACTATGTCGGTCCTGCATGGGACCAAGGCACCAGATGAAGGGCATTCATCTTATTCACTCATTTATTGTGCTTGAGTTTGATGTTTAGAGCATCTGCTGGGTGCCAGGCATCGTTCTAGACACTGGAGATACCGAACCAAAGCAAAGAGAACCCCTGCCCTCCCAGAGCTTACATTCTAGTGAGGTCCAGTGAGGTGAGACATAAAATCAGCAAAATAAATGAGCAGACATATACTAGTTAAGTGGTGACTTACACTATGGAGAAAAATAAATCAGAAAATGAATATATAAGATACGAGAGCAGGAGTTGCAACTTTACATAGAGCAGTCAGGGAAGGCTTCATTAAGAAGATGAGAATTCACAGAGCCTGGGTGACTCAGTCATTAAGCATCTGCCTTCAGCTCAGGTCATGATGCCAGGGTCCTGGGATGGAGCCCCACATCGGGCTCCCTGCTTGGCGGGAAACCTGCTTCTCCTTCTCACACTCCCCCTGTTTGTGTTCCCTCTCTCGCTGTGTCTCTCTTTGTCAAATAAAGAAATAAAATCTTAAAAAAAAAAGATGAGAATTCAAGAAAGAGCTGAAGGAGGTGAAGGAGTAAGCCACGTGGCTATCTGAGGGAAGGACCATCTAAGCAGATGGAATGTGCAAAGACCCTGAGGTAGGGCTATGCTTGGCATGTTTCAGGAACGAAGAGGAGGCTAGCGTGGCGGCAGAAGTACTGAGCCAGGTGGGCAACGGCAGAGGAGATGAGAGAGCCCATGGAGGCTGGCTAGCGAGAGCCTTGTAAGCCCCACAGGGACCTCACCATTTATGCAGAATGAGACGGGGAACCAGTGGAGGGTTTTGAGCAGAGAAAGGACACACTGTGACTCAGTTTTAAAAGGATCTTTCTGGCTGCTGCGTGAAGACAGACTCAAGAGGGCAGGGTAGAAGCCAGGAGCCCCACGAGGAGGCATTTGCCGGAAACCAGGTGAGAGATGGTGATGGCTCGGACGAGGTGGGGAGTCTGAGGAATGGATGGGTCCTGAAAATAAATGGAGGTAAACTGGAGTTTGCCGATGGACTGTGGGGTACGGGATAAAGGGAAGTCTTAGGATGCCTCTGAGGTTCTCTTGGGTGGATCCCAGGAGAGGAATTATGAGGCAGAGACTTAAGGTCAAACCAGAAACGTATTTGACTGATTGATTGATTGATTGATTGATTGAAGTAATCTCTACTTTCCATGTGGGGCTTGAATTCACGACCCTGAAATCAAGAGTCGCATGCTCTACCGCCTGAGCCAGCCAGGCACCCCCAGAAACGTAGTTTACTGTGGAAGAGATCACAGAGAGCGGCCTGAGAAGGGCAGAGGGGATTTACATCAGATCTGAGAATGGGCTTCTGTGAAGGTCTTTTACTCCAGGCACTTGTCTCCTTCCTGCACAAGCAGGAGACACTGAAAGGGGGCTTCTGAGAGTGTACTTGGTGGATGCAAATTGACAGGAGGTTCTTCTGTGTGAGAGAAATTCTCAAAGATAAGGCCTTTTTCCTGTCTTTTTTCTTCTGGAGAAAATCATGCCTAACCCACCCTGAGGGAAGAACATTTTGTCACAAACCATCGTCCCAGAGGAAACTACAATTGTGCCTGAATGCGGACAGGTCAGTTAGCGGGTTATGGAGGTGGATATTCTAAGGGTCAGGGTGGGTTCTGAGATATGCAAAGCCTGCCTGCTAATGGAGATAATGCTTATCAGAGCAGAATCTTGTAGGTTCCTAGAGGAAGTAGGGAATAGGAATGGGGGAAGGTTTAGGGGGAGTTGGAAAGACCTTTATCTACTTTGGGAGGCCTAATCCAGAAGCCATTGGATGCTCTGAAAACCAAGGCGTTGGTTGGGGGTGGGGGCGGGAAGGAAGGGAGTCATTTCCATGAATCAATGTACTTTAGGGATTGGGAAACTAAACCGTGCTAGCATTTCCAGGAAAAGCGCTTCTTCTACCTTCACCCCCAACCCTCACCTATCACAGTGTTCTATACTGAGGCACTCATCTTAAAATTAAACCTGTTCCTTTGAGGGCATTGAAAGAATTTCTTTTTTTTTCTTTTTTTTTAATATATATATATTTTAAAGATTTTTATTTATTTATTGAGAGAGAGAGAGAGAGAATGGTAGAGAGAGAGCATGAGAGGGAAGAAGGTCAGAGGGAGAAGCAGACACCCCGCCGAGCAGGGAGCCCGATGCGGGACTCGACCCCGGGACTCCAGGATCATGACCTGAGCCGAAGGCAGTCGCTTAACCGACTGAGCCACCCAGGCGCCCCTAATATATTTTTTTAAGATTTTATTTATTTATTCATGAGAGACAGAGGGAGAGAGAGAGAAGCAGAGGGAGAAGCAGGCTCCCAAGGAGCAGGGAGCCTGATGTGGGACTCGATCCCAGGACCCCGGGATCATGACCTGAGCCGAAGGCAGATGCTTAACCATCTGAGCCACCCAGGCGCCCCTGAAAGAATTTCTTGACACTTAGTTAGGATAATCATCAAACTCTGGGGTGTCCCAAGATTGGAAACCTCTGGGAAAACTAGGGGTCGATGGTATAATGATGACAATGGTTTACCTTTACGGAACGCTTGCTAAATGCTGAGCTCTGTGGCAGGCCACTAAAGTGCATTTTCTCAGCTAATCCTCACGCAATCTGAGCAGACAAGTGCTATTATTATCCATATTTTGTAAATAAAGAAATGGAGACTCCGAGAATCAGGTGATCTGCCCAATCTTAGGGAGCCAGTTAGAGGCTAAACCCATCCAGTGGACTCTTAACACCTGTCCTGTTCCACTGAGACCAGGCACAGGACACACAAAAGGGGACTGATGGGCTATTTTGGGGGAGGAGGAGTTTCTTTTCCCTGCAGTCTCAGAGTTGGGCCACACAGGGCTGAAAGCCAGTTAACCTTGATTTCAAATTAAAAGAGTCATTAGTTTTCTCAACATTTGCCTCAGAAAGAAACACCTCCCTTCTTCCTTCTTGGAGTAATTAAATTTTCACATTATACTTTAAGGGATATCCTCTATTTACCTAATGCTTTCCTGCTCAGTCCTTTCAGACTATGAATCTTGTATATTTTATATACACAAAGGTGACTTTTCCTTCCTTGAATGACCAACGCTTATCAGCACAAGCAACCGATACTGAGCTCATAAATATGTCACTCGGAGTTCAGTCCCTGCCCTTCTCTTCTCTAAGAGTCATTACCCTATGACACTTTTTCTCCCCCTTTCTTTCTGTAACCCCGTGGAGACTGGTGCTTGTGCCTCCGAAGCCCGCTCGGAGCCTGTTCTGACCCCACTCCCCATGGGCATGTCTAAAAATGAGTGACTGGTTCTTATGCACCAAAATCATTTCGGCAGGAGTCTGCAGACAATATAAAACAAGGCCCGTGGAGCCAGCGCCTTCCGATTCCAATTAAATATTTCCTGTAAGTCTGTGCCAAGTGTGCATCTTGTAAGAACATTTGAAAGCAGAAGTTTGAACTCACAGGGACCCCGTTGCCTTAAAAACCTGTTTCCTGTTTGACAAGATTTTACTAGTAGGAGCAAAGTAGCACGTTCAGCAAGAAAAGTCATTGTTAGTGGCTGAGATGTGTAAAGGTGGTGGTTTCCTTCCCCGCGTGCCCCCCAGCACAGCCTTGCTGGGTTGAAGATTTCTCTCTTCCAGATAGATCTCTCTCGGAACATTAGAACCCTATTCCAAAGGGCCCTAATGACCTTTCCAGGGTTAGAGAAAATATTTGCTTATCTCCGCGTCTGCACATCTTACCCCTTGGCATCTTGTAAAGTTTGAAAGGCTTTTCAGGAGAACCCTGTAGATGTTATTCATCTCCATTTTGCAGATGAGGAAACTGAGGCTCGGGGTTCATATGCCATTAAGTTTTGTATGGAGTGCTTTAAGATTGGCAGGGACTAGGTGTTTGAGGTCCCTTTTGTGTCACACTTTGCACAAGTTACTAAAGTTGTCTCAGTTTCCCAATCCATAAAATGGGGTAAATGGCAGCAGGAATGTGACATCATAGATTTGAAATACCTCTAAGTTGGTCACAAGAAAGGCCATACAATAATCACAAAGTAGTATTATTATTAGAGTATCATTATCATTATTTTAAAAAGCAATTTTAGGACAGAAACTCAAAGTACCCCATGATCTGGCCCTAGCCTCCTAGTCTATCAACCTTTTTTCCAGCCACGATTCCCTCCTGCCGTGCCCTGATCACGCACACACTCGCGCACACACATGCTATCCCTTTTCTTCAAATTTTGTCCTTTGGATCTTTTCCCACATGGTCCCTTCTAACTGGAACCCTCACCACTGCTTCTGTGAAGCCTTCCCAGCTTGCCTGGGGATCAGGCTGGTGCAATACACAGTTGGTTATCAGAACCAGAGAGTTGCGCATTTGAAGCCTCGTGTATTATCAGTGTGGTTTAGGCAAGTTACTTAGGTTCCCCGAATCTCTGTGCTCCTCTCCAAGATGGGCTAACGCCCTTTACCTCACCATATCATGGAGACTCGATGACATAGTGCATGCCACATGCAGGGCCCAGGATAGGCACGGAGTGCACCTGAGCCCCTCCCTCTTCAGGTAAGATTCCCCTCTCCTTCTCTCGTGCTGTGCACATACTTTGCTTGTCCTTCTCTTATAACAATTCTCCAAGCTCTGTCTTGAGTTACTGTCCCTAGTGTATGTGTCCACATGAAATTGTGGGCAGGCTCTTTGAGATCCAGGAAGATACTGACTTATTTTTTACATCTACCATTGTCCTTACCTCGTAGTAAGTCCTCAGTGCTGCTGATAGAACTCCAGAAATGTTTCCAACTGGCTTTCTTGGACCTGCTTGCCTTGTGGCGCAGGCCGGTGACTAATACTCAGGGCTAATTTGTAGCGTTTGGGAAGCTGAGCCAAAGAGGGGTGAAGTGAGTCAGCCGTGAGGCCCGAGCATTCCAGAACTCATTCCAAGGCTCTGCCTCCAAACGCCCTTCTTTTACCACATCAGCTTTGGACGAATTTAAACAACTGAGTATTCTGCTTGACCATGTGAGTGTAATTTGTTAAAGTAAGACTCAAGCATTTATTTAACAAACCGGTAATATTAATACCTTTAATGGGTAGGTACTACATTCTAAGCAACTAGACCTCTTACTTAATATGATATTAAGCTCATGGAAATCCTGAGAGGTTGTATTTTTCACCCCCATTTTGCAGCACAATGATGCGTCGATAGTACTTGTGATATCTTGTGCTAGGTTCTAGTGGTATCCATTAGTGAACAACAAGCTTCTGTTTGTTAAGATCACAATATAGTCTCAGAGACAGGCAAACAAATCACTGACCTATCAAGTGGGGGCACAGAAGGGAGAATAGTTACACTGGGAATGAAAAATTATCAGTAAAACAGGCACTATTTGAACAGAATCCTGAAGGATGAGAGTTCAGAAGACAGATAAGGGAGAAAAGGCAATTCTAGGAATAGGGAACAGTGTGTTGACAGTTAAGGAAGAAAGAACAGGGCCTATTTCAGTTGCAGTGGAAAGAGGACGTGAAACTTAGGCTGGGGCAGGAGTATGGGCCAGGCCAAAGAGTTTGGCCTTTTCTCTTTAGGCAATGGGGAGCCATTGAGGGTTGTACACTCTGGTGTTTTCTTTTTTTTTTTAATCAGTTAATTTATTTGAGAGCGATAGAGAGAGAGTGAGCAGGGGGGAGGGGCAGAGTGAGAGGGAGAAAGAAACTCTAAGCAGACTCCTCGCTGAGCACGGAGCCCAACTCAGGGCTTGATCTCAAGACCCTGAGATCAGGACCTGAGCTGAAACCAAGAGTCAGGCACTTAACCCACTGCGCCACCCAGGCGCCCCGACTCTAGTGTTTCCATCGGATTACTTAGTGGTCTTAGAGTGGGAGGAGACAGCGAAGATGTTCGAAGCGTGTTAGCTATAAAAGTTATATCAATGTGAAAAGTGATTCTCCTGAAAATATGGATGAGTTGCTATCATTATTATGCCTGCATATTAGCAAAATTAAGCTTTTTCTATCTTAGTGCTTATTTCTTCTTTGGCTAAAATTGAGGGGAAATGTGCTGTGTGTCTAAAACACTTCCTCTCAGGGGCAAAAGATCTCAAAGAAGTTTCATTTTGTGGAATGTTCTGCCCCACAGGTAATAGGTAATCTTTTGAATGACTGTATTTCTTTCATTAATGGAAACACAATTTGTCTGAGGGTGTCTCTCAGGACACGTTGCCCGGCACTCTTCCCGGCGCTGGCCATCCCCTGCACCCTACGGCAGACACAGCTGTCATGGGCATCCAGCCATCCTGGTCCAGCCCCCTTCGCCCAAAGTGACCGAAATCTTCAGACACATACTGCATATGCATTCATATACTTGTAAATAGGGATGTGGGATATGGGGAGAGATTATCCAGAAACTTTGATAGAGCCCAAAGCTTCCAAAGCTTTCCCAGGGCTGGCCGGTCAGTTTCCGTCAAGCAAAGTCCTGTGCTGCGGAGCTGTGTGTCTGCAGCCTGTGCAGCTCCTGGGTTGACCCCCAGGAGGCTGGGGCTCTTGCCCCTACTGCTCCCCATGGCTGCCTCATGTGACCAGCCTGCACAGGAAGTGTCCTTGAACAGCTTCTCTTTCCTGCTTGCTTTTAAACAACACCTGACTCATCTCATGTGAAATGCTCTTCACGAAGTGAGTTCACCAACAGATGGTGCTGCTGGGACCCATCTGGGCACGAACAACATCCTCACCCCTTGGCAGGGCTGGCTCCTCCCGGCTTTCCATGCCAGGCTTTTAACATTCCTTCCATTTTCAAGCGATTGAGCTCTTGCAGCAGCCTACAAGGGAGGCCATCGTGAGCAGGAGGGCAGGTGCTTGCTGGGAAAGTGACTTTCCCAAGGTCACCCGAGTGGGCTCACTCTTCCTCTGTGCCCCGCCCCACCTCCAAACCCCACCTTCCCCATGTGTGACCTGCACAGGCCATCACAAAGTTCTACAGGCTTCTTCCACCATCACTGGGCATTAACTCTGAGTCAGCGGAGCTTCCAGAACCTTGGAATTCTGCCCCGCAGGCTGGTGTTGGAAACTTGCCCATCTCATGGTGGTAGGTGGATCTGACACAGGCCTGCTAACTTCTTCATGTGGTGAAGAAGGCCTTTGGGGTGACTGACCACTGGGTTGGATGTTGCCCCAGGTGTGGTTCCTGTGGAAGTGGTGAGTCACAGCCCTGGTTGCTGGCCCGCTCCTTCATACACTTGTCTCTGTCTGGAGGCATCTCATTTCCTCATGAAATGGAGAGAGGAAAACCCCAGGGTGCTGGAGCATACACTGCTTCAGCTCTGCCAGTTACATTATCTTCCTCAACTCCCGGTGCCTTTTTTTCTTTTTCTTTTTCTTTTTTTTTAAAGATTTTATTTATTTATTTGAGAGAGAGAGAATGAGAGAGAGAGAACATGAGAGGGGAAGGGTCAGAGGGAGAAAGAGACTCCCTGCCGAGCAGGGAGCCCAATGCGAGACTCGATCCAGGGACTCCAGGATCATGACCTGAGCCGAAGGCAGTCGCTTAACCAGCTGAGCCACCCAGGCGCCCACTCCCATTGCCTTTCCACCAACCACCACTGTTACCACTGGAATCACCCCAAGAACAGAGGAAGGAAACGGGGGAACGTGTAAGTGTGCCATCACATCAGGTTCTGGATCCGCTCAGGTGAGTTCAGAGATAGTTCAAAGAAGCAACAACAGTTCAAAGTTCAAAGATCAGAGAGCCTGAAGTCGGTTTATGCATTGGGTGGAGGGAACTGGTGCCGGGTGGGAGAGGCATGGATGTTGGTGTCAGGCAGACGTAAGTTGGAATCCTGGCTTTTCTGCTAATGAAACCTGTGGCTTTGGCAAGTTACTTGAGGTCCCTGAGCCTTGGTTTCCTCATCTGTAAAGGGAGAGGCCCAATGTTTTCCTCATAGATGTGTAGTAAAGATTAAAAGTGATGGTGAATATAAGGCACCAAGGTGTCACTTGTCCTGGCTCCAAGTCAGCCGTGCCTTTGGGAGCATGGACAAGAGTGTTGGCAGAACTCTGACCCCCTCTGTTCTGGGCCAGAGCTTTAGGAGGCTGAGGGGACTTAAAGGTATCTGGTAAACTCCCTGCTCTCAGTAGGCACCCAAGATAACCTGTGAAGGGGAGCCAGGAGCCTGTTAGAAGGGGGCCCCAGGGCGCCTGTGTGGCTCAGTTGGTTAAGCATCCGACTTTTGGTTTCAGCTCAGGTCATGATCTCAGGGGTGTGAGATGGAGCCCCACGTCAGGCTTCCCACTCAGCATGGAGTCTGCTTCAGATTCTCTCTCCCTCTCCCTCTGACTCCCCCCACTTGTGCACGCTCTTTCTAAAAATGAATAAATTCAATCTTTTAAAAAATAAAATAAATAAAATAACAACTCTGTAAGGTAGGTATTATTATTAAAAAAAATAAAAAAAGAGTCCAACTCTTGATTCAACTCAGGTCATGATCTCAGGGTCGTGGAATCAAGCCCCACATTGGGCTCCGAGTTCAGCAGGGAATCTGCTTGAGATTCTCTCTCCCTCCCCCTCTGCCCCTCCCCCCCAGACTCTCTCTCTCTTTCTCTAAAATTAAATAAATCTTAAAAAAAAAAAGGGCCCCAATGACAAGCTAGGAGGGTGCAGTGGCCTGAGCTGGCCCCAGCGATGGGGAGTCACCCATATAATGGTGCTGTCCCCGCTGATGCCTGTTGACCATCCTCTCTAGGCTGACACTTCAGGATAATTCCTCTAGTCCTTCTCCAGACTTCTTTTTTCTGGTCTTCAGAGTCCTCCTTAACAACGGTACCTTGTTTTGGATGGCATTTCTTAAGGTTCTAAACGTTTAGGTACATTTTTTTTTATAATTTTTTAAAAATATTATTTATTTGACAGAGAGAGAGACAGCAAGAGTAGGAACACAAGCAGAGGGACTGGGAGAGGGAGAAGCAGGCTTCCCGCCGAGCAGGGAGCCTGATGCGGGACTCGATCCCAGGACCCTGAGATCATGACCTGAACCGAAGGCAGATGCTTAACAACTGAGCCACCCAGGCGCCCCTAGGCATATTTAAATGACAGGCATAAATGTGTGTGTAAATTCAAATGTTCTTTCGCTAGAAAAATGAAGTCCAGTTGACTGAATAAAGAGAACACTCAATATTACATTCAATAACTCATCTGATTTCTTGGGAGACATATTTGCTCGAGGGCCAAGCCTTAGTTATTACTTAATTTTAGTATTTTTCATAAAAGACATTAAAATGATAAGCCAATGAGTTATAAATCAGTTTTTAATTTTTATTTATTTTTTAACAGTTTTTTTAAATTAAAAACAACAACAACAAAACCATCGCAATGCTCTGATTGTATATAGAGAAGGTGACTTAATAAACATTCAAAATAAGGCACAAAAACACTGTGAAAATAAGATGTGGAACCAAGACGGCAAGATGACAATGTTTTTGCCCAGTTTCGAGTTTGGAGAGATAGATTTATGTTAAACATTTCAATGAGCATGGAGAACAGGTACTTTCTGAAGATACTACTAAAATTTTATTTAAATGTTGGAGATTGGTTTATCTTATTTTTGTCATCTACCCTATCTGCTGATGATTCCTGCTTCTCATGAACTCATGGTTCTATGAAATTCCAAGGAGATACCTGGTTCTTCTGATTACCATGTCCCTGTCCCCAACTCGGGATGACTTTCAGGGTCCTTATGGGCAGTTCCCCCTTTCTGTGAGCCTGGCCTGCCTGCCATTTCCTTGCTTGCTCTTGTTCTGTTAGGATCCTACCTTTCACTGACTCTAGGTTCTCACTTGCACCATGGGAAGAGGTAATGCAACGCCTCAGGTCCAGCCACCAAGGGTATGGCCTTTGTGAAAGATGTATGTCCCCAAATTGAAACCAGGGGCTCCCTCTCCTGGTGTCACCCTAAGAACCCTGACGTTAGAAGGATCAGTGGGGCCTTCTTCAAGGGAGATGGGATGGGTAGGCTTCTTACAGCTTTGGGGGAGTGGCAGTGGAGTCCAGTAATAGAGTGGGAGGAGTTACTCTCATCCAGTGCCTTCAAGGCCAGCACCTGCCATGGGCACTTGGAAGTTCCCACCTGGATCAAGGCATCCTTAGCAACTGGACAGCAGAAATCCCCTTCTGAGTCAGAAGCTGCTGGTCTCCTCCTATGCAGAATCCATACCTCTAAGATAAGGGGAACAGCAAGGTCACCCAGACCGGATAGAACGGGGACACTCTCCAGGGTTAGTGTTATACCCCTCCATGGGGAAGTGTGGTCATTGTTGTGCAGGTGAAAATATAGCCAGAACTCTCGCTTTCAAGTAATTTTTCTAATAGCTCATTTCACAATAAGCCAAAACTTGGTTTCCTTATTTCATTAGTTTTATGAAGACCTCTTAGCACATCAAAAAGGTATTTATGAGGTGCTTAAAAAACCCATTGGGTAGAAAATCCAAAAGATAACGAGGATAAGAGAATGAAGTAGAGGGCGCCTGGATGGCTCAGATGGTTAAGCGTCTGCCTTCGACTCAGGTCATGATCCCGGGGTCCTGGGATCGAGTCCCGCATCGGGCTCCCTGCTCCTTGGGAGCCTGCTTCTCCCTCTCCCTCTCCCTCCTTGTGCTGTCTCTCTGTCAAATAAATAAATAAAATCTTTAAAAAAAAAAGAATGAAGTAGAGGATGGAAGTAAGGAATGTGTATTTCTTGAACACTTACTATTAGCACTTATATGTCAAGCACTCTAAATGATCTAATTTCAGCCTCATCACAAGTGGAAACGCAGGCTTTCGCATCTCCATTCCACAGATGCGGGGTCCAAGACTCAGGGTGGGGGGTTAAGTAATTGTATGAGCATGCTGCTGAGGAGCAGGATTTGAATGCAGGCCTGCCCCCTCTGAGGCTGTTGTCCTCCTCCGTGTCACCTGCTAATCAGGCAGAGTACAATACATCCATGGGCTGGGTGAGGCATGTGTGGGGACATGGGGACACAGGCATTTCTCTGGCCCTCCATGGCCTCAAATGGGGCTAAACTGGATACTCCTTAAGCTGTTTGCAAGACATAAAAGTACTGCCTATGTAAGTTCTCAATAAATGCTGACTGAACCACATTGTGTATGCCTGAAATTATGTAATAGACAGCGAGATGGGCCCCGCCCAGGGAGGGAAAGAAAACAATATACAGTGTTGTGACTATAACCACTTGCATTTAACGTGTCCAACCAAGGGACAAACTGAGCCTTCAGTTTGTTGTTCATTTTAATATACATTTGGTCATATTAGAAATGCATTTTAGGGGTGCCCAGGTAGCTCAGTTGGTTAAGCATCTGCCTTTGGTTCAGGTCATGATCCCAGGGTCCTGGGATTGAGCCCCACATCAGGCTCCCTGCTCAGTTGGGGGTCTGCTTCTCCTTCTCCCTCAGGCCCCCCTACCCCTCATGCTTTCTCTCCCTATCTCTTTCAAAAATAAATAAAATCTTTTAAAAAATAAAAATAAATTTAAAGAAACCTTAGTGTCTTGATTTATTTTTTCCTTTTTAAAAAAATTTAAGTTCAATTAATTAACACATAACGTATTATTGGTTTCAGAGGTAGAGGTCAGTGTAGTGTCATCATTTAAAAAAAAAAGTGCATTTTTACAAAAGTAGAGTTTTGGCTCCATGCCCAACATGGGGCTTGAACTCACCACCCTGAGATCAAGGGTCGCATACTCTACCCCCTAAGCCAGCCATATGCCCCTGGGTGTATTTTTTAATAAACAAATACAGTTGGCTCTTTTGTTATGCTTTTAAATACACATCTGGGATTGTATAAATCAAACTGATTTCTCTTCAGGTGTATATTTTTAATCGTTTCTATTTCCACTGAGGATTAAAAGGCCCCCACACTGGTGTTAAATTGAGGATTAGCATTATATGTGTGCAGGCAGCTGCTTTATAAATACACTGGGAAGTTCTCCTTATGTCTGAGATGCATGGCTACTCTCTAGGGAGAATTTCCTACACTGTGCTGTGGCTTACCTTGTATGGACTGCTGCCACACTTACTGTATCTAGAGTTATCTGGAACATTTGGGCCTCCTTGATTTATGTGAGTGAATGAAAGGAAACCATTAATATATCTAAACAATAAAGATAGCAGGTGTGACAGCTGAACCCAGCAGTGAGGAGACCAGATTCCTGCAGTTTCCTACCTGCTATGGCCACACTGGATGTGCCCTGTGCCTGGGGGTGACTGGCATCACCCCTGGGTCATCAGGCCAGAGCACTTTGGGGATCTAGTCTGAGGCTGGGGAACGTGCTTCCACCACAGAAGCACCAAGAGGGCATGTGGCTTTGTGTGACGTGGTGGCTCATTTCCTTAACAGTTGAGTGGTACCTGGCTTCCTTGAGGTTTAGAGATCTCAGAGTTAGCTTTTGTCATTAAGCTTGCAGCGGCGGGGGGGGGGGGGGGGGGGGGGGAAGCGGGGGATACATATGTCACTTGGAGTGGCAAAATAATAAGAGTGAAATCCTGAGGTTTCTCCTTCTGCATTTGAAGCCCTACCCATGAGGCATGGCAGAAAGGGAAACTTATGGGGTTCCAAGGAATAGTTTCCTTATAAAAGACCTACAACTTATATACACAGAATCATCCCATAAAAATCGGCACCCTGGTCTAGGGGATCAGGGGCAGGAGGCAAATGCCCCTATGCTTGTCCACACCTCTCTGGCTTTCTGAGACAGCTTTCCTACCTTTTAGCCTATAGTTCATTTGCAGCAGAGTTCATCTGTAGGAACATATTCATGGGAAGCAGGGAGCTGGGTGCCCAGGACTCCGCCAGGGACAGTTGCTTCTCTAACACTGGCTCCGGAGTCCAGAGTGAGTTCCAGATAGTGCCTTAGTAGTGGCTTAATGCACTTTCTTTAAAAGCCTTATTGATAAACAGACGGATTTCTATTTGGGAGGGATAGACCAGGGGTTCTCAAATCTGGCTGCCTGTTAGAATCATCCGGAGAGCTCAAAATCTCAGGGATTTTATGGTTTCTTCGATGAATTGAAGACAGAGAAAAAGATGATTCTAACAGACTGTTCCTTTTGGAAACCAACCTCCAGCACCTTGCTTGCTCTTAATTGATTTATTGGAGTTGACCCAAATAGAAACCTATCTCATCTCATCCACCTGCCCACTCTATCACTCACTGAGTAAGGAAGATGGAGGGCTTAGGAAGCCAAACTTGGCACCTTGCATGCTGGATGACACCTAAGCCGACGTAGGATGCTCGGAGAAATCTGCGGTACTAGCATTTCTAAACCATCTCTTCTCCCAATCCACACACCTGCTTCCAGAATCTTCAATGGAAAGGAAAGTCAAGAGCAGGAAAACAGCCCTTTTCTCCTGCGGGAGGCATCTTAGTGACAGAAGTGGAATTGTCTGAATGTCACTCTGCACTTAGCAACAACAAAAACAACAAAAAACAAACCCCAGACTCTGGAGTGTTCCGAAGAAGAGCGTCCAATCTCCCGTGATGAAGATTCCAGCATCCTGGCTAAGAAAGAATCTCCAAGGATGGACGACTGGAGAATCGGAAGAAAGCAGGGGCTAGGGACTTACTTGTTCTTGATGGCAGATCTTTCAGTGGGTTTGGTTTGTGCTTCTATAGAGTAAGACATAAGAAAAAGGGGGAGGGGAAATTAGGTTTTGAGAGAACTAAAGGCTCAAGCAATTTTTGTTGTTGATGCTGCAGGTTGTTTCTTTCGCGGTTAGTCCATAAAAGGAAACAGGAATTTAGACCCTTACTCCTCTGCTTTTCTGAGCAGCCTGGGAAGGTAGAGCCCAGATGGAATATATGGGGAAACTCTCCGTTGGGTTTGGGACTCTAGTGTGTGTTTTTCACTCCAAAACGCCTCTGTTGTCGTCCCTCTAAGTAACTATATGTAGCTTGATAGATGTCTTGGTGGTAATGTTGTGAAGGAAAACCAGAGAGACAAACCGCTTAGCTTAACTGCTGCCAGCATCGATGTCACTTAGAAAGTGTAGGACACTTAGGAGAATCTTAATTCAAGTCACACAGAGGACACTTTCACACCCTGTCCTCTAGGGCCTGGCTGAGCCAAATCATTGACAAGGTTTGATCTTGTCACTCTTATAGAAATATTGCCAAAGATAAAACAAATTAAAAATAAATAAAAACAAACACAAACTTCGGAGTGGACGTCAGTAAGGAATGTAAAAAGGTTGCAAGGCACCATGGTCATGTGACTTCCAACTTCCAAAGTCTGTGCTGGTGCTTTGTGAGTATTTAGGTAGGAAGGAAGGGTTTGGTCAGGCTGGAGGGGAGACTAGAGGAAAGGGGTGGGGGAGCTGTTTATTGCACTGGGAACACAAGAGGGGAGCATGACCAGCACCTCCCAGGCTCGGGTTGGGGAGCCGGGCATGATCCAGGTACTGGGGCAGGTTGTGTAGCCCTGAAACATGGGTATAGCAGTCCCGGGAGGGTGTTCGTGCTATTAACTGTGCCAGGCAGGCCCCAGGCCCCTTTGAGCTGCCTGGTCCCTGCATCCTTCTCAAATACTTTCTAAGTTCATAAACAAACACTTTCAAAGAGCAGTTCACATATGTGGGGGACAAAATTGAACTTTGCTTTAACCTTCTTTTTTCTTTTTTTTATTATGTTATGTTAATCACCATACATTACATCATTAGTTTTTGATGTAGTGTTCCATGATTCATTGTTTGCGTATAACACCCACTGCTCCATGCAGTATGTGCCCTTTTTATACCCATCACCAGGTTAACCCATCTCCCCACCCCCCTCCCCTCTAGAACCCTCAGTTTGTTTCTCAGAGTCCATAGTCTCTCATGGTTCGTCTCCCCCTCCGAATTCCCCCGCTTCATTTTTCCCTTCCTACTATCTTCTTCTTCTTTTTTTTTTTTTAACATATAATGTATTATTTGTTTCAGAGGTACAGGTCTGTGATTCAAAAGCCTTACACAATTCACAGTGCTCACCATAGCACATACCCTCCCCAATGTCTATCACCCAGCCACCCATCCCTCCCACCCCCACCACTCCAGCAACCCTCAGTTTGTTTCCTGAGATTAAGAATTCCTCATATCAGTGAGATCATATGATACATGTCTTTCTCTGACTGACTTACTTCGCTCAGCATAATGCCCTCCAGTTCCATCCACGTCGTTGCAAATGGCAAGATTTTGTTTTTTGATGGCTGCATAATATTCCAGTGTGTGTGTGTGTGTGTGTATACACACCACATCTTCTTTATCCATTCATCTGTTTTTAAACATGAAAGTTTTAAGAAATGTATTACTGTGACCATAGAGGCATGGGGAAGGTAAACTTAAGGTCTCCATGCATTGTCCGAGGAAAGTTGTCTCATGCTGTCTGTTTTATAGTTGGAAACTTGATAGATTTATATGGAAATATTAAAAAGGAGATCTGTGAATGTCTTTTGAGTGTTTGGTGTGTGGGGGGCGGGATAGAACAAAACGGAATTACTATATTTCTTAGCAGGTACCTGCAGTTTCTAAAATGCTTCATGTCCTATTAAAAAAAAAAAAGATTTTCCAGGTCAAGGATATGTTCCCAGAGTTTTGAAAGTAATGTAGGAAATAATCGTGTCCCTATAAAACAAATCCATTCAAAAGAAGACATAAAAATACCCTATAGGGATGGCAAAGGAAAGAAGCTATGCCTTATGTCCAAGCACAAACGGGGAAGGTTAATGTTAGTAAAAATCCCTCCCGATGGAACAGTGTGGCTCACCAAACATCCAAATAGTTTATATTCCCACTGGTTTCCTCCTCAATAATCGTATCTTCTAATCAATTTCACTTTCAGGAAAGAATACTGAAAATAGACTTGCATCTATATGCTTTAAATTCGTGGTCCCAACGTTAGACTGAAAGCTCTGATAGATAAAGATAATAGTTTGATCCAGGGTCCTGACAGATGTTTCAAATTTGACCAGGAGGGCTCTCACCCAGCAGACTGCCACTTGCTTTTGGTCCTTCTGGTGCCAAGAAACAAACGGTAACTCATGGACTTGCTGACGTGTTCAACTGTCATGTCATGTCATGTCATGTCATGTCATGTCATGTCATGTCAGAAGAGTGATGATCCGGTCTGTGCCTGTCCTTTGGTCAAGTGGAGGAAGACGAGGAGCACACGATTCCTCTTAGACAGGTGTCAACCAGCCTTCAAGGCACTCTCTTCCATTCACAGTATTACCTTCTGGAGACTTTCCAATGGAATTTTAGGAACCCTCCATTTTAATTCAGTTTTCTAATAATAAGAATAGAAACTCCACCTTCATTTCAAATGATAAAATCACATTTGTTTCCTGGATTTCTTTTCCCCTGCTTTATCATCATCATTAGTATTTAATGATTTCATCATTGAACTCTAATACAATGACTCTTTAAAAAATAAATTTTGTTTTATAATGAGAAATAAAAATTTAGGAAAATATTAAGAAGGAAAAATAAGAAAGAAAATGTCACATATTTTTCAACCAATGAAAAAATTAAAAATGGTACTTTGAGGTTATTTATGCTATTTTTTCCATGCAATGATTTTTTAAAAAACTCAACATAAACATAATATAGAGAGTGAAAAGGCAATATGCAGACATTCTTGGGAAAAGATGTTTGCAATAAAGTGACAAAAACCTCATATCCAGATTATTAAAAAGTTCCTACAAAGTAATAAGAACAAAACAACCTAATAGAAAAATGGGCAAAAGACTTGAATGGGTACATTGCTAAAAAAGATATTGAAGGGGCCCCTGACTGGCTCAGTCAGTGGAGCATTCAACTCAATTTGGGGTCATGAGTTTGAGCCCCACCCTTGGTGTAGAGATTACTTAAAAAAAGAAAAGAAAAGATATTTGAATGGCTCAGAAACATATGAAAAAGTGTATAAACTCATTAATCATAAGGGGAGTGCAAATTAAAACCACAGTAACATAACCACTACATACCTCCCGGATGACAAAGATTAAAGTAACTGATAGTATCAAATACTGGTGAGGAAGTAGAGCAACTGGAACTCTCATGCACTTCTCATGACAGTGTAAACTGGCACAACACTTTGGAAAACTTTTAGTCAGAATTTACTAAAAATGAACACACAAACACCCTGCAACCATCAATTCTACTCCTAGGTATGTGCCTAATAGAAGTGTGTACATTTGTGCAACAGAAGTCATGCTCACTGTAGCACTATTTGTAATAGCCCCAAACTAGAAGGGGCAAAATGTCCATCAACAGTAGAATAGATAAAAATGCTTTATTTGTGTAAGAGGATAATACTACAGAGCAATCAGAATTATTGCTAAATGTAGCAATATAGATAAATCTCACAAACATAAATTAAGCAAAAGAAAAGACACACAGAAGTACAGTTGACCCTTGAACAAACAGGGGTTAGGGGCCCTGACCCCAAATGCAGTGGAAAATCCACCTGTAACTTTTGGGTCCCCCAAAACTAAACTACTAATAGCCTACTGTTGACAGTCAATTAACATACCTTGTGTATGTTATATGCATTATACACTCTTATTCTTACAATAAAGTAAGCTAGGGAAAAGAAAATGTTAATAACAAAATCATAAGGAAAAGAAAATACATTTACAGCACTGTACTGCATTTATTGAAAAAAATCCACATATAAGTGGACCCACACAGTTATGTTGTTCAGGGGTCAACTGTACATATTTATGGTCCCACTTACATACTCCAAAGTTAGGCAAAACTTATTTATGATGATTCAAGTTTGGTTATTTTCTGTGTTGTGGTGACTGAGAGGGGATCTAAGTGGGCTTTGGGGATGCTGACAATGTTTGATCTCTTGTTCTGGGTGGTGTGTACCTGTCTGTGCTCACTTAGAGAAAATTTATTGAACAATAAATCTATGGTTTTATACTCTTCTGTGTGTATAAATGTCAAGAAAGATCCACTTTATAACATGTCATTTAGCAAAGAAAAGGACACTGTTTTCAAGATGTTTGTGAAGGGGGCACCTGGGTGGCTCAGTCGTTAAGCGTCTGCCTTCGGCTCAGGTCATGATCCCAGGGTCCTGGGATCGAGCCCCGCATCGGGCTCCCTGCTCGTCGGGAAGCCTGCTTCTCCCTCTCCCACTCCTCCTGCTTGTGTCCCCTCTCTCGCTGTGTCTCTCTCTGTCAAATAAATAAATAAAATCTTAAAAAAAATGTGTTAACCCTTTTCCTCCTGTAGGACTGGGTAATTTTAAATTTAGGGATATTATTAAAAATGTTACAATGAATATCTTGGGGCATAATTTTTTTCTATAGTTCAAATTATTTGCAGGTGTGGAATTACTGGGTTAGAGAGCATAGAGATTTTTAACTCTTAATGTATATTATTATATTGCTCTTTTAAATGGCTGCTCCAAAGCAAACTTTAGTTGACAAAACTAAAAGGCAACCTATGGAATGGGAGACGATATCTGCAAATGTCTTGTTAGTTAAAGGGGTAGTATCCAAAATCTGTAAAGAACTTATTAAACTCACCAAAAAACACAAAATCCAGTCAAGAATGGGCAGAAGACATGAACAGACATTTCTCCAAAGAAGACATACAACTAACTGGCCAACAGACACATGAAAAAAATGCTCAACATCACTTGGCATCACAGAAATACAAATCAAAACCACAATGAGATACCTCCTCACACCAGTCAGAATAGCTAAAATTAACAAGTCAGGAAACAACAGATGTTGGCGAGGATGCAGAGAAAGGAGAACCCTCCTACACTGTTGGTGGGAATGCAAGCTGGTGCAGACACTCTGGAAAACAGTATGGAGGTTCCTCAAATAGGTAAAAATACCCTATGACCCAGCAATTGCACTACCAGGTATTTATCCAAAGGATACAAACATAGTGATCTGAAGGGGCACCTGCACCCCAATGTTTATAGCAGCAATGTCCACAATAGCCAAACTATGGGAAAAGCCCAGATGTCCATCAACAGATGAATGGATAAAGAAGATGTGGTATATATATATATATATATATTCAATGGATAATGAAGATGTGATATATATCTGTTGTATATGTGTGTATATGTACCTATATACATATCTATTCAATGGAATATTACTCAGCCATTCAAAAAGAATGAAATCTTTCCATTTGCAATGATGTGGATGGAACTTGAGGGTATTATGCTAAGCAAAATAAGTCGTTTAGAGAAAGACAAATATATGATTTCACTCATATATGGAATTTAACAAATAAAACTGATGAACATAGGGAAAGGAAAGGAAAAATAAAATAAGATGGAAACAGGGAGGGAGACAAATATAAGAGACTCTTAAAGTATAGAGAACAAACTGAGGGTTCCTGGAGGGGAGGTGGTGGGGGATGGGGTAACTAGATGATAGACATTAAGGAGGGCACTTGATGGAATGAGCACTGGGTGTTATATGCAACTGATGAATTTCTAAATTCTACCTCTGAAACTAATAATACACTATATGTTAATTAACTTGAATTTAAATAAAAAATTAAAAAAATAAAGGGCTGCTCCAGTACACACTCCAGCAACATGTGATTATACTTCACTAATATTTCACTAATGCTATTTTTTGTTTCTTTAATCTTTGCTAATTTTATTTATAAAAATGCATCTCTTTTGCAAAGATCAAAACTTATTCTGGGGGCACCTGGGTGGCTCAGTCAGTTAAGTGTTTGCCTTCACTAAGGTTGTGGTCCTAGGGTCCTGGATTGAGTCCCACATCAGGCTCCCTGCTCAACTGGTAGTCTGCTTCTCCCTCTGCCCCTCCTCCAACTCATGCTCTCACGCTCTCTTGCAAAAATTAAAAAAAAAAAAAAAAAACAAACGTATTCTGCAAATACTGCATTTGCTGAATTTCTCTTTTGCATTTATTTGTCTGCAAAACAGATTTACCATCCACATAAGACTGTCTTTAACCCAAATAATGTTGTCCAGCATAGAAATGCTTATGTTGACCAGACATTTGAAGAATCATGTCAAACCTTTTTGTTGCCAGTTGTGTCTTAAAAGTTATTTGTAAATATTTTCCGTATGCATCCTAAAAGAACTCTTTTTAAAAAACGTAAGCACAACATAATCGTATCTAAAAAGATAATTCATTAATTTCATTACTCAGTGAACATTCACGTTTTCCCATTGTCATAAATGTGTGTGAGTGGTTTTTTCCCTTAAGTTCAGATCTAAATAAGTTCATACATTATGATTGATTGATATGTCTCAGATATCTCTTTTAATTTATGGTTTTCTGTTTATTTTTTTTCCCACCATAGGTTTATTGTTGTGGATGAAGTTGAAGAGAGTGGTTTTTAGTCCTATAGGGGTTCCTGCAGCCTGGTTTGTACTGATTACATTCCCGTGGTATTTTTAAAACCACATGCATGTATCCTCTATTTTTCCTACAAATTGATAGTCAACACCTGACACTTGATAAAATGCAGATTCCTTTTTTTTTTTAATCAAGATTACTTCATAGGTAGTATATGTACTTCCCTTATGAGGTACATATGTCTGGTTGTCTCTTTTTATGCTGTTTGTAGCCATTGATGGTCACTGCCTGGACAATGAATTCATTAGGACTTGCAAAAATCGTGATGAATTCTACTATTTCTTCTTCATTTGTTAGTTTGAATACTTTAATAAAGAGAATCTTCTCCCTCAACTATTTCATTACCCTGAGATACAGTTTATTTAGGAAAGGTAGATTAAATGCTTTGTTTACTAGTTTTCAAAATAATGACTTGGTTCCTTGCTATTTTCCACAGGTGAACTACGAGTTTTGTTTGTTAATGTCTCAATTTCAAAGACTTAAATGGATTTGATGTGTTTCATTCCAAAGTAGTTACTCTTTGTGCTGTACAAACGGACACCTCTTTGGCCAGTAGGGGCCCCATCAAATGGGCTCTCATGTCTTTTTGACATGATCCTTATATTCCTTGATAGCTTCTTTTCTTTCTGATATGACAGGATGTTCCAGGGTCTTGAAACAATGTTTTAGGGGCACCTGGCTGGCTCAGTCAGTGGAGCATATGACTCTTGATCTGGGGGGTTGTGAGTTTGAGCCCCACATTGGGTATAGAAGTTATTTAAAAATAAAATCTTTAGGGGTTCCTAGGTGGCTCAGTCGTTAAGCATCTGCCTTCAGCTCAGGTCATGATCTCAGGGTCCTGGGATCGAGCCCCACATTGGGCTCCCTGCTCAGTGAAGAGCCTGCTTCTCCCTCTCCCACTCCCCCTGCTTGTGTTCCCTCTTTCGCTGTTTTTCTCTGTCAAATAAATAAATAAATTCTTTTAAAAAATCTTTAAAAAATGTTTTAAATCAAATTTATCCTTAAAGGATGAATATTTTCAGCCACTGAAAATACTCAGAAAGGGAACCTTTGAATCTGAATACAGTTCTCACACTGGAATCCTCCCAAATACTCTGAGCAATGGCAGTTTCCTTCAGGAGATGGAAAAGGTGTCTACTTGTATGATACAACTGTCATCAATTTGTAAGTTTTTTGTATTTTTAATAAAAGCCATTTACATTCTTTCCTAGTTAGTCATAGGTGGTTTACATGTCTGACTCCCCTGCTAGTCTGTATTCTGAGAACAAAATCTTGCCTTATTCATCTTTGTAACCCTAGCACAGCACTTGTCACCTAGTAAGTACTTGGGAAACATATTTTTTCATTTTTGACTTTAGAATTAAAATAAATAAATTTAAAAGGGCTATATAATATGGGAAGTACAGTAAGGGAAACAAACCCCTGCATTTCCAGAACCACACGCACACACACACACACACACACACACACACTGTTAGACATCATCTGGGTGACTGGCTTTGCACCAGAAAACAATGAGTTTATGCTTTGCATTAAGATAGCTTTGCATAAATGAAGCAACTTCTCTAATAATGTCTATATACACAAAGATCTATACAGTTATGTTTAGTCTTAAAATACTTTCATGTTTATAACCAGCTTTTAACCCTCCTCCAGATGCTTAGCAAAATATATGAACACAAGTATAAGTAAGGCCATTTTGTAAGTTGGGAGCTAAGGAATAGAAAAGCCTAACGACTTCGGTGAGGACACAGAGGAAATGTCAGAGCCGAAGGCGCGGCGGGGATGATCTAGTTCTCAGCTCCGTCATCGGTGCCTTCCAGAGCCTCTGGTGCAGAACTGCTGGGATGAGCCCAGCCCTGCCCAGCCCAGGTAGCACGTGGCAGGACTGGAGTTTCTGGGGGCAGCGTCACCGGCCTCACCCTCGTGGGACGGTATTGCCATTTCAAGGAAAGGACTAGAACGCGTATCTTTTCAAGGGACCAGAAATACCACCCTTTTAGGAGGCTAAATTTCACCTGCTTTTCAACACTGTTTTGGAACACAAGTTACTCATTCCACTTCAAATGAAATTACTTAGGAAAAAACCCTTTCACATAAAGTACGAAGGGCTGTTTTTGGAAACAGAGACCAGTTCCAAATTCTGGTTCTACCGCTTATTAGCCTCTCTACATCTCAGTTTTCTCATGCGTGGAATGAGATACCATTCACCAGAAATGATCTGTGTTAATGTTCACTATCTGCATGAGGGAACTGCCTGAGGAAGGGCTTGGGGGGTGCTGTGGGGCCGGGTTGCTGGGACAAGGTCACCATCCGACATTAAGTGAAAGTGGAGTTTGAGTGTTGAAGATTTCTAAACTGTGAGCAAAGATACGCTGTGAATTCTCACTTTCTCAAGTGACAAACACTTCAAGGGCTCCCAGGCTCCAAAGTGGGGGTTCAGGTGTTTGGGGGTGGGATGGCTAGATCAAAGCTGTGGCTACAGTGGGGTGAAGGTATGGACTCACTCAGATTAGCAGGTGCAGCCTCGTAGCAGTGGGGTCTGAACCTGAGAAAGTGATCGCTGTGGCGGAGACCGGTGGTGCCCCATGGAAACAGGTGAGGTGCTGATATCCCTGGGGGCCCCTTCCCAGGGGTGGGATTTGCTGCACCTGTGAGTGATGTCTAGCACTACTGCTCCTAGGGGTGGAGGGTGTGTAGCTCTGCATCTCAGATTTTCAGTCCATTTACAATGTCCATTTTTTTTTAAAGATTTTATTTATTTATTTGACAGAGAGAGACACAGCGAGAGAGGGAACACAAGTAGGGGGAGTGGCAGAGGGAGAAGCAGGCCTCCTGCCAAGCAGGGAGCCTGATGTGGGGCTTGATCCCAGGACCCTGGGATCATGACCTGAGCCAAAGGCAAACGCTTACCGACTGAGCCACCCAGACACCCCAGTTTACAATGTCCTTATTCAAGCTTTCCTTGGGCAGACTTGAGGCTCCCGAGGGATCCCCTCCCCTGACGGAAGCTGGGATATTTTACCCCAGGAGTCCTGTCCCACCTGGTGGCTCCTGCCCAGTCCAGTGCACACTCAGGCAGGCAGAACCACCTTTAAACCTTTCAAAGGGATTTTAGATCCTGGTGGGACTGCTGTGCTTTGGGAAGGATTAAATTAATCAGACTTAATATCCTACATACTGTGAGTCAGAAATTTAGTGACCTCTTCTCGATTCATCTTCTTCCCTTAACCTTTTTTCTTCAAGGCTACCTAAAAGTTGAAAGAGTAGTGCAATGAACACCACGCTATCTTTCACCTCTTCTGCAGAATCTGCGCAGAGAGAAGCCCGGGAGCCAGCACAAGATGCGTCTACGATGTACAACTGGTTCTGGAAGATACTGAAGCTGGCCACACTAAAGCTTTAAGCCAAAGTGTTTTTTTGAAATTAGTGAGGTGATTGCTTAGGCTCATTTGGGAAAGAAAAATAAAGTGGCTTCAGGGCTGGTGGCTGTCAGGGATCCTACATGAAGAGCGCATTGGTGCTTCAAGGGCGTTGAGTTTCCCGGGGTGGCTTTGTTGCTATATGAGCCCTGGTATCGGTAATGCACATGTTGGGGGCCCTTGGCCTTCGTGAGCTCTTGGGGCCTCTGTCCTCTAGCAATAATTTGCTTCCTATTTCCTGGAAACTGTCAGAAGTGGGCCTTGTAGTATAATTACCCTAAATTGTTACAACTAAGTTTTAAATGACAGGGAATGAACCCTCTTTACTTACTTGAAAAGAAGCTAAGGAAGACACTTGAAATGTCAGGAGGACTTTTAAAAGGATGCAGGACTCATTTCTCCTTCCATGGAGAACACCATCTCCCAGTTTTTCCGTATGGCTCTGAAGCGACTGCAGGTACGGGGTGGCCATACCTGCAAATTCTCATCTCTGGGGAAGATTTAATTGCCTTTGTCAAATAGCAATTAAGAGGACTAACTCCTTCCATGCATGGCCACGTTTGCTTTAACTTTTTCATTCAACACTTAAGAAAACAACTCATCAGGACAATGAGCTATGACCTCAGTCGCCTCGCCATGGATATTCAAATAGTACCATGTTATTGTGGAAAGGCCTGGCCTTCCTTGCTTAATTTGCTGAAATATACTACCTATTTTTCTTAGCGTCTTTCAGATAGGATGGTGGGGTGGTTTCACTTTAAGGGGGACTGTGGTAGAAAGTGGGGTGGTGGTTTCTGGAAGAACCCCTACTTTCTGTTTCTGGTGGAGGGGAGGGGGGTCATAAAGAAATTCAGCTGCATCAGACTCATTAGATACCACCTCTTCTTTTTCATCCCAGGACCCCGAGATCACGACCCGAGCCAAAGGCAGACGCTTTTAATCTACTGAGCCACCCAGGTGCCCCAGAATCTCTGCTTTCTGAGAGCATGAAAGTTCTCTCCTGTACTGTGTGGCTCCAGGCTGCCAGAGAGGAGCAGGGAGAGATGGAACCCTTTCTTACCTAAGGACATACTAAACAGAGAAAAACATAGCATTGTTCCCTTGTCTTTTATCCCCTGACTGTGGCATTGCAATACCCCGAAAATTGAAGTTGCCCTTTATACAAAAAACAAAGAAGAGGTGCCTGGGTGGCTCAGGCGTTAAGCGTCTGCCTTCAGCTCAGGTCGTGATTCCGGACTCCCGGGATAGAGCCCGGCAGCATCGGGCTCCCTGCTCAGCGGGAAGCCCGCTTCTCCCTCCCCCTCTGCTGCTCCCCCCTGCTTATGCTCTCTCTCTGTCAAATAAATAAATAAAATATTTAAAAAAAACAAAGAAAAACTCCAATCATTCTAATTATTATTTGCACACTTCCATATCTAATGGCATATTCAGACAGCACTGGTAGGCTTTGGATCAAGGAATTAAGCAGTTGATACTTTTAAGGGCCAGTTCTTTTAATTTGATTTTGATTTTTTCTACTTTTATTGAGATGTGATTGATATATAACATTCCATAAATTTAAGGTGTACAGCATGATGATTTGATACATGTATATATTGCAAAATGATGATTACAATAAGTTAGCTAACACCATCACCTCATATAACTACCAATTTTTTGTGTGTGTGGTGACAACATTTAAGATACTCTCTAGCAACTTTCAAGTATGTGACACAGTATTGTTAACTACGGTCACTGTGAGGTACATTCGACCCCCAGAACTTATTCATCTTTTTTTTTTTTTTCCTTTAGGGAGGGAGGAGGAGCAGGGGCAGAGGGTGAGAGAGAGAATCTCAAGCCGACTCAACGCTCAGCGCAGAGCCCGACTCGGGACTTGATCTCAGCACCCCGAGATCATGACCTGAGTCGAAATCAAGGGTCAGATGCTTAATCGACTAAGCCACCCAGGCACCCCTAGAACTTATTCATCTTAATGAGGGGCTGTTCCGTAGAAAATATAGGCATGATAACTCTTTCCAACCAACTTAGAATCTTACTGACATGAGGCACACAAGAGTTAGAAATGCCGCAGCTGGGGCTGAAGGAAGTCAGGGGAGTCACACTAATGATGGTAGGAGCAGCCTGGGAGACAATGAATGGGCGGGCTTCAATGTGGCAAATATTACAGTACATAACACATACATAATGCGAATGGCGGTCTGGCAGATACACGCTGGAGTGCCGCGTCCTGGGAAGGAGATTGGGGTTGCGTGTGGGGGCTGTCAAAGGGGACTGCTGATTTTTATTGCACCCACATATCACTTGTATAGTCAGTGGTGTGCTGGCAAACGTTTAAGAAGCAGTTCTCGCTCTCTCTCTCAGAAAAAAAGTTGCTATCGTAGTGTTCTCCACGGTGTAAATACTTACAGTATGGCTAAATTCAAGCAACCAATATAGGACCAACCAGCTCACAGATTCTTGGACATTTAAGAATTCGAGCACTTATTATGTGCCAGGTTCTGGGTCAAGCACTGGGGGAGATGGAGAAAAAAGTCTGATGTAATCCTTATCTGCCAGGAGACAGATATATAGCAAGGAAGCTCAAAGAGGAACTAGCGGAAGGACAGATTAGCCTTGGCAGGTGTGGCGAAGCAGGAGAACCAGAGAAAGAACCCTGAATGAACTTTGAAAGATGGGGTGATAGGTAAGTAATTAAAGAATCAGAAAAGACCCCGAAGCATGGATGTACATGATGCATTCAGGGAATTGCATAAGATTCTTGGCACCAAGAAAAGAATGAGGCCAGAAAAGAAAGCTGGGGTCATATTGTCAAAGGCAATGAATTTTGCTTTGTAGTAATGAGAGCTACAGACAATTTTTGAGAAGCATCCAGCAATAATTCTTAAAAAAAAAAAGATTTTATTTGTTTATTCATTTGAGAGAGGGGGAGGTGGGGAGGGGCAAAGAGAGGGGGAGAGAGAATCCCAAACAGACTCCCCACTGAGCACAGAGCCACAGGGGGCTTGATCTCACCACCCTAAGGTCATGACCTGAGCCAAAATCAAGAGTCAGACGCTTAACCGACTGAGCCACTCAGGCGCTCCAACATCTAGCAATAATTCTGATGGCAGTGGGGAGACTAACCTGTAGAAGAGATCACTGCAATGTTTCAAACAGAATATAACGAGAGCTTCAATTAAGGCAATGCGGTAGAGATAGAAATGGGGCTGATCCAAATGACATTTAGGGAGGAAGAACTGACAGGATATTGGATTGTCTGAAGCGAGTGAAGAGACTGGTTGCTGGAAGATAATACCCAGGATTTTGAGAAATGACCACGCTGCTCCCCGTGGAAATGAGTGACTTGCGATCCCAGTTCATCATTTTCTTTGTATCTTGCTGACATTTGTGAGTTTGAAAGGGAGAAGATCTGAGACATGAGTGACAGGCCATGAAAATGGCTTTGTTTTACTGTATTTGGATTTATAGATCTTGATTCTGGATAGTTATGCTATGAAAATTATGGACTTCTGATTTGGGATGGAGGGCCTTTCCCAAAACTGGGGAATAATAATTACCCCAGGAGTTTACTGGATAAATAAGAATTTATCCATGGAGCTTGAAAAAAGAATAAATAAGGGAAGGGAGGAAAGCACCTGGGTAAACCTGTGAATCCAGTTATTCCGAAGAGCAGTAGGCATGACATAGAAAGAATAAGGGAGCAGGAGGTGTCTGGTGATTCACATAAGAAAACAGTCGGGAAGGAGGCCAGAAATAATAGTTGATGCCTTAGATGTCTGTATACAAACACACATGGCATAGGTAACAAGCAAAGTCAACTCGGGATTATAACACTAGGTGTAAACATGATGATCTCACGGAAACCTTGTGGATGGGACTCAAGACTTACACCTAGTGATGAAATCAAACCTCTGCCCTATTCAAAAGAAGCATGCCTACGAAGTGGGGAAGGGGATTCATGTGTGTTGTAGAGGAACCGGCTAGAAGCCCACTGAAGAGCATACAGATGAATATTTAGAAGGAGAGGATCAGAACATTACTATATACCATTTTGCCAGAAGGTAATGGGGAAAAGATTAAATTTCACATTTGTATAAAACATCCAGATAAAATTCTTTCAAATTTCAATGGGAAATCTGACCCTGATTTCACAAACATAACATTTTTTAACATAACATTTTTGTATGTTTTTATGCTTGAAATAGCTACACGTGGTTCCTCACAAAACTTTTTATTTTTTAAAAATACTTATTTATTTATTTTAGAGAGAGAGAGAGAGAGAGAGAGCACAAGTGTGAGGGGCAGAGGCAGAAGGAGAGAGAATCTCAAGCAGACTCTGTGCTGAACATGGAGCCTGATGTGGGGCTCGATCTCATGACCCTGAGATCACAACCTGAGCTGCAACCAAGAGGTGGACATTTAACGAACTGTGCCACCCCGGCGCCCCTGACAAAAACTTTTTAAAAATGACCTCTTGAAACTCTCAATAATCTCTAACAAGGAAACAAATTTTGTTGTGTAAGTAGGTAACAAAAAAATTGAAATGTTTTTATAATTATTTAAACATGTACAAAAGTACTATTTACAACTATTTAAAAATGTACAATAGGACTATGGATAATCAAATAGTACTTCCCTTTTTTCCCATTGACATACGTAATGTTGAAATTCATATGATAAGGCAAACATATCCTTTGTGATGGACAGATACACTCCACTTGTCAATGGGGATAACCCTCTAGTCAGGTTAATAACCCCCTGTAGCCACTGTCTGTGGTGTTTTGTTATAGTAGCCTGAGCAAACTCATCCAGTGGAAATAGAGTTCAGCCCCCAGGAGAGAGGGGGCACTGGTGAGAACCAGGCAGTATGTTAGGGTAACAACCAAGCAGGGGAGTGGAACTTCAGTCCCAGAGAAGGAATGAAAATGAAAAAGGGGAACGGAGACAATGTCTAGTGATTTTTGGGCAAACTCTGTGAATTAAAGCTGTTGTCACAGGCTTTCCCAAACATAAAAGATCTTACATCAAATACAAGGTGGTAAGAACCCAGGAAGGCTGGTTCCACAGAGAGAGTGGCCCAGTGGTTGGGCCACATCATCGTGTGTGAGGTCCCTAGTATCCACGTCTGAGTGGGGTAGGCAAGGCAGTTGTATGGAAGCAGATTTAAGATTTATTATATAGAAGGATAAATTTTGGCTCAGAATTAAGAGAACTTTCACTTTTTCCTCTATAAGAACATTTGAAATTTAAAATATCATATTGTAAAATAGAAAAAAAAAATCTCCCCACGATTCCACTTTTTTTTTAAAGCAATCTCTACATCCAATGTGGGGCTCAAACTCACAACCCCAAGATTAAGAGTCACATACTCTACCGACTGAGCCAGTCAGGCACTCCCACAATTCCACTATCTTAACCAAATTCACCATATATTTCCTTTGTCTTTCTTCATGTATGTATACTATAGGTAGTTGGATATAGTAAGTGTACATATAATTTGCATCCTGATTTTTAAAGGAATAAAATTATAGTCTAAGCATGTTCCTATTTTGCTACATGGTTTCCTATAAAGATGACTATGAATGGTTGCATAAGTCTGGGGAGTGGATGAAGCATAATGAATGATTCCCTGTTGTTGGATGTTAAGGTTGTGGCTGGTTTCTTCCTTATCAATATTCTCTTTAAGTTTCCTTCCAGCACTGAGAGATTATGATTCTATGTTTGACAAAGGGAAATGAAAACCACTTCTCAAATTATCTTCTTCATCTCTAATTACTCTTAAGAAGGGGCCTTTTGAGATATCCTGACATGTTACATTAAGTAAGTCAGATTTCTGTTTATTTCCCGAGTGTCACTTCATAAAAATAATTTTAAGGAATTTCTATCTAGTTGACTATGTTGGACATTTTTTCCCCAGATGTATCTCCAAAATTTTCAAAATGGAAAATGACTATCAAGAATTTCTAGACACCCTTCATCCAGATTCCCCCAAAGTTAACATTTTCCCTAACCACAGTACAATAATAAAAACTGGAAAGTATTTTTGATACAATACTCTTATCAAATCTACAGGCCCAATTCAGATCTCACCAATTGTTGCACCGTGTCCTCTTTCTGATTCCAGATCCAGTGAGGAATCACAGGTTGTATGAGCTGTCATGTCTCCTTAGTCTCCATTAATCTAGAATACTTCCTCAGTCTTTCTCTGTCTTTCACACCTTGATATTTTTGAAAAGTACTGGCCAATTATTTTATAGAATGATCCTCAGCTGGGGTTGTCTTGTGTTTCCTCATGGATTTTTCAATACCCCACCATACTGATGTTGTGTCCTTCTCAGACTCTACGGGGAAGCACATGATGTGGATCTGTCCCGTTACAAGTAATGTTAACTTTAATCACCTGGTTAAGGTGGTGTCTGTCCAATTCCTTCACTGTAAAGTTACTATTTTCCTCGTAGTAGGTATTGTGGGGACCTACTCTGAGACTGTAAAAATCCTGTTTTTCATTATACTTTTACTGATAAATTTTAGCTTTTGTTGATACTTCTCTGAACCAATTATTACTGTGTTTTCCACATGATTTTCTTTTGTTGTTGTTGTTGTTGTTGTTAGTTCTCTCTTTATAGACTCTGGTTCTAGGAATCCACATGATTTTCTATTTTCATTATTCTTTCTATTGTTATTAGTTGTAATTTCCTTGGACAGGTTTTATAGAGTTCCTTAACCCATACAGCCCTCGATCATCCTTTTGTTAAAGCAAAAGAAGAGCATATTTATCTAGGGCTCATCCCGTGTTGTTCCTGTTATCAGAACATAAGGGAGCTGCCAGAGGCATGGAGAGGACAGAGCATCTTCATCTACCTGCATTGACTCCTGATTTTCTGGGTCTTCCTCAGCTAATTATAGCTCATTCTGCCAAGGACTCACACACGCTTCTTCATATATCATTTACCCTTCGATCATTACTGTAAAGTAACAAAGGAGGTAGCAATTGCCACTTCCATTCTACAGATGAGAAAAATGAAACCCAAGGAAGTAGATCCACTGCCTGGATCAGATAGCAGCACAACTAGAATTTGTTTCCAGTTCCTGGAGGTTTTTCGTTCCTATCTGGGGCTGGTCTAAAAAGTATATCCTTCTACTTGTGTAGGGATAACATGATACGTCTTCAAGAAAAGACGTTGCTTTTGAACAAACTTATTATCAATAAGACTGTCATGCTTTTGGCTATTTTTTACTGTTCACCATTATAATCCAGTCTATTATCAGCAAATAACAACGATAGTTACTTAAACATAAGCTTCTTACAGACATAAATTTCATTGACTGTTTTCATCTCAAGCTGAATTCTTGGTGATAACCTTAAATTCCAAATATGGAATCTACCATTTATCCAGAATGGTTAAGAGGTTCTGGTTAACTGAACATTACCCTATGGAGCAGGACCACCACCTTTCAAAGAATCCAAGCACAAAGATGAAGGGCAAGTATTCTTTAAAATCAGACAGTGTCGTATGTTAGTACGAAAAGCAACACTTACTGCATGGTGCCATTAAAACAGGAGGTGGGAGATAAGCTAATGTTTTCTTTTTAAGATTTTATTAATTTATTTGACAGAGAGAGAGACAGCGAGAGAGGGAACACAAGCAGGGGGAGTGGAAGAGGGAGAAGCAGGCTTCCCGCGGATCAGGGAGCCCGATGCGGGGCTCAATCCCAGGACCCTGGGATTATGACCTGAGCCGAAGGCAGACGCTTAACGACTGAGCCACCCAGGTGCCCCAAGCTAATTTTTTCTTAAATTATCTTCTATGTTACTTTATTTTCTTGTCATTTTCTTTTTTCCTAAAAATGGCATGTATGAGAAAGAAATTTTAGATTAGGTGGACTTTCTGGTGATTGGTATCTCGGATTTTAAAAATGTACTAATATATCTTTTCAACTAGTTTTTCTCTTTAGGGTACCAGTAGTTAAGAGTTTACCAATGGGGCAGCAAGCATCTGCACTTGTTCACACAATCAAGACTCACTGTGAACCCAGTGTCTCAGAGCAGGCGCCCCTCCTGGTTGGTGTTTTTTGTTTTATTTTTAAGGTCATTTGTGTCCCCAGTGTTTGTCCCTGTGCCTGGTACAAAGTAGGCACTGGATAAATATTTGCTGACTGATCCACAGACCCACTGACAGCCAGACTTCACATCCAGGGTGAGGGCCCGGCTGGGCCTTCCTGAATTCCTGGGATTTTTTTCCTAATTTCAAAAAACAATACACGGTCATTATAGAAACTTGTAAAATAGAGAAACTCACACACACACTCAAAAGAGAAAATAGAGCTCTTCCTTATCTTACCAGCCATAAAGCTGATTACGCCATAAAGATGAGCATTTTCCCATTTATTAAATATTCTTCAAAAACATGTTTTTAGTGGCAATAAAATGATCCATTGTGTGGATGTGCCCTATTTAATCATTTCCTTGTGGGTCATATAAATTCTTTACAATTTGCCACCATTGGAGATAATGTTGTAATGTTATACAGTAAACTCTCCGACTAGTAAAGCTGATTATCAAGCTGCTTTCCAAAAAGATTATATCCATTTAGGCCCACTTGCTAGGGCTCCATAGATTTTAAATGCTGACACTTGAGAAACAAAGGTTTTGAAACTACTCCTTTCCTTTTAAACAGCTTCCATTGTGATGAGAATGAGCTAGTTTTTTCCTGCAGACTTAATTCCGGGCCCCTGTGAAGGGTAGGGTAAATCACAGGGGAATGGATAATTTGGAAAACATGCCTGGAAACCTCAACCTAAATTGAAGAGAGAGCATTAGCCCTTTAAAAAAAAAAAAAAAAAAAAAAAAGCTTTTAGGAGCACCAATACCCCAAACTGAGTGATTAATAACACAAAACAACTAATATCATTATGCTGATTGTTGACACTTTATTTATGCCCCAAATTAAAAACTATTTTCTCTTTACAGAAGGTAAAATCATGCCAGTGAAAAGAGGAAAATATTTGGGCTAGAAAACAGTCAAAAGGAGAGAGTACTTGGGGCGCCTGGGTGGCTCAGTTGGTTAAGCGACTGCCTTCGGCTCAGGTCATGATCCTGGAGTCCCGGGATCGAGTCCCGCATTGGGCTCCCTGCTCAGCAGGGAGTCTGCTTCTCCCTCTGACCCTCCCCCCTCTCATGTGCTCTCTCTCTCTCTCTCATTCTCGCTCTCTCAAATAAATAAATAAAATCTTAAAAAAAAAAAAGGAGAGAGTACTTTAAAAAAATTAACATTCAATAAATAAATAAATAAAATTTAAAAAATAATTTAAAAAAATGAACATTTGCTTCTGAGGAATAGATGTTTCATCCTGAAGCAAAAACTTGATTTTCAAAAATAATATGTAATAACAGCCAAAAGAATATATAGGAAAATAATATATAATAAAAGTCAAACATTATTTGCTATTATCATAAAAAAAGTTCCATTCTTGTGCTTGTCTTTTTCTGCAACTGCTTAGTCCACCTCAGAGACTGGTTGACCAGGTGTTAGACTGGAAGCTTTGCTCAGTTCCTACTTCAAGTATCCTTTAGCTCCTAAATATAAGATGTACACATCTCTTTATTAAGTCGGCATTTAAAATGACTGTGAACCATTACAAACATCTAAAGTATTATTATTGCAATAAAAGAACTTAAGTATTTAAAATTTAACCCTTGGAAGGACAATTCTATTTCCAGGCTTCCAGTCAAGCAAAGGCTGTAATACTTGGAACTCTGTGGAAGGCTCTAGAGATAGAGCTCTGGGCTCTGAGCCAGTCATGCAGTGGGAAACCGCCATTTTAGAAAGTGGGATTTTTGGAGTACAGTGGGAGTGAGACTGAAATCAATCTTTATGCGGGACAATTTTGCCTGAGTAATTGACCCTTTCTTTATTTTATTTTGTGTTTTCGCTGATTGTCATGAAACCCATTCCAGCTTATTTTCCAATCACAAGCCTATTTATTACATTTTACAGCCTGGTGGCTCATGAATAAACACTGTAACCACCATTAGTGAAAAGGGGATACTCTGTAGAGAGTTGGGGTAATGTGCTTTTATTAATGTGAGGTAGTTGGGAAAGCCGTATTGACCCCACTTTCTTTGTATCTTTCTTTAGATAGTCTCATGGTTGACCTTGTAACCTCAGTGCACGATTGGCTAAAGACAGACCATCAAAAGTGGAATAAAGCCACCAGTGTTTTGTCCCAAAGCATCCTGGGAAGTCAATGGATACCAAAGCTATTTTGTCAGGAGACAAAGAATAAGTCATATTTCTAGGGCCCTTATGTTTCCCTTCAACAAGGAAGTGGAATGGAGAGGAAGATGAAAGACACATAACCACTACTAAGCGATGCAAGATATGTTTTTCTTTCTTCTTTTTTAAAAAGATTTTATTTATTTATTTGAGAGAGAGAGAGATAGTGAGCAAGAGCACGAGGTGGGTGGAGGGGAAGAGGGAGAGGGAGAAGCAGGCTTCCCGCTGAGCAGGGAGCCTAACTCAGGGCTTGATCCCAGGACCCTGAGATCATGACCTGAGCCGAAGGCAGACACTTAACTGACTGAGCCATCCGGTGACCCAAGATATGTTTTTCTATTGACATTCTCCTTTCTAGTGGTGGTGGTAGATCTGAAAGTTCTAAGCTGGAGTGAAGGTCTAAGTAGCTGGGATTTGGGACAGAAACTGGGGATCTATGGTCCAGGGCTCCTAAAGGATGGAGGTAAATTGTATTCTAGGATGAAGTGAACAGAAGTAGAACATTTCCATTTCCATCCTCTGATGCCCACACTTGCATGCCTGCGCCTGTTCATCCAGCTTTCCTAGCTCCACCATGCCACATAATACATCCCTTGGTGGCTGGGGCTGGGGTCAATGGGGAAAGATGGTTTAGTGGATATTTTTGGTATTCTGCCCTTTTCTCCTCTTTACCCAGCTCAATGGACCATGTTTTCATTTGAGTTTACATCCTTACCTATGTACTCTGAGGTGAAATAATCTCAACCTTAACTCTTAGTTGGCTCAATCCAGTCAGCCCATTCCACTTCCAAGCTAAAGGCACTGGTTTGGGTGTGGGTATATGGCTTACAGGGTCCCATCAAGGTGAATCTCAGGATTCCTGCTTGAAATCCTATGACTGGGGTGCTTTCTTTCTCCTTGCTCCAGGAAGTATAGGAACCATTGCAGTCCTTTTGCCACCTGACAGAAATGACCTAAAGATGAAGTCAACAAACGGGAGAGGCACACACAAGTGAGTGGCAGAGAAATGGAGCAGGAGCTCCTGGGTTAAAATTACTCTGAAGCTTGCCCCACTCTGAACTTCCAGTTACATAAACACACGAATGTCCTCATTGTTTAATTCCGTTAGAGAAGATTTTCTGTGTCTTGGAACAGAAAACATTCTAACTCTTTATAGAGGGGTGCAGGTGTCTTGTATCTAGGCATCATAAGGGATATCTTTAGAGACATTGTCTCCCTTCTTTTTTTAAAAGATTGTATTTTTAAGTAATCTCTGTGAGGCTCAAACTTACAACCTTGGGATCAAGAGTCACACACTCTACCGACTGAGCCAGCCAGGTGCCCCAACTCTGTCTTCCTTCTGACATGATGTTATGAATGGTAGTCACTCACTCACATTAACCTAGAATGTAGATTAAACAGTATGCATCTGCAGTGAACAATGCTAGAAAGTCATACTATTTAGGCATATATAATACTGTATAACAAGAGGGGGAAGGACAGTATTTGGGCTCTAATCATCACTTATCACATTATTTCTATGACAATATTTGCTCCAAGTCCCAAATAAGTGACTTACAAGTGAACTTTTAAGGACTCTCTGGATCTCAGGTTTCTCACCAGGAGGTCACATTAGATGAAATTTGAGGTATCTTCTAGCTTTAACATTCTATGATTCTTTGCTACCAGTTCTTTTTAAGCAAGTAAAAGTGAAACCCGGCAATAGGGCAGCATTCTTGAGTAATATGGCATTTGAAGATTGTACATTTCCCATTCAGCAAGCTGTATCTTGTTTTCACAGCCGTTGAAGATTTGCCATCATTATTTTAGCCATTTTTGAAATTCTAGCATACTGCTCACATCTTGCCCCTAAATATTTATACACAGAATACCTTATTTCCCACAGCAAACTCATTTTTTGATTTGTCAGTTTTTGGAAACCTGAGAGCTCTAAACAGTCTCACATTTTGAAGCAAGAACAAATAGTAGTTTCCTCCTTCTCTACCCATGGATTTGTCAAAGCAGAGACTTTTTCTAAGAGTGGAGATATTTGCCATCTTTAGATGGTTTCAATCCAAAAATGCAATGGTTCAAAATACTTTTCCTTCAACACTTAAGTAATAATAGATTGAAAAACAAGTGACCAAGTAAGCACAGAGAGTGCCTTGAAATAAACAGATCCAGGCCTGGAATTGTGATTAGGTGAAAATGACCTTACCTCTAAGTGTGGCAGGTGATGGCCTACGTTGTAGAAAATAAATATTACTAAGAGACTCCTCCTCCAAGTCTTCACAAGACCACCAAGAATTTGGAAACTCTACCAATCACTGTTTAAAGAAACTCTATCATACAAGTCCCCACAAAAATAATAGTATGTTACCTTGGATGAGCTGGTTTTTAGCCCAATGGCTTCCAGTACCACACTAGCTTAGATCAGCCCCATGGCCACCTGCTTGGGGGTGGGTTGGTGGGAGAGGGAAGAAGACACAAAGACTGACTGTGGGGTAGCCTGATGAGAGCCCCTATTGGTTACACAGCACTAGTTATGAGAGACCAAAGATGATTTGGCCTATTTCAAACTGTTGCCTTGGGTTTTCCCTGTATATCTTCATTCACAGGAAGTCAATAGATCTCATTCTCTTTGAGTCTCAGAGGGTGTGGATTGCATTAGCTTGTTTTTTCCACCTTATTCCCATTCTCTGCCCTTTGGTTCCCCATTGTATGATCTCCTACAAAGAAGTCTCACCAGGACCCCTATTCTGTAGCCTGGCAGTTGCTCTGTAGGCAAGAGAATGGCTGATTTTATATGTTGCTTCTCTCCCCTGAATGGTGTACTTAGGTTATGTCCAGAAATAACGCCTCTTCAAGTGAGCCCCTGAGTTGGTGCATGGAGGGAGGAAGTGAGAGACAGTTCTTCTTTTGCTTCTTTCTTATCTCCAGCCCACAGTCCATGTATCAATGGAGAGATGAAGCAAGTAAGAGAAAATGTGATACTGATGTTTGTTTTTGATGTTGTGGAACAAAAGAAGCACAGTTGAACTGATGTGGGTCTGAGACTGTACAATGAATCTATTTGGTGTGCAGCTAATTAGGTAGGATATTTTATGGTGACAATTCCTTAAAAAAGGATTCTGTAGGGCAGGACCTTTATCTATATTACTCTCATTAGATGCTCCACCTTTTGTGGTGTTGTGGGAGAAATGTCTTTGACCTTAATTTCTTTAGCAGGTCTTGCCCTATTTCCCATGTATTTGGGGGCTTCTGGGAAGGGAAGACCCTTGGTGTGGATGATGGCTGTTTTTCTTCAAATAGCACACTAGGGCTATCACTAGGCACATCCCCTCCAATGAAGAGAAATTTTGACTACCCCAAACAACACAGTGGTAAACATAAGTGACAGTATTCTTAAACTGAGTTCAGCAAAAATGAAAGGAACTTGACATTGTATTTGAATGAGCCCTTCAGAAGTGACTCTTATTACTCTTTTCCCCTTTTTGGTGTGAACTTATCCTATTTTATTTTTGGTGTGTGCCAGTCATAAATCTGTTCATGTTATACCTAATGGCAAAAGGCATTGCTCTCAAGACTGAAATCTGTTCCTTTAATATTGGCATGATGGAAACAAAAGATCTCTGCTTCATGCTCATGGTGCTGGAGATGCCGTTGATGTTTAATAAATTCTTCCTGATTGGAACAATTAGCCATGAATTCTTTTAAAGTGCTCTTTCCAATTGGCTTGATAAATTAATGGCTAATACAGAATTCTGAGGACAGGCAATATTCTTAAGTGGCTGAATTGGGCGGGAGATGTGGACAACATTCTCAAGTTGGGTGATAGTAGAATATTGTGAAATATCCAGTCCATAAAAACTGAGGCAAAGCCTCAGTTGCAATAATAGCCCCACAATAGATTCTTTAAAGAGTAGCAAATTGACACTAGGTACAGTCATGATTTGTTTGTATCAGGATTCTTGGATCAGAAAATGACTCATATAGATATCACTTGATAATCAGCTCTATTCAATATAAAACCCCCTGCAAAAGTTGATGTTCAAACATTCTGGTCGAGGATCCTACTTAGAAGAAAAAAATTGAATTTTAGGAAGTCATATAAAGAGATCATTGTTTTTGGTGTGGAATGATGTGTGTTGATAATGCTGGATTTTATGCTTTGAGTTTGGAGCACTGCATCTGAAATTTTCAGTACTATCACACGCAACAGTTTATTCAGCAAGTATTTAGTGAATGCTTTGTGCTAGACACTGTGTGTGTTCGTGGGGAGATAAAAATGAACTAGACGTGATCTGTGCCCTTCAGGTCTCACAGACTAGAGGAGCATAGAGATGCAGTAAAGCTGAGCCACTTGTGACTCACTGTGTGTCACAATGATCACAATGCTGCCTGGGCATAAAGGCGGCAGCCATGATCGTGGGAGCGCGGTTGGGTGGGTGGAGGAAGAAGGGGGCCGCTGTGTGGTAGGGACACATTGTGATGGTCTTTGCTGGTTTGGGGATGTGTTTTACAATCATTAGAATCACTCCACTTGTGACTGTGGACACAGTCTGGAGGCGCTCACGAGGACAAAACAGGTGTGGACACGTGGGGCCAAGTTTTAGCCATCGTGCAGTGCTTCCTCAAGTGAGAAAGGTTGTTGACTTGCCAGAAAGAAGAATCTTTTACACTTGTTAGACATTAAAATATTTGCACCCTGAGAGAGTTTCAGTGCCTTGGCAACCTTCAGTTTTGCCTCTGAGAGGCGCCTGGGTGGCTCAGCTGGTTGAGCGTCCCACTGTTGATTTGGGCTCAGTTGTGATCTCAGGGTTGTGGGATCGAGCTCTGTGTGGAGCTCCACACTCAGTGCGGAGTCGGCTTGTCCCTCTCCCTCTGCCCCTGCCCACCTCTTGTGCACACTCTCTCTCTCTCAGATAAATACATACATAAAATCTTTAAAAAAAAATCCTAGGACTTCATTCACAGATCAAATTGTTGGCATATTTATCACTGTGGGGAAGACAGCACATTGGAAGGTGCTATATATATACAGAAAGGGTGAGTTTATGATCTTAAATAATCCCCAATAGGAAATGCCTTTCCCCCCTAGTTTTAGTATTCTTTATGCCTTTGATCACCTTCCTACCTAACTTTTTGAGCCCTTGACACCTTCTCTCTTCCCCCTCACCTCCCTTCCCCTTAAGAGGTGGCCTGAACTAGAAATCTGCATTTTTACTTATTTATCAAACAATTCAAAGCTGCATGTTGAGCCAGGCACTCTTCTAAGCACTTTATAAAAATCAACTTAACTGGGGCACCTGGGTGGCTCAGTCGTTAAGCATCTGCCTTCGGCTCGGGTTGTGATCTCAGGGTCCTGGGATTGAGCCCCGCATCGGGCTCCCTGCTCTGCGGGAAGCCTGCTTCTCCCTCTCCTGCTCCCCCTGCTTGTGTTCCCTCTATCGCTCTCTCTCTGTCAAATAAATAAATAAAATCTTTTTAAAAAAATCAACTTAACTCACATTTCTTTAGGGTGGCTACTGTCATTACCGCCCCCTTTTCACAGATAAGAAAAATGAGAAGTAGAGATCTTAAAAACTTCCTTAAGAACACACAACCAGAGAGCAAGCTGAAGAGCTGGGATTTGAACCCAGAGATTTATGCTCCCAAACTCCACATGGGTGCTTAGTCCAGCCACAGTGCTAAAGCATGGATATATTCTGCCTTGGCCTCACCTGCTCAACCACTGGGTAGGCTCCGTCCTACTTAACCAAGGCTGTTTCACTTTGGCTCAGAGCATGCTGAGCTCTTTACAGAAAGATGCCTTTGAAATGCAAAGGTTGACAGCTTTATTTGTGGACCCACACTGCGGTTTTTGGCTGGAGTCCGCTGGGCACTGGCTATGTGGTAGTCAGTCTTTAAAAATGGTGTAATATTCACACTGTTTTTGTTGGATAATTGCATGCCTTTAATTTGTGGTATTATAAACAGAGCAGTAATCTGGTTTAGGAGTAGCCAGAAAAAGTTATTTGATATCCATTAAGTCAAGCTGCTATTTTTATTCACCTCTGTAGAGGTGAGTATTATGGTCCAGAAAAAGCAACATTATAATATATTCTAATGGGTGACTCCTGACTGGCTAGGTTGGGAGAATGAAAAAGAATCTTCTGAAGACGGTAGGGAACAATTCTGCTTGCTTCCCTAACAGGTGACTACAATTTTCCCTTTAGATATTACAACAGTTTAGCTTTCTTTAGAAAATGAATTTTTAAAAGGGCGTCTGGGTGGCTCAGTCGTTAAGCGTCTGCCTTCGGCTCAGGTCATGATCCCAGGGTCCTGGGATCGAGCCCCGCATCGGGCTCCCTGCTCCGCGGGAAGCCTGCTTCTCCCTCTCCCACTGCCCCTGCTTGTGTTCCCTCTCTCGCTGTGTCTCTCTCTGTCAAATAAATAAAAAAAAAAATCTCTAGGAAAAAAAATAAAAGGGAAAAAAATGACACCTCTTTCAGTTCATGGATTTGGAACAATGATTTTTCTTAAAGACCTACTTAAACCGTTACTGCCTAAAATTCTGAGAGTTCAAGAAAAATGAAAATATTAAGTCATGTAAAAATAATTTAGTAAATGTGAAGTCCCTATATAGTTAACCATATTGTAAATAAGAATATTCATCATCAGTGGTTGCTTTTCATCAACGTCCTGTGACTTAGGTTGACCTATTATATATTTATAGACAAAGAATAGGTTATTTATTTATTTATTTATTTTCTTAAGATTTTGTTTATTTGACAGAGAGAGACACAGCGAGAGAGGGAACACAAGCAGGGGGGAGTGGGAGAGGGAGAAGCAGGCTTCCCGCGGAGCAGGGAGCCCGATGCAGGGCTCGATCCCAGGACCCTGGGATCATGACCTGAGCTGAAGGCAGATGCTTAACGACTGAGCCACCCACGTGCCCCAAGAACAGGTTATTTAGATAGCATCTTCCATCCGAAGACGTTTCAGTGGTTTGCAGACTTGAGCTTGAGTTAACTGTTCAGTCTTTGGAGATGAATCATTCCTTTTGTTTAGCCCATTGGTATAGTATTTAGATTAACTTGTGGGTTTGTATTTAACCTGACAGAATCCAAACAGCCAGATCAGACATGTGCTGGCAGTCTTTCCTGGGGTCCGGACAGAGTTACAGGCAGGGAGGATGGCCCAAGTCATTAGTTTGTGATTAATGTTTGTAGAAAGTAATATTTCTACCATTTTATGGATGGAGCAACTGAGGCACTAAGAGGTTAAGTGGCTTGCCCTCGTTCACACAGCTATTTAGAGATCCGGGCAAATCAGGCACTAATGCAAGTCAATCATGATTTTGCACTCAACTCTTCACCAATTTTAAATTTTGCAAGTTAAAGTTCCTGTACCTGCCCATGGGCAGGTTACAAACCGGAAGTTGAAACTAAACTAAACTGAGAGGATGTTGCCAATCCTTTTCTAGGGGAAGGAAGAGACGGAGGGTTGCTTTGGCTAACAGAGCTGGCATGGGCACTATCGTCCCCCCCATGGACCCAGCCCTCTTGGATGGGCTGGCTCTCTGCTGATCCCCCAAGGCATCTGTCCATGAGGATTCAATCAGGCTCAGGGCTGCTGGCCGGGGTGGGGAGCAGGGGGTGCTGTAAATCTGGGAAAGCTGCAAGTATTCAGGGTCTTGAACTTTATCAGGTTTGAATGTGTGATTGTGAAAGTAAAGAGCAGAGAAATGACAGCACTCAGTAAATCAAATGCAGAGAAGATCAGGACTGTCAGAGACAAGAGAAAAACAGGCTCTGGGCACAAGCCCTGCTCAAAACCTGCAGGCAGGAGACAACTTTTATGTTCCCTCCAGACTGTGCCTTCTGAAAAACAAATCTCTTTCCCTGTCATTTTATCTAGAGAACAGTATTCTTTGTTTTGTCCCATGGATTTCTTTCTTTATGTTTTCATTATTGAAGTTGAGATCTTGTTTTAGAAGACGGGGTGCTACATGGAAAAAACAAACAAAACCCCAAAACCAACAACCCAGAAAGAAAATCAGTTGAAAAATGGCTGGAGCAGCCTACATTTTATTCTATCAGTAACGTGTTCCGTAGCTTCTAAGTGATCTTTGTTTTTCTATTCCTTCACAAAATGGGGCTAAAGTAGAGTAAGTCTCCTGCATGTACAGTGATACCAAACTGAAAGGTACAAAGCACGGGAGGAGTATAGTCAGATGACCAGGTCCATTTAATTAGCTCCCACGCACCCTTTTATCTAATGCCAGCCCACAGGTTGCCCTCCTTCATGGTCCCATCTATTAACTCACTCCTATCTGTTGCCAGGAAGAAGTTCGCAGGGAGGGCTGCGGCTAGGACGGGGACACTTTTCTCAGGGGATGAGCCTCAAGATTACTCTCTTTGTCCTGTAGAAGACATTGGAGTCTGCGGCTGGCATTTGCAAGGGGGAATGACAGGGAATGTTTCTTCAAAGGAACCAAAAGCAAGTAAAGGAACTATGTTTGTCTCACCCCACCCCTTCCTATTATAATGCAATAAATAAAATCCTCACTGCTGGAATGCAGAGAAAGCCTGAGACCTTTAATGAATGGCAGGACTTAAAAGTTGAATGGGTGCTCAAAGAAGTTCTTTCCTGTAAATTAATTAGCTCCAGGGAACAGTTAGATCACACAAGAATTGAAATCTGGCGTAGTACCTGTGAGTCTATTGCAATAGAGATACTGGTAATCTTTTAACCCCCTTAACAATCCTGTAAGGCAGGTACTTTTATCATCCCCTTGTTATAGATGAGAAAACTGAGGCACAGAGCGATTAGGCAATTTGTCGCACAGAAAATGGTGGAGTCAGGATTCAAACCCAGGCAATTCCCTCAGTCTGTGAGCCAGAGTGACTCCCTTCTTTACAAACTCAGTGTGAAGCCTAGGGGACAATATGAGCCTGGGTACTTTTCCAGAGAAAGGATCAAGCATCTCCCTCCATCTTTGAAGCTGTCTGTGGTACTTTGCCTAACCGGCTCTACAGAAGTGCCAAACTTCTAGACTGTAAACACTTCAAAACTAGCTGCTAACCCTTATTTGTGCAGTTCTTTGTGCAGTATATACGCAGTGCTGTTGGGTAAGTGCAGGAAACCGGAGGGCTGCTATGGGTAGACAACTCTTGGTCCTGATTCTCTGCATATTTGCAACATAACTGAGTGCAGAGGTCATAGTTCTGGCTGGCAAAGGCAGTAATTTTTTATTTTGGGGGCACTTCCCCCCCTTTAATTGACTTAAGAAGGAGCATTACTTACTTAGCAAATCTCCAAAAGCTTATCACCTCCTTTTCTGCTTCCCCTTAGCAACACCCACCCCTCCACCCCCCGCCCCCAAGAAAAGAAAAACAGAAAGGTCTCTGAGCTGAGACAGCTCTGGGGCAGTGGCATCTGGACTCTGACCCTAGAATTGGCATTGTCTGCACATCTAGTGATACCGGCAAACTCCAGGGAAAGCCCGGATCCTGTCTGTCTAGTGTGTTGGAAATTTCTGTATCTCTTTTCCCTTTTGGGGCACAGAAATTTTCCTTCTGATGCTCTGAGTTTTTCTATCCCGGGAGGTTGGGGGGTGGGTAGGATTAGATAAGGTGGGTGGTTTTGGAGTTCACCTTATTTGGAGTGGAGCAATGAGAAAAGAGGCAGATTTCACTTCCGGGGCCCAGCCAGAGGTGACAGAAACTGACGATGTTGGTTGGCCTCTGGAATTCAGAGTCCTGTCTACAGCTTCACCACAGCGCATTAAGGGGATGGCAAAGATACAGGAAGAATCCCTACTGCAGGGAAGCCAGGCAGTCTCTGACACTCTGAGGTTCTTATCCACCCATACTGCAAAGAGGTAGAAACGGCTTAGGTGTGTGTTGAGAGTATGGGGGAATGCTACCTAAGGGGAGAAGAAACGACTCAGTTCAGAAACCCCCAAAACATAGCACCTGACTCCCAAGACCACGTCCCAGTCCTGGATCAGGAAAGTGGATATTCCCTGTTTCACCTTTAGTGAAAGGGAAAGGATCCCCCAAGGGGCAGGGCCTCGGCCCAGTTGGCAGCCCTCAGCTTTGTGTAGTGATGCCAGTAGTAATTAATAATGATAATAAATACCACACTTTATAACCAAACCCAACCTGGGGATGCCTGAATGACTGAACCTCTGCCTCCCACCTGCACGCTTTTATTCTCGGAGTCCACACCCTCGCCATTAGCCTCAGTCTGATTTAGCTGCCCAGTTCCACCCACCAGGTTCTGACCCGGGTTCAAAAGAAGGTCTGTTCCCGACGACCAGCGATGTGGAGTAACGAGGACCCTCGGCAAGCCCGCAGGGAGTGAGGGTGGGAAGGTAGGGCTGGACTGACTCGAGTTTAATTATTAAGCATCAAAAAATAATATAAAAGGGATAGTAATTCAGGCCCTAATGAGCTCGGTTTAGTTTTTCTGCCAAGTGCAGGGGTTCTGTTTTGGTAGTCCAGCCCCGTCCGGCCTGGAGTTCCACGGCTCCCAGGACCCCGGGGCCTGGCACGCCCAGGCCCCGTCGCCTGAGGACCTCCACATTCCCAGGGCAACGGAGGCAGGTCTCGCCCGGCCGGTGGAGATCTGGCCAGCGAAGCGGAGATCTCAGGGTGTCAGGACTCAACCAGGCCGCGGGGAGGGAGACCGGCGCCGTGTGGAATGCCTTTATCGGGATCAGAGAACCACCAGCTTCTCCTTCGCTTCTTTAAGCGATCACGGATAGACACCTTTCGATCTTTTGTCAGACATCTTGGCCCTTAATAGCTAAATTTATTTGGTTTAAAGCGGCCTTGGGAGAAGCCGGGAGGGAAGATCTTTCGTCGGTCATGGGTGGCCTAGATAACAAGCTTTAAAAGAGAGAGGGAAGAAGAAAGTAAAAAGGTTAATGGATGAGGGGAGGGCTAGAAGGCGCCCAGCGTGGGGCTTTTACAGCGACCCTCCTCCGGCCGCCCCCTTATCGCGGCCCTAACTTACCCGCGGCGTATGAAGTACATTAAGTCACGTAAACAGCGCGCGGGGAGGAATGCCACCGCGGTGACCTCTCGCGCGCCGCCGCAGCAAGCCCACCTCCGCGCCGCGCTGGCGGCCGCCGGCGGCGCGCGGGGGGCGGCCCGGGACTGCGGGGCCGGGGGCGGCGGAGGCCCGCCTGCAGCCGCCGGGCGCCGGTACTTGATGCCGACCGCCCGGGCCCGCCGTTGGCGCAGCGAGTTCCTTACCCGAAGTGACCGGCGGCGGGAAGAGGGGGCGGGGAGCCGGGCCGGGGGGGGGGGGGGGCGGCCCAGTTTTCTAGGCTGCGCAGTTTTCGCTCTTCCGCCGCCACCACCTGACATTTCCAACGAGTATTTTTGGGCTTTCGAGAATTAAAAAAAATAGAACAAAACAACCCGCCCTCCCCCACGTGGGCCCAAACACCGTCCGGGCTCTCTGGACGCGACTGCATTGGGTTGACAGCCGCTGAGTCGGGGGACAGGCCGCCCCGACTCGCCTGTTGGGCCGGGAGGATGGCTGGGGTGGGGGGCACCGGGGTGACCCTTGTCCTTCGGCAGAGCCTTCCCAGGGACAGGAAGAAATCCGGTGTAGGCGAGAAGGCCCTAGAGATCTGGCTTTGTAAAAACTCTCAATTTAAAACTTTAAGTCAGAAATTGTATTCTTTCTGAAACGTCGCTGGAGCAGCCGGGAGCTTTGGGAATTGACAACGTAAGGGGCTTAAGTTTGCAGGGGTAAAGGCGTGTCGTTATGCGGGTCCTCGCCCGGGTCTCGCAGCTCCCCTGGAAGCAGAGCGCGACCGGGTCCCCAAACATCCCTTCGCATTTGGCAACAAAGACTCTTCCCCCCTGCCCAATTGGCTGTTCTATTCTGACTGGATTCGAATCGGGAATAGTAGTGTGGCGCGCCCCAAATAAATCAGCCCTGGGGGCAGGTCGCGCCCCAGAGCCAGCACCTCTTCGAGGATGAGGAGGGCGGCTCGAGGACGGAAGGCTCACTCCGGAGGGGCCACTCCTTTTGTCTAAATAGTCGGGAGAGAAATAATTTCGTTTAAGATTAGCAATCCCCCCCCCCCACAAAGGAGACAGGCAGAAGGAAAAGAAAAAAAAAACACGAAGAAAATAGAACTTTTAAGAGCCTATTTACTGGGGAACTACGGGGGACTTCTCCAGTTCTTGGGTTCCTCCCTGGTTAAGGGTACACTTCTCTCTGCGTCCCCTATTCTCCCCACCTTCCCGGACTAGCTGGGGTGCTCAAAGGAAACTCAGAGCACGGGACCTGGGAACCCCTAGGGGGTAGCTTTGAAAATGTGCCGCTCCCATCTGGGAGTGGAAGTTTTCCCCAGGGCCAAATCCAGTGCATTGGGAAAATGATAAACTGGATGGGTCAGGCTTCCTTGCCTTTCTGTCTGAAGAAACTCTGCGGGTTAAACAGTTTTGTTTTTAAGTTAACTGAAAAGAAAAACATTGTACTATCCATTCTCTCCTTTAGTTGGAAAACCAATCTAAAAAATTGTGACTGTGGAAAGGAGCAAATTACAACCTCCCACTCTTGTTTTAGGCAGTGTTAAAGAGAGATTGGGAATCTGGATGGTAAAATGCCGGGTCCCCTCTTGAGCCCTTAGAAGCCGCATGCTGTGGTCAGTGTCTGCCCCGCTGCTCACCTCATTCCCAGCGGTGCCAGGGCCAGCGCACCGCTCGCAGCTGCTGTGGAGCTGCGGGAAAAGCACGTCCCTGGGGCTTTAGCTATTGTCCAAGGAAATTCACACAGACACCTTCATACTTGCTAATATAAAGAAACACACACAACAGGAACCAGGTTCGGGGCTAGGTCTCCTCAAGGGCTCAAGGCTTGGAGGCCGTTCACAGCGTGGAATCTAACTTAGAGGATTAAAAACAAAAAAACAAAAAACAAAACTCGTCTCCACTGGAAATCACCTCACTGAGATATGAATTAAAAAAAAACTGCTTTTAAGAATAAAACTGAAAAGCATTTCAAAAACAGTTGGACTCAAAAGAAAGGCAAACGTCCACAACGTTTCTGTATCTGCTTACAAACGAGCTTCTGAAAAACTCAAAATTTGGTCGGAACTCACGAAAAACCCAAAAGAGAAAGGCTTTGGAAGCTGTGGTCGGAGTTAAGTGGGAGGCGGACGCCGGGTCATCTCTTTTGCTAGTACCGTTCGATCGAACCTAGGTTAAACTTTAAAGCCCTGAGTCCTGCTCCGGTCGCCAATCTCTCTGTTCCAGAGTTTTCTACCTTCACTCCTGCCCAACTGTGGCCACATTGAAACTGGGGGCCGCCACAGTGATTGGGGGAAGCAAAGAGGAATGTAATAAAAGTGACTAAATTGGATAAGAACGGTTTATGGACCGTCGTAGTAGCAATTTAAAATTCAGAAGCGTTTAGCAGCGATTTACAACGAAGAATGAAAAAAAAAATTCTCGCCAACTTCTTCAATTCAGCGCTCTTCCCCTCACTGCCAGGCCCTGTCCCCTTCTCCCCCTAAGATACACAAGCTCACATTCACAATTATATTGAGAGGAAACATACTTTTAACGATGAGGTCTCACAGTCTCTCAAAAATCATTATTTTACAATGTCCCTAGCTACGCCGGTTCAACTCTGCTTAGGCTCCTCTCCCTTCCCCAACTGGAAAAACACACACATACAAAGGAGCCCAAATACTTTCAGGGAGACTGACCTTTGGAAAATCATTTACTTCGATTTACCTGGGGGGGGGGGATTGTAAAATCCATCCTCACAAAGCAACTCCTCCTGCCCTAGTTAAAATTCTCTCTCCGCGGCCTTCTGGGGTCACGTCTGTCGGAAGAAATCTTTTTGTGAGTGAAAGGGAGCGAGACATAGATCACCGCTACTGCGGCGGACGAACCTGCGGCCGCGCGCCTCGCTGCTGACAGATCCGCGCTGATAACCTCGCGACGTTCATTTCCAGTCCCTTTGCCGGCTCAGGACCGTATCAGTTTGTACACAGTTGTGATAACCATTTGGAGGGAGCGAAGAAGGGGTGTGTGAGGGTGGGGGTGGGGAAGCGGTATTTCCCGCTGGGTCCAGTGAAGGTGCACCCCCTCCCCCCCTTTCCAACGCCTTATCCGAGACTTACCTGAAGTTCTCCAGGATAAGCTCAGAGCAAACGGGACACCAAAACTTGGAAAGCATCTTGGGGCGCAACTGGGGTGAAAAGCCCTTTTCATTACGCGCACCTTCGGGGACTAGCCTTTACATATACCGCGACCCCGAACTGAAAGTTCCCAAAGGTTAGCTGGTGAGTGTCGACGTGAACTTCCCGAAACCTCCTAGGGATTTAGTCTGTTTCTAAAAAGCAGGGCAGAGATAGGGAGCTGGGCACCTGAGTTCCTTCTTTTCCGTATCTTTGGAGCCTCGATGCCCGACAGTCACCAGGACCCGAGCCCGAGGGTCTCGATTAGAGGTTGGGCAAACTTTAAGGTAGTTCACATACAAAGGCAGAGCATAATGCTCTTCTAACGTGGATGAAGGAGCGGGGAAGGCCCGCGGAGCAAAGCACTTTCCCCCTCATTCTGGGGGCACGTTGACCCGAAAGCTGGCGCGTCCCTCCCGCCGCGGTGGCTGCGCAGGGCTGTGCACAGCCAACTACTCTCGTGCCAGACCGGGGGGGGGCCCCCGCGGGGGCCCCCGCCCCCGTGAGTGCGTGTGTAACTGGGGGCGGAGGAAAGTGCTGCGCCGCCGGATGGGTGTGGGTCGCCAGCCAGGTCAAGCGTTCCGCCACCTCCGCCCCTCCCCGGGCGTCCCAGGGCTCGGCGCCCCCTCGATGGACTGGCCCCCTCCCAGGAAGGTACTCGCAGCTCGGCCCACACCCGCAGGCTGCGCGGCGCTCATTGTCTGCTGGGGTGGCGCGCTCCCCTCCCCCCGCCGCCCGCGGTCCCCTCCCCACCCTCTTTTCTCTCCTCCCCTCGCTCCCTCCTCCTCCTCCTCCTCCTCCTCCTCCTCCTCCTCCTCCTCCTCCTCCTCCTCTTCACCTCCAGCGCCCAGCTGCTCGCACAGCGCAGTTCCGACCCACAGCCTGGCACCCTTCGGCGAGCGCTGTTTGTTTAGGGCTCGGTGAATCCAATCAGGAGCGCAGGCTGCAGTTTTCCGGCAGAGCAGTAAGAGGCGCCTCCTCTCTCCTTTTTATTCACCAGCAGCGCCGCGCAGACCCCGGACTCGCGCTCGCCTGCCGGCGCCCACAACCTCTCTCCTCGGTCTAGAGCAGTCTCCGCCGCCGCAGTTCTCCATGCGCAGCGCGCACCCGAGGTTCGGCTGCTTTCTCGCTTGCTCGGGCTCCCCTCTTTCCTTCCCTCAAACCCTCACCCCGTCGCGAGCCCCTCCGCCCCGGGCCATCCGGCCCTCTGCGGGCCCCGTCGGCTCTGAGGGTGTCTCCCTCCTCCTTTCGCGGCTGGCTGTAGCGGCTCCCAGGTTCCCGGGACACCGCGGACCAACTTCTGCTGTTTCTTCCTCTCCCTGAAGCGCTTATCTGCGCGCAACCTTATCTCCGAGTTATCTGGCGCAAAGGGGCGGGAGCCGGCAGTCAGGCAGGCAGAGAGACTTCTTTCTTGCTATCTAGTCCGGGTCTGTGTGTGGGTATTAATTTTAGTATGGTTATCTCCAAGGAGCCGAAGCGATTTGGAAAAGCAGCTCGGAGCAGGCCCGTCCGGCTGCATTTTGCCTCCCTACCCCACTCCCTCCGAGTCTCCCCGTCTTTCTTCTTGCTCTCCCCTTTGGGGTGGCCTCGGCCCCAGGGCGGTCTCACGCCCCCCCCCCACCCCCCGCATTTCCCCCTCCTCCTTTTCTCTGCGATCCGCTCCACCCCGCTACGTCCGATTCCGGAACGGTCCGGCCTTTCCGCGGCTGGGGAAGATCTCGGGGTGGGCGGGGGTGGCCCAGCCGGCGTGAGCGCACGCGCTGGTGGCTGCAGCCACGAGCCTTGTCGAAGGTGTGCGGCGCCACGGGGAGGAGGGTTGGGCGTGAGACTGCGGCCCCGCGGGCACCCAGCAGTGCCCGGGCCCGGAAGGTCAGAGACTGTGGTCTCCGCCTCGGCGCCCCACCTTCCCTGGGCTGAATTGCACTTCTCTGGAACTCGCGTTCCGTCAAGCGCAGTCCGGGAAACTCTGGGAAAGCCAGTGTGGGAGAACGCGGCGGTTTCGTTTTCGGGGACAGGTTGCCTTCCTTAAGCTAATGATTTTCGCGCGGGCAGACCTCACACCGAGGCATTCCGGGCGGGGGGCACCCGTAGGGAGGCGGGAGAAGGCAGCGCCGACAAGCACAGCTGCTTAAAAAAATTCTTTTGTGTGTCATCGGCCGAGGGGGAGCCACTTTGGGGGCGGAAGGAAAACCTTGTTCAGTCTCACCGTCACCCCTGGGACCTGGCGCGCGCAGATGGAGGATGCTGCGGAGGGGTGGGCGGGAAGGCGAGGGAATCCGGGTGGTGCAGGCGAGGGAGGGCGGATATCCCGGTCCTGGGAGGACCTTGCGGCAGCTACCCAGGCTCCGTTCCCGTCTCCTTCCCCCACTCCCGCGCCTGGGGCAGAAATGCGATATTTGAGGAATAGAAAAGGCAGTGGGAGTGAGATTTTGTGCGGCCTGCGCTTTTGTTAACCCTTCTTGATTTTCTCCTCCCGTCCCTGCCTCCCCTCACCCCGCCTCAGGAGCTAGAAGTTAGCTTGGAGAGGCGCCGGACCGTGGATGGCCTTGACTGACGGCGGCTGGTGCCTGCCGAAGCGCTTCGGGGCCGCGGCTGCGGACGCCAGCGACTCCGGAGCCTTTCCAGCGCGGGAGCCCTCCACGCCGCCTTCCCCCATCTCCTCCTCTTCCTCCTCCTGCTGCTCCCGGGGTGGGGAGCGTGGCCCCGGCGGCGCCAGCAACTGCAGGACGCCGCAGCTCGACACGGAGGCGGCGGCGGGACCCCCGGCCCGCTCGCTGCTGCTCAGCCCGTACGCCTCGCATCCCTTTGGGGCTCCCCACGGACCTTCGGCGCCCGGGGTCGCTGGCCCCGGGAGCGCCCTGTCGAGCTGGGAGGACCTACTGCTCTTCACTGACCTCGACCAGGCCGCGACCGCCAGCAAGCTGCTGTGGTCCAGCCGCGGCGCCAAGCTGAGCCCCTTCGCACCCGAGCAGCCCGAGGAGATGTACCAGACCCTCGCCGCCCTCTCCAGCCAGGGGCCGGCCGCTTACGACGGCGCGCCCGGCGGTTTTGTGCATTCTGCAGCCGCCGCCGCAGCCGCCGCCGCCGCGGCCAGCTCCCCGGTTTACGTGCCCACCACTCGCGTGGGCTCCATGCTGCCGGGCCTGCCGTACCTGCAGGGGGCGGGCAGTGGGCCCGCCAACCACGCGGGCGGTGCAGGCGCCCACCCTGGCTGGCCTCAAGCCTCGGCCGACAGCCCCCCGTACGGCAGTGGAGGCGGCGCGGCCGGCGGCGGGGCCGCGGGGCCCGGGAGCGCCGGCTCGGCCTCTGCGCACGTCTCCGCGCGCTTCCCCTACTCGCCCAGCCCGCCCATGGCTAACGGCGCGGCGCGGGACCCCGGGGGCTACGCCGCAGCTGGTGGCGGGGGAGCGGGCGGCGTGAGCGGCGGCGGAGGCAGCAGCCTGGCGGCCATGGGCGCCCGCGAGCACCAGTACAGCTCGCTGTCGGCCGCGCGGCCGCTGAACGGAACGTACCACCATCACCATCACCACCACCCGAACCCCTACTCCCCCTACGTGGGTGCACCGCTGACTCCCGCCTGGCCCGCAGGACCCTTCGAGACCCCAGTGCTGCACAGCCTGCAGAGCCGCGCCGGAGCCCCGCTCCCGGTGCCACGGGGCCCCAGCGCAGGTAAGGGGTGGGCCGCCGCGTGGGAGTGGGGGCCTGGGGCGCTGGGGTGTACGGGGGTGTGGAACAGCTAGTTGACTCCGGCTTCGTTCTTAGGGTTTTTCTGTCGGGGTGCCTAGAAGTCGGCCCGGCCCCAGGGAGGATTTGCAGAACTCTGGCAGGGCCACCCAGAGTCTGGCAGTGTTGATGAGGTGCTTTATTTTGTGGATTCTTTTCAGTTCCTTTCCAGGCTCAGGGCGCGTATAGGTCTCAGTGCCTTGGAGAAGCTCAAGGGACTTGAACAGTGAATGGGGTGGGTAAATTGGAGCAAAAGGTCCTGGGAAGGAACTGATAGGGCCCCGAGACCTGTCACCGACCCTAATTTGCCTAAGTGGAAGAATGAGACTCTGTTGGGGGGGGTAAATTAGGAGAATGCTGGGCACTTGATTCATCCTCTCCTCAAATACAGTCTCACCCAGTTCAACTCTCCAGAGGTGAGGAATTGTGTTTTTCTCAAGGAGAGTATTTAAGAGATCCACGGTGGAAAAGGAGCTAAGGCGGATATTTGGACTGGTCAGCCTCGTGACTATGCCGAGGGAAAGCTGGTGGAGGGGCCCTTTTGCTTGACATCACCTGGGCCGAGGTGTCTGGAGTTGTGCGGCTGCTGGCCCCTGCCAGGCTGGGATCCAGGGGTCCTGGAGGTCCCACAGCATCAGTTCTTCCTCCAGAGTTCAATCCACCAGTTTTTTCAAGTTTTCCATGCCACACATACTTTCCAGTGTTTGGGAGCAATGTGGAGTGAACTGGGAAAACACAATTGTCAAAATACCTGGAAACACCCCATTTTGAAAAACGTTTTCTGCTCAAGCAAAGGCGGTTATGAACTCTTGTGTCTGGGACTTCTTCTTTCGGCTGCTGCAGCATTCTTGGTCCTTCTACGTGCTTTCGTGGGTCTCTTAATTTTGTATTTAACCCGTTTGATAACCTGACAGACTCCTGAGACAAACCCTTTTTGGGGGGGCGGGGGCTGTTTGTTTGGGGGGAGGTGTGAGAGTCAGAGGTGGCAAAGAGACATGGGTCAGCCTAAATTATCCTACCTGGTGTCTTCACATTCCAGGTCCGGGCTCCTCCCAGCCTCAGTGCTCCGTTTTGGGACGAGATCTTTCAGGGGCCCTAACTAGTAGGATGAAGTGATGAATTGCCAGCCTTGTGTTCAAAAGACATACTGGAAATACCAGTGGCCCGAAAGGGAAGGATGTGACTTGAACAGACCTCCTGGTAACACTGGGAGGGGGGACAACAGGCTTTTGGTATCTCTACTTCCTAAGATTCTGGTCTCAGAATTCCCTCTTCTTCCCTCTGTGAAGTTGGCCCTGGAGACCATCTTCAACATCGTGTAGAGTGGGTGTAGAGGACCCTGTTGCGTAATTGAGAACAGAGCACTGTCACCCCGTTGTGTAGCATAGGGACCCATGGCTGGTTCCCTGGCTGGAGCTGAGAGACTGAGAGATGAGGAATCTTCAAAGAATGGGAAGGGTTAGGGTGAGGCTTTTGTCAGTCAGGAATCCAGCAGGGAATCCAAAAGGGCCTGTGAGTAGGGGGCAGCTCCCGTTGGAGCGAGATCCTGCAGCTCCACCTGTTTCAGGACACACCTTAGTGTGGTCTACAGATCCCTCTCCTCCAGTCTTCGGCATTTCACAGGACTGAGAAAGAGTAGTCCCAAAAGACATCAGAGTTCCAATGTTTACGCAACTTGTTTTGTATAAAAAATCTTTTCAGAGGCAGGAGGGTGCCATTGCAGGCGAGTTACAAATTTCATTTTAAACCTAGCTTATTCTTTACCAACTTTTCACCTTCTAGATAGGACATTGCAAAGTTAGGAAAGTCTAATGTAATCCAGAGTATGTTAAAAAAAAAAACAATGGGAAGGGGCTTGGGAACACCCAGCTTTTGCATAGAGTCTTTTAAGAAGGCAGGAAGCTACTGAGAATCCACCAGTCTGGGGGTGGGGGAGGCAAAAGACCTAATTGTGGTTGTCCTCAAGAGGTGTTCTCAGGGTGGAGAAACCTTGACCTCCAACCCCTCTCCTCCCAGCTTCTTAGCTAGATTCCCTCCTTCTCCACTTTGTTTAAAAAAAAAAACAAAACACCATTTTTGAAGGCACTCTTTAATTGATTTGGGCAAACAGCAGGGCTAAAACCTGACCACTGAGCTTTTTCAACGTACACAGTGTGGAGGCCTCCAGGAACCTGCTCCATACACCTCTCCCTGATTCTCTGGTGGTGGGTGGATGGGAGGGAGTCCTGGGGTGAGTCTTCACAGCGCTTGAGTCCCTGAGCCCAGCGCTCTCCTAAGCTCCCGCTAAACTGTGTTCCATTCTTCGGGTCCTGGGACGGCATTTGCTGGCCGTGCCCTTCTCCCCAGAGCTTTTTATTTTCTACAGGGGAACCCAAAGCAGTCATGTTAGGAGGTGATGATGAGTAGGGGGAAACGATGAACAAAGGTTCAGCACAATTAGGTTTCCTAATTGTTAAAGTTTTTCTTACGTTAGTCCGTTGTAGGATTGTAGCTGCTGGGTAAGCAGTAGGGAGAAAATGGGAGCTGGAGATTTGATTTAATTAGACATAAGCAAACTTCCTAAATTTTATTTATCCAAAGTGGACTTAAGTTTTGTCTTTGGGTTTTCAGATGACTAAAGAGATTTACCTGGAGAGTTCACACTGTCTTCTCTAGGGAGTCTTTATTGTTTCCCGCCTGGGGGAAGGAGGCCAGGCATAGGGCTGGGTTCTCCAGGGAATGCCCCACTCCTCTATCGAGAGGGTCTCTGATAGGTAACATTTTAAAGTCAACAACTAAGACAAATACCTTGTTTAACTTCAGTGTCCTTGAAGTCCTGAGCATTTTACTGATTACCGTAGTCAATAGTGGCTTTTAGGGTGGAGAAGAATAAATCTTTGTGATGTGTTGTAAGTTGCGGTATCCCTGTGACAACTTTGAACTCCAGTTATGTTGGATAGTAGTTTCCTTTAAACTTAATTCTTGAGGAGGAAGGAGAGGAAGGAGACCTGTTTTGTAGGGTAAATAGTACTAATGGAACTAGAGTATTCACGCCAAAGACACATTTAAATATCTTTACAACAAGTAGTTTGATGGTAGAAACAAGCTGTAAATTGCTCGGGAATGAGAAAGAATAGAAAGGTTTGTTAGCACACATCTTCAAATAAAGCTTTAAAATGTAATGTTTATTTATACTTTAAAAATTCAGAAATGTTTCTTAAAGCAAGCTAAATTTGGACATTTAAATCCTCTATAAGTAACCCTAAACAGAAGGATATTTTTAATTTACGAAGTCTATTTTAGAAGTACTTAATTAGTACCTATCTCATTTTAGACAGTATTTATTCGTTTATATTTAACAAATTTAAGCGGAAGTAATAAATGTTACAACCATTTACTCGAGATTTGTTTTCTTATTAACAGGTTTAGGCTGTAAACACCAAAAACTAATCAAATAGCAAAGTGACACAAACACAATTTAGGTAGATTGCATAAATTGAAGTTTAGTGTATGAAAATATGAAACAGTTTTATTGCGCACCGAGACGGTTTTAGTAATGTTCTGAATCAATAAAATATCAACTGTTGTAGAAATTTTGCAGATAGAAGCAGTCAGACCCATGTGGAACTCAAAATATTATAGTGTTTGGTCCTTGTAGCATGAAAAGAAAACTTAATATCTCTGTGCTTGTTAATGTTGGTGTTTTTTTTGCCCTGGGGAGACCTGAGTCACTTTCTAGCACTTGCCCAAGAACAGTATTTCTAATTTCCCTTGTCCATTTTTTTAAATTGGAGAAAAGGGTGACTAATTACTTGGGATAAAAGTAATAAGGTAGCCCGACTGTGTCCCAGGATATTTGTGGGTTTGGTGTAGGGGTCAGTGATCAGTGTTGATATTGTATGGTTTGCTCTGCTTGGCAAGTGGCACACTGTAATTATGATGGATTTCAGTTTTGAAACGCTTGGGAACAGCCGGAAAGGAGGGGTCAGGGGACCCAAACCGACTTCCCACAGCTCATCTCAGATCCGAGGTCCTTGGAGACTGAAGGCAGATGATTCGGGCTCGGCCTCCAGCATCATCTCCTGCTACTTCCCTGGGGTTTTACTGGGCGCGCTCGGGGCTGCAGAAGTATTCGACAAACGCTCAGCAGATCGATAGCGACAACGGCCGGCTCCTAGCTTGACTGCTGAGCAGCAGAAAGATCGTGGGGAAGGGCGCGGGCCGGGAGGCGGGCAGCACGTCGCCAGCACTGGGGCCAGGGGTGCCAGGGGTCTTCCGGGGAGCCCGGGGAGGGGCGGGAGCGGCGCCGCCTCACCGGGTCTTTTGTCCCCGCTCTCGCCGCAGACCTGCTGGAGGACCTGCCCGAGAGCCGTGAGTGCGTGAACTGCGGCTCCATCCAGACGCCGCTCTGGCGGCGGGACGGCACCGGCCACTACTTGTGCAACGCCTGCGGCCTCTACAGCAAGATGAACGGCCTCAGCCGACCCCTCATCAAGCCGCAGAAGCGCGTGGTGAGTGCGAGCTCCGCCCTCCCCTGCGGCCGGGCCCCGAGCGGCCCTTCTCCTGTGGCCCGGGCGCTGCCGGCTCGCCCCGGGCCTCCCCGCGGCAACAGGTGCGGCGCGGCCGGGGGCCGCCGGGGTCTGCCCGAGAGCGGGGACCCAGCTGTCCCCTTCACACCCGCGAGCGCCCCAGTGGGAGGTTGTCCCGAAGAAACCAGCATCTAGGGAACGGAGACAGCCTTTCCCCTCCCCACATTTACACCCAGAGCATGTCTATAAATGGGGGAGGAAGAAGGTGTAGGGAGCTATACCATTTTTTTTAAATATACAAAAGTCTATGTTGATAGACGTACTTGTAAATGCACTAGAAAACTGGAAGGACACAAATTAGTAATGACTGTAACCTCCGGCTAAAAAAACTGAGTATACCAACCCAGATCAAATGGAGGGAGATCTTTTTCACTTAACTATGTACTGTTCGCTCTGGTTTGGATTTTATTCTTGAAAAACCTTGCTCGTTTATACTCCCCCCACCCCTTCCCCATAGAATATGACAATCACAAACCCATACTCCCTTTCTCTCTACAGCCTCATTCAGGGTTCCTTTGATTCTGTTCCTTATACCTTTGGGTCCCTTCTACCTCTTCTCCTGGGAGTGAGACAGATTTTAGCCCCAAATTCCATCCGTCTTTTGGATTGTCTTTGAGTTTGATGAAAATTTACTCTAACCTTTGTTATTTTGAAATCTAGCTGTTCAGAATACTACATAGAACTTGAGCGGGGGGGGGGGGGGGGAAGCAGTCTTAACGTGCTTCTCAAGTTGGGATCCAAACGCTTTTACTGTGTTTTAAATTATGGGAATTTCTTCAGGGATAAATCTTAAGAGTTAGGTATGGTTTTAGGAGGGGGCAATTTACTGCTGTAGTGATTAGAGAAAATAAATGAAAATGTTCACAGGTCCCACTGTAGGGTTAACATTGTTTAACCAAGCACTCATACTCTTAATACCTTTTAAAGTAAAATATTTTACAGTGAGATGCCAGACATCTTAAGTATCCAAGTAATTTATTTAATTGTTATACTCTAATTAGCAAGAACAAATGCTACACATGTTGTTTGTGTTAAAATAGATTAGAGTGATATTGCATCACAATGGAAGTCTGACACCTTAAAGAGAAGCAATTAGCTTTATGGTTGTTTTGTTTTTAATGCATTTAAAATAAAGTGGCTGAGGCTAATTTAATGTATGTGCCTTAAACTTGTTACAACCTCCAGCAAACTTGTTACAACCTCCAGCTTAAAATTGTCTTCAAAGGGCATCCCCCTTCACTTGAGTATCTGATTCCCTATGGTTTTCATTTCTTATGTATCATATTAAGAAAAGAAAAAGTAGTGGCCAGAAAATATTCCGAGAAGTTTTGTTCTCATGTCTGAACAGTGAAACTGTTTTTTTTTTTTTTTTTTTTTTGGAAAGGTACATTGAGCTGAGTTCTAGCTGAGTTCAGCAAGGTAACCTTTTCTTGAGATTGAGGGAAAAACTGGTAGAAGAGTAGCTGATTAGGTTCTAGTTGCATTCTGAATTTGATCTAGAAACATCCATATTTAGATGGTGCCATTTGTTTTGTGCACTTACCAGAAAAGTTCCAGAAAAGTTTTAACATCTCTTAATCTGTTGGTTTTCCTTCTGTGTGGCAGGTGTCTTGGCGGTGACCCACCAAGGTCAGCCATTGTGCTTTGTAAATGGGTTATAAATGATACCAATTGAAGGGCGTGTTCATCAATTAGTTCTTGTGGGCTTCTTATTTATGGTTTTGATGGATCTAGCTTAGTTCTCAGAATGTTGAACCCAAGTTTGTTTAGCCAGCAGTCCAGAACCAATCACTGTGAATTTGAACTTGTAATACATTGCAAAATAAGAGATTTATGGTGTAACTTGAATTCCTTGTCAGTGATGAATATAACTGAGATCACTTGTTACAAGGAACTTTTATAACCCATTCACCTTCATTTCTCATGTTTATGGAGACTGGCTTCACTTATGATTTGCAGTTGACAGTCATAAAGTTCTTTGTTATAATGGCAAATTCTGATAACAAGGTTACTTCACATTGGCTTCAAATTCCACTGGAAACTGTCATAAATGACCTGTTTATAAAATGAAACTTCTTGTCCCCTAGTTAACTGATTTCACATTTATGAAGAGAAAGGGGTGCTCTCCTAGGAAAATTATTTTTTCCATAAAAGGAAAAAGAAACAAACAAATCCCGATGTGTAAGGTTTTACATGTTTTTATCATTTTAACAAAAACAATCCCGCAAATGGTTTGCCTGTGAGCCAAGCATGTTCATTTCAGCCAAGTGAAATCGATTTTTTCTTAGCATTGACTTGAAAAACCTCCAGTGTCTCTTTGTTTTTATGATTTGTCTGTAAAGAATAGTACAGTAATAGAATAGGATGTGAATTGTAAACGCAAAATTCAATTTTATATTTTAAATGTCAGCAAAGGGTTTGATAAATCTGTCCTTTAACCTGTGAATATTCAGTACACCCTCAATTCCCATTTTTGTTTTACATTCTTTAAAACTATTCTTTTCTGAAATTAATTGGTGTAACTAACTTCCTAAATTCTTTCAATATTCAGTACACCCTCAGTTCCTGTTTTTGTTTTACATTCTTTAAAACTATTCTGAAAATAATCGGTGTAACTAACTTCCCAAATTCTGTCAAAATCTTCCAATTTATTTTGGTCCTTGGATTTTCCCTCACAGCTTTTTTACTGAAGTCATGGTGCTGTTTTTTAGTTGCCTATCTAGGTAATTTAAAAACAAATTTAGATTTTGGCATTTGGGGGAGGAACTTAACAGTACTAGCTTCAACTCTGCTTTATAATGCACACATAATAATTCAGATGAGATAAATTTCTTCTGAGGATGTGATGGGCATAAAAGAACATGGAAATCAGAATGACAGTGCCTTTTCTGATAATATCATTTAATCCTTTGTATGAACAAAAGTTGGGTACTGTACTAACAGGGTAAAGAAAATATATCCTTATCACTGATATGTCTGTAAGACAACGCCAGCATTAAAACAGTGCCATAAAATTTGCTTATCCTTTGTAAAATGAATAATACAAAAACTCAGGCGGCAGGGAACCATGATATTGAGATGTATCAGAATACATTTTTCTTTATAAAAATTTTGTATATGTTACAAGATCTGTTTCTATCTATCATCTATCTGTCATCTATCTACTTATCTGCTTTTCTACAGTTTTTGGATTATTCCTCTGCACACCTGATTATCTCTGGCTTCCAGGGTGGGGGGGTTGTGATTGAGTTTCTTGACTCTTATATTTCCTCTCACAACAGTGAGCACAGTTATTGGCCAACGTTGTGACTCATTCCCGATTATTCTATAATCTGCATGAATATGCTGGAGCAACCCAAACATACATGTGGGATGGAGCACCCTATGTGAAACTTCAGTGTCTTGGTTCAGGAAGGTCAATCTATAATTATAGTTTACATTTTTTTCTCAGGGGACCTTTTATTTTTTTATAATAAAAGGTCCATGCTTGTTGACGGCAGGGAAAGGATACATTGATTGATGTATGTAGCAGATAGTCACTTACATCTGTATACTTACTTTTCTTGTGCTACTTTTTAGCCTTCCTCCCGGCGGCTTGGATTGTCCTGTGCCAACTGTCACACCACAACCACCACTTTGTGGCGCAGAAATGCCGAGGGTGAACCTGTGTGCAATGCTTGTGGACTCTACATGAAACTCCATGGGGTGCGCCACCTGTTTTGCTCATGTGTATACGTGTTTAGTCTCTCATTTGTACCTGGTATCTGTTAAAAAAAAATCAGCCAGGGAGAGGGGATGAAAGTGAAGAATCTGATGTTTTCTATGCACGTTATTGAATTGAGGATGTTGTTATAATGTAAACGATTACCTTACATACCGGTAAGAAACAAAAAATGCTGCCAGTTAAACTGTCACGCACATCCGTGGTAAGAATTTTAGAAATACTAAATTTCAGTAATTTTAGAAATACTAAAAGGTGAAAAATGTGCATTTTAGAATCTAATGTATAGTAACCTAGTAACCTTTTTTTTTAAACTGTATACTCAAAGGAAAAAAAAGCATGGAACCAACTAGAAATGCACACAACTAGTTTATATCTTAAACTTTAAATTTTTTTAGTGCAATCAAGTCCATTTATGCAAAGGAGCAATAATATATTTGGTAGTTATATTTAGCAACATTCTGTCCTTCATTTGAAGGATAGCATGAAATGTTAGAAGCACATCAATCTTAAAAAGGAAATTAACCTTGTATGTGTAGGAGGAAGAGAATACACAATCTCTTTGAAATAAAAATATGTACCCCGTGGTTTTACTCTATAACTGAAGTTGTTTATTTTTCCCTGGCAAGTCATCTCATTATCTCTGAAGGAATTTGCATTTGATGGGGGAAAGTGTAGTCTTTGTATAGGTTGGGATCTATTGAGCATGTATAAAAATTGGACTGAAATTTATGCCAACTTGAGGGCTTTCAGTACTTGATGTTGAGTTCTTCGGTTGAAGTTGGGTTTCTCTTCAATACAATATTTATTTATTAAACTTAAGGCCTATATGAAAATTTTTCTAGGTGCCTCGACCGCTTGCTATGAAAAAAGAGGGAATTCAAACCAGGAAAAGAAAACCTAAGAACATTAATAAGTCAAAGGCTTGCTCTGGTAAATACAATAGAATGCTATTTAATTGTAAAGTATTGGCCAACTGTAAGAGTAGAGTATGTGTATATTTATGAGGTTAATTTTGACTGTTGCAGGTAGTAGCAATAATTCTGTTCCTATGACTCCAACTTCCACCTCTTCTAACTCAGATGATTGCAGCAAAAATACTTCCCCTACAACACAACCAACAGCCTCAGGGGTAAGTGTTAAAGCAGCATAGACTCTTTTCTAAGCTAGTAGGTTGCTCTTTAGTATATTATCTCAAATTTTATCTTATCTGGTAGTACAATAATCTAAACCAACAGTTAGTTTAGTTAGCTGATACCTAAGAATAGTTTTCAGAGGAGATTACATTTGAATGTCAACAAAATGACAAACTTAAGTACTTTACAAACTCTTAATTAAGATCTATATCATTTTTTTATGGTTAAATTAACCCAAGTAAAAGCAAGGTTTGGTTTGAAGTGCTTGAAGTTGTTTTATTTCCCGGTTTCTGTCTGAGCTGCTATATATATGTATTTCTGATGTAGATCAGGAGAACTATGAACTCAGAGGTTTTATACATCTCTGTGACCGTGGCCTTTAAATTGCTTTTGCTTATCATAGCAACCCCATCTTTTTTCCCTTCTCTTCTCCTCTTCCTTCCTTTTTAAAAAATCATTTAAAAAAGCAAAGCTCATCATAATGTGTTCTGTGCTGCTGTATTCACTGATCTTCCTTTACCTGCTGGCCTCTTGCTGGGGGCCTTGCCTTCTAATGCATCTTCATGGTACCGCGGCTTATTTCAGCCTTGCCACAAGCCTGGGAGCAGTTCGGTTTGTGAGGTTTGTGAGTAATTCATGCCCCTAAGGATAGGGATGCCAGGGCTTTGTGAGGATCCCAGTTAGTTTCTGTTAAAAGTGTGATTCCTACCTTAAATTTGTTCTCCAAATTTACCTGGAATGCTCTTGAAGAACAACTGGGCCTTACCCTAGATCCCCATGGGATCTGGGGTGAGATCTGGGCCACAGGACTTCACAGCAGGCCCTGGTGATTTTTTTTTTTTTAGGATTATGCGGAGACTAGTTTAAGACAAAACACCGGCATTAAAACCCCCATGTACTTAGTAGTTGTTTTTTTACATTTATCTCTGCTCTGTTTGGGGTACTTTGAAATGCTACAGATTCCTAGGCCCCACCCTGGATTTTCTGAGTCAGAGTCTCTGGGGGTGGGGCTTGGAGAGTTGTGTTTTTGAACTAGCGACCCAGGTGAAATTGAAGCTTGTTGCCCTTGAGGTGTCTTCAAACCAGGGTTTGGGAACCACAGAGCTAGTTTCTTCATCGTATTTCAAATGGCTTAAACTAAGCAAAAATGAAACATTAAAAAAATTAAATGATATTTCTGTTGGTCCTCCATCCCAAATTCTTTTGGACTTTTTCTTTTGCTTTAACGACACAAGTATGTTCAGAGTTTCACAAGGCAAAAAGCCTTTCCGTTGTTTTGTTTGTTGGCAGATGTTAAAGAACATTTCTAACCTTTATAAAGGTGGACTCTGGTGTAAGGTGTTGTTTTTGGTTTTTGGTTTTTGGTTTTTTTTTTTTTTTTTTTGGTACAGAAGGCTTGGTGTAATTTTAAGGGACTCAGGTGGTAAATAGAACAGTTACTTGTGTGGAAATGGAAAGATAAAGGTTATTTAAAATATTCTTTATTATGCCCTAAGTCCTCAGCAGCACTTGGGTAGCAGCTAAGTGAGGCAGAACAAGGTCCTGATATTTGAAAGCACTGGGGAAGCAGCCAGGTTTTTGACTTGGGTGTCAGTCTTTTCTAGCTGAAATGGAAATTGCTGCCAGCTTCAGGTCACTTTTGTTTGTTAAGGCTAGCTGAAGCCTGGAAAAAGCCAAATTTGAAAGATAAATGGCACAGAAATACAGGTATTTCCCCAACAATGGACTTTGGGGGACGCCGCGTTCGTTTTGCTTTCATGGTTTTGTGATGTAAAATTTCAAAATGGGGCCATTTGCGAGTCTGATTGGTCCTCCTCCGAGGGAGGAACAGTGGAAGGTCAGTGACGGGGTCTGGGTCTGACCCTGGCCTGCCAGGAAGAGGGACCTCAGGAGTTGTGCCGGCCGGCCTCTGGCTGCTTCGCTGGGCATCTCTCACCTGAGACCCAGCACGCCGGAGACCGCTCGCCGGCCCTTGCCCTTTGGTGGAACGCGCCGTTCCCTGCTAGGGGCCAGGCTGCACAGCAGCAAGGATTTGGGAGGTTGGTGGAGTTTGAGAGCAGCTCCATGCGAGGTCTTGTGCTGTAAGTCCCCAGCACTCCGTAGCCCAGGCAGCCTCCACGGGAGCGGGTGTGTGAGCTGCTGACCAGACGGTGGTGGGTGGGTGTGTGTGCGTGTGCGTGTGCGTGAGCTTGCAGAGCCCAAGCGGCCTCAAAGGCTTCCCAACACCTTCCCAGCGCAGGGGGCACAGATTGCCTGCTCTCCTCCTCTCCTTACAGGGACCCACTCCCCCAGGGTTTTCTCACCGGGTTAGTCCATCACAGATGTCTCCAGCAGCCCCGACTTGACGTGCTGTTGTGGGGGACCAGGCGCCCATGACAGAAGCCAGTCTGCTGGCTGCCTTTGGAAACTGTCCCCCTCCAGGAATACTTGTTGTCGACCCAAGCGGTGTCCCCAGGTGACTACCGAGGAGTACCAGCATGTGCGCCCCATGGTCCGAGTACCTTCAGAGCCTTCTGTGGGTGGGTTGAGACTTGGCGTGTGCGGCCGGTGGCCGAGGGGCTGTGAGGGGGCCCTTGCTGGGGGAGCCGTCTGTGAGCCACTGGTGGAAGCATTTGTGAAAGGTGGCTGTGCTGACAAGATGTGTCATTTTCCCATTTTGGTCACAGTTTCTATGATGTTGGAAGGCAGCAGGTGTGTGACTGCGTGACTGTAGGATTTGGGGAAGTGCTGTAGGTGAGGAAAATGTTCCATCCGCATTGCAAGGTTGTGCCTGGTAAGCAGCACACAGCAAGTACCCTGGCTGGCTCAGCGTTTAAGCCTCCTTTGATGATGGGTCCGTCCCATTGATCTCCAGTAGGCGCCTGTGGCTGACGTGGTGGAAATTAGTAGTTCAGCGTGATTTCACCTGCAGGGTGTCATCCGAGCTACAAAACAGGGTAATCTCACGCATACTCCGAGTGGCAGACAGGAACTGGGGGCCACGTGATGCAAGTGGAACATAGCTGCTTTGCCATCTTAATGACGATTGTAACAGCAAGGAAGTCAGATTTTTGGAGTGGTCCACAGCAAACCTGCTGTCTTTTAAGTCCCCCCTGAGAAAGCCGTGTAGGAGATGATCAACAGGCATTCCCAGCCTGCTCCTTTAAAATCCTGATGTTCCTGCACTGTCCTGCATGTGGGGGCAACTGGTTCCTGAGCTAGCCTGGCAGGAGCTGAGTATTCTGGAGGGAGGGTAGTTGTCTGCTGCTGTGAGCAAAGGCTTGACAAGTGTCTCGGGGCCACGGAAACCATTTTTTGTGGTGCTCTGAGGCCTCATATCTTCCCTTGTCATAAAGCTACAGTGTCTTAGCTTTCTGTACTTGTTGCTAATTTTTGTTTAACTTAGACCTCTTGGAAAAAGAAGACATTCTTTCTGATGGTCATCAGGTTGTTGACTTGGCTACCTTATGACTCAGTTTCTCGTTGTTGTAGGTTTTCTATGTGGTGTGTGTGTGTCAGAGATGGAGGGCAGTGTTCCGGAAGGTTGACTGCCATGTAGCCTCATAGTGAAATAGCCCCTGTCTTGTTCCTTTCAAATTCTTGTGTTTAAGGAATGTGTTAAACTTAAATTTTGATAGACAGTTGATTAATTTTTGTGCCTTTTGAACTTAAAAGATTTTCCTAGAAAAGTCTTCTATGCTAAAATGTTCTTACATATACAGGTTTACTGAAAAATACGTATTTGGTTGACTTAAAATAGATAACATTTTCTTTCATATTTATATTCTCTGGTGGATTGTAAGAATACTTAAATCTTTCATTGAATTCCATGTATTGACTAAATTACATTTTACTGGTTTGTTTTTGTCATTTAGGAGGGAAATACGGGAACGTGTTCTATTTTAGCAATTCCCAAATAAGATTTATTATTTATTTATTTGCCAAATAAGATTTAATAAATCTATAAATATTCTTATCCCTCCTATGATTTGTAACTAAAGATTAGTAAAACTGGAGAATGCTTTACATATATGTAAAATATGTGTGTAATAGATGTATAGTGTATAATATGTATATATCATATATAAGCTTATATATGTTTCATAGCTCAGTTCCCAAATTTTATAAATAAAAGGTATTTCCTTTGTGACAGGAAGGATTAATTTGGGGATGAAATTAGCAGTAAGACTTAACGTCTGAGAATAAGAAATCACTGAACATATTTGCCTGCCTAATAACTCTTCTTAAAAATAAAAAGCTACTTAAGTTTGTATTAAAACTGCAACTATAATGTTGAAGTCATCATTAAACATATAATGTTAGAATAAATGGAGAACCTTGCTTTATGGTCATGGTTCGATTTAAAAAGTACTGTGCTCCGGGAGGCCCTATTTACAATTGAGTAAAACAAGGCACCTGACCTCAAATTGTTGATAATGTGGTGGTAGGGGTGGGGAGCACATGTAGTCGAAGCTCACGGCTGGTCAGATGTGGAAGTGCCTTAAATGAGGGACACCTTGGGGTAGGAGTCGAAAGGAGGGAGCAGTTAATTCGGACCTCAGAGTTGGAAATGGCTTCACAGAGTGCATCTGACCTAGTGGAGGAGGATTTTTGCAGGGCAAAGGAAACACTGGGCTGGAGCTCTCCAGAAAGAAGAGCATGGGCATCTGTGGTACTTCGAGGACATAGTTGTTAGTGTCCAGTGTTGCTGGAGCATAGGGTGTGGAGCCAAAGGCAGGAGGTGAGCCGGGTGAAGTAAGTGGAAGGTACACCTTTGAAACTGGCTCACATCAATATAAAGTCAGCCTTAAGTGGGGCCCGAAGTACCTTCATTTCTAAATAATGGGCCTTCTCTAATCCCCATCTGTGGTGACAAATGTCTTTCTTTTCTGTGCTAAAGTCCCACAAAGCATTCTCCACAGAGTATTTTGATAACTGATGTAAACAAATGGTAGCATGCTCCTGCTTGTACATTTTAACCATCAGGATTTCCCCTCATAATTAGTAAGGAAAGGACTCCCCCTCGGAGCTGGTGGCATGCACTGGCCTCATGGCGTATGATGTAGGCCTGGGCTTTTGTTCCTCTGTCCCCAGGGCTTCTGAGGGCAAGATGGTTTGGGGTGGTGCCTGGTGAACCTTCTTCTGAATGGAGACATACTAGGCATGGTGTGTTGGTAGTAGGAAATATTTCCGCACCTTTGAGGTTCGTTGCTGGTAATAGACAACTTCCACAAAGAGAGGCAGACGTCCTCAGACTGAAACAAGGACCTCATCTCGGATTTGACGCTGGCTGGTTCTGCGCCTTTGGGTGGGGGTGGGGGGCTTACCTGCTGATTGGTCATTTTCTTGATCCTAATTAGGTGTCTTCATTCCTCCCTCATTTATTCCTCTGGGATGCTATGTGCCTGGATAGACCTGTTTCCCGACTGTGGTCCCTCCTTGGTAATAACTTTATCCAATGACCGTGTCAGAAGAAATACTTCTCTGAGCTGTGTGGTGCTAAATCTTGGGCTATAAGTGGTTTGAAAGAGTTAATGTGCACCCCTAGTGCTTGTAGGGTCTCTGGGTGTCCTCAGAAGGCCTTCTGAAGAAAGGCTAGGTACTTGTAGGTTAATATCTAGTTTTTTTAATAGATTTTATGTGTTAATATTTGCATCCTGTGCTGAACATTGGAAAACACCGCTTTATAGTCACATGGCTTACTTCTGTATTAGCAAATTTATACTCCACTGTCTTTCTCCAAGTGATTGGATCACACTGGATTTACTAGGGCATTATGGTTGGTGACAAATAATAATTCCTGTTATTAATGATTCCCACAGTTAAGTAGCTGAAAGGTAGATTCATGAAGGACTCACATATACAGTATGAGTTGTTTTCACTCTGCAGAGCAGTTCTGACTCAGGAGACTCCCGGAGGGGGACAAAAAAATTACTGTTCATCTCTTTAAGTTGAATATGATACAGAAGCCTTTAGGTTGCAGGAGAGCAGGGCATTAGTGTTAGTCTTGCATTTTATCATTGTACTCTTGCTCTTGAGAAGATCTCTCTCTTTTCCATGCTTTTATCATTTACAAGATACTGGACATAGGAAAGCAGAAACCTGCTTCTTTCAAGTACTTTTTACGTGTCAGGTGTTTTATGTACATTTTCTCTTTTATTCATAATTACCACTCAGCCTATGGTGTTGTATTTCCATTTTCGATTTGGGGAGAGGGGGAGTAGTGAGACTCAGAACAAAGTAACAGGCCCAAGGTTATGTACGTATTAAGAAGCAGGATTTGGACCCAGGTCTGGCGGTCAGTGTTTTGTCACTATGGTATACTAGATTTTTTTTTCACTTAGTAATTTAATTTTTTATTTAAATGCAACTAACTAACATACAGTATATTATTAGTATTAGTATGTCATACTACATTAAGACATGATAAATGATATTGAAATCTTCGGAGAAGAAATAATATTTTCTTAAATCTGACTAATTGTCATTAGTAATTTGAGCATCAAAAATCATCCTGTAGGTGGGAAAATTATGCCAGAGAAGTGATTTGCTTGTAACCAAATATATAAGGAACATTGTACAAATTTTTATGTATTTCTAAATAAATTGTGTTATAGTACGAAGACTATGGTAGTTGGATAATAAAAAGATAACAGGTAGTGAAATTTACTGTGGTCGATGTACCTAATGTGATTTTATTAAAAGGCTCTCTCACAATCGCAAATACAAGGTTGCAGTACTAACATCCTTCTAATGGTGTGATTTCAATCTTAAAACGCCGTGAGTGATGGGCGCCTGGGTGGCTCAGATGGTTAAGCGTCTGCCTTCAGCGCAGGTCATGATCCCAAGGTCCTGGGATCGAGTCCCGCATCGGGTTCCCTGCTCAGTGGGAGGCCTGCTTCTCCCTCTCCCACTCCCCCTGCTTGTGTTCCTTCTCTCACTGTGTCTCTGTCAAATAAATAGAATCTTAAAAAAAAAAATTAGCTTTAAAAAAACAAAACAAAACAAAAATACCGTGAGTGCCAGGTTAGTTGGAATTGTTCAGAATGTTCAAATTGCCATACAGTTAGTTTTTTATGAAATCATTGAAAAAGCATTTAGTAGGCAAGTGTCCGTTTCGCTGCAGAGTTTATGGTCCACGACACTCTTTTCTAAATGAATAAAAAGAGAGTTAAAAAGTCATTAATCTCCCACCAGGGTCTGTGAGAGTGCTGCAGTTAGGTTTTATTATTGCCTCATTTATAAGCCAGGATCCAGAGTGACTCCATAAGGTCACAAAACCAGCCGGTGTTGAAGCCGGGACTGGAACCGATGTCTCCTGCCTCCCCGTCCCAGGGCTGTTACCACTCCCAGGGAGTTGACCAGTCATCACAGTTATTAATATCCTACTTGCCACTCGCTACAGAGCCGTGAACGTAAATATTTTGTTGGCATTTTATCTTCACCCTCCCGACGTGCCAGGCTCCCTTTCTTCTTTCAGTTCCTTCTAATAACTCACGTTCCTGTCTGACCACATTGGCCTTAGCTGAGAAAGTCACACGCCAGCCTGGCAGGGAACATGGAAGCATGTGGAGTTTGCATACTTTCATTTTGATTCCAAGGCCTTTTCTAGACTTCCTCCTGTTTGTCTTGCGTGCAGCAGAACGCGCGTGCGTGCATGCACACCTGTGTATTATGGGGAGGATAGCGAGGAGGAAGAGTTACAGATGCATTGCACTAGATTAATTATCCAGGGCCTTTATATATATGTTAGGAGTCAGCGCAACTGTATCGTCCTTTAAATAGTTTATAATATATATGTCCATCCAATTTATCACAGGACTGTGGTCTATTTTTAATAAGTGACTCATTATCTCAATCTGAAAGCCAGAATGCTAGGTAAAGAAGTGTGGGCAGGGTGTCCTGCGCCTTCTCATGGCCTCAGGTTAGAAGGCTTCATTTTAGAACACAATGTTTCTCTGTAGATTACAGATCCCTTGCAGTTCCCCCCCCCCCCAGCCCTGCCTCTGTAAGAATATACAAATTGTCACAAAACATGAAATAATGTTACGGGAAAACATGGCCAAATTTAAGAAATCCTGGCTTAGAATGCTCTGAAATGTTATTGCTAAATTAATTTTGAAGAAAATGAATTCCTTTACTGGAACAAAAGTAATTTATTATGCATTTCATGGGTGTCTGCCAAAAGAGTTACTAGCAATATGAAGATCTAATGGATATGAATTAAATACAATCTGTTAGCTTTGTTCATGTTGAGATCTACCTGTTAATTTTTCCCGAAACTAAAATAATTTTAAAAAGCATCTCCAAAGATAGGTGTTGGTATATGCGATAATTCATAATTCAGCGACCTGTGGCCCCGGACCCAGCCTTTGGAATTTGTGGGACTGAGCACAGATTATTCTATTGACCTCAAGATTTTAAGAAAGACATGGACAAATAGACAACAGGTATTGATCTCGGTGTCCTGTATGAGTCTTGGGAGTAAATAGTCCCAAGTCAGTATCCGATGGCTGTGCTCCTGGTTCGTTGTTAACGTGGCATGGTTTCACCAGAGCTGGGGGCACACACTCCGGAATCCTATTTTTATCTTATTAAGGACACATACTTTTTAATTTAAAGCTCTGATGAAGCCTGTTTGTTTGATTCATGGTGAAGCCTTGGCATGGTCTGAAGTTCATTCTGGGGGTTCACAGATTAGCAGCTGGGAGGAAACAAATTCAGGCAGCCAGGGGCTAGCTCCAGCTCTGTGTGTGACTACAGTAAGCTGCCGAGGTTTTATAAAGCCTCTGTTTTCCTCCTCCTAAAAGGGGAAAGTAATTCCTACCATCTGGTCCTTCAGAGCATTGTGTAGCATAAGTGGGAGATGCCTGCAGACCTCTTTGAAGCTCAAGGAGAACAGCACTATTTAAATATAATCTTGGAAGCTAATAGTGATGGGCTTTATTTACATGGCACTGTTTTGGATTTTTTTTTCCATCCCAAGACATTAGAAATACTTTCCTAATGGGGGAAATTAAGAGATGTAGAGCTGTTGGGTTAACAAAGTAACCATGGGTTTTTGTTTTTTGTTTTAAGATTTTATTTGAGAGAGAGCGAATGAGTGAGAGCGAGCGCATGAGCATGTGTGGGGTGGGGAGGGGCAGAGGGAGAAGCAGATGCCCTGTTGAGCAGGCAGCCCGACACGGGGCTCAATCCCAGGACCCCGAGATCATGAGATCGCAACCTGAGCTGAAGGCAGACGCTTAACCAACTGAGCCACCCAGGCGCCCCCAAAGTAACCATATTTTAAATATTTTTATTTTTCTGATAGCCACAGTTTTTCGTTCCTTGTGACACTTAGTCCTTCCATAATGCTTTCTTGCAAATGCTGCTTGGTTCTAGGACCATGGTCTGCTTTCTGTGATTGAGACGGTGAGATTAAGATACTCACCCAATTTGAAAAGCCAGTTTTGTTAAAAAAGATAATTCACCAGGTTTTAAATCTTTCCTCGGGATCTTTTATGACTTGACTTGAATAGGGTCATCCATTTTGATTTAGAAGATAAACTTTTTCTTTAGAATGCCAATGACTTAAATTGTGGGACAAACCTTCCCCCCTACCATTTATGTTTGTAATCAGCATTTTTAAAAAAAGTTTTTATTTATTTATTTGAGAGAGTGCAGAGAGAGCATGAGAGCAGGAGGAGGGGGGAAGGAGCAGAGGGAGAGGGAGAAGCAAGCTCCTCACTGAGCAGGGAGCCCGATGTGGACCTCAATCCCAGGACCCTGAGACCACGACCTGAACCAAAGGCACTTAATCGACTGAGCCCCCCCCCCCCCCCGGAGCCCCTGTAATCAGCATTTTACTGTTAGTCCAAGGGCACTTAAACTTCGGGCTATGCCTTTCTTCAAACAAACCTGCTATTTGAATGTGTACAGATGTATAAAACAATCTGCTCCTTTGCCCAGGGTAGATTGTGTGCATAGAATTGTTCTTCCCTCCTAAAAATGGGCAGCATCCTGGGGTATGGGTTGAACCTGGCCTACTCAAGCCCAGGAGGGGTGGGGTGAAAGGGCCCAAGAGGGCAGCCAGTGAGCTCTGCATTAAATTCGCTTGTTAAAGTACAAAAAAATAACGAAAATATTCTGCTAAACCCTGAATTAGGTCATTGGCTACGGTGATCGTGACTCTTAACTTCTTGTGAGAAAAGGTGCTTATGTTCTTTTGCGTTGAGTTGTTAGGGGAGACGTAAAGGGTTTTGTTGTGATGGACGACTTTTACGGGTACTGATGGAGACAGAACCTTTGTGTGTTTGTGTATCTTCTTCCCAAACCCTTAGTGAGGCACTTTCGTGTCTCCCTCCTAAACTCTTAGGCCATTTCCTAAACTCTTAGTGAGGCACTTTCGTGTCTCCCTCCAAACTGAAATGAGTATAGTTTTTTAGAGTGAAAATATCTAAAAGTGTTTCTCTTTTGTTGGAATTTACGCACAGTTGTTATTTATTTATTTTTTGAGCAGGCCGCTCTAAAGCACAAGAGAGCCTAACTAACCTAGAGGTTACAAAAGCAGAGAGGAGAGCATTGGCAGGGAGGGATGGCTGGCTTCCCCTCACACAAGAAAAAGCTGTAACCACAAGCTTGCTTAGATGCAGGAAGGACAGATCAGAGACCATGGAAGCCAGGGGTCTGAATTCGAGCTAAGGAGGCAGTGTGACCATCATCACAGTCTTAAGCTCTGGCAAGGATCGCACACTCGTCCTGGGGTTGCTGTGTTTTGTTTCTTCAGCTCAGGGCTCCGTTAAGAGAGATTCCAGCACAGAGGACTGAACATATCCCAGTTGACTCCTTTTTGATTTCCTTCCTCAGAGATGAAATTGATGTTCACAAGCTAGAGAACCTACGCTTCTCTGGAATGGCTGTGTCCTGTAAGGGTTTCTTTCGCTCGGAAGAGTCACCTATCCAGAGGTGCCTTAGGAGCTGTCTCTGGGCCTGCCTGTGAGGCAGTGGAAAAGAGAGAGAACTGACAGGGTTGGTGAGCCCACTGTGAGCCAGACACTGCTGGGCACTGACTCCAGGAGATTATCAAATTAGAAATCCTTCACTTTTCAGGGGGCGCCTGGGTGGCTCAGTCGGTTAAGCATCTGCCTTTGGCTCAGGTCATGATCCCGGGGTCCTGGGAGCCTCGCATCGGGCTCCCAGCTCAGCGCGGAGCCTGCTTCACCCTCTCCCTCTGCCTGCCGCTCCCCCTGCTGGTGTGCTCTCTCTCTCTCTCTCTCTCTCTCTCTCTCTCTCTGCTTCTCAAATACATAAATAACATCTTTTAAAAAAAAAGGAATTCTTGACTTTTCAGATATGTTCAAAAGTTGTTCTCACGGGGGAGAAAAAAATCCATGTGATCATCTTAAGATGAACTATGCCTACTTCACAGGCTAGTGGACATTTTCCATGTCCCAGCCTCGCAGAAGCCCAGGTTGTCCCTGAAGTCATTTATTCTTTTAAGAGGGAGATTTCCAGCCAGCCACTCAGCCGGGTCTCCCACCTAACCTGGCCTGAGTTCAGTGCTAAGCCCCAGCCGAGTCTGGAGCTGATAACACATTCTTTCAACAGGAAGTGCCTCCATTTTCAGTTGTCTGTGGGAGGGTGGAGGGCAGATAAGCTGTGAATGGAAACCCAGAACAGATTTCTGCTCCACCCTCATAATGCACTTTGATCAGAGAAAGAACGAGGACCTCCGCCTGCGTGAGCTGCCCACCAAGAGGAGGAAGGATGGTTCAGCTGTGGGCATTCTGAAACGCTCCCTTCCGAGCGCCTGTTCAGGAACGCTGGTGGGGTTAGGTTGGTTTACGTCAGTGAAATGCCTGCTTTTGCTGTGTTTAGATGTCTTCGATATGAACTAATAAGGTCCTTTCAAGGGTTTAACTAGATGTGGGAAAACATATTCATCAATCGAAATTTATGCTTATAATTTTCTGTTGTGTGTACTGGGCCCAGGGTCGTAAGTTTTCTCTCATTTCCCCCTCCCCCCAAGTTGCAGTGTACTGATTCTTCATAGGGTAGCTCTTGAACGTCATCAAAGAGGGAAAGGCACTTCAGACAAACAATGATATGACAAGCCAGGTTTCTTAAGGAGAGTTGTGCCAATTCTAGATTTCTTAACACAGAATACTGGTTTCAAGAGCTCAGATGACACGGATGCACCCAATTGTAGCGTGTTGGGTGTTTTAACGTACGTAGAACCATGTTTCACATCTGCCAGCTTCCAGCCGGTGGCAGATGGCATGGATGGAGGTGACTTCGGGGTGCATGGGTGCCCATTCTGGTTCTCCCTTCTCTCACTTAGTACCTCCACTAGGATTCCTCCCTATTTTTTCATGCTACTTTACGACTTTCCAGGCTGGCTTACCCCTCAAGTGCTTGTGCGTGATACTTCTGGTGCTAATGTTTTCTGCCTTCCCCAAAGTTAGACTGCACTACGCCATTCAATTAAAATATTCCAAGGAAGGTACTGATGGCTAATAGATGGTCCCCCGTCCCCACACACTACTGGGTTCCCTTGAAATACTTTTGTGTGCATAAATTGTAATTATATCCTGCTGTTTTTCAGTTAACGTTGCCGTTACAGGATTTTTTCCACTTTGCTACATGATCTTATTATTTTTAATAATTGCATAATAGTTCATTGAGCGGATGTACCTTGCTTTTCCAAACCATCCCATATTATTAGGCGTTAGATTATTTCCATGGTTTCCCCTATTATAAGTTACCCTGCAATGGATGTCTTCCCTTGTGGAGCCTGTCCCTTCCTTTGAATTCTTTCCTTATAAATACATTTCCAGAAGTGAGATTACAGAGCTAAGTAGGGTATAAAGTTCTTGATGGGCTTTGCTAACTGCCTTCTAAGGCGTGTACCAGAATATAGCTCTGCTGCCCATGGATGAGGGGACTGGGGTTATCACGGTCTCATCGTATATCATCACTATGATCTCATTATGTATCATTACATAAACATTTTTTTTTTATTAAGGTATGACTGATAAACAAAAAAGCTGTAGCAGTATTTCATGTTTAAATAATGTATCCCCAATTACAAATAAGGTTCTTTTTTTTTTTTAAAGATTTTATTTATTAGAGAGAGAGAATGAGAGATAGCAAGCACGAGAGGGAAGAGGGGCAGAGGGAGAAGCAGACTCCCTGCTGAGCAGGGAGCCCGATGCGGGACTCGATCCCGGGACTCCAGGATCATGACCTGAGCCGAAGGCAGTCGCTTAACCAACTGAGCCACCCAGGTGCCCTACAAATAAGGTTCTTAAAAGTGTTGGCATAAGCACTTGTTCCATCTTTTCCTCAGAAAGTCAGATGTTGCTTTCGATTTCAAATGAGCTGATGTGAGTCACTCATGTAATTTGGGGTTTGCCTGCCCTTTGGCGCAGGAGTCTTGGTCTGCCGTATAGCTTAACATTTTTGACTGAACAAAGAAGACAAAGAAGGTAGTTGAGTTTAGCTTTTGGAGTTACTGCTCAAGGGTTAAGAAGAATGTTCAAGGTACTAGGATTTCTTCAATGTAGTTTATTTGAAGAAGGCCCATGAACCTTTTGAAGGGCTAAGGAAGCACCTTGGTTTTTGTTTTGTTTTGTTTTTTTGTTTTTGTTCTGAAGAGTTGTCAGAAACAATTAGAAGGTCACTGCTGAGGTAGATGGTTTTCACTTAGCTCTGAATGAGTTCTGCTTCTCCCACTAAATGGTGGGTGGTAACTCACCTGGTGAAGGGCGGACTTGGGGAGATTAAATTAGGTCTATGCTCCTTAATAAGAATAATAAAATGCTAATAGTGGTGTATACTTGTATCATCCTTCCTGTTGTCAGATACTGTTGGAAATGCTTTATGTATGTTAATGAATTTTAGGGGCGCCTGGGTGGCTCAGTCGGTTAAGCGTCGGCTCTGGATTTCGGCTTAGGTCATGGTCTTGGGGTCCTGGGATCAAGCCTTGCTTTGGGCTCTGTGCTCAGTGCAGAGTCAGCTTGTCATTCTCCCCCTGCCCCTCCTCCTGTTTGTTCTCTTCCTCTGTCTCCCTAAAATAAATAAAATCTTTAAAAAAATTTGCATTTTTCTAGGTGAGGAACCTGAGGCCTAGAGAGTTTTCAGCCTGGCCTTCTAGTTTGCCTCTCCCACGTTGTCTCCTTGCTGCCTTTGCTTGTCCTTCTGGTTCAGAAGGCCTCTGGTATGTCCTACGTGCCTCCCATGCTGAAAACCCTGTCCTCACCACTATCTTGACCATGGCAAGGCATCATGCTGATGCTTTTACGATCACTGAATCACCAAACCCTGCCTGACGGGTGACGTGAAGGCCAGTTTACCCAGGAGGAGGCTGGCAGAGGTGACCTTACTCAGTAGGTGGCTGAACCAGGGTAGTGCTTGGAAGTCTGCTTGCGGCCCATCCCCAGGAATCCTTTCCCTCTTGATTCCTTTTTGACCTATTTCTCCACCTCCGTATCTCGGCCACTCATTTTATCATTAATGATAGGCAGTTGTTCATTGTTACTTTCACGTGTGTATGTGGCCTAGGAGCTCATCCAGGGAGCGACTGTCTCTTTGGGGCTCATGGTCACGGTGCCTGGCTCTCATAAGCACCTTGCTAATGTTTCCTGTTGCTGACTTGAGGTGGTGACTGACCCCTCTGCTCTCTCAGCATGTCTGGCCAGGTGAGGTGGGCTGCTTCCTGGGCCAATTCAGGTACCCTTTTTCTTTCAGAAAATTAACACTTGCTGTGGTTGGATAAATGCACATGTGCTTTTTCTGGGAATAGGTAGATCAATATGAGATTGGATGTGACATAAATCATTTATAATTGCACTCACTCTTTTTTATTAGTTGTATGGTAGCTCCTTTCTCAAATGAGTCCTTTTGTAATTGAATATCACCCTTTTGTTTATTTCTTTGGGGGATAGATCTGGGTCTATGTTGGGTTTGCTCACAGTGGAGTTTCTGGAATTAATGGCTTGTTAATTACCATATTTATGGGTAACCAAATCATCACTTAGGTGTGTTTGACAGGATTATTTCAGCCATTTCAAAATCTGTTTTTAAGTTTTAGGCATCTCAGTGACTTCATGAAATTTGCTTTTTTATGCACCCAGAGCCCTCAGTTTAAGTCTCGTGTTAATTTAAAAAGAACTTGGAGTGTGGTGGTACTGTTGTGGCTGGATTTTTATATATCCTCATTTTCACCAGGAAAGAGAAGGATTGGTTACCTGAGAGGGGCTAGATTGGGAAGTTGGGATGGACATTCCAAATGGATAGGAATTCCCACAGCCAGACCTCCTAGAGCCCTCCTTCCCAGCCTCATGCAGTTACCTTGAGGATGAGAGAGAAAAGCAGATGTTTTGTTCCAGAGAGAGCCAGGACCACGTTGATTCCAGGCCCCTGTGTGGAGTTAAGGGGTGCCTTCCGTTCAGTTCAGCCTGTGTCTGGTGCCCCATGTTTCTCTGAAGTAGATGTCACATCAGCTCAGACAGACAAAGGGATGTTTTTGAAAAGCACAAAATATTCTACTTGTGTCAAAAAGCAAATAGCCAGTAATTTACGGGATGAAACCCTGAAACCTAGGAAGAAATAAGAGACCCTGAGCTTTTTAGAAGGAAAAAACCATGATTTAAGTATGGAATCATGGCTAGATTTTTTTTTAACTTTTAATTATTTTTAAAAAGCTTTTGTTTGTCAGAGAGGGAGAGAGAGAGCACAAGCAGGGGGAGCGACAGGCAGAGGGAGAAGCAGACACGCCGCTGAGCAGAGAGCCTGATGCGGGGCTCAATCCCAGGCTACTGAGATGGTGACCTGAGCCAAAGGCAGACGCTTCACTGGCTGAGCCACCCAGGCGTCCCTAGATCCTGTAACTTCTTAAACCAAGCACAACATACATATAAATCTTGAGGGAGACACCCTTGCGTTTCCTGTACCTGGCAGTCAGCACTGCGTGTCGCTGGAGAGAACAGTGGAATGTTCTGCAGGTCGAAGTTGTGGCTGATGCACATGTACCGGTGGAGTTCTGACACCAGAGGTGGCATGTTCCTGAACTCAGATTGGTAAAGGATGCTCCAGGAAGACGTTATTTTTGACACGTTGGGGCTTCTTCAACCTCCGGGGGCACTGTGTGTGGACGGCCACTGTCTCTCTGGGTGTTGAGCACGTCACTGACCCCTGCCTGTCCTCAGAGGCATACCGAGCAGCCTGGGCATCATACTGGTCATGGCTAGATTTTTTTTTTTTTTTTTAAGTCAAAGGCAACTGTTTTCTCAAACTGTAGTCTAAACATGATTTTAGTTATTTTGGTTTGATTCTACTAAGTTATATCATGTTTTCTATTTGACCTTTCTCATTTGGATGGAAGGAATGAATGAAATAAGAGAACAGTGATCTTTTGCTTCAACAAATATTGCCACAACCATGACAGATACTGGATGTTAGCATTTTCTTTATAACGTGGCTTGCTTTCAAAATGGCCTGTTCTCCTTGCGAAGAATTAAAGGTAAATGCGGTAGATACTAAAACCTGTGTACGAAGTCAGTGCTCAAAAATTTCATTTATTAGTTATTGCTGAGCTGTGTAGCTTTCCATTTTCGACTTTGGCATAAGTGCTCAGGTTGTGGCTCCGCTGTGTGTGTGTGTGTGTGTGTGTGTGTGTGTGTGTGTGTGTGTGTGTGGCGGTCTGTTTTCTCTGGAAATGATTGGATCAGTGTGGGCATCATGAGACCCGTTTACCTAGGTGGTGTGGTTTGTTTCGCTGTCAGAGAGCTGAGAGTTCTGCTGCCGTTTTTACAAATCGGCCTCCCGCGGTTGCCCTTTCCTACCTTGGTCCAGCCTTGAGCTCTCCAGGGTGAGGCCGGTGGCGCCTCACAGCCGGCCCCGCTGCCCATCTCCTTTGTCCCCGGGTGTTTTCCTTGCAGGAGAGTGCCGCCTGACAAATTTATCGATAACTGTCTCTCCCCTTCTCTTTTCCCTCTCTGTCCCTCTCTTCCGCCAGGCGGGCGCCTCAGTGATGTCTGGCGCGGGAGAGAGCACTAATCCCGAGAACAGCGAGCTCAAGTACTCAGGTCAAGATGGGTTGTACATAGGCGTCAGCCTGGCCTCGCCGGCCGAAGTCACATCCTCGGTGAGACAGGATTCCTGGTGCGCCCTTGCCCTGGCCTGAGCCTGCTGCCAGGGAGCAGGAGGGCGCGCGGCCTGTGGGGATTTTGTCAAGCCGGCCACACCAGGGCGAGTATGCTGACAGAACATTCCTCTGATGTGTGATTTCCGTGCCTTTATTTTGAAAGAGATGTATTTCCCGAGAGGCCTGCTCTGCCTTCACCCTGCCCCTATCTCTGAAGAGCGGGAGAGGAGATGGAGAGCTTCCAGGGAAGGGCCGCTGCAGCCCACAGCATGTCGCCTCCTCCCCGGCCACGGCCCCTTCCAGCCACCAGCCAGCCAACCTGCCTCTGGGCCCGCCAGGGGATCTGATGTCCACCGTGCCACTTCCAGAAAGCGGGACTAGGACCGGGGCCTTGCCTGCTAAGGAATATTGAGAGAGATTAAAAAAAAAAAAAAAGTTTTATGTGTATTGCCCCAAATCATGTGCTTCTTCTGATCGGTTTTGGTTGTTCCAGAATTTCTTTGTACCTTTTCCACACCTGAATTTCACCTGCTTTCATGGAGAAGACCATTTGGTACACACCTCTGGAGGCTGAGTCAGGACTGTGACTCAGTTTGCAAGACTGCATTATGACTGTAACGTACACTGTGACTGACGTTTCTCAAAGTGCATATTGTGTGACTGATCTGAAGTCAGTCGGGATTTGTAAACAGGGTAGCAAACAAGATGTTTTTCTTCCATGTAAACAATAATTTTTTTAAAAAGTGCAATTTGCGTTGCAGCAATCAGTGTTAAATCATTTGCATAAGATTTAACAACATTTTTTATAATGAATGTAAACATTTTAACTTAATGGTACTTAAATAATTTAAAAGAAAAAATGTTAACTTAGACATTCTTATACTTCTTTTACAACCACATCCCATTTCTATATTTCCAATTGTGAAAGAAAAATACTTCAAGAACAAATCTTCTCTCAGGAAAATTGCCTTTATCCATCTGTTAAGAATTTTTATACAAGAACACCAGTATCCCCTCTTTATTTTACTGTGGAATGCGTGCTGGAAAAATTGCAACAAAACTTTACTACCTAACAGATAACATTTGTAAATACTGTAGGCATCTGTACACACTACGATGAAGTCTATAGTGTGACTAACCCACAGGCAGGTTGGTTTACATTAATTTTTTTTTTAAATGGGATGTCTTATGGAAACCTATTTTTGCCAAAGTTTTAAAAATAAAAAGGGTATTGTTTTGTCTTCTGTACAGTGAGTTCCTTCCCTTTTAGTTTCATTTGGATACTGTATGTGGCTGGAGATGTTCATATAAAACAAGTGCATGTGATGTTTGCAAATTGCCTTTTGGCTTTCCTTTCAACGAATTGTTCTTTTGGAGCTGCTTTGTACCTTGGTTTGTTTGAAGTTGGCACATGGAGTTATCACCTTCAGTTTGCATTGGGGACACTTTTTATAAGTGAAAAGGACCTAGTATTCTGTGACAATATCTGAGATTATAAGCATTCTGTGTAGGGCTAATCCTTGAAAACATTTAAAGAGTCCAGAGTTCCTTTCCCTCTGAATGAAATACACTCCCAGCAACAGAACAGTTTTACTTTCTAATTCCTCCTTTGCAAAGTGCCACCAAGTCTCCCAGCTCATCTGAGGTTGAAGTCCTTTAACACTCACCAGAAGGTAGGAAATGATCTGAACGGTCTCTGTGGATTTCAGAAAACCAGGAGACTGTTTCACGACACAATGGTGGCATTTCATTTTGGCTCCCGAAGTGTGGGACATTTTTTTGCTTCTTTGATTATCATTCTATGGGGGCCAGTCTGGGTCTCCCAAGAGAGGGGAGATCTTGCTTTGTGGTGGGTAGTATTGCAAGTGAGACACAGAGCTGGGGGGTATATGTGTCTGGAGAAGCCACTGAGTCCCACATGTACCCGGATACCATTAAGGTGGGCTAGAACCATGGTCTGGGTGTGGACTCAGACTGCTAGGGCTTTGGGTCCCTGCTCGGCATGCACGAGCTCTGTGACCTTGGGCAAGTGTGTTGACTTCGAGGTAAGGTGGCAGGAGCTTTTACCACATGGGTGTTCTGAATGCCTTACTCCCTGTGGGGTATTTAGAAGTTTATGGTCTGTGAGGTTCTGGTGTCCCTTGACTCACTTGCACTTTGTGAACAAGGCTGGGGTGAGTGAAATGAGGGATTCTCCTAGCCCAGGGGGTGGCTGAGTTGGAGGGAGGGAGCGCACGAGAGAAACCAGTCTGAGTTCGGCTATTTTAAAAGAAAAGGGTTAGTCTGACAGCAGAAGAAAATTGTTAACCCAATTTTTCCCCCTCCTTCCTCTTCCAGTTCTCATTACTTTGAGTGCTTTCTGGTTGGGAGTTTGTTAGAGTTAATACGATTTGGTTGGAAAATGAATTTTTCTAATTGGGGCTTCCGAATAATCTCTTTCTGGGGATGGTCTCGGATGTTGCTCCTTCCAAACCCAAGACACCACTGAGTTGCTAAAGCTTTTTTTTTTTTTAAGAACACAAAAGGGAAGGAATTCAAGCTTCCATAAAGTAAAGTACAAGGGGCAAGAATGAGGGGAACGGGGCTTCTTGTAATCTAGCCTGTCCTAACACCATGAGCTCTCCTAAACTAGGCCTTTCAATGCTAACCTCACCTGTGATTGTATAAAGAAGTTTGATAATTTGTTCCAAATACATGATCTCAGCACTGCTCCCCCAAAGTGTGACCTACAAAAAACAAGCCATATCTCAAAAGAGGGAGTGCATTTAAATAGATGGTTCATCTCAGCTTCAAGAGTCCTCAGACCCATTACCGTGGGTTGCAGAATTTGTCTGTCACCCATGGCTGATTTTAGGCCACCTTACATAATTGAAGGCTCTGTCTGGGGTCTCTCTCCGGGGTCACTTTGTGTTGTTTCCTGGTGCCTATGGGAGGGTCAGGAAAGCAAAGGGAGCCATTCATTTCCCCCTGCAAATAAATTAACTTCTTGCTCATGGGAAATGTTTTCCTCAGTCCTTGGAATAATTTCAGATCATAGATTCGCTGCTGGGAGGGCAATACAGCAAGTCTTTGGTGGCTATGCCAGATTTCAGGCTGCTTTTAATTTGGGGCAGTGTGGTAGCTTGGTGCGTTCAATTCTACGTACTGGCATTTTCCACGGGGTCTTCAGATCCTATAACTCTGAGGAGTAAATAATTTTATAGGCAAGGCCAGGTGGGGGAGCAGGATCAAACATTCAGGGTAAGGCAGCTCTTGCTAATTAAAATGCGTTTTGTTTCTGGGTTGAAATACCAAGTCAGCTTGGCACCTGTTGTTTGGAAGCTCTAATGGGCAGTCAGGTATGAATTTGATAATATTTTAAATGAGAAACATCAATACATTTGCTAGACCAAATCTTTCAAAACAGGGTCTGTGGTAAAAATTCGGTACCTATAGCTCTGGCTCCTTGAGCCATTCGAGATAGATCTTCTGTGGCTGAACCTTTAGCTGCAACGAAAGCAGACCCCTCGGCTGTGGTCCCTGGAGGTGGGTGGGGGCTGGGGGCTCCGGACAAGGTGGTAGCCTGCTGTAGGACCTGCAAAGGGAAAGAATCCTATGGTGTCTGTGACTGATTCAAATGTTAAATACTAGGAGGCTGAAAGCCTAAGTAAGTTCACAGGGGCTCTGGATAAAATAAATTACGGTTGATACTTAACGCACAGCTTCTAAAGGAAAGTTAGGATGTGGCAGGTACACGTCGAACCCCTGAGTTAGACGTTCGAGCAAGCGACCACACTCCCACCTAGTACTCCGGCATCTCCCAAATCTGCACCCGAGAACTGGTGGGTCGGCTGGTCTGCGCTGTGCTTTCCCACTCGGGAGCCGGCCCAGGGAGGTGACTGCTCACACAGTTCTAGTTAAAGAGATACTTTGCTCAGAAGCTTTTTTTTTTTTTTTGTGCTTGTTTTTAAAGACTGGGCATTTAAAAAATGGCTTAAATATAGCAGTTAGAGATGAAATAATGTTTTAATTAGTGGAAGGGCTTATATTTCAGTCATCGGCGGTTCCCTGTGGTAGGATGATAATCTCGATATCCCTTCACTTTGGGGCAAGTCATTTCCTCTCTCTGGACCTCCGTCTCCGAAGCAGCCATAAAATGCAGAAAATCAGGCAGTGTGGCTGCTCAGAGGTCCCTCCCATCTGCATTTGCTGCCCACGGGCCCAGGCGCAGATTCAAGGCAGAGGCAATGGTGTGTCTGTGGGAAGCTGGTGGAGTTCGACTTCCCTTCTAGCCCTCTTCTGGTACCCTTACCAGCTCATCCTGCTGCCTTAGGCCACAGAGGGTGAGAATCCTGGTCATATTCATGAACACAGGGCTTTGTAAGAGGTGCTGCCCCACCCCCTCATGCCAAACCTGCTTGGTCTGGGGCCCCTGATACAAAACTTATACAGCGATACGGACCCAGACCGGAAAATGGAAACGTCTGGCAGCTGAGCCGTCCGCAGAACAAGGAAAAAACAGCTTTGCTTTGCTTGGCCCATTGCTTCAATATCTTGTAGTTGGTTTTTTATTTCTTGGAAACAATCGACTTTTCATTGTTTGCCTTCTGTGTCGTCTCTTTAGCCATCGAGTTTTCCTCCGTCTCTCTACCCCTTCCCCGGGTTTTACCTCTGTTTTTGTGAATTCTTTTCCTTTAACACTGGTCTGAAATAGCAAATATTTATCTAGCACTGACTACGTGCCGGTTTCTATACAAAGTGTTGCACATATGTCGATTTATGTCATGAATGAAGTGGTGCTATCCCCATTTTACAGATGTGTCTGCAGAGGCACAGAGAAGTAACTTGCCCAAGGTTACAGAGTGGCACAGCTAGGATTTGAGCCCGGGCAGTCCGGCTCCAAAGCACATGCTCTTAATCTCTCCATCATACTGTCTTTTCATCTCGATTTAAAGGGGAAGAAATTGGAGAATGCAGAAGGGAAGCCGGAGTTGCCTGAGACTTGAGGCTATGTCCTTCCTCTCTCCCCCAGCATCTCAGAAATACGTAATTGTGATTTGCAATATAGATATGCCTTTTTAAGACACCTAGTTAAATGTATGTGTTTCTTCCAACGACAGGTTTCTTTAGAACCCACAGAAGGTAGGGTGTAGTTGTTAGCCGGAAAGGAAGGGCAGGAGTTTGCAGGTATTGTGCTGTGTTTGAGCAATTTACTTGTCTTTTCATGGAACTCCAAGTAAGGCTTGTTATGCCCTTACCTGGCACAAAAGATGAGGCTAAAGCATTTTGCAAAGTGTAAAAAGCTGGTAAAATTATTAGTAGTGGTTAAAACTGAACACGAGAGAACAAGGAATGCTTCATTGTGGTGTCAAATCTTTCTATGCTTGGTTGTGCCAAGGAATTTTTTTCAGAAAAACTTGTGCAAGATGTTGGCAGTGGTGTCTTAGGCTTTATCTTTTTAAATAAGTGTTCATTAGTGCTTACATCATTGTTGCTATTATTACTTTGATAAGTGTACATTACTAATGATGCTCTCTGTCAGGGTTCTCAGACTTCTATTTGCATGAGAATCATGCATAGTGTTTGTTAAAATTGCACAGCCCCTGACTCTTTCCCCAAAGAATCTGATTGTGCAGGTCCCATGTAAGGCTGAAGAATGTGCATTTTTTGGCCTTGCATTAATTAAAATTTCTTGACTAGCACAAAATTCAAAAGTTATAAATTGGAATACAGTGAAAAACAATTGCCCTTCTTACCCCTATTCCCCAGCCACTCTGTTCTTCTCCCAGATGTAACTTCTTATTTCTTGTATTGATTATACACATTGACTATCGGTTCATACACAAGCATATACAAGTATATATACTTTTTTTTTTACACATCTGGTAGCATACTATACACATTGCATTTTGCTTTTTTCACTTAGTATGTCTGGGTAGTTCATTATTTAATAAGTGCCTTACTGAAGAACATTTGTTTCCCATCTTCTGCTATTTGAGCAATGCTGCAATTATTATCCCATATCTGTGTCATTTCACTCATATGCAAATATACCTATGAGGTGAGTTTCTAGAATTGGCATTACTGACTCAAGGGGTATCTCTACTATTAATTTTGATAGCTTTGCCAAATTGGTCTTACAGAGGTTGGTTCAGTTTGCACTCCCACAGGCAATGTACAAGAGTGCATGTTTTCCCTTAGCCAAACATGTTTGTTACCAAACATTCTGATTTTTGTCATTTTCGCATCTCTGAGTTTTGTTTTCATTTATCTTATTGCGAATGAGGTTGAACATTTTTTCCAATGAGTAAGAGCCATGTGTGTGGTTCCATTTATGTGAGCTCTTTGCCCGATTCTGTTCGTATTCTTTACCTATTTTTTTCTATTGGGTTATTCGTTTCATTGATTTGAGAAGCTCTTTGCATATGAAGGACATTAGCCTTTTGTCTGAAATATACTTTAAAGATATTTATTCCTGGTTTTTCGTTTGACTTTGTTTATACTTTTAAAAAATCATGATGTTTTCTTTTTTAAAGGTATTTCAGTTTATCAGTCTTGTCTTTTATGGCTTTGGAGTTTTGTGTAATATTTAGGAAAGCCTTCTTCACTGTTAAGATTTTTTTAATCCCATGTTTTCTTCTAGTACTTCATGATTTTGCTTTTGAGGTTTACATTTTGTTTCCATCTGGAATTTTTCTTTTTGGTGGTTGTAATATGTATAGTGTATATTTAACCTTATGTTTTTCCAAATGGCAACCGAATTGTCCCAGCATCATTTCTTAATAATCCATTTACCTCCCAGTGATTCAAAATGGGAATTAAAAAAATATGTAGATTCTCCTATGTATATGTATTCTTGTATAAATTCTTATGTGGATATATATAATATAAATTTTTATATATATTTGGCTCTATTTCTGGATTTTTCTATTCTGTATCAGTGATCTGTTTGTTCATGCTTTGATCCCAAATTGCTTTGACTATTCAATATACTTAGAGGGCTAACCCCTTCTCATTAATCTTTTAAAAAATGAGAACTTGATCACTATTTTCACTTTATTTTCCATACAAACTTTAGAATCGACTTGTTCAGTAAAACAAACAAAAAAAAAAACCCTATTGGTATTTTTATTGGGATAATATTAAAATTTTGAATTAATTTAGGGAGAATTAATATCTTTATTTTGTTGACTTACCTTTTCATTTGTTTAGATATTTTTTTGCATCCCTCATTAGCATTTTAAACTTTTCATTTAGATCCTGTGCATGTTTCTAGTTAAGTTTATCCCTAGGTGTTTCACACTTTCTGATGTTAGTCTTACTTTTCTAATTGGTTGTTACATGTGCTAAGTGTATATTAAGCTTGTTTCTCAGAATCATTCTGAATTTTCATACCTTCTTTCAATTGATTCTCTGGTGTTTTCTGGGGGGACATGTAGTTTCTGTTTGCCCTGCTGATGGCTTGGGTGTTGGTGGGAAACCCTGCTCTTGGTGGTGTTTGAATAAGGAAATACATACCTTCTAATGTACTTGTTCACTTAAATCATGGATTCACTTAACTTTAGAAATGGAAGGACCTTCCTGAGGTCCAGCAGAGGAAACAGATTCTTGAGAGGTTAAGTCCTGCTGGTTAGTGTGGACCATGGGTTTCCAGACTCCTGACTCAGTGGCCTTGGCTCTGGGCTAGGCTGAGAGGTCACTAAATGAAACTAAACTAGAGAACCAAACACTGTGAGCAAAAATTTGGCCTTTGGCAGAGGCTAGTAACTTCTACTACTCTGAGCATTGCTTCATTAATCAGTTTAGAAATTAACAAGGTACTGAGACTTGGGCCAATAGAGTTGTTCAAAGATTGGGTATGTCCCCAAACACCGGCTCAGAGTTACCTCCAGGGAGTAGCACAAATGACCATTGGTCTCCAGTGAATCATCAGGCTGTGTTTGCTGGAATAAATGAAAGCATTGTGAGAGCAGGAAATTAGGACAAACACCTACACTTGCTAACCCAAACAGCTTCCCTTTCTGAGCCCCCGGAGATCACTTATCACCAAATGGACAGATACACTCTGCGAAGTTTTTGTAGGCCTCACAGCTTGTAAATAAGAGACTGTATTCTTTATGCTCCCTTCTTGTTGAATCTGGCAGAGGGAAGATCTCTGGCTCCAATCAGCTGGGCAGTGACCAGTAGCTTGGCTGGCTGAGAGTGATGACTCCAGTCAAACGAACTTTGTATACCCTGTGTATTTAATTCAGAGCACCCTACATTTTGAGGACACAAGCCATCTTATTCATGGAAAATGATGTTGGGAGCATTTGTTGTGTATTATCTATAAGACATACTGAATACCAGTTGGTCTGTGGGGAACACACTGGCATAGATTATGTAATATTTAACATTTCTATAACTCTTACCTTCCCTTTACTCTTTCTTACACACTTACTATTCCTTATATACTTTTACCAGAAATGTCTTTTTGTTTATTCTGTTCTTCCATTTACATTTTGTTGAATACTTGAGTTTACAACAAATATTTCTGATACTTTGATATCACCAGATTCATGGGTGAAATTTTTAGTTGAGTCCTTCCAAGAGAAATTCCTAGATGGTCCCTCCTTTCCTTTCCAAATGAGTGAGAGGTTCTTTTATTATGGAACTGACCAGAGAAGGCCTTTGGTTGGTGGCTGTATATCTTTTACTGGGGCAGTGGAGGTAGCTGCTCCTCAGTTCAGTCTTCCTTCCTTGACCTCTTTAAAGCATTTGACATTGTGGCCGGCTCCATTTTTCCTGAAACCTCCCCTTTTGACTTGTCATGATGTTGGGGGAAGGACTGTGGACTTTGGAGTCATGCAATCATGAGTTTGAATCCCGGCTCCACACACCAGCTCTGTGGCTTGACCACATTGCTTGAACTCTCCAGGTTGCAGTGTTCAGTGTTCAACAAAAAAGAGAGCGATATTACCACCTCATGGCCCTGTCATCAGCCTTGAAGCCTCACTCAGCTTGAGCTTTGTGGAGGGAGGAGCCGCGTATGTAACTCTGGGCATGGTTCTACTACAGTGCGTTTATGAGATAGACACTGATTTAGTTGCTTTTTATTTCCCATGTGCAGCCTAGAAGAACCTCATTCATTCATTCACTATCTATTAGTCAGGGTTCTCCAGAGAAACAACCATATACGTATATGTACATGTACATATGTATGTACTTTTATATGTGTATTTTCATGTGCATGTGTATATATCTCTATGTGTGTATATTACCTTCTCTTCTCTCTCCCTCGCTCCCTCCCTTTAAGGAATTGGCTCATGCAGTGTTTGTGGGGGATAACAAGTCTGAGATCCATAGGGCAGGCCAGCAAGCTGGTAACTCAGTTTAAGAGTTGATGTTGGCTCAACACCCATTTATGATAAAAACTCTCAACTAAGCAGGTATAGAAGGAATGTACTGCAACAAAATAAAGGCCGTGTATGACAAGCCCTCAGCTAACATCACACTGAGCAGTGAAAAGCTGAAAGCTTCTCCTTCTAAGGTTAGGAAGAAGACAAGGATGAATCTTCACCACTTTTATTCACCGTAGTATTGGAAGTCCTATCCAGAGCAATTATATAAGAAAAAGAAATAAAAGTCATCCAGGTTGGAAAGGAAAAAGTAAAACTTGTCATTATTTTCAGATGACATGATACATATAGAAAACCCTAATGGCTCCATCGAAAAACTAATAAACGAATTCAGTAAAGTTGCGGGATACAAAATCAATACACAAAAATCTGTTGTGTTTCTTATACACTAAAAAGAAACTATCAGGAGGAGAAATTAGGGAAGCCATCCCATTTATAACTGCATCAAAAAGAATAAAATACCTAGGAATAAACTGAATCAAGGAGGTGAAAGACCTGTGTATTGAAAACTACAAGACATAAATGAAATTGAAGAAGACACAAATGAAAGACATCTCTTACTCATGGAGTGGAAGAATTAATGTTGTTAAAATGTCTATTTACTCAATCAACAGGTTTGGTGCAGTCGCCATCAAAATTCCAAGGGCATTTTTCACTTTAGAAATAAAACAAATACCTAAAATTTGTGTAGAACCATGAAAGACCCAAATAGCCAAAGCAATCTTGGGAAGGAAGAAAGCTGGAGGCCTCATGATCCCTGATTTTAAACTATATTACAAAACTATAGTAATTTTTTTTTTAAACTTTAGAAGCATTCCCTTTATTTTTTTTAAAGATTTTTATTTATTTATTTGACAGAGAGAGACAAGGAGAGAGGGAACATAAGAAGGGAAGTAGGAGAGGGAGAAGCAGGCTTCCCACCAAGCAGGGAGCCCTGATGCAGGGCTCGGTCCCAGGACACTGGGTTCATGACCTGAGCCGAAGGCAGACACTTAACCGACTGAGCCACCCAGGCGCCCTAAAACTATAGTAATTAAAACAGTATGGTATTGGCAGAAAAGCACGTAGATCAATGGAACAGGATAGAGAGCCTAGTAATAAACCTGCACATATATGGTCAATTAATTTACAACAAAGGGGCCAAGGACATATAATGGGAAAAGGTCAGTCTCTTCAGTAAATGATGTTGGGAAAACTGGACAGCCACATGCAAAAGAACAACAAGTTTTGTTCTTTTTTGTTCTTTTCCACTGTCTGACACCGTACACAAAAATTAACTCAAAGACTTGAATGTAAGAACTGAAACCATAAAACTCCTAAAAAAAAAACAACCCAAAAACATAGGTGGTAAGCTCCTTGACATAGGTCTTGATGATGATTTTTTGAATCTAACACCAAAATCAAAGACACCAGTGAAGATACATCAAAAACTAAGAAGCCTCTGCACAGCAAAGGAAGCCTTCAAACAAAATGAAAAAGCAACCCACCGAATGGGAGAAAATATTTGCTAATTATATATCTGATAAGGGGCTAATATCCAAAGTACATGAAGAACCCATACAACTCAGCAGCAATAAAACAACAAACCCAATTAAAAACTAGGCAGATCTGAATAAATACTTTTCCAAAGAAGACATACAGATGGCCAACATGCACATGTAAAGGTGCTCCGCGGCACTAGTCATGAGGGAAATGCAAAGCAAAGCAAAGCTGCATGGGATACCACCTCACACCTGTCAGAATGGCTAGCGTCAAAAGATAAGAAATAACAAGTGTCGGTGAGGCTGTGGAGGAAAGGGAACCTTGTGCACTGTTGTTGGGAATGCAACCTGGTACAGCCAGTATGAAGACTAGGATGGAGCTTCCTCAAAAAATTAGAAATAGAACTACTATATGATCCAGCGATTCCACTTCTGGGTATTCATGTGAAGAAAACAAAAACATTAACTTTAAAAAGATACATGCACTCCCACGTTCACTGCAGCATTATTTACAATAGCCAAGATGTGGAAGTAGCCTAAGTATCCATCAATGGACGAATGGATAAAGAAAATGTGGTTATATGTATCTACGAGTATTAGCCATAAAAATGAAGGAAATCTTGCCATTTGTGACAACATGGATGGACCTTGAGGGCATTATTCTAAGTGAAATAAGTTGGGCAGAGAAAGACGAATACCATCTGATCTTATATATGGAATCTAAAACAAAAACAAAGCCCTCCGCAAAAGACCTAAGCTCATAGATACAGACGAGATTGGTGGTTGCCAGAGGCAGGGAGTGGGAGGTAGGAGAAATGAGTTGAAGATGGAAAAAAGAATCGATGTTGGAATCTTGAGTCTCAGTTTTGCAGGGCAGTAGTCTGGAAACTCTGGCAGCATTTCTATGTGGCATTCCCGAGGAGGAGTTTTTTCTTTGGAAACTCTTAAGGCCTTCCACTGACTGGATTAGGCCCACCCTTCTTATGGAGGGTAATCTGTTTTACGCAGTTTACTGTTTATATGTTAATTATATCTAAAAAATACCTTCAGAGCAACCTGTAGACTAATACTGGGGACTCCCACAGGCTTCTCACTGGGCAGGGGACATTCTGTACAAGGGTGTTTTCCTGAAGTGTAGGAGCTGTTGACTCCTGTCCAGTCAAGTCCTGAGCCTGGCTTGCCATGGTCAGGCTGTGTGACTCTGGGCAAGTCACTGGGCTCTTCTGGGCTTCCGCTTGGACATTTAGACTTGATGAACCTTACGTTTTCTTCTCACTTTTTAACACCGCATTTCTCTGCTCCTCTAGTGTTGGTACAAGATTTGCAGAGACTTGTTAGGAATTCACAGCTTGTGATTGCTTCACTTTTTTTGGATATGGCATCACATGTTTATGAACCAGAAAAGGGGTGTCTTTTTATCACTGATGTGATGATGTCATTCATCTAGTCAGTGCTTGAGAGGTGTTTTTAGATTAAAAAATATTTTTAAAAAGTATGTCTCATTAAAAAGACATGTACCCGCACAAGCTCCAGGGTAACAATAGGCAGACTCACCCTCTGTATTAGCTTTCTTGAAATTTAGGGAACTATAGAGTATACTGGAAAGGACCAAAGCTTTGGAAGAAGATAGATCTTGACTTAAACCCTGTGTTTCCACTTAACCAGTTGTGCGAACTTGGTCATAATATTTAACTTCCCTGAGCCTCCGTTTGAGAGCAATGGGATATCTTCTGGGGTTGTTGTGAAATTAAATGAAATGCTATATGTGAACTGCCAAGCATAATACCTGACACCGAGTAAACTTGAAATAAAGATGAGCCCCTTTCTCTTCCCCTCAGTTGTTTCTGAAGTTCGGGAACCCAATGGTGCCACTAGGAAGTGTGAGGCAAGAGGCTTACTTTCAGGGCTGTGGAAGAACACAAAAAACACAAAAAACCCCAAGACCCCACATCAGGGTGTGGTTACCATCTGAGTCTATCAAATGAGAAAGGGGAGGGTTAGGCTGTTGGGTGCTTTGCTTTTTTAAAAACAGACAAGCTGTACTCCAGGAATCAGCTGTTCTTCCATTCTAGGAAGAAGTGATTAATCATTAGAGGAAATAGTTTTGTACTGTATTTTTTTCCTCGAGTACCTTACCGATGAAAGTAATTAAGACTAGAAACTTCATTTGAGAAAAGTCAGAATGGAGATGGGCATCCTAGGATTGGAGTTGACCTCCTAAGAGTTATTTAATTCTATCATGGTTTTATTTATTTATTTTTTTCCCCAAAGATTTTATTTACTTGACAGAGAGAGACATAGCAAGAGAGGGAACACAAGCAGGGGGAGTGGGAGAGGGAGAAGCAGGCTTCCTGCTGAGCAGGGAGTCCGATGTGGAGCTCGATCCCAGGACCCTGGGATCATGACCTGAGCCGAAGGCAGACGCTTAACCGACTGAGCCACCCAGGCGCCCCCTATCATAGTTTTAATCCCTGTCATGATGTCTCCAAGGCCACAACGGGCTTGTATATTGAAAAATAAATTTGTTCAATGCTACTTCATAGCAAAAGACTTAGAATACCATCAGCAATAGGAATACTGGCAAATAATAACTAACTAAAAACGGGCATCTATGGGTTGCTGGAGAAAAGCTCCTTTCCAGCCGGGGAAGATGGGGAAGGTCTGTTGCTTCTGGAACCCGAGGCCGGCTCATGCTGCCCTCCAGCGGAGCCCAAGGGTCTGACCGCTTCCTTTATAGCATTTGTGCCTAACCAAGACATACTCACCCTCTAGTTGCACCTGGTTTCATTCAAGCTCTAAGTTGCTGTTAATTACCATTGACTAGTTTCTTTCAACTGTTCTCCTCTTCAAAGAAGATAAATTGTTCACTTTACTACATTCTGAATGTGATTTTTCTTTTCCTGAATGTGATTTTCATTGACACGCCCCGAATGGCTGCAGTTGGGAGTTGGTGTCCCGTGTACCATTAGAATCATGGCTGCTTTGGGTTGATTACTGCGAACCAGTCAGGTCAACACGGCCGGCCACTTGCTTCAATTCCACTTTCACATGGAGCACACAAAGCTGTTTCCGGCGGGGCTGATTATAACCTGGGGCCAAGGATCTGGAGCTCCTTGCTCTTCTTTTCCAAAGTAGAAAGGCAAACTCGCTTTTCCCTGCAGTGGATGCTTCCCTAGGCCTCGAGCCCAAGCGGCTCTATCCAAACTGATGGCTGCCATTTATTTGTGGTGAGAGAAAGAAGGAGAAAAGAGAGAGCAATAGCACTAACGATGCCTTGAATGAACTGTTTCTGTAGAGTCTGCGCCCTTTGGCGTCCCTTCCGGTCCTGGGCTGGGCTCCGAGAGGCTGAGTTGGTGGCCCTTCAGTCCATCAGCTAGCTTCCAGTCTCTCGCCTGGGGCAGGTGTGCCCTCAGGAGGGAGTCCTCTGTCCCACCGACCTGATCTGTCTCTCCTTCCAGGCAGTGGAGGGCAGGGGCGTCACCCCTGAACGCACAAAGATGGAGACTGGCCTGAGTCCTGTTCACAAATTCTCTTCTTCAAGATTTGCTGCTCACATTCCAGGAGAGTCCGGAAACAGGAAGCCACACAGAGGAAAGAAGTTCAGAGGGAGACACTTCACAGAGGAAAGATAAACTCTGAAATCTGATCCACTAATTGACTCATTCTGTTAACTTCAGGTAGAGTAGGCAGTGGGAATAGAGAAGAGTTTAATTAAATGTTTTTATTTTAATGAAATATATAACCCAAAGAGCATATGTATCTGCATATACTCAGTTCAAAGAATAACCATGAGATACCCAGGGACCCACCACCCAGCTTTAGAAATAAAGCATTACCAGTATTTTTTCATCCCCGTGGGGCTCCAGGAACTGAATCCACCATACATTTACATTTAAATATGCCAGATTATCACCTCTTCGGGCATTCTCCAGATAAGAATGGGCTTTATTTTATTTATTTATTTATTTTCAATAAGCTCTACTCCCAAAGTGGGGCTTGAGCTCACAAACCTGAGATCACAAGTAACATGTTCTAGGACTGAGCCAGCCAGGCAGCCCAGATAAGAACTGGTTTTAATGATTTGAAGGATTCCCGACTTCCCCCAAATCTTTTCATTAGCCTCTCCCCGACCCTAGCCACCATTAGAGATTTTCCCCAACCTATGTCTGCAAAACAAAACAAAACAAACAACTAAACCAGGTTAATAATCCATCTAGGGAGACCATTTCTATGAATACCATCCACTTAGCTACCTGACGCTCCCTAAAGTCTGCAGATGTGAGAGCTAGGAATTCTACAGATTTAAGGAAGAAGCAGATGCCTTTCTTTCAGGGTAGGGGGATGGAAGGAGAGGTTGCAAGTAGATTTTCCTCTCTGTATTTTATTATTTTTTTAAGATTTTATTTATTTATTTGACAGAGAGACACACGGCAAGAGAGGGAACACAAGCAGGGGGAGTGGGAGAGGCAGAAGCAGGCTTCCCGCGGAGCAGGGAGCCCGATGCGGGGCTCGATCCCAGGACCCTGGGATCATGACCAGAGCCGAAGGCAGACGCTTAAGAAGTGAGCCACCCAGGCGCCCCTGGATTTTCCTCTCTTTAATACACAGTCATTGAGGCTTGCAGCCAAGATCACTTTTCTTTGGCCTTTTCCCGAGGGATACTGTAGAATGGTATCGTATGTTCTGTGTGGGTCATTTCAGAGGGATACAATTGAATGATATCATATGTTCTGTATGGGCAACCTCAGGAACTGCAAGCTGGGTGGATGGATGGTGCAGGTAGGTCTGATCATATTAAGACAGACACGGCTGAGAAGTCATTCTGAATAGTCTGCCTGCCTCTGAAGGTCAAGAAGCTTCTCCCGTTGCTCATCACTCACAAGCAGGCTGTAATGACTTTGTCACCCACATCATTTTCTGGGTGACACCGGATACTGTTTCTAGGATATTTAGGTGCCATCCACCCCATTCCTATAGCACGGACTGATGGACTGAACCTGGACCTGTTTTAGCTGTCCTGACTTCAGCTGTATTTGCTCCACAGGGCTTTGAGAATGATCTGGATGTGAGACCCAGACAGACCTGAATCTGTATTCCTTGGTCTTGTTTCAGAGAGACTTTTTCCTTTTTTTTTTTTTTAAGTCTCCTTCCCAGAATCCCATGACCTTACACTACCAGGTGGAGCTTCTTGGTCCTGGACCCAGAGGAACTTTTGGTCTTGGGGCTTTTTTGGGGGTGGGCGATATTTTTGAATTTGGTGTTACCATTGATGGGCAGAGTCCAGGCAAAGGAAGAAACTCCTTCGTACTCCTCCCCATGAAAATTCAGGCCACTGTGCAGAAGGTTAGTCCTGAGAGCCTTAGAGCCTGAGGGTGAGACCTTGTCCTGAGTCTCCTGCAGTTTGTAGAGGCCCTCAGACCCATCTCCTGCAGTTTGTAGAGGACCCCTGACCAGAGGCTGAGGTCACTAGTGAGTCAGGTGGAGACTAAATTACCAGCTAAGAGCAGGTGATCTTGACCTAGGGCCTGCAAATACTTGGACTTATTTGAAAAAAATATATGTATGTAGGTATGTACATTTTCCTGGGAAAAGGTCCATTATTTTCATCATATTCTCAGAGGCACTTGTGACTCAAAGTAGATTAAGGATCAGTGATCGCTTCTGGTTGCTCATTTGCGATAAAATGAGAAAAATAGGAGCTATAATTGAATTTTTCATAAATCTAAAATTATAAGAATGCCCTTTATTCTGGGATTGTGTCCATTCTATTCCTTTTGGCATTGAAATGTTTTTGTCCTTTCATGGGATAGTGGTGATAGTGAATGATAATTACAGGAAAAAGTTCTTTCTTGACCAAGTCAAAAGTCGGTAACACCCCCAATTATAATTTCTTTTTCCTTTTTCTGACCGGTGAACTCCCACATCTTGGGAATCACTACTAGAGCCTTGCTGTTAATACCCGTATATGGTTTCAGAGTGTGCTGTTGTCTGTCACCCTCCCCCATCTGTCCCCTGTATGCGAGAGTTACCTTTTACTAGGTGCACAGCAGTCTTAAAGAAAGGGTTAAAAGATAAACTGAGACATGTTAAAAATTTTAAGACTTTTCTTTGAACAAAAATCGATTGGTACTGGGCCACAACAGATCGGAAGTGGCTAGGAGTGCTCCTAAAGTCTTAGGGCAAGAACTTTATAGGGAAGATGCAGAAGCAAAGCAAGGAAATTATTTGATTGGTTAAAGCTTAAGTGGTTGCCTTGTGTGGAAACCCTGCCTGGCCATTTGTGATTGGTTGTCCAGGTTTGGATTTCTTAACCTTGAGGCATTCCAGGCTTTGGGATTGGTTTGCTTGCGGAGGCTGTTAAGGTGAAGGAATCACCTCAGTCTAATGGCCTCCACCTCTAATTAATTTAACCTATTCAAACCCAATTTCTTCTGGTCCTAAGAAAATGTAACTGTCACTTTGGGAAAATAACCTGATCTTCCTCGGCCTTACTTTTCTTACTAAAATCAGAGAGTTGGGCTGGTACCTTTCAAAATTTTGTCCAAATCTAACACTATGTAATTCACATGAATACGTGTGAGGTCAAGTGTGAAAGGCTGATATACAGACCAGGGCCTTGAGGGAAAAGGGTAGAGAGAAAACTCTTTTGATTTTTCACAAAAACCACAGTGGGAGAAAAAATTGGGGGGTCTATTTAAAATTCTGGGTTACACGATTCTTTTAACTCATATGCTAATCTGGTTTTATGAGGTGTTCTTAGTGAGATTGTATAGCTTTTGTCTAAAAGGGGTTAATATGCTTTTTATACAAAGATGGGTAAAGCAGAACTGATCAAAACAGATATAACGGGCGCCTGGGTGGCTCAGTTGGTTAAGTGTCCGACTCTTGATTTCAGCTCAGGTCATGATCTCAGGGTCCTGAGATCGAGCCCTGAGTTGGGCTCTGCGCTCAGTGCCAGTCCACTTGAGTTCTGTCTCCCTCTGTCCCTCCCCCTGCTTGCATGCACTTTCTCTCTAAATAAATAAGCAAATAAAATCTTAAAAAAAAAAACAGATATAACACTGATACAAGCAATGAAAACAAATAATGGTAATTACTGCTCAGTTCATTGGGTGCCGGCTCTAACTGAACTTTGCAGTCATTACCTCATGAAATCCTGCAGGGTAAGTTTGATCATCTCATTTTTATAGATCCAATCATTGGCTGGCCAGCCAGGAAGCGGCAGAAGCGGCAGAGCTATGATCTGAATCCAAATACACTTAACTTGAAAGCTCCCAACCCTTTTAACACACCTCAAATTCAGTTTCTCTTCTCAGGGTGGGGTCCAATGTCCAGGAGCATGGATATCACCTAGGAGCTTGTTGGAGCATCTTGGGCCCTGCGCCACCCCCTTCAAGCAAAATCTGGATTTAACAAAACTCTTAGGGTTATATATTCATGAGAAAGTTTGAGAGTCACTGGCTTAGACAAGCTGATTTTTAAAAAAAAAACTTGTCCTACATGTTAATACACATCACGTGGTCCCTTGCTTGATGGTTGAAGGAAAGCCTTCTACTAAGGATGTGAGAGGGAAGTTCTGTTTTTGGAGCCTGGAGTCCTTGCTTACTGACTGGTTTGTGAATTTCTGATCTCCTCTTGCCTACTTCCTTCCTTGAAAACTGAATATATCATAGAATGCACAACACCAAGAGTGAATCCTGTTGTAAACTGTGGACTCTAGGTGATGAGGAAGTTTGAGGACTGTAACAAACGTGTCATTCCAGCGTGGCTGTCCATCGTGGGGGTGGTTGGGGAGAGGGAGTATACAGGAACTCTCTGTACTTTCTCAATTTTGCCATGAACCCAAAACGGCTCTAAAAATATATATTAAAAACAAAACAAAACAAAACAACACAATTGAATATGTGAGCTTGTAGGCCTTGCCAAAGATGGGACAGCCAGAAAGATAAAGCCTGTTAAATTCTTTTTTTATCCATTTGGATAAAAGGTGCTTTTGAAAGAGAGGGTTTTGTCAAGTGCCATGATCTCATCATCTGGCAACACCGGTGGGAGAGGAGCCAAGGGAAACCCAGGGCGTTGACGTGTGGGTGACTCAGGGGCCCACACCGCTGACAGTGAGCAGCCCCTGGTTTGGAGTTGGTGGGAGGGGGCAGGGGACGTGCTGTTCCTTTTCGGGTTGTGCTGATCAGTCATGAGAGCCTGGAGGCTCCCACCTTGGACTTTTGCCTGCCCAGAAGTGCCAGGCGCTGGCTTTTGCTTCTCTCTGTTGTTTTGGGCTGTGTTTCCCCCTTTGTTCTTCCATAGATGGTTGTGATCTGCGGTGGCTCTTTCAAGGGCTTTGCTGATACCGGGGAGCCCTGGATCTCAGTGTACAGACATTCCAGCCCACTCCCCAAGCTGTGCCCTCACTGGCAGCTTCTCGGGGCAATTAACATGCCCGAAACACAGCCTTTTATGTGTTTTGCTTGTGTGGTTTTTTTTTTTTGTTGTTGTTGTTTGTTTGTTTGGTTTATTTAATAATATTACTAGCCTATGTCTAAAGCTTTTTAAAACTTTTCATTTCTATACCTCATTTCAGTCTTATGACGGCATCTGGTAAACGGATGGGTGAATGATGGTGTTAGAGAGGCCGTACGCTTGTCTTCCGGATTGCAGAAAAATTCAGTGAGCTAAGTGACTTGCCTCAGCTCAGTGCCGCAGGGCGACGTGGGTAACATGGACCATGGTTCCGGGACTCTTTTCCATCCCAAGGTTTCAGGCCTTTTAAGCCCTGGGGTCTCACTCATGCTGCTTAAGTACTAACGAGGTCAGCAAAATAGGTGATACTTTTCTTGGTAGCCATTGAGGGGGAAAATTAACCTTGTGTATTTGCATTTGTGGGATTTTCCCCAAAGTTAGCACTTTCTCAGGAGATTTAGAATCCGGGTAGAAAACAGTAGGCAAAATGATTCTTTCAGAGGACTATCCCCCCCCCCCCCCCGCCCCGCATTTGTCTGTGCTGTTGTGGCCAAGCACTTAACCAAGCCTTTCTTATTTTTATCCATAGTGCTACATTTTAAGAAACAAACTACACAGGAAAACAAAGCTGAGTGAAATAGCTTGGCTCTGCTGAGGGATGCCCAGCCCAGGTCACATCTGAGCAGTGAGGAAACCATGGCTCGTGAGGAGCCATGATGCCCTCAGGGATGCCTGTTTGTTGCTGACAATGGGTTATCAGAATTGCAAGCAAATGGTCCAAGTGGCTGTTTAGTATCTTTGGCTTTCACAGCTTCCATTCCAAGCCAGTAACTCCCTTGGGCCCCCCAGTGACCTGTGTTACATACCTCAGGTGCCCCCCACCCCAGGTGGCTCTTTTCACCAGCAAATGTGCGAAATGACTCATTAGCACCCCTCCGCCTGCTGAAGCAGTGTAGGTTATAGGTGGATGCTTAAAAAGAACAACTCTCATCCCATTCTGCTCCCTCGGAGATACTTGGATTAACACTGGAAGGATGTTTCCATTAATGAAACCACCATAGCACTGAAGAGTTTTAAACTGGAAAAATGCATGTAAAAACAATGCTAACAGAGTTTGAAAAAATTGTAAAAACCTATAATGCTACTATCCTAACGTGACTGCAGTACTTTTTTTTATATTTGCATTTTTCCTAGTCTTTGTCCATGTATACATTTGTTGGGCATTGTGGCAAGTTCGTTGTAACATACCAATTTAGTATCTTCTCCTGATATTAACCACGTATATTCTCCATGTTTATATACTGTCTTAATAATGATCTTTTCCACAATGTGTCTGCACAATACTTACCACACGGACACCCTCCATGTACTAACCAATCTCTTTGATGGACATTTTGTTTGTCTCTAGTTTTTCTATTATTGAAATGGCCAGGAACATTCTGGTGTGTAGAAACTTTGTCCTCTCTGAAAATGTTTCCTCTAGGAAATAACAGCAGTGACAATTGAAAAAAGGTTGCTGGAAAGATGGTTCTAGTCTTCTGCTTCTGTCACCACTGGATGGGGATGCTCAGTGCTTTTGAGCCATCTCACAGGGGCTGCTCTCTGAAATACTTTCCCAGTCCCTTTAAAATATCCCTCAGAGGAGGGGGCTCCTGGGTAGCTTAGACAGTTAAGCATTAGACTGTTGGTTTCCACTCAGGTTATGATCTCAGGGTTGTGAGATCGAGCCCTGAGTCAGGCTCCGTGCTTAGCGAGGAGTCTGCTTAAGACTCTCTCTCCCCCTCGGCCCTTCCTCCTGCCAAATAAATAAATAAACCTTTAAAAAAAAAATTATCCCTCCTCAGTTCCTACTTATACTTCTGCCTTCTTTTCCTCCTGTTCCTTTTCCCAACCATCTTTCCTCAGCCCCAACCCAGCCCTTGGACTCTCTGTGAATATCTATCACTCCATCCCCAGAAGGGTCTCCTCTGAATGATCGATCCTTCTCTCCTGTCCTGGCTCCTCTTTGAAGAACTCCCCTCTGAGGGATGGAGAGGGAAGGAGAACAGCTCACATTTGAATCTTACCAGCCTCTTGATCTGATGTCTTGTCTAAATATTGTTTCTTGTCCTGCTTATGTCATAAGCCCTCAAGGCAAGGGCCATGCCTCTACATGCACCATGGAGAACAGAGCGCGCTGCTGGTGCCCACAGTGTTGTTGCTATAAGGTGTTAATGCCTGGAAGATGTGAGTAGATGTTGTCGGAGGTAGAACCTGTGCTAGAAATGAATGGGGCTTCCTGGGAAGACCACTAAGGAAAAGGTCTTCACAAGAAGGGGGTGATTCCGAGCTTTTACCCACATGTTCAGAGGAGAGTCTGGGGTTTCTGCTACTGGGAGATACATCCAAGTAGGCACTTGGATGGGGTGCTGTGCACTTGGACCACACTTCCTGGTGCATTTTGTGTCCCAAGTTAAATTCAGGGTTCAGGGCTTCAGACAAGGGAGTGACACAAAAACACGGCTGAGATACTTCTTCAGTGACACTGAACAATGGGACTGGAACTGCTCAACAGTTCCTATGTTTTAATATTTGAAGTTTCTGAATGGAGGGCAGAGGATGTTTCAAGTATAAAAATATCTTGTTGGGACTGTCCATTCTCCATGACATCAACAGAGGGTAAACGGTTATCCTTTTTGACTTTATTCTAAGATATTAGGGACATATACCTGGCCTCCCTTGATGGTTTTAGCTAAGGTCTTTCATTAGTTAAATAGGAATTACAAATAGTATAGAAATCAGAATCCTATGTGGTCATGGCCTTTCACATCAGGTTTTCAAACAACACAGATGAGTAGAATGTTTCTACAAATGGGTGCTTTTTAATGCAGAATCTGTCTTTGGATTTGAAATGTGTTGATGGTTATGAATTTATGAATTTTTAAATAAAAAATTGCATAGGAAGGACACCTAGAACTCTGTTTACATATTGTTGGGTAGCTCGGCAAGCACGTTAATACTACGTTTCTCTCAAGTCTCATAACAACTTGTGAAGTAGATGTAGGTCTACTTCTTTTTATAGACGTGGACAGGGAGGCAAACGAGGGTAAAGGATTCAAGGCAATAAGTTGTTGGATCAGAATTTAAACTCAGCATTATGTATTTGTCTAGGGTCATGCTGTCTCCTGGATATGGAAAATAATGGTAATTTCTGGTGCAACCTCATCTTTTTTCTGTCTTTATTTCAGTGATTTGCCCTTATCATCTCTTCTTATCGCCCGCCTTGTGGGCATTCTTGTGTTGTTAAAATTCCAGAGAACTCACTGGACTTTGTATGAGTGAAATAGTCAATACCTGCAGCCTGGAAATGGCAGCCTCAGGGACTTTCAGGAAACAGAACTGAAAGAGGGGAGGAAAGGGGAGCCCAGTCAGCTAAAAGCATCCATTAGACACCATGTGAAGCCCACATGACGCGTTTAAACAGAGTAATTCCGACGTGTGACTTGAAGGTGAGTTGGCACTATGAAGTCTTTTTTAGAATGCTAGAACTGCCCCAGAAATACTGCAGGTCGTGCTGCCCTGAGAATGCTAATTGGAATCTCCAGATTTGGGTTCTCCTTGATACACATTTTGGTGCCCTACCAGGAGCGAACATTTTTTTTCAACTGCTAATAGATAATCCATAAGTGTTCAAATTACCTTTTAATCAAATTACATGAATGGCCTACATATATCTTTAGAGTCTCTTGGTACATCCATTGTGACTACTGTGTGACTTTGGGAAAGTGACTTTATCTCTCTGTGCTTCATTTATGATATGGAGATGATACTAGTCTCTACAATGTATGTGTACGTATGTGGAGTGATTTTTTTCTATTATTCTTTTTCTTTTTAAAAAATTTTATTTAAATACAATAACCAACATATAGTGCATCATTAGTTTTTGATGTAGAGTTCAATGATTCATTAGTTGTGTATAACACCCAGTGCTCATCACAACCTGTGCCCTCCCTAAATGCCCATCACCCAGTTACCCCATCCCCCCACCCATATCCCCTCCAGCAACCCTCAGTTTGTTTCCCAGGGCCAGGAGTCTCTCATGGTTCTGTCCCTCTCTGACTGATTATTTTGATACATTATCTTCTTTTATTCAAATACCAGTCCGATCACACATGGTTCAAGAACACTCAAATAATAAGCCACATATAAACAGATGTTAAAGATTGGTCTTCAAACATTACAGCCAATGATGCCACGCTTGCCTATGATCTCGCCGACATAAAACCACATCCACACCTTTGTGGCCACCAAACCATTCAGCAGAGCTTCCTTAACTGTGAGCTGTTTGAAGCTACCAGTTTGAGCACTCTTGACTATTTTTTTCAAGCTCTGAATAGCTATAGGGATCTTAGCAGGGGTGCGAGGAACCAGCTCAGGCTTGGCATAGTGCCAAAATGTGGCCAGTCGAGGCTTTGAGTAAGTCACAGCAGTGTTCAGCAGTGCCGGGGCCTTCTCCGCGAGCTTACGGACAAACTGGGCCATGGTCCAAGCTGGAAGGTCCTCTGATTGATTATTTTTTAAATGAGAGCCCTAGTGAGGGCTCAGTAAATGTTAGCTATTATTACTATTATTAGTAGTAGTATTAAGGCCAACTTTTCTTCAACTGTGTTGTAGATAGTAGGTGCGCTCTTCAATGTAATGAGTACATCTCCTTTTTCATTTTTAAAAATTGTGGTAAAATATACATAACATAAAATTTACCATCTTGATCCTTTTTAAGTGTATAGATCTGTGGCTTAAGTCTCTTCACACTGTTGTGCAGAATATGTTATTTTAAGTGGGGAGTGGACCAGGGAAGGCATGGTTGTGGATGGGTGAGGAGACTGTGTTTGCAGCATTCAGAGTCCTGCTCTGGGCACAGCCTAGTGCAGGGAGCGAGCAGGGTGACTAGGCCATACGGAGGAGAGCCAGGCAATCGTTGTCCAACTGTTCTGTGAGCAACTGAGAGGCTGACACTCAAATATTTATGTCGTGTCATCTCTCCACTTTGTTTTTATCCACTTCACGGGCTTCATTTGCTCAGTCAGTTCTTTGATCCTGGGAAGTAAAGGCCTGGGTTCAGATCCACTTTGCGGACATCATTTGTTTGAAATGTCAGCAAATTAGTGGCTAAGAGAACATTTAGAAGTGCAATGTGCCACAATTCAGAGGTTCATGACTCAGGTCTTAATCTAGACATCTGGATTAAGCGTGGAACTGAACTCAGTCATTTCACTGCATTCCTTGAAATGGACAAGGCCAGAAATTTAGATCAATTTCTGAAGGTCATAAGGATGTGAGAATAAACAGACTTAGTAAAAATGGCAAGTCCATACCCCGAGCTCCCTGAGATTGTTTCTTGAATTTGTTGGTTGTAGAATTTACTGGAATTGTACTTAAAATGATATCATCCTCCCCCAGAACAGGTTTATTGTGAGTAGTTTCTAACGTGTAACTCTTCAGGTAAGTGCCTGTTATCCCTAATGCTGAATTCGTTATTTAGCTCTTCTGCGCCTGTTTAGCTTACAGGTGTCAAAAAGACATAAGCTTTTAAATACATGGGAGAGAGAGAGAGAGGTCTTAGGTTGGCAGACTGGAAACAAAGAGCATCATTGTCTCCAAGGTGGCTACCCTAGTTGTTACTTAGAGCTCACAAGGAGAATATTGGCAACCTAAAGGTTCCAGGAGGGCATACCTAGAGGCAACCACCTAGAGATTATTATTTTATTTTCCAGCTTTATTGAGATGTAATTGACATGTAACATTGTGTAAGCTTAAGATGTACAACTGCCGTGATCTGTGGATATTGCAAAATGATCACCACAATAAGGTTAGTTAACACATCCGTCCGTCTCACATAGTTAGAATTTTTGTGTGTTGAGAACTTTGAAAATCTACTCTCCCTTAGCAACTTTCAAATATACAATACAGTGTTGTTAACTATAGTCACAATCCGGTGTGGTATGTCCCCGGGACTTGTTCATCTTCCAACTGGAAGTGTGTTCCCTTTGACCACTTTTGCCCGTTTCCCGCCCTGTTCCTCACCCCATGTCCCTGGCAACCACCGGTTTTTGTGAGTTAATTTTTTTAGACTCCACATGAAAATGAGATCATACATTACTTGTCTTTCTCTGTCTGACTTATTTCACTTAGCATGATGCCCTCAAAGTTCATCTGTGTTATCACAAATGGCAGGATTTCCTTTTTTTTTTTTTTTAATGGCTGGATAATATTTCTTTCCTTTATCCATTCAGTCAGTGGACACTTAGGTTGTTTCCATGTCTTAGCTATTGTAAATAATGCCACAGTGAACATGGGAGTGCAGAGATCTCCTCAAGATAGTGATTTTATTTCCTTCAGATAGATATCCAGAAGTGGAATTGCTGGATGGTATGATAATTCTATTTTTAATTTTTAGAGGAAACTTCATACTATTTTCCATGGTGGCTGTGCCAGTTTATATTCCTACTATTGGGGCACAAGTGTTCCCTTTGCTCCCGGTGCTCACCAACACTTGTTATCGCTTGACTTTTTTGATATAAAGATTTTAATTTAGCCATCCATCCATCCATCCAGAAAGCATTGAATATGCTCACAGACATTGGGAATTTTCAGGAGGGGGAATCCCATGTAGCATTTTCTCGTGTAGTCTAACTGTGGAATCCTAAGTATTCTGTGGAGCAAAGTTTTGGAAACACTAAACAACGAACTGTGCAATGCCCTTGAATTCCATTTAGTGCCTCTTCTATAACCCTAACCTGATGAGCCTTTATATCTCCTAGGGTAGGGGCCGCCTGGGTGGCTCAGACGATTAAGCATCTGCCTTCACCTCAGGTCATGATCTCAGGGTCCTGGGACTGAGCCCCGTGTCGGGCTTCCTGCTGGGCATGGAAAGGGCTTCTCCCTCTCTCTCTGCCCGCCCCCCCCCCGCTTGTGCTCGCGCTCGCGCTCTCTCTGTCAAATAAATAAATATATCTCCTGGGGTATTTTGCAAAGAGTAAGATTTGGGTAAGCAGTGGCTAGAATTTGTTAAATCCACAAGATGTTGTGAAAGCCCGTCTTTCTCCAGTGATTCGAGGTGTTGAACTTTTAGTTTGAATGAAAAGAATAGAGAAACAGGTATCTGAGAATGCCAGGCCTCCCCTCCTGCATTTTCTAGATAAACAAAAACTGCCACCTTCCTTTCATGCAGAGCCACCTGGCCTCTGGCCTCACACCTGGGATGTTTCATCTTTAAGTATCTGATTGACCTGCCTTTCCACTCTCTACCTCCTACTCCCAATTGGAATCCAGGGAGTTGTGAACGTACGTGTTTGGGGAGAAGGCAGGAATTGCAGTACCACCTGGAGGCTGAGCAGGCACACCCCTGCATGCCATGTTTATGTTTGTGTGAAGGTGTAGAGGTCCTGGCTAGAAACTCATCTCTTGGGTTGGGTCTAAGAGGCTGTTGATGCCCGGGGAAATCAATCCCCAAGTTCCCGGGTCCCCAGCCTCTACCTCACGCCGAGGTCACTTCTCTCATCCCACCCTGGATGGGGTAAGGGCCTGAGGGCCGGGGGGTCCTGAGGAAGAGGATGAGGAAGGCTATCTCCCTTCTGTAGTCCTGGAAGATCAGAGTCATAAGCATTTCCCCTGAAGAACACTGCTTCCTGACATGTTGCTTGTCTTGCGATCAGGTTTCTTAGCAGGAAGAAATAGCTTCTCCTTCCCTCCCACGAACATTCCAAGGTGTGGGGATGGTCAATAGTTGAGAGAAGAGAATAGAGAATAAGACGAGAATGGCTTCAAGTCCCTTTCTGCCTGTCTCAGGGAAGTAGAAGAGTGAACCTACAAACAAAACAGTAGTTTCCCCAAATTTGTAAAAATTGCCTTTAAAGAAACTACAAATACCTTCATTGTCCTGTCTCATAACATGCTAGTGTCATGCTTAGAGAGGCACTTAGACTCTAAGGCTCTATTTTCGTACTTGTGTGTATCACATCATCATTAGCAAAATAATATGTGTGAAAGTGCTTTATAAAGAATAAAAAGAAGGGCGCCTGGGTGGCTCTGTCGGTTAAGCGTCTGCCTTCAGCTCAGGTCATGATCCCAGGGTCCTGGGATTGAGCCCTACATCGGGCTCCTTGCTCAGCGGGGAGCCTGCTTCTCCCTCTCCCTCTGCCTGCCACTCCCCCTGCTTGTGCTCTCTCTCTGTCTGTCAGATAAATAAATAAAATCTTAAGAAAAAAAAAGAGTGGAAGAAATATCTATAGGAAATGATTCTTGTTCCAACAGCACTTATTAAAGCTTTGCTTTTTGTGGAGTGTCATGGCTGGCTCTTTACCAAGGTGGGCCTTAACACTTTAAGTTGGATACTTGCCTCATGGAACAACTCAGCCTCCTAGAGCCAAACTGCCTCTCCTTGTCAGGTCACGTCAGATTCCCATCATTTGTCCTTTTATGACAACTGGATGGGATAACATAGTAAGTCATGCTGATTATAATGCAGCTGATTTGAAAATTTAGCAGGAAGCAGAGTTTTGAGGGGCTGGAGGAAGGGACACTTGCATTTTGAAAGGGGAAAGGAAGGAGGTGCAGCAGATGACTTGTGGTTAGAGGTATTCTGAAAAGCAGCTTGCCCAGAGCCAAGGAGAAGGAATGATGAGCACTCCATTTGCCTTATGGTTTTTCCTTGTTGTTCAATTTGAGTGAATCTGACAAGATCCTTGACATTTAGAACCTCATACAATGGAGATATAAATAAACATATTGAAGACATTAATAAATACCTATGATAAATAAAGTATTTCCATTATGGTAAATGCAGCCTGTGGGGGTGTTGAGTGATGGGGGAATTCTGTGAAGTTCATTTTCAGATAGGGTGCCTGAAAAGGGAGTCAGGGACTGCTTCCTAGGAACAGTGGACTTCAGGAGCTCTCGGGGTGACAGCATGGAAGTTCTAGATGTGGGGTAGGGGACAGGGTGAGGCTCCAGAGTGGACTTGGAGCTTTGGAGAGTTTGCAAGTTGATCACTGAAATATGCAGGAAATCTTACATAAATGACCAAGACACTGTCCTGGGTTAGCACAGAAGCATTTTAATATGTTATAAGAGATCCTAATAAATATGTCTTTCTTTTTCTAAAATCAGCACAAATGCCAGGGCTTTAGTGCAGTAGAGTCTCACTGAAGGCCTGAAGAGGAATGTGTGTGGTTTCTGAGTAGGGTTTCCCTGCAAGTAAAAATGTATTTGCTAACAAGATAGATGCCAGTCAGAGTTGGTCCTCGGAATACATACTGTCCAGCACTGCTGTGTGCTGTGATTTGGGCACAAGTTCTGGGCGGCTTCTGAATGTTCTGCTTTTTGTATGATTCCTGAAACGATACAGTCTACACCCTGAGTGAGAAGAGCTTCCACTCACTGGCTGGTTGCTTGATTAAGCTAATTTTTCTTTTCTTTCTTTGACCTTGGAGAATTTTCTGTTGAATTTCTCTTGAAAGGCTTATTTCTTTTTTTTTTTTTTTTTTTTTTTTTTATAAAGATTTTATTTATTTATTTGAGAGAGAGAGAAAGTGAGAGAGAGCATGAGAGGGGAGAGGGTCAGAGGGAGAAGCAGACTCCCCGCTGAGCGGGGAGCCCGATGTGGGACTCGATCCCAGGACTCCAGGATCATGACCTGAGCCGAAGGCAGTCGCTTAACCAACTGAGCCACCCAGGCGCCCGAAAGGCTTATTTCTTCAAAGTTTGTTAATATGTTCAAAAAAATCTATGCTTCCAAATTCATGAACACATTTATTAAAAACCACCGAGACTCTCTACAGATTTGGGGGTTTGACTAGATGCTGCCTGTATAGAAGTCAATTCTTAGGAATATGGAGGACGAGATGGAGAAGAATGTTTGAATTCCCTCAGGCTGAGTTGTAATTTATAATTATGACTCCCATGTGGTTAAAATTCCAAACTATCCAAAGCCATTATTTTCATTAATAATTGTTTATTGATAGCATCACTTCTCGGCCTTTTGGCTAAGATCAAGTGTAATAATTGTTTATTGATAGGAATCTGAATTCTTATATTTCAGAGTTAATGTCCAAAAACCAAGGACCTTACTTAAAGGATCTTACATAACAAACCAGCCCATTGTTGAAACTCAAACTCCTGCCATGTTGTCCCAAGGACTGCGGGAAATACAAAAGAAATCTAAGTCTCTGTCCTTCAAGAATTTGTGGTCTAGTTGGATTTTAAGATCAGTACATAAGAAACAATGGGGCCTATCTCAGTTAGAATGCTTTTGACTGCAGGACACAAAAACCTCAGCTGGAGCTGGCTTAAATGAGTAGCTAGTCAGGTAACCAGACATCAGAGGTGGACTGGTGTTAAGCTAGAGGTCCAGAGGCTTAAAAACATTAGCTAAGACCCAGGTTCTGTGAGTCATTTCCCTTTGCCAACCCCAAGGCTGCTTCATCTTGGGCTGTAGGATGGCTCTGTCCAGTGGGAGAGCGCTGGCATCCCATAGCTTGCTCAGAAGAGCAAGGAAATTCCATTCTCAGAAACTCAGAAAGTCCCCTGTCACTTCTCATTGGCCCTAATGAGTTACACAGCCATCCCTGAATCAAGAAATTTGGCAAAGGTGATGGGAATAGTCTAATTGGCTTAGATTCTTCAGGGTTCACCACTGGAGCTGGGGTAAAGGTCAGCTTCCATGAAAGCATTGGACTGCATGAAGGGGAGGGTAGGTACTAGAAGGGGAATACACATTCAGTTGAAAAGAGGTCAGATGGATGCTGGGTTGACCAACATGTATATTCACTATGGGATCCAAGCAATGCGTTAGGCTGTATTGGGGGAAATACACTCTAACATCTGTAACCACAGCTGCCTTCTAATAATGCTGGATGTCATTAGATGGATGCCATCTTGCTGGTGCTGCCTTTGGAAATATGCCAGGTTTGGACTGTGAAGTAGTGGGGGCTGATCAGCTCTAGACAGTGGAGGCATAAAGAATTTAAAGTTGGGGGTTTGGAAAAGGAAAAATCTAACATAGAGAGGAGCCATGCAGGACCAGGAATTTCCTTGGGTAGAAGCAGATCCAGAAATGCTCGGGGTGGTGGAGGGGAGTGGCAGATGAGAAGGTTGCAGAGAAATGCCTAATGAAGACTTTGAAAGTTGCTCCTGGCGGGTGCAATGAAAACTCTTCCTCCTGTGAAACCCTATGAGCCCTTCTCCAAAATGCTACATACAGTTTGTTACTCAATAATCCTTTTGCTTTAGTGTTGGAGTTTAGGAATATCCTGCAATTATGCTCTTAATCTCCAGTTTGCCTTTTTGTCACTTTTTGGGGTCATCTTTCCCCCCAAACAGGTTTCTGTAATAGGGAGAGCTGGGGAGACTGAGACACTGTCCCATCCTCCCCAGACCTCAGTCTCCTGGCTTCTGTCCTCCAAGGGAGAAGCAATGGCTGTGAGCCCAGTAGAGGGTCCCTTCCATCCCCAGAAATTGGCCCTGACGTCTCTCAGATGCACCTAATGGCTTCTGAGGATGGTGATGATTTTTTTGTGGTGTGCAAGTGATACAAAATTTCCTTGAGCAGGCTTGGGTTGCACGTACAGTACAACATATCTGTATGCAGAGAATTGTCTTTCTTTTCTTGGTTTCTCAGGGCCAGTGGGATTACACGCCTTCCCTCATTTATTCTTACAACAGTCCAGTGTGGTAGGTATTATTACTATCCTCATTTTACAGATGAGAAACTAAGGCTCAATCATTAGAAACTTCAGGCCAATCATTAGTCATCGTGAATCCTGAATTCACTCTGAGCCCATAGTCCTGACCAAAATACCGCACTGCCTCCTTCCTTTCTGGAGGGGTTTATAGAGGGCCCTCCAGCTAAATGGCAGAGACTCAGTATCATGACTCCCTGTTCAGTGCTCTTGCCGTAGTCACTATAGTGAGCTTGGCCTCCAGTGCGTTAGCTGTAAGATCCTTGTAGCTGTAACATCTGATGAATCTGTGGGTGAGCTTGGGGCCTTGTGTTAATAAATCAAGTTCCAAGACCATGCTCTAATTGTACTTTTTTAATAGCCGTGTTTTATCAACATTCAACAAAATTTGAACATCTCGTAAGTGAACATATCACATATTTTTCTAGAAGTGCCCTAGGCAGACAAAACCCCTCATTCTATTGTGGGGAACATGTTTTACTAAAAGAAATACACAAGGTTGTCTTTGGGGGCTAGAAAGTGAGAGTTTTCCATTGTTAGCATTCTTTCCCCGCCTGCCCTCACTGACTAACTTTTCATATTCTTGGGGGGCAGTCAACAGCTTGTTTGCCTTTATCTTACTTATTTCCCCCGCCACGTGAGAGAATCTGCACAGAACACATGAGAATTCACCCACTACACTGCTTTCCTAAAACACGATGCATGCCAACAAATTCTCATTCACTGAAGTGCTGAGAGAAAGTTGGTGGGATGGAGTGGCCGACCCCTGTCACCTAGCAGGGACCTTGCAGAGCCCAGCACATGGTTTATTAAGCATGAATAAATGCATGCACTTGTGAATGAATGATGTGGCTTTCCAGAAAACGTTTCGGAAGTCATTTATAATCTTTTCAGGTTTGCTTGGAAATTTCAGTTATTTGGAAGTTTGGCATGCTATAGATCAAATATCAAAATGAGTGCTCTATTATTATAGAGCTTTATTGTTTACTATTTCTCACATTCTCCTTTGTGTTTAAGAGTGATACGATACAAGCTAAAGCCATTAAGCAACCAGCTGCCTCCAAACTTACATGATCTAATCTAATTTACTGTATGTAACATATGTTAGCAGACTCAAAGATGCCTTAACAAAGATAGAACATAGGCGAATCCAGATTGTTTCCCACTCTGTTTCTTCTTGCTTGACAGCAAGGCAGCTTAAGGCTGGCAACAAAATCTACTCCTTTTCTACAATGGGAAACATCTCAATAACCAACAGGGCGCATGTATTCCTGCATCTTTCTTTCATTTAGTCCAAATATTGACACATTCTCTCTTAAATATTTAAGATGCCTGGTAAAAAACCAAACAGTATTACTCAAATTCCTTAAATCAATGATTAAAGATTTTTAATCTTGTCTTTTAAACAGCACACTGAAAGTGTAGCCTGTAAGAAAGGCTGACAAGCCTAGTGGAGATACGAGTTATAAAGTAACTAAAAAAATCTTTTCAACAAAACCCAAGTTAATTCTTGCCTGATGTTGATTCACAATAGATCTGTGTAATCCCTTTTGTTACTTAACATATGACTTGCAATAAAAAAAAACTATCCTGAAGTCAACTATTTATTATTATTATTTTATTATTATTATTATTATTATTTTTTAGCAGGCTCCACACCCAGTGTGGGGCTTGAACTTGTGACCCTGACTGAGAACAAGAGTCAGAGGCTCTACCGAATGAGCCACCCAGGCACTCCACCTATTTATTATTTTCAAATTTATCTGCTTATTACCTGATAGAGAATCAAAGGAATTTTGTACTGGAAAAGATGTAGGAAACCTATGGTTTATTTTATTTTATTAAAATTTTTTTTTAAGATTTTATTTATTTATTTGACAGAGAGAGAGAGACAGCGAGAGAGGGAACACGAGCAGGGGGAGTGGGAGAGGGAGAAGCAGACTTCCCTCGGAGCAGGGAGCCTGACGAGGGGCTCGATCCCAGGACCCTGGGACCATGACCTGAGCTGAAGGCAGATGCTTAACGACTGAGCCACCCAGGCGCCCCCCTATGGTTTATTTTAGACCTAACACTTGGAGGTCCAAAGGGAACAAAGAACTATCCCCCAATTTCAGAGATAGTACGTGAAATGGCCCGATTTTTCTGAGCCCACCCCACTGACTCTCCCCTGCTAAGATGCCTGCTCCCGGCCATAACCCCAACACTCCTTCTGAAGAAAGAAGTCTCACAGTGCTCCTTGTGGGCTGAGGTTGACCTGTGGAAGCTGCAGTTACCCTCCTGGGTGCCTTCACTGTGGAGACCTGCTAAGAAGAGGAGAACATTTCCCTTTCTAACACCCATTCACTCTAGAGTAGGATCTGATAGTTTCTCCCCCCGCCTTTTTTTTTTTTTAAAGATTTATTTATTTGAGAGAGAGAGAACACAAGCAGGAGGGGCAGGGAGAGGGAGGAAGAATCTCAAGCAGACGCCGTGCTGAGTGCAGAGCCTGACGACAGGCTCCACCTCACTACCCTGAGAGCACGACCTGAGCTGAAACCAAGAGTCAGATGCCTAACCAATTGCACCCCTCAGGTGCCCCCGTTAGTTTATTTCAAAAGTATTTATCACAGCCATTATTTCCATTATTGGTGATAAACATTTTATATGTTATAGGATTAACTTTTTTTAAAGATTTTATTTATTTATTTGAGAGAAAGAGAGGATGAGCAGTGGGAGGGGCAGAGGGAGACAGAGAGGGATAAGCAGACTCGAAGATTCCCCACTGAGGAGGGAGCCTGACTCGGGCTCGATCCCGGGATTTTGGGATCATGACCTGAGCCGAAGGCAGGCGTTTAACCGACTGAGCCACCCAGGCGCCCCAGGATTACCTTTTCATAGCACTTTTCTGTATTTATCTTTCGTGCACTATCTTATCCTCATTTTAACTCTTGAGGGGGAAGTGCTAGTGTTCCCATATCACTGGGGAGAAGCTCGGGGCCGGGTGTGTTATTTGCTGGAGGTCATGTACCCAGTAGGTATGAGTATGTAGAAGGTTCTAGCCTTCACTAGACCTGAGGTCTTTTAATTTCCCTCCTTTATCCATTCATTTATATTAAAACTTCTGTTACGGAGATGACCAAGAGTTCTGTAAGTATGAGGGAGGAATTTAAATCTTCTGTGATTTATGTTGAAAAAACCTTGGGTTATTTGATTCCTACTCAGCCATTCTCTTTGGCCTCTGACTTTTGTTCCCACCACAAGGACAGTTCATGACTGGGTTTCTGTTTGGAAGATTCTCATTCCAGGTGTCCAGTGTGTGGCCTGGCCAGTTCCACACCATGCTGGTCAGCGTTCTTTAATTCCCAGGAGGCAGTCATGCCAGCAACACCCCAAATCGCCACCGAGGCACCTGCCTTAAATTTTCTCTTATGCATTTTCCAAATCCTGAAATCTGTGGATTTCTGGAATTTTCTCTTAAGCTCTGAGGGGCTTATTTTAATGGTTACAAAGGGCTGGTTGGACCAATTTCCTTAGGGCATGACCTCTCTCTTTGGGAGAATTGTGCACCCACAAATCATGGCTGGAACAAGGAAGTATTTTTACTCATGTGTCCCGCATTCCCTTTTTTCTTTCGCGTAGTCTACCAAAGGCTTCAGGATTACCCCTGTTGCTGCTCCTTGTCTCAAATGTAAACAAATCATAAATTCTGCAGGAAAGTAGTGCAAAGGTTTTAAAGACCGTGTTTACAACCGGGATTGATCTTCTGAAAACCGAACTTTACTCAAGATAGAGAAAAGTCTAAGGAAGAAAGAGAAGAGAGAGATAGCTTGCATTGCATAAATCTCTCTTTTCACCTCATCGGCCTCCAATCTGAGAGAGACACATTCCTGGTATTCAGAACCAGTGTTCTTGCATATCGACATCTGCAATACAAGTTAATGGCAGCTGAGTGTTTGTACGGGAGTCCAGCCCACAAAGCCTGTTCCTCGTGATTAATGATCAGTTCGTTAAGTGTTTCAGATCTACACGATGGCTTCTATGGATAGGAGAGAATATTCTGAGCTCAGACATGTTTGTTCTTTTCGAGAAGCGCGTCCACGGACTCAGAGGTCCTTGGGGGACCAACTGTGGCTCCTGAGAGGCTGCTCCCTGAGGGCTCATGACTCCCACAAGGCACCTGGTCCTGCAACCACAGACCGGAAATGTGGATGCAGAGTAGCCATTAGGGGTGGCCTGGCCATCAGGGCTTCTTGCCTAAACCTCCAAAAGCCTGTTTGGGGTGGAAAGAGAATTCACAGACAGGCAAGTTGAGGCTATTAGCAGTCCCTGGAAAGAATGAAGGCTGAACCTGGGAAATTGGGGGTGGCTCAGCCATGTAGACTCCTTGGACAGGTGGTGTCATCAATTAAAAAAAAATTGAGAGGGCTCTTCATGGCCACTTTAATCATCTATCTCGGTGAGAGGATCTGAAATAACATTTACCTTTCCCTTTGTTTTCAATTAGCTGCAAGCAACAATGAGCACTGGATCCGCTGACTTTCCCCCACCCCACACTTCTCCCACATGAATCCCGGCTGGTCCTGTCTCCGCAGTCATGCCTGTGGCCCGCTCCTCCCTGCACTACACAGCTGTGATTAGTTATATACCTTCTTTGGGTTACATTTGCCTTTATTTCTCACATCTCTCTGTCTTGTCTCCCACTTTTGCATGTAAGAATCTCAGGATACCTGAAAGTATAGGATACCTGAAAGTATAGAATCTCAGGATAGACAGAGTCACACCTGATAGCGCAATGAAGGCATCGTGACTGACTCTGCCTTGTCACTGATGGAGAGCTGAGTCTAGAAGTTTCTAAAATTCAGCTGACAAGACAGGAGTCAGCTAGCATTACAGGCTGCTATGTGCCAGGTACTGGACTGAGGATGGGGGCTGAGCCAAAGGTGTTATTTGTCCCCTTCCTTTGTCCCCGTCAGCCCCTGCTACAGCTAGCCAGCAACCAGGATCATAGACAGTGGCCTTAATGGTGTCTTTTGATCTGGACAATGGTTATTTTTCAATTTGGTATGAAATTCTAAAGGAAATTTGCTATTTTTCTTAAGCTTGTCTCAAAGGTGTGCTTGCCATAAAAACACCCTTCAACACAAGTTCCCAGGACGCCTGGGCGGCTCAGTCAGTTAAGCGTCTGCCTCCGGCTCAGGTCATGATCCCAGGGTCCTGGGATCCAGCCCCGCACCGGGGTCCCTGCTCGGCAGAGAGTCTGCTTCTCCCTCTCCCTCTGCCTGCCGCTCCCCCTGCTTATGCGCGCTCTCTCTCTTTCTCCCTTAAATAAATAAAATCTTAAAAAAACAAACAAAAAAAGAGACAAGTTCCCTACGTCTCTCTCCTTTTAACCTCATCTTCTCCTGACTGGAAATTCTGGACCCATCACTGGCTACAATCTCTGTGGTTCCCCAAGATGGGATCTGAGGGGCTCACAAGTCAAGAAAGCCCGTAAGTCAACATCGGTCAATACTGAAAGCCTATCGCAAGGTTGGACATTTTTCTGCAACATAATAAATTTCAAGGTGTAACAGAGGCACTGTGACTGATGCATACTAGTTTCAGAAGTGGATGGAGGCAATTTTGCCTTGCACCTTCTGCCAAGCACAGGGTCAATAAATAATATGCAGCATGTTACGAATTTGTTTAAACAGTGGGTGTCTCACTGGGTATCAGCATCATAAATGTGTCTGAGGCCCCTTTGATACCGTTCTCTGTCGACAACAGCCCTGATCCCTAATTGCAGCAGTTTTTGGATTGCTTCATTTTGTTTAAACACAAACTGTTAAGCGACAGACTCAGGAATGGAAGTTGAGCTTTCAGTATTCAAAAAAGTCACCGATGTGCATTGTAAGCCCCAAATGATAGTGGGCTCTCCGTGAGAACTTGTCTTCAACCACTGACCCCGCATCGTCTACTTCTGGATGATCTCTGTGGTTGTCTGTAAATGATTTCCCCCAATCTTCATAACAATCTGTGAGATAATGTGTGATTCCCTCCATTTTACACCTGAGGAAACTGAGTCTCAGAAGGTCGATAATGTGCCCACAAACACGGGGCTCTAAGTAGTGTCTGCATCCAGATCTGTCTGGCAGCAAAGCCCCGGCTTGTCCTCCTGCACAATATTCATATATAGAATCAGGTTTGATGTATGAGGAAACCAGCTGGAGCTATATTGCAGATAGTTTCCAATGCATTTGGGGGAGAGAATAATAAATTGCTTTATTGCTTTCTTCTCTTTACTTCTCATTTCATTTGCTCTCCCATTCACTGTTCTGATTCCTTTCCTGGTCACCTCAAGTTTTGCCTGGATCCCATTTTTTTTTTTAATAATTTATTTTAAAATAATTTTAAACTTGTAGAAGTTGCAAGAACAGTAGAAAGAAATCTTGTTTATCCATTTCCCCCAGGATACCCATTTATTAATATTTTATATTTTCAGGTTCTTTCTCTTGCCCTCTCTCTCTCTTCATATATATAGTGTGGTTGTACATATTGTACATATATAAATAAGGAATACATAGTCTTTTTCGGAACTGCTGGAGAACAAGTTGCTGACAGACCGCTCATCATTCCTAATTATGCAGGTATGTATTTCCCCGAAGCAAGGACACTCTCCTGTATAAACGGTACACAACCATGCAGGTTACTTTCACACATTAGCATGTCCTCCACAGACTCCATTTACATATTGCCAACTGTTCCCACCATGTCACTTCTTTCTTTCTTGTCCAGGGTACAATTCAAGGTCATATGTGGCTATTAGTGGCCAAGCCTCTCCAGTCTCTTTTGATTCGGAATGGTTCTTTGGTCTTTCCCTATCTTTCAGGATCTCGAGTGGAAAAAGTACTAGCTTTTCATTTTGTAAGATGGCCAAACCCTGGGTCTGTCTGATATGTCTTCACGCCCAGACTCAGGCCATGCATTCTTGGCAGGAATCCTCTAGAAATGATGCTGTGCATTGAGAAGTTGCCAGCTATCTAACCACTGGAGATGTTATTCTCCATCACTTGGTTTCTCCACCATAAATTCCCGTTTTTCCCTTCATAACTGATAAGGATTTGGGGAGGAGACCACAATAGCCTGTTCTCACCAGCCTGTCTCCACGGATGACTCCCTTCTGAATCAACCACCACTATGATGGTTGTTGAATAATGGTTTTCTGGGTTTAACATTAATTCTGCCTACTACTGACATTCTACTGTAAGCAGAATGTTCCCTTCTCCATTTATTTGCTCTGTATACATATATGAAGAGATGCATGGATTTCCATTATTTAAGGGACTATTATCATTAGTTATTTTTGATGCTCAAAGTGACATTTGACCAGTGGGAACGTCTTCAAACTGGCTCCTGTCATGTCTCTGTCATTCATTCTTTTAGCTTTTCTTTACTTTCTTCTTTTTTTTTAGAGAGAGAGAGAGAGCAAGCAGAGAGAGTGTGAGCCAGGGGGTGGAGGGGAGGGGCAGAGGGGGGAGAGAGAGAATCTTTTAAGCAGACTCCAGGCTCAGGGAGGAGCCCGACACTGGGACCCTAAGATCCTGACCTGAGCCAAAATCAAGAATTGGATGCTCAACCGACTGAGCCACCCAGGCGCCCCATCTTTTCCTTATTTTCTGGCACAACGTGTTCCAAGCTCCTTGCCCCAGTCCAGGAACCAGCCATTTCTCCAGGGAGCTCTCTGGTTCCTTTCAATGGAGGATGGTGCTCTGGTTCCTTTTAATGGACGATCTGGTTCATACGCAGACACATACACACACATATCTGTTTCTGTACTTGTATTATAAAATGAGTGCACACTGATACATCTAATTCTAATCCAATACCTCAGTTTTCTTTCTGGTCTTCTCCCTTTCAATGTATGTAGATTCCTTCTCTGATGATGAGAAATAGGCTCCTGTGGGCCCCAATATACTTATTTGTTCAACCCCCTTGTATATCATCAATCTCTTGACTGTTCCAAATGCCTCTTTGGGGAACTGCTTCTGTTGGTCCGCCATTTTTCCCTTCTGGCCTCCAGCTTGGCCACTGGGCATGCCACCACCTCCGCAGTGTCCCTTCTTTGTCACTGCTACTCCCTGGGCACACCGCTGCCTTCTTCCCCCCAGCCCTGCCCCCCGCCGACTTCCACTGCTCCTCAGCCGCTGGTTGCGTGGTTCCTTCTGTTTCTGTGCAGGGAAGAGAGGGCCTCAGTCCTATTTGATAGACCTACAATTTGAGCCCCAAACAAAGCTATGTAAGAAGGGCAGCAAGCTTGCTAAATAAAGAGGAGCCTTCTTTTTTTTCTTTTCTTTTAGATGAACAGTGCTCAGTATTTTGATAATGATGCTGTGCTGTTGTTTAAACTATGTGAATAGGGGTGCCCGGGGGGGGGCTCAGTTGGTTAAGCATCTGCCTTCGGTTCAGGTCATGACCTCAGGGTCCTGGGATCGAGCCCCACATCGGGCTCCCTGCTCCTCTCCCTCTCTTTCTCTTTATCTGTCTCTCTCAAATAAATAAATAAATAAATCTTAAAAAAAAAAAACGTTTAAACTATGTTAATAACACCTAATAAGCTAGTGCATGAAACTACTCTCCAATAAACAAAGCAAACGAAGGGATGCATTTTAATCTACTTTAATAAGAATTTCACATGTGGTAGTGTGCGGAACTGTTTCTTAATATGACTGACAATGTTTTGAGTTTGGTTTTAAAAAGTAGATACCGTTTCCTGACAGCCAGAAAAGCTCAGTGTCCCCCCCACCCCTTTCTTTCTTTTTATAAGCGTACAAGGAACGTTTCTATAAAAATTTTTACCTGGCCTATTGGGAGGGTGGAGGGAAAGAAGGTAAAACTCATCTAGAACTAGGGGAGATGTGGAAACTAAAGTTACTAAGTTGAAATCACATCAGCCACGGAGACCTCAGGCCTATTTTCTACCTGTGCCCTTTTTAAGAGTGTTTTAAAACAAAACTGTTTTTAAACCCTTCTTCCCCAAAGAGATTGCTTTTGATTTTAGGAAAATTGGTGATTTCACCTTGCAGTCTGCTTGTTTTGAGGGCTAGTTCTTGTTCTTTTCAGTGCGCTCCCAATTCAGAGCCATCAGTAAAGAGCTTTGAGCAGTTATGATCTTAAGGCCCGGCTGGCCCATGAGGATCCCAGTGAGTGTGACGGTTGAACATACACAGAACATAGGAAGGCAGGCCTGATGTCTGCCTGGCACTTGGGACGAGTACTTCATTTTTCACAGTCTCATCTATTACATGGGGGTACTATTATATAGGGTTGGTCTGAGGAATGAAAAAAGAGAGAGAGAATGGGCTTAGTCTTAGCACAGTGCTTGGCACATGGGAGAGTCCAGTGAAGGTTATGATTGTGAATAAAGTCGAACACCAGGCTCTTGACCTTGATTGCTCACAGTCACTGAGTCAATGAGATGTAAGTACCAGGGAGGTCAAGCACCATCCTCTAAGCTTCTCTCTCCTCATGTTGCTACTACTCCCAACGCACAAAAGAACTTGGATATTTTAGGAAATTAAAAAACAAAACAAAACAAAACCATGTTGCTTCCTTTCTCTGTGTGCCAAAGGGCGTTCCTGCAGCCCCCACCTTGCCTGTCGTAGGTCATGCTCCCCAGAAGCAGGCCCTTAGAGAAGGCACGTGATTTATCAAGGGCTTGCTCCCTGGAGAGACAGGTGAAGGAGCAGGAGAGAAGCAGGATGGGGAAGCTGAGGTCCTCCAGGAAAGGGCGTGGTTTCAGAAGCCCCTCAGGGGGTAGTTTGGCCTGACTCTGCATCTGCAAACTATGCCTCAGAATTATCCCAGCACCTGTGGGTCCCTGGAGGAAGAAGTCCCAGGCCGTCTGGCTTTCTACTAGTTGGGTAAAGTGGTTCCAGTAGCCTGAGGGGTGGTCCTCTAGGGAAGAGGCGGGGGGGGGGGGGGGGGGGGGGGGGGGGAGATGGCGCTGCTGTGGGATTGAAAGCACATTGTAGTGAAGGTGGAAGGAGGGAGGGAAGTGAGGGTCACCTGGAGCACCAACATTTCTGCCACTAGACCCCACTCCAGCACTTGGGTTGTGGACTGCTGCCCAGGCCCAGAAGGATCCCTGGAGTCAAAGCTGCCCTATCCCTCTCATCTCCAGGGTTCTTCCCATCATAGAAGGTGGTGAAAAGGCCCTGGGGCATCTGACCAGGTTCCCATTTCTTTGCCAGGCTGTACTGCCAAACTCTGACTTCTGTCCTGCCAGCCCACTTCTTTCTCCCCTCTCCTAGGGCCTATATCCTTCTCCTTGTAATTATTCCCAGCACACACGAGTCGTGGAATTGACAATAAGAGAAGGGTCGTTTGTCCCAGGGTAGTGCACAATGAATTGCCAAAGCAGTGGTCAGTATCACTGAAGGATGATAGTGTGGGAGAAGAGAGCCGGCTAGGACCGGTGGTTAGAAAAAGGAAGTTACCAGGGCTTTTAGGCCTTACACTGGCAGAGAGGGGCAGACATTCTGCCAGTGGGACTGATCCAGGCAGAAATGTGAGGTATCTGGAGTGAACTGTGAATCACTCTGTTTGTCAGTGGCGCCCGGAGGGAAGAAGAGGGAATTGCTGGGAGGGGTGAAGAGACCAGGGAAGAGACTGAGCAGCAGCTGACCCCCCAGGGCTTGGTTTGGGGTGGGCACAACAGGAACAGAAGGGACCTTCCTCTGGGACTCCTGAACATTTGGGCAAATTTTAGGGATATTTTAGAGCAATTATTTTAGGAGCTATGTAGCTAGGTCAGGTGTGGACCTACGCATAAAATTTCTGGAAATTTTGACAGACGGACTCTGCCTGCTACCCATGGTCTGAAGAAGGGAGGATTAAATTGTATTAATCTGATTTTTAAAAAAGTGGGCCTCAATGTCTATGATCCGGACACATTTAAGAGACAAATGGGGGTGTGAGCTACCAGCCCATGTACATAGTAGGCACTTGACAAACAGTTCTTAATGATTAGAATAATTTGCTCAGAGCCAGTATTTGTTGAGATAGTTTGATTTTAGTCTTCTCTTAGTATTGTTTTATGCAGCATGGGGTCTCTAGGCTGGGTATCACAAGAATGCTGACCACTGAGGGAATTGAGCTGTGCTTTGGTCTTTTGAGGGGGTGTTTTCATGGGTGCCTTTGGAGCACCAGCTCTCAAGGAGACAGAGTATTCTAGAATGGGAATTGTGTATGGGTGTTGAAGGAAATGCCATTTGATTTTCCAAGTTAGCAAGAGAAAGAGCATGTGCTGGATGGAGGGGAGGAGTAGAGGGAGAGAATCTTAAGCTGACTCCATGCTCAGCATGGAGCCCAGTGCGGGCTTGATCTCACGACCTTGAGATCCTGACCTGAGCCAGACGCTTAACTGACTGAGCCAACCAGGTGCCCCTAGGCTTTAATCTTATTATTGACATAATCTAGCCTAATAAGGAAGCCCTATATTTAAAAATTAAAGTAATAAAAAATTGGACTAGAATACCAGGTAGCATGTACATATGGCACAAAATTACAAAATATGCAAATTATACACTATGCAAAGGTGTAGTCCCCATTTATCTGTTTCTTAGCCACCCGTTTCCCCTCCCAAGAGGGAACAGTTGGTGCCAATCCCACATACAGCCTTTCAGAGCCTCTACATTCACATGCAAATTCCCCATACAAATGGTTGTATAGTATATATACTACTTTGTTCCTTTTTTACCTAACACTGTACCTTAGAGAGGATAACTGACCAGCACATATAGGGCTATCTCATATTTATTTATTTATTTATTTATTTGAGAGAGAATGTGAGTTGGGGGGTGGTGTGCAGAGGGGCAGAGGGAGAGGGAGAGAGAATCTTCAGCAGACTCCCCATGGAGTGTGGAGTCCCGCTTGGGGATCAGTCTTAACGATCCTGAGATCATGACCTGAGCTAAAGCGTCCCGAGCTGCCTCATTTTTAAATTTATATTTTAAGTTACTGAATACAGCTTTTAAATAATACAGAAATACACAGCATAAAAAGTGAAAGCTCCTTCTCCATTCCCCTCCCATAACTTTTTAAATGTCTTCACATACATGTGTGTATGTATACATGTATACTCAGAGGTTTTTTTTTTTTTTTAAGATTTTATTTATTAGCGCATGAGAGGGCGTGTGAGCAGAGGGAGGTGCAGAGGGAGAGAGGGGGACAGGCAGACTTAGAGCTAAGCGCAGAGCCGATCTTGGGGCTAGATCTCATGACCCCAATATCATGATCTGAGCTGAAATCAGGAGTCGGACGCCTAACTGACTGAGCCACCCAGGTGCTCCTATACTCAGAGTATTTTTAAAACTGTAAGTAGTATCATACTGTATATATTTTGTGTGACTTCTTTTATCACTTTATTTTTTTCCAGTTTTTATTTAAATTCCAGTTAGTTAACATACACTGTAACGTTAGTTTCAGGCGTGGAATTTAGTGACTCATCATTTACGTACAACACCCAGTGCTCATCACAAGTGCCCTCCTTAAAGCTCATCACCCATTTAACCCATCCCCCTGCCTACCTCCCCTCCAGAAACCCTCAGTTTGCTCTCTATAGTTAAGAGTCTGTTTTCTGGTTTGCCTCTCTTCCCTGCCCAGCCCCCCATTTGTTTTATTTCTTAAATTCCACATATGAGTGAAATCATATGGTATTTGTCTTTCTCTGACTTACTTCACTTAGCATAATACTCTCTAGCTCCATCCACATCGTTACAAATGACAAGATTTCATTCTTTTTTATAGCTGAGTAATGTGGGGTGTGTGTGTGTGTGTGTGTGTGTGTATGTGTGTGTGTGTGTGTTTTTTCCACATTTTCTTTATCCATTCATCAGTTGATGGACATTTGGGCTCTTTCCATAATTTGGCTATTGTTGATAATGCTTCTTTTTTCTTTTTAAACATATGATCGATATGTTTATTTCTATAGATATGAATCTATCTTAATTTTAGTTTTTACTAATAAAAAAAGAAACTCACTAATGTTTTGGAATAGATAATATATGGACAGGGTATAAATTCAAAAATGTAAAAGGGTGCACAGTGGAAAGAAAGTCTCCACCAATCTCTGGTCCCCAGCCACCTATTTTTCCTTTCAGACACAACCACTATTACTACTGATGCTGTGTCCTTCCAGAGATAGCCTATGCATTTACAAACATATATTAAAAAAAAAAATTACCCACACAAATAGTAGCCTGCTATCCAGACTGTCTGTCCTTAGCTTTTGTTTTCTTCACACAAAGTAGATCTTGGCTATTTTTCATATCCATATGTATATAGATGTTTCCTTTTTTTTTTTTTAAGATTTTATTTATTTAGGGGCGCCTGGGTGGCTCAGATGGTTAAGCGTCTGCCTTCGGCTCAGGTCATGGTCCCAGGGTCCTGGGATCGAGTCCCGCATCGGGCTCCCTGCTCCTTGGGAGCCTGCTTCTCCCTCTGCCTCTCTCTCTCTCTCTCTCTCTCTGTCTCTCATGAATAAATAAAAATCTTAAAAAAAAATATTTTATTTATTTATTTGACAGAGAGAGACACGGCGAGAGAAGGGACAGAAGCAGGGGGAGTGGGAGAGGGAGAAGCAGACTTCCCCATCGAGCCCCCGATGCGGGGCTCGATCCCAGGACCCTGGGACCATGACCTGAGCCGAAGGCAGATGCTTAACGACTGAGCCACCCAGGAGCCCCTAGATGTTTCCTTTTTTAAACAGCCAGATAATATTGTATTTTAGAACACAGACATACCGGATTTTATGCAATCCTTTCATTAGTCATTTTACAGGTATAGAGAGGGGTCTGTTGGGAAAATTCCTAGAATGCAGAGAACTGTTTGCCCTCCCTGTTCCTCTCTTTCCTTATCAGTCCATTCCTTCATCTAATCATTCACTCATTTGTTTATTTACTAATTCTTTTGACCCCAAAGCCTGTCAGGTGCTGCCTATCACTTTACGTTCTTGACTAATTTAAACCTAGCTTTCTTTGTTAAAATACAGGTTTATTTTGCAAATAGGCAGACTTGTTCAACCAGAGGAGAAGCTAGAGGCCGTCCTGCCTCCTCCCTACGTGGTGCTCGCACCACCCATAAGTTATCCCCGTCGGCCGAGGGGGCGTAAGCCTTCAAGGGAAGAACATGCCCGGTGTCTCTGAGTCCCTGGGACCTCTGGAGGCCCTGCTCTTCAGGTCCACCCAAACCCAGCCCCTCTGCCTGGGCTATGAATGAGTTTGGCAGGGGCTGGGAAGCCAGTGGATTGTGTTCCAAGTGCCAGATGAGTAGGAGAGAGGTCTCCTGCCAGCCAGCGGGTAGGTAAGTATTAGTCACACAGGAGCACAAACAAGTCTCTGAAACCACATTTAGCCAGCTGTGGCCAGCAGTGTGCCATGGTTGGATACCTACAGACACCTTTGTACCACATTAAGAAAGAGTTCCCATGTGTTGCAGCAACAAAGCCAGCTGCTGGGAATTCGGCGGTAAAGCACACAGGAGGGGGTGGTGCAGGGACCGAAAGGGAAGGCCGAGCCACTCCCTGCACAAACAATTCTTTGTAACTCTCCTCTGAATGGGAGTTGGCACCAGAAAAGGAGGTGGGTCAGAGGGAGGGAAGGCATCTCTCCAAACCTTCGCCATTTCTTCAACAAGGGAGAACGCTTGGTGTGGGATGGTCCTGATAAAGGCAACGGGGTTCCAGCGACGGAGGGCAGGATGTGGTGGGAGGGCCATGGGCAAATATCAAAATGCCCCGAATTCTTTCCTTTTGCATGTGAGATGGAAGAGCATTTTCCAGTATCTGGGCGCTAGGCCTCAGCTCAGAAGCAACTAGATCAGAAACACTGTGCGCCATTTCTCCCCAGGACCCGGGGCTTCAGGGCTCAAAGGGTTCATTGCTGCCACTACTCGAAGAACAAGTTACAAGTATTCGTTTCCTTGCTTTGAGTGTGATTTTTTAAATTTAAATCTGAGTACAATCTTTATTTTTTTTTTAAAAAGTATTCCCCAGAAGTGGATAAATGTTCCCAAAGCATTTATAGATTGAAGGCTGTGCTTTCACTTTGCAAGACGTGTCCATGATTCTGACATCTTTTGCTTATTCACTGGTTTGTTGGATTAGGAATCCATCAAGTGAGCATCGATTTAGTACTTATTTCGTGCCCGCCAAAGCTCTCTCTGTAGAGGGGGAGGAAGGTATTGTGGGATCGAGGACGACCAGGTGGGGGAACCCAGGGAGGGCCTTGAAGAGGATGTGGCATTTGGACCCGGGGCCTTGAGGGATGAACTTGCACACTGGATCTCAGGGGTCCAGTGATGGCAAATTAAGGGTGGGTGAAGCCCTGATTTAATGGGGCACAAATGCAGTCCCATTCCAGGTTGCCTGGTTTATATCGACTTTCATGTGAATTCCTACCTGAGAATATGGCTGGCTGGCTGTGTATGGCAGCCTTTCCCTGTGGGTTTGATAGGAAGCATGTCGTCCATGTCCTCTTTCTGAAAGAGAATCCTAAATTGCCCTTCAAAGCTTTCCACATCATGGGCTGTGTATCTCCTTTTCGGAAGGCACTATGTGGATTAAGTTATTCTGCTCAGCTAGTGCCCAGAAAAACCCCCATTCCTTGCCAGTGATGAAAAACTGCCCTGATAATGTACTTTGCCCCCCTCACCCTCGACCAACCCCCTATTTCATAATTGGAAGGAGAGAGTGAGTATTCTTTGCTTTTGATCAAGACGTGTCTCCTGCCAGGAGCAAGGAAGGATGTGTAGGAGGGAATGTCTCTGACAATAACAATAACAAGAGTAATGAGTAAAAGTTCTCAACAGGATCTTGGGCAACTAAGTTACCCAGACCATTTATACATGTTTACAGTGTGTGTGTTTATTTTCTCTGGCTAACAATGGTTCCCAAATGCCTTCCTTCCCTAGGCCCCCTCCCTAGCTCGGTGCATGGTCCTGTTTGAGTGATAGTACAGCAGCGTTCAGAACCGGGCTTTCATTCCTGCTTGTTTTTGGCAGTGCATAGAGTGAAGTGGGGAGCCCTTAGTTTTTGGTTATGGGAAGGCAAGGCACTCACCGGCCTTGTTCTGGATTTCGAAGCTGGGAGCGTCCTGTGACCTTCTTGAGCCAAATGCAGCTGCTTCTCCAAGCGGCTGAGAAAAACTTGTGTTCCATTCCTTGCATGTCTCAGCTCTAAGGTAACTGGATTTGGGATCCTCTGTTTAAGAAACAGACGGTGACTTAAGCACAATTAGCTGACTTCCTACACATCCCTCTGTACCACCTCTTGGGTGATTGAAAAGGAAACAAGATTTCCTCCTCCCGGGCTCCGCTGGACAGAGCCTCCTCCAGCGTGGGTCAGCCCAGTCTTAGCTCTGGGGCTGCAGGAAGTTTCTGTCATCCTCCGCGCCCCATTCACATCCTGGTAACAGGAGGATGAGCAGGAAGTGGAAAGTGTCAGGGCAAAGCCTTTCAAGCTCACAGTCAGCTCCGGGCTGGGCAGCACGTGGGCCTTTAGGAAAACAATATAAAACTTTCCAAAGGGTTCTGCTAATAGCTCTCCACAAATACTTTACACAGTCGTGTTAGAAATTGTTAGTCACTAAGATGCTTATTTGGTTTTTCTTTTCATTTTGCTAAAAAAAAAAAAAAAAAAAAGGTCAAGGTTGAGTGTTTCTCTCCTAACTCTCTTTCTGCTTGTTTGGGATACTTTTGACAGGAGACGGGCCAGGCCACTTGTAGACCTCTGGTACAAGAGAGTACCCATGGTAGCCTCTATGCTCAGGATCAGAAAAATTGGTTAGCCCAAAGTGATGCTTTAAATTTGGGAAAAGGTCCCCCACACACCAAGTGCCAGCCACCAGCTTGTTCTAAACCTTTGGACAGGGCACATCACTTTCTCAGGCCTCAGGGTCCTTATTTGTAAAATGAAGGCACTGGAATCATTAAGGTCTAATGTTCTCTGAGTCAGCAAGCCTCTGACAAGACCCACACAGACGCCCTCTGGGCTCTCAGGAGGCAGCCGAGCTCAGGTACGCCTCAAGCCCTTGTCCAAGGGGGTACTTCTCCACTCCTCTGCTCTTCTTTCCTCCTGTGTGGGGCTGACTTCTGAGGTGCTCTTCAGCAAATCCTCACTGTCTGGGCGTAAGGCGTGGGCTGGCAATTGGGTTTTCACACAAGTGTCTTCCAGAGTCTCTATCAGGGGGGTTCTTCTAAATCTTAGCCCTAGAATCACAAACTAGGTCCAGAGATAGGCCTGCTTGGAAGAACTACTTTTTCCTTAGCTCCTCCTATGTAAGCACTCTCGTCCTTGCTAATTATTATTCCATTTACTGCACAAAACCCAGTTGGAAAATAATCTGGGATTCTTCTCCCTGTCCTCACCTCACTGCCCACCCCTTTTCTTCTTTAGCTATTGAGGGGTGAGAGGGAAAAAGAGCTGTGTTTTTGTTAGGAGGTTGGCATTTACCAAAAATAACATTTTCCCTGACGAATTTTCAGATACTGCCCATCCATTACCTTGGAATGTAAATATATTTGAAAAGCAGACCTGTACTAAGGCACTCCCCAACTCCCACAGTTGGAGATCTCAGGGCAACACCTCTTTGACTTGATGTGAGATTGGCATTCACAAGCTCCTTGAGAGATGCAAAAACCCCTGCTTCTTCTGATTCCATGCCAGAGGCAATGATACTGGTCAGAGCTCTTTGTACATGGAGCCTCCCTGAATTTTGAAAATAATGGACCATGAAAGTAGCCAAATGGAACTGAAACAGATCTTTTGGGAGTTATTTATCTTTCTTACTGGCTTTTCTTCCTTGTTCCAAATGAGATAGTCTATGAGAAGTGTCTGCCACAAAATAGGTACTCAGTTAACGTGAGCATCCTTCTCTATTCCCACTTTCCACTGCACACAATGTGTGGATGCACCTCCTCAGAGTTAGCATCCTCAAGAGCTGGGGTAACAGAGGGAGAGGAGAGATGGACACCCATACCTGCTGGTTGAGACCCTTCCTCTCCAGAATTTAATTGTACAAATGAAGTAGTCATCCCTCAAGGGAGGCCCAGGGCAGCCTTCAAGGAGAAGGTGCAGTCTGAGCAATGTCTTTGAAGGGTTGCAGGCTTGATCTGCCTGATTTGCTGTGGTGGCCCAAGAGAATTTATACTTGTACACATACGAGTCCCAGGTCATTTTCAAAGCATCGAGGAGCTGGATTACCCCCTTTTTCCTCAGTAACTACCTTCCTGAGTCACATATACTCAAAGACTTCATCAAGTGCAAACTACAGACAGGTCACTGAGTCTTTGCAAGGTCAGATGAGGCCTGGGTCTCTAGAATCTCCTAAGTTAGAGCTCCATTGGGCAACCAGTGTCCGTGAGCCTGGAGGCCTGGAAGATACACAAAAAAGGCATTAAAATCAGACTGAGATGACTACTTCCACTCTAGTTTAAATCATTTCTCCTTTTACAGTACTTAGATGAGAGTCTGCCACTCAGAAGTTTGGAAATCTAAATCGAGAAGTACCCAAACGAAACTGGGGTGCTCTGAGGAGACTCTGGATGTGGCTTCGACATCACCCTGGAATGTGAGAGACTGGCTGACTCTTACAGGCCTGGTTCTCCTTCATGTAACCCCCTCCCGGGCTTGTCCACATGTCCTTGCTGATCTGGGTCTTCTTCCATTGTTGTCCCACATCTGACCCAGGCCAGCTGCTGGGCATGCTGCTTTCAAAGTACATACAGCTTTGTACCTTAATTGCCGGTGCTTTTCTGCTGCCCTGACTCTTCATTACATCAGCATATTCCCAAGTTGGATGAAATTCTGTTACGGGAGACACTTTTCTCTTGGTGTTCAGGAAAACCGTGCTCTGGTCAGGTTCCCTGATCTTCGAGGAGCCCTCTCCTTGGCTGTGTGGGTGGTTACAGTCCTGTGCTCTCTCCTTGGCTGTGTGGGTGGTTACAGTCATGTGCTGACCACCTTGCCCGTCCCGGCCAGGAGACGCCACCAGCTGTGCCATTTCAGCCTCCACAGTTCCCTCGGGTTCAATCCGATGCTACATCCCACACTCCCTTTGGTCTCCACTGATTCTGGGCGCCGGGATTTCTCTGACTGCCTTTTTACATTCTTGGGAGAAGGCATGCTTGCCTCGCCTCCTAGTTTTGGATGTGAAGCAAAATGTGGCCAGGATGTCTGTCTTCTGGGTCAGGTAAGCTGAACGTAGATTTGTTGCATACCAACCCTGTAGCAGGCACTCTGCCAGGCACTACGCATCCACAGAAGCTCTCCATCTGGGGCGTGGTCTTGGGGTGGGGGGGCGACACCAGACACAGACATATCACTGCAAAACAACGTGGAGAATTCAGGGATATAAAGAAGAGGTGCTGAAATTCCCTCAATGTTTGGTTCGGCCAGACCCGGTGCTTGTGACCCACCTACCTGCATTCCGACTGTGTGGGCTCCTGCTCTGAGTGGATGGGCCCAGACAGCACTGAATATCCCCGGACAGAAACAAGCAGAGCACCAAGCGGGGAGACTTAGCCCAACCCTGGGACAGGGGAGGATAGGCATCTCAGAATCTCGGGTACTGAGGTGACAACTTGAAAGAGGAGGGAGAGCGAGATGGAGGAAGGAAAGGGTGTTCTGGGCAGTGGCACTGACATGAGCCCAGCAAGAGGAGGTGTTAAAAGGTGGGGTGTGTGCAGGTATCCTCGGATGGCCGAGGCCATGGCGGGGAGGATGGAGGAGAGCAGTGGGAGGCAAGACGCCCTGTTAGCGATGGGCAAACTTGACAGAGACTCAGTCAGATTTTTTAAAGAAGCGTATCAGATGGCCAAGAGAAAGATAGAATTAAAGGAGGCAAGACTAGAGAAAGAAGTCCAGTTAGGGGCTTTTTGCAACAAAGGGATCCAGGAAAGAGGCCGTCCAGTTCTTACAGGGTTTTCCTTCCTTTCCCTTTCGTATTTCCTTCCTCTTCCCTAACTTTGAGACAAGTAACCAAAGGGTCATCTTCTTCCTCCTCCTCTTCCACTTCCTACTTATTTTTAAAAAGATTTTTATTTATTTAACAGAGAGAGAGAGAGCACGAGCAGGGGGAGCGGCAGGCAGAAGGAGGGGTAGGCTGCCCGCTGAGCAGGGAGCCCGATGCAGGACTCGATCCCAGGAGCCACCCAGGCGTCCCGGTACTTTTTATTTTTAAATAATTATAGACCCCCAAGAACTTGCACAAATAGTACCAAGCCCTCTCTGACCTTCCCCAGCTTCCCCCAGAGGTATCAGGTTGTATAACTTCAGTACCACATCACGACCAGGAGGTGGACCTTGTACTAAACTGTTGACCAGGTTACAGGTTTTATTCAGATTTCACCAATTTTTATGTGCCTCTGTGTGTGTGTGTGTGTGTGTGTGTGTGTGTGTGTGTGTGTGTGTGTGTGTGTAGTTCTAATCAGTATTATCACACATGTATGTGCAGATGACCAACCCCCCGCCCAGGGGACCCTTGTCCTGCTTCCTCCTCAGGGGCACCACCAGCTGTGTCCTGAGGTGCATTCTAATGAGTTAAGCCAAAGCACGTATTCAAACTGCTGCTGACTCATAAAGGAAAAAAGAAAAACAAAAAACAACGCCCTTCTTGGCACGCTTAAATCCTTTGAGTTTTTCTCCCTTACTCTGTGTAGGTTATGTCTACCTCCCTGGAGAACATGGATGTGTGTGTGTGGTGGGGGACCTGTGCTTTGGGTCTGAAGCAGAATTGCTACCCTATGGATGGGTTCAGTCCTGTGCAGGTTTTCCTGAGGCTGAGGATGGGGGCTCTCCTGCCTGAGCAGTGCCCACCTTCTCGAAAGTACCTCTTTTATGAGAGCTCTTAAATCCCCAGTAGAGAGCAGAACTAAGGTTTAAGAATGGATATGGTGATTTAAACATATATGTTTAAATGTATATTTAACATCATATACATATGTATGTTTAAACACCGTACATGTTTAATATCATACATATGTTTAAACATCACGCATATGCTTAACATCATACACATATGTATGTTTAAACATACATTTAAACATATATATTTAATAGGGATGTACAAGAAATAAATACTATGTGGCTGAACACACATTTTATAGACTTTAAATATAGTTCTATTTCCTTAAAAAGGCCCATTCTTCAGGCGCCTGGGTGGCTCAGTCAGTTAAGCATGTGACTTTGGCTCAGGTCATGATCTTGGGGTCCTGGGTTGGAGACCCACATTGGGCTCCTGGCTCAGCACGGAGTCTGTCTGTCTCTCTCCCTCTGCCCCTTCCCCCACTCTAGTGCATGTGCTTTCTCTCAAATAAATAAATAAAATCTTAAAAAAAATAAAAAGTCCCATTCTTTGCCAAATGATGAATCATTAATTCACTAAGAGCCTCTTATCCTCACTCAGTCTATTATGTAGTTGAAGTTCATAAATATCACGTACATGCAGACTGACCTCGCCATAGGTATATTTCCGAGATTTATATGGAAAGTAAGTGTTTCAGTATTTAATAGTAAGTGTCGTGAATCAAAACGATTGTAATTTTAGATGTGTCATAATAGCAGTTTAGACTTGGAATAGCCATAGGACACCATCTGGTATAATTTTTTACTTATTTAAGGAATCATTCCTCCAGAGCCCTGGTATTTGCAGGGCAGCAGCTCACCCTGTGTCAGATAGCTTGAGTCGTTGGTGCATTTTCCTTTTTTGTTTGTCCCAGATCTTACATCACATGAATTTCATTTATGGGTTAGAGTTTGTCCTTTTGAACTACTCAGAATAATGTAATCCCTTTTCCATGCCTAGTTTTGTTGGGATTTGAAAGCAGTTCTTATGTTTCCTTGAAGCCACCTCTTTCTAGTATAAACACCTTCACTTCCTTGCACTCGCGCTCCTAGACCTCGTTTCCCAGACTCTTCACCATCCCGTCACTTCCTCAGGAAGTGTTCGCATTTACCCATGTCACTCTTAAAATGTGCCATCCGCCATCTCTCTGTTATCACAGAAGGAAAAACAACAAAGTCTGATGGACCTAACTACAGAAACCACATGGAGGGTGTTGAATACTCTCAACAGTATACTGCTCTTGGGATGTTCAATCTCTGCCTTTAATTTTCCCTACAATTCCTGTAAGGAAAGTTAGTTACGTGAACACTTCATTCATATAGTAAGCACTTAATAAAGGTTCACTTTTATTATTATTGCTAATTTAAAACAACACTATATATTTTAAAAAACAACAAGAGCAAAAAAAAAAAAAAAATGAATTAACTGAGAACAATTAGGCAGTTTCCCCGCATCTTAACTTTAGTCAGATGATAGGCAAAACTTTCTGACTCTTTAAAGAGGTTTTGCCTTCCCAGGCATAGATAGAAAAAATCAATTCATTATTGACATGCATAGAGAATGATCTTATTTCTTTTTCCGAAATAAAGCCTAATTGGACCTGCCTCCCTTTCCTTCCTTCCTTCCTTCCTTCCTTCCTTCCTTCCTCCCTCTCCTTCCTTCCTTCCTTTCTTCCTTTTTTTTTCTTTCTTCTTTCTTTCTTTCTTTCTTTCTTTCTTTCTTTCTTTCTTTCTTTCTTTCTTTCTTTCTTTCTTTCTTTCTTTCTTTCTTTCTTTCTTTCTTTTTCTCTCCTTTCTCTTTTTGTTTCTTTCTCTCTCTCTCTTCCTCCCTCCCTTCCTCTCTCCCTCTCTCTCTCTCTCTTTCTTTCTTTCTTGACAAAGTACAGTGAAGTCCTGTTTCTGGATTTTAGAAATAGTTTTAAGATAGTAACACAAGTGTTTTTTTGTTTCATTAAGAAATATTGGTATGAAGAATCCACTATTCCTGCTTGAGGATATACTGATGAGACTCATTTATAATATAAATAGTTTGTTTTGAAATAATTTAAAAATTCCAGAGCAATTGCAAGAATAGTACAAAGAACTCACAAATCTCCTATTAATATTTAACTGCATGTGTTCTGTCATCATTTCTCTCTCCCATTTTTCTCCAGTCTAAAACAGTTCCTTAGTCCTTCCCTTTCTTTAAGGCCCTTGCCTTTTGACGGTTTTAAAGAGAATAGGCCTTGCATTCCTCCGGACTATTTCCTTATCATTTATTTTCTCTTTGGTTCTGTCTAGGCTACAGTTTATCCCATTTATTTGTTCTCATACTAATGACTATCTTTTTCATTTCCAAGATTTTATATTATATCCAGTTGTTTTTTTCATTTCTTACTGTTTTTTCTCATAATTTCTTGTACTTTTTAAAAAAGATTTTATCTATGTATTTTTCATTTATTTTAGAGAGAGAGCATGAGTATGCGGGGGGTAGGGGCAGAGGGAGAGAGAGAATCTCAAGCAGACTCCCCACTGAGCACAGAGTCCAACACGGGGCTCAGTCCCACGACCCTGAGACCATGACCTGAGCCAAAACCAAGAGTTGGACTCCCAACCAACTGAGCCACTCAGGCGCCCCTCTTATACTTTTAAAATGGGAAAGTTACTCCATTGTTTGAGCATCCTAAATATACATAGTTTGTGTTCTATAAAATAAATTTAGTTTGGCATGTTTTTGAGATTTCCTCTATCAGTTCCCTGGGGTCCCCAGGTCGGAGCCAGACTCAGTAGGGTTTTTTAGGACTTTGGTCCCGCAGTGATTTGGTGATATCACAGATCTGGTCACAGAGCTGGCAGGTAGCTTGGCTCAGTTATCGGTGGTGAGGCTCTGTCTGTGCCCTTTTGTCCTCCTGGGACTGTAGGTTGCTCAAAGCTTCAGCCCAGGTAGCAGTAGGCACTAGCTTTTCTCTTTTTCCTCCTCTGTTCCTTTCACTATTGGAGGTGACCTTACTCCCCTCACCATCTTTGGCAACCCTGAATTCCCTGTCTGGCTCTCTTTCAGACCCGGGGCCTGTTGCTTCAGCTCTGCTCACTTCTTTGCATTTATGATACATTTTATTGCTTTATGCTTGGGCTTACGCATCCATTGCGTGAGAGCACTTGTGGGTGGCTTCAGGTAATATATAATAACCACTGCCCCAGACCCACCTGCTGGGACCTCTCATGTGGACCTTCTGCAAGAGCTTTCCCAGAAGGGCTGTGCTGCTTCATATTTGCTCCTACAATCCGTTTGCCATTAAAAATGCACATGGAAAAATGATGTCCCTAACTTAGAATCCTCCTGGCATCCCCTTGCTCTAAAGTTCAGAATCTTTAAGCATAGTTTACCAGGCTCTGTTAGAGCTGGTAGAGACTTTGTTCCAGATTTATTTATGCCATTTGCCCCTGGATCATGAATCTCTGCTCTGCCCTGTAGTCATGTTGGTTCTCTTTCAGCTCCTGGAACCACTGGAGTCCCACGTACTTCAGGCCTGTACCCAAGCTTCCCCTGTGCTTGAAATCCTCTTTCCTCCTTTACATCGTTACCCTTGCCTCCCTGATTAAATCCTAGTAACCCCCAGATCTCAGTGGAGATGTTTTGTCCTCAGGGAGACATTTCTGATGCCCCCATGGTCCTCCAGCTTGGCTGACCTTGTTATAAACCTTCAAGGGGCCCTATAATTTTTCTTTAAATAGCTTATTTATTGGTATATCTTATCCACATTTATTTTTGTGATTATTTGTTAATACCTGAGGATTTTATTCACTGTTATATCCCCAGCACCACGTGTGGGTTATAACAGCTCACTACAGATTCATGAATGACGAATGAGCCCTCCAAGCCCAACGTGGTCTGACTCCTGTTTTCTTTCTGATCTCACTTCTGCCACTTTCCCTCTCTCTCACTCTGCTTGAGCCCCACTGACCGCCTTGCTTTTCACCAAACCTAGTAGGCATACTCCTATGTCCAAGCCTGTCTCAGTCTGCTTGGGCTGCCATAACAAAATGGCACGGACTGCATGGCTTAAACAAGAGAAAGTAATTGTCTCAGTTCCAGGGGCTGGAAGCCATCATCAAGGTTCCAGCACGGTTTGCTGTTTGGTGATGCTTCTTCCTGGCTTGTAGACGGTAGCTTTGTCTTCACAGGGTCTTTCCTTTGAGCGCTGGGAGAAGTAGAAGGGGAGGGGAAGGGGAGGAGAGGGAAGGAGAGAACACTCTGGTGTCTCGTCTTATAAGGACACTAATCCTATCAGATGAGGACCCCACCCTTAAGACATCATTCAACCTCAATGACCACCCAAAGGCCCACCTCTGTATACTGCTGCACTGAGGGTTAGGGCTTCAACGTGAATTTGGGGGAGGGGGATGACACAATTCAGGCCATGGTATTCAGCCCCTGGCCCCCCAAAATTAACGTCCTTATTATATGCAAAAAATACATTCTTTCCATCCCAACAATCCCCAAGTTTTTAACTCATCCCAACATCATCTATAAACCCCAAAGTCTCTATCAGCTAAATATCATGTAAATCAGGTATGGGTATGACTAGAGGTACAATTCATCCTGAGGCCAAATTCCTTTCCAGCTGTGCACCCGTGAAACCAGACAAGTTAAGTGCTTCCAGAATACAGTGGTGGGACAACATAGGATAGACATTCCCTTTCCAAAAGGGAGGAATTTGAAAGAGGTGGCAGGTCCTAAGTAAGACTAAACCTAGCAAGGCAAATTCCATTATATCTTGAGGCACAAAAATAATCCTCTTTGGTTCATTGCTCTGCCTGCTGGGCCATCCCATGGCCCTAGGGAGAGTTCCCTGTTCTTGTTGCACTCTGGGGTGGGGGTCCTACCCTCAAGGCTCTGGCTGGTGGCAGCTCAGCCCATTGAAACCACAGTGGTGGCCCCACCCTTTGAAACTGAGATGGGGGCGGCCCTAATGATCTCTGAATCACCTTTGGGATCATTGTTCCCTTTCTTGAAGAAAGCACGTGAGCATTTGCAGCCAAAGAGCAGTATTGTGCAGTCCTGTAGAATCCAAGAGGTCCAACAGCCTGCCTTCATTTTACCTTTCATTTCTTTCCCTAGTCCTGGCAGTATTTCTGCTGGTATAATCCCATTTCTTCCTGGCTTTTTTCTGAGGGGGCTGATTAAATTCGTGGTGCACACCCATACTGATCTCCTTATCAAATGCTGTTTCAGCCACACCCCTAGTGTTCTTCCCATTTTTCGCATTATGGATAGGCAGAGGGTTTTCCAGATCTTCAAGTTCTGGTCCCTTTTTGCTTAAAACCAAACCAAACCAAAACAAAAACAAACTCCGGGACGCCTTGGTGGCTCAGTTGATTAAGTGTCTGCCTTCAGCTCAGGTCATGACCCCAGGGTCCTGGGATCGAGTTCCGCACCGGGCTCCCTGCTCAGCAGGGAGTCTGCTTCTCTCTCTGCCGCTCCCCCTGCTTGTCCTTGCTCTCTCACTCTCTAGCTCTGACAAATAAATAAAATCTTAAAAAAAAAAAAGAAAACTCCTTCAATTTATCTCTCTTCTCACATTTTACTGTAAGTGATAAGGGAAAACCACAGCACTCCTTTTTTGCTTAGAAATACCCTCAGCTAAATATCTAATTTCATGACTGGCAACTTCTACCCTCCACAAAACACTAAAACACGTTTCAGCCTGGTTCTTTGCCACCTACGACAAGGATCTAGTTTCCAGTGACCTGTTCCTCATTTCTGTCTGAGACTTCACCAGAAACGCCCGATGTCCTTATTTCTGCCAACATTTTGTTCATGATTATTTATGTATTCTCTAAGAAGACGGAGGCTATCTCTCCAGCTCCCCTCTGTTCTTTCTGAGACCTTACCAGAACTGCCTTTAATGTCCACATTGCTACCAATAATCCCTTTATGGCAGTTAAAACTATAGTCTCTACCCATTACCCAGTTCCAAAGCTGCTTCTGCAATTTTTAGGCATTTGTTACAGTAGTATCCCCCTTCTTGGGACCCAACTCAAGTCTCTTTGGGCTATCATAGCAAAATACCACACACTGGGTGCCTTAAACAACAGAAATTTATTTTTGGGGGGGCCTAGGTGGTGTTAAGTGTCGGACTCTTGGTTTCAGCTCAGGTTGTGATCTCAGGGTCCTGAGATCAAGCCCCGTGTCGAGCTCCATGCTGAGCTCAGGGTCTGCTTGGGTTTCTCTCTCCCCTGGTTCTCTCTCTCAAATAAGTAAATAAATCTTTAAAAAAAAAATTTATTTTTTCACAATTCTGGACTCTGGAAAGTCCAAGCTCAGAGTTCTGGCAGGGTTCAGTTTCTGGGGAAGGCTCTCTCCCCTAGCTTGTGGAAAGCCACTTCCCTGTTTTATTCTCCTCAGGAGCGCTGAGCACTGTCCAGTATTCCATAGACTTCACTTGCCTGTTGTTTTTCTCCTCCATGAGAGGTAAGCACCAGGAAGGCAGAGTTATTTATCCCTGGAGTTCACTGATGGATCCCTTAGAACACAGCAGGTACCAAATAGGTATTTGTTAAATGAAGGGATGAATTGCTGCCCATTGTGTATGGGTGCATGAGTGTGTGTGTAAAATAAGATAAGGAATAGTATTTAATGTTTATTTTGTTCTTACTGATTTGGAAAGAAAAGCCTTGTCACACCTACTTTATACCTAAGGTTATTTTCTTCTTCATGATTTTAAAATATTCTTGTTCATTTTTATTTCTTGAAGCCCAACAGGCATTTCCTCTGCATATGTGTTTGGTTTTATGTTCCTGAGATGTTCCTCTTGAGAAAACACATATTCCTGTTTCTCTCATTAAATGTCTTAAAATGGTAATAAGAGGTGGGTCCCAGCGCAGATAACATTCAAATCCTAGAAAAGTTTCCCGTGGCAGGTAGCACTCCTGAGGTGGGAATCCTTGTGGCCACAGGCATTTAGTGATACCAAATAATAAAGAACGGGTGGATGGGAAGATAGCGTGTCATCTAGCAGCTTTTGTATTCAGAACCACTGCTGTATTTGAGGCTCATTTCTAAGTGCCAGAGAAGCCACACCCAGCCCCAGCTTGTGAGCAGAGTCTTACCCCAGGCCTGCCTGCAGCCTACCCCTCCCCCCCCCCGCCCCTCCCACACTCCACGGATGGTGACAGCCACACATGCTCCGGGCTTTGTCAGGTCCAGGTGGGAGGGTCTGTTTTCACAGGTGAGTCTCACCACCCAGAGTTGAAATTCGGCTCATAATTTGTCCCTGAATAGTAAAGCTAAATTTCTATTTTGCAATGAATGAAAACTACCCCCCCCCCCCAATATTGAAACAGGTTACAGAGCATGGGACATTTTTAGATCCAGGGATGTTCCTGCCTTCTACTGTCACAAGGAAAGTTTCTTTCTGCTCCAGATAGAGACTGACAATTGTAATCATTTCTGAAATCTATTATGCAGTTGGAAATATTTGGGGATTGAGAAAAAAAGACTCTCTTCTCCCTCCTACCCGCCCCCCACCAAGCTTACTTTTAGAAGACTTCCCCAAACCACAGGCGTTCTTTTGCCTTTTGGTAGTTAGAAAGGAAAGGTCTGAATAAATGACCTAACCTTTATTGATTGACAGGGTCAACCTCTGCTATTGTTTTGTTTACATTTTTAAAAAAAACATTGAAAAATCTGCATCAGTCGCTGCATCTTTAGGCCCCTGGTCTTCGAAGAGTTGATTCCTGCCTAGGTTTTGGATACTGGGGCTTTTATCAGTGCAGAAATACAGCAGTGTGTGATGGTTAGATGAAAATCCTTCTGGAGTCGGGATGGCAGTCTAAATTTTAAATTTGTGTTAAAACGCACTTTTTACGTGTCGGTCCTTTAAAAAGGGTTTCAAATGTTAATATTGATTCATTTTGTCCCTGTGACCATTCTACACCCTGGATATGAACATTGACCTCTTTCTGCAGGGGCAGAAGGTTGGTTGGGGTGTCCTGTCCAGGGCACAGAAAGCAGCAGAAGTAGGACCCAAAAGCAGACAGCCGGAGCTCTGAGTCAGTTCTTCACTGCTTCCAGCTTGTGGTCGGCAGTGTGGGGTCACATTATATTCTTCCCCCTTCATGGGAAGCTGACGTCAGACACTGCACCCTTATTTCTGGCCCAGTGGCCAAAGGGCCTTGCTGCTTCCCCTCCCTTGATGCTACCTGTCATATGCTTCAGGGCAAAGGAGCTGCTCTCCTGGCCGGGGAATAAGCCTCTGTCCTCCACCCTTTCAGGTCACTGAGGAGTCCTCTGAGTTTCAGGGTTTCGGCCCCTTCTCCCACACAGCAAACACGTCAACGTGGAATGCCTGTTCTCTTGATTAAATGTTTCCAAATATCCTTCACTTGGGATCTCAGGTGAAACTCCTACCTTTCACCTGGTTTGTATTCCTGGCCTCAGTGTATGCAGGAACCACTAAGTGAAGGAGGCGTTGGCAGCTGGTACTCTGAAGGCCAGAGATGCATCCCTTTGTGATGGGAACAGATAACATGACATAATACCCTGGCATCTAAAACAGAACAGGCTGTACTTTTTAGAAATAGCACCCACCTCTTAATCAGTTATTTTAGGGTCTATGCATCCTGAGCTGTCACCAGGAGCCGCCTGAACTTCTGGGGCCATTGAAGGTGTCCAGCGAGGCCACGTCATCTTGCGCTCCGGGTGTTTGGGGTCAGCGGATGGAGAGGCACTCAGAGGCCTGGGCGGCCGGGTGGGGGCTCTGAACCGTGCCAGCTAGGTGCCTGCTCTCTTCCTTGAATGTGCTTCGGCGTTTCTAATGCATCCTCAAAAGAGGATAAAGCATATTCTCCATGGAGGTGAACTCTAGGCCAGTCTGGATACAAGCCCACGGGAGTTTTTATGATGCGTCCAGTTGATTCAGCAGGAAAATCCAGAGAGATGACTCCTCCAGCAAGTACCCTTCTGGCCACTGGCGCTTGTCTTGAGTGTCTGGGGATAGCCCTTCCAACTCCACTTCCAGACGGGCCATCCTGCTGGCTTTCTGTGTGGGCACCAGGAAGGTGTGGTCTATCGTGGTTTCTTGTAGGTAGTGATGTCCCATGCCCCTCAGAAGATGAAAAATATGGGATTAGAATGCTGTGGGTCTTGAAACTGAACTGGGAGGCAGTATGACTGAAGGAGAGCAGTGGGTGTGGGGAGAGAAGAGCTGGGATCCTGGCCGGCTTGGCTCCTTCCCACTGCGTGGCTCAGGGCAGTGCTCAGCATCCTCCACGGCAAGCAGGGGCAGCCTGGGTTTCCCAGGGGTTGGCTGGGGAGCGGGTGCTGACCCAGGCACACTGCATTTCCAGAACATCCTTTCCTGCCAGCCTCATGTTGTTAAATGAGATGATCTTACGAAAGACAAGGGAAGCCATGCGCAGTGTCCACGTGCGTGCGTGTGGAAGGTGTTGCCGCGGTCACTTATTTAACGTTAATTCAGTTTAGGATTATTCTCTTCCTACTTTGCCACTGTCTTCCTGGTTTATTGCCAAGAGCCCTCTTTTCCTTACTGGAAAATAAATACAACCGTGCACGCTCTACCTTGCTTAAAAGGATATTCTCTGTAAAACCTAAAGTTACTCTAAAAAAAAAAGTTTAGTCAAGTCAGAAGTCTTAGCTCCACTCCTTCAGCCACTTGTCAGATTTGCTTGGGACACGGCAATTTCTGAGAGTGATAAGGTCCTGGCAGATTTTATAATTTGATGGAGAGAAGTATAAAAATAATCATAAGACAACACAGACAATGTTAGAATGGAATTGTGTGCAAAATGCTAGGGGACACACAAGCTTGCACGCAAACGTTCACAGCAGCATTATTTATAATAATCAAAAGGGAAACAGCCCAATGTCCATCGCCTGATGGATGAATACAATGTGGTCTACCCACACAGTGGAATACTACTCAGCGGTTAAACAGAATGAAGAAGTGACACAGGTAGAAAATGAAAAAACCTTAAACACGTTATGCTCAGGCAAAGAAGCCAGTCACAAAAGATACTGTATGATCCCACACATTGTAGGATTCTATGTGTATCAACTATCCACACAGAGACAGTCAGTAGATTAGGGTTGCCCGGGGCAGAGGGCGGAGGAGTGCCTGCTGATGGCTATAAAGGTTTATTTTAGGATAACGGAAATGTTTTCAAATTAGATTGTGAGGAGAGCCGTACAGCTCTGTGAATATACTGAAGGCCACTGAGTTGTACACTGTAGAAAGGTGAATTTAGGACATGTGAATTATATCTCAATTAAGCTGTTAGAAAATGCTATATGAATATAGGGAAGGAGGGCTAATTTTGATCCACATACCTGATACCCAGATATCTGAAGGCTTCAAATTGGGGGAATATTTGAGTCAGCCCTTGAGAGGCAAATTTTCCAAGTGGAGAAGTATGGGAAAAGCATTCTAAACAGAAGCAGTTATTTGCAAAGCATGGAGGAATGAAAAGGAGTGGCACGTCAGAAGAATAGCCAGGAGGTTGGAGTAGCTGGATGTAGGTCATGGTGGGAGGTGGCAGTAGACGAGGCTAGAAGGGATTAGACTATCACGGGCATTTTGTGGGTACCAAGGAGTTGGGCACTGTTTTGTCCACAGTGGAAAATCACGGAAGAGCTTTAGTGAAGACAGGGTCATGATCCAATTTAAGTTGTAGGACGTGATGAAGGGGATGGTTTGTACTGGGGTAGAAATAGTGAAAGAGAGATAAGCTATCTGATTTTTGCGGTTGTCTAGGCAGAAAATGACTCCGTCTTGGACTCATAGAGTGTGAGTGAGATGGATTCAGGACATTTTCGGGAGACAGAATGGTCAGGACCTAACAACCAATCCTTTTTGGAGTGAGGAGAAAGTGGAGGGGGCGGGGGAAGAAGACACAGAGTATCATAGCTTGGGTGGTGGTGTGCAGGTAATAGTGTCATTAAGCAAAAGCAGAATGCAGCAGACAGAGCACAGATGGGGGTATAGATTGTGAGTTTAGTTTTAGACATGTTGAGTTTGAGGACCCTTTGGGACACCTAGGTTCAAATGCTCAGAAGGTGGTCAGGAATGACCCGAATTGTGATGAATCACAACACCAGCAGAACCTATTGTATAGTGGTTGTCTGCTGTGGTTTAGCCAGTGTGCTAGGTACTTTATGTTAATACTTCTCATCATTGTAAGCAGTCCCTGCAGAAAGATCTGGAATATCATCCCCATGTTATAAACAAGCTGAGAAATAAAGAGCTACCCTGGAAAGAGACACTCTGAAAACAGCAGCCGAATAGATTTCATTTCTGGAGACTTAGGGAACAATTCACCATTAAAAAGCAATTTCCCGAAGGAAAAAAAAAAGCGGTTTCCGGGGCGCCTGGGTGTGGCTCAGTCAGTTAAGCTTCTACATCTTGATTTAGGCTCAGGTCATGACCTCAGGGTTGTGAGATCAAGCCCTGCCTCAGGCTCCCTGCTCAGTGCAGAGTCTGCTTAAGATTCTCTCTCTCTCTGCCCCTTCCCACCCCCCACCCCCTCACGGGCATGTGCTCTCTCTCTCTCTCTCTCTCTCTCAAAAAAAAAGGCAATTTCCGAGCTCATCAATGATGGCCTGACTGCCTCAGGTGGGGAATTAGCTGAGCAGTAGACAGTGGTGGCAGGGGCAGGCATCACTGTCACACTAGTCTATAATTCCATCTCCCCTGGATGTTTTCCCCCCAATACCAGCGAAAGACAGCAATATGTAAGAGTCTACATATTGAGTCGGCCATCTTGGGAGCTTATACCAATGAGCTGGAAGGTGGAAGGAGAGACATGAGTGAGCTAGAAATACAAAAATATCCTCTTCTGTTTTTGGATCAGTTTCCAAAAGAGTTCAGTTAAGAGAAAGGCTTATTCTTTTATTTGGCTGGATCTTTAAACAAGCAGCTTTTCTTCTCCAAGGCCACCTTTGTGGACCACCACTGCCCACTACCAGGCTGTAAGCTTTTGGTGGAGGAAGTTATTGTCGGTGGCCCATAGCCTCATGCCTGGACAGAGAGAAGGCTTAAGAAGGATTTGTGGAGCGGGTGGGTGTGCCCTCATGACTTTAATGCTTGGGATGTGTGCTCTGCAGTTTGCTGGGATCCACTGTAGCCTGCCACCTTCTGTGTAGTGGCTTTACTGCTCCGTTGCCCTGAGGCAGTGACATCGAGGCCCCCATCTCTGTAATCTTCTTGCTAAAGTCCCAACTCAGGCGATTGTGTTTGATTTATTTGTGCCAAGATTCTATGCTGTGACTGAATCCCATTAGTACCTGTGCCCAGCACATGTAGGAGACCCTCAATAAATAGCTGTTGGAGTGAAATGAGAGCTTGAATCCGTGTGAGCAGTAGGTTAAGTCCTTGGCTGACCTCAGCAGGTAAGAGCCCTTGGATGAACTATAGGAGAGAGAATCTGAAATTTTAGATTTCAGGATGCTCCTGCAACTGCCCACCCTACTCCTTTGCTTCAGTTGTACTTCAAAAATTTCTTTTCCCCCAAATATTTATTTTTGTGACTATCGTGCCAGCGTCTAGGAAAATAAATTGAATCTAGCCAAGATTGTGACAAGGAAGAAAATCGATGAAGAAATGGAAGCATTTGTGGACTAAATTGAGAGGAGTTGGAGGCTAGGGGGACAAGGAGCCAGGGGAGAGGGTTCTTTCTGGAGGTGGGTGGCTCCCGTCATTGCCCCGGGCCCTCTCCATTCTCTGTCAGCAGATCATGCTTTGGGCCCTATTCCCTGCAGCCCTAACTGTCCTCATGTCACACCCAGCAGAGCTTCCTGGCTGATAAAAATCTGGCACCCATTGGTCAGGAGCAGAAAAACCTCACTATTTGGAAAGGGAAAAAACAAACAAACAAACCCAAAATCTCTTTTTAGGGATCAGAAGAGACTTCTCTAGCTCTTTGTTCGTTTTCTGCTGATCTGAGTTGAGCGATCAGAACTTGAAATGGCGGTAAGTGGTCATTGGAGAGTCTTAGCCTGTAATCTCATCCTTGCTCTTTCCTTTCCACAATGTTGCCCTGATTTTTTTCTTTTTCTCTGTATCTGCCCCCTGTATAAGTTTTCTATTGCTGCTGTAACAAGTGAACATAAACGTAATGGCTGAAAACAAAACCTATTTTTTAGGCCACAGTTCCCTAGGTCAGGAGTACAGGTGGGCTCCACTGGGCTGTGCTCAAGCTGAGTTGTCTGCTGGCTGGGCTCCTGTCTGGAAGATTCTGCTTCTAAGCTCAACCTCCTAAGGTTGTTGGCAGGATCCAGCTCCCTATGGCTGGAGGACTGAGGTCCTGTTTTCTTGCTGACGGTCAGCCCAGCCATTCTTTGCAACTAGGGGCTTCCTGCTTTCCTTCTCATGTGGTCTCCTTCATCTTCAAGCCAGCGGTGGTGTATTGGGTCCTTCTCATGCTTCAGTCCCTCCGTGTCTCCTTTTTCCTTCCTCTCCGCCACTAGCTAGAGAATATTCTCTGCTTTTGTGGGCCCATGTGACCACATTGACCCACCTAGATGATCTCCCTTTTTTAAGGTCAACTGTGCCACCTAACATAACAGGATATGATATTTCGTCACATTCCCAGGCTCTGGCATCAGGGTGTGGAATCTTGGGGGCTGTTCCTAGAAATCCTGCCTACCACACCAACCGCTGGTATGATAACAGATGAAATGAACCAGCCAAAGCTGTCTGGGAGGGTGTGTCCATTTTAGCGACAGCCATTGGGAAGGAAAACCAAGAATCACCTGTGTCCATTTGGTGGCAGCTTGGAAGCCATTTGCCTTTACGTGCTCCCTTGGTTTGTCAAGTTCAAGAAAGTTTTATAGTTCTCTTTCATAGTTTAAAAAAGGTGGATGACCTATGGGTGGATTTTTCTTCTTTGGGGATCATTTACTTATTTGTTTCATGCTAAATTCTCAGCTCTCATTTTGACCTTCTTTTGCTAAAGGAAAGCTCAGTGTAAGTAATATTGTGGAAAGTTAATTATTTTTAGTCAAACATATGGAACCAGGCAATAAAATTCAGGAAAGGGGCCTGTTTTGAAACTTGTGGCCTTGTCTGAATCACTCAGTGTCAGTTAGTTGCTCCTAAAACAGGTGGGACACCCCTTGCCTGGCCGTGGACAGAGCAGTCTGGTGTACTGCAGGGACTGGAGGAGATCTGGGCTCTGCAGTCGCATTCTGTTAATGCCTCATTAGACCCAGTGATTCAAGCCCGTGTCTTTACATGTTATGTGCCTGGTGATGGGAGAGACGGATGCCAGTTTCCCAAGAGGGAAAAAAAGCAACTGGAAAAAAGGGAAATGGCAGATTGTCAATGAGATAGCTTTTGTTTCAATTTTCCCTCCTTTGTTTTCTTTTAATCTCTCTGTGAATTACCGTACTTTCCCTTTTGGTATTTTGGGCCATAGATCTCCGCATTAACCTGAACTTTTTTTTTTTTTTCCCCTTCCTTTTCCCTAATATCCATCTGGAAAATACTCCTACACCTGACTGCCTTGTTTTAGTGAGAGCCACTGTCCACTTCCAGACTGTTTTGTCGAAGGAGAGTGGCATGGTCCCATGGCAGGAGTCCCAGACTGGAAGCCAGGAAAGCTGGGCCCCTTTCCCAGGCCCATCCACAAAGCCTCTGCAGTGCCTCGAGGCCTCCGTTACCCTGCCCTGGGCCTGCCGTGTGTTTGTATGCTAGCTGGAGATAAGCCAAGGGCAGCCGTTCTTGGGTCAGAGTTCTCAGCTTTGCCATGAACCAGCCGTGTGACTTGGGCTCAATCAGTATTCCTATATCTGAGCCTTAGTTTGCTCTTCTGTCGGCTAGGGAAAATAATACTTGCCTCCTTGTGTGAGAAGCCAATCGATGACAAATCCATGGCGTTTTGTGTTTTAGCCTTGGTCTTCCTCACAGGTCAGGCAGGATGTGGCTCTCTGGGACCACGCAGAGCTGGGCAGGAGCGGGATGGGGCCACGCTGTGGTGGTGAAGATGAGCCATCATGCTCTGTTCCTGTTTCCTTGTGGTTTGGGATGTTACAAGGGTACCCTAGCTGCAGCCCCGTGGCTCCTGACACCAGCAGGTCAGTCGAGGAGAGTGGCAGCCAGAGCAGAAAGGGGTAAAGGCCACAGCAGTGGGCAGGGTGGGCAGGCACAGGTGGCAAAGGAAAACGGCCATTTATAGGGCAGCTCCTTGGGGTCTTTGAGTCTACCTCGCTCTAGCACCCTGTTCTAGTATTTTCAAAAATTTTGAAAAATTTTTTCTATGCAGTTTTGCTTCTGGGCCTGGTGGCTGTGATTTAAAAAAAAAAAGAGCTATATTGATATATAGATAGTTAGATAGATAGATAGATAGATAGATAGATGATAGATAGATAGACAGATGTAGGTAAAAGCACACTGGACTTGGGTTCAGACCAACTGGATCTTGGATTTGAGTTTGATTCACCAGTTCCATGACTCTGGCTAATTGACTTAACTTCTGTGCCTCCGCTCTCTTGACTTCTCTGGTTTGCTGTGAAGAGCATGCTGCTCCCAGTACGTAGGGGCATTTTGTAGGCCTTAAGTTGTGTGTTATCATAATTAGTCTTTCATTTTCCTGTAGGGCATTTTAAGGACAAGTGAAATGAAAGTGGCAGTGGGGCCCGGACATAACGTACTCCAGCATATTTTGTGTCCTGTGAAGGAACAAGGTCAAATGAATGAGTAGCTGAGAACCAAGCGGCTATGATGAGGGGCCCACCCCTTCCTTGGTTTCTCATACTAATGGACATCCATGTTTCCACTCAGAATTCTTATTCATTTGTTAGGTACAAGGCCAAGAGACCAAAATAGCACTTGTGTAGGGCTGAAACTATTACTGCTCAATTGTTTCTGGGCTTTACTTCTTTCGCTCAACTCCACCTCTCCTGGAGTATCTGCGGACGTGTCAAGGATGGACTCCAGGCCGGGGGATGGTGCTCAGGAACGGTCCAAACATTACACATGGAGCCAAGAATTTTAGAGATGTTCCAGAGGACAAGCGCAAGCCCTGATTTCCCCCCCGGGCAAGCTGATCACCCAATGCCTGCAACAGTGGGGGCGCAAAGGTGCCCTGTGTGCTGCCGGGGCCTGGCTTATGCAGGTAAAGGGGGCCAACATGATGGATGTTCAACTTGCAATGAAGAATTTAGAATACATTTCGGGACACACAATGGATGTCATAGGTCGGCAGTTCAAAATTCATCACTTACACTAACCAGCAAATTCCTTTTCATAAACACACAAGTGTTTCCTAATAGGCATAGCCATTGAGTTTCACGTGTTTGATAACAACTGCATCTAAATAATGTTGGAAACACTGCAAAGGTCACTTTGAAAAGGCACAGTGACCCTGGAGGACAGGCCCAGACCTTCAGGCTGACCCTCTTTCCTGTCATTTCCGATGGTGTGGCCTTCAGTGAGCCCAGTAGCCTCCCTTTGGTTTCCTCAACTTCAAAGTGGGGGAAATTATGCTGAACTTGGAGCTTGTTGTGAGGAGTTAGGATCATGTGTGAAAAGGGCTGAACGCAGGTCCCTCGGTGGTGGGAATGCAAGACCTGGAATCTTTTGTTATTAAAAAGTGAAACACTACATATGGTGTTTATGATTTAGCATTTGAAACTCCTGTCAGATTCCCCCTCCCCCCTTCTTAAATGGAGTATGATGGTCGGATTTAGTAGAACTTCTATGATTTTGTTTACGTAATGTCTCAGCTGATTTCCCTGTGGTGGGTTATCTGAGAAATGAAGCATAAAATCACAGCAATAAAATAAAACCAGTAAAACTTGTATCCTGTACCAGGTAGTGGGCTGCACATTCTACACATAGAGACAGTTAATACTCGAAAGACCTTAGGTGGTGGGTACCATTGCTACCCCCACTTTGCAGGCAATAGAACTGCATTTTGAAGAGTTTGGCTCATGTGACCAGGGCCACATGGCCGAACCAGGACTCCCAGTGAGGGTTTTGTGACACCAGAGGTCATATTCTCAGTTACTAACACATACTGACTTCACTCAAAAGCGGCCTGTTATTGTAGCCTTGTGCTTCAGAGACGTTGCTAAGGTTGTCATGGCTACACAGAGGTGAGGGGGAACTTTGGGGAGGTGACAAAAGGAGTGGGAGCTGTTAGTTTTGGGGGACATGCTAAGGTCATTTTCCTCATCTTTCATGGCTCAACTACCCCCTTCCACCCTCTCAGAAGATACCCCATCCTTGGAGCACCGCCCCCTCCTATTTATTCCACACTCATTTCCGAACTCCCTTCTCCCGGGTCACTTTTGGTGTGCCATCGTGCTCTTTGGAGCCTGAGTGACTTCAGTTATCTTAGGGTCAAGCCCAAGAATCTCACAAGGGTGCCCGCAAGTGACCTTCACTTCCCTCCTCATCTTTCATCTTCCCTCAGTCCCTCCCAAGCATGCCCCCTTGGGTTCCCTCCATGGCCCAGCCCGTCCCACCTTGTGCCTTGACCAGGCAGCACTGGGCCTGCTCTGGGCTCTGGCCAGCTCAGCAGGCCATGCAGGAGGACGACTTGGCAGCCTGGCGGGTGAGTATTTAGGATGCAGCCCAGAGGCAGCACGGCACGATGGAAAAGCCAGGGCCTTTGTCTTCACTCAGGCATTCATTCATTCATTCATTCATTCAGCCATCTTTTATTAAACACCAGGTTAACGTTAAGAACGCAGCACATAATCAGACACAAGCCTGCCCTTACAACTCAGTGGAGGGGACAGACTCAGAAAGGAAGAACGATGGCTCAGTGGGTACGTGACAGCATCCACTGAACACCGTGCGTGCGCGGAAGAGAATCGAGGAGGCTGAGATGACACAGGGAAAGGAATGTGTAAAGACTCAGAGGCAGGAAGGAGCTGGTGCTTTCACAGAAATACACAGAAAGCAGTGTGACTGGAATGTACTGTGTGTGGGGAGAAATGGCAAGAACCCCAACTCATTCGGATGGACTTGTCAGCCGCCATCCCAGCTCTCCCTGAGACGGAGTAACTGAGGAGGATGCCCAGGCAGTACCAAGGAGCTATGCGCTTTGTTCACAGAAGCCAGTGAGGGGTGGGGCACACCCTGGGGCCAGCAGAAGAAGAAAGGAGGAGCAGCAAGAGGAGGGACCCATGATTAAAACCCCAAGATAGCTCCAGCTGTGAGTGTAAGAGAAGGCTGTCGGATAAGAGCTGGGGACTTCGGTAAGACACAGCCACTGCCAACCCACAGCCTGGCAGAGAGATGCAGAGCAGGGTGGAGAAGGGTGAGGCGTCTACCTGGACGGAAGCAGAAAATAGCCAGTCTGGCAGACATCCATCATGTTCCTAGTTCCACCCCAGCTCCCATTTATCGTCGGTACCACGGACAAGTCTCATTCAAAGCATTGTGCTGGTGTGCAGCGAAAACACACCACACAGGAAGAAATGTAAACTCCAAAGTAGAATCCAGATCGCAGAAGACACGAATTAAAGGTCAAGTATGGGGAAGGAGAGAAGAAGGCTGGGTAATAAGACAAATATGTGGAGGTCATTTGGACTTACAGAGTTACCATTGTTGAGACAGAAAAAGGACTCTGAGCTTCCTGGTGGCCACATTTTAAAGGAAGATGAGGTCAGTTATGTGGTTTTCCTTGTGGATGAAGTGAAAACATACTAGTTTGTATCAGAAGCTAGACTCTTTCTAGACCTCAGCATGAATAGGAGTTTTCTCCATCAGGGCAGCATGATTTTGAACAGACTGTGACCCTGTGAAAATTCCTCTCGCACACTGAGGTCGATGCCACACATCTGGCTTCTATCTGTGTTGTTCGCTGGTGGCACTTGGCGCTGAGTTCATTAATAGTGTTCGCCGGTGGTGTGCAAGCTCTGCCTCTCTCCCATGATTTCATGTTCCTCGAGATCAGCGACCATGCTTCATATATCTTTTCTACCTCCCATACCATGTTAGTTTGAAATTGAACCTAGTGAAAGTATTGAGTATTAAATTTTTTCCATTATTGCAGAAATAATTTCTTACATACTGTGCAGAATAATTAGACCAAGCACAGCTGGCTCTGCAAGCAGGTGCTCTAGGGTTTTGGGGTACAGTGGAGAGTGTCCATTGTGGGAGGTACTTAGGAGATCATGGCCCTGCCATCCTCATGTGCCGAGATGGAAGGAACCATAACAGTTCATCCAGTTCTCAGTTTAACTTTAATGAAACGCAGTTGAGACCAGTGATGCTTGACAATTGGGGGTCAAAAACCCCCTTGAAAAGATAACAGAAACTAAGGACTCTTTTCCCCAGGAAAAGACAAAGGCATACAATTTTGGTTTAAGTTTCAAGAAGCTCACAAACTTCTTGGAGTCCAACCCTGGACTTGTTAAGGGGCTCTGGACCCCAGTTCAGACTGCCTGGTCTAACCTATGGTCTCGTAACATTTTGTGTAAGGAATTTCTCTTCTGGACGCACTGTGGCGTGATAGTGATAGACACGGAGTGATATTCCTGGGACCGAGTTCATCCCATGGGTGTGAGAGGAACAGGCAGATTACTAACCAGGCTCTTACAACCCCTGACTGCATACAAATACTGTACAGCCAGGAGAGAATAAATATGACATGTGGACTATTAACCAGCCATAAAAGGAAGGAAATTCTGATACCTGCTACAACAGGGATCAACCTTGAGGCCAGTATGCTAAGTGAAATACGCCCATCACAAAAGGACAAATACTGTATGATTCTACTTCTAAGAGGTACCTAGAGAAGTCAGATTCATAGCATAGAAAGTAGAATGGTGGTTGCCAGGGGCTGCGGGGAGAGAATGGGGAGTTAGCCTTTCATGTGCACGGTTTCAGTTGTGTGAGTTGAAACTTCCACCGTTGGACCGTGGTGATGGCTGCATGACACTGTGAACATACCTAACACTACTGAGCTCCACTTAAAAATGGTTAGGATGGTAAATGTTATGTTATATGCATCTTACCAAAATTAAAACAAACAAGTAAATACGAGTTTAAAACAGTGAATGCAGCACGCCGCTGAGGGGTGTGTAGGGTGGGAATCCTAAAGCTCACCTGCTAGCTTTGATGCACGGTGGCCTCACGACATGAGCCCCTGGGAGCCAGTCCTTTCTGCTGCTGGGTAGGCTCCCCGAGCTGTGCCAAATGGCCGTGGCATTGAAAACCAGCACCAGGAGCACCTTGATTTGTGGTGGGATGGTTGGGCTTGGAACTCTGGACTTGTTGCAGTGTTTTTATTTCTGTATACACACTGTTACTCTCATTAACTTTTCCAACATGACAATGGCTGGCGACCATCTTCTATTTCCTAGGGCTCTATATGTAATTTTAAAAGGAAAACTGTAGCTGCATATGTGATTCACCATGCAGGAACTCTTCATTTTATAGGGCCCATTTTTTTTTTATAACAGGAAGTAAATATGTGTTGCTAAGCTACTATGTCCACCAAAAAAAAAAAAAAAACATATAGTAGATTCCATTGTACTCTTTGTGTTCTGTGAGAGTTGATGATTCTTTTATGCTAATTCTGCCCTTTTGTTCTTGACCTCCTTTACCTAAAGTTAATTAGAGTTTGGCCATAGTGTATTTGGTATAAACAGAAAAAAAAAGGCTTAAATCATAATTTCACATGAGAAAATAGAAATCTTCCTTGAACTTTCTCAAAGGAATTTAAAAAGCATTTATTGGCCCATATTTTCAGTTCTGCATCTATCTATCTATCTATCTATCTATCTATCTATCTATCTATCTATCTATTTATCATCTATCTATCATCTATCTATCTATCATCTATGGTTCAAGGAACTTGAAAACATCTGATTTAATCTTATTGCAGAGGAAAGAAATAGAGACTGCATGAGTAAATTTTAGGAGTTGCAAACATCTCTTTTGATCCTCTGGGGATGAGGCATCTGTTTTCCACCTCTGAGAAGAATAAGGCAGGGAGAGACAATTTTAAGATGCATCTTAAGAGATTTAGGCCAGAGGAAAGGAAGAACTGCAGGTCAGTTATTCCATTCCCAAGACTGAGATCTCAAAACAAAAATGGATATCATTGCCCATATCAGATACCTTGACCCCCAGGACAATGGGAGGGTCCTGATGTAATGGAATCATTCCATCTGTATATTTAATTTTTGTTAAGATTTCATTTATTTGTCAGAGAGAGAGAGAGAGAGAGAGCACAAACAGGAGTGGCAGGCAGAGGGGGAAGTAGGCTCCCCGCCGAGTAAGAAGCCCAATTCAGGACTTGATCCCAGGACCCTGAGATCATGACCTGAGCCAACAGCAGACGCTTAATTGACTGAGCCACCCAGGTATTCCTGCATATTTAATGTATATGAACTCAAATATGCACACATTTTGACATCATCAAAAATGATGAATTTTGAACTGCCGACCTATGACATCCATTGTGTGTCCCGAAATGTATTCTAAATTCTTCACTGCAAGTTGAACATCCATCGTGTTGGCCCCCTTTACCTGCATAAGCCAGGCCCCGGCAGCACACAGGGCACCTTTGCGCCCCCACTTATTACCCAGCCATTTATATATATATACTTTTGAGATTTTATTTATTTGTCAGAGAGAGAGAGATAGAGAGAGAGAGAGAGGGAACACAAGCAGGGGGAGTGGGAGAGGGAGAAGCGGGCTTCCCGCCGAGCAGGGAGCCCGATGTGGGGCTCGATCCCAGGACCCTGGGATCATGACCTGAGCTGAAGGCAGATGCTTAACCGACTGAGCCACCCAGGAGTCCCAGGAGGGAGCCATTTAAATAGAGCTGGTAATTAGGTCTAGCATTCAGCCCAAGGTCCCACAGAAAGGCAGGATGGGGATACAGGAATTTATACTTCACAACCGGGCTTTCTCCCATGCTCTCAGTGTAAACAGCTCGCCCCACTGAGTATGATTCTAGCAGTTTTTATTCCCATAGAGCATGGCTCCCACGTGCCAGTCATCATGCTCATCTAACACTCAGTGGTTAGTTTCAGTGCTAGGGCAAGAGGTGGCTGGACTGAACTTCCTGGGAGATGGGATGTCTGTCTTCAGCAGGGCTCACAAATATGGCCTCGCCCAGTCTAGCAGGAGCCATGAAGATTTGAGAGAGAAAAAAGTCATCAAACCATGGCATCAAGTACTACAGTGATCATTCAGGAGACAAGTCAAATACGTATAAGATTTCAGTGAAGACCGTAATGCATTTGACTTGTACCTAGAACAACGGAATTATGAGCCTGTGCCTATGAATTTTAACACGCGCTGTAGCTTCCTGCCAAAGTGGCACAAACTTCTGATGAAAAGGGATTTCCAGGAGTCAATTCAACTCTACATGCTTTTCACCAATATATGGTCTTCTGACCCTCACTCCCATGGAAATTACAATGGTTAAGAGCATGAACTTTGGGGTCGGATTTCAAATCCCAGCTTCTCCATATTAACCAGCTAACATGTTAGTTTCACTAAGCCTCAGTTTCCTCAAATGTAACAATAGTTCTTACCTAATAGGACAGCTCTGTAGATTAAATGCAAAGCGCTCAGCACCTGCATTTAATAAGTAATGCAATAGATGTTTACTCTGATTATTCAGGAAGCAAAAGCAATCCAATGCATTGGCCGAATGCCACTGATTTGTGGGAAGAACAAAGGACTGGTTCTGTGCTCTGGATCCAAAGCAATGAAAAAGCTTCGAAAACATATTTGTTTTTATTCTCTCCTATGTTACGTTTTATATGCCTAACTTCTAAACTATTTAAATATATGTGTTAGCTGTGCACCATCCAACCAGTGTATTCAGTGACTATTTGTTGAGTACCTCCTATGTGCCAGGCTGGGTGCTGGTGATATGGAGGCAAGACAGTCCCCGAACAGGGGGAGGAGACAGACACATAAGCTGGTAGTTACAAGCCAGCATGGGGAAGGGAATCACTGGGGCACCTGAAAGGACTTAGGTACAGAAAGCAGAGAATGGGTCAAGGAGGGTGTCTGGTGTGAGAAACAGCAGGGGGCATAGGGGGCAACTGTAAGGAATCCAGGCTGCCCGAGTGGAAAGTGCAAATCTGGGAATGGTGGGCAAAAAGCTGGACAGAAAGGCTATCCTGGAGCCCTTCCATGTTTCCCTAGAGCCTTTGACCCTCATCCCGAAGGCTATGTGGGTTGTTGATCGAATATATATTCTCATTCAAGATAGAAGATTCTGTGCAGAAAACAGATTGGAGGGGGAGACCAGAGGCAAGGTTTGGGGTATCAAGACTACACAGCAGCCATTGGGTGAGGACTTGTGAGGGGGGTGTGGGCAGGTCCTCTGAAGAAGGAGGGGGAGGCAGAGAGGCCGAGGAATGAACAGTAGGTGAATATAACAGAACTTACGATGGCTGGGGTGGAAAGTGGGGTGGGGGGAGGGAGGAATCAAGGGTGACACCCAGTTATCTAGTTTAAGCAACTGAGGGGGTGGTGCTGTCAACTGAGACATTTTAAGAATAAAGAGGAAGAACATGTTTGGAGGGTAGAAGATGATTTTGCTCCTTTTGAAAGAAATTTTAGTTATACAGAACTCACAGTCTAGGAAGATAATGATTCAAATGTGCTTTTCTTTCATTACATCTGGAATTCAGTAATCAAAGAAATTATTGATACTAACAAATCCTCAGAGAGCATGGCTAACCAGGAGGTTGCCTAGTCCAGCATCCTCAGCCAGTCACAAGCAACATCTGAGCCCAAATGACCTTCATGATTTCAGGTAAGCAGGGGGAACATCTTAAAGAGGCTAGGAAAGAGAGAGAATGCATAAAGGATACACACATATAATAACACTAATTAAAAAATGTAAAATCCCTGACTTCAGATATGTTCTACCTTTTCCCTGACATTTAATTAATTGCATCTCAGTCTGTCTTTTTTTCCCCCCATTATCTCCTGATGGAGATTCTAGAATAAGTGGTAAATAGCAAAAAGTGAAGCCAAGAGAAGGAGGGAAAGATGGGGCTTGGGTAATCCACAGCCTGTTACTTCAACCACTTAAATCAGGCAGAGTTTGGTGTACTAAGTAGGCAAGACTGGGAAAATTAAGAATGAATGTGGGGCTGTTTCCCCAAGGTTGGCCAATCTGTGGACTCAAATCTGTGTGCTTCTTTGTGTGAGTTAGCAGCATAAATTGTCCCTGTGTTTTTTGAATTTCGTTTCTTTTAGATTTAGTCATCTTATTTTGGAGGGTTCTGGATAGTAGCGAGAGACGGTATTTGGTTTCAACCCCGAATCTGGTTAAATAAGAAGCTGGAAGTGGGAAGGAGGGGAAGATGCACACATTTTTCTTTGCTGAAAATGGATCGGTAGTGCCATAGTGGCGTACAAAGGGCTTCTCAGAGTTATCAAAGTGCCCCAGGAGAGGGCTGATGGCAGTGGGGAGAGGGCCGTGGGTGGGTGTCCCCAGGATGACTTCCTCTCTCTCCTCTCCCTGCCAGAGCTCCCTTGTCCAAACCTGTAATTCCTGCCCAAGCAATTCCAGTTCTGGGTGTTTCTTAAGCAAATAGAGCAAATCATGCCAGTGTTAGGGGTTGTCACCCTTTATAGATTGTATTCCAGGGCAACTATTCATGATCTTTTCTCATGACTCATGTCACTGCCTCCCCTGTGACTCTGATTTCTCCCTCCTCCAACTCCTCATTGCCCTCACGTCTGTATGTGTAGTTAGCACCAATAATATGCTGTCACGTTTTCGCATGATCTACTTTGTGAAGTCGAGACCTTCCTCATTTATGTACCATCACATTCTCCGATGGTTAGTTTCTCAGGCCTATGTCTTCCTGCCCCACTACATGGGAAGCTTTCTGTGACTGGGAAGAGATGTGTCAGCTGCTTCTTGCACAAGCATCTTCCCCACCTTGTCCTGCCCCAAGGTGAGTCCAGCACACAGCAGGTGGGTGTTCAGCAGATGCTTGTGGATTGTGAGGCAGTGCCACCAATATGATATATTCAAGTAAAAAAAAAAAAAAGAAATTGTATATCAGAGTGCTGGACATAAGATTTCTACACAAAATGAAGACAAGTATTGCCCCTCCAAGGAGGTCTTCTCAGTGTTCATGGAAAGGATGGTTAATAATAACTCTTGCTACACACTTGCTATGTGTCAGGTGCTGCTCTAGGCAATTTACATGTATCACTGTATTTGATTCTCACAATAGTCTTCTGCTTATTGTTATCCTCATTTTACAAATGAGGAAACTGAGGCACAGAAAGGTTAAAAACTTGCCCAAGAGTCAAGAATATGCAATGGGGGAAAAGACAGTTTCTTCAACAAATGGTGCTGGGAAAAGTGGACAGCTACTTGCAAAAGAAACCAGATTTTGTTATACCATACACAAAAATAAACTCAAAATGGATTAAAGACATAAATGTGAGACCTGAAACCATGAAACGCCTACAAGAAAACATGGGCAGTAATCTTTCTGACATCAGCTGTAGAAACACTTTTCTAGATACGTGTCTTTTGGCAAGGGGAACAAAAACAAAATTAAACTATTGGGACTACACCAAAATAAAAAGCTTTTGCACAGCGAAGAAAACCATCAGCAAAACAAAAATATAACACACCAAATGGGAGAAAATATTTGCAAATGATATATCTGATAAGGGGTTAATATCCAAAATAGATAAAGAACTTATCCACAAATAATCCAATTAAAAATGGGCAGAAGACATGAACAGACGTTTCTCTAAAGAAGATATCCAGATGGCCAACAGACACATGAAAAGATGCTCAACATTACTAATCATCAAGGAAATGCAAATCAAAACCACAATGAGATATCACCTCACACCTGTCAGAATGTTAAAATCAGAAACACAAGAAATAACAGGTGTTGGCAAGGATGTGAAGAAAAAGGAATCCTCATGCACTATTGGTGGGAATGCAAACTGGTGCAGCCACTGTGGAAAACAGTATGGAGATTCCTCAAAAAATTAAAAGTAGAATTACCATATGATCCAGTAATCCCACTACCGGGTATTTGCCACCTCAAAATGAAAACACTAATCCAAAAAGATATATGCACCCCTATATTTATTGCAGTATTATTTACAGTAGCCAAATTATGGAAGCAACCCAAGTGCCCATCCACAGATGAATGGATAAAGAAAATGTGCAAGATTTCATTCTTTTTATGGCTGAGTAAAATTTATATATATAAATGGAATATTACTCAGCCATAAAAAGAATGGAATCTTTCCATTTGCACAAACATGGATGGATCTATGGATCTAGAGGGTATGATCTAAATGAAATAACGTCAGTCAGAGAAAGTCAAATGATTTCACTCGTGTGGAATTTAAGAAACAAAACAAATGAACAAAGAAGGAAAGAGCCAAGTGAAAAAACAGACTCTTAACTATAGAGAACAAACTGGTGGTTACCAGAGGGGAGGTGGGTTAGGGGATGGATGAAATTAAGAGTACACTTACCATGATGAGCACTGCGTAATACATAGAATTGTTGAATCACTATATTGTACACCTGAAACTAATATAATGCTGTATGTTAATCATAACGGAATTGAAAATTAGTAAATAAAAATTAAAGAAAAAACTTGTCCAAGAGTGGAATCAGATTTCAAACTTAGGCAGTTTCACTCTGGAATATATGCATTCCTACCTCTAGACTACATTGCTCTTTGTGTCCCATTTAACCTGTTTGTACTTACAAGGTTATTCTCCTATGCTTTCTTCCAGAAGCCTTATTGTTGTATTGTACATTAAATCTACAACTACCAGGAATAGTGTTTTGTGTCTAGTATGAGGTCAAGATTGATTTTCATCTTTTGGGTTCCCGATTGACAGTACATCATTTATTGAAAAAGATCACCCTTTTCCTAGTGTGGTGGTGTCACCTTTATCGTAAGTGAGGTGACCTTACAGATGTGAGTCAGGTTTTGGGTTCTCTATGCTGTTCTAGTGTTCTTTTTTTAAAAAAGATTTTATTTATTTATTTGACAGAGAGACAGTGAGAGAGGGAACACAAGCGGGGGCAGTGGGAGAGGTAGAATCAGTCTTCCCGCTGAGCAGGGAGCCCGATGCGGGGCTCGATCCCAGGACACTGGGATCATGACCTGAGCTGAAGGCAGACGCTTAACCACCGGGCCACCCAGGCGCCCCACTGTTCTAGTGTTCTATTTATCTTTGTGCCAAAATGACATTGTCTTAATTACTGTAGCTTGATATTTCTTGATATCTAGAGGTGCAAGTCTTGTAACTTTTTTCTTCATTTTTAAGATTGCCTTGACTACTCTGGGCCTTTTGTACTTCCATAAGAATTTTAGAGTCATTTTGCCAATACAAACACACACACACACACACACACACACACACACGCACGCACATTCCTGCTGGGTTTTTGATTGAGATTACATCGAATCTGTAGATAGATTTGGGAAGAATTAATACCTTCACTCTGTTGGGTATATGTACAAGGTATGTACCGCAGTTTATTTAGGTCTTTAACTTCTCACAATAATGTTATATAGTTTTCTCTGTACAGGCCTCATTCATATTTTGTTAAATTTACTTACAAGTATTTAGTTTTTTGAGTCATAACATTGTAAATGTTATCATCTAAAAACTTTCATTTTCTTTTTTTTTTTTTAAGATTTTATTTATTTATTTGACAGAGAGAGAGACAGCGAGAGAGAGAACACAAGCAGGGGGAGTGGGAGAGGGAGCAACAGGCCTCCCTTGGAGCAGGGAGCCCGATGCGGGGCTCGATCCCAGGACCCTGGGATCATGACCTGAGCTGAAGGCAGACGCTCAACGACTGAGCCACCCAGGTGCCCCAAAACTTTCATTTTCTAATTGCTTGTGATGGTATGTAGGATTTTTGTATATTGATTAGTAAGTAGAGACCTTGTGGCTCACTTAGTAATTCTAATTGTAGAATGTTTTTAGATTTCCTATGTATATAATCATGTTATCTAAAATAATGACAATTTTTTCTCTCCTCTTCAAATTTCTAAAACTTGTATTTTCTTTTCTTGATTTATAGGCATTCCAGAATAATGTTGATTTGAATTAGTGATAGTGAACATTCTTTATTTTATTCCCAGTCTTAGGGGGAAGCTTTCAATATTTTGCTACTAAGAATTACATTTGCTGTAGTTTTTTTTTTTTTTTTTAGATACTTAAAGATTTTTAAAGATATTTAGTTAAGTAAGTTTTAACTTAAACACCTTTTCAAATACCTTATTTCTAAGTACAGTTACATTTTGGAGTACATGGACTTCCACATATGAATTTTAGGAGGACACAATTCAGACCATAGTACCCACCCCAGCTGATGGAGCTCCCCTCCCTTCAGGTGCTGGGACCAAAATCTCTGGGGTCATTTCTGATGCCTCCCTTTATCTCTGTCCCCTACAACATCCCCAAATCCATTTGTTTTTTCTTTAAAAAAATGGAGTCAGAATCAGGCACTTCTCCCAGTTCCGAGGCCACCATTCTGGTCCGATATTCACTTGGACTCCTCCAGTAGCCTCCTGGACTCCCAGCCTCTGCCCTCACCCCCACAGTCTATTCTCTGCCTCGTAGCCAGATGAAGCTTATTGGTCCTTGGACAAGACCTCCTCCCTCCCCTGATCCAAACCTCCCATTACCTCCACAATACAGGCCCAACTCCTCAGGCAGCTATTACAGTCCTGACTCTTGCCCTGTTCTCTTTGTTGAAAGAAAGGAGATGCCTAGCTCAGCTTTCCTTCAAAGAATTTGCATATCCTGGTACCAGTTCCTGGGATAAATGTCCGTACCTCTTGCCACTGGTTGCCAGAAATGGGAAGCCCTCCATATAACCCCTGTACTGGACTCAGGACCGTGGGCTTGGGCTACCTCCAGAGTCTCCAGACCCAAAGGCTGGGGAAATAGCAGGTGAAGAATCTCAGGACACCGTAATCCCAGAGAACACAGGAGTGGGGTTGGGACCAGGGAAGGACTGAAACACCTGCTTCCTTGTGCAGATTCCACAAGTGCTTTCTCAGCCATCAGCACCTGTGGGAAGAGGTAGGGGACCATGGCCAGGCTCCATGAGCTCAGGCCTCCCTTGTAACCCTGCCCAGCCCAGAGCTAACGGACTAACCTGGGTGCTTCAGTCCTCAGTGCTGCCACTCACCAGCTCTGTGACCTCTTACCAGCATTCAAGCTCCCTGTGCCTCAGTGTCTCCATCATTCAGTCTAGTTATTCTGCCTCTGAGCAGCATTTGGAAAACTCTTAAAACTCTAACTCATCTTGAATCCCCCTTCTGTTCACAACCTGCTAGGACCCTCAGAATGAAGTACAACTCCCCAGCCTGTGAGGTGTGACTCCTCTCTGTTCCCTGCAAACACGAGAAGGCCCCAAAGCTTTCCTGACCCTTTCTGGCTCAGCCTCACCTCTAAGCCTGTAACATTCCCACACTCCATCATGTGCACTGGCAGAAATAGGGAACCTACCCAGGAGCCTCTTACTGGCCTGGACATGGGGGCCTGGGCTGAACAGGCGTCCCCTCACGTGGGGCTTTAGGATGTGGGTGGGAGTAAGGGTGAGCAAGGGCCTGGAGAAGGAGGTAGCGTTTTCCTGAGCTGGTCTGTTAGCATGGCCACTGGAGTCTGTGGGCAAAAGGGGGCCAGCTGGTGGTCCCTATCCAGGCCCTGGTGAGGGTGAGCATGCCCTTTAGACCTGCCTCCGGGCAGCAGGGACAATGACTTCTCTCGCACCGTACAATGGGACTTGTCCCCTTGGGCCCCACCCAGCCACCTGGAGCCTCTGATCAGATCTCTTAAGATGGAGGATCTGTAATGATGTTTCCTTTTACATTCCATTTTGATTTGGACAATTTTCACATTCTTTTTTCTTGATTAGTCTTGCTAAGTGTTTCTTCTTATTAACTTTCCAAAGTACTAACTTTATTGATTTTCTCATGCATTTGTTTTTTACTTCATTAGTTCATGTTATTTTTAATTTTTCTTATTTGGATAAAATTTGCTGGTTTTTGCACTAACTTCTTGATTGATTTTGGCCTTCTTTTGACTGGCAAATGCATTCAATACTACGTATTTTCCTTAGCCAGAATTTTAGCCACAATCCACAGGTTGATGTCATATTTTATAGTATAGAGATCAAAATGTTTTCTAATTTTTATTGTGATTTATTCTTTGGCTCAGGATGAGTTTTTAAAAATATTAATTTATTTTTAAAGGTGAATTGCTTAATTTCCAAACATTTGGGCATCTCACTGTGGCCAGCAAATACACTCTGAATGGTTTTTAAAAAATTTGAAATTGTTAAGAATTTACTTGTGGAGAGTGTAAGGCTGCTTTTTTAGATGTTCCATGTGTACTTGGAAAAAATGAGTACTTTTTACTGTTGGGTGGAGTATTCTGCATTTGTCAAAAAATCAGATTTGTTGATTTTGTTATTCATATCTCCTGTGTCTTTACTAATTTTATTTATTTATTTTTGCCCCATTTTTCCCCCTCATCTGCTAAAAGAGGCTTGTTAAGGTCTCCTACTAACACTGCATTTCTTCTTTTAGTTTTTCAATTTTTGTAGCTATGTTATTTAGAATTAGATGGATTTACATTTTTATCATTATGAATATCTTTTATCTTTAGTAATGTTTCTTGCCTTAAAGTTTTCTTTGCTTGATATTAATGTAGTTATAGTACCTTTTTGTTAACATTCTCATGGCTTATCTTTTTCCATGTTTTCCTTTCAGTCTCTCTGTGATTGAGGACTTTGAATCATGCCCTCATATTAGGATATGTATCTTGTAAGTTGTATAGTTGTTTTGGTTTTGGTTTTGTTGTTGTTTTTGTGGTTGTTACACAGACTGACTATTTTTCAGTTGAGATTTTATTCTGCTTATACTTAATATAATTACTGAGATGATTGGTTTATATTTATCTTAATATTTACTCTCTTTATGTTCACTTGTTTTATGGCTCATTTTTTTTTGCCTTTTTTTTTTAAAGATTTTATTTATTTATTTGAGAGAGAGAGCTATTGAGAGAATGAATGGGAGGAGGGGCAGAGGGAGAAGCAGACTCCCTGCATAGCAGGGACCCTGATGTGGGACTCAATCCCAAGACCTTGGGATCATGACCTGAGCCGAAGGCAGACGCTTAACTGACTGAGCCACCTGGGCACCCAGCCTTATTTTCTTTTAATCCAGTATTTTTTATTATTCCACATTTCCTTTTATTAGCTTGTTATATATTCTTTTAGTTATTAATTTTGAGATTACAATATCATTCTTTGATTTATTTTTTAGATTTATTTATTTGAGAGAGAGAGAGAGAGCATACGGGGGGCGGGGTTGGTGGACAGAGGGAGAGGGAGAGAGGAGAAACCCAAGCAGACTCTGCACTGAGCACAGAACCTGACAGGGAGCTCAGTACCATGACCCATGAGATCACGACCTGAACCAAAATCAAGAGTCTGACGTTTAACCGACTGGGCCACCCAGCATCCCCTCATTCCTTGATTTATTTGCATCTCATATAATCTATACTTTCACCGTTGCCCCTTTGGACAATGCTTCTTAAATAATAATTTAATCTCTTCTTGCCTCTTTTTTTATTGTTGGTATGCATTTTAATTCTACATACATTTCGGACCCTACAAAACATTTTTACTGCTTCCTGGTACAATCAAGATTAATATGTTACAAATTTACCTTTTTTTTAAAGATTTTATTTATTTATTTGACAGAGAGAGAGAGACAGCATGAAAGGGAACACAAGCAGGGGGAGTGGGCAAGGGAGAAGTAGGCTTCCTGCTGAGCAGAGAGCCCGATGTGGGGCTCGATCCCAGGACCCTGGGATCATGACCTGAGCTGAAGGCAGATGCTTAACGACTGAGCCACCCAGGCACCCCACAAATTTACCTTTTTGATTCTTGTATTTCGGTTTCTATCTGATATTGTCTTCCTTATATGAGAATTTTCATTAATATTTTCTTTTTTTCCCCTTTTTTCTTTTACTGAGATGTAACTGACATATAACATTATATTAGTCTCAGGTGTACAACATAGTGATTTGATATTTGTGTAAATTATGGAATGATCACCACAATAAGTCTTGTTAACATCCATCATCTTTTTTTTCTTTTTATTATGTTATGTTAGTCACCATACAGTACATCATTAGTTCCTGATTTAGCGCTCCATGAGTCATTATTTGCGTATAACACCCAGTGCTCATTACAACACATGCCCTCCTTAATACCCATCATGGGGCTACCCCATCCCTCACCCCCCTACCCTCTGAGACCCTCAGATTGCTCCCAGAGTCCATAGTCTCTCATGGTTCATCTCTCCCTCTGATTTCCCCCCCTTCATGTTTTCCTTCCTTCTCCTAATGTCCTCCATGCTATTCCTTATGTTCTACAAATAAGTGAAACCATATGATAATTGACTTTCTCTGCTTGACTTATTTCACTTAGCAGAATCTCCTCCAGTTCTGTCCATGTTGATACAGAAGTTGGGTATTCATCCTTCCTGATGGCTGAGTAATAGTCCATTGTATATACGGACCACATCTTCTTTATCCATTCATCTGTTGAAGGGCATCTCGGCTCCTTCCACAGTTTGGCTATTGCGGACATTGCTGCTATGAACACTGGGGTGCATATGGTCCTTCTTTTCACTACATCCATCATCTTTAATGGAAGTCTGCTGACAATGAATTACCAGATTTTTTTCTTTGCCAGAAAATTTGTCTCTAATTTATCTTCATTTTTGAAGGATATTTTCAGTCAGTGGATACAGAATTTCAGGTGGACATTTATTTTCTTTCAGCACTTTAAAGATGGCATGCCTTTGTTCTTTGTTTTTGGTCTTATTGTTTCTCCTCTGAAGGTAATGTGTCTGTTTTCCATGGCTGTTTCTAAGATTTTTGTCTTTGTCTTTTTTTTTCTAGCAGTTTTACGATGCTATACGAGGTGTGATTTTCTTTGTTTATCCCACTTAGGTTCTAGAGCAGTTTAGATTCTTCCTTGATGTGTTTTGTGAGTTTTTGAAATATCTAAGATGTTATTTCTTCATATTTGCTTCTGCCCTGTTTTGTGTCTTCTTTCTTCCCTTTTTGTGATAATGTCTATCTTGCTATTTATTTTCCTGAACATATAAATTCCAGTAATTCAGTTATTGTAAAGTCTGTCTCTGATAACTCCAATGTCTGGATTACTCGTATGTCTGTTTTCTAGGGCCTATTTATTTTTTGATCTTATTTCTTCTCATGGCTGGTAATTACTGATTAAAGGCCAGACATTTTATATTAAAAAAAAATGTAAGAAACTCTGGATGAAATGACCTTCTTCCAGAAAGGATTCACACTATCTTCTAATTGGCAGTTATTGAGACCTAGCTGTGGTCTCCACGAGGACCGTCTGTCTTTGGCTTGTTTCTTGTCTCTGTGGTGCGCACTTCCAGATGTCCCAGTTGAGACCTGGAATGTTTACTAGGGCAGTTCCTTCCTGGCGGGACCTAAACTCCAGTCTTTTTTCTTTAATCTTCATGACAGTGAAACTACTGCCTCTTTCCCTGTGTAGCTTAAGAATTTGGAAAGTGCCTCGGACGTAATTGTCAAATGTTGGGCTCATTTTTCTGTACCACCTCCACTCTCTCAGGGACCCTGTCGTTTCACATCCCAGGGGCCCGAGAACCACATTCTCTCAATTTTATTTTATTTTTAAGTTTTTATTAATTTTTGGGTGTCTCTCCCCCACCCCATGCCAGATCCATATGAGGAAACCTAATGGGCTGGTGTTTGGAGGTGGGGCCTTTGGGGGGTGATTAGGTCATGATGGAGGAGCCCGCATGGATGGGATTAGTGTCCTTAGAACAGAGGTCCCAGAGAGGCCCATTTTGGGAGGTGACAGTAAGAAGACAGTTGTCAGTGAGGAGCAGGGCCCTACCGGAAACCGAATTTCGCTGGTGCCTCGAACTTGGACATCCCAGCCTCCAGAACTGTAAGAAATCAATGTCACTCGTTCATGAGCCACCCAAACCATGGTATTCTCTTATAGCAGCCCCAAGGACTTATTCTGTTTTAACTGAGATACCAGTGACACATAACATTATATTAGTTTCAGGGGTACAATATAATGACTCGATATTTGTATGTGTTTATTGTGAAATGATCTCCACAGTAAAGTCCAGCTTCCATCCATCACCGTGCATATTATACATTTTTTTTTCCTGTGGTGAGAACTTTCAAGTATACAACACAGTGTTGTGCAACAGGGTCAACCATGCTGCACATTACATCCCTGGAACTTACTTACTTTATAACCGGAAGTTTGCACCTTTTACATACTTCCCCCAGTATTTCATTTGTCTCCCCAGTGCTGTGGGATTGCTTGAAAGACCCGTTGACTTACAGCTTCTCAGCAGCTGTCCTTTACCTGCACCCAGACTGAACAAATGTCATGGGGCAACAAAAGTTGCATGCATGATGTTGGGATTACCTCTGAGACCTTCTCTCTTCTTTCAAGAAGCTTGGTTTCTCATGTCCTGGCTGCCCAAGCAGCTCTTGCACAACCTCAAGCAGTTGTTCTTTTGTATTATGTTTAGCTTTTCTGGTTATTTTCTGTGGGAGTCCTAGTCTGCTACAACTTACTACATCACAGCTGGAAAGTTAAATTACCAGAAGTGATCATTTAATGTCAAATAGTATGGACTTCTGTATTAGTCACCATTCCCCAGAGAAACAGAGCCAGTATAGAAATATAAGAGGACATTTGTTATGGGAATTAGCGTACGTGACTGTAGAGGCTGAGATGTGTCTGTGTCTGCTGTGTGCAAGCTGGAGAACCAGGAGAGTGGGTAGTGTCTGTGTCTGAAGGCCTGAGACCAGGGTAGCTGATGGTGTGAGTCCCAGTGTGAGGCCAAGGGACTGAGAGTAGGGAGGGTGGTGTTGGGGGTGCTGGTGTAAGTCCCAGAGTCTCAGTGCCCAAAGACCAAGAGTTCTGGTGTGGAAAGGCAGAAGATGGATGTCCCACGTCTTAGCTGAAGAAGTGAGAGAACTAATTCACCCATCCTCTCCCTATTCAGGCCCTCAGTGGTTGGGTGATACCCACCCACATTGGTGAGGGCCCGTATCTTAGTCAAATGCTAATCTCTTCCAAAAGCACCCTCACAGACACACCCAAAATAATGCTTTGCCAGCTCTCTGGGCATCCCTTAGGTCAGTCAAGTAGACACATAAAATAAACCATTACAACTTACAAAGGTCTTTGCTGTATATTATCAAGGTGCTCCCCAGAGGGCTGTTCTAATCACATTTCTGTCCAGAGTATATTTGGTAATTACCATGTCCACACTTCTAATATAGTTACCTGTGTGCATGTAATACCCACTGTTCAGGGGTACGTGGTTGGATAGAAGAGATTTTCTCCTGCTCTCCTCTTACAACTCAGTGCTTTACTTAGAATAATGCAGTAGAATGAGCACACACGTAGTCTCACCAGTTTTTAGTTGTGTGATATTAGTGAGTGGATTCATTTGATTCTGTGACTTTTGATTTTTTTACCTTCAGATGGTGTAAATCTCCCAGAGTGACTTAGAGGATTAGTTGAGCTAAAGTGTGGAAAGCTGCAGGAACGTGGCACATATTCATTAAAGGGGAACTATTTTTATAAGTAGTGTGTCATTGATATTTGCTGAATGAATGAATAAGCTAATGATGTAGGGAGAATGAAACTGCCTATTTCTGTTTTGATGGACAGGAGACAGCACAGGGACCCGGCATCTGCAGCAGGGGACAGCACAGGGCAGCAGATAAACTCAGAATGGGGCATGTGCCAATGATATTTCACAAACTTGCCAAAAGACAAAAAGGTAATTGTCAGAATATAGGGGAGCAAGTCTCAGTTGTTCTGTGAGCTGTTTGGAATTGTGGGGGACTTCAGAATGCTTTCTGTTACTTCCACCCTCAGGTGAATGCTGAGAAAAGGGATCTGGTTCCCTGTCACTTCAAACACAGGTCAGTTCGGCTTTCCACAAAGCAAAGTCAAAGACAATAAATTCTTTTGTAAAAACCTGTCTTCACATCAGTTGTATAATCATAGAAACCCAGAATTGGAGAAATCTCTGAATCTGAGAGTTGACGGGGCATCACTGGTGCCATTTCTCACCCTCATTGGAATCACTGCAGCAGAATTCCTGACCGTTGGTCCCACACCGATTGCCTGTTTGCTTGTAGCACCATAACCACTCTGCTTCAGGGGGACGTCTGTTCCATGCTGGCCTGCCAGGTACAATGTTCTTCCAAGAAGAGAGCTGAAATTGGCCCTTGATAGTTCCCTCTGTTAATCTGGTGTTGGTTGGTTGGTTGGTCCTCTAAGGTCCCATGGAATGATCCCAATCCTTCCTTTCTAAAATACTTTTTAAACCATTTGAAGGTAGCCCTACGTGGAAAAAATACCAGAGGAATAAGAAGACCCAAGTTGTATTACTAGCAATGTGACGGTGTATAATACTCTTTTTATAGAACAGGAACCTGAGGCTTTAAAGCCAAGCAAATTAAGTGGTGGACTTGGACTGTGAGTACAGCTTTGCAGATGCTCAAGCTCAAGCTTTTATCCAGTATGTTGTAGGGCATCTGGGTGCTATTGTTGGTTTATACTGAACTTCTGTCTTCTAGTAAACTTCAGTCTTTTCTCTCTCACAAATTTTGGTCAAGTCAGATTTTCTCCATTTGGAATTTATGTGATTCTGTCTGTCTGTCTATCTATCTATCTATCTATCTATCTATCTATCTATCTATCTATCTCTCATGTACCCATCTGTTTATTTTTACTTAAATGTAGAGCTATACTTTCCGCTGTTAAGTCTAAAATGGAGGGGTTGACCATTTCAGCCTGTCAAAATGATTATTGGTATTTATCATTATGACATCTCCCATAGAATTTTGAATTATCCACAAATCTGATGATTTTCGAGGTTGAAAAAAGACATTGCAAAAATATTTAATAGAATTATATCAGGCAGGGTCATATGACAAGCTACTGGCGACTTCAACCAATTGTGAATATATCCAACTGGCCTGTTATCCTAATTGCATATTTTCACTTTGACCACAATGACATCCCAACAGACCTAACCTTATTTCCTAGTGGATGTGTTTCATGGTTTGGCATCGTGATTTAGTGAATCCATGTTGGCTCCATTCTTTTCTAAATGGTTCACAAAACCTTCTATTTAGAAATTTTATTCTAGATTTTTGCCAAGTGTCAACAGGTTGACGCCAAGAACTTGCTTTGACCGAATTATAGTTCCCAGAATTGAGGTTTTCTCAAATTTCACAATCGAAAACTATTTTCTAGTCTTCTGGCCCCTCTTTGTTAATGTCTACCCCTGTCCCCTGCCCCACCAAGATTCCCAACTGTAGTTGCATAATACCATCTTTGAATATTTCTGTGCATTGGGTTATGATCTGTCTGGGTTGGAGGGTGTGACCTCACTTGAAGCGTGATATAGTGGAAAGAGAAGTGTACCTAGTGTTGTAGATCGAAATTCTTGTCTAGTTGCATTACTTGCTAGTTTTGTGACCTGCGGTAAATTACTTAGTCTGTGTAGCCTCTATTTCCTCATTTGTAAGTGGGGATAAAATGTGACAGGGACTTGAAAGAATTCCATGGGTTAATAGCTAGGAAATTGTCTAGAGTAGCATAAGCTTTAAAAATCTGAATTTCCCGGGCGCCTGGGTGGCTCACATGGTTAAGCGTCTGCCTTCGGCTCAGGTCATGATCCCAGGGTCCTGGGATCGGGTCCCACGTCAGGCTCCCTGCTCCTCGGGAGCCTGCTTCTCCCTCTGCCTCTCTCTCTCTCTCTCTCTGTCTCTCATGAATAAATAAATAAAATCTTTAAAAAAAAAAAATCTGAATTTCCCTTAATGCCTCATCTATCTTGAATTTCAATTTATTCTTTATATTTTTAAATGTCTTTTAGACTTTGAAGTGTTTTGTTTTGTTTTGTTTTGTTTCCCTTGCTGGAGAAGACAAAACAACTCTTTGGGGATGGAAGATGGTATAGAGCACTGGATTGGTAGTAACAAGACAAGTGATCACTTATCAGGAGGATGCTTCATTAATTTCTTTGTGTGACTTTGAGCAAGTCATGCAATCGCTCTGGATTTTATCTTCATTTGTAAAATGAAGGAGTAGAACTGGGCAATTTCTCAGTTCTAGTTCTTAGTTCTAAATTCTGTGAATCTGATTTTTGCCTTTGCCATGTTTTTGAATTGTATAACCTTCTTTCTATAGAGAGCTCTGTTTTTTTAGCCAGTTCTTGATCCACTTGTGAATCAGTCTCCTAAATGAAAAAATCCTAAGCAGGCCCCTTGCTACACAAAGTGCTTCTGAGCTGAAACTCTGTCATCTGTGGGTTGACATGGGCTATTTGCCCAAATGAGCCCAAATTGGTATGATAAACTTGCTGTCCCTACAGTATTTATTATTTACTGTTTTGGATTATCCAGAATTTGATTCTATCACTAGCCTAATGATTGAGAATTGATGGCATAATAATGTATTAAGTCAACATATAGCGATATTATAGAAATAATGGAAATAATTATATAGCACTTTCCAAACTAAATTGTTTTTTGATAAATGAGAATGGATTTCAGATGTAAAATACAGCAATTACTCTTTGCCCTAGAATGCTGAAAGAAGCCTTTGGATCTACACAGGAAGTAGCTATTCATTAGTAATGATTAATTTAGGGGAAAAAACCCCACATTCCTTGTTTCTAAAATATTAATAATAATAATTTTGTTTTTATTGTGCTTATTTTCTACTCTGGGGACATTAACCAGAATCTACAGAAAGTGTGTTCTGATCTTGAGGTAATTAAATACCTAGATAGCTTTGCTTCCCTTTTCAGGGAGGATTTCACCAGATAAACTTGATTCATCCATTTGCATTGTGTATACATTAATTTATTGAAGAAATATTTCAAGCACTTTTTGTATGCTATATCACAAGTAGGCCCAGAAAAAAATTGAGGGGGTGATCCCTGCTTTTAGAGAGGTCTCAACTAGCTGGGGGTGATCTGCAAAGGCTAACTGAGAGAGTATAGTAAGGACCATTAGAAAGTGAGTCTGGATCCTGGACAATTCAGGAGCCTTTTCAGGAGGCTTGTTGTTTGGTTAAACCCTCTCTCTGCATTCTTAACCTCTTGGTTTTATCATCCAAATATGCTCTAGGTCTTATATCTTAAAAATAAACAAAAAACCTCTGCTAACTCCTCAGTCCCTCCAGGATTACTCTACTTTTCCATTCTCCATGAAATAGTTGTTTGTATATGCCACCTGCTCTTTACCTCCCATTCATTCTTCAGCCGACTCTGGTCCACCTTCCCCTCCTCCATCCCATCAAAACTGCTCCTGATCAGCTCATGAATGACTTCCAAATTAATCCAATGGATACTTCAAAATTCTTGTCTTGTTTGCCCTTCTTAGCAGCATTTGAACCGATTGATATTCCCTCTTGAAATACTCTTTTCTTTTGAAACTCCAGTGCCTGGTTTCCTTCTTCCTCAATGGCCAGTCCTTTCTATTGCTCCGATGCTTTCTCTCTTTTCCTCTGTGCTGCCTCTAAATGCTGGTATTCCCCAGGGCTGGTGGTTGGGCCCTCTCATCTTGTCTTTTCTCCTTTGCTCTGTTCTTTTCTCTTCTCCCTCCCTCCTCTCTCTCTTCTGAGGTAACCTCATCCTTTCTCATGATTTAAATGCCACCTATAAGCTGAAGAGCCTCAGATTTATGTCTGCAACCCATCTCTCTTTTCTGAGCTTCAGATGCCAATATTGAACTGCCTACTTGGTACTGTTATTTCAATGTCTCATAGGCATTTCAAATGACATCTCAAAATCTGAGTGCAGATGGCCCTCTACAAATCTGCTCCTACAAATCACCCCCAGGTGAACTGTATCTCTACATGCCCAGGTTCTTCAGGGCATCTCTGGCCTATTCCTGCTCTTTGAACTCTGGTATCATGTGTCTTACAGGCATTGTAGACTCAACATGCCCCAAACCAGCCTGTTGATTTCCATCCTTTCTGCCATCACTCTGCTCTCAAGCATCTTCAAAACAAAACATATTCTGACATTTTTTTTTTTTAAAGTAAACCCCATGCCTAGCGTGGAGCCCAATGCAGGGCTTGAACTCATGACCCGAGCTGAAATTAAGAATCTGACGCTCAACCGACTGAGCCACCCAGGCACCCCAAAACAAAACGTATCTTAAAACAGATGTACACAAGAAGGAAGGATAGTAGGAAGGGAGGGAGGGAGGGAGGGAGGGAGGGAGACTGGGAGAGAGGAAAAAGCAAAAATAAAACCAAAGCCTTTTGGTTCTGCTCACAACCATCTACTGTGCTGTTAAAGTCAGAACTGGTGGTGAGTTTTGACTTCTTCCTTTCCTTTATTTCTTATACTTCCACTTCTGGCCATGATGGATTAACAGGGAGTAGATTCACCCTTCTATCTTACAGACTGAAAAACTGGGCAAAACATACGACGTGATTCTCAGGGGATTGGACAACTTGTTGATTGGACAGGAGGTGATGCAGTACCATGGTCCCTGGATGGAGGAAAACAATGTGAGCCCTACAATTGATTTGTCAAGCATGTTAATATTTTACCTATTTTTGTTCCTGTGGATTGTCTGTCTCCCTCTGCTAGAATATGAACTCCAGGAAAGGCAGGGCCTTGGCTGTCTAGCTGAGCATCTAGTCCAGTGCCTAACCCATTGTAAGCACTCAGTAAATTTTCTGGACGGGATAAATAAAGGAGTGAATCCTTGCTAACATCTGCTCCCTGACTAGCCAAGTTCTATCTTTGCTCCTTTTAAATTATGTCTCAAATTCTACTTCTCTCCAGCTCTACTGCTATTACCCTGATTTGCAACACTATCAGATCTCCCCCCAGACAAACACTATACCTTCTTAGGTGGTCTCCTTACTTCCACTCTTGCCTTCCTGCAATCACTTCCCCCAAATTGGTTATTTAAAAGGTAAACTTCAGGGGCACCTGGGTGGTTCAGTCGGTTAAGCCTCTGACTCTTGATTTTGGCTCAGGTCATGATCTCAGGGTCATGGGATCAAGCCCCACCTTGGGCTCCACGCTCAGCCCGGAGTCTGCTTGTCTCTCTCCCTCTCCCCCCTGACCCCCCCGCCCCGGCTCATACTTTCTTTTTCTTTCTCAAATAAATAAATAAAATCTTTAAAAAAAAGGTAAATTTCATCCTGTCACTTTATATTAAAACATATCAATGATTTCTGCACTTGGAATAATCCAGACTCCTTACAAAGAGGTGGGCAGCTACTGCCTGTCTACTCACCCTCCTCCTCACACCTCCAGTTGCCTTATTCAGCAGCCCCTGGGATCCATGACACACAATTTGAAAACCAGTAACCTAGATGCTCATTGGTGTCGTTTCAGCTCTAGCTGCTGTGCCATGAGGCTTAGACTTATTTGCCACAATCTTAAGTTACCCATTAAAACATAATTGATAAAAATTACCTCTAAGTTTAACAATTCTAAGCATAGGGACAACTACAAATAGAATGAGAGCGCATCTGGGTGACCATGGGAAAATGAGGGTTGGGCCATAAGAATTGGTCAGTGTTACTCCGGAACCCTCAAAGAGAAAGGAACATCTCATTCTAAATACTGGTCTTGGTTTTTCAAGCATAGCAATCATGGAAGGCAAATTTCTCCGTCTTCCAGAGCTTTCTATAAAAATCACGTGACGAAACACAAACACTTTTGCTTTGGTCCCGTATTGACAAGGCAATGCTTTGCTTTGTTGTTTGGCTTCTAGGGTGGACCTACCCCAAACACAAGTGCATGTCCTTGCTTTTCGGGTTGGTTTTGTCTTTCTCTGTAATTTAACATACTGTTCTCCGGGCTTACAGATCAGCCTCTTGTGGGTTTAATTAGTGTGAATCAGTTTACCAACCATCAGATCATGCAGAGTGAACAGATAAAATGGTTTCTGTGGTTCTGCCAATGTAAGGACTAGACTAGAACATGAACATTTTGGCTCCCTTTAGTGAAGCAATGATGTCATGGCAGAAGAGTGTCACAGTGATATACAGCATTGTGTCAGGAAAGTTCAAAGGAGGCCCCAGTCCCAGGCCAGGGTCATGCAGAAGGAATGGAGAGAAGGAGACAGAAATAACTCTAATAGTAGCCAATATAATTGATATGACCCATTTCATGTACACAGAGGGACAAATAAGATCACATTTCATCTGTTTTTGAAATTAACACCTTCTTTACCCCCCACGTGCCTAGATAAACAGGAAGTCCATTGTCTTTCTGTAAGACCCCCTCCCCCTTTTGTGGGAGTCATTTATAGGATCACCTTATGCTGGACACAGAGCTCAGGGGGCCCTTCAGGCTGGAGGAACCACCTTGCTGAGTTCCAAGAACAGTTCACTGATGCTGGTTTTCTTCCAAAAGACAAGCTGTGTCTAGGTTTCTGTTTTGGGTCAGTGCTGCAGGACCATAGTCACTCTTTGGAGGGTAAAGAGATTCAACTCCTGTCAGACCTGCCCTCCCCCTGGCATGAACACAACGCAGATGCAAACTCCCACAGACTCCCACCACCAACTGGCCTACTTCCAACATTCTACTTTTTAAAATCCACTATTTTCACTGCCAGTTTCCTGGGTGCTAGTCATCTTGAGAGGGCTGGCTTGGGACAGGCTCCAGCCTCCACTACCACGTGGACCCTGAGTGGTCACTACTCTGAGGTCATTCACTTGTTCCCTTCCAGAGCCAAGAACAGCCTGCCCAGGAGACACATTCTTACTTCCACTTTCAGAGCCACAGGAAGCGAATATCTGGAAGATTGCCAAAACCTTTTGTCCCTAATTTCACCCTCAGGCATTCAGAAATGTTGAGATCTAGTTTCATAACACCCTGCTACACATTCAAAATCTTTGTTTTAATAGTTTAAAAAGTAGATATTTGCATTGTTTTTGGTGTGTGTGTGTGTGTGTGTGTGTGTGTGTGTGTGTGCGCGTTTAATCTTGTGACACTAAAGTGCTGGACACCCCACACTCTTGCTATATATGGTGAAAAGATGGTGTGTGTGTATAAGTGTGTGAGTGTGTGTGTGTGTGTGTGTGTGAGCCTGAATGTATACCTGCTCCTGTAAGCACCCAGGCAGGGAGAGGTTGCTGCGGGGATCTATACAGTCCCCAGTACCCAGCGCATGGGAGTGAGGGGGAGTGGGCTAGTGGATATGCGGGGGTGCCATCCACAGAGCCAGGAAGCTCAGCAAGAGAATCTCACTGGGGAGAGAGGCGAGTCCGTGTGGTGTGGTAGTGAAGAACGTGGGTTCTGGAGCCAGATTGAAGAGCAGGGTTCAGAAACCTGTCCTGCTGATGAAGCTGTTAACCTCAGTTTCTTTACGTGGGAAAAAGGGCTGGTGATGATGGTGGTGGTGGTGGTGAGGAGGACGATAGAGAGATTAAAGGAGGTAGGGTCATAAAGCATGAGGAAACGCCATAAAGGTGTTAGTTAGCTGTTGTCACCATCTGCGCCACGAGTGCAAAGATAGAATGTTTTATTTTTTTCCTGAAACAGTTTCTATCTTCTAAGACTGCATGAATTGAGTATTCCCAAGAGCAGAAAGAACTGGAAGTAGTGGTTTAGGCTACATGAGGGAGCTTTCTCGTGCTAATGCTGGTGAGCTAGTTCTGGCCTTTTGGGGTCTGGGTGGCTGACGGGAGTGAGGTGGGGAGTGTACAATGACCTGGATTGTGGGGGGGGCGAGAGGGTGAAGGGGAGCCACAGGGGCAGAAGGAAATGGGATGTGGAGAGGGAGGAAGAAAGACCTGCCTCAGGGAGAAGGTTTGATAAGAGAGAGATTGAAAGAATTTCAGCACTTGGCTCTACGGTGAGTGACACAACACATCTTCCTGAAGATCCTCGAGAAACCATCAAGAACAATGACATTATTTCTGTAAGGCCTGAGTGAGGTCTGAGGGTTTTTGTTTTTGTTTTTATTTCTTTCAAAACAGGCCTCATTGTAGTTCAGGTACCCATGTAAAGAACTTTGAGACTCCAACTCTGTCCATCGGTTCCCCTTGTCCTTATGTATGTTTCTCTCCTAAAATAATAGATTAATTTAGCAAGATCCCCCCTCCACCATTTTGCCACATTCTAAAAGTATCCAGGGTTTCTGCTTGATTTTATCTTCCACTAGTTTACCTGTGATGTAAGTGCATCTCCCATTTCGTTTGCACATGTGGACAAGGCTCTTACTGGCAGTCTGATAGTCACGCATTCTGGGTAACAGTTCCTTTGGCACTCTGGGCTAGCTGCTCTCTGGCTCTGAAGACTTGTGTGCTGTCAGCCTTGTCTAGAACATTCTGGGCACTTAATGTCTCCCATTAGTACACTTCCAGACCGAATCTGGGAGGCAAAGTTTCCCTAAAAACTCCATTTAGTCTCTTTTGACTTTCATCTTCAATCAGATCGTTTACACTGTGATCAAAAAGCGTCCAGCAGACTTGCAGTTGAACTTCCCTAATCTCTTACCCTTGTGTTTGAAGCTCCCTGGCAGGCCTTTTTGCTGTCCAATTTCTGGTTTACACCTGTCCTTCAAACTCTGTGTCTTCTTATTCCTCTTACTCAGTTAATATTTACATTATATATATATATATATATAGAGAGAGAGAGAGAGAGAGAGAGAGAGACAGAGAGAGAGAGAGAGGTGGTTTTTGTTTGTTTTTAACAGTGGTTATATGGGTGTTTTTTTTTTTTTAAAGAAATATCTTTTTTATTCACAGTAAATACTTTTCTTGGGTTTCTAGTAATGTTTTAACAATAACCTGGTTTCTCAATTAATTTCCCTTTATGTGATACTTTTATGATCCCCCCTACCACCAATAATGTACTGCTTGTGCGTTGGTCACACTTCCCTTTTTAAAGTTGGGTAACTGCATGATGGATTTTTTGAGTTTCCTTCCAGAATGTGGAACTAAATTGTGTTGTAACAGCTATTACGTAGTGATTCCTATGAAAACACTTTCTTGCTGAGGTCTTATCTAGCCCTCAAAGCCATAACCATGATGGTTCCTTTGTGAGTTCTAAGGACCAATTCTTCATTTGATCCCCAGACTGTTCCTCCCCTTGCATGATAAAATGAGGTCTGCCATTTTCTTGTTCTGCTTAATCTTGTGGTTTTTTTCACTTTCACGTACCATTTTAGTTTCATCTTGCAGATTTTTGGCTTATAATAAGGCCCCGTAGCAACAGAGTCATGATTTAACTGTGAAATTTCTGCCGGCTGTACTTTCTTAGCCCCGCAAGAATTTCCCAGGGTTACTCTTGATTTTGTGCCCCCCAACACAGTGTCTTCTGGGCAACGCGGTCCATCCTCTTCCATGTCGGTCACTGGGTAGCATTTAGTGCATTACTGACTTTTCTCTCCTAATGATTGCTTCGCAGAGGGCCGCATCTTCTGTTTCTATTTTGTGTTTTTCTAAGCAGAAGGTGCTAAGTTTGCTTCACTTTCCCCAAGCCCCACCGGGTCAGTTGTCGACTGAAGTGCTTTGATTATTTTCCTCTTTTCTTTCCCCCTCAATGTCAAGCTAAAATTCATGTTCATTCACACTGATCGGATTTACCCTAATATTTACTCTGAAAGGACCTGGTCAGCTTTCTAGTGCTGGAAGCCTCGTGCCAGTTTGGTTTAGGTTGAGGCTGTCCTGCCTTTAGAAGTTCTGGTTATCCTAAAGATTAACTTTTATTAGTTAGGTAATTATCAGGGACTTACCAAGATAGACGTTTATCTTGCTTTTAAGCAAACGTTATCTACAGCTCGTGTGGTGGCTCCATTATCATCAGGGACCTGAGCTCCTGTATTCTTGGGTTACCATCCTCAACATGTGGCTTTCATACTGAGGTCTGAGTTGACTTCTCTAAAATCTCAGCCATCCCACTACATGTCAGGGACCAGGAGTAGAAAAGACACAAGAATAGGGTAGGCTCCCTTTCGTTAAGGACATTTTCTGAAGTTACGTGTACCACTTCCTCTTATAATCCATTGACCAAAACTTAGCCAGATGGATATACCTCTCTAGCAATGGATGCTAAGAAGTAATAGTTTTTATTTTAGGCAGCTGTGTGCCCTGCTAACATTTAGAAATTGTTGCTGAGCAAGAAGGGAAGATTAGGTATTAAAGATCAATTAGAAATCCCTGATATGTACCAGAATTCCAAAGAAATGCCCAACTTCCTCCTTTTATAATGTCCTCTAAGCATCCAAGTTTTGGGAACTATTCTATTGTATTTTATTATTTCCCAGCTTCATTGAGATATAATTGACATCTAATATTGTAAGCTTAAGGTGTATTATGTATTGATCTGATCCACTTTATATTGCAAAATGATTACTACAATGGCGTTAGCTAGCACCTCCATCACATCACATGATTAGTACGTTTTCTTCTTTTTGTGGTGAAAACATTTAAGATTTACTCCCTTAGCAACTTTCAAGTATATAATACAGTATTATTAATTATAATCACCATGCTGTACATTAGATCCTAAGAATTTACTCATCCTATAACTGGAAGTTTATACCCTTTGACCAACATCTCCTCATTTTCCCCACTCCTCACCCCTCCCAGGTAACAACCACTCTACTTCTGTTTCTATGAGTTTGGCATTTTAAATTCCACCTGTAAGTGACATTTTACAGTATTTGTCTTTTCTTGCCTGACTTATTTCACCTAACATTATGCCCTTAAGTTCCATCCATGTTGCAAATGGCAGGATTTCCTTCTTTCTCGTGGCTGAATAATATTCCATCATCTCTATCATCTATCTCTCTATCTATGTATCTGTCTATCTCTCTGTTATCTCACATCTTCTTTGTCCATTCACCTGTGCACAGACACTTAGGTTGTTTCCCTGTCTTGGCTTTTGTGAATAAGGCTGCAATGAACATGAGAGTGCAGATATTCTTCAAGATCCTGTCTTTATCTCCTTTGGATATATACCCAGAAGTGGGATTACTGGTTGAGAACCATTTAATTCTACAGTCTTGCCTTTGGGAACACAATTCTCTTAGCGAGGAACTTACCTGTTTTCCCATTGGCTCTCTCCCATCCCCCACAGCACTAAGAGTCATGCCACCTTGTTTCAGGCACTGAAGGTCTCGCGTTTCTAGTAAACTGGAGGCTCATGAGTTTGAGAAAAGATTCTACTTTTGATGGTGTCAAAGACTAAAGTCTCGCTGCTGAAGATTTTATTTCATGTTAATTTGTACATTTCTAATTTTTGGATCGCCAATTCACTTCTGTTTACCACAACTTTCTCCTAAATCCTCTGCTCATGGGTGGGGAGGTTTTGCTCATTCTTTTTCCTTTCCTTCCCATTTGCTCCTGGCAAATCTTCATGTTTACATTCATTCCACATACAGACATTTCTTTTTTCCTGAAATGTGCATGCTTTACTTTTCATCAGGTTTTTAACATCTTTCCTGGTGTCTACCTTCCTCCGGGTGGAGTGTCTCTTTCTCTGGATTTTGGCATCAGTTTACACCTCTTTCTACTTGCTAAGGAAGTAACTGTAGAGCAGAAAATGTCAGGTAAAAGTATACGTGATACCTAAAAGACTGATTAGCTGTCTTATACCAGCTACACTTACTCAAGACCCATTGTGATTTTGAGCCCTGACTGCCTCCCCTAGTAAAATATGTTTTGATTACATGTAGTGCTGTTCTGCTATTTTGTTATAAATGAAAACATGATCTGGCAGCTACATACTATTTTGATGTGTATGCTCAAAATCCCCCCAACTTTGTGAATATCAAAGCTATCTGAAACTAAAGCCAACAAGAATATTAACCTTAATTTTAACCATGTGTCTTAGAAATTAAAAAGAAATTTCCATGATGACTAACTCGGTAATAAATATCACAAGATTTATTCTGAAGGATGCTTCGTACACTTCATCAATTGCCCTTACTCGGTGCCACACCATGCCCTGGGCCCGGGCTTTTCATTCACCCCCTCTCCTTCACCCTGTGTATGCAGTCATTTGCAAGCATCTTTCCTTTCTCTGCAGAATATCTTGGATTTGTCCCCAGGTCTCAGTTTCAGTGCCACCTCTCAGAGCCAAGTCCCTATCAAATCCCATATAAATTACTACAGCAGCCTCTTCACCAGTCTCTTCACTTTCCATTTACCCCACACACTGCTCTGCCAAATTCGCTGTTGCTTTCATCATCTCTTGCCCCTGATTAAGACCCCGTGCTATTGCCTTATTTCTGATCACTTCAAGTCTGGACTCCTTAGCTTGTTAACAATGAGTCTTGCTCAATAAATCATATTTTTCCATTTTCTCCCACAGAGCAACCCACTAGGCATGCCCTGCTTCAGCAAGCTGGTTTTCTTCACGTCCTCGTCTCTTTTACCCACGTTTCCAACTTCACGTCTTTGCCTATGCTCTACCCTCCCTGGAGAACCTCCTCTCCTCTGCCCCCCCAATCCACATGATGCCCTTCCTTCAGTATCCCGAAGACTGCCCATTCCCACCGCGTTCTACAGTGATCTGTCCTTTATATGTAACATTCCTGACTGTGGTCTGTGTTTATCCAATTACTGCCAACAAATCGAAGATTACTTTAAGGTTGTTTTATATTTGCCTTACTTGTATACCTCTTCTCTCCTCAACTAGTCTATTTTATCTGTTTTTTGTTCCTAGATGGGTCTAGCTGGATGTAATTTAGTATTTAATTTTATTAAAACCACGAAATCAGAACCACCTAAAACTCAACACATTTATTTCACATGTTTTGCTGTAATGTCCTCCTACTTGTTCTTGGATTGGGGTTAGGGTTTGAATCTTTTCATTTTATTCATAAAATTCTACATTGCTCTTCAATATACCTTTGTTTCTTATCTTTATGGTCTTGTAATTTCCATACTTAAGTGAAACAGTTATGAGATGCAGATCACAGACTAAGCCCAAGGGGAATGATATTAAAGGAAAGGAACGTAGAAAGTAAAAATGTCCTTACTGAGATCTGGGGCTTACCCTCACTGGATTTAATTCATAAAACATTTGAATATCTTTAAATATACTTCTTTAGAACAAAGGATAGCTATCTGTTTGAATTTGTTCCCACCCTGGCTGAGCTATTTATAATTGATTCATGTAGTCTGTTTCCCATGATACTGGATAAAATATCATGTGTCTTAAGAACCATGTTAAGATACTGTGTATAACCAAACAAAAACAGTTAGGGTTAGTCTAAGACAAGCTAAAAGAAAGAAACTACCAGGAAAGATTAAAGCCATGGCCCTCAAAATCAGTTTGTCTCAGCAAGAAACTAGGCCTTGAAATTCAGAGGCTCGAGTTAGCTGTTGAAGACTGGAAGTTTGGGCTGGTGTGATGGTGAGAATTGAGGCTCAAATATGGTAGTCCTAAGAGTGAATGCTGAAAACATGAATGCACATGCTGAGGGGACTAAGGATTGTTTGGGTAGTTTCATGTTCATCCTCTCTGATAGGGGCAGGAACCACACTACTTTTTGGTCTCCCTTGTCTGCTGAGGTTGACCATTTGTCAGTCCTGGAACCCCAAGTGCCTAACAGGCGATGACCAAACTCATTCATGTGGCAGACGACTTGAAGTCATGGCGCTCTCTGCAGAATATAAAACCGTGTAGCAGAGACTGAGTGGATGCTCGCCAGTCCTGAATCTTCTGCCTAGGCGGGCCTAGCCTTCCTTGTGGGTAAGCTGGAGCCATATGACTAGTTCTGGTCAATGGAATTTGGATAAAAGTGATATCGTCCACCTCTGGGCCTGGCCCCCGACCCCTAAGGAGATCTTTGGCTTGCTTTCTCTCTTTGCATGCTGACTAGTCAGATGAAGAAAATCCAGCAGAGGCTTTGAAGGTAGAGTATGGTAGAGCCACAAGATGGAAGGAACCTGGGTCCTGGAATCATTGTGTAGATTGCTGCTCACATAAAATCTTTATTAAACAGTGAAATGAATGCAAAATCTACTTTGATTGATTTAAGCCCCTGAGGCTGTGGTGTTGTTTAACATTATTAACTTGACTAATATAAATAATGATGTCTTTAATTCATCTCAAGATTTAGAATAGCTTTACTTAAAAAAAAATTACCTGTTTAAAGCTACCAAATTTAATTCGGTTTAACAAATAGTTGATGAATAACTACCCATGTGCAAGTAATAATAATAATAATATTTGTATAGTATACTGGGATTAACATGGTGGACAAGGCAGAATATTTTACTGGGGAAGGCAGATAAAAGAATCTGCAAGTGAATAAACAGTATGTTTATGAGAGCTATGAAGAAAACAAAACACAGTAACAACCTGAAAGAGAGTGGCTGGGTGGAGCTTAGCTTAGATGGGTGACCAGGGAGCTTCTCTCTTTTAGGTGACATTTAAGTTGAGACCTGGGTAGAGAGAAGGCACCAGCCATGTGGCTATCTGGGGAAGAGCTATGTACACAGAGGGTACAGCATGTGCAAAATCCCTGGGGCAGGAACAAACTTAGTGTGTGCAAGGCAATGGAAGACTTGTGTGACAGAAGCTTCATGAGCAAGGACTGGATGATGGTGCCAGGTCGTGCATGGCCTTTTGACCTGGGTTAAAGGTTTGTACTTTATTCAGAGAGCATTAATGAGCTTTAAACAAGGGATCTGATTTGTGTTTTATTAAAAATCACTGGCTGCAGTTTGGAGAATGGGTTTTAGTGAGAAAACAAGGAGGCCAATCAGGCCAGGAAGCAGTAGTCCCAGCAAGATATGACAACGGCTTAAACAAGGATAGAATTGGATGTATTTGGGATTGAGATGAAAGAATGATTTTTCTGATGGACTAATACAAGGAGTTGGGGGTAAAGAGGAATAAAGATTTATTGGAGAATTCAACAAATACTGATTTAACACCGGCTATGTGCCAGGCACTCTTCTAAACTTGAGGGTCAGAGTAGTGAACAAAACAGGTCAAGTCACTGCTCTCCTAAACCTTACACTCTTTATGCTTGTTTGTTAAAGATTTTATTTATTTATTTTTGAGAGAGAGCGAGAGTGTGCATGAGCCGGGGGGAGGGGCATGAAGGAGAAGCAGGCTCCCCGCTGAGCAGAGAGCCCGATGCAAGACTTGATCCCAGGACCCTGAGATCATGACCTGAGCCGAAGGCAGACGCTTAGCCAACTGACCACCCAGGCGCCCCTAAACCTTACGCTCTAGTGGAGAGAAACAGATGGTAATAACACATGTCAGGTGGGGATAGTGAAATAAAGCAAAGCATTGTGAGGGGATGAAGAGTGAAATGGATGGCCAGTTTAGATAAGATAATCAGGGGACTCCTCTTTGATTGGATGATATTTGAGCAAAGAAGTGAGGAAGTAAACCATGGGGATATCTGAGGCAAGGGTGCTCCAGGAAGAGGAAACAGTGAGTGCAGAGGCCCTGGGGTAGAAACACATGGCGTGTTGGGGGGGCAGCAGTAGGCACTGTGGTGGGAGGGGAGTGAACAGAGAGGAAGTGGGAGGAGACGAGGTCATAGAGGGGTAGGCGGGTGGGCAAATCACAGGCTAAGATCAGGACTTAGATCCAATTTTGAGATGGAAAGCCATTGGAGAATTTTGAATAGAGGAACTGAAGTAGGGAAACCAGCTAGTCTTGGTGAGATACGATGGTTTTATTTTAGCCACTGGTGTTGGATGTTGATGCCATTATTCTTTTTTTTTTTTTCTTTTAGTAGGCTCCATGCCCAAGTGGAGCCCAATGAGGGGCTTGAACTCAAGACCCTGAGATCAAGACCTGAGCTGAGATCAAGAGCTGGACACCTAACCGACTGAACCACCCAGGTGCCCCGATGTTGGAGGCCATTATTGAGAAGGGGAAGACAGAGGAAGGAATGTGGGAGCAGAAATCAAAGTTCTGTTCAGGGCAGATTAAATTTGAAATGCCTATTAGACATACAGTTAAAGATATCAAATAGATAGGTGGATATTTGAGTCCAGAACTCAGGAGAGGGGTCAGGACCAGAGGTAGAAATTTGGAGTTGTGAGCCTCGGCATGGTGTTCAATGTCTCAGGACTAGAGGGAATCACCCAGATGGAGAAGAGAGCCAAGGTGTGGCTCTAGGGCTCTCCTCCTTGCAGAAAGTAGCCGAGAGGGGAAGGAGATTGAGAAGGAGTGGCCTGTGAGGTTGGATGAGAATCAGAAGAGTTTAGTGTTACAGAAGGCAAGATAAAAAAGTGTTTCAAATGAGAGAGTTCAACTGTGTCAAATGCTGCCAAGAGTCAAGAAGGAGGAAGACAGAAAAGTGGCCCTTGGATTTGACAATGTGAAGTCACTGGTGACTTTGCCGGATAGGAGTGAGTTCAGGAGATGAGGTGCACACAAGACAATGAACAACTCTTGAGACAGATTTTGCAGGAAGGAAAACAGAAATGTGACAGTAACTGGAGGGAAATGCAATTTCTATGGGTAAACTCTCCTTTTCCTCAGTTGATGTGATCTCTCGAAGATGCTAGGAGCTAGGAGAAAGCATCGCCTTTCACTGTGTTCAACCAGTTTGTACAGGACTGATGGCTTCATGGGTTGTTTCTTTCACATATATTTGCATTTTGAAAGGAGGAACTTTACGTTTCATGTAGTAGTCTAATATATGTTGGGTACCTAGAGTGAATGAATATTCTAGCTTGCACTAGCTCTGGACTGGTGTGTGTGTGTGTGTGTGTGTGTGTATCTGTGTACATGCATTGTCTTCAAATCTGGTGAGCTGGAAATCTTCCTGACAATCTGTTAGGCATCAGGGATTTTTATCTCCAGATGGGTGCCCCATTTTTCTTTTTGATAACCTCTTACTAATGAAGAGCCAGGGATGGGAATTCCATTTACAAATGGTGAATCATTAGAAACAGATTTGTAGGTGGAGAAGGCTTATCCAGCAGCAGAGCCTCACTTCTGAGGCATGCCATCAGCTCTTTGCACGAATGGGCCCTGCAAGCAGATCCCTGGGAGGGGAGACAACTCATTACACGTGTGCCCTCCCACACCGCTGCTCTAACCACAAGCCTTCATTGGAAAGCCTGAGGCCAAGTGGACAAGAGCTCCATTTAGAGATCACCTTCCAAGTCCCTGCCCCACCTCTCTTTCCCTCCTTCCTTTCCAGCAATCTGGGAGACTGAACATTTCTTCTTCCTTTTTTTTAAGATTCTATTTGAGAGAGAGAACGAGCACGATTCGGGGGGGAGGGGCAGAAGGAGAGGGGAAGCAGGTTCCCTGCTGATTGCAGAGCCAAAGCAGGACTCGATCCCAGGACCCTGAGATCATGACCTGAGCTGGAGGCAGACGCTTTAACCGACTGAGCCACCCAGGTGCACTGAGACTGAACATTTCTTTGTGTTGCAGCCTGCAGTTGCTAAACTGTGGCCCGCTCTTTCAGCTCCTTTGGTCTGCCTCTGAGCTTCTTTCCAGCTTGGCCTTGAGACAGCTCTCAGAGAGTTCTGCTCTTGGTTCTCTGGCCAGTCTGTGGGTGGATGTGTTCCTGCTCTGAGACGGGGTACTTTTCTGTAACTCAGAGTGGAGACACCTCCAGGACCTCTAAGCCTTCAGAACCATGGCGGAAGGCAGGCCGGGCCGATGAACTTTGGACAGGAAAGAAAAAGCACATTCTAGAATCGATCGTTAGAGTCTACCTTCCCAAGTCCTAGCCCCTCATCCCTGTGACATTTTGATGGATTATTTCATTCTGCTCACTTCCTCCTCCTAAACGCCCATGACCTGGTCTTGCTTCCTTGTCCCTTTCCATTTGACATCCAGAAGGGTGGGTCTGGAACTTCTGCCATCCAAGTACTTCCTTTGTGATTTTTTTGGCCATATGTATGTGCCACCAGTGCTATTATTTACCTGAATTTTTCTTTAAATCAACTCACCATTTTACTTAAATATGTATTTCTTTTTTTTTAGAGAGGGAGAGATAGAGCACATGCAAGAGGGAAGAAGGGGCAGGGGGAGAGGGAGAGAGAATCTAAAGCAGGCTCCACCCCCAGCACGGACCCTGACATGGGGCTCGATCTCAGGACCCTAGAGATCATGACCTGAGCCAAAATCAAGAGTTGGGTACTCAACTGATGGAGCCACCCAGGTACCCCTTAAATACTTTTTCTTAATAAGGAAATTTTGTTACTGCATAAATAGAAATTGAGGGTGAATAAAAAATAAATACAAATGAAACACCAAATTCATGTTATCGAATTCTAGTTTTATGCCTGTTTACCAAGGGCTACCAGCTTGCTCTCCCTTTTTTCCTAGAAGGGAAGTTATCAAATATTAGAGTCATTAAAGATACAGCAGCACCAAACTGAGACTTTCTCCTTGACACAGTCTGAAGCATTGAAAGAAAAGAGCTGTTTGCACAGCACGGTGAATGTACTGGAAGCCACCAAATTGTACTTTAAAATGGTTAAAATAGTCTATGTTCTGTGAATTTTACTTCCATTAAAAAAAAGAAGTGAAAACGATTAATTTTTTTTGATTCAGTGATTTAATATTATATTCTAGTACTACCGCCCCTGATTTGGGTGAAACACTGCACCAAGACAGGTGTAAGGCTAAGATGCTCGGGGTTCAGGGTCAGAGGCGGTCCGCTGTCCGAGGGTCGCAGCTCGGGAGTCCATAGAGTTTTAACTGTGCCACTGCCTTCACTTGAGTTTCTTGAATAATGGGAAGTCATGCATGGAGCAACGCTCTTCTAAAGCCCCAGTTGGTTTCCTTCCCACTTCTGAAAGCTACAGTATGTTTGAACTTGAATGAGTTACTTTTCAGAACTTAAATTTCTTTATCTGTGAAGTAAAGGTACTACCTATCAAACGGTGTTGTTGTGGGGGTTACCTGAGAAAATCATGGAAGAACCTAGCAAAATTCTGTATGGAACAAGTGTTCATTCTTTTCCCTACTCACGATTCAGTTGAAGAAGTAGGGAGGCAAATGCATATGGATGCTTTATGAGAGATTTGATGCTGCCGTGTTAATGATTTGCTAGAAATCCTTATAATCCAGAAACGGAGTAATTTAGAGAGTCTGGAAAATAGTCACTGTGAAGTATTTAGCCAGTGCCAAAAAAAAAAAAGAAGACCTCTGATTTCATTTTCAGAATCATTGTTTATTGAATTACATCTCATTATTTGCATTAAGAAGTATTAAATCGTGGGGCACCTGGGTGGCTCAGTCGTTAAGCATCTGCCTTCGGCTCAGGTCATGAGCCCAGGGTCCTGGGATCGAGCCCCACATCGGGCTCCCTGCTCCGCAGGAAGCCTGCTTCTCCCTCTCCCACTCCCCCTGCTTGTGTTCCCTCTCGCGCTGTGTTTCTGTCTGTCAAATAAATAAATAAAAACTTAAAAAAAAAAACCCAAAAAACAAGAAGTATTAAATCGTTATTTGCAACCCTATTGAGTTTCTATAGAATTCTCTTCTAGTACAGTTTTATATGTTGGGACTTTGCCAACCTAGTTTAATTAATTAATCTTCAAGTAAATCCAAAGCATATTAAGAACATTTATGGGATTTCCTTATGAAATATCATCACTTCTGGTTCACCCGCATTTTGCTGTTTTTGGTCATCATTATTTGTATTGTTATGTTTGGCTGCAATCCTGGAAATACAATTTACTTTATGCTAAAACCATGTCTAAGGAAAAACTTTGACTCCACTGTGGAGTGAAATATGGTTACACTCCCTTGCATTGTGTTCTCGTTTTTGGCTATGCATCAAACTAGCAATGATGTATTCTTTCAAACTTTAGAACTTGAGTGTGGGAGGTAGGGAACTTTCAGATGCCACAAACACACTTTAAAAAGCATTCAGAACCAGTCTTCTCTAGGAAGACACATACAATTAAATTCTCCGATCTTTTTAACCAAAAAAAAAAAAAAAAAAGCCCTAGGATGGTTAAAAAAAAAAAGAGTACTGTCGATGTAGGCTTCTTATGGCACTTGAAAAGACGAGCAAGGTCTCATTTTGTATGCTTGAGGCATAGTTTGGCTCGTGAAATAACTAAAGCCATATGAAGTGTTTCATGATGGGTGTTACAGTTCATTAAATATTCACTTACGAGGAAGATCTTTTAACGCTGTAATTCTTGAGGTAGGCATTTTCCTCCTCAAAGTCCAGAAGGCTTCATTCTCTAGAAGAGAATTGGATGTCAGGCAAATTAAAGAGTTGGAGCTTCCTCTTTCCAGGCTCTTTGTGTTTTCAGCGGGTGAAATTACTTGGGAACATCCTGTGTAAATCTTTCACTCCCGTTCGTTGAGCACAGCCCTTCACATCTTTTTTCAAAAAAGAACCATCTTAACACCCGTATCTTAAAAATGAAGGTGTGGCTATATCCATATCTAGGGCCGATGTCACAGATCTCCCTTGATTCACCGTTATTGATCAACAGGCTTAGTCTGCAGGCATGGACAGCAGCCCAACTGTGTTGGAGCGTGTCACCAGTCACCTACACTGACTCTACATTTGGGAAATTTGGGCTTCTCAGAGAGGCCTGGTTATGGTCTGCTGTTCTCTGGAATAATACCAGCTATAGGAAGCCAAGAGGATTTTTGTGAATGCAGTTAATTGATTCCAAAACACCTTCTCCTAGAATTCCCTGACGTCGCATGGAACTGGACAGCTCTGAGTTGTGATCCCTTGTGAGCGTTGTGAAATCATCATGTTATATAAGCGAGTAGTCATCTCGCCAGGTTTGGGGTTCACCTTGATGTTGATAGGTCTGAGACAGTAGCTCAGTGTGAGTGGCCAGGGCATGGCTCCCCACCCCCACAGTGTGCAAGATCGCATTCTGTTAGACAAACACTGCTCACTCTCTCTCATTGCAAAAAGTCTGTGTGTGATTAAGTAGACTTGAGGCTCTTGGCAGTGTACTAAAGCGGAACAAAGCACTCTTGATGATTGGTAGGACAGGTGTTGGCTTCCTCCTCCTTTGTTTGAGCGGCGCTGTTCCTCCTGAGATTGTCCCGCTGAGAGAAGACAGGCACCACAGACGAGCCAGGGGCCAGGCCCTCATCCCTACTCTTACAGCCAGAGGCACAGGGTTGAATTCTGCCCCCTCTCGGCAATGACTTTGCACCCCTTTAACCCCCTTCGGTCTCAAAAGTCTGGGTGCGCTGCCAATCGTCTCAGGCAGCCCTGCTGGGGAGAAGCCAAGTGTATTCGCCTTTGGTGCACCTTGTCATCCTTGTCTGTCCTTTCAGGTCTTTTGGTTCCTTTCTCTTCATCCTCAGGCTTTTTTTTTTTTTTTTTTTGTCTTCGCTCCTTTCGCCTTCTCTCCTCTGAAACAGCCTCTTTGGCAGAGGCTCTGATAAACACATTTGCACTGAGGTGTAAATGGCTGATAAAAGATGTGTCTCTTCTCCCAGGAGTATTTGCCCTGGAGCAAAGACATAAATTTCTAAGGGTGGAATTTCAGATCAGCAAGCCAGGTGGAAGAGGGCCTTAGGAGTGAGGAATCTTCCTGAGGCCGCCCTAGGCCTGCTCCCGAGGCCGGCCCTGCTCCAAGGTAGCCTGTAGCTAGTGATGGGAGGCCCCAGGCTGCCGGCCGTGGGAGGAGCTGGTCCCATGGCTGAGACTCTGGCCTTCCTCCACGACTGGAGTTCGAAATCGTGGGGCCCTGTCTGAAAATCTTGAGCAAGAGTCTTGCTTATCCCAGAGGAATGTTTGGGAACACTAATAATATTACGTTTGTGGTACAGGTTTCATTATCTGTTTTCTTCAGCTGATGTGATAGACACCTCTTCATTTTAAGGATTCTTGAACTTGCCTTTCTGTGAAACGTCCAAAGTTCCCACATATAGGTTCACTCGTTCTGATGGTTTCATCATTCCTCAGCTTGTCTAAATCAGAAGTGTTTTTGATATCCAAACGCTGACCTCTGGGCAAATGAAAAATTGCTAAGTCGCGGTAAAATTCCTTCAGACTTGGAGCACATATTCATGAGCGCATTGCTGCAGAACGGGATCCCTGGGGCTGATATCAAGAGAGGGAACACCAGCCCCGATGGAAAAGCCTGCCCCTCCCCTGGAGTTCTCTTAATGGACTTGTGAGCCAGTCTATTCTGCGCACTGGACATGCGTCAGCTCTCAGAACAACCCCCGCCCCATTTTAAAAAATCATTAAGCTCCGTATAACTAAGAGCAAAGAATATTGGTTAACATCGTTTTCCCCTAAAACACAAGTCACATGCAGGAGAGACTAGTTTTGGCTTCTGTTTTATCCTAGTGAGTTGAAAATTCACTGTGCATTTCCCCTCCTCTGATGTTTAGAGTTGCTGAAACACAAGTCAGACCTATGGTGTAGGAGTGTATTTGCCTGTATTCTTTACAGCCTGAACTCTTTAAGAACAATGGCTGAATCTCACATATCTTTTCTTCCCTCCAGGGCCCTATGTATAGTAAGTTCTCATAAAAAATTGTGAGGTGGAAAAATGAATGAAGACACTCATTCCTCACTCTATTTTTATAAGTTAAAATCTTTCATTTCCTGGCAGTTTTGTCTACAGCATTCTAAACGTCCTTATAGTCATGATAATACTGTTTATACCACAACACAGAGGAGAACGCAGAAACTTACAAACGTATGCTCAGTGAGAGCAGTCGGTCATAGAGGACCACATATTGGATAGTTCCCTTTATATGAAATGTCCAGAACAGGCAAATCTATAAAGACAGAAAATAGATTAGCTGTTATAAGTAAGGGCTGAGCGGGGAGGAGAAGGGGTGTGGTGACTGCTAAAGATAGGAAGTTTCTTTTTGGAGTGATGAAAAATGTCCCAAAATTTATATTATGGTAATGATATAAATAAAATATAAATATACACTGAGTGGTACACTTTGATGCTATGGTATGTAAGTTACATACCAGTCAAGATGTTAAAAATGAAGAGACTATGGTCTTGGGTGAAATGGAGAGAAAAGGAGAGGTCTTGGCTTGGACCTACCTCTATACAGGCGTGGGAAAAAGAGGTAGAGTTAATCTTAGAATTTTACAGACACAGTAAAAAAGTATTTTGGTATGGAAATGAAAACGAAGATGAAGTGGGATGGAGAGGAAATTGAGGCAAGCTGTCAAAGAACTTGTGGCGGACACACCCTAATGTGATCCGCAAGGACCTGACTTGTATAATTCCCTCCTCTTGAATGTGGGTGAGACCTGTGACTTACTTCTAACTGGTAGAATACGGTAAAGGTGATGATGACATCATTCCAAAGTTACGTTTCTTCTCCAAGACTCCATCTTAGCAGACCAGAGTGAGAGATCCTCTTGCTGGCCTTAAAGAAGCAAGCTGCTGAGATGTGGGCTTCCTGTGCAGAGAGCCATAAAGCTGGGAACCTCTGGGGGCCTCTAGGACCTGGGGGCAGCCTCTAGCCAACAACCAGGAAGAAACCAGTGGCCCTCAGTCCCATAACCATAAGGAACTGAATTCTGCCCACAACCACATGAGCTCGGAAGAGGACTCCGAGCTCCAGAAGGAATGCCACCCTGCCAACACCTTGACTGCAGCCTAGTGAGACCCTGAGCAGAGGACCCAGAAACTGAGATAATAAAGTTTCGTTGTTTCAAGCCACCATATTTGGTGTAATTTGTTTGTTTGTTTGTTTGTTTATAGCATTGAAAAACTAATGCAGAGCTGTTGCAGGAAGAAAAGTGATTTTCAGGATCAGTTTAGTAGGAGGACTTCTGGAAAAGAAAACTCAGGGTGTTAACAAACCTAGCTTAGGATGGGGGTCTTGCTGTTGACATCTGCAGAAGGCAGTTAAGATGAGCAAAAATCAAATGAATCAGAGAATATGGGATATGGGAATATCCTGTCCATTCAGATTCATGCTGGAAGTTCAGCTCTTACGGATGAGTGGAGATGCCTGGCAAAGCAGAACAATACTAAAATATTGGTTATCATTTTATAAGTGATAACGATGACAATAATATGTGTGTGTGCGTGTGTCTGTGTGTGTGTGCGTGCACAGGCACTGGGCTAAACCGTTTTATGCATATTTAATTATTTCATTTTAAAAGATTTTATTTATTTATTTATTTATTTATTTGAGAGAGAGAGAGAGAGTGAGCAGGGGGAGGAGCAGAGGGAGAGGAACAAGCAGACTCCACACTGAGTATGGAGGCTGATGCAGGGCTCAATCTCACGACCTGAGCTGAAATCAACACTCTGTCACTTAACCAACCGAGCCAATCAGGCTCCCCTAATTATTTCATTTTTAAAGAGACTGCATAGGACATGTTCTGGTTCTGAATTTGGAACACCAGTTCCAAGTTCTGGCTCTGTCAGCTTACCAACCACATGACCTTCAGCAAGTCACTAAACACCCTTTCCCTTCTATCTACATATTTATAAAACAGGCTTAGTAACAGTCTCTACCTAATAGAGTTGATATGAGGACTAAATGAACAGTGCCTGGCACTTGGTAAGTCTCCTTAATAACCACTAATTGTTATTGTTATTGCTACTGTTTAATATTGCTTTAGCACATGGTAATTATGTGTCCCCCCTCTCTTATTCACTCGGTGACCTTGGGCAAGCAACTCTCTTGCCTTCAGTTCCTCTTTTGTAAAACAGGGCTGGGGACAATAGCTTCCTTGCAGGGTTTTGTGAGGATGAAACGAGATGATGCTATGTCCAGTGCTATGTGCAGAGGTCGGACTGATGAGACGGTCTTTGTTCCCGTCCATCAAGGTAGAGATGTGCCTCCTGGAAAGAGGCTCGGTGCCAAATAGGACATTATAGCCTCTTCCTTTATTCAACAGTTTTGTCTGCAAGCTTGGGAGAAGGCACCTAGCACAGTGATCAACATGTGTTAGTTTTCAGGGAGTGTTAGTTACTGTTAATTATTGCATGTAATCGTCACAAAAATTTCTTCAAGTTGGGTTCTTTATTATACCCATTTTACATATGCAAAACTTAGGCTTCGAGAAAGCAACTTGCCTAATGCCAAACAGAGTCAGAAATGAGAGGCAGACTCATATGATCCTTCTTTTTTTTAAGATTTATTTATTTATTTTAGAGAGAGCGCACGTGCGCGCCTGCGCATGAGCAGAGGGAGGGGCAGAGGGAGTGAGAAAGAATCTCAGGCAGACTCCCTGCTGAGGCGTGGAGCCTGATGCAGGGACCCAATCCCAGGACCCAGGAGACCACAACCGGAGCTGAAAGCAAGGGTCGGATGCTCAACTGACTAAACCACTCAGGGGCCCTAACTTGCCTGATTCTAAGCAAAAATATTTCAGGAAAGCCTGTTCTACACAGACTACAGGGGACAAAGACGCTTAATATGGTCAAGGCCAGGAATATACTTTGAGATGGAATTGGGGGGAAAAATAGGTAGAAAAGAACAGTCAGCAAACGTAGGTGATGACAGGGAAGAAAAGAAAACCCACTAAGTGAAATTTCCAGTAAATAAGCCCATGACATTCAGACGCATTTAAGTCCACTTACATATTTCACAAATACATGTGATTTTTACAACCAAACAGTGACACTGGGTTAGAAGTTCGCATTTCCTGGCTCAGGGGTGGAATGCGTGGACAACCCAAGCAAGCGCTTCCATGTCTGACTTCTGCGGGCTGTCGTCCGAGACAGACACGATTACAAAATCCCACAGTCTGGCTGGGATTGATTGGGAGGCAGGAATCAATTGGTGTCTTTCTCCAGCTACACGAGGGAAGACAGCAGGCCAATGGGATGAAGTTGTGCCAGGGGCCACACACTCAGACTCTGCTCCGGCTCACATCCTGGCTTCACTCTTTCGGAATCCCAAAGCCTCCCTGGACAGTACTTGTTACCACCCAAGTATTAGTGCTGCACGGGCTAGACCTTTGGGGCAGCTCCAGACGCTGCCAGATACAGTTCTGTTTGTGCAACAGAGTTACCACCCGAGAGCTGCCTGAGTAGCCAGCCTCACTAGAGCACTTTTGTCATGTGGAATAGAAATGGTGGCATCCTGGACAGTGATGAAGATGACGATGATGAGAGTGATGACGATAGTATTTATTGACTTGAAGAGCTCATTGAGGCAGTGCAAGGAAGGCTCTGTAATGGGTGTTGAGAGCATGGACTTGGATTCCAGATCGATTGCCTCGGTTGAAATTCCGGGTCTGCTACTTACTAGCTGGGTGAGTTTGGGCAAGTTACTTAATCTGACTCAGTTTCCTCACCTGAGAAATGGAGACAATCATAGTTCCTACATCATAGGGTTGTTGTAAGGATTATATGTCGTTATAGCCAATGTGTGCAAATGTAAATATACAACATATATAAATATACACATATGAATGTATATACATATACGTGCATATTATATATATTTACATATTTCCATGTGCATGTGTGGGTACAGATACATAGTGTATAAAGCACTTCCTGTGCTCACGATTAAGGCGATCATTAGCATTAAGTACCAATCATTAGTACTCCAGCACCTACTGTAGCAATGATCGAGGGCTTCTTCTGTGATAAATGCTTTAAAGACACGATTTTATTTAATTTTTACAGCAGCCCTGTGAGGTATGACCTTTTCCATTTTACAGATGAGGACCTGAGGCGGAGAGATGAAGTGAGGTGCTACAGGTCCCATGCTGGCGGAGCCAGGACTTAAACCCTGGTCTGTCTGACTTCAAAGCCTGACGCATACAAGGCTAAGCTATGTCATCTCCCCGTGGATGTAAGCAAACTACCCACAAGTATCCCAGTGCCTGTGTTTCTCTAAGCTATCCTTAATTCACATGCCAGAACAGAGGCTTAACCAGAGAGCTCTCTGGGAACCATATAAGTATCTGCATGGTTTTAGCATAAAATGATTCACATCTACTCTGGTAGAAACCAGAATGTTTCACATGGTACCTAAAAGGCGTGCCACTGGATAAACAGATTTTACAACCCACAGAGGAAGGTGTATGAGTCTGCTGGGAGGAGAGGAGTCATTTAAGTGAGAATTTTTCTCCTCTCTCCCCAAGAGTTCACACTCCTCCATCAGGAATAGTGAAAATTCTATCAGGTGGTTGCAACCAGAGAGGAACCAGGAATCCAAATCAGAGATGGTGCTTTGCCATGCTGAGTGCACTTAGTTATTCAGAGGATGTTACTTGGTGCCATAAGATTTAATTCCTTCAGAAGAGAGATTGGCCCCTGCATTGCCAGACAGTGTATTAGGTGCCGAGGGGTGAGAGATAAGCAGCCCAGAGTCCCACAGGTAAGGCACGCATGACCAGTGGAGGGGCTGTGTGCATAGAACACAGCGGTCTAGAAGTGTGAAGGAGGGGGAGTGTCTCCCTGCTGATGGGAATCCTAGAGGGCTTCATGGTGGAAGTGAGCTGGACCCAGTGCATGCCTGGGGGCTTAGCAAGCAGAGAGTCTGAGAAGGCCTTCCAGACAGGAGAAACTGTATTTGCAAAGGCACAGAGATATGCATGAGGCTGCCTGCTCGGGAAAAGAAGGAACAGAGAGTGGAGAAAGAGGAGAAGGAGGGTTGTGGGGGAATATGTAACTGGTAAGGTTGAAGGGGGTCTGACGGCAAAGGGCCTCGTGTTTCCAGGAGTGTTGGCTGCAGCTCTGGGAAAGGCTGTGGTCCCCAGGCAGCGACACGACTTGTCCCTGTTTGTAAAGATTGCAAACAGGAAAGGCCAGAGAAGAGCAACCCAGGAGCAGGGCATTGTGATGTTACGACAGGAGGCAGTGACAGATTGAATTAAGAAGTAGCCATGGGGTGGAGGAGAGAGAGAGGGGGGATGGCAGAGAGGTCGTTGGGGTGGTTCTCCATCGGCTGGGAAAGTCGAGGCGGGCAGCCATTAGGGGCGATGGAGAGTTCTACTCTGCACAACCAGGTACTTGACTGAACAGGAAACACAAAAGGAGCATGGGCAGGAAGACAATGAAATATGGCATCTGGAGGTGGGAGGCGGGGCTGCTTTGCAGGGAGAGTGTCCCACTGGTTTCTGTCTCAGAGAGACTGTCAGGAAACAGTGGTTGAGTTTGCTGGATTCTTGTTTGCCGAGTCAGTGGGGAGATGCAGAGGGGGTGCCGGGGCCCATGGGAGAGCTGGGGTGTGGCCACCAGGAGAGCGGGGGTAACTCAAGCCACAAGGAAGGGAGCTTGCCTGGGGGCAGCAGTGGATGAAGGGGGGGCTGGCCGTGAATGCGCCACGTGGAACGCCCCCCGCTGGAGGGGGCAGAGCTGGTGAAGGAGGCACAAAAGAGGAGAATCAAGTCCTGTAAAGTTGAGAGAATAGGAAGATTCAAGAAGAGAGTGTTGGCCACTGTCAGATGCCACCAGAGGCCACCTGGGAGAGTCCTGAAGATCCCTGTCAGGTTTTCTCATCAGGAACTGTGGAGAAGCCAGCAGAACTCCAAGGACTGAAGACCCAGGTGAGGGCGTGGAGGGGAGCATGTTAGGGTCAAAGGAGGGAGTTTGTGCGAAAGCACGCTCATCATCGTCCAGGGGTAGAAACCCAAGTTGGGAGTCCAGCATTACTGCATCTATGTCATGGGACCATCTACAACATCCTGTCACCAAATCCTGGAAACTAGGAAAAGATTTTGATTATGCTGAGTTGTTCCTGGCACCGATGCTCATGTCTTGTGGAACCATAAGGAAGAGGAGAATTCTGAGGAAATTGTAAAGAAGTGTTTGGTGAAAAGGAGAAAGAGAATATTCTCAGCTGTGGCGAACAGCCCATAGAAAGGGTCGGAGGCAGCAGGGAGCAGGGCAGGTGGGGGAAGGTGGGGGGTTTGCTCGTCTGCAGTAGGATCTGACGTGAGGCACTGAAAGTTCATGACTAAGTCCTTGGATCTGACCTGAAAGGCCAGTGGGAGCCACGGAAGGTTTCTGAGAAATGGAGTGACGTTATCAAAACAACATAGTATATGCAGCCTTGGGTCCAAGGCCGGATTGTCAGACATGACCTCCATGTTCTACGCTTGCTTGTTCAAACACAGTCTGCAGTGGAAATGACCGTGTTTGTTCTTGTCCCAATAAACTCCAAAAAGTGCTTTGGCGTGGGTGGCTGACACCACACTCAATTGCACATGCAAATACAGTAATTATGCCTGAAAAATTAGAGGTCAGCTGGAGGCCAGCGGAAGATTTGGCCTCTCTGCTTCCAGATTTTGAAATAGCAGATTATGCACAACTCACTGTCTTCCGCCAAGACCTCATTACACACTTTTGCCAGGATCTCATTTTACAATTTCCATTCTTTTAAAGAGAAATCCCCACACGTTGGTGATTCTGGCCAACTAAGTACTTTCCCCCAAAGTGCGGTTTGTCAGAGCCTCTGCCCCCTCCCCAGGCCGGCTCCCTATACCTGCCGGGCCCCCCCAGGCCCCCCTCCGGGGGCCTCAGGGCCACAAAGGAAAATGCACGAAGCCCATGGCGCCTGGATTTCCTTAGGAGAAACATTTTGGGAGAGGAAGATATAATAGAGTCCTGAATATAATATGGCACAACAATCTTAAATATTCCAGACAGGAAAAGTTTTTTGTCAAAGCCTCTGACAGTTTAAACTTTAAAGCTTTAGCAAAACTTTTAAACTTTTAAACTTTGAACCTGTTTGAACCTCTCATGATTTATGAATTATTAAATGTACCACTGAGAATCAGACTTTCTCTTTAACTAGGGAAGCTTTCTGCCTAAAAGCAACTGAGAAGAAGATGACTGGTTGTGGGGGGTACAGAAGGAAGAAAGAGCTGTGGGGTTTGTGTTTGTGTTTGTTTTTTTTCTGGAGGGGCATTCCTTTGGGTTTGGTAAAAACCAAATCCAGAAAATACTTAGAAGATAAAAGGCCCAAACCAAGGCACATGATATGAAAAAGGAGGATAGAGATCAAAAGTAAAGTGTAAACTGTCTGAAATTAGTTACATATCTAAATAAGAGTTGAGCTAATGCATATGTATAATACACATTTGATATGCTGGTGGTAAAATATACATAATGCGAAAGTTACCATTTTAGCCATTTTTAAGTGTGCAGCTCAATAGCATTGGGTATATTCGCATTGTTGGGGTGCCCAAGTGGCTCATTTGGTTAAGCATCTGCCTTCGGCTCAGATCATGATCCCAGGGTCCTGGGATTGAGTTCCGCATGGAGCTCCCTGCTCAGCGGGGAACCTGCTTCTCCCTGTCTGCCACTCCCCCTGCTTGTGCACTTTCTCTCTCACTCTCTCTCTCTTAGAAATAAATAAAATCTTGGATGCCTGGGTGGCTCAGTTGGTTAAGCGACTGCCTTCAGCTCAGGTCATGATCCTGGAGTCCCGGGATCGAGTCCCACATCGGGCTTCCTGCTCAGCAGGGAGTCTGCTTCTCCCTCTGACCCTCCTCCCTCTCATGCTCTCTGTCTCTCATTCTCTCTCTCGCAAAAAAATAAAAAATCTTAAATAAAAAAATAATAATAATTTAAAAAAAGAAATAAATAAAATCTTTTTTTTTTTAAGTATATTCGCATTGTCTTACAACGACTGCCACCATCCATCTTCGGATTTTTGCATCTTCCCAAACTGAAACTGTTCAGTTCCTATTAAACATTGTCACCCCCCATTCCTTCTCCCCAGCCCCTGGCAACCTCCCTTCTATGAATCTGACTATTCCAGGCATATCATGTAAGTGGAATTTATACATACACACACACTCAAATATTGCACAATCCCATTTATGTGCGGAGCTTGGAGTAGAGAGATATATATGTATTTTTCTAACTGCTTTCATAATATAGTAACAAACATGAGGAGGGCATCAGGCAAGAAGAATCTGAGGTTTTCCATGTGTTTCAGACAGACGTGAAAGGCAAGCAAAGTGAGTATGGATAGGAACTGGTTATAATTTATGTTTCCCAGAGGGTACCATTCATTTCAATCCCCAGGAGCCCCAAATCTCTGTTAAAATGTATGGGCTGAGGGGAGCGCCATCATTGACAGCCCTGTCTTTTTTTTTTTAATTGAAGTATAGCTGACATATAGTATATTCTATTTGTTTCAGGTGTACAACAGGGTGATTCAACAATTACATGCACGACCCAGTGCTCACCACGATAAGTGTAGTCACCATCTGTCACCGTACAAACTTATTACAATATTGTAGAAGGTATTCCCTCTGCCGTTCTTTTCATCCGCGTGTCTTGTTTATTTTATAACTGGAACTTTGTACCTCTTCATCCCCTCCACCCATTTCACCCCCACAGCCCAGTCCTGAGGACCCAGCAGGCTGCGCAGGGGGAGGCTGCAGTCAGAGCTGGGCAGAGGAGGGACCGGGGAGTGCTGTTTGCAGGGGGCACATGTCGGGGAGCTCATGAAGGGTGAGGGCCCTAAGTCCTGACCTCTCCCTGGAGCCTAGGCACGCGAGGGATGAGATTGTGTGTCCAACTTCCCCATGGCTCTCAGCCCAAAGACTTTATTGCTGGTTAGTGTGTTTTCACGGGCTTCGTAACCAGTTCATAGAAACCGCGCCCCGCACTCTCACCTCATAGCATTGAGTGTAAACTCTGTGTACATCGTAGCCGCCCACAGGTGAGCAGCGGAAAATTTAGGAATTGCCTCAAGAGTCTCCACCAGCTGCATCTTTTGTGCATCTCGCCTGGGTGAAGGCATAGTGGCACCTGGGAGGTGCCGTCCACTAGCTGGTTGGCAAATTAGCGGGCATTTCTTCCTTAATAATGCCCATTACTATCAAAATGACAGGGGCCCTAGAAAGTCTGGGGTGAGGAAAGGTATGTCTCGTGAGGAAGAAAGGAGGGAAGGCAGTGCTGTTTAAGGGGGTCGGGGCCTGGGAGGGAGGCGGGAGGGACCCTAAAAGGGGAAGCGTGGAGCAGCAGTGGCAAATGGCTTGCTTTGCAGTTTGCCAAGTGCTGTCCCTTACTTTACTTCTTGGAGAAAGCCTGTCCTCGTATTGTGGGTTTGGGGAGGGTGAACACATTTGCCCAGAAAGTTGCTCAAGTTACTATCAGATCTACCTAGTTCTCCCGTCGTGGGTGTGGCGGTGCATGCTGTCTTTATGGCCGAATTTCTGTGATGGATGCCATGTCCATGGGAGGAGACTGGCAAGAGCAAGAAAGGCAGGAGGAGAGCCCAGCTGGGGGGCAGGGGGTCTGTTCCTCTTACCCACCTGTTAGCAGTAGGGGAGGGGGTTGATGCCAAGTCCCAGAACACTGACGAGCACTGGGTGAAAGCCTCCTGCTCGGAGTAGGCAAGGGCAGGGTCTAGCAGGGCCCCCTGGCTGGGAGCCCACCTCGCCCAAGGGTGGATGCTCAGGAGTTAGCTCACTTCACCGACCTCTGACGCCATCATGGATTCACATTTTCCATGGGAGAATTTTCTATGTTCTTCCCTAGTGGTGGCTTTCCTAAATCTAAGGGAGGTCTTGTTCCATGATGGATCTCTCGAGGAGCTTTATGCCAAGGACAGCACACAGGTTCTTGGGTTGGTGAGTGCCCCCTCCCCAGTGGATATCTCCGAGATACGTCTTCCAGTCTGTGGCGTCGCTCTGTCCCCACCCCAGCAAAGAAATGCCACAGCTTACCAGTTGCCACAGAAAACCACTGCACGCTCCCGTTCTGTGACCCTTCCAGTCACCATGGTCACAAGACACTGGAGAGAGTAAGAACAAGATAAAAAAAAAAAAAGAGGACAAGATACCCCAGGAAGCTGAATGGAACTTGAGCAGTCTGAACATTTAGACATGGAAACTTGGCTCTGGTTTAAAGTCAACGGCGTATCTGAACTGAGAGAAAGCGGAGAGGCAGTCCTGAGGCCAGCAAAAGGGAAAGGTTTGGAAGGGGGAGCATAGTTACTGTACCGTCATTTATGGACCGCTTCATACATGCTAAGCACAGGCTAACCATTTTATTTAAACTTTCTTATTTAATCTTGGAGGAATTCTGGAGCCAGACTGCCTGGGTTTGAATCCTGATTCCATCACTTACTTCCTATGTGACCTTAACCAACTGTCTTAAATACCTGCCGACTCAATTTCCTTGATTGTAAAATAGATAATACCTAACTCACAGCGTTGTTCTGATGATTGATTGAGATAAGATTTATAAATCTCTTAGCACTGTGCCTGGAATATAGGAAATGCCATTTAAGTATAGATGTATAGATCTATATCTACATCTATATCTACATCTATATCTATATCTATGTATTTCCACTAGTGTGGATAAGGAAGCTGAGGCTCAGAGATGCTAGGTAATTTGCCAGGGGTTGCCCAGCCAAGATTTGAAACCAGGCCTGTTTCACAGTTTCACTTGTGGTCACCTTAGCTAGCAGGGTGGAATGTTTTCAGAAATAGAATCTTTTCCCTGAGGTGATGGATGATGATGATGATGAGCGCTGACATGTGCTAGGTGCTTTATACACATTATTTAATTTAATTCTTATCATAGTCCCTTTGGTTATATAGCCTCATCTCCAGGTATTGGGTTGAATAGTATGCCTCTGAAATTCACATCTATCCAAAACCTCAAAATGTGACCCTCTTTGGAAACAAAAAGGGGTCTTTGCAGATGTAGTTAATTAGGATGAGGTTCTACTGGATCAGAGTGGCCCCTAAATCCAGTGACTGGTGTTCTTATAGGAAGGCTATGAGAAGACAGACAGACCCACAGGGAGAATGTCACGTGACCATGAAGATGGAGATGAGAGTGGGTATAGCCACAAGCCAAAGAATGCCAAGGAATTTCTGACATTCCACCGGGGGCTAGAAGAGGGCCAGGGATGGTCCTTCCCTAGAGCCTTCAGAGGGAACATGGCCCTGCCAAGCTTTTTAGCTTCCAGAACTGTGAGAGGATAGATTTCTGTTGTGTTAAGTCACCACCTTTGTTATGGTGGCCCTGGAAAACTAAAACTCCCCAGTTGCCATTCAAGAAACTGAGGCTCAGGCGGGCTAAGGGATTTGCCTCAGGTCAGCTCATGGGTGGCAGCAGACCTGGGACTTGAACTTGGGTCTGTCTGACTCCCAACACTGCTCTGACATGCCCCAGTGAGTGCCAGGGTTGCCAAGGCATCTGGGTCACGTTCAAGCTAGCTGTCATGGGCATCCTGCCCAGCACTGTCCGGTCCAGTCTCTCCTGAACTTGACCCTGTGGTCCAGACCACGTGCCACTCAGTGCATCGTGTGGGACGGACTAAAAGCAGCAGTTATACTTCCCTCACCACTGGGGAGCAAATCCACCAAACACTTGGAGAATTTCTCAGTTAAGCAGGTATTAACTTAGGTTTTCTTTAAGTACAAGTGATAGAGACAATTATTTCAGAATAATAAAAGTTTTAGCCCCTGGAGAATTACTTTATATCTCTGCAGCACGCAGAATGAGATTAATGATCATTCATTACCACCTTCAGTTCATGCATGGCTTTGCTATTTATTTATCCCCTCTATAACAAACAACCAGGAAACTGCCAATGAACCCCAGAAGTAAAATATTGGCAGCAACTCACAGAAACCTATACCCTCCTCCCCATCCCCTTCCCTCTCTCCTTATAGATAAAACAACCCTCTGGAGTTTGGTCTTTGTTATTTCTTTATAAATAAATCCTTTTGTCAGATGGGCATATGTGTGTCCATAGCTCCTGTGTAGTCTGGCCATTTCTTCGACCTTGACTCCAGTTTTACTCATCCTGCCTCGGTAACTGGCAGGTCATGGTCTCCATAGCCCGAATGGCTCACTGAGTAACGTTTTCCTTGTACGTGCCGGGCGCTGTGCACCCACTGACTCCATTCTCTCATGGTCCCACTCCCTCGCTCACCTCTCCTGGCCCCGCGGTCAGATCGGGCTGCAAACCCCTTTCCTGGAGACAAAGACATAGCACGCGGAGAAAGGAGGACCGGGCGTGTAGAATGACGGACCAGAGCGCTGTGACAATGGGGGTTGTGGACCAGATTATGTTTCATCGCCAAGTCTATCAGCCATTTGATAGCTCATTTAGCTCTCAGGTGTCCTGGCGATGTGTATGATCATACTTCTTGTGAGAAGGGATCCAAACAAAGGCTTAATCTTGTGGCATTTTTACATACACGGGGGCTTTTGTTCCAAGGTCTTCTACATGCAAATAATAATTTCGAAGCAGTTAAACAAATGTACTCGTCACCCACTGAGGCCCATGCCTGTCTCTGTATCTTGCAAAGGGAGCAGGCCTGCGGGTGAGGCCGGAAGGGATTGTTTCTGGGAGGGGAGATTCTGGTCAGGCTTCTCTTGGTAGGTGTGTACCACCTGATGTAAGTGGCAGTACTCTTCCCAAGCAGGGGTGACGCCGGGGATTAGGAACACAAGGTGAGGAAGCTGGGAAATGGAGATCATTCGGGGAAGAGAGACTTTGTTCAATATCATGGCTTTTTGTGGGAGGGAAGGAAGTGGAAAATGCATCCTTCGCTGAATCACAGAGAACGGGCTTCTGGTGCCTTCCCTCCCGATGATCACTGACGTTCTCCTCCATGAATAAACACAGAGAAGGAAACAAAGGAAAGGAGACTTCTAAGTAATTCCAGTAAGTTGTTCCTCCGGCCAGAGATTCAGTCTAGAGCCAGCACACTTCAAAGCCAATCCAGTTGCCTGTCAGCTGCAGAATTTCTGTCCGAGGTAAAATATTTCATGGAGGGATGAGGCAAAAGTTTTGGAAGGAGAAGGTGATAACACGAAGCCAAGGGAACAGAGAAGGAATGATATTCCGGCAGGGAGACGTGCTTAGGGAGCAGGGGGACAATTCTGGCCTGAGCCTAGAAGGTAAAGTTGTCATAACAGGCAAGCAGATGTCTTCTGGCCGAGAGATCAAAGCTGTTGCATTTGGAATGTTGTCATGATCCCTTTGTAAGAGGCGGCCATCCTCCAAATGGAGGCACGGTAACCAGTGAGTGTGGTCACGAGAAGTACTTGGGTGGAAATCATCAAAATCCAGGAATTATCACGGCTTTTATTCCTTTCCCTGGGAGATTAATCATGGGTGGGGCAAGAACCAAAGCCAGAGGGATCTAAGGATTATAGGAAGAGACCCCCAGGGCTTCCAAATGGAACCTTAAGAGGTTATATTTTGGACGTGGCTCGTGGTGTTTGGAAGGGTAATGCTTACTCAGGGCTAGCTCAGTACACACAGAGTCCACAGATCAAAGGATGGAGGACGGGGACTTCCTGCCAAAAAAGTAGCCCATAAAATGCTTTATTAAGCACAGAGAAATGAGCTTTGGCAAAAACACACTCTTACACGTGCAGGAAAAGTGATCAAGGTAAAGAAGCCAGTAAAAACCTCTAAAAGCCAGAACTGTAGACATTCTTCAACTTCGATGAAAAGGAAGAGCGGTCGTTATTGTGACAACCATAATCAAGTGACATTTCCAGCAGCAGATGAGGGATCATGACATTAGGCCATTTCCTCTGGGAAAGTTGGTTATGGCTTGGGAAATGTTGGCTTTTCTGGGGCCTCTCTCTGAACAGTGGGGCCGATGATAGATGTGGATCCACTGAGGCCTGGTGGCAGCACCACGGCTAGGAAAAACTCAGACCCAGGAGGAGAGGGCCGGGTCCCAGGGAAGCATAACAGTCCTTGCCTGACCTCCCTCATCCGTTCTGGGTTTTCAGACAGCCGAGAACAACTTCTTGCCAAGGTCTCAGTGATGGATTTGGGGGTGTCATCTGTTTGGGGGTCTGAGGATTTAAAAGAGTTCAGCTCCATCTGTTTAAGTCTTACTTAGGTGTGTCTACATGACGGATGTGCCACTACTGTTAGGGAGGGACACATGGGAAGAAGAGAGGACCTGACGGTGTAGGGTGTGTAAGTGTAATGGGGATTTTTAGGGCACGAAAGAAGCTGATGTGATTTTGAGAAACAAAACCAAACCAAAAGGTGCATGTAAAGAAGAGAAGGGATCCCGCCGTTTACACGCCGATGCCCCAGTCCTTTGGCATGGTTTCTGAAGCCCCTCGTGGTCTGTCCCCCTCTGCCCCCACAGCCCATGTTGCTGTGCCACCACGAGAGCATAAGATTGCCTGCAGTTCCCCAAGTGGACTGTGGGGGGCTGACTCTCAGGGGTCCCCAAGGTTCCCTACCTTCCAGAAGTCACGTACCTGTAGAATCCTCTCCCCTTGAGCATGGGCTGATGTAGCAACTTGCTGGTAACAGAGAATGACGAAGGTGATGAGATGTCACTTCGGTCTTGCTGGCCAACTCTGTTGCCTCCCTGGCTTGCATGCTTCAGTGAGGCCAGTGGCCATGTTGAAGAGTACCACTTGGCAGGGAGCTAAAGGCAGGCTCCAGCCAGCTAGACCAAGGCCCTCAGTCCAAGAACCTTTGAAGAACGGCGATCTGCTAACAACCATGTGAGCTTGGAAATGGAGCCCTCTTACAAGCCATCAGCTGAGCCCCTAGCCCTGGCCAGCACCTTGACTGCTGCCTTGGGAGAGCCCTGAGGGTGAGGACCCAGCTAAGCCATGCCCAGATTGCTGCCCCACAGACACAGTGAGATGATAAAAGGGTGTTGTTTTAAGCCACTAAGTTTGTGGGTCGTTTGTTAGGCAGCTATAGATATTAGTGTAGAGCCCTTGAAATTTCATGGGTCTGTGCCTTTGCTTCTGATCTTCCTAATGCCTGGAAAGCCCTCCTCTACCCCGCTCTTGCCAGCGCGGCCAATCCCCACTCACTGTTTAAGATGTAGCTCAAATACTACATCTTTGGAAAAGCCTGCCCTGCCTTCCCCCCCACCCCCAAACCCTGCCTTCCCATGGGATTGACTTTTCCCTCCTCAGACCTTGCATGGACTTTTCATAGCATTTAAACCTGTAGTGCTGTATTTTCTATCAATCTCCATAGAAGCCCTCCAATTCCTGGAAGAGGAAAGTATTTGCACTTGTTAGAACTGCAGTAGACCTTTCAGAAGCACATGAAATCGGTTACTCCGAGGGCTTAGGCGGTGATGGAGGAAGGGCCCAGCCTAGGCTGTTGATGAGTGGCAGGGGTTGCTGGGGAGCAAACAAGGTGGGCGGAGGGAGGTAGCCCTTGCCCCACAGGCTTGGGACAGAACAGAAACAGAGTGAGAGAGAGGAGAGATGGCAGGGTGCGTCTGGAGAGAGGTTTAATGCTCAAACGCAAGCCCAGCTCATCAGGTAATGCAGGGCTATGCAGGGGACACTGCTCAGCACCATGGGATTTCCTCACACGTTGTAAAGATGTTATCCGCCCCCCCATTTTTAAATTCTTTGTAATTTTAGATGCTATAATACATTTATTTGCTTATTGCTTGTGGTGCTCACCACGTCGTCTTGTTGAACGTTGTAGCCGAGGGTTGAGCAGAGAAAGAGTCTCATGGTTGGCGTTCATTAAGAATGTGCCATGGCATTGCCACCTGTGGGTGGCAGGAACCCTGGAACAGAGAAAACAAAGAAGAACCGGCACCAGAAGGGTGATTGCTGATTGCTGGGGAAAAGCCTGCTTCTCCACACCCGGCTGGTGGGACCCCCTGGCAGGGGTTCTTGGTTACTTATGCCTCCCACCAGCTCTTACTGAGCATTAAACAAGCACCAAGACTTGTCTCAAGATCCAGGGTGCCATGACAAGAAAGGACAAGGTTCCTGACCAGGGATGGAGAGAGCCTTGAGGAACTTGCAGGGGCCTCTAGGTGAGGAGGGCCCAAGCTCAGGGCTGGGCCTGGACGGGGTGGGATGAGTGGGGGAAGACTTGTTTTGGGGGCCTGTTGAGTGGATGGTGGGGGAGGATCTGCGTGTCCCCCATTAAGAAGGATATTGTCTTAGACTGCTCAGGCTGCCACAATAAACTCCCATAGGCTGGGTGCCTCAAACAACAGACATTTATTGTCTCTCAGCTCTGGAGAGTGGGAATTCCAAGATCGAGTTCCAGCAGGGTTTGGTTTCTGGTGAGAACTCTCCTCCTGGCTTGCAGACAGCTGCCTTCTCAAGCTGTCATCATATGGTGGGGGGAACAGGTGGAGGGTGGGAGAAGGAGAGAGAGAGCTCTGCCTCTTCTTATAAGGCCACCGATCCTATTGGCTTAGCCCCCCCCCCCCAATGACCTCACTTAGCCTTAATTACCTCCTATGGGCCCATCTCCAAAAGCCGTCACACCGCGGGGCTATGGCTTCAACATATGCATAGTGAGGGACACAGTTCAGTCCATTGTAGTTGTTTCCTTCTGGAGCCAGGCGGTGCACTCCACGCGGAGACCGCCCAGGCTCCACCTTCTCTTGGGTCACATGTCCAAGAGAACCAAGCGAAAGGCCAGGGCTCTCCAGGCTCCAAGTGGAGTGCAGGAGCATCTGACTCTTGATCTGAAATGACTTCATGCCCCAGGGGTGCCCCATGACAGTTGGAAGCATTGGACTTTCAGAACTGACAGGACCCGGGCTCTGCAGCAGGTGTGATACTTGTCATTAGAGGTGATTGCCCTGCCTTGGGGCAGCCTGCTTGCAGGGAGCCTACTTCGCTGCCTCTGGGGTAGGAAGTCACCTCAGCACTGTGGAGAGAAGAGCATTTACAGCCATTATCTTGCCAGTGGTGATGGAAGCAATGCCTCTGTCCAGGGTGGACCCGGATGTCAGCCCAGTAATGACTGATCCAAAGGCTTGAGGTGTTGCCCCGGGGTTCCTGAACACCTGCGCCTCCCTGTGTGAGATGAACTGCCAGCAGACTTGCTTCAACCGCAGATAACTCTCCTTCTTGTGGCTCTGATCACTGGTTCTGGGGTGCGTTCAGCATGTGGAAGTAGGGACACACGTCTTAAGCGCTGGAGGGAGCAAGGCAGTGGCAGAGAGCATGGAGCTGATACCCATTCCTCTGGCCACTGGGGAGAGCGGTGACCTGCAGACCTCCCTAGCCTAGCCAGACTCCGTTTCGGGGGAATTAGCTCACGTCGAAAACGTAAACCCTTTTCTATTGAAAAGCAATACAAGCTCATTTTAAAAAGTCTGAAGATATGGAAAAGCACGAGGAAAAAATATTGTCCAGAATTCAACCATTTAAAGTCCCTGCTACTGTGATAATATTGTATCTTGTTCATACTTTAATCCATGGGTATGTTTGTTTTATAAAGTTTTAATCATATGGAAAATATAATTTTATCCTGATTTTTTTAACGTTCCTGTTACCGAGTAAGCATTTTAAAAGGTACTAAAAACTTTATAAACTTTATTATTGCCCTTTTTAAAACTTCCTTAGTTAAACATAAATGGTTTGTTTTTATTTTTTGCAGTTTAGCAATTATAAGTGTTTTAGGCAATGACTTTGCCTCTGGGGAAATTCTGTTTGGGCAATGGTGTATTTTTTTTTTCACCATTCAAAATTTATTTGGTATTTTAGTTGGTATGACACTTAGTTGGCTGCATTATCTTTTTACATTATATGGCCATGTACACTATATTCTGACATACATGGTACACAAAGTAAGATCCTTTAGGACAGTTATGCACAATACACGCAATATTGAATTTATACATTGGATCCCAGAACGTGACTGACTGGAAAAGACGGACTAGGCATGTCGGGTGTTGGGGGAAGGAAACCGAAGTGACAGAACACACAGTAAACACACATCTGGTGTGCAGAGCAACCGCAGCTCTGGCAGTGGAGCCTCTGAGACGGTGGGGCTAACTTACGTTAACCAATTTAGGGCTACAAAGACAGGTATCATCCAGTACCAGGATACAGCTGCAGGGTTTGGTGAACCATTCCTATTTGGAACTTTAGGAAACTGACGTTTTTTTCTTAGGCCATTTTAATATTACTTGAGTAACAGATCAGATAATAAGGACAATATACACAACCTCCAACTAAAATCCTGCTACAGTCTAGACAGTGAAGTGGTACATTAGAAAACTTTAAAACTGCAGCTCCTTTTGGATCCCTCAAAGTGTATCTGCACTCTTCTTCAAACGGGCCTCCTCCTCAGAAGTCAGAGTCACCTTCACAACATCTGAAATTCCATTCTGTCCCAAGATGCAAGGGACACTAAGGAAGACATCATCTTTAATTCCATAGAGACCCTTAATCTTGGTGGAAATTGGATGCACCCGCCTGAGATTCTTCATTATACTTTCGGCATCTGCCACAGACAGTCCAATGGCCCAGGAGGTGTAGCCTTTCAGTTTGATCACCTCATAGGCACTGTCAACCACCTGTCTGTGAACCTCTTTCCACTGTTCCTTATCTGCATCAGTGCCTAAGTCAGGGTGCAGATTCTTCAGAGAGACACCAGCAACGTTCACTCCACTCCATACAGGCACACTGGAGTCTCCATGTTCCCCAAGGACCCACCCGTGACAGCTTAATGGGTGAACTCCCAGTCTTTCCCCCATTAGGTAACGGAACCGGGCTGAATCCAGATTGCAACCACTTCCAATAACACGGGTTTTTGGGAAAGCCACTTATCTTCCAAGCCACATAGGTCAAGATATCCACTGGATTGGAAACGACAAGCAACTTGCAGTTTGGGCTATATTTTACGATATTAGGAATGATGAACTTAAAGATGTTCACGTTACGCTGGACCAAATTAAGACGGCTTTCTCCCTCTTGCTGACGTGCCCCAGCTGTGATAATAACCAGCTTGGAGTTTGCAGTCACATTATAATCTTTGCCAGAGACAATTTTTGGTGTTCTAAGGAAAAGGCTGCCGTGCTGGAGAGCCATCATTTCTCCCTTCAGTTTGTCTTCCATGACATCAACAAGAGCAAGTTCATCTGCCAAGTCCTTCATTAAGATACTGATGGCACAAGCCATGCCAACAGCACCAACCCCAACAACTGTGATCTTATTCTGGGGGGTATGTTCGTCCTTAAGAAGATTCTGAATCAGCTGATCTTTGAGAGTTGCCATTTTGGACTTAGAACCAAAAGGAATCGGGAGTGCACGTCGGGTGGGCAGGCGTCAGCGGCGCGCGAGGTTGAATCCGGACTCGGCGGCAGCGGCTCCGACACTCCAGGCAATGGTGTATTTTTATTAATAGTCCTTTATGAATTTTCTCTGTTCTCAATTTAGATCTCAAATTTGACTCAAGAGTTGTTTGTTAGTAATTTTAAAATTCCAAATGTGGGTGCCTGGGTGGCTCAGTGGGTTAAGCGTCTGCCTTCGGCTCAGGTAATGATCTCAAGGTCCTCGGATCGAGTTCCGCATCGGGCTCCCTGCTCAGTGGGGAGTCTGCTTCTCCCTCTGCCTCGGCTCCTGACTTGTGCCCTCTCTCTCTCAAATAAATAAATAAAATCTTAAAAAAATTCCAAATGGTGGGTTTTATTTGTTAAGAATCACTTAAAATGGCTGTTACTGAAATTGGCAGAGATATTATTCCTCTTTGCTGTGCACTTTCAACTATTAACTATTTAATTAATGTTGAACATCTTTGTACATGAATCTCTTCCCTTAGTACATGATTTCTCAATGGGAGTGATAACTGTACCTAAGGGGGAAGGGAGGGGGGGAATGGTGATAGTAACTCAAAGGGCTTGAACATTTAAAAAATTATTCATTTATTTATTCTTAAAGATTTGATTTATTTATTTTACTTTAGAGAGAGAGAGAGAGAGCATGGAGAGGGGGCAGAGGGAGAGGGAGAGAGAATCGTAAGCAGATGCTATGCTGAGCACGGAGCCTGATGTGGGGTTCGATCTCACGACCCCGAGATCATGACCTGACCCGAAACCAAGAGTAGGACGCTTGACTGACTGAGCCACCCAGGTGCCCCCAAAGACTTGAACATTTTAAAGGGCTTGATATATATTCCCGATTTGCCTTCTGCAAAGGTTGTACTGATATATACTATCTCCAGCAACATAGTGGTTCTATCCTAATTTTCTCATAAAAAAAGTCTGTGAAGTATCCACAAGAGAAGAAGCCTTTTATAATCCAATTCTCATTTTGAACATTTAACAATCAATGTTGTCAAGAACACAAGCTTTGCTGGGGATTAAGGAGTGCACTTGTCTGATGAGCACGGGGTGTTGTGTTGAATCACAATATTGTACACCTGAAACTGATATAACACCCTATGCTAACTGGAATGTACATAAAAACTTTTTTAAAAAGAACACAAGCTTTATAGTCGACAGGTGTGAGCCCTGTAACCTTGGGCAAGTTGCTTTACCTCTCTGAGCTTCAAATCCTACCCTGTGATACAAGAATTTTAATCTACAGCCAGGGTTCTTGGCTATAAGGAATGAAAATTTATTCTGACCTATTTAGGTACAGAAGAAATTTGGTGATGGAGTAGCTCAAGGAATCACTGAGAAGGGTGGGTCCAACCGGGCTTAGAAAATGTGCTGAAAACAAAGGAGGAGCCCCCTGACCCGCTGCCCCTGGCATCCAGATGTTGCCACTAGTGCTGCTGCTAGAACAAATTCTCCCTGTCCCCTTTTCTCTGCCACTTGTTCCTGATTAAAATCTGATGGCCAGACCGGGTCACATGCCCATGTCCTGGCTGCCAGGCGGAGGGAGAAAGCAAGCATCTGGCTTTGCAGCCTCTGGTCAGCAGCAAGAGAAAGGGAGTCCCAGGCTCGGAGAGGGAGAATTTCGCCTCACTTAAGAAGGGGGACCAGATACTGGGCAGCTAAGACACAGAAGTCAAGAAGTCTCAGGAAGTCCTCTACGGCACTTTAGAGGGTCTTTGAAGCATGGAGACGGCTGGCGTTTGGGAAGAGCCAGTAGATGGGAGCTGTTTGTCTCGTGTAACTATTCTCAGCCGTAGTTCTCTTCTGCACAGGAGCTCCTGCGTCAGGACACACACACACACACACACACACACACACACACACACACACACACACACACTCACGCACAGGCACGCACACACCTCTTTCTTTCTCTCTCTTCTTTTTTCTTTTCTTTCTTTCTTTCTTTCTTTCTTTCTTTCTTTCTTTCTTTCTTTCTTTCTTTCTTTCTTTCTTTCTTTCTTTCTTCCTTTCTTTCTTTCCTTCTTTCTTTCTTTCTTTCTTTCCTTCTTTCTTTCTTTCTTTCTAGATTTTATTTATTTGCCAGAGAGAGTGCATGGGAGTGAGAGAGAGAGAGAAAGAGCACAAGCAGGGGGAGAGGCAGAGGCAGAGGGAGAAGCAGGCTCCCTGATTCTCAGCAGGGAGCCCAATGTGGGATTCGATCCCAGGACCCTGTGAACATGACCTGAGCCGAAGGCAGATGCTTAACTGACTGAGCCACCCAGGCGCTCCATGCACACACCTCTTTAAAGAAAAATGTAGTAGGTGAAAGTTCCTTATAGGATGCTGGGAAGGCCACAAGGCCGTATCTGTTTAGGTGCCCAATGGTTGGTATAGCCCAAAACTTAGAGGAGGAAGAGACACGGTTGGTGGGCCGGCTGCGAAGGCTTTGCGGAGGAGGAGGGCAGAAATGGATGATGAAACGAGGGCGGTTGCATAATTTGGCTCCTGCCATGGGCTTGTATGTGTCATAGTTCTTCAGCACAGGCCAACAGCCCCCCGGGGTGACTCTTCATTTGATCTGCAGCCTCCACAGCTTGGGGGCCACATTGCCTATGTGGCGAACTCTACCCCTCAGCTGGCTGTCCGGGGACATGTGCGTTGGTGGGCCACGTGGGGCCTTCTGGAAAGCCCCAACTGGTTGCCAGATTGTCTGAGAATCCCGACTGCTATTATAATACTGCGAGTTGATACCTGTGACAATAGCTCTCCATCCCTTTGGACATTAAATGCATACCAGCCCCTCCAGAGAGTTCCTTCCAGCTCCTTCGTGCTCCCCAAGGCTGGGGCCCGACACCTGCCCACACGATGTGCAGGACCGCCATGTCCTTGCCCAGATGGTGGGAATCTGCTTCTGACTTTCAGTTTGACAACAGCAATGAGTAGCTATTATTAGCTTTGCATGGGAAAGTCTGAGGGAGCAGGGAGAAAATGGATCAGCCAAAAGTCTTTTCCAGGGCAGCTGCCTGCTCAGCCAACATGGAGTAAAAGAGGGGAGAAGGGAGGTAGAGATGTCTCAGTCACTCCATTAAACGCCACTGACAGCAAGGTCCTCCCTAGAGCACCTTGGCCAGTAGGGGCAGTGAAGAATTGAATCATTCTTGGGAGGCAGACATTCTTTGCCTGTGAGAGAGAGAGTCATGAAAGGAAGAGAGAGTCATTGTCTTCTGAAAACAGCATATACCATCAGCAAGGCTCTGTGGGAGCTGCCTGTGGGCACTGAGCAGGACAGGAGGTGGCCCAGTGGTCAGGGGCCTGGTGACAGGTAATGGGAGAAAGCCCAATAAGACAGAGAATGTGGGATGAGGAGACGGGTGGCAGGCCAAGCAATTGGTCCCCATCAAATAGAGCAAGAGGTTCAGTGCAGGGAGGCGGGCAGAGCAGGGGTGGTGCAAGGCAGAGGAAGGAGGCCCCCAGAGCTATGTGTGGGACGTGGTAGGGGGCCAGGGACCACAGTCAGGAACTGGCTCCAGCAGCTGGGATGGAATCAGGGGCAAGACTAAGCCTGCAAGGAAAAGGAGGGCACAGAACACGGCCTGTCTTTGAAAGAAATGAGGTGTCAGCAGGTGATTCCATCATGGCGAGGCAACACGACGTAGTAGAGAGTGGGGGCTTTCAGATTGACCTGTGCTCAAATTCCCAGTAGGATTCTTATTAGCTGAGTGAGCTTGAGAAATCAGTGAGCCCCTCTACCCTCTGGGTTGCCCAGCCTTATGTTACTGTGTGAGGGCAGGTGTATTCAATTGTATTCACCAGACTTACTCCTGGGGAGAGCATTGTGTTTTGTAGGAGAGGCGTGATGTCCTGTTTGGGGGATGATGCTGACGTCCCAAAACATGGACTCCATCTAGGGAGAGCCAGGGGATGGTGGGACACTGTGCAATATGCATTGCACCCCCTCCTTTTCTTGACCCTCAAGTCTCCAACAAAGTTCCCAAGCTCCTGAATGGTTTGGTGTGAAGAGATCTTTTGGGATAACCAGAGGAAGGGCTGAGGTTTGTGTCGGGGCTGACATGGAGCGAAGAGGCAGCAGTACACATGAATGGGAGAGGGTGCCCAGCCCCTACTTCTGCATTACAGTCACTGAGGGGGCACTTGTGCTGAGGAGAAGTACCCCGCCCCCTGGCTGGCATGAAGCTGGCACTCAGTCAATCATGGAGCTGCTCATTAGCCGGGGAAACAGACTCACGGGGATTAGAGGGGACGTCACTGCCTGGGCTTCAGGCACAGGAATGAAGCAGAGCCCCAGATGCTGCCCTGCGGCCAGGTGGGGTGAGGCAGCTCAAGGACGACCTGGTGCTGAGCCCCCCTAATCCCAGAGCCAGGCTGCTGGTTGGCTGAGGAGGGGCTGGGCATAGAGCAGGACTTGGATTTGCCATCCAGGAGGCCTGATGATCTCTAAATGCTGTTTCTAATCTTTCTTGAATTTGGCACATGCCAGACTGAGAAAAACATTATGACTACTCAAAATGATTTTAATGTTCACCTGTTGCACCCAAACCTAAGAGTTTAAATAAATCCGCAGAAATCTCTGTTTCTCATTCAAGGGACAGCAATGCAAAGTTGTGGTTTTCTCTCTTGCTTATTTAAAACGCTTGTTTTTTTCATGGATCACTGCATTGAAAACTGGTGATGTGTTGTATGGTGACTAACAGAATATAATAAAATAAAATTAAGAAAAAAAAAACCCCAAACCCTTGTTTTTGACTTTTTCATTAACCTGTTCTGTTACTTTTAATGCAGCAGCATCTCGATGTAAAATATTGAAACTTAAACTTAATGTAAAGCTGGGGCGCCCGCGTGGCTCAGTCGGTTAAGCGTCTGACTCTTGATTTCGTCTCAGGTCATGATCTCAGGGTTGTGGGATCGAGCCCTGCATCGGGATCCGTGCTCAGCATAGAGTCTGCTTGAGATTCTCTCTCTCCCTCTGCCCCTCCCCCGTTCTTGTGTGTGTGCTCTCTCTCTCTTTCACTAAATAAATAAAGAAAATCTTAAAAAAAAAAAAAGCAAAAACTAAGTTAAAGCTCAGGAAGAAGAACTTGTGAGCAATTTTGTGTGTTCCTAGCATTATAAACTTCCAAAAGCTGACCTACAGAGTTTAAGATTTATCTTCTTCACCCATGAACTTTGAAACTTTTTCCTTGGATAAATACCTGCAATAGAAAATTACAGTTACTGACCATTTCCAACTTTATCTTTCCCTGAATATACACAGACCCACCCCAAACCCAATTCTCTCTTTCCAGTCAAAATTTTGAAAGACTGCAACGTTCTCTGGAGAGGTGGAATGTATCATAGGCCATCCCTTCCCTGACATATTCAGTTTAGGCAGGTGGTGACCTTCTTCCCGGGCCAAATGCGAGACCATCAGATGATACCTCACAAATGCTCGGAAGCGCAGGGCTTTGAATTTGTGCGGTTGGAGGTGGGCTCCGTTTTAGGATGTGAAAAATAAAATATCTCCTTTTAGTTGAAAATACCCATTCGGGTTAGAAATTGTTCTTAGTGTGTGTCCTCACCTCTGATGACCACTTTTTTTTTTTTTAATTCAACTTAGTTAATGTATAGTGTATTATTAGGGTCAGGGTAGAGTTTAGTGATTCATCCGTTGCATATAACACCAGTGCTCATTCCATCAAATGCCCTCCTTAATGCCCGTCACCCAGTGACCGCATCCCCTCACCCACGATGACCACGGTTTTGATGGCAATACTGCATGTGTGAACAGCTGGGTTAAAGCACACAGGGCGTATGTCTTCCAGCAGAGTGCTTGTTTCTGCCTGGAGGTTTAGGATCACTGTGTGCCATGGGCTGGGTCCCCCAGTTGGAGCGTGGAGACGAGGATTCTCATGCAGGTGAGTTTTGAATGATGCTCCCAGGATGTCCAGGGGTATGGCATGGGGCAGCCAAGGGAAGAAGGCTGAGCAGAGAGGGGATAGGAAGCCACATCCTGCAGCGGGTCTCCTGAGGACAGGGCAGGGCCCACATCCCGGTTGTCCTGCTCAGGGGTCAGAGGATGCTCTCCTGGTTTGCTCTCCTGAAACTGGCTGCGGGCTGCCCTGTGGGGTTGCGAATTCCCAGGTACTCCCTGCACACAGGTGAAGTGAGCTCTGAGGGCAGCCTCCGACCCAGGGGGTGGGGCCAGCTGTGGGGAGTGAAAGCACCTGGAAATGGTCCCAGAGGGAGATGCCCAGTGACAGCCACCCTGTCCCAACCTTGAGATAGCCTTGGCCTCTTTGCTATGCATAGGGCTCTTCAGGTCTCCAGAAGCTTCTCATTTGTTTCGAACGTGAACAAACACGCTGCTGAGGGAAGTGTGACACGGAGAAGTAGCCGCCTCCATCTGACTCTGCCATCTTGTTGTTACAAGGGAATTCAAGACGGCTCTGGCTGGCTAGGGATTTCTCTCTCCTTGGAGGAAATTCATCCAGATTGCAATGAGCTAACTCTGGCTGTGGGTCCAGCGAGCGGCTTGAGGACATTTGTGCTGGCATTCAGTGACTCTGCTCCATGAGGGCTCTCCCTGGCATGCTTCTCTCCTCACATGCTGTCTCCCCATCTTGCCTCTTCAGGGCGGCCTGTGAGGACCTTTACCTCTGCTCCTGCCTACCTCTTTGCTTTCACTTCACACCACTATGCCCCAGTATGGTCTTTCCTAGCAGTGTTTAGTGCACCCAGCAAACCTCTGTAAAGCACCTACTCCGTGCCCAACGCCCTTTCTGGCCTGGAGAGACAAAGATAAACAATACAGATGGCATTCCTGCCTCCCCAGGGCGTGTGGTCCCCGGCAGAATACACACAAACAAACAGGGGTAACAATGCTGTGTGATGAGTGTTAGGAATGGGGGCGAGTGAACGGGATGCCACCCGGACTTGGGAGGTCAGGGATGCTTCCCGGAGGAAGGGACGTTTCGTCGGGGACCCCCACAAGTGGGCAGGATGAGAGTAAGCCGGCAGAGGGCTGGGGAGGTGAGAGGCATGTTCCTGACAGCAGGAGTAAAGGCTGGGGCAAGAAAGAAAAAAAAAATTCTGCATGATGGAAAAATAGAAATGGAGCCAAAAATAGAAAGAAAGAAGTAGAGATGGTGCTAGAGGGGTAGGCAGAGGCCTGACCCCCCAGAGATTTGTAAGGCGGCCGAGCAAGGGGAGGACACCACCAGCAGTTCCTTGCATCATCACGCCCTTGTCTCCTCCGCACCTTCTCACTTGACATCCCCTCTGCCTGAAAAGTCTCCTCTCTCGGTAATACCCTCAAGCCAGGGTGAGGTGTCCCTCCTGTCCCAGGGCCCCAGCAGTCCAGGCACCCCTCGGCGGCACCACGCTGAGCCTCCTGTGTTCCCCGAGCCTCCCCCGCTGGACTGAGAGCAAGTTGAGGGCGGGGACTGTCTTCGTGTGCCCGGGCACAGGGCCTGACAGGACAGGTGCAGACCAGCTTCGGGTTGGATGGCGCTTTGGGGCCAGCTGAAGGTGGTTGGCCAGAAGGGAAACAGGAGGAGAATGGAGAGGCAGAGAGGGACAGAATATTGAGAGGTGGAGAGAGAACAGGAAAGGGAAAAGAAGTGGAGAATTTCACTCAGCTTTTTGAGCTTCTTAGGGAAAAGGAATAAAAGTGCAATGCTCACTGGAATGAAAAGGAACCACAACAATCACCTTTAAAACTATAGAATATAGGAGAGAAATAGTGTACAAAAGAGTAACTGGATGGATCAAAGTAAAGAGGCCCTTTTCCAGAGGCTGAGTAATGGCAGTGATTTGGGTCTCTGCCCATCAGTTAAGAGCAGGACTCCTCTGAATCCTCCAAGCAATCAGAATGGTCAGTACCCACTGCAAAACTGTGGTTTGCTTTTATGGCTTTAATTAAATTCAATTAACTATAATAACCAGGGCTTCTGTTTGCCTCACTCTCCATTTCAAAACATTCTATTTTAGCTGTTGGGCACAGAGCTTCTACGCTGAAAATCAGAGTGGTATGTGTGTGTGTTTGCTTTTTCCTTTACTAGAAGGGCAGGCTGATCTTCCAAGAGCTAAATTACAGTAATAGGAATGGAAATGAGTTACTTAGGGCAGCCCTGAGTCCCTAATGCTGTCACTTCCTTACATCTCAGAGCCCCGCAGCGTAGGCCATCATGCTGGTCAAGTGCAGAGGGGAGAACCCAAGCGCTGAGTTAGGAGACCTGGCTGGACAGCCTGCTGTCTGTCCTTTACCAGCTGCGAGATCTTGGGCTCCCCTTCCAAAATGTCTGCTTATTTCAATTCTAGAAGCATACCTTGGGGAAGGTGAAAGAGTTAAACTTTTACTTTTAATGCTTTAAATAACTTCTTCTAAATACAAGCCTGTTTGGAGAAAAGGGGAAAAAAAAAAAAAAACCAACAGCCAAATGTCTGTCTTTGCAAAGAGCAACAGGAAGCCTCAGTTAGCAATGTTTTTCTGAGTACTTTAGAGAGCTGAAGGTCAAGGCGCAGAAGGCCTAGTGAGGCACTGCGGGTCGGTGCCGTGTTCTGCCTGCTCAGGGGGAGCCCTGTCTCTCCCATCTCCCCTGGCCAGCCTGGCACCAGGAACTTCTTTCTGAGACTTGTGGAAGATTCGTCCTGGGCCCTCCGTAGGGTCTCTGTGCACTTTCCACGTTGGAGCCAGCTCAGACCCAGTGGGAAGTATTGAGGGTGATCTATTTTTTTTTCTTGTTCTTGTTCTTCTTTTTTTAATTAACATATATTGTATTATTTGTTTCAGGGGTACAGGTCTGTGATTCATCAGTCTTACACAATTCACAGCGCTCACCATAGCACATACCCTAGGGTGATCTATTCTTAAATATCCCAGGGAAAAACCCCTTGCAAGTGACAGAAAAAGGTCATCCTTTCTCAATACAGAGAAATTATATTATGATTCTTGGAAACCACAACAAAAATCAGAACAAAGAAAAATCAACATCCATTCTATCTTGAAAATTCAAGTACAGAGCAATGATATATGGTAGCTGTGTGGTTCTCATGGGGCCGAGTCTTAAGAAATCTGCAGTTCTCAATGACATCCTGGATGGTGACAGTAGCCATTGGCAGTGGGGGTTGGTGTGGCCAGGGCTCTCCCATCGCCGGTAGGCAGACACAGGGGTTGTGGGCTGTGGTTGGGCTGTCGGCAGGCAGCCAGCCGGGCTATGCTCCAGCCAAGCTCTGCCGCTTTGTACCTGTGGGCTTTGGACAAGGAATTTACCCATGCTGCCTCAGTTCCTCAGCTGTAAAATGGGAAGAATAATGGCATCCATCTCACAGTGTTGCTGAGAGCATTAAATGGATGAAGACAGGCAAGGCAGCTATACTACTCTGTAAGTGGTATTTACTCCTGCCGGGGTCTGATCCTAGCTGTGCAACCAGGGACATCACCAACCTGTTTTAGCCTTCATGTCTTCCTTGTAAAATGGAGTAAAAATACTTACCTTGGGGCCATCGTTAAGTTTAAATGAAACGGTATACAAACTGGTGTTTACGGAGCTGGGGTCAGTAAATGGCAGCCTTCCCGAAGAGGGTTTTTTCTGAGTCTTCTACCCTTTCTTAGTTTCCCCATGACATCTTTTCAAACACAAGTCTAGCAACGCTCCCCTGCTGTCTGGGAAGACAAGGAGTGCTCCTTGCTCAGAATGGCATGAAGCCACAGCCGGTAAAGCAGGCAGCCCTTCAGGGAGAAGAGGCCTGAATAAAACAATCACTGAAGGAACGTTTAGAACACTGCATGCAGTGCTGGGCACCGTGCTAAGCATGTATTCACTTACTTAAATCTCAGAGCACGCTTGTGAGCTAGAGCTCTTCTCATTCCCATTTGCAGGTGATGAAACTGTGTGTGGGGGTTGGCAGAAGTGGGATTCAGACCGGGGGGCATTTGGCTCTGGGGTCTGTGCCCTGAGCATGTGGCACGGACTTTGCATAAAAGCTTTCTAGGGAGAGAGGAGGCTGGGAACATGTGGGAGGAAGCCAGAGGAGAGGTTGGGAGAGTGTTGTGGATGCCAGGCCCACCTTCACTTTAAAACAACTTCAGGGAAACAACCCAATTATTGTCACCCAAGCAGCTGCGGTGTCTGGTCCTGCATGTCCTCATAATCCTCCTTCCCTGCTTCCTGTCTCCCCTCCCCCTGGTGCCTCATTGATAGGAACACAGACACATGAGGCCAGCAAACTCAGTGACCGCACACAGTGTCCTTCTGTGTGGGTCACTCGCTCACAAGGTCAGCACAACAAACTCACCCCACTGCAAGGACTGTCCCTGGGAAGCTGGGGGAGGGCTGGGGCCAGTGTTTCGTCTTGGTCTCCAGCCTGTCGGCCTGTCCGAGGCCAGCAGGGGCAGGCTGATTGGAGAGGGAACATTCGGGGGAGGGCAAGGGAGAGGTGGTGGAGGAAGCTTGATGGGTGGGTGGGGGGGGACTTTATTTGGGCATTTTGGAAGATTCCTCAGGAGGCTGCTAAGTGAAATGAGCTTTTGTACCTCTAACACTTTGTGTACACCAAGCACCTTGTTACCTTGTTTTGGTAACAACTAGAGTTTGAATCAGTCACCTTCCCGCTCCTTTTTAAAGCCATAAATGTCAGAAATATAATCCTTATTTTTGATGTGACTGTTTGGGAGGAGGTGGGGAGAGATTACGCAGCTTGTGAATCATCGCCTGTAGTACATTCTGTGGTGTAACTAGAAGATCTATGTTCCTTTTCCCGACCAGAGATAGTCTAAGAATCATATTGTAAATTTGTGTAACACCTCGTATATAAATTATTTTACATATGTTTTCAGGGGACGGATAATCATTTTGTTTCAGATTCTTAACGCTCTCTAAATAAAATCTCAATATCTTTCTTTCTGGGCGCAGCTTTCCAAGGCCAGGCTGCAGAATGGGGCTTTCTTTTCGCTCTTTATTTAAAGATTATATGAATCTCAGGAAAAGAAAGCCACTGATTTTAGGTGGCTAAGAGCAAAGGTTTAGAAAGAAAAAAGAGGACTTGTTTGGAAGATCTGCCTATTTTGGGAATAGAGTTTTCTTTCTTCAAGCCTGGAGGATTTATGGATTTATGTTTCCTCTTTAAGACAAATGACCCAAGCACATTTCTTTTTCGGCACTAACTCTAATCAATTACCTTTGTTACTAAAGAAATAAATAATTTCTTCAGAGTAAGAGAGTTAAAATGCACTAGGTTCTAGTGTTTGGGGTTATCTGAGTCTTTTTGTTTGTTTGCTTTTGTCTTTCTAGAGCTGCGCTTTGTTAATTCCTACTTATGGAGTAATTTTTCCTTTTGCCAGGAATCCTGATCCACAGGAGACAAGTCAGAATGTTAGGGCCGGAAGGGACCTTGGAGAGCCCTAGCCGCAGGCCGTGGTTTTACAGTGGGGACAGGAGGCAGGGAGAGCAGGAGCGCCACTTGCCCGGCATCCCCCAGCGGGGGGGCTTGAGCGCATCTCCCCCGGGGGCGTGCATACCTCCACTTCTCTGCTCTGGACCCTTGCTGTCGAGCTGTCCCTTTTCTTTCACAGCTCAACACTTTGAGACAAAATCTTCGTCCTCGGGCCGCCCTCGGCCCCCAATCAAACAAGAGGTCCAGGCATTTGAAAGGGCTCCGCGTCGGGGCGGGCCGGGTTCCCGCCACCTTGCGGCGTTTGGGCTCCGTGACGCCGGCCCGGACTGCCAGTCTCAGCGCCCGGCTCCGGCGGGGCGGCCCCGGCCGTGCCGCGCCAGGCTCGCGGGGGTCAAGTCCAGGTTGCGGCGCAGGAAGGCGGCGGGGGAGGGGCGGCCCGGCCGCGCCCCCACCTCCTCTCCCCTGCGCGGTGCGCGGAATGTTGGGACCGTTCCATCGTCGTGGTATGTCTGTGTAAACATCGTTAGCCTCGCAAGCCGACGCATTGTGCGTTTTTAAATTTCGCTTTCCCATTTGCGGCCTGCCCACGTTGGAGAAGAGGATGGAGACCCTGCCTCTCCGCCTTTGTGTTGCATTCCCAGGCGCCCGGCTTCCTCGACACGCTAGGGAGAGGCGCACCTCTTCGTTTTCTGCACCCAAGGGTGATTGATGTCCGTGCTGGGTTCTTAACGCACCTCATTTGTAACACCTTTGGCTCAGGGGGACATCTTCCCTACTCACCTGGAACTGGCAAAACGTGGCTTCATATTAATGTTCACTCTTTAATCTCCCGGACGCCAGAAGAGAGCAGAAGGCTCTTACCACCAGGCCTTGGCGAGTGGCGACGGCCGGTGGTCCCCTCTGTCTGCAGCCTCACGGGTCCGCGGGCCTCTTACCCCAGTGCTGGCTGCCACAGGTCCTCCTCACCTGGGTCTCCGCGCCTTCGCAGCGCCCCCACCTCCCTGCTTCACTCATTTCTCAGCACCAGCCTCATTCAGAACCTCCTTTCAAATCCACTGACTTTCAGAAATCGATTTCATCATCCATAAAAACAGCATCTCTGCTTTCTTCACTCCGATGGGGGTGGGGTTGGGATGTCATTCTCCTCATTTGGGCTAAGAAACCTCAAAGCAGAGGAGACTCCTTTCAGGGTATGTGTTTTGAGGCAGATCATACAAATGACAAAGATAAAATCCCTTGGAGCCTATGGCAGTTTTGACTTTAAACATGAGGCGAGTTAACAAGGGAAGAAGCAATAAATTCAGCCCAGGGCATGACCCAGTACTAAATTGTCTCTTACAGTGTCCAGATTTCTGGCCAAGTTGTCAATTTGATGCCCCCTTTCTCCATGAGCCTCCTCAATTCCCCTTTCAGGTCGCCTTGTTTTTGTTGGTTTGCTTTTGTTTTACTGCCAAGTTATCTCTGCCCTAACTCCCCTCCCCACCCCCCATTCTCTGACTCTGTTTTCCAAGTTCCTTAAGCATGACCAGAATAACACACCCACAGTTTCTCCTGCTAAATCCCTCAAGTTGCTTCCCTGGTAGAAATTTTGAAACAAGCTCACGTCAGAACATTTTGTTCATCCCTCCCCACACATAAGCTGGTGAGAGATGGAAGGCTTTGGTATTTGCTGGAAATGAAACACGGGGACGCTGCTGGAACAGACATCACGATGTTCTTTTTGTCCTTTGTACAAGGTGATCGCATGTCCTTCACATTCTATATAAGAACAGCCCATAAAGAACATGTCACCCCAGCTGGAGACAAGTCATACTGGTGAGGGTTAACCAAGAAGTACTTAATGAGCCTGAGTCCGGGAAAGGATTAGACCATGCTAGACTAACGGGCTGATCAGAGTGATAAAGTTATCCCAAGGACTCTTTCGGCTTTATGATTAACAGTTACTTTTCTTCAAAGGCAGTGAGTAAATGGTGTTGCTTTTCTGGCCTGGAACCCGCCATTCAGACAACTACACAACAAGCCTGCGTGAAACATTGTATTATCTTTCCTGCTTCCTTAGATTTAGAAGGAAACTGTGATATCATTACATACACATCACACAGTGTTTTCTACAAATCCAAAGGAGGGAGATCAAACGTGTTCAGCACGCTGCGTAAGTGCCTCATAGAATAAGTTGTTCACAAGGCAGAAGTTTGGGACATGAAGCAGAGAATTCAGAGAATTCCAACTGCCCCCTCCCCCCCCCCCCCCCCCCCCCCCCCCCGCCGGACAATGTCGGGGATTGGGCAAGGTAAGAAGCGACCAGGAAATGAGGATTTTCCTCAGCACACAAAGGTTGCCCAAAGTGCGTCTCTGGGTGGTGGTATCAGGTGCCCTCTGCTGCTTGCTCAGCCATGAAAATAATGACAATGACCTTGGTCGTACTAGTAATATACCTGCTAACATTTACTGAACACTTACAATGTGCCAAGCCCTGTGCTGAGTGCTTACATACATGATCTCACTTAATTCTCACAAAACTTGGAGGAGCTGGGCCCCTATTGTCCCAAGTTCATAGATGAGGAGGAAATGAAGTCAGAAGGAGGTTGTCACTTGCCCAGGGCCACACAGCAAGGAGACAGAAATGAGTTTAGAGCATTGCTTTCAACTACTACACTGTGTGATTTCATACTGAAAAGTCCGAGACACTGTGAATGAAGAAATGAAATCAGATCTCTGAAGTATCTGATTATGAGAAGTTCTACTGTTAAGGAGGGGGAACTTACTATGAGCTAGGCACTTAATCCTCACCACTACCCTTGAGGTAGGTATGTGTATCACCCCCAGTTTGATGGGACAACGGAGGCTCAGTAAGGTTCTCAAGATCAGAGCTGATGTTTGAATGCAGAACTGCCTGTTTCTGAGCCTGGGCTTTTCATCTGCATCCCGACTTATGTTCTTGTGTGAGTGTGTGTGTGTGTGTGTGTGTGTGTGTGTGTGTGTGTGTGTGTGTTGGGGAGGTGGTACAGAGAAGTCCACTTAGGCTGAGTAGCAAGAACTGAAACCTTTTCTGTGGTTAAATTCATATCAAGTGACTGCAGTTGCTATAGTAGACCCCCAACTGGAGAGTCGAGGAGGGTGGGCTGGAGTGACCGTAGCAAGCTTCAGGAGGCAGGGCATCTGGGGATTGTCCTTGAAGGGCAGGTAAGGTCTGGATGGTGGGAGATGAAGGTGCACTAGCTTTGCAAAGGACTAGAAGAGGGAGGCCTGGGCATGGCAGTGAGGAAGGAATCTGGCTGACCCGGGATTCACTTCAATGACCATAGCTGAGCCTGGCATCAAGTCCTATTCATCTCTGAACCCCCTTTGTCTGGCAGAGCACCTGGCAACTAAATGCTCAGTAGATGTCGTGGTGAACTGAATTAAGTCAGCTGAACTCTCTCACCCAGCCTGAGACCTTTCACGTCCGTTGCCCTCTCCGTCACCACCCTGTGCCCTGGCCCTTCCCTCTTTGCCTGCTTGTCTCAGATTCACCAGTTCCTTGCCACAATCAAGAGACATTTTAAAATGCAGACTGGCAGCGTTCATTGCCCAAGTTCCTGGTAAAGGAGGCGTGACAGCGAGCATCGTGGTGCGCCAGCCACTGTTCTAAACACTTTACATGCATTCATGTGTTTGATCCTCCATGAAATGAGCATGCTTATGATGGTCATTTTACAGATCAGGAAACTGAGCCACAGAATTTACATAACCTGCCGAAGATCCTTCTGAGAGTTAGGGACTGAGTCTTGACTTAAACCCAGGAAGTCTGGCTTCAGTTTCTGTGTTCTTCAACCATTCACTGCATACTGGCTTCTAAAAATAGCTGAACATCCTTCAACTGTATCCAAGCCACAGGCAGCCACCTCTTTGATGTGTATAATTGTGACCTTCAATCAGGCAAGTCAAGGTCAAGATTTGTAGACTCAATCAGTCCGAGACATGCTGGTCTGCTCGCTCTCCCCCCTCCGCCCCGTTATCTTTCAACTTCCTTGGAATTTTTTATTCTTCTTACTCTTAATTATCATGGAGTAGGACCAAATTTAGAGAGCATAATTTAAATTTAATTTAAATTATGTTCTTTTGAAATCCGCATAGAAAGCAGCATGCAGCTCTATTTTATGACCGTTATGAAATAATTTTCGTGAAGTTAAGCCTTTGTGAATCAATCTCAAATTCAGTGTCTGACCATCCCGTGTGGAACTTAAAAGCCACGGAGCCATGGAGGGGAACCCTTCCACGGAGGAGAACCCTCCCACGCTCGGAGCTCCTGTGTCTTCTTGTCTACTTGTCAGAGGCTCGGGGTGAAGAAGTGCTCTGTTCTAATCTTTGAATAGCAGAGTTCACCAGCTAGCTTCACCGCCTCAAGCCGATTGTGCAGAGACTTGACTGGTTCCTTCGAAAATGCAAACAGGAAGCAGCTACACATGAAATTTTCGACTCCCAAATGCAAGTTAATACATCAAGCAGCTGTACTGAATGTGACCATGAACCAGTGTTCCTCTAAATGTACTTAATAGCACAGCCAAATTTGAACTTCCTGTATTCCCCTGCAAGCATCCTTGCAAATCTGGCCTCTCAGTGACGTTGGTGAGCTGAACATTTTTAGGATTTGGGGACATTGTGTTAAAGGAGAGGCAAAGAACATGACAGAGAAGAATGACATATAACAGCACCCAGATGATCCAGGGAAAGGGATGTGCCATTCTGATACTGAAAATGCCCTCTGATAAATGTATGACGTTTCCTGGACATTAAATAAGAACAGGAAATACTTCACAGAAGACTTATTAATATAATAACTATTGAGTATTCCAGTCCAGTGGAGTGGTGGATAAATGAAGATAAGTATAGGGATTTGTAACTGTGTCGAGCAGGGGTCCCAGATTTCTATTTAACCCCTCATAGGCTTAAGAGGTGGACCACAGGCAGGCTCATGTAAGCACAGCAAGAAACCGTTTGAAGGGTCTTCAAAGTCCTTGGGATAAAAGTCCATATGAAACAATATTCAGGCAACTTCCTTGATGCTAGGAAGTCAGTTAGTTTTGTATTTCTGCCAGTTCTAGAAATAAATACAATACCTTGCATCTTATTTAAGCCTGTGATCTCACTTTGCCCTTCACAACAGCTCTGTGAGGTAAGTGGCCCATAATCTCCTTGACGTCTGTTTTACAGATGAAAAAACAGTCAGAGGGCAATTATGGGCTCTGTCCAAGGCTCAGAGTTGTTTATGCCTTGGGCCTAGGAGCCAGGCCTTCTGACTGCCACGTGGACACGTGTCCAACATAGTCACGCAGCACCGGATGCTCAAGTTTGTCATCTATTCATTGTGAGATGTGTCTAAGAATGATGGGGCTTCTGGTAGGTCTGAATATTGGGGTGAAGTTAAGATGGTGGGACGGTCTCCTCACACCTGGGAGAGATACTCTGCTTGTCCCCAGAGTGCTCCCGGACAGGATGAAGGGGGACCCAGGAGCACACGGGTCTGCGGGAGTGGCCAGTGAAGGGAGAGTTCAGGTTGGCTCACTCCTGCCACATGTTCCCCATAGCTCATCCCCATAGCTGCCTCCGAGTGAGGATAAGAACTGTGATTCATGAGTTGCTAAAGACTGTGGAGGAAACTACTCTTATATAAACACCACTGATGTGGAATAGCTGTAGAAAACCAATTATTCAAAGCTGACTTTTATTGTACTTTCAAACTGAATCCGTTGTCATTCTGCATCTCTGTTCTTTTCTTTTGAGAGTTTCATTTTTTCTTTCTTTCCCTCCTCCCCCTCCTCCCCCTCCTCCTCTTCTTCTTCTTCATCTTCTTCTTCTTCTCCTTCTTCTCCTTTCTCCTTCCTCCTCTCCCTCCCCCTCCCCTCCTCCTTCTTCTTGTTCTTGTTCTTCTTCTTCGCCAACACCCATATCTCAGTAACTTAACACCATTAGAACTTAATGACTTGCTCACATCAAACCTAAAATGAGTTTTTCCAATCAGCGGGCAGCTCTTCTCTAAGCCAAGGTGGGGGGGGGGCAGGCTCTTCCATGCTGGGGCTCCGACAAGTCGGGGCTCGCCATCAATGTGAAGCCTTCTAGGTCCCGGGGCTCATCTCCATCAAGTGTGCAGAAATGAAAGGAGCCCGCAGCTTTGCCTGTGGAAAGGCTATTGGGGGCCTCTCTGGAAATGACACTTACTACTGCTGCTACTTCTGCTAGAATCAGTCACAGGTTCACCCCAACCCAACCATCGTGCATGCTGGGAAGACGTGTAGCCCTGTGCCAGGAGAGAAGCAGGTGGGATTGGAGAGGAGCCAGCGGTTGTGCCCCACGGATTCCCTCGCTGAGTCTTCCTGCCAGAGCCGTGCCGGTCCCTGAGCCATGAGTGATGGGAACGGTGGCAGAGCATGCAGGCCTCCTACAGCAGGTAAAGAGGAGCCACTTTGAGTAAGTCCCAAAATGCTGTAGATGCTCTCGACTGCAACAGGTCCTTTACAAGGAGAAGAGAATTCCAAATAATCAATCCCGTGAGAGAAAATACAGGCAAGTAAAAAGAAAAAAAAATACCCACAGAGAACCACTCTTACCATTTTGATACATTTGGTATTATATATTTGATATATTTTCTGGCAGTGAAGAGTTTAACGAAGACTTTTTTAGTTAAATAATTTTTAAAAAATTTTATTTAAAATACATCCACAAAGGAACTGTATTTCTATTTATTTATACCTAAACAGGGGTCATACATGGTTGTAATAGTGAAGCATAATTTTGAGTTCTACTGTTTTCTTCCTGTAACAACATTTTACATTAGTATGGGACATTATAGCATACAGAGGACATTTTTGCATACATTTTCATGACCTTATTTATGATTTTCTACACTATTTTTCACCATTTGTATAGTCCTCAGATTTACAATTTTAATATCATGTGTATTCTGTTGAGTTTCAACTCAACCATAATAGGCTTAATTATTCTCTTTTTCTTAGATTTTCATTTCTTTTTCCCTCTCTCTGTAGTGGACGGGGTTGGTGCTTTCTCCAAATCCCTTCAAATTCGTTTTACATTTCTGTGTTGATAGAAATGTGAATCATTTAAGATTTTTTGGAAGGCTACCTAGTAGATTCTGCTGCAATTTAAAATTTATGCAGTCTTTGACCCAGAAGTCCTTTTTAAGGACTGGTGTTTTTATATGCACGCGATAGAGTCCCAGGAATGGGATATCTGGAAAACATATTGAGAGATTATTCATAGTGGCAAGACAGAAAGAAAAACAAAATTGCGGTGCAAAACAACAAAAACCTGGGGACAAAATGATTGTCCCAGTAATAAAATATTGTGTAGCCATTAATGAGAATGAAATGGAGTTAGACCAGTTAAATTGAAGGGATTTCCATGAGGTATTGGTCAGACAAAATGCAAGCAACTGTGTATAGTGTGTTTAGTAGGATCCCATTTATGGAAAGCAAACAGGATAAAAATAAAGAGAAAAGAGTCTGCATGTAATATACAGATAAGCCAAATGCAAATATTTTATGTCCCAGTCACAGACTTTATTTTTCAAGTAAATGGAATCGTGATATTCACATGAAGTGTTACCTGTTTCTTGGGGGAGGAATTATTACCCACCTCTAATACCTGATGACAATGAGCATCTTAATATGAGGTCCAAAGACATCTAGCTGGAATTCAAGGGTTAAAAGAAGTATTTATTTCAAATGCACAGAAGTAACACTTTTTTTAAATGAGGTGATGGTTTTGCTTTTACATTTTCAGTATTGCTTTAAAAACTGTTGTGGTACTTGTTCCTGGGGGGAAAATCAAATAGTGAGATAGTGTTGGTAGGAATGACAATAACTAACTTTTAAAGTTCTTGCTGTGTCTCAGGCAGTGGGGTAATTTCTTTAAATATACAATCTTACTGGTTACAATTCTGAGATTTAGTATTTCTCCATTTTCTAGAAAACCCAGAGAGGTTAATATTTATCGAGGGTTACATAACTTATGAGTGGCCAAGAGAGACTTAGCCTCAGAGTGGCTAATCTGAAGCCTGTGTGTTTAACCATCTTCCCAGATGGCCTGCCTTTTACCGCCTTTCTGTAACACAAACCTCTTCCCATACATCGCATGCATGCATTCTTGAAATACATGGGTAGAGTTAATTTTTTTTGGACTGGATCATACTTTCTTATTGATTTATATTTTAAAATTAGGTATGTGTCCCTAAAGCCTAAATTTTGGTCAAATGACATTATAAAATTGCATGTATACACACTTATGTATGTGTATGTATATGTACTATAGTCCATGTGCGTCTGTGTATACGGAGAGTGCAGCGCTATGAAGGGTATAGAGAGGCTTTGAATGTCATTCCGTAGCTAGACAGTAATTTTACCTTTCTCTTGTTTGGGTTCCAGATGGCAAAAAGGAATATGAGCTCTGTGCTACTCCTCTTATGGTTTTTTGCACTGCTTTGAGGATTTTGAGATACCGTGATTCAGCTAGAGCCCCAAGAGAGGCTGCAAGGGCTGGGGATGGCTCTAGGACAGAGGGACCTGAGCAATCTATGGACAGGAGGAGTTTGAGGTAATTCAATCAAAATAATTAAATAATGTTTTTGTTTTGCATGTTCACTATTGCCTGGTTTAACATAGTGTTTTACCTCATAATGACATTTCTGCTTTCAGTAAAACCTGTTATAAGTAAAACTGGAAATACGTTAAAACAATAGAATGGGCTTCTCTATGCTGCAAAATGGAATTTCTGTTCCAGATTTACAAGCACCAACAACTTGATAAACAGAGAGGATCAGTGAAATAATTGCTATATATCTCTTTTACTTTGGCTAGTAAAAATATATGAGTATTATCAGGCATATATTAAAATATTTATGTGTTATGATTTCTTAACCTAAGTTTTTTCCAATATATTAGGAGCCATCTATTCAAAATTAAAAATAAGAAAATCCACAAATTACTTCTTATGCCCCAAAAGTTTAAAAAATGCTGACTTTTCCCTCGATAAAACATAAACATCCTCCTTCTCCATACTAACAAGACAGAGCAGGATTTTCTTTTACACAAAGAGCATGCTGGAGGAAGCAGGCAGCCTGGTCTCCAGAGTGTCTGTCTGCACATTAGGACAGGGCATTTCATTTGTTACTATTATTTTGATCCTTATTTAAAGGCCCCTCTGGCTTTAAAAGATATAGGTAAAGGCTGGGAAGCAGGAATTCTTTCTATGAATCTATGGAGATCTGCTAATGAATCCTTCCTTAATTGCCTGAGCGGGGGGAAAAAAAACCCAATTACTTTTTTTTTTGGTGGTATCACAGGGATAGAAAAAATTTTCACTTCCCATGCCAGCTCCAACAAATGGGTGGTTGTTTCCTGGGTTGAGAAGCATTTGGGGGGCCAACTTCAATTTTGAGTTTAGTCAAAGTGTTCTGGGACCTGTGTTTTAAACTGGACCTCTGAGTTTACCACATTTGGTTGAGTGACCCTAGGCAGGCATTTCTCTGGTTGCAATTACATAAAAGTGTTAGATTAAAAAAATGTCCAGAAAATACCTTCAAATATAGAGTTAAACTGGAAGGGAAAGGGCAGTCTTGGGTTTCAAAAACAAGAAGGGAACTCAGACCTAAAGGGGGCATTAGAGCTGGTACTGACAGGACCTTTGGGCAGGAGTGGATGTGGGCAGTAGGTCTCAGGGGCTGGGCACTAGGAGTCTGAATCCTCAGATGGTGACCAGGCATGGTCTCAGGGGCTGAGACTGAGGTCCTTAATCTGGGACGCTGCTTTGAAAGGGGGATTGTAATAGCATCATTTTGGGGTCAGACTGAAAACTAGGGTTTTATTGAGGCAAAGCTTTAACAATTTCTCCAGAGGGACCCTGGCACAAGGAAGCGTGTGTGGGATTCCAACTGAAAAACAACTTTTGCTGAAGATAAGCTAGAAAAATGACAAACTCCACAAAGAACAAGGCCACCATGAGACAGAGCCACTAGATACGATGAATGAGAATACTGACACCCAAGGATGTGAGAGAACAGAACAATCCGAAAGAGACAAAATAGAAATGTTTAAGATGAATAGAAATAAATTATACAAATAATGAGATAAGAAAACAACCTTGTAAGAAAGGAGTAATTAGATTTGAAAAAGAAAAGAAATCGTAAAAATGAGAAATACTGATGTTTAGAATTCAATAGATGGGTCAAAGAACAAATTCGTTATAGCTGAAAGGAGACTACTTAACCAGAAGGTAGAGCGCAGGAAATCACCCAGAATAGAGTACAGAGAGATAAAGAAATGGAAAGTTGAAGAGAGATTCAGTGATACGGATAATAGACTAAGGAGAACCAATACATAGCCAACTACAAGTTCTGGAATGAAGGTATTCAGAGAATCAAGGAGATGTGATATTTGGGGACAGAGAAGCTGATAATTTTCTGGAAGTGGAGAAAAATTTGAGTCTTCAGAATGAGGCAGCACAGTCTCCCTTCAGCAGTTTCCCCCTCTCTATTATATTATTACCATCAGCAAACACATACATTTTAATAACATGTCATAGTAAAATAAAATAAATTTCCCTTGTCTCACACCCTCCTCCAGACGCTACTCCATTTCTCTTCTCACAGCGACACTTATCTGAAGAGTTGCCTGTATTCCTCATCTATAGTCTCTCTCCTCCTAGTTTTCCTTGGAGCCCTTCTAATCTGGATTTCATCCCCATTTCTCCACAGAGCAGTCACCCAAGGTTTCCACATTGTTAACTCCAGTGGTGCATTCTCTGTCCTCATTATACACAGTAAGAAGCATTTGGTAGAATTGATTGCTCCAGCTTCCTTTTTTTTTTTAAATCTTTTAAAAGTTTACTTTATTTTTAAATTTAAATTCAATTAATTAATATATAGTGTATTATTAGTTTCGGAGGTGGAGTTCAGTGATTCATCAGTCTTATAATAACACCCAGCGCTCATTATATCACATGCCCTCCTTAATGTCATCACCCAGTTACCCCCTCCCCCCAGTTCCATCCTCTCCAGCAACCCTCAGTTTGTTTCCTATGAGACTCCCATAAGAGTCTTTTATGGTTTGTCTCCTTCTCTGATTTTGTCTTGATTTATTTTTCTCTCCCTTTCCCTATGATCCTCTGTTTCATTTCTTAAATTCCACTTATGAGTGAGATCATATGATAATTGTCTTTCTCTGATTGACTTATTTCGCTCAGCATAATACCCTCTAGTTCCAACCACATCATTGCAAATGGCAAGATTTCATTTTTTCAGGGCTGAGTACTATTCCATTGTATATATACACCACATCTTCTTTATCCATTCATCTGTCGATGGCTATCAGGGGTCTTTCCGTATTTGGGCCATTGTGGACATTGCTGCTATAAACATTGTGGTGCAGGTGGCCCATCGGATCCCTACATTTGTATCTTTGGGGTAAATTCCTAGTAGGACAATTGCAGAGTCATAGAATAGCTCCATTTTCAGCTTTTTGAGGAAACTGTGCTGTTTTCCAGAGTGGCTACACCAGCTTGCATTCCCACCAGCAGTGTAGGAGGGTTCCCCTTTCTCTGCATCCTCGCCAACATCTGTCGTTTCCTGACTTGTTAATTTTAGCCATTCTGACTGGTGTGAGGTGGTATCTCACTGTGGTTTTGAGTTGTATTTCCATGATGCTGAGTGATGTTGAACATTTTTTTAATGTGTCTGTTGGCCATTTGGATGTCTTCTTTGGAAAAATGTCTTTTCGTGTCTTTTGCACATTTCATGATTGGATTATTTGTTCTTTGGGTATTGAGTTTGATAAGTTCTTTATAGATTTTGGATACCAGCCCTTTATCTGATGAGACATTTGCAAATATCTTCTCCCATTCTGTCAATTGTCTTTTGGTTTTGTTGATGATTTCTTTTGCTGTGCAAAAGCTTTTTATCTTGATAAAGTCCCGGTAGTTCATTTTTGCCTTGTTTCCATTGCCTTTGGAAAAGGACTTCCTGATTATCTTATTTAGTGCTTTCCCAGAACTCACTACTCTTCATACCTTATTTTTCCCCATAGCACTTATCACTCTCAGACATAATTTATATGTGTGGGATTATGATTTAATTCTCGTTTCATCCCACCAGAATGTAAGCTGCTTGAACACGGAGACTTTGTCTGATTTGCTCTTTGCTGATCCCGTGTGCCTGGATCTGGCATGTGGTAGGTGCACAATAAATACATATTGAGTGAATGAATGAATCCTGAGCAGAAAATATAAATATAGATCTACACCTAGACACATCATAATGGAAACTGCAGAACATCAGATAACCAACAAAAATATTAAAAGAATCCAGAGGAAGAAGAAAGATTACCTACAAAGAAATGATAATCAGTTGAGAACAGAATTCTCAAAACTAATACCAAAAGATGGTAGAATAATGTCATTAAATTATGGAAGGCAAAACAGTCGACTTAGAATAAGTATCCAGCTATGTTATTCAGAAGTAAAGGTAGAATGAAGACATTGCAGAAAATAATTTAGAGTCCCTTAAGGAGCTACGTAAAAATATAAATGCCCTGCCCATTTACTTCCAATAACTCCTTCTTGAAAATCAGACAATCTAAATGGAAACACTGCCAAGCCTACTTCCCATTATATCAATGGGAAAAAAAATCTAATTCATTATATACCAACCTGAAACCACTAACTACTTTCCTAAAATACAGCCAAACCACAGCAAAACATTGACGTATAGCAACCATCAAGTGCTTAAATAAATAAATAAGTGCTTAAAACATTATTTCCTAATTACAAAATAGTGAATGTGACTATCAACAGACACTTGTCTGGAGTAACCCTCTGATGCTTCTCTGTAGCACCAACAACACGCAGGGGGACACTGCTGACTCTCAGTGGGCTTTTCAGTGTCTTCACATGATTCTACCAATTGTATTTGGAATAAAACTTCAGACTCTTTTTTTATATTGCTTTGTTTCAAGTGTTGATGAAATTTTGAGATGAACTAAGTTTTTTTTTTTTTCGATAAAAACACTAGCGGAAAAATCATTGTATTTAGAAATAAATAAGGTTTATAAAATTTGGGAATTAAATATGGGAAAATGTGCATCTAAAAATCAGTTTTCAGGGTATTCCTGTATTTCAGTAGGAAGGAAATTGAAAACAGTGGAAACAAAGAAACTGGCAAACATATGAGTAAAATTAATAAGCATTGATGTAAAAACAAACAAACCAAACCCCAGAACCAGTAATGATAATACTGAGTAATGAGATAAGAGTTAAAATAAAGTGGAATTTAAACATTTGATAATAATGTGGCTGGCAGGAGGGGTGAGTGTCCCTTGCTTTGTTGGGGAAGAGGTTAGAGCCAATGGTGACTTTTGACTTTATCATGTGTCCATGTTAAAAATTTTTAAATGGTAACTTCTAACAGAATAGAAATACAGTTTATAAATTCAAGTCCGTGGAAGGAAACAAAAGAGAATAAAGCAAGTTTGATCCCATATAACACAAGAACATGGAGAAAAAGATACAAGAAATACGGTATTAGAAAACACAGGAAAAGATAGCAGAAATAAGTCAAATATCAGTAACAAATTCTTCAGTTAAAAGACAGAAATCTCAGATTGTTTTGGAGAATATGCTCAACCATACTCAGCTTCTAAGAGACATGCCTTCAACATAGTGATGCAGAAAGATAAAAAAATAGATGTGAAGGAATCTTGTAACCTATAAAGTTATTTCCAAATGGGAAAGACTGTTAGTTATTAAAGTCACATTACTCACCAGGTTATTCCATGATGACCTTTGATGGTTTCTCCCGCTGGAGTGTGAACTTTTTGAGGGCAGAAATCATGTATTTTCAACATTCTATCCTTATGTCTGACACATAATAGGTTCTGAATAAATATTTGTTAAATGAACATATGAATAAATGAATGAATGAATGAATGGACAAGATAATAGGTCATCCTTGGATATTGACTATTTTACCAATGCATGTGTGGGGGTGGGGGTGGGGGTGGGGGTGTCTTCTTTTCTTGAAGTTGGTCAAGAGTTCCACGGGTATTATTTAGATGTTGTCAATTTTATCTTATTTTTTTGTTGTTGCAGTTATTGTGAATATCTTGGTTGTTTTGAAATATATTAGGCCTTTATTTCCCATTTGCTTGCCCTCCTCATTCAACTGGCTCAACGTCACTGATTTTCTTCTTGAAAATGAACTGATGCCAAATACATCAGATTTTGTAAAGTCTGCTTTGTTAGTGTATATTGTATCTGCTTTCAGTCGTTCTTATTTGTGTTGCCCAAGGTTGTGGTTATGATTATTTCTGAAAACAAAAATTTCTCAAGGCAGACACACCCTCGTTTGTAAATCATGGTTGTGTCACTTAAAGAGTATGTACAACTTGGTAACCATTGGAATTAAAACAGCTCCTATCAACGCTCTCTGTGAGGCCGAGTAAGAGCAGGGAGGTGTTTGGCTGGGCTCTGTCATGTCCGTGCTTGAGCCCCTGGGAGGCTGCCCTATGCCAGCTTCAGGCAGGCGTGTGGAGAATGCAGGGACAGTTCTTGTTCCATCCTCTGGAAAACTAGAGACAGGAAACACTACATGATATGCTATTAATAATGGACAAAACCACTTGATGGTAATTAATATTATCCTCATGACTAAATATAAGTGTTAGCCAAGTTGTTTGGGCATGTTTGCTTCTTTTGGAGAATATGTTATCTGGATTTGGCTTTTATCATTTTGCTATATTAAATCCAGCTTTACATTTTTGTGTGTGAAATGCTCTAAGAACATTGCCTCATACAGTCAGCCCAATTCCAAATGATCAACGTCGAAGCTGAGACTACAGGACACCAAACATCTGGATATTCGCAAACATTGTTTTTTGACTGAAATTTTCATTTGTTCGTGCTGATTTGCCAGCCTTCCTTGGGACTTGATTAACAACCATCAACAAACAAACTCCCTAAGTAATCCATAGAGGTGTTATTCAAACTCAGAGTCTCTTCACCAAAAATGAATGGTCTGTATAGAAAAAAGTGACCTAAAATGCTCCATTTCCATGTTCTATATTGAAATCCTTATTGTGCTCGTTTGTGGACTCTGGGTCTGGCTCTGGAGGTGCACAGCTGAGATGAACCCCAGCGCCCAGGAAGTAGACCCCTCCATGCACACGCACTACAGCCTGGGCTTGTGACTGGCTCAGGAAAGGCCTGCTCTCGGTACCATGGGTACAGCCAAGGACTTTCACTGGCAGCATGGACCCAAATGGCAACTCTGAGTTCAGCTGAATTAGACCCTCATCAACAAAGAAAGCAGATCATGGAGCTGCTAGATGACCAATGGTCCCAGTGTATCTGGGGCTAGGAGGCTTCCCCGGACATAGGACTTCCAGTGCTAAAACTAGAACAATCCTGCACAGACCGGCATGGTTGGTCACCCTAGTGGACCACTGGGCCTTTGGGGATAGTGGCAAATGTCACGTGGAGCCAGTTTTTGATAATCCAAAGTGCCTTTCCTGCACCATCTCTCCTGTGTTGAGTTTGTTGAATTCCCTTTATAGAAGATGTGTATTACTTCTCTGGTGTTTGAAGCCCTACTTATTCTTCAAGGTCTGGCTAAAATGTGAAATCTTTGTGAAATCTCCCTCAATCCAATTCTCCAATTCAAACAGACTAGTTCTCTATTTCTGGAACAGGCCCATGGTTCCCTCTGTACTTCTGGAATCTGAAAAGCTCTGAAAATGGAAAGCTTTTATATAAGTTACTTGGCTGCAAAATCTTACCTTACTGATCTGAGGTTCTTGATAGTTATTTGTCTCACTGATAGGAATATTCATACATTTTTGCTGCATAAATATATTAATGTGTCTGATGACAGAGGGAAACCCAGACTCTAAGGTGGCTGTTAGTTAATAGATGATATATACACTACATTATCACTCTAGAATCTGAAAAATTCCTATATGCAGGTGGCCCCAAGGTTTCAGATAAGGGATGGTGGACCTGTATCTCTACAAGGGCACTGTTTCACTTGGCTTGTTTATAATTAATTATTTGCATATCTCTGAGCCTCAACTTCCTCATCTATAAAATGAAAATAATAATGTCTGTTCTGACATATAAAAGAAAAAGTGTTGCAAACAAGTAAAAGGCATCGTTACTGTTACTTCTCTCATCATCCTTATTCTAATGTGCTTTATATTTTATTTATTTTGAGTCTCTGAAAAAAAACACCTTTTTCATAGCTGGTGCTCAGTAAACATCGTGAGACCTGGGTGTAGACATGTGCTCAAAATGACAAGTTCGTGAGTGATTTTCTCGGTGTCCCATCTGGTAAGTCAAGTTTGACATTAAATTGATCTACAACTTGGAGGGGGTTGGGGATGGAAAAAAAATTGATCTACACTAAATTTCCAGAAAATAGCCAGAATATGGTCACTAAAATATTGCCTCTGCCCTGTTGACTACATGCAAAGCCTGGGTCATAAATGTATGGAAGTAGATGCTCATGGGGCATCCTTGAACTTGAATAAAGGGAGAATTTAATAGACTCTTGAAAATACAGAGCAATAATGTACATTGTATTTGAGGTTGGTGAGAAGATGCTACAACAGAAGACGAGCTTGTTTGGCATTCAGCATTTAGAAATGAGGTGACTCATTTAGAGCAAAGCAGTTTGTCAAAATGGAAATTTGACCAGAACAGTGTTATCCAAATAGTTGGTCTTTAATTCAAATACAGTCTACTGCAATCTAAATCATGGGATACTATTTGACTGGTTCAACACAAATGCCAAGATGAAACAAAATCTCTATGTTTTCAAATATGGCGATACCTGATATCAGGAAGGCATTGTTCTCACTCCTGAGCAATCTAGAAAAATAATTGTCACCCTTTTAAAGCCTGTTTTTTCATATATGACTAGCAAACATCAGTAGTGTCTTTTTCAAATATAAAGGCATAGTATAGTAATTAGAATTCAAAGGGACCATGGAACCTCCTAACTCATGCAGAAATTCCTTCTTTTTTTTTCTAAAGATTTTATTTATTTATTCATTTGACAGAGAGAGAGAGCACAAGCAGGGGGAGCAGTGGAGGGAGAGGGAGAAGCAGACTCCCCGCTGAGCAGGGAGCCTGATGTGGGACTCGATCCCAGGACCCTGAGATCAGGACCCGAGCTGAAGGCAGCCGCTTAACCGACTGAGCCACCCAGGCGTCCCCAGAAATTCCTTCTTTAAAGAACACCCTTCCCAGAGAGTCAGTCATCTTCTACTTGGCTTTGTTTGGGAAGGAAGATCATTGCCTCCAGAGGCAACCTTGTTTTCCAGCAATTCTGGTTTTTCAAAAATGATTTCTGACATTGATTCAAAATCTTCCTCGTAATTCCTACTCTGTAGTTTCAGTTTTGCCTTCTAGAATGTCTGAGGACCAAATGTGTTATTCTTCTTAAGACGACAGTATCAGCTTGGAGCGTTTAGTTGCAATGAACGGAGCACCTAACTACCGTCGTTAAACAAATAGAAGCTTGTCTTTCTCACAAAGCAAAATATCTGCAGGCCGTTAGTCCAGCTGGTAGAGCTCTCAAGGATAGGGTGCTGTCTATCTCCCTGCACTGTCATTCTTAGCATGTTTTCTGCTGTATCCTCAGGTAGGAAGAAAGAACTAGGCAGTGAAAGGCATGCCATTCAACCCTTTTCTTCTTAAAAGGTAAGCAGAAACTTTCCTAAAAGCCTGATTTATCAGACTTCTCCTCAGCCAGAATTGGGTTCATGGTCACCCCTAGAACTGGCAGTAGGAGATGAGATTACTATGGCTGGTTTAGATGCACCATGCTTCTACTTCCAGGACCCGGGTGGGACCTCTTCTTTCTGAGGTCAAGGGGTCTCTGTGGCAACCTAAACAGATCTGTTTGGTTAGCAGGGACGAAAGGAGTAGGGTGGGAGGGTGGATGGTGGTAAGGCCATGAGAACAGAACCTGCCACAACCATACTCCAACTATTCAAAGATTGCTTTCATATCTCGCTGTAATTTTCTCTCTGCAAGGTTAAAATGCACTGTTTTTTTCCCTCAATTCTCCTACCTATTTTTGTTGGCCTCCTGTGTATGGCTCTAGTGTGTGCCTGGAGCCCAGCTCAGTCTTTCCGATGCGCCTGGCACCAGTGCATGGGACTATCTCTCGTGGACAGACTCTGCGTTTTCCATCCACATTGTTGGCTTTTGTGGCAGTCATTTTGTGGGCTGGCTCTCACAGAGTTTGCTGTCAATTCTTAGGACTTGACATAGGAACTGCCTGCAAGTCAGATCATATTCAGTATCTGTGCAATTGATTAAAAAAAAAAAAAAACCTAAATGAGACCTACAATGTGCTGATTTGGGGAATGAATGTATTAAAATACAATAAGGAGTTATTTTGGTTAACTTTAAACAGCTGTTCGCTAATAAAATATGTTTAGAAGACTACGACATGAATTTTATGGCGACTTTTTAAATTTTTCTGAAAAATCCATAGGTAGCATTGATGTATTTATTACTGCCTATGGATTTAAAAGAAAAACTGTCACCTCTTTATGTTTCTTTTTGCTTTTCCTAAAACACTTTTTTCTGGGACATTATTGTGTGCTATGACCAAGCCACACCAAATCAATTTGATTTATGCTGTAACAGAGTGGAAAATAGAAAGTAAGGCACAATGACTTTAGTATGTTCAATAATAGGTGTATAATGGAGAACTACTACTTTTGGAAGTATATTATTTCATGAAATTTTTGGAAATATGGAATTCTCATTCTAGGTGCTTTTTGGTCTAAAGCATTTTTATCCGATATAGGATTAGTATGTCTTGAAAAGCAGAAGTGTTAACAGTTATACTGTGACAATCACATTTGGTTTCGTGATACCCAGCATATATCCAGTCATCTCTAGGGTTGTCACAAAATATTTATTATCAGTGTCAATGATTTCAAGTCACTTTAATTATAGCTAGATGAATAGGTACAGATAAAGCTACATAAATTAATGACATATAGAATTTGGGTGTGGAATGGGGGATGTTATGAAAGTCTGCATCCAGAGTAGGGTCCCAAATATTCAAACCATTACAAATCACAGTTACATATTGTAATATGGCTTGATAAACATTGCAATTACTCACTCCCATAGTAAGTGTGGGTCGTAAGGCCTGTCAAGAGTATGTTCTGAACATTAGAATTTCTTCACAATCTGTAAGAGATTATTCTTATGGAATCTCTAAGAAGCCATAGAGATGATGACAAGAATATTTATTTCACAGAGCTTATGAAAGCTTTCTAAGCAACCTGGAAAGAACAAAGTTGGCTTCCAAAATCCACATACAAAATTGAAAGAATCATGTGTTTGCAGACTCTTAAAAGTATACTGTTGTTGGAGGAATGTGAACATGATAGTATTCTGTGGGTTATGCCAATGTGTTGAAATGAATATATAAAATAACAAGCTAAAAAAACCCAGAATTCAAAACAACATGTACACACTACTTCCTATCATGTAAAATAGATGTATAACATTAAAAATAGTCAGGGAATGTATAGAGATATAATTAACAGTTTAATGTTGAGTAGGTTCTTTTTGTATTTTTCAAAACTAAGTTACTGGCTCAGTCCAGCTATGGCTGACTGAGGAGAGTGGCAACTTTTGTCCCTGAGAAACAATTATGAGCATGGATAAAGTGCAAAAACAAACAAGAACCCATTCAGCCCTCAAGAAACCACCTAAAGGTTATAATAATCTGAGAAGCATTTATGCTTCAAACCCTGCTCAACATTGTTCGAGAAATGTGGTCATCCGTGGCAGTCTGGCCTACAGATGCTCCTGTTTCTCCCTCACTCAAGTGCCCACAAGCCCAGTCGACACTGGGGTTCTGCCAGGGCCAGGTTTTGCCAGGTTGAGTCCTGCCAGCTTCTCTACCACAGTCAAAAGAGGCTCACTTGGCTTGGTGGTGTTGGTGTTGGTGGTGGAAATAAGCATCTCAGAGGTAGGTGGGTGATCATGTGGATGGCTTCAGTCTGAGGTTGCAGTAGTGGCTGGGACAAACGTATTCCTGCCTGAGGCTGTCTGAATGCATGGTAGGACAGGGAAAGGGATCAAGTCAGCTATAGTGCCGACCAACCCAGAGCCCGTGCACAGACACAGAGGAGATGAAAAAGGGCCCAGTGGAAAGTAATGACTGTGAAGACTCAAAAATGACTTGATCTTTGGATTTTCTGCTCGACCCACGCACAAATTCAATGATATAGCACAGGGGCTTACTGGCTTGAGGTAGTTGAGTATGATCTCTCTCTAGTCATTGGATAACCCTTATGGTGTGCAAACATAGGAAGCCAGACTTAAAAAATAATAAAGAAAAATCAATGTAGCCAAAAGTTGTTCTTTGAAAAGAGAAAGAGAAAAAAAAAAAAAAAAGACAAAGGCAAAATTTTAGTTAGAAAAACAGAAAGAAGACACAAAGTTCCAGAATCAGGAATGGAAGAGGGGACACCACTGCTGACCCTATAGAAATTAAAAGAATTATAAGAGGGGCACCTGGGTGGCTCAGTCGCTTGAGCATCCAACTCTTGATTTAGGCTCAGGTCACGATCTCAGGGTCATGAGATAGAGCCCCGCGCTCAGGGGGTAGACTGCTGGGGATCTCCTCTCTCTCTCTCCTCCTCTGCTCCTCCCCCTCCTGGTGCTCTCTCTCTAAAATAAATAAATAAATCTTTAAAAAAATACATATATGTAAAAGAATTATAAGAAAATATTACAAACAAGTTTATGCCAATAAATTAAAAAAACTTAGATGAGTGAACTTTTGTACTTTGTGTCTTTCAAGGAATTGGTTCCTTTAATGAAACATTTAAGGAAGAAACAATATCACCTATGTGCAGTGTCTTCCAGCAAAATAGAAGAGAGGGCTCAGGTTATGAGCGCAGCATTACCCTGATATCAGACCTAGACAAATATATAGCAAGAAAAGAGAACTTCAGACCAATATTCTTCGTAAACACGAACAAAAACATCCTCAAAATGTTAGCAAATTGAATTCAGTAATGCATTAAAAGAAAAACACATTATGACCAAGTAGGTTTTATCTCAGGAATAAAGTCTTGTTCATTCAATATTTGAAATTCGGCCTGGGTAACCATGATATTAACAGACTAAAGAAGAAAAACCACATGATTATCTTAATAGATGCAAAAACGCATTTGACAAAATTCAATGTCAATTTATATTTTAAAATGTTCAGGAAGTAGAGGGAAATTTCCTTAATTTGATAAACAACCTCGACAAAAAATCCACAGCTAACATACTTAATGGTGAAAGACTGGATGCTTTTCCCCTAAGATGAGGAATAAGGCGTCATACTGGAAGTTCTAGCCACCATGGGCAAGGGAAAGAAATAAAAAGCATTCATTTTGGAAAGGAAAAAATAAAACTGTTTCCATTTACAGATGGCATGACTGTCTACATAGAAAGTCATAAGGAATCTTCTAGAAAGTTCCTGGAATTAATTATCAAGTTTAGCATTGCTCACAAATACATGGTTAACATATAAAAACTATCATAAACTAAAGCACTAGCAATGGACATTTGCTAATAGAAATTACAAAAGTAAAACCAGTTATAATAGCTTTTAAAAAATAAAATACTTAGTTATGAATCTAGCAAAATATATGCAGGTTTGGTATGCTGAAAATGACAAAATATTGATTACAAAATCAACAAAGACCTAAATAAATGGGAAAATATGCTTTGCTCATGGATTAGAAGACCCGATATTATTAAGACCTTGATTGCCTTTATATTGAATATAGATTTAATGCAATCCCATGCAAAATATCAAAAGGATTTTTGTAGATATAAACAAGTTGGTTCTAAAAAGTTTATGGCAAAGGTAAAAGATAACCAAAACAGTTTTGAAAATGAACAAAGTTGGAGGGGCCCCTGAAGACTTACTATAAAACCATAGTCATCAAAACAGTGTGACCAAAAGAATAAACATATAGATAAATGGAACAGAATAAGAGTACAGACATGGGGGGGCATGGCTGGCTCAGTCAGTAGAGCATGTGACTCTGGATCTCGAGGTCATGAGTTCGAGCCCCACGCTGGGCACAGAGTTTACTTAAAAAAAAAAAAGATAGAATCACACGCATATGGTCAGTCAATTGATTTTTGCCGAAGGTGCAAAGCAATTCAATGGAGAAAGGATCCTCTTTTCAACAAATGGTGTTAGAATAATAGGGCATTCATTTACGAAATGAAAACTTTGACCTAAACTTCACAACTTTTACAGAAATGAAAATGGATCATACATCTAGGTGTAAGACAAAAACCGTAAAACTTTTAGTAGAAAATCTTTGTAACCTCAAATTAGGCAAAAGTTTTCTAGATATAATAGTAAGACCATGATTGGTAAAGGAAAAAAAGTTGATAAGATGGACTTCATCAAAATTAAAATCTTTTGTTCTGAGCAAGCCACTGCTAAGAGAATAAAATGACTCGGTGAAAATATTTGAAAATCATGTATCTGATAAAGGACTTGTATCCAGAATACATAAAGAGCTCTCAAAATGCAATAATAAGGAAACAAACTCTCAATTATATCAATTGGCAAAAAAAACTTTTAACACTTCACCAAACAAGATATGTAAATAGTAATTAAGTACACGGAAGGAAGTTCAGTATCATTAGTCATAGGGAAGTGCAAATTAAACCATAGTGGGATACCACTACATACTTACTGGAATGGCTGAAAAACTATCAATCAAACAAATAAACCTGACAAGACCAAGTGCTGGTTGAGCATTCAAAGTAAATGGAACTTTCATATATTGCTGGTAGGAATGCAAACTAGAATGGCCATTCTGGAAAAACTGTTTGGCAATTTCTTATAAAGTTCAATATACATTTACCAGATGACCCAGCAATTATACTCTTAGATATTTAACCTATAGTTATGGTCGCACAAAAACCTAGACATGAATATTTATAGCAGCACTATTCGTAACAACCAAAAACTGGAAACAAGTCAAATGTCCTTTTTGCTTGTCACCACATTTTTGGTTGCCACAAGTCCTGGCAACTAAGTGCTTGGAGACCAGGGATGCTGCTAAACATCTTACAATGTTCAGCATGGCCCTCCCCCTCAACAGTGAATTATCCAGCCCCAAATTTCAATAGTGCCTTTTGTTGAGAAACCCTGCTTTCAGATACCTGAGAGTACTTGGGCCATATTCAGTAGTGCTTGAAAATTTCCTCTGATTCCTTTTTATTGTTCCGTCTTCCTTGCTCGCCGTCATCCTGAATTCCTATTTATTTCTAATGTAGAACTCTTCAACTATTCCCTTTTTTCTCATCCCCAGTGGATTATGTTTTCAGGCTCATACCTCCATCTCAAGAGGTTTAATAAGGTATCTTCCTAAGCAAATACAGTACACTCTGTAAGAGGAATTTTATTGCCATTTGTTAAGATAACAATAATTTTTAGCTTGTTATACACTCAACACCCACGGAGTTATACTTGGGATACTACAGTGGATGTGTTTTTGTCACATGCTTTTTTCACTTAAGAGTATCATGAATATTTTCCCATTGCTTACCTAATAGGATGCTGCTTGCCAAATGTTCCTGGTTCTCCCTTCTTTAGTGACGTAATAGGATCATGCCTCCTGACACCCTTGCGATGGGTGGGTCCATGTGCCTAGTTTTATTAAATGAGTTGAGAAAGGAATCGACACATGATTTCCAGCCACAGTATTTAATTGCTTATTAGATAACTTTCAGAGCTCTTTATTTCCCTACGGTAACTTGACTAGCAATGTTTGAGATCGGAGCTTTTCCATCAGCCTGGATATCTGATGAAAAGAGGCCCTTGTTGATGTGATGTACATGTGGCATGAGAAAGAAATAAACCATTATTTTAAATCATTGGGACTTTGGGGGTGTTTATTTCTGCTGTATGACCTAGCCTATCCTGATGGATACATCTGATACCCATTCATCGCTTCTGTTTAGAGGCTTACTTCTCACCATTGGATAAAGGAGACTATATCCGAGATCAAGGGGGTTTGTCTTCTTTGGTCTACCCGAATAATTGCCATCCTATTCTTCTTTCCAGTGGTTAGTTTAGGGGAAGGCATATGACTCTCTTCTGAGGCATAATGAGAGGTCAGCTGGGGACTCCTGAGAAAAGTTTCCCTGATCCTAGATAAGAGACCTGAAGAGACAGTCCTTTGGGCTTCTGGACATTGCTTGTATTTGGATGTGGCACCCAGAACCTTGTTACCATCTTGAAAGAGTGAAAGAGAACCTCCTAAAGCAAATCTGACCCACTAAGGATGTCAGCGCAGAGTGATGGAAAGAACCTGGGTCTTGATGACATTACTGAGGTCTGGAATCAACCAACCTGAAACTTGTCCTACCTCTATACTTCCTGATATGTGCCATAATAAAAGTCCTTACTTTCAAGTCCATTTCAGTCAGTGTTTTATGTTACTGAAAACATCCAAAGTGATCTATCGTTAAGTTGACTTCGGCAATGTTGATTTAATTGTCTGTAAAGCATGTCTAGACTATATATAATATATTTAATTAACTTCCTGTGACCTAATGTTTAGGTAGTTTTCAATTTTCAGCCACTATAATATAAAGAGGGTCCCTCACTGCAAATAGTGCCAAATAAAAGTTACAAGCATTTTTCTGCTTCCTAAGAGTGAGAGGCCTGCCTCCCTTTGAACCTTCTCTTTATTCATTCACCCACTCATTTCTATTTTTTGTGGGAGTCTCAAGATAGAACAGTAATTTAGAACTGACAAGATCCTGGTCCTCATGTAGCTCATAAAAACTTACGTTCCTTTGATTTGGTAAAACCAATCAATGGTGCTTTAGTTAAATAAATGTGAAACTAATTCCCACCCACTGGTTCTTGGAGAAAAGATGACAGCCAATGTACTGGACTGAGAGATGAAGTGTTTTGATTAGAAATATAAAGTAAACATATATTTTAGCATAGAGAGTTATGACTCCAGACTTTGTAACTTCTTAGGGAAATCCACAATTTAAATTACCTATTTCCTCAAATTGTTCTGTTGTTTTAAAAACCACTTAATTGAGGTATAATTGACATATGGACACACAACTCGGTGTGTTTGGAGATAGTATATACACCCATAAAACCATCATCATAATCAGGGCCATAAACTTAGGCATCACCTCCAAAAGTTTCTTTCCACCCCAGAAAACAAAACACAATGAGTTATCAATGAGTTATCACCTTACGCCTGCTAGGATGGCCATATATAGATATGGTGAGGACATAGAAAAAAGGGAAGGAACCCTTTTACTCTATTGATGGGAATGCAAAATGGTGCAGCCACTATAGAAAACGATATGGAGGTTCCTCAAAAAATTAAAAATAGAATTACTATTTGATTAAGCAATTCCACTTCTGGGTATATTTCCAAAGGAATTAAAATCCAGATCTTGAAGAGGTATCTGCACTCCCATGTTCATTGCAACATTATTTATCATAGCCAAGATATGGAAACAACCTACATGCCTATCAACAGATGAATGGATGAAGAGAATGTGAGACAGATATATATAATAGATAAATATTCAGCCTTGCAAAAGAAGGAAATCATACCATTTGCAAGAACATGGATGGACCTGGAGGACCTTATGCTAAATGAAATAAGTCAGAGAGTCTACGGCCATACCACCCTGACCACGCCCGATCTTGTCTGAAATAAGTCAGAGAAAGACAAATATTGTGATCTCACTTACATGTGAATATAAAATAGCCAAACTCACGGAAGCTCATAGTACAACGGTGGCAGGAGGAATGGGGAAACGGAGATAGTGGTCAAACGGTACAAAGTTTCAGTCATGCAGGAGGAATAAGTTCTGGAGAATTACTACTGTTCAGTGTAAGGGCTGCGATTAACAATGCTGTATAGTATACTTAAAAATTTGATAACAGGGTAGATCTTATGGTAAGTGCTCTCACCACAAAGGGAAAAAGCAAAATAAAACATAACAAAACATAATAAATTATTATTTCTTTAAAGATTGTATGTTCTTACTGCATATTGTGTAGGAAAATTTGAGGGCTGGACTGGTAGGAGCAGTGCATCTTGCCTGAGTATATGGGTCTAGAGGGAGAATACTATAAAAATAAGAACTGATTCCTGAGAAGATGGAGATTTAAAAAAAAAAATAGCTGTCTCCACAAGCTTTTTTTTCCCTCATTCTATAAAGATTTGTTATTTTCAAATCACAGTGAAAGGAACTAGAATAATTTACCAATTTTGTTTCCCATTATGTGCCTTAGAGATACCTCCGGGAAAACTGGTGTCTGATGCAACAGAATAACATTTGCAGAATGTAACACGGTGGTGACAGCACTGAGGTTGATTGTTACAGGCATATTAAACTCTTTGAGTATTATATGGTTACATCCTGTTTATACAGGACATTGGTCCAATAACAAAAATAAAGAACAGCAGCTGGAAATTTATCTCATTCAGTGTTCAGAGATAAAAGGGTTAATCATTCATTCCGTTATTTTCTGCAGATACGTATTTTTTTCATACAGAAATCTGATAGCAATTAAATAGGGATGTTTTTCTAAGCTACTACACGAAGAGGATGCTGAAGGCCATTACCCTACAGCATACTGCCTCATAAGGACTATTCCGTTCACCAGTTCTGGCCACTTCCAAAACATACCCAAGAATCCAGTTTTATTTCTGTCCAGGAAGCTGGGTGCCAAGGATCAGATACAAGCACAGGTACATTTAAGCAGCAAGATTATAGTCAACAGACTCTGAAAATGGAAAATGGCAGACATAGCGAGGCTGGAAAAACCCCAGCCACATCCCCCTTCCAGGCCCAGGGTGGAAGAAGCGTCTGCACAAACTTAATGGTGCATTAGCAGCAGCTATGGTGTCACCTGGAACGTGGATATTTGATGGTTCAGCTTTCTGCTTCCTCTTCGCTGCATGCTCTTGGACAAGCCACTCTGGGTCCCCATATCCTCATTAATCAAATGCAGACAAAATGAAAGCATTTACTTCATTGGGTTATTTTGAAAAATAGCATCATAATGTATGTGAAAAAGCATTATTAACTTGGCAGACATATTGCTTTTAGTTATTGTTTGTTTTGCGGGGTTAGTTAAATGAAAAATACTTTGACGGTTGAGATCCCAGACATGTGTTGTAAAAAAGGTGTGTCTATTTTTTATTATTCAATAATACATAATCATCTTTGAAAAATAAAAACACCCAACATGTCCATGCTTACACACCCTCACCCCTCCAACTGCCTGGTGTTTCACTGACACCATCTTGCCCTTGGCTTCCAAGCAATGGAAGGCAGTGACACTGTACATCCCTTCTTATATGGAGCATCATCTATCAGCACTATCCTTAAGCCCTCTTCCCTTGTAATCCTTCTTAGGAAATCCTTCGCTCAGGTTATATTTTATTCTAGAAATTTGAGCATTTCTTTTACAGATATTTAAATTATTAGTCCATCTGGAGTTAATTTGACATAGGGTGGGAGAGACGTGTCATAGTTTTGCAAATGCTAATCCATTTACAAAATAGATATCTTTGCAAATGGCATTCAACACCATTTATTGAATGACCCTGCCTTTCATCACTGATTTGAGTTGCAAATTTTTCCATATACTAAGCTACTAAATATATTTGAGAAGGCTTTTAGATGAGACATTCCACTGAATTGTCTGTTCTTTGCCCAATCACTCCCACATATTTTAATTAACTTTATAGAAGCTTTCCTCTCTAATGAGTGAGGCCCTCAACCTTTCTTTTCCATCATTAATTGGCTTCCTAGCATGCTTCTTCTTTCTGAAGATCTTTAGAATCTTTTTATATGCACATTCTAGACATCCATGAAAATACAGAAAAATCTCCAAACTCTCAACAACATAAAGATTTAAGGTGACAGACAATATGATACTGGAAGCAGGATGTAGGATTTCTAAATTCTAAGCTGTATTGGAGCTGTATTTAGAAAACCTGCCATCCACTTGAAAGATCCCCTAGCATTGTGGCTCTGAGTATATACACTTTTATGACTACAATTAATTTGCATTTTATTTTTTTTAAATGTTGGCTTCCTCATCAGAGTCTGAGCTCCTCTGGGGCAGGGGCTATTTCTTAAACATCTTTCGTATCATTGCACAGAGATGGGGACACAGTAAATGCTCAAAAAACATTTAGAGAATCCATTCATGGTACACAAAACCCTCCTGCTTGGCAATTCCCTGGCTGTATTTTTCCTCTGTCTTTGCTGGAGGGCAAGGTCCTGGGGGATGCCCGAGGCTCGCCCAGCTCCAAGATGCCTCCCCACCCCCCCACCTGGCTCACAGTAGGCACTCGGCAAACGCTGACTCCTTCCATTTCCATGCCCTCTCTTCACTTCCCTCTCCCCATGGTGGGGTATGAAAAACAACGCCTCAGAGAGTCGGCTAACATTTCCCTAAGAAAACCAGGTGGCTGCCGGGAGGATGTGACAAGTACAAATGAAAACACGGTTCCAAACTGCGAGAGCTTCCTGGCCCGGGTAGAGACTGACTCCCTGAAATGACCTCATCTAGGCCAGCGTACCTGACCTCATTTTTGTTATAGAGTGCAGAAACGGGACTTTCGGTAGGACTTTGAAGTCTGGAGTCTCTGGAGGACATCAGGAAGTAGAGGCAAGTTGATGCCCCTGGGTGAGGAGACCCGGGACAGCACATTATTCTTTTGAAGTGGATCTCCCTGGGGTTCACGGTCAGCTTTCCTCTGATGGCTTCTGGGTACCCTACATATGTCAAAGGAAGAACCAAAGGCTTTCTCTTGCACCACAGGATTAACTGGTCAAACTGGAGGACGCTGCTGGAAGATGGCGGACACCCCATGTGGAGAAGGACTTCTCATTCCTGGTCCCTTGAAACTCTGGGAATGTCACATGTAAAGGAGGAAAGAAAGAAAATCGTGTGCTTGAGCTCTCTATTGTCTTCTTACGTTTTCATAGCAATTGGTGGGGGGCTGAGGGGAGCTTAAGGTTGAACTTAAGAGAATTTCTAAAACCCACCAGATGTCAAGCCTGAGGCTGGAGACCGTTTGGGAGCTTCTCATGCTTCTGCTGTGGACCCCTTTGCCCAGACACTGCCAGAAGCCCTCCAGGGGACCTCTAAGGGCAGAACTCACACGTCCTGGGCACAAAAGCTCCCACACTTCCTTCAGGTGCTCCTTCCCCGAATGCGTCCAAATGCCCCCCGCCCGCCGTAGCTGAAGAGGCCAGGCTCTGACCCGGCTGTATCCTTGTTGACCAGGACACTGGGCCCAATCCAGCTTCCTGCTCTGCTAGTTTTCTTGATGTTTGTTTGCAAAGGAAACCTTGATTGCTCAGCCTGTGGGAGAGAATATTCTCTCGGGCTCTTATGGCCTATTTCTTTTGTTGAAGGACAGACACAGTGCAATGCTTTCTTCTCTAGCATATGGAACAAGGCTTTAGGGACTTCTTTGGATTGGGGCAGGTACAGAGAGCTCAAGGGCCTGGGGTCAGCAGCCTTAGCGGTGACTACACTGCCCTCTCTTTAGGAGTTGACCTTGGACCTCAGGTCTTAGGAGGGTGTACCTTACAGTCTGAAGAATGGCCCAGCCTCAGTGTGGGCAGTCGGCTTTGACCAAGCCCGCAGCTTTGCAGTGGAGGGTGAAGAGTTAAGGGGCACCTGTGCTAGTTCTGCAAATTAATTCTGGCAGCCAGTGGGGTGACGTGTTGTAGTGAGATCCCCCTGTCTCCCGTTCAAGAACAGATAACAGTAGAACATTGTATGAACACCTGTGTCTGGTTCTTGGAACCCCAGAGGGGAGTTAGGAACAAATGTCCAAGGGCTTTGTGCGATTCCCTGCTCGGGTCCGATTGTGCTCCCACTCTCCACAGAGGAAAATGACGGGTGCTCCACCAGTGCCCATGCATGCTCGGCCTCAGATATTACCTTGTTTCAATCTTACAAACCATAGCGCATGGTAACCTAGGCAGTAGGAGATCTCCTTTCCCCTTTCTTTTTGTTATTTTTACCACTGAAGAAACTGAGGTCCAGAGAGGCACAGTGACTTGTCCATGGTCACAGAGCAGAACTTGTATCATGTCCCGTGCTCAGAAGGAAGTCTATAAATGCTTGCTAGTGGTGAGATTTAACTTAATCAGAAGGAGGTCTATAAATACTTGCAGGTGGTGAGATTTAACTTAAAGCCAAGTAAAAGGTGATTTTGTGGTTTCGTTCATTCATTATTTATTTGTTTACCACCTCTCAGGAGCAAAGCATTAACTTTTAGCATCCAGCTAATTCATCATTCCTTGTAAGAGCTGTCTGTTTTAGCTTTGAATTTTTCTCTTTTTCTCCCATCCCCATTGCTTTTTCCCCTAGAGGCACCAGACTCCTCCGTTCGGTGCATGTCCTTGGGTATGTGTGCTTGAAAATACATGTGTAGCATCATTTTATGTAGAAATGTGTGTTAGATTGTATACATAGCAGTGTGCTATACATTTTATTTTATTTCCTCTTTTTTGTTTAAAGATTTTAATTTCTCCGTATGTGGCTTTCTGTCCACCTAGTTCATTGCTTCCAAGAGCTATGTTGTATTCTTTGGTGTACATCTGCATTTCCCCAATGATGGGTACCTGGACCACCTCCACCTCTACCTCTCTGCTACACAAATAGTGGTGTTGAGCATCCTTGGACATGTGAGAGCTTCTCAGGGGGAAATATCAAGTCTCTGTACTTTCTGTTGTAGGTCAAAGCATGAAAGGAGAGCTGGACAGCTGGAGATGGTGTAATATTTATTTTAAATGCAACCAATAGGAACCGGAGGGCATCCCCCATTAAAGGGACTGCTCTACAAAGAGAACCATTAAAATGAATGTAAATCACAGTAGCCTCAGGGACTGTTTAATAACAATCTGACTTTTTATTGGGTGAGCAGGAGATGTGCCAGCTTTCTCCTTACAGAGTCTTCTGGATCTTTTGCAGAGAGAGATTCTATCTGAAATGCTATGGAGATTACCGAGGGCAGAGGGCTGCTCAGGGAGTAATGGCCATAAATCCAATTAGTAACTCACTTTCTCTTTTGTCACAGGCTCCATTTCGCCCAAACACATGGAAGATAATCCCACACTCTGGAACCTGGTAAATCCTGGGGGCCCCATGATATCATGCCACCAAGACACAAAGGTTTCTTGCCTGGACTGGAATGATACACACTAAACCACGATTGTTCTAGAGTGGAATGGTGTGGACGCCTTGCCACACTTTATTCTGTATACTTATGTATCACTTCCAGTAAAAACATGTTCCTGTCTCATTTGTGAAATAAGGAAATTGAAGAAAATCTTGAGGGATTTCTAGAGAAAATCAGGGAGACTAGAGATCACAGGAACCCCACTTATTTCTGGATGAGGGTACTAACTAAGGCAGCAGGGGCACCGCGAAGGTTAGGGGCTCCTGCTCTGAATGAGGAGGGCTGGCACGGAGGCAAGAGCTGGTGTCCCTCAACTCTTCCACTTCAGTCCTGGGTCAGCGGGTGAGATCAGTCAGCAGAGCCACTGGGGGGTTGAGGAGCCCAAGGGCTGAGCCAAAGAAGGGTCTTGGATTCCAGACCACTACTTGTTTGAGAACTGGCATACTTCAGAAACCAGATTCTTTAATGACAAAGCTTTATGATCCAAAGCAAAGAACTGAGATGCCTGGGATAAAAATAAAATACGTTTATTATTTTATTTTATTTTATTTTAATTTTGATGTTTAAAAAAATACTGTGTAACTGCTTCACTTCTGTTTCCTTTGAGAAGGCAATGCACATTGAGAACAGCTTATCTAGAGGCTGGACACAATCATACAGGGTTCCTTCTTTCTCTTATTACCTCTATACTCATTACAAAGATGCTTCTTTGGGTATGTAGTTTTGTTAAAATTATGATCTGAATGACTAAACCACACTTTTGCATGACTTTTTAGAAAAAACACAAAGGATTTGGGTTTGAGTCCCTGACCTGTCATTTACTAGTAACCTTGAATAAGTGATCTAACCCTCTGAAGCTTTAGTTTATTATCTTAAAAATAATATGAATAATATGTAATTCATAAGATTGTTGTGAGGATTAAATACGATATGGTAGGGAGAACTTTCAGTACAATGGCTGGCACGTAGTAAGCTCCAATAATGATACCTATAGTATTTTAACAGGCACTTACTTTTTTATTACTTTCCCTTGCATGACTCCAGGGATCAATGAGGTATTTGTTAGGTACACTAATATCCTGAATTCTTCAAAACGCAGAGCCCGAGACAAGGATTTGTATGCAGGATGTTTATTCAGAAGGTGATCTCAGGAAGTGCAGCGAGGAAGTGAGTCCAGAAAGAGAAGAAAGCCAGTAAGTGTACCTCCATCGGCAACTGGGCACAATCCTGGGACTGTGTGAAATGTACTTTAAAGAGCATCAGTGATGTAATGTATGGTGATTAACATAACAATAAAAATTATTAATAAAGAGCATTGGATAGGCACCCGTAGTGTCTCCTACATCTACATAAATCCAATCTCCAATTAGGTTTTGAATTATGTGTCACCTTTGTGTTTAAACATCTTTTTTGTTGTAAATCAGACAACTGTCTCCGTTTAGCTGACTTTCTGCATGCTTGGACAGAGCCACTCTACCACTGTGATCTGCTTTGCCAGTTCCTTATCCACGATCTGATGTAGGGCATGGTTTATGCTGCACAGTGTTTCAGCATTTTGGTAAACACATCTGTGACACTAAGTTTAAATTCACATGTGTACTATTCCATTTAAAGTTGAAGTAGGTTATCTCTTAGACTCAGGTTCTCAAAATTTAGGTGAAGGAGCTTCTGGAAATTATGGAGCTCTTTACAGAGAGCACCACACTCATTGTGGAATACCACATCATTCTGATATATTTAATTCCAAAACATAAGTAGAAAAAATGATTGCAAGAAATATGACCATATTATGAAATTATTAACACGGACATGCAAACACACATATCAGTTCAATGTAATTGGCTCTTTATGAGTTTCCACTAATATTTGTTTGCTAATTAATAATTAACTTGTTATCTGCTGGAATTTGCTAGCAGATAAGCAATAGTAAGCACCATAGGTACCAGAAAAACATGTAAAGAGAAACATTAAACATGAATAAAATTTTACCTGTTTTTACATTAATCTGAGACAAAGAATCCCTAACTCCCTTTCAGGGACAAAGCCCCTCTGCCTAATTTATCAAACATTGGCATTCGAGAACCCACTTAAAAGGTCAATTAAATCACTGTAGTGCCAGTTTAGGGCAATGTTCACCAATAAAAATGAGGGAGATACCGTGATTCCAGGCTACTTGGAAGTTTCCAAGAGAGGCAGAGCACATGGAAGCTATGTCATAGCCACTGCAGGAACAAAATGTGAACTTCTGACCAAGATAGAATATATTGCCTGTTGTAGGAAAGTTTTATTTCTGTTAATATTTTGCTCTAAATTAAGCAATAAACAACTGAATATAACTAAAATAGCTGCCTCCTTTATTTACACTATTCCTTACTTTCAGACACTTACTTCCTAAAACTGGAATGCTTTCTACCATCTTTACTTACCTCAGGTCCCTTGTCCCCACAAAACCGTACCTCAGCCACCTGCAGTCAGACCCTCTCTGGAATTCTTAGGGTAGCTTCTGTACTGTTCACTGGATACTCAGTGCCACCTATGTTGTTAGTGATCTCTCTCTCTCTCTTACACACACACACATACACCCCATACACACCTGTCTTTCCTAACTGGACATAGTCCACACTTTATCACTGTTTGTGCCCAGCAGGCTCCCTGTACACAGTGGGCACTTGCAAATATATTAGAATCATAGAGTCAGGCATTGCCCCAACATTATTTACAGCCCACTCTAACAAACATCAGGGTTTCTCAGATTGAATCAGGTAGAGATGCTTAAAGAAAAAGAAATTTGTGCACCTTTAGTGTTGGTTTAAAACTTTTAAGTACGGGGCGCCTGGGTGGCTTGGTCGTTAGGCGTCTGCCTTCGGCTCAGGTCATGATCCCAGGGTCCTGGGATCGAGCCCCACATCAGACTCCCTGCTCCGCGGAAAACCTGCTTCTCCCTCTCCCACTCCCCCTGCTTGTGTTCTCTCTCTCTCGCTGTGTCTCTCTGTGTCAAATAAATAAACAAAATCTTAAAAAAAAAACCTTTTAAGTATGAAATGTGTTTGAGTATAAAACAGAGCATAAACTCCTTATGTTCATATCTCTAATGCACCCATGAAACTAAAAGAGTGTACAACTAAATGCAAATGAACCCAATACATTCCAATTAACATTATTACGAAAGATGATGCTGTTTGGCTCAAACTAAATTGCTATTCAGGATGGAAATATGATACCGATAATGCAGGCTCTTTGCAATTCAGCCCCCCGCTATGTAGGTTTGCTGTGCAACTGCTCCATTTCCCACTCAAACCACTCGGAAACCACCATGTGTACAATAAAGCACCATGTCCTTTGCACTTCACTTGGCCCAAATACATCATTTATGTACTAATTCCAACCTCTCTTCCTTTCTTATTTACCTGTGACAATGAACGTACTTCTTGGCATCGACATGGCCTTAAATACAGATACTATGAATCATGTGGCAATGCCTTGTTGTACGGTGGTCATCCAAATGACAGTGATTATAATAATATTAATAGCTAAGATTTACAGACGAGTTACTATGTGTCAAGCACTTTTCTGTATCTAGACTGTCCCATTTAATTCCCATATTCGCTGCTTGAGAAAGATGCTATTATGATCATGATTTTACAGATGGGGAAATGAGGTCTCAGAGAAATTCAATAACATTTTCAAATCCATCCTATATATATATAGAATTTCAACCCATAAAGTCTGACTCCGGAACCTGAACACAATACTTACATTCATTTGTTTAGTTTATCATTAAAATGAACATAAAATTAAAACAATTGTTGTACGGAGTATCGCACTCCAATGTTCGATATTTCTATACACCCACAATTCATCATATGCTCAGTAATTATGCCTGTGGGGTTTTTTTTGAACCACTGAGTGCAGGTGTCATTATAGCTAGCTAAAACTCAGCTTCATGTCCACAAAGAAGCGCTTTACTGGTGAAAATACACAACTTGATTGTAGTTCTCAATAAATGTAATATATTCAAAAGAGTTGAACAATATGCGTTTCGTGCTCTTCTCTTCTACTGGTCAGACAATGTCTTCATTCAGAAGTCCATTGACTTCCCCAGTCCTCAACTTTGGGGCAAGCTGTCAAGGACAGCAGAGAGTGGAGGGGACCCATAAGGCAGAAGAATCTACGAACCCATAGTTTAACATGCACAGCCGAGTTCTTCGGAGATTGGAGTTTGAACTTTTCCTTCAGCTTACTGATTCAAGTTCTCCAGAAGTCAGTATGCCCTCACCCAAATTGGGAAATACGCAGACTTCTTTATTCCTTCTGATTGCCAAAATAAACAAAACAAACTCTTAAAATCTGACTTATTACCGGTGTCCTTCTTTGTTCAATTGAGGGGTTTAGTCAGGAAAACATTTGGACAAGGAAAGGATGTACCTTTGGTTGCACCCTCCCCCTCACCCTGCCCCAAATTCAGCAACATAGTACTGTACATGTTTGGTCAAGTCTCCTGCCATTCTTTACAAAATAAATAGTGTGATTAACTTACTGGCTTCTGTTTTCCAAGTAAATAGACAACTGAGGAATGAGGACAAAGCTTGTACATTTTAGACCTGTAATGACAAGGATCAGTTTCCTCATAATACTGCAAAAGAGTTGATTTCTCTGATCTCTCAGTCATCTACTGTACTCGCAGCACACTGCACTGGCCAAGGTTAGACCCAACGAAGTATAAGACAAGTTCTCTAAGCTTAAGACTATTACAAACTTATTGGTATATTTGGAGTCATGTGCAGCAACCGGAATAGCTACATTCAGAATCTGGCTACCATTCCTTCCATCTTCAAAACAACTTGGTTAGGTAAAATTTAAGTTATTGCGCTCACGTAGACAAGGCTATTAGGGCACAGGAGGTGAAAGCTAAGGTCATACAATTAATTAGTGGCTGAGCCAAATCTTGGTTAGGTTTCTTTGTCTTCAGTTTCTCCCACTAGATCAAATTGCTGCTTTAGGGTAATGCAGAAACAGCATTCTAGAAGGTGTTTAGATTTATTTCTAAAGTTGATCTGGCTCCATCATTAATATAAAAAAAAAACCACCAAAACCCCAAAAAACCCACCTGATTTGTAATTGGAGCCTGGAGTATCACCCACAGCCTGCGCTGATGATTTCGTTACCAGCTGCTGGAACACTTCAATGGGAAGACGTGAAATTCCTGCAGGAAATGACTCCAGGCAGCTCTGAATTAGTAAGGAAATTAAATGACTAACTTCAATGTTTCCTGGTTTTTGTCTATCTTAATTAACAATTTATTTTGGTAAAGGAAAAATTGAACAACTTTTTAATAGTCAACATATAAAACTTACTATCTGTTTATAGTAAAAACATGATTCCCAGGTCTGTTTTTATTTAAAGAAAAGAAAAACATTTTTGAACAATTTTCAGTAACCATATTCATTAAATAGTTCTTAAAAAAAAAAAAAGAACCCAACAATTACAGCATATGTGTGTGGGAAGTATCAATTTCCTTTTCATATTTCCCAAAGGTGCACTTGAGAAAAATGTGTTGATTATTAACAGGGCTAATATTTTTGTGGTAATGTTATTACTGAACATCTACAATAATTGGAGTTTGGGATTGACAGAGGTATTGTAGCCAGAATATATTAGTGATTTCCAGTCACATTAAATATAGCATGGACCTAATTGAATGTTGTTATGACTTTTGTTTTGTTTTTGTTATGACTTTTGATATATATTTTGATATGACTCTCATTTTGCCCTCATTCATTTATTCAACAATATTTATTGAATGTGTGCTATGTACCCAGCTTTCTTCTAGGTGCTGAAAATACACAATAAATTAAACAAAGCTCTTGCTCCCATGGAGATCATGTTCTAGTTGAGGGAGATGGATGATACCAAAAAGCAGGGAAATATGTCAGGTAGTGGTAAGGAGATGAGAATGATGGAGGGGTGCTTCTTTTAATGGGGTGGAATCAGGGAACCAGCAAAGTCCCGCATCGTCTCTTTCTAGAAACTTGATGACTTACCACGTACTTCATCACAGACAAGTATCATGGCATCCTGTCCTGTCCCAGACTCCACCAATGTTTAGGATAAACTTTTGAGTTCAAGGATAATGGAAAGCAGTTTCAAGAAAGCTGTTTTTTATACCTGTGTGAATTTTCTCTTTCTTTCTAGCTTTCTTTACTATGTAACATCTCTTAGGAATGAAGAGAATGAGGCAAAATCCAGATTCTCATCACGGAGCTAGTTTGCTGTATTGCCAAGCAAACTTGTAGGCAAACTTCTCTTACTAGTTACGTTTAGAGGCACCGACTTAATTTTTACTAAAATTAAATAAACCAAATTCCATCTGATGTCTCCAGCATAACTGTGAACAGCAACAACAGGGGGTACCTTGTGTTGAAAAATATCATATACCAAGTACAGAACGTCTCATACGTTTTTTTCTTATTCTCACAAGAGCCCTGCATATGGGTATGATTGTTCCCATCTTAGAGGTAAGGAAATTGGGACTCAGTTACATTAAGAGACATTAAATATGTTCCTGGAAGTTCCAGAACTAATCATGCCACACAGAGCTGGAGCGTTACATCACTTCTGCCAGATCCCACGCTGCTGGGAGGAATGAAGGAGATTATCTAATCTAACATCATTTTACATATGGGCAAATGGAGACAGCTCTTGTGACCTGCCCAAAGTCACAGAGCCAGTGAGCTGGTGGCAGAATTGGGACTAGCTCAGGCGACATGTGTTGCCTCCCCATGAAAGCTGTGAAAGCCAAGCTCTGTAACTCACTGCCTTTCCAATAAATGTCCGGGACAGTGGATGCTCACCTGGGACAAATGTGAATCTTGACCCCTCCCTCATACCACACTTTAAAAAAATCAATTCCAGGTGGATCATTGATCTAAATATGAGAGGTAAACAACAAAATTTTTATTTTATTTTATTATATATATGTGTGTGTGTGTGTGTATCCTTTTTAGGATGATGAAGATTTTTATTTTATTTTTTTAATTTAAATTCAGTTACTTAACATATAATGTATTATTGGTTTCAGAGTAGAGGTCAGTGATTCATCAGTCTTATATAACACCCAGTGCTCATTACATCACCTGCCCTCCTTAATGTCCATCACCCAGTTACCCCATCCCCCCACCCCACCCTCCAGCAACCCTCAGTTTGTTTCCTATGATTAAGAGTCTCCTGTGGTTTGTCTCCCTCTCTGGTTTTGTCTTGTTTTATTTTTTCCTCTATGATCCTATGTTTTGTTTCTTAAACTCTACATATGAATGAGGTCATACGATAATTGTCTTTCTCTGATTGACTTATTTCGCTTAGCATAATACCCTCTAGTTCCATCCACGTCATTGCAAATGGCCAGATTTCATTTTTTTGATGGCTGAGTAATATTCCATTGTGTATATATATATACCACATCTTCTTTATCCATTCATCTGTCAATGGATATCTGAGCTCTTTCCATAGTTTGGCTATTGTGGACATTGTTGTTATAAGCATTAGGGTTCAGGTGCCCCTTCGGTTCACTATGTTCATATCATTTGGATAACTACCCAGTAGTGCAATTGCTGGGTCATAGGGTAGCTCTATTTTCAACTTTTTGAGGAACCTCCATACTGTTTTCCAGAGTGGCTGCACCAGCTTGCATTCCCACCAACAGTGTAAAAGGACTCCCCTTTCTCTGCATCCTTGCCAACATCTATTATTTCCTGACTTGTTAATTTTAGCCATTTTGACTGGTGTGAGGTAGTATCTCATTGTGGCTTTGATTTGTATTTCCTGATGCTGAGTGATACTGAGTGTTTTTTTGTGTGTCTATTGGCTTTGGAGAAATGTCTGTTCATGTCTTCTGCCCGTTTCTTAATTGGGACAACAAAGTTTTTAAAAGAAAAAACAGAAGAATATCTTCATGACCTTGGGTGGGCAAAGGAGTACTGACAAACATGAAGGTTAAAAATGGGTACACTGAATTGCATTAAAATTAGGAATTTCTGTTCATCAAAGGGTACCGTTAAGAAAATGAAAATGAAAATCACAAAATAAGACAAGATATCTGCAATACGTATATCTAGCAAAGGGCTCATATCCAGTGTATGTGTGTATGTGTGTGTATTCATTTCTATAAATAATGGCAAAAAGGCAGTTAATCCAATAGAAAAATGGACAAAAGCCTGGAACAGGTATTTCACAAAAGAGGATATACTATTAGCTAGTTAACATATGAAAGGGTGCTCAACATCCTTAGTTACTAGGAAAATTCAAATTAAATGTACAATTTGATACTGTTTTTTTTTAAAGATCTTTATTTATTTACTTGAGAGAGAGCAAGTGAGAGAGAGAACCAGTGGGGGAGACGGGCAGAGGGGGAGGGAGAAGCAGACTCCCTGCTGGACAGGGAGCCCGATGCAGGGCTCGATCCCAGGACCCTGGGACCATGACCTGAGCCGAAGGCAGATGCTTAACCAACTGAGCCACCCAGGTGCCCCTAATTTGATACTGTTGCATACGCCCAAGAATGATTAAAATGAAAAAAAAAGAATATTAAGTTGGAGTATATGAAATTCCCATGTTTACAGGTCAGGAATAAGCAAATATCAACAATTTCACATAGTTTAATCTGTAGCAAGTATTGAGGAGGTCGTAGAACTCCAGATCTTCAGACACTACTGGTGAGGTATCCATTGGCACAACACTTTGCACATCTGTTTGGCAGTTTGGCAGGTATAGCTATTGCTGCGTAACAAACTATGCTACAGCTTAGTGACTTAAAAAAAAAAAACAACAACCCACTTATTAATTTATCTAAGTTCTATGGGCCAAGTGGGCAGCTCTGCTGGTGTGGGTTAGGTTCAGTTAATCTCACCTGGGCTTGTCCGCGTACCTGTGGTCACCTGGCAGGATGGCCGGGGGCTGGCTAGTAAGATGACCTTGTCCAGGATGACTCTGCTCTCCTCCTCATGGCTCCCCCATCTTTCAGCAAGCTGGCCTGGACATGCCATCAAGGAGAAGCAAGAGAGAAAGCAAAAACAGACAAGTGCTTTATGAGCTCTACTTGTGTCAAGTTTTCTCCTGTTCCATTGGCCAGAGCAAGTCACATGACACAGGCACCTCAATACAAGTATAATTTTGTTATAGAATCACCATCTAAGACTATCATTTGCCACTTAATTACTAAATTCACTGGCCTCCTCTTGGTTTTCCTTCTCTTCTCTTTCACTGAGGCACCGGACCCCCCTGCCCCTGTTTGATACTCTTTCGTCTCTTGGCTTCTTTCACACTGTTCTCTTGCGGGTTTTCTCTAAACTCAGACCACTTTCACTCTGTTTTCGCTGCCTGTACTTCCTCCTCTTACACCTTGGCATTGCCCAAGATTGTGTTCTTGGCCCTCTTCTCTTTCTCTTTCCGGTCGCTCTCCTCAACTGAGTAGGTGTTTTTTCTAGAACACCCTAAATGGTGTCGGAACATTGGAAGCATGAGTGACACTTCTCTGGGCAGACACGGTTCCTTTCTCTGTAGCACATCTTCCTCCTTACTGCCCCCCCAGACATCTCCAACACCACCCTGAAAAATAGTATCCTTTCCTTGTCTGCCTTTCCCCACTCTAATGTCACTTCTTTTGAATCTACGATGCATTTCAAATATTTTATTGCACAAAAGGCACCATTCCAAGGTGTTCCATCCTCACAACACATGTATTGACTGGATATGATTATCTCCACTTTAGAGCGGAGACCAGGCCTTGCTGGGGCCCCGCGACCTACCCAGTGTCACACGATTAATGAGTGGTGGACCTGGGACTCTGAATGTAAGACAGCCACACAGCCTTACCTGTGCCTTGTTGGGCCACCTCTCTTACTCTGCCTTCTATACTTATTTTTGCAGTTATTTAATTCCTTTGCATGCAAACTCTTGAGGAACTTTCTTATTTTTCCTGGCATCAGGCTTATAATTTGGAATTTTGGAAGATAGTCTCAATTTCACATATTTTATTGCACCATACAAATAAGTACTTTTGACCCGATTTAGGGCTTGTAAAGTGTGGTCAGTATATACAAATGCCTTCAGTATTGCAGGAAATCAATAAACAGCTATAAAATTGAATTGAATAATTTGGGCAAACAAGCCAGGCTTATTTCAGATTTGAGTGAAAGAGATAAAGAGAGAGAGAGTAAATGATCCCAATCCAAATATAATGCTTTATTAAAACAACAAGCATAAATTTCAAGTGGTCACTGATTACTAGCACCTGTGTGCGCTTCGCAAGACTGATGCAACACAGAGTAAGAAAGAGCAGCTTTCTGCATCATTTCACTTCCACTGTCAGAACAGAGGGTAAGAAACGTCTGGCCGGAGTCCGATTTCTCCGTGACTGGTCTGCAACTATCTGTTCTTTCGTAATTCTCATCCTTTAATTTCAGGGTGAGTGTATCCTCCAGTTTGTAAAACAAAACAAAACAAAACAAAGCAAAAAACACTAGCATTTTCTATTTCAACACTCGAGGCTGCTCTTCTCAACCTGCTTCTTATGGGAAGTAGGCCTTTTCCTAGACATTTCTAGAAATTTAAAATTAGAGGTATGAACTTATTTCTTCACTAATTTTGGCACCAATTACCTTTCATACTCCTTTCTGAGAGCAAGCGGAGAGGCCTCATGTCCTCATCTGTACCATTTCCCAAATCAATGGCTTGGATGGCCAAGGGTTAATCTCATCAGAACAATGTGAATTCTTACTAATTGGAGACAGACCAGGGTCTACTATCTTTATGATGACCTTTTCTCCTAGACCTTGGGCCTCTTTCACTTCAGAGTTCAGAGTTCAGCTTCTGCTCTTAAATCTCAACATGGAGTTACTTTCTTCAAACGCCAAACTACAAGTGACGGTTGCCCGGGAAGGGTATCTGCCATTTATTTGTAAATAATTGTAGGCTTTTCTTCTTACCCTTCTATCCTACTGGCCTTTTACATTCCTATCATTCTACATCCCCCACTTTGAAGTAAGACCAGTTTTTGTCTTAACAGATGAACCAGAGAACAGTTCTCAGAAGGTCTGACAATGCAGCAATAGATAGATTAAATCACACTATGTGTTGTCATTCAGCAAAGCCGTTTACAGACAGAGCTATTTTGAAGCCATTAAAAAGTGCTATTCGTCTCGAACTTGCCATCTGCCTTCTGTTTCTGGACTCGTCTATTGCGTTAGCTAAGAGATTAGTCTCAGCAGCCAACTTCCTTCTAGCTCTCCCGTGACACTCGCGGAGACTCTTATGGGAAGAAGGCAATTTATTTTAGCTGAACGACCACATGGCTAACTATACACGGCAATTATACAAAGCAAATGTATCAACTTCTGCCATAGGAGGCAGGAGTTCCCTTTCTGGTCATTAATAATGAACACTCTTCAGTAAGTAGGAAAACATTTACCAAATAAAATGGCCTATTATAGATGATCCCCCAGACGGCTAAGAAACCGCATGGCCATTGAGGAAAGAGGGAAGCCAACGAGGCTGAGCTGCCTCACGACCGTGCTTGGTTGTCCTGGAAGCATCTCCAAACCGGCAGAAGATGTGACCCGTTGGCTCTTTGTGCAGAAATGTCTAGTCCTAAAAGAAGTGGCCTGGTCTTTCTATATTGCAATTCCACTGCTTTCTTTCCTGGCAGCTGCATAATTGGGAATGCCGTGAAATCAAAACAAGGAGTGAGAAAATTAGAGCCGGGAAGTGTCAAGTTGATCTACTGTCGCTTTAGGGGGCAGGAGTGCCAGGCAAATTCAGAGTTCTCCCAGGGTCCCCTCTCACCACTTCACCCACCATTTAAAGCATTTGTTCCTTATACTCCTGGAGCTCTCTGGAGGCTCCTGTTTGCTCTAATGCTTGGGCTATGACTTCGTCCACAGTCACTTACTCAGCATACTCCTTTGCAGGCGTTTTAATGAACAAAATCCCTGAAAAGGTGCTGACATTTTAATGCCTCCTATTGATACTTTATATTGGGTCAACAAGCTTTGTACTGCATTCAAAGCTCTTGCAAATCCAAATGCTCTGGGGTCTTAGCTACCTCGCTTGCACAGGGGGTGTAATTAAAAGAGACACGGAACATGTGCACTTACACCCTGCTCTCATATTGAAGACAGCTCACCATTGCCTAATTAATTTTCAACGCCCTTATGAGGTAGGTGTATATTGCCCTTGCTTCACAGATGGATGACAGGCAGTGGAATGATAAAGTCCAAAGCCTCAGGGCAAAGACTGTGCCTTTGATGAATTCTGCAAAGGGCTGAATGGTGATAGAGTAATGGTCTTTTTTTAAAAAAAAAAACACAACAAACACATTAATAATAGTGTGATGAAACCTGTGGCTTCTCAGCTGGTCCAAACTGTAAGGTAGCTTAAATGTTTTATCAAACTCCATTAAAAATTTGGTCTACTCAGTCATAGTTTTGTGAACTGAACGTGTGTATGTATCCCTTCCAATAAGCCACAAAGGATGGGATGATAAGAAACAGCTTGGCAACCATACACTGTTGTTGAACTTCAAAGCACTTTAAAACTTTTGAAATGTTACTAAGTCTTAAAAAATGTAGTCATGAAACACATACTCATTGAGGGGCAATTATGTGTCAAGCACTGAGCTGGATGTTTAGTCTCTTTCTTACTGGACTTACTGTCCAATGGGAAATAAGACATAGGCTATCACCTACAGAGTAATTGGTGCAAATAAGGGTAAATACAGCCTGTTCCGGGAGTGGATTCCCCTAAGGGGCACCTAATCCAGGCTTTGGGGAGTAGGAAAGGCTTCCCAGAGAAATCGTATCACACCATATCTAAACTGATAGCCTAAGGTCTGGTAGAAGTCAACCAGGGGAAGGAATAGGACTCGGTAGTGGCATACTGAGCCCATGGGCTGCCATTTTAAAACTGCAGAGCGGACAATGAAAATGCAACATTAGTAAGGGCTGTTCCATTGGTTTAAGCCAAATATGTCCTGTTAAAAGCAATCCTTTTGTTCCTCTACACATTTAGAAGTGCGGTCTCCTTCTGAAGGAGATGGTCCAAGCAAGTGATTTCAGAAATGCAACTGATGAGAACATAGGGCCTCTCTATATGCTCTCAGGAAAGAAGAAGTATAAAAGGCAATTAGTGTTAAAATTGCATGAAGAAGTGAGTTCATACCTGTAACTTTAAATTCCTAGAAATGTCTAGAAAAAGACATACCTCCCACAAGAGGCAGTTTAAAGGAGCATACCAAGGTGGGGCAGATTTCCCTCAGAAGCTAATGGTAAACTTAACTGATCATAAAGACAGGAGGGGAGAAGAAAGAAGAAAGAAAGAAAGAAAGAAGAAAATAAAGACTTGGCAAGCCAGTTCATATGTGATGTGACTAATCAACCCAGTAAGAGAATTTGAGAAAAAAAAACTTCCAAAGAAGCAAATAGAAATTGACCCTTAAAATGGATTTCATACTGGTTCATTACTCATTATTTCAACTATTTTCTTAGTTCATAAAAGCATAGTTCAGGGGCACCTTGGTGGCTCAGGGTCCTGGGATCAAACCCCCGTGTTGTAGGGTTCCACGCTCAGTGGTGAGTCTGCCTGAGGATTCTCTCTCTCCCTCTCCCTCTGCCCCTCCCCCCACTCATGTGCTTGCTACTCTCTCTCTCTCTCAAATAAATAAATAAATCTTTTAAAAAAAGAGCACAGTTCATAGAAAAAACTTAGTAGTGGTCATTCAACAAAAGCAAGCTTTCTTTCTCTTCATTACACACAATGTCAGACACAAGTAACTGAAAGGACATTTTTAATTTAATTCAAGCGACTTCTGGGGAAAGTTGGCAAAACAGATACAAGGTTACAATACCTCTATCATCCTGAGCTTAATGAAATAGAATGGACAATAGATAAATAAACCCAACAAATAATACAGGAGCATTGCTTTAACTTTGGAAAGTGTCTAGAAACGGAAGACTGGAAATTGATGCCTGCCTCAATATAAAGTCTCTCCAGAAAGAATTCTGTGGAAATGATGCATAGACATGATTCAAAAAAAATCTCATTAATTGTGCCTGCTTCCATCCTATTTTGGGAATGGGATATGCCACCCAGGGCTGAAAATGAAGCATGCCCTTTCCAGGGAGAAGTTCCTCCTTGACACTCTGGATAAATAGCACTCAGCTGTGAAAGGAAGAAACCACCCCGGTTCCCCATTTTCTTTTTCTCTGACTGGAAGGAAGGCAGGAGGGATTCTGTGAAATAAATCACCAGGAGTTAAATTTTTCTAAAAGCAAATAGGGCCTTAACGGTACAGGAAGAGAAAAGAAATAAAAGGAAAGCCACTGAGGATGGTGATGGGCCAAGGGAAGCTGCATAGGAAGCCCCAAGGATGGAATAATGGTACATCACATCCAAATCGCTTACTTCTATTTTATTCCACCACCATGGGAGTGGCGTCACTGAAGTCCAGGCGAGGAGTTGGGACTTTCCTCCCCACCTGGTGGTGATAAGCCCCCTCCTCCCCATCACTGGGACACTGGGGGGCCTGAACCCACTTCACCCTCATATAAGAATTCATATCTAGATTATAAAGAATACCTGTAGACCTCAACTGTAAAAAAAACTAGCAATTCGACTAGAAAATGGGCAAATGACATGAAAAGACACTTCATCAAAGTAAATAAACAGATGGCAGACAAGCACACATTTAATGTCCCTAGCCTGTAGGGAAACGAAAATTAAGCCCACAAAACAGTATCACTGCACACCAGCTAGAAAAGCTAAAATAAAACCTAGTAACAACCAAATAGTGGCAAGAATGTAGAGAAATTGGATCTGTCATACAATGCTCGAGGGAATGTAAAATGGTACAACCACTCTGGAAAATAGTGTGTCAGTTTCTTAAAAAACAAAAACAAAAACAAAAAACTAAACCAAATCCTTGGGACACCTGCGTGGCTCAGTCGGGTAAGCTTCTGCCTTCAACTCAGGTCATGATCCCGGGGTCCTGGGATGGAGCCCTGTGTTGGGCTCTCTGCTCATTGGGGAGCCTTCTTCTCCCTCTCCCTCTGCCTGCCGCTCCCCCTGCTTGTGCTCTCTCTCTGTCAAATAAATAAATAAAATCTTAAAAACAACAACAACAACAACAACAACAACAACTAAACCCTTACTATATGACCCAGCAATGGTGCTCTTGGCATTTATGCCAGAGAAGTGAGAACTTGTGTCCACACAAAGAGCCGTACCTGATGTTTAGAGCAGCTTTATTTGCAATAGCCCCAAACTGGAAGTGACTGGAAGGACCCGTGATGGATAAATGATTAAACAAACCTCGGTAATGTATACTAGGTAATACTCCTCAGCAATAAAAAGGAACAAATAATTGATAAAAGCAACAACTTGGATGGATCTCAAGGATATTCTGCTGAGTAAAAAAAGCCAATCTCAAAAGATCATATACTGCCTAATTATATTTATATAACATTTTCAAAATGACACATAATTATAGAATGGAGAACAGAGTAGTAGTGGTCAGGGGTTAGGGATGTTGGAGGGGCAGAGAGGGAGATCTCTGTGGTGATGGAAGAGTTCTGTATCTTGGTTGTGGTATGGTGTGAGAATCTATGTGATGTGGTGCGTGGTAAAATGACATAGGCTAGACACACTTTATACCAATGTCCATTTTCTGATGTTGATATGGTCCTATAGTTCTAGAAGATACAGCCACTGGGGGAAACTGACTGAAGGGTACACAGATCTCTCTGTACTACCTTTGCAACCTGCTGTAAATCTATAATTATTTTGAAATAAAAAAATTGCAACGGAGTATGATTTTTTAACCCATCAGATCGGAAAACACTTTAAAATTTGTTAAAATTAACTGTTGGCAAAGTACTAGAGAAGAGGTACAGTCATTCCGAACGGTAATTGATAGTGTCTATTATAGCTACACTTAGACACTCTGCCAACAGATTTTAAGTGTTTCATCTAAAGAAACACCCATGGGCAAAGGAGACAGACAAGGATTCCCTGCAGCTTTTCTTGTAAGAGTGAAAAATTAGGATAGACTCAATGTCCATCAGAAGTGGAATATTAAGTAAATTATGGCATATTCATATAATTAAATACAGTAGTTCAAAGGAATTATGTTCATATGTAGCAACATGATAAGCTTTCAAAAATACAATGTTGTTTAAAAAAGCCAATTACAGGGGCGCCTGGATGGTTCAGCGGGTTAAGCCTCCAATTCTTGATTTTGGCTAGGGTCATGATCTCAGGGTCATGAGATGGAGCTGTGGGACTCTGCCCTGGGAGTGGAGCCTGCTTAAGATTCTCTCCCTCTCCCCCTGTCCCTCCCCACTTCCCTCTCTAACAATAAATAAATAAATAAATAAGCCAATTACAGAATGACGCTTATGGGATAACACCATTTTTATTTCTATTTTAGAATTGTATTTATGTATTTGAGAGGGAGAGAGAGAGAGAGAGAGAGGGAGGGAGAGAGTGTGCAAGAGCAGGGAGCGGGGCAGAGGGAGAGGGAGAAGCAGGCTCCCCAGTGAGCGGGGAACCCAACTCAGGGCTCAATTCTGGGGCCCGGGGATCATGACCTGAGCCAAAGGCAGACACTTAACCAACTGAGCCACCCAGATGCCCCGGGATAACACCATTTTTAAAGGAAATACATAAAACATACATTTCTTTAGGCAAATATATATGAATTAAAGATATCAAAGTCAAAGGCATAAAATACCTCACACAAAATCCTAACTGGGCTCACATTTGTTAAGGAGAAGGGGAGAACATAAGGAGAATATATTCATCAGGCATCACTTGGATAATTAAAATTAATATGACCCTAGAGTTATTTTTTAAGTTTATTTTAGTTTTTGGTTGTACAAGCAGTTCACCCCAAAACAGTGGCTATTGATATGTTGATATTTTTCGTTTTGACTATTCTCTTGTGCATATTGTAACTAGTTGTGATAATGTGTGTGTGTGTGTGTGTAATTTTGAACACCACATTTTCAGAAACTTAACAAAGGCATCCTTCCATGGTATAAACACTACAAAGAAATTATAACAACATTTACTATTTATTGAGCACCTACTATTTGCAAAATTAGTGTCCTATGTGTGTTATACACATTATTCCTAAATGTCACCATAATCCTATAAGTTGTTATTCTTTCCATTTTCTATGGATAAACTAAAGATTAAACTGGAACTAGAAGGGCTTAAGCAATTTGCACAAGGTCATAAATTTGGCCAAAGAGCCTGGACTTATATCCAAAAGAGGTGCCTTCAAAACTCATGCTAGGGCTTTAAGTGAGGTTAGCAGTCTCAGTCCCCTATAGATATAGTTGGGCAACGTTAAACCTGGAACACTTCCTCGAAGCCAACTGTGCAAATTCCCGTGATTCCCTGCCACTTAGATGGACCAAGGAGAGAAACAGCCAGATTGCCTTTCCTCACAATGGCACAACAAACCTTTCCCTTGAATGGCCAAACCTTGATAAATACCATTCTTCTTAAGTACCCATGTCGCCACTGCTTATCTAAGGAGAGAGTTGAAGGAAATTGTAGATGCCTCCTGACAACAGCCAATAAATATCCAAGAGAGAATATGGAATTGTCTCCATTGACAGCCCCCCCTCAGAGATGTGTGATGACTAATAGTCTTGCATTGCTTTCCAGGTCCTTGCCTAACTAGGACACCAGCAACAAGAGCAATGACAAGAGCTAGTACTTAACAGAGTACTTACATGTGCATATGTGCCAAGCAGTGTTCCAAGCAATATTAACAGGGACAGATGCCAAAAATATCATGCATAGAACAGTATTGTCTGAAGCAAGAACTTGATCTCCAAATACTGGCATAATTTTTTAAAAAAATTGGTCAAGTTCTCGAGAATATTAGCACACAGGCTCTGCTCAAAGCCCTACACAGCTGTCATCCACACACTTACAGTGGAGAAATGATGACATTGGGTTTCTGATGTGTGACTACAATGACATAATCCACCTGTGCACGCTCAGAGGCAGCCATGAAATTAATATTTATTGCCTCATTTAGGATTTGCAGCCTAGATGGCAATTCTGAATGATCTTTAACTGGGACACAGATAAATCACTGATATAGAGGCAGAGGTTAGTCCTGTGGGTCCATGTGAAGCTTCCACTACTGAGTGGGGGAAACTGGCCAATCTAATAATGCATGTCTTATCTATTGTGTTTATGGTGTAATTTTACACAAGTGCTGACTATTAGCAATACACTCCTTGCCCTGAAGAAATAATTATGCAAAAAGAGAGAGATGGAGCAAGCAAAAGTGCTCATTCAGTCTCACCTGTCTTCTTGGAGGAAACAGGAATGTATCTTCTATCCCTTGAGGGTAATCTTCTGTGATGCGAAAACTCTTGTTTCCAAATAGTAGTTGACCCATAATTAGCCCCATTTATCCTGTGAAGATATTAAATATCATGGGTTTTCTCCACTTAACAAATGAGAGAATGAGTGGCTTGCCCTCTCTTACACAATCAAGAGTCAGCAATAGGAAGTCTTTGACCTCAAGACCAAACCATTCAGCTAAAAGTGGAAGGTTGAGCAATGATCTAGCTCACTTGAGTAAGGATCTAGACAGCCAGTATAGGTCATTGGGACCAGAATTCCAACAGGACCAGAATTCCTTCAGAACCTCAACTCATAGATACCTCCCTAAATGCTCTAGAAGAGTGATTCATACTCCAGAAGCATATCAGAATTTAAGGGGGGGGAGGGAGGATTGAAAATGCAAGTCAATTTCATGTATGAGAAAGGCAAGAAGATGTCTATTGATTTTATACGTGAAGATAAGCAATCAAAATCAAAGTCTCTTTGAGGATAGCAGGACATGTTTTGTTTTTTCCAAAAGGGGGTGTTGGTTTAGAAATATTGCTCTAAAGTTTAAACCTCAAGTCTAGATGGACGCTTGATGTGTAGGAAGCTCAGAGATTAGGAACCCAGACTGTCTGGGTTCAAATCCTGGTTCTACTGTCTGTGTGATAAGTTGCCTTAAACTTTCAAAACCTCCATTTCCTCACTTGTAAAGTGACAATGTAGTAATATAGGCGTCTCGGGAATTAAATAGTATGATATATGTTAAGTATGTAGAAAAGTGTTGTACATATAGGAAATGCTCAGTGATTGTAGCCATTATTATTAAACCATTACTTGATTATTAAATCATTATTATCAAACCTTGGTCATTAAACCATTCGTTGATTTCCTGTTTTGCCCTTGTTTTATTAAGTCTTTCTAGGATCTTCAAGTTCTTGTCAAATGTTCAGGGCTGTTCAAAATGCATTTTCTCTAGTTCTAAGAAATACATAGGGATAGTGAAGTTCACCAGACACAGTCCTGGTGATACAATAATATACTTTGTGTTCTCTGTACCTCTCCCAATTTATAATGGATAAATCTTTGAATCCCCCAATTTTTCCTTTCACCCACCATGGTTCAGACACTGTTAGTTGCCTACCCAGCGTCCACTCTCCAATCCCTACACCCTTGTTAATGGAGCCACTGGTCTTCTTCCCATTGCCATGTACCCCAGGGGAAATTGAACCTCACCCCCAGCTATAAGGGATAGATCCTGGGTAGTTTAAGTTAACCATGATAATTCCATTTCTCATGCTGAATCTCAGACAAAGTGAGAGAAAAACTCGAGTCTCTTCATTAACCATTAGCCCCAGACTGCTGTTGTTCATGGGAAGATACGTGTGAGCAATACCACAGCAAACACCACACAGATCCAGACAAAAGCCACTTTTAAACTTCTAATCCTTTTCTTCCTCTACCTCCACCTACAAAATACTCTTTATTTTTTCTGTAGCCCAGTTCCATTTGAATACACACATAATTGTTTTCCATGAGGCAAAAATAAAATAAAATTAGAAAGACAATGCTGAGAAGTCACTGGGATCTACTATGTTCTTTACTTCTAAGGAAGATACTTGGAAAGGGATGCCATTTCTTCCCCCTTGTCATTGTCTTGCTCTTGCTTGAATGTGACACCCAGAACTGCTGGTGCCATCTTAAAACCATGAAGATAGGCCAGGTGAGGGCAAAGCTGACAGCCAGAAGTTAGCATCATGGAAGGATGTTAAGAACCTGGGTCCTTGATGACATGCTCAGCCACTGATTGTACCAGCAGGAGGCTCTTACTGCTGTTGGACTTATTCTTAGATAATAAATTTCCTACTATTTAACCCATACTGAGTTAGTGTTTGCTTATCATTTGTAGCCCTAAGTGTACTAACACATGGCATATAAAACCCACACTAGAATGTCTTAAAATAAATTAGAAGTCAGAAGCGTCTCTCTTAGGATCTTCACATTGCTCTTGATTTCCTGAAATAACCAGTTCCATGCACATGATCTCTAAAGTAATCCTACCAGCTCTCCTTCCAAAATATGTCAATCCAGATACTTCTCCTCAGCTCTATTGCTGTCACTCTAGTCCAAGACCCCATCATTTCTCTCCTGTACTACGGCAATAGCCTTGTAGCCGAATCACCTGCTTCCATGCTTGCCCCCATTCCTATAATCCATTCTTTTTAAAATTGAGATAAAATTTCCATAACATAAAATTCACCATTTTAACCATTTTAAGGTATACAATTCTTCATATTTTTCATGTATTACCAATGTAGTGCAACCAATCACCACTCTTTACTTCTAGAACATTAATATTATACCCCAAAGGAACCCATGCCTATTGAACAGTCACTCCCCATCTACTTCTCTGCCCAGCCCCTGACAGGTACTGCTATGCTCTCTTCTTAGCACAGCAGCTAAAGTGATGTTTTTCAAAGATCAGTCAGATCATGCCTCTTCCCTGCTTAAAACTCTCCAATAACTCTGAATAACTTTCAGATCTTTAGCTTGACCTAGAAGACTATTCGTGGTCTCCAGAACCTGGAGGGATTCTCCAGGGTCATCTTGTACTATTTACTTGCCGGGTTCTGGCCACACAATCTCTCTACGTGTTTCTTGGGCACACCAGCTGATTCCTACTTCAGAGCCTTTTCTCACTTGCTCCCATTCCTCAGATGCACTTCCCCACATTGAAGGTGGGTGTCTTCTCATCATTCTGGTCACACTTGGGATGTCCCCTTCACAGGGAGGCCTCCCTCACCCCACCGCTCCTCAGCATTCTTCCTAATCACACTGATTACTATCTGAAATTACGATGTTTACATCCATTTTTTGTAATTCACTGAAGTCCATAGTTGATTAAAATTTCCTTCATTTTTGGAGTGGCTGACTCGTCAGTCAGTAGAGCATGTGACTCTTGATCTTGGGGTCATGAGTTCGAGTCCCATGTTGGATGTAGACATTACTAAAAGAAAAAGAAAAAGCAAATTTCCTTAGTTTCTGCCTAATGTCCTTTATCTCTTCTAGGACCCCATTTCCAGGATTTCACATTACATTTAGTTGTCATGTGTCCTTAGACTTCTTTTGGCTGTAACAGTTTCTCAACTTCTTTTATTTTTGATGACCTTGACAGTTTTGAGGAGAACTGGTCAAGTATTTTGTAGGATGTCCCTCTATTGGAATTTGTCTGATGTTTTACTCATGATTTGACTGGGGCTATGGGTTTCTGGAAGATAACAGCCCAGAGGTAAGGTGGCATTTCATTACATCATATCAAGGTTCACATTCATTTTTTATTAGCTGGTCACCTGTCTCTCCCACTGTTTGAATGTTAAGCCCCATAAAAGTGAGATTATTCTGCTCACAGTTTTATTCTTAGAACTTGAAAAGCATGTAGCCCACAGTAAACCTTTTTAATTATTAGTTGATGAGATTAATGAATAAACTAGAAAAAAATGACTAATACACTGCCTGCTGTTTTTGCATGTAAAATGAAATATGGGTCAGGAAGATTCCTTGAGCATAGGTCAAAGGCACTAAAACCCTTTCAAATAATCTGGCATATCCGTGAGATAAATCTAAACCCTCATGCAAATAAATAATTAACTTGAGGCCAATGGCACACTCAAAATCATTAATGAAAATTGATTTTCCTTCTCTGTAGGGCTGCTTCTTTCTGCTGTACCACAATTCCCTTTGCAGAGCCAGCCACAATTCATTGTGTTTTATTTCATTTCTACCCAGGGTCTTCTTTTTCTTGAATGATGTTAGCCTCTGTGAATTAAAAAATATGTATCTATTTGGCTTGGTTGGCCTATACACGAGGAGGGTGTGGGTGATTTCATGTAGGTAAGTTTTGAGGCAGAACAATGAGCTCGTGCATGATGGGAAGCTTGGTTTGCCCGGGAGAAAATTCAGGAAGAGGATTACTGAGCCCCTGTAGTTGAATCAAGGGTTCGACCAACTGATTTCATGGGTGTACAAGAGCAGAAGAGGAGTCTGTTGGCCGCCAGCTAAATGCCTTTCCAGGAACATGGTGAAAACTGATTAAATATATATACCATCATATGAATTGATAGAGGGAACCTGGGGGAATGTCTCTAGCCATTAGAATACCAAACACCCATGGGCGCTCCCTGGTGACCATGAAGGAAGTTTGTTTTCTGGCATGGGCTCTCAAAGAATAAAATCCCTGAAAGGAAGAACTATTTGTATTCCATTCAGATTTCATTTAACCTTTTCTTTTGGAAGCCCCAGTAAGCAAAGGCACATTTGTCAAGGCTTCAGGATGAATGGGGAAAGCTTTTGTGCATTAAACTTGCAGATATCTAGAAGGACTTACTGGAAAGGCAGCCCCGGGCCGGGAGTAGGGAGACATCCACTCTAGCCAGCCAGGCAGTGGGGGTTCTCAGCTATTATCACCTCCATTGAGTCAATTTCCTGACTGTGCATAATCCCCCAATCAATTGATTTGAACATGAATTCCCTAGGTAATTAACAGCATTGGGTATTGCTGGTCAGAATATTTCTTTTTCCTAGCATCCCTCAGAGTATGTGACTTACAGATCAAATACCATAGTTTTAGAGGAAGTTTAACACATTTCACTTAACTAAAACTATTATGACATATTCTGTTTTCCTTGAATCTAAGATGCCATTGATGGTGGCTCTAGGGATTGAATGCACAGCACTTCGGGGGGAAACAATCACAACAAGACCTGTTCCAATTTCAGAAATGTTAACATGTAGGGAAATTTACAATATAGAGCTGAAATCTGGGATGTCAAACAGCAACTGAGTTTCCTAGTGCTTCCCAGTGACCTCAGTCTGCAGAGCCCATACATCTCATTGCTAACCACGATGCTTCTTGGGGACCGGTGTCCATGCTTAGTGTTCCAGATTTTCCAGGATTCCTCAAATTTAGCTGGTCTTGGAGGCTACCTGGGAAACCGTCTTGGTGCCACCTCCCCTCTGGCTACTCTGCTTGCTCAAGCTGTACCCTAGTGGTGGTCTGCTAGCCCTCTCCATTCCTAAACGCTTCTTCAGAAGGCACAAGAATCCGATCCTACTGCCCCTGCTGGCCACTTTCTGTTTCTCATCTACCTGGTTTCTTGTTTTGACCAGCATCAGTGAATTTTCTAAGCTTCCCTCTGTCTATTCAGGCTGCAATCCCCACCATTCTCTATAATGCATCCTTTGCCGTATTCCTAATACACTTCCATTTTTACCTAACATAGGCATTTTTTCCTCTCTTATAAGCAAAGAAGAATTCTGGGTTTTTCCATTCTAAAGCACCACTAACACTACCACATCAATGGCTAGCATTTTTTGAGTACTTACTGTATGTCAGACACTGCGTTTTATGTATTATGACCTCATAACTCACTGTAATTCTCTGAGGCCGATACTATTCTTATCTTCTCTTCCAAACAAGGCAAATGAAGCACAGCGTGTAGGTCACTTGCTCACACTGATACAGCCAGAAAAGGAAGAGCCAAGACCCCACCAGGTCTCCCTGGCTGCGTAGAGCCACCTTATAACCAGCGCTCTGCAAACTTCTCTTGCTAGAAGTCTGCAGCTGTTGTACAAACAACCCTGTGAGCTCCCTGGTTGGATGGAGGTGGTGAAGGAGCGAGAGGATTTGAAGATAAAGCCCAGGTTCCCAGCTTGGATAACTGAGGGGACAGTGATTACCTTTCATCCATGTTAGAAATTCAGAAAGGGGTTTGCAAAGACTTTGGCATTTACCTTCTCCACTGTGACTCCTGTCCCCTTCATGAAGAGTTTCGAAGTCCAGTTCACAGACTGGCCCAACTCTCTGGCCAGTCATGTTCTTGATTTTGCCCAGTGGCCTCCGCTTGGCCTCCGTTTCAGCCATGTGCCCTCTTGGCTCTGATTGTTTCTTGCCTCTCTCAGAACTTCCACACGTAAGAAATCTCACACTGAAACAGGAGATCTACCCCAGCCCCCCGGGTCCTGCCAGCACCCTCACTCAAGCTACTCACAACACAAGTTCTGCTTTAGTAAGACCACCACAACTTCAGCACGTGTATACACTCCACCCCGTCTTACTTCCTCTTCCCAACCAGCCAAACCGCATGGATCATGATTCCTACTCACTTCTGCAGTGTCTTCTTTTGCCAAGGCCTTGTCTCTCTTTGTATCATTATTCTGGGCAAAACAAGAAGAAGGGAAATGGCCACATTAGATGTATACAGATTGTTTTAGGATGGAGGGATTTTAACACTTTTAGTTTTGAGGGTTGTACCAGTCTCTTTGGTCCCCATGACTCTGCACATACTGTTCCCTCTGCCTGAAATAGAAATAGAAAGAGAAATATACCTAGAAAGTTTTAAAGCATATGCCTAAATAATGAAAAAGACAAATAAAAGGATAAATTATCCAGTCTACCCTTTCAACACTATGACATGGGTATTATCGTCTCTATTTTATATAAGAGAGACAGTTTTAGAAACTTGGAGTTCTTTCTCTCTTAAGACTACATAGGTAATAAGGAGAGACTCAAATCTCAAACACAGGCTTTCTAAATTTCAATTCCTATTTTCCCTTGTTTCTGTCTTATCATTGCCTGACTCATTAATCCCTACTTGCTCTCTCAGACTCACTCACAGTGCCTGTCAGGAGAAGCCCCCGCTGACCACCTTTTCTAGGTGCAGGCTGGACTCAGTGTTCTCTCTGAGTTTCCTTAGCACCTGTGCATTCCTCAGGCTTAGCCCTTTTCTGCACGATTTGGAATGACTAGATAGAGAGGTCAAGATCATATTAATTTGTGCCTTTAATGCCACCTTGGGCTTAGTGCATGGTAGCCATTCAAATAATATTTGTTTCCCTTCCCCAAAGCTATGCAAAGCCCCCACAGGGCACTGAAACTCTGTTTCATCTTTTCAGGACCATTCAAACTTCAAGAACCACACAAATGTTACTGTTCCTTTCAAGACCTTCAAAAGCTCCCAAGCCTATGTTTTCAGGAAACCTTAAATATTCACCTTGGAAAATTCTCATCAGTATTACAAATTAATGTATGGGGGGAGCCTGGGTGGCTTGGTCAGTTAAGGGTCTGCCTTTGGCTCAGGTCATAATCCCAGGGTCCTGGGATCGAACCCCACATCGGGCTCCCTGCTCAGCAGGGAGCATGCTTCTCCCTCTCCCTCTGCCTGCCACTCCCCCTGCCTGTGCTCTCTCTCTCTCTCTCTCTCTCTCTCTCTCTCTGTCAAATAAATAAATAAAATCTTTGAAAAAAACTCAAATGTATGCTTTTCTAGCCAAGCTGCACTACGCATGGAGGTTTTTATGTCACACCTGAAAAACCTGTTAGCTGGGGAGGAAATTAATCTCTCAGTTGTTCAATGTTTGGCCCTGGCTTTTTAAAAAGCCCAGAAGTAAATTTTACCTGTACGAGCAAAGGCCTGATGATAGCAAAGTCTCCTGAGTAGAAGCAGTGATAAGAGCAATGGAGCAAAAGAACTCTTTCCATGTATTTCTTTCTTTTAAAAGAACTGGCCTGGCCAAAGCCCTGCTTCGATGACTCATTGATCTCTGCCTTTGGCTCCTGCCAGAGCCTTGCAGGCTGGGTTTTCTGAGTTTCTGGTGAAGCTTTCAGTGCGCCATGCAGGAAGTGAGGTCATGATTGTTTTGGCAGTTTGGGTGGCATTTGTCCCCTGGTAGCAGCTGAAGTTTATCAGAAGGTTTAGCCTTTGCACTTTGAGAAACCAACTATTATCTCACCCACAATTTAGAATAATAAAAAAGTCCATGGCAGCAAAACGTGCAGTAAGTAAAGATAAAGAACAAAGGAGGGAGAATCTGGTGTTCCTGTCGACATCGGCCTCCAGAGGACACATCCTATCCTTGGTCTGATAGAGTCCGCCAGAAAGCTCCTCCTGCATTCTCTTTCTTCCTGGCATTAGCTTCCAATGAAGAAATTTTTTAGACTGCAGCTGGGAGCAGAGAAATAATGTGACAACTTTAGTTTAGTCTGATTTGGTTCTAAGCCTGAGATTCTATAAGCCTATGCATTATGGCAGGATTCTCTTTGTAACATTTTGCCCTGGAGAAATTGCCAAGACTACAAAGTATGTCACTAAAATTTCGAAAAAAGGCATTTCAAATCTTACTTTAAATATCCAAAGCAATGGAAAAGTAACATTACAGTGTCATTTAAATTGTCTAAGATTGATTAAATAGCTGAGACACTACACTCTTATTAATTGGAAAACTAACACAAAGATAAAAGGTGTTGAATACCTTGATAATTTACAATCATTCATCAAGAAAGTGGGGACTTTTAATGCAAATACAGTGATTCTGGCTTGACTTCTTCAAGTATCTTTGTTTAGTTTTTAAGATCTGGAATATATTGTGGGACTTTGAGCATGTGGTTATAAACCCAAAGCATATATATGCATTTATATTTTGGGGGGTCTAAAAGTTATTGTTAAAAATGATTGAAGATACATAATGTGGAAAGATAAAAGAGAAATTTGATACAAATTGTGGATATTACAAATCACCCTGTTTACTTGTTGTTCTGTGAACATGCTCATCCTCAACTCTCTTTTTCTTCTCTCTCTCCATTGTCCTGGCCTGGAAAACCTTCAACCTGACGTGGAGGTGGACCCATCAAGCCACTCAGGACTTGAATCTGATCCTACTGCCCCTGCTGGCCACTTTCTGTTTCTCCTCATTCTCTCACCTAGTGGGTTGGAGAAATCACTCACCCAACCTTCATGCTTTTCCACCCTTCCATCCTTCCCAGCTCCCAACACTGTTGACCCAATGGCCACTCCCTTCTTCCCACCATTTAAAAATATACCTTAAAGTTTTTTGCCTCGTTGTTTCAGTGAAAACTAGAGGGCTTCCCCCCCCCAACCTTTTCAAGGGGCTGCAATAATACTTATCACAGAAACAGAACAAAGTGATTTTACTGATGAACAAACCACTCAGAGTGCACACTCTTCCAATTTTGGACAGAGCCCTTCTGACGCCGTCTCAAATAGAAGACCTATATTGTCACTGTAAATCTAGAGTCTTTGAACTGTGGTTCCTGAGGACTGGAAGAAACTCAGGGCAAGGTCAGCAGGCCCTGTAACCCTCCGTGTCAGTCTGAACATTGACCATCAGCTGACTCTTCCTCATCACTCCTCAGAGTTTGAGACTTGAGGAGAGAATCACAGGATTTCAGAGAGAGATTTATAAATACCTATGGTGAATCACAGGACTTCAGAGAGAGATTTATAAATATCTATGCAGTTTCCACCAAGGTCTAAGTGGGTGGGGGTGGGGCAGGGGAATGCCCAGTCTCGGGCTGTCGACTGACAGGGAGCAGACATGATTCATGGGCCTCCTCTCTTTGTGAGGGAAACTCAACAACAACTCCACTTTCACAAATGCTCTTCCAGGGCACTTTCTGTCTGCAAATGCCTGCATTCATTTGCAGAGTTACTTTTCTTCAGTGTCTTTTACAGCTATTGTAACTTCTAGCTCTAGGAAAGAGTATAGGGACTTGTCTTTGCCAGTAGCCCTGGAGGAAAAAGAACCAGCCCTCAAAAATGAGTTACTCACAATGTGAATTCATTGAGTAAATAAAGGCTGAACGATAATGGGAAGAGTTACTCATATACCGTAACAGACATTCACTGCCATCTGGTCTCTTCATACCCACATTGCTCCTTCCTCTAAATGAGGTTAATGGGAATTAATACATATGTATTAGGGAAAGGAGAGGTCCTTGGGGATGTGAGCAAAATATCAGCACAGTGCTCTTCATTAGGTAGACATCAAGGGTGCCTGGGGAAGCACTGAATAATGGTTGAAAGATAAATTACACATAGACTAGTCAATATCTTGCCAACTACTCTATTTCTAAATAGGACGCTTCTGAGAAAAATGCTGGCATCTAGCAGTTCAAACAGTTGCCTTCTGTCGTGCTATTTTATGAGGCAATTTCTTTCCACGTGGACTTTCACACAAATAGACAGCAGACACATTTTTTAAACTGACAAATAATATTTCAAAATTGTATCTGTAGGAATAACAGTCATCGAGTAGGAGACCCAGCCATCACACAACCCAATGCTTGATGAAGATTGTCCCTGAAATGTGTGATGTGTTTGGCCAACCTGTGCTTTTCTATCCTACCCACTAAGAGCAGAGTACTCGAGCAGATCTTGCATGCAATCTTTCTTATTCATATCATTGCTTTCTCAAAGCCCATACTATTAATTATTTATACAATGCCTATGTTGTGAAATATATATCATGCATTATGAGCATTAGACAGTGCTTCTCTATGGCTTATATCACAGTACTCTATCAACCCACTATATAAACAATCTCACTCATACATAGGCTTGCATGATTACCCTGATAAATTGATCTTGTTCAGACCCTGTGTACATATTAGAGCAATGTTTTATCAGTATATAGATATATACACACACTCAATATTCACTGGTGTTAAAATAAATATTGTGACTTTGTGGTGAGGAAGGCCACATTGCATCAGATGGTCCTTATCAGCCATGCAGATAGGAGTGCGCCAGCTTGCAGCTTGGTTGTCTTATTGTTTGGGGTGCTTCACCTTCTCATCTAACCCAGAAAAGGGTTCTGTTCTTCATCAGATCAAAATCCTGTGGGATGGTCTAAGTCTGTGTCTACTGGAGAAATCTGAAAGTATCTTGCCTATTCATTCAAATTTGACTAAAGTCTTTACTCTGTTGATTTGCATTTATTGACTACTTAGCAGTGTATACTGAGCACTGTGGTAGGTATTAAAGAACAATAATCCTTTAAAGATTGTAAGCATGCATTGTTCAAGACTGAAATTGCTTTTTAACAGCTTGTGATATAATTCACATATCATCCAATTCATCCATTTAAAGTGTAGAATTCAATGGTTTTTGGTGCATTCAGAGCTGTGTAACCATCACCATAACCAACCCCAAAATACCTTATTACCTATAAGACAGACTTTGTACTGATGAGCACTCACTCCCCAGCCCACTCCCCTCAAATCTCCCAATCACAGGCAACAACTAATCTACTTTCTGACCATGGATTTGTTGATCTGGACATTTCATACAGATAGAATCATACGATATGTATTCTTTGTGACTGGCCTTTTTTGCTGGGCATAATGTTTTCAAGGTTCATCCATGATGTAGCATGCATCAGTATTTCATTCCTTTTTGTTGTATTTTTTAAAATTTTTTATTCCTTTTTACAATGGAAATAATGTTCCATTATGTGGATATACCACACTTTACTTATCTATGCCTCATTTGATAGATATTTGTATAGCTTCTGTGTTTTGCTATCATGAATAATGCTGCTATGAACATTTGTGTACAAATTTTTGTACTCACATATGGTTTCATTTGTCTTGGGTATATAGCTAAAAGTGGAATTGCTGGGTCACATGGTAATTCTATGTTTAATATTTTGAGGAATTGCCAGAATGCTTTCCAAAGTGACTGCACCATTTTCCATTATCATTAGCAATATATGAGGGTTTCAATTTCTCCACATCCTTGTCAACACTTGTTTATTATCTGTATTTTTGATTAAAGCCATCCAAGTGGGAATGAAGTGTTACCTCATTGTGGTTTTGATTTGTATTTCCATAATGTGTACTTATTGGCCATTTGTATATCTTCTCTGAAGAAATATCTATTCATATCCATTGCCCATTTAAAAATTGGGTTATTTTTCTTTTTATTATTGGGTTGAAAAGGTCCTTTTTGTATTCTAGATACAGGTCCCTTTATGCGATGTAATGAGCACTGGGTATTATATTGATGAATCACAGGCCTGTACCTCTGAAACCAATAATACATTATATAATTAGTTGAATTTAAATAAAAAATGTTTAAAAAATATAGGTCCCTTATCAGATATATGATTTGCAAATGCTTCTTCCTGTTTTGTGGGTTGTCTTCTCACTTTCTCAATGGATTCCACTGATGCATAAGATTTTAAATTTTGATAAAATCAAATTTACCTAGTTTTCCTCTTGTTACTTGTGCTTTTGGTGTCATGTATAAGAAGGTTTTGTCTAACCTCAGGTCATGAAGGTTTATACCTATGTTAAAGTTCTTATTGATCTTCTTTCTAGTTGTTCTATTACTGAAAATTAGGTATAGAAGTCCTAATTATTACTTATGAATTGTCTATTTCTCCTTTCAATTCTGTCAGTTTTTGCTTCATGTATTTTGGGGCTCTGTTGTTAGGTACATATAGACTTAAAATTGTTATATCTTCCTGAAGAATTGACTATTACAAAATGTTCTTCTTTGTCTCTAATAGCAATTTTTGTTTTAAAGTCAATTTTGTCTGGTATTATTATAGACACTCCCATCTTTCTTATAATTGCTGTTTGAGTGATATGTCTTTTTCCATTCTTTTTAGTTTGCATTCTGAATGTATAAAAAATTACTAAAAAAACAAGAAGAAAATGGCAAACAACCCATATGATTCCCTACAACCTAGCAATTCCACTAAGTATATACCCAACAGAGATATGTGTGTATATTCAAAAAACAACATGCACTAGACTGTTTATAGAAGCAGTATTTGTAAGTCTCAAACTGAAAATAACCCAAATGCCCATCAACAGCAGAATGGATAAGCAATCTTTGGTATATACATATAAAGGAATGTTATATTTCAAAGAAAATGAACTGTGTATCATCTCACACAATAATATGGCTGGATCACACAAACATAATAGTGAGTTAAAGAAGACCAACACAGGGTACCTGGGTGGCTTAATTGATTAAGCATCTGACTCTTGATTTTGGCTCAGGTTATTATCTCTGGGTCATGAGACTGAGTCCGGTGTTCCACTCCGCACTGGGTGTGGAGCCTGCTTAAGATTCTCTCTCTCCTTCTCCCTCTGCCCCTCCTTGCTCACACACAAACTCTCTCTCTAAAAGAAGAAGAAGAAGAAGAAGAAGAAGAAGAAGACGACAACCAGGACAAAAGAGTTCATATGCATGAATCCATTTAGATTAAGGTATAAACACAGACCAGATCACTCTATACTGTTGAAAGTCAGGATAGTGGTTACCCTTAGATGGAAGGGAGAGTTACCCTCACTCTCAAAGGCTAACTTACTTAGTGGGAGGGAAAATGAGGGGGCATTCTGGGGTACTTTTGTTGGTGTTTCTCAGTCTGGGTGCTGGTCACTCAAGTGTGGTTACTTTTTTTTTTTTTAAGATTCATTTATTTATTTTAGAGAGAGAAAGAGCAAGCGTGGTGGGGAGGGAGAGGGAGAAAGAGAATCTCAAGCAGAATCCCCACTGAGCATGGAGTCCAATGTGGGGCTCCATCCCACGATTGAGATCATGATCTGAGCTAAAACCAGGAGTCTGATATTTAACCGACTGTGCCATACAGGTGCCCCTCAAGTGTGGTTACTTTTGAAAATTAATTGATAGATTACTTTTCTATACATGTACTTCAATAGATTTTTTCTAAAAAAGAGGACTATAACTTGAATGAAATATCGACTGCTTTGCATTTTCTATAAAAAAGATAGCATACACTGAAACCTGACAAAGATGGCATAATTTTTTTTTTTACTAAGCTCACGTATGAATTGACACAAAACAATTTTGTAATTAAAGTACTAGCAAATCCAATCTAGCATCATATTAAAGGAATAGTGTCTAGGAAACCATGAATGATTTAATATTAGGAAATCTAAAAATATCATGATCACATCAATGAAACTTCATATTCATCTTGTAGTGTCAAAAGGCATTTAACAATATTCAATATTCATTTGTGATAAAAATTAAATAAATTGCATATGGAATACTCCCTCAACATGATTAAAAAGTTATCTCAAACCAAGTAGCTTACATCATACTTAAAAGCAAAACAATTGAGCAGTGCTTTCCAAATTTATTTTGTCAAGGAACATGATTTAAATCATAATGTATTGAAGCACTACCAGTAGGAGCCCATGACACATATATAACACTATGTTAAAATGGGACTTTTCCTGTTGACTCAGAGTTTCAGCTGAGGCCCCAAAATTTGAGAACAAATACAACTATTGTTGAAAATCTCCATATCCTCCATGGAAGATACTAAACAGCCTATGCAGGCAGGGGCTAAGAAATTGTGAAATCTTCTGCCGGCATTAGCCCATCATTCACCTCTAGGCTATAAAAGAGAAGACAAATAAGTCACTGTAATTGAAGATGCCTGTGTTGACTATTTTTTTGGAATGGTTAATCGGCCATGTATTTCTCCTGTAGAGGAAGGAAAGAGGGTCCTCAAGTCAAGAAGTAGGGCTTCAAGAGAATCATTTGAAAAGTTTGACATGGGTCTCCTGGTTAGAGAGAGCAGAACTGGGGTCTGATTGATGCCTGAACAGTTTAAAGGGAAGAGGCTGTGACTAGTCAGGAGTTGTAAGATAGCAAAGCCAAGGGAAGACGTTGTACTGGAAACAAACTAGCTTCCTGAGCTGAGCAAGGCAAAGAATGTATCAGTTCCCATGGGCCAAGTGGAATGGAGCTGGATTGTATCATCTTGAAAGGGACTCTGGCCAATGTGATTCCAAAGGAAATCATGGTGCTGGTCATTAGCAGTTAGAAGTAGGGAGCTGTTGATGAGAGATCCTAACAAAAGTCATGGTGGGTTGCAGAGGAAGGAGCCTGAAGAACTCTCAGGAGGGAGTCTACAGTCAATAAGGAGTCTACCATATGGAGAGTCTACTCTAGGTTACAATTGCAGCAGACAAGCAAGACCTTTCTGTCCCTTAACTGTCCTCCCTTCTCCTATCTTCCTCCAAACTCCCAGTTCATGCCCAACCCGAGAAGGGTTTAAAAGAGCAGCCTACATATAGATGAGGTGTTAGAGCCAGATATGGGCAAAGAAGTCAACCAAAGCTCCCACTCCCACTGCAAGCTTCCAAGCTACAGAAAAGGGGGACATTTTTACTCAGATGACAAATTGGAGATATGCAATCATGATACTGGACTGAAATTTCATTATCTGAAAAAGATTGGATAAACTATGGAGGTGGTTGAGATTTAAGCAAAGAGTGGGGAAAAACAATTCAAAGAACAGCTTTGAAGGGCTTGTGGTGGAAAAGAATAGGTTGCCTTTTCTTAATTCCCTGTGCATTCTAGCTCATTCCAAAAATACATGCACATATTTATGCATTTATTAATACAGAATTTTTATAAGAAATTATTAAAAAGTTGACTTACATACATTTTAAAACATTAGAATAGAACTGAAGTCAGCAATACCATAAGGGGAAATAATTTTAGTGTTAACTAAGCACAAAATGTATCAAAATAAATTACGGGATCTTTTATTTTACATTTTGTGCTATACAATAAGACATGAGATTAAAATTTTAAAAAAACACTGTTTTTGTGTCTGTTCAGGTCATATCCAATTAATATGAGGACTACTGCTGCTGAATTGAATCCTCACATAAAATACTGCGTTACTTCTACCTCTATATTTTGTTTTCATTACAGCATTACATGAAAACCCCGTTTTTCACAGGTACCACAAGTAGAACAGGGAAGAAGATCATTGACAGCAAGATTGTCTTCCGAAGTCCCCTGAAGCTTAGTGGGGTATGATGGAGATTTATAGAATGTTTTATCCCACAATATACACTGAGCATGCAGCGCATCTCTATTTACAGTGGAAAGAAATCCAAAGGACAAATAACTTTTATTGTCCCTTGCTACCTGATATTTATTTGTTCATGTTGGGTATTACTGTTTCTTCTTGGAGCGCTTTCATCTGTGTTTCTAGAAACCACAGGATGAGACAGATAACCTTGTCTTTGAAGTATTCTGATTTGGGGCCTGTTTGATTAAGATGGCTTGAACCCCATAAGACTGATTTTCTTTTGTTGTTGTTTTTTAATTGTTTATTGTTATGTTAATCACCATACATTACATCATTAGTTTTTGATGTAGTGTTCCATGATTCATTGTTTGTGCCTAACACCCAGTGCTCTACGCAGAATGTGCCCTCTTTAATGCTCATCACCAGGCTAACCCATCCCCCCACCCTCCTCCCCTCTAGAACCCTCAGTTTGTTTTTCAGAGTCCATCGTCTCTCATGGTTTGTTTCCCCCTCTGACTTACTCCCCTTCATTCTTCCCCTCCTGCTATCTTCTTTTTCTTTTTTCTTAACATATGTTGCATTATTTGTTTCAGAAGTACAGATCTGTGATTCAACAGTCTCGCTCAATTCACAGTGCTCACCATAGCACATACCCTACCCACTGTCTATCACCCAGCCACCCCATCCCTCCCACCCCCCACCACTCCAGCAACCCTCAGTTTGTGTCCTGAGATTAAGAATTCCTCAAATCAGTGAGAAGACTGATTTTCTTTTATATAGCAGGCTTTCTTTGACTAGTGCTGAACTTCATTGTATAAAGAGAATAATAGCTAATATTTGTTCATTGTTAAGTGTCAGACACTGGGCTAAAAGTCTTACAAATATAATTTAATTGCTGAAACCTGTAGTAGACACCATTTTTTTTATTAACATATAATGTATTATTTGTTTCAGCGGTACAGGTTGATAGACACCATTCTTAACCATGGATGAGGAAGCAGAGGAGCAAAGAAAGTAATTTGTCCAGCCAAACTCCACCACTATTCTATATGGTCTTTAGTAAAAAAAAAAAAAAAAGCAAAATTTAAAGTTATTTAATAAACAATAACAAATAATAACACACATAAATGTTTATAAAATGATCAGTCATTATTAGACAACAACATGAGAGTAAATGAGGCTTGTGTAACAAATGCCCTCACATGCAACTTTCTAGTGTTCTTAAATATCCACAGAGCTTTTTATATATTTTTTAAAAGAGTTATTTATTTATTTGAGAGAGAGCACAAGCAAGTATAGGGAGGGGCAATCTCAGGACCCTGAGATCATGACCTGAACCAAAATCGAGAGTTAGATGCTTAACTGACTGAGCCACCCAGGCACCCCAGGCTTTTTATATTTTAATTTGATTTTATCTTGGTAGGAACACAACACGGGATTTACCCATTTAATAGGTTTTAAAGTGTACAATACAATATTGTTATCTATAGGCACAATGTTGTATAGCAAATCTCTAGAATTTATTCATTTTGCATAACTGAAACTTTATATCCATTGAGTAGCAGCTTCTCATTGCCCTCTCCCGTCCCCCCAGCCCCCGGCAGCGACCATTCCATTCTTTTGTTTCTATGAGTTTGACTACTTTAGATACCTCATAGAGTAAGTGGAATCCTGCAGTATTTGTCTTTCTGTGACTGGCTTATTTCCCGTAGCATAATGTCCTCAAAGTCCATTCATGTTGTCACATACTTTTAAGACTGATAACATTCCAGGGTATGTATATACCACATTTTAAAAAAAATCCATTCATCTGTCCATGGATGCTTAGGCTGTTTCTACATCTTGGTTATTGCGAATAGTGCTGCAGAGAATATAGGAGTGCTATTATCTCTTAAAGATCCTGATTTCAATTCTCTTGGATAAATGCCCAGAAGTGAGATTGCTGGAGCATATGATAGTTCTATTTTTAATTTTTTGAGAAACCACCATACTATTTTCCATAGCAGCTAGACCATTTTGCATTCCCATCAATAGTATATGAGGGTTCCAATTTCTCCACATCCCTGCCAACATTTGTTGTGTTTTGTTATTTTGATAATAACCATCCTGACAGGTGTAAGGTGATATCTTATTGTGGTTTTGATTTGCATTTCCCTGACAATGAGTGACATTGAACATCTTTTCATATACCTGTTGACCATTTGTGTGTCTTTGGAGAAATCTATTCAAGTCCTTAGCCCATTTTTCAGTTGGGTTAGTTTTTTCACTATTGAGTTATAGGAGTTCCTTATTTTGGAAATTAACTTCATCAGATGTATGGTTTGAAAATATTTTCTTCCATTACCGTCTCACCCAATTAATTTTTTTCCTTTGCTATGTAGAAACTTTTTTAGTTTGATGTAGTCACACTTGTTTATTTTTGCTTTTGGTGTCATATTCCAGAAATTGTCAAGATCAATGTTATGAAGATTTTCCCCTGTGTTTTCTTCCAGGACCTTTACAATCTCAGGTCTTATGTTTAAGTCTTTAATCCACTCTAAGTTAATTTTTGTCTATAGTGTAAGATAAGGGTCCAACTTCATTCTTTTGCCTTTGAATATCCAGTTTTCTCAGCACCATTTGTTGAATAGACTATCCTTTCTCCACTGTGTATTTTTGGCACCCTAGTTGATGGATTTATGGATTTATTTCTGGGCTTTCTATTCTGTTCCATTGGTCTAAAGGTCTATCTTTATGCCAGTGCCATACTATTTTGATTATTGTAGCTTTGTAATATACTTTGAAGTCAGGAAGTGGGATGCCTCCAGTCCTGTTCTTCTTTCTCAGGATTGATTTGGCTATTTGTGGTCTTTTGTAGTTCCATATGAATTGCACAACTTTTTCTAATCCAATAAAATTGTCATAGGGATTTTGATAGGGATTGCATTAAATTTGTAGATTGCTTTAGGTAGTATGGACTTTTTAATAATATTAAGTCTTCTAATGCATGAACATGGGATGTCTTTCCATTTGTTCGTGTCTGCAATCTCTTTTAGCGATATTTTGTAGTCTTCAATGTAAAAGTCTCTCACTTCCTTAGTTAAATTTATTCCTAGCCATTTTATTCTTTTTGATATTACTTTATTTTTTTAAAGATTTTATTTATTTATTTGACCAGAGAGAGAGAGCACAAGCAGGGACAGAGGCAAAGGGAGAAGCAGGCTCCCCGCTGAGCAGGGAGCCCGACGTGGGGCTCGATCCCAGGACCCCGGGATCATGACCTGAGCCGAAGGCAGATACTTAACCAATTGAGGCACCCAGGTGCCCTGATATTACTTTAAATGTGACTGTTTTCCTAATTTCCTTTTCAGAGTATTTGTTTTTATTGTATAAAAACATAACTGATTTTTATATGTTGACTTCACATCCTGCAACTTTACTGAATTCATTTATGTGTCCTAGCAGGGTTTGTGTGTGTGTATGTGTGTGTAGTTTTTAAAGCTTTCTATATATAATATCATGTCATCTGCAAACAGGGACAATTTTACTGTCCATAGAGTTTATTGAAGGCAGATCATTGCATAATAAAATTGGTATCATAAATCACGGGGGAAGAATAGTTTATTCAATAAATTGTGTTGGAATATTTGGCTATCCATTTGTCAGGAAATATCCATTTGTCAGGAAAGGTTCCTCCAACCATACACCAAAATAAGTTCCAGATGAGTTAGCATTGAAATGTAAAAAAGTGAACCATAAAAATTCTAGAAGAAAATATAAATGAGTGGGAAGGGTATAAAAGGCAGAAGCCATACATTTTTAAAATGACAATACAAAAATGAATGCATTTCAAACCACTATAGATAAAAATGAAAAGTCAACAAAAAACTCAAGGATAATTGCGACTTTCACAGTAGGAAAAGGATCAATATCTTTCATAAAAAAGAAATTTTATAATAACTGCAGTAGACAAATTTCCAATAGTAAATTGTATGAAGGACATGAACACATGTCACAGGACAAAGAGTACCAGTGACAATGAAAATGTTCTACTCTACTAGCAGTTAGAGAAATACAAATAAAAGCAACATCAACAGATAGATTCTTCCCAACTATGAGGATGGAGGAAATGGAGGTCAGCTGGGACCTGAGGGGATGGAGAAGTCAGGAGGTTGGGGATAGAGGTAGGGACTGACTCCAGGTAGATGAAACTATAGAGAAAGGCAGATCATGCCAGGCTTCTTTGGGATGTGATTAGTAGTATAGTGAAGTAGGTATTTGGGTGGTAGAAGAGACCAGAAAGATACAGAGAAAGTTTTCAATGGTGAGTTTTATTATTTTCTTGAAATGCCTTATTGATTTTCAGGGGTTGCCCAAGAATAAACAAAACCCACCACATTCACATACAACATAGAATGAAGAAAACAAAAACAAAAACAATCAAAATATGCAGTTTCCCAGGGGTTTTTGTAGAGTTTTTAACTAAAAGATGAAAAATCTCCCTGTCTTTAAGGAATGGTTTTGAACCCAAAAGGCAGTGCATGGACCAGACCACACCCATGATGTGTGGCTTCTACTCCCGGAGCACCTGATGCCAGGATCCCCAATCATTGCTCTCCAGGAGCAGAGAATCTTCAGGCCATTCTGGTCGGTGAGTCATTTTCTTTCACGGTAGTGTTTGGGTGCCATCCCAGAGCTCAAAGAATACATGCCATTCGTGAAAGAGTGAATGTTCTTCAAAGTTATTTTTTTTAAAGATTTTATTTATTTATTTGAGAGACAGAGAGTGCAAGTGAAAGAGTACAATCGGGGGGAGCAGCAGAGGGAGAGAGAGAGGGAGAGGGAGAAGCAGACTCTCCGATGAGCAGGGAGCCCGATGTGGGGCTCGATTCCAGGACCCTGGGATCATGACCTGAGGCGAAGGCAGCTGCTTAACCGACTGAGCCACCCAGGTGCCCCTAAAGTTTTTTTAAAAGTTCATTTTAAACATGTCATTTCAGGGGACAACTCTACATTTGTAGTAATCCGGAAAGAAGCCAGCAACTTCTAGAAGTTTTCTGAAGGTGAGAAGTATGGGGAAGAGAGAGATATGATGAGAATGAAGAAAATAAATGAGAACAACTGCAGAAATGTCAGTCCTGGGAAATTTCTCTTTCAGACTGGCGTCCTAGGAGTCTGCTGCATGTTTCTGGGTGGGCATGCCCTGAGGGAGATATCCCGCGGTCTGAGATGCAGTGGATTCTTAAGGCAGATTTCTGCATGTGGCCACTGACAATCCTGCGTGGATATGGCCCAATTGATTTCCTTTCCAGTAGTAGATCATTGCTGCTTTTCCCTTCTTCTCAAGGTGCTTTACAATAACTTAGGTTAATTAACCGCCTAGGTATTCATGTCGCTACAAGAAGAATCTCATCCAACTCTCCTACAAGGATTCTTTCAAAATTCCTCAAAAGTAAGATGGACCTCATTCCTTAACAGCAGTTTTTCACATTCACAGCTCTGTCTTGGAAATTAAATTCAGCCTTGCAAAGAAGCATTCTCTCTTTTCAGTTAGGGGCATATTATATGGGCCTGTTTATATTGATAGTTCAAAGCCAAATTGGCCCAACACTTCCAAACGATTCTCAGCTACCAGTTTATTGAGAATGTGTCGGTGACAATACGCTACGCATCCTGACCTCTATCCCAAAGGTTTATGGGGAAATTTTAACAAGATTCTGCCTCTCCAATTCCAGCGCGGCAATATTGAATGATGGCTCAAAGACCGATTTCAATAGCACAGTTTTGCAGAAGTAGTCTCCTCACTGCTGTAGCACCCACCTAACTACCTTGAAGATTAGAAACAAGCCTTGCTCTCTGTGACTTTTCTATAACTGTGACAAGAATATATTAAGCATGCAATAAACATTTGTTATAGATTGAACCTGTGGGAGCAATAATCGCTTTTCTTGAGTACCTGCATATTTCAGGCCGAGTGAAATCTTGGATTTATCCACCCTCTTCCAAAAGAAACAACCGCTGCGGTAAGATATTTGGATTAATAACATCATTTCGTGTTTTAGTTTGCATAGTGCTCCCACTCCATCAGTGCACCATGCAACAAAGCCTCCTTATAATGTTTTCCAGAAGGCCAAACTTTTTCAAACATGAAGAATTAAGTCCAGTCGATTGTAAGCTACTCCCAAAAGTTAGTTAGAACTTTGTGAAATTTCTTTATTAATGGCATTGAATTCATTCTCTGTCAGCTTGAAAATACATCACCTTCCTCTGAAAAGCCAGCAACAGATTATTCGCCAGGTCTGAAATAATCTAATGAGAGAGGACACAGAAGTTAAGTGCAAAAAAAGCAATGTGGCTAACTGAAAAATGCTTATTTTATGAAATCCTAGAATTCAGTGACTTAAAATATTGCCTATATACAAAGATTGGCATCTGAAGGTTTTTTCCCCACTGTGAAAAGCTGTGGAAACAGCAAACATATCATTCTGTGTGTGTGTATTTTAAAGATTTTATTTATTTAACAGAGAGTGAGCGAGAGAGCAAGAGGGCACAAGCAGGGGGAGCAGCAGAGGGAGAGGGAGAAGCAGACTCCCCAGCTGAGCAGGGAGCCCGATATGGGGCTTAATCCCAGGACCCCGGGATCATGACCTGAGCCAAAGGTAGGCACTTAATCAACTGAACCACCCAGGTGCACCCATACCTTTTTTTCAAAAAGATTTTATTTATTTATTTATTTGAGAGAGAGAGCAAGTTGGGGGGAGGACAAACAGGCTCCCCACTGAGCTCAGAGCCTGATGTGGGGCTTGATCCCAGGACTCTGGGATCATGACCTGAGCCGGCACCCCGAAATGCCGTTTTGATCAATAAAGCAACAGAGGCTCATGAAGACCAGGGGTTTAGGATGACCAACTGGGCTGAAGTATTTTTCTGAGAAGCAGAACTTTTAGTGCTAAGACTGAAAAAGTCCCTAGCAAACAAGTACAGTGGGTCACCCTAGCACAGAGCACTAACGGAGAATCCCTACCCTTGGGTTCTAGTCCCAGCCCTACCTGTAGGTTAGTCCCACCCTTGGCGACAATATGGAATCCTCTTTCCTTTGGGAGATGACAAAGATTTGTCCACCTTGATGGTATTAGGACTTCACAATGGAGCACAAAAGAAGGGGGGGGGCCTCTGTGTCCAGGGAACTGACAGAGTGCAGAAGCCTCCACACACATTCACTCATTTAATTAACTCACCCCTCATGACAACTCAATGGGTTAGGTATTTGTGATATTGTGATCATAATAAGAAATATATATTTGGTCTTTGTCCACATTCCCAGCACAGAGCTCCTAAAACCCTTGGGATTTCCTAAATGAGAAGAGTGGGAAAGTGTCTTTTGTTATGTTAATGAGGTGACTTTCAGAAAGTCCCTAGGTAACCTAAGGATGGGGACCAACCTTGTGATTAGCGATTGGAACTTTTGGTTCCACCCCCTGACTTCTTTTTTTTTTTTTTAAAGATTTTATTTATTTATTTGAGAGAGAGAGAGAATGAGAGATAGAGAGCACGAGAGGGGAGAGGGTCAGAGGGAGAAGCAGACTCCCCGCTGAGCAGGGAGCCCGATGCGGGACTCGATCCCGGGACTCCAGGATCATGACCTGAGCCGAAGGCAGTCGCTTAACCAACTGAGCCACCCAGGCGCCCCCACCCCCTGACTTCTGAGAAGGGGAGAAGGTTAGAGAGTGAGTTCAATCACCAAAGGCCAGTGACTTAGGTAATCATGCCTATGTAATGAAGCCTCCGGAAAAACCCAGAAAAGGACAGGGTTTGGAGAGCTGGCCCTCGGAGAGCATGAAAGCTCCAAGCTTTCCCTATACCTTGCCCTATGCATCTCTTCCATGTGGCTGACCCTCACTTATATCCTTTTATAATCAGCTGGTAAACATAAGTAATGCTTCTCCAAGATCTGTGAGCCACTCTGGCAAATTAATTGAACCCAAGGAGGTGGGAACCTCCGATCTCTAACCCGCCAGTCAGAAGCATAGGTGACAGCTTGGACTTGTGACTGGCATCTGAAGTGGGGTGGGGGGTAGGGGGGCAGTCTCGTGGGGCTGAGCCCTTAACCTGAGGGACCAGACACCACGTCCGGGTATATAGTATCAGAATTGAATTGAATAGTAGGACACCCAGCTGATGTGGGAGGGTTGCTTGGTGGTGTGAAAAAAGAAACACACACATTGGAACTGGTGTGGGTATCAGAGTGGTATTCTCATGACTCCCATCTTTGGTGAGAATATGAAGGAAAAGGGTTAAGTAAAGCTTGCTTGGGAGGGGGAGTCATTCAGTCAGAGCAGTGAGCTGATAGACCATAACCATTCCACCCTCGGCCGGTCCAGCCTGAGAGCCCCAGGGGCTCCTTCAGAGAGGGCTGGGAGAAGTCTCAGAAGTCAAATCTGCTGCGGGTTCCCTTGGTGTTCACTGACCACACTCTCGTCCTCACAGAGCCATGAGGAGCTGCCCCGTGGGAAGGGACCCTGCACTGGGTCTCAAATAAGAAAAGCCCCTGTTTCAGGGTGTGCGTCCCAGTGTGTGCCCTGCAAAAAAGGTGAGATGCAAAAGAAAATTTAAGATGGTTGGCTTTTTCATACAGAGCTTGAACACTTTCAACCCAGAGTGTGACTTCCCCACAGCCTCGGCCCAAAACCTCGCAGAACGAGGAGGCCAGGACTACTCACTATTTAACCCGCTGGGGAGCCAGCGCTGAGAAACCCCCTGGGGGGAGACTCCCCCCAGGAAAACGCAGAGCAGGAGAGGGAAGCCCAAAGGAGGAAAGGAAAGGAACAAAGGTTAGTCCTGCTGGCAGGGAGAAGATAAAGTTGGGGGTGGAGAAGGAGAAAGGTAATGTCAGCCAAAGGCAATAAACAGGCCTTCCACAAAGTGCCTCAGAACAACACTGGGGAGTCGAAGGAAATTAGCCCATTAATAAAGGAGAAGGGAAGGAAATGACTGCTTCAAGAATGTCTGGGGCAGTCAACTATTTAAAAATATTTTTAGTAGGAAAACTAAAGGGGCCCTGCAGAAAGAGCAGGGGATCCACGTGAACCTGACAGCCCTAAGAGCTAATAATGCTAAATGAGGACAGCTGAGAGAGCCAAGTAGCCAGGGGCCCGCCTGTCAGGCAGGTGGGATAAAGGAAGCTGTCACCTTAAGGAAAAATCTGGCAAGCCGGTCATTTTCATGGGGGGCCGGGGGGGGGACATCATAGTAGCAAGAGGATGGGCCTTGCACCGGTGTAGGCATGCCAGGTTTGAGTTCTGTCCCTAGTCCTGAGACCTCAGACCATGTTCCTAGACTGTCCACTTCCATGTTTCCTCGTCTAGAACATGAAGCTATGAACACTTGCCTCCCGTGCAGGTTCTTGGCGGGATCACAGGAGAGCACAGGAAGGCTCCACAAATGGCAGCCATTGGCCTTACCAGGTCCACGGCCTCTTCTCCATAAAACCCCAAATCCAAAAATCTGAAAACCAAAAGGGTTTTGATAACTCATGTGGCAACAACACTGTCATCTGAAGTTATTTGACAGTCCAGGAGTGCCTGGGTGGCTCGTCGGTTAAGTGTCTGACTCGATTTTGGCTCAGGTCACGATCTCAGGGTTGTGAAATCAAGCCCCGAGTGGGGCTCTGCACTGGGCGTGGAGCCTGCTTAGGATTCTCTTTCCCCCTCCCCTTTCTCTCCCCCTCTCTAGAAAAATAAAATAAAATAAAGTTATCTGACAGTCCAAACTAACCTGAACTGGTTATTTATAGTTTATATTTACATTATTTATTATATTATTTTGATATTTATACTTCTACTATTTATTGTATTATTTTAATATTTATACTATTAATTTATCATATTATTTATATTGTTATGATACTAGACTATATTTTATATTTATCCCACTTAATGTGAATATATATTTAGCTATGGAAATATTAATGTGTTTGATTAGGGGGTGCTGCTCCAGACCCCAGTGGGAGTTGTCACATAATATACAGTATTTGCACATTTCTTCCCTGAAATAAACAATTCTGAGTCACATTGGTTCAAAGAGTTTTGGAGAAGAGCATATGGACACACACCTTGGTGAGTCTCAGATCCACCCCCTCACTAGGAGCAGCACAGCTCTGGCATGGAATCCTGACCTTACAGCCTAAGTGGAGGATTGACCTCAGAATAAGTTCCTCCCAAATTCCATGAGGCCTTGACTCCGCCAGCCCTGCTCAAGAAAATGGCAGGGGGGAGCCTAATTTATTAGCTGTTAATGTTGTTACACAACAAACTTGATCTCTGAGTTGCAAAAACCCAGTTGGAAGAGGTAAAAATGTAAAGTGATCATAATGACCGAAGTGTTAAGCCCAGAAAATATATGAGTTTCATGGGAAGAAGTTTCCAGAAGTCAGAATGACACTTGAAGCTCTGAATTTTTTTTTTTTTAAAGTACTACTTTTATTCAGCCTTCGGTTCTTTTTCTGTTGTGGTTTAATTTCAGTCTTATCAAATTCAGCCAGCATTTTGAGCATAAGCATATTGTAAGCAAGCTGAAAATCTGGATATACAGATACTATGAAGGAATATGCTCAAACTGGGTGGTCAAGACTTGGGGGGTAAGGCGGGTGAGGATGGCAAATTGGAGGTAAGAATGTGTTAACCACAGAATCAGGCAGGGTGAAACTGGTGTAGAGGAAAGAGGTGTGTGTGAAGAGAGGCAGGACCACCCCTGCCAACTTGTCTGGCGCTTCTCGTGAACAGGTGAGTGGGTGTGTATGGACACATCTGTGTGCTATGCACACACCTTCTGGTCCACATTCCATCCCTCCCCAGGTCTCTCTCTTCTTCCCCACAAACATACTATAATATCCACATCTCCACCCACCATGCTGAAGCAGGAAATGCACTTTTAACAGCTCTGTATCTCAGGCCTAGGACAAGGTACAGATAACTTATTATCCGAGCTCACCTTAAACACAGCACTGCATCCTCTTTCCGGGTCCACTTGCAGGAGGCAGGATGGCGCAGTGGTTAGGAGTGTGGCCCTAGAGTCTCTGTGTGAGTCGTAACCCCCTGTGAGTCTGGTTGTTATGTAATATTCAGTCTCCCCTTCTATAAAATGGGACAATAGCCATCGTACTTTACTCATGGGGCTTTGTGAGACTTAAACGAGACAGTTCTTGTAAAGCCGACCACAGGGCCTGGCACAGTGATTTCTCCATCCATGGGCTCAGTGCCCTCTGCTTGCAGCCACTCCAGGGCTCCCAGTCATGCCATGCTGCCTGTCTTGAACAGACATCTCCAATCCCCGCTAAGACAATTGAACCATAAATAAAAACAGCATTTTCTTGTGAGGTCTCCCCGGCCAACAGCTATTAATTGGAGGATTCATTATTTTCTTAATCACATTAAGCCCTCAGTCTCCAAATCTCTCAGCTAAATGGCCCTGCCACTTCCTGCTTTCCCACAAGCAGACTTACTCCTGGCTCCTTTGTCTGTTCTTGACCCTCTTGTCAGTTGCAATAGTGTCCAAGGCGATCCTAGTTGTGCTTCCATGGGAGCAACAGGGAGGGAGCCGGGCTGTGTCTATAGGCAACATGGCGGCTCCACGTCTAAGTTGCTTGCCTTGTTGACGTTGTTGCAAAACTTCCAAGTTTTATTGGCAGAAAGGATTCCAAGAAACTTTTTTCAGATAAGAAATTCTGGAAGAGAGACTGTTCAAATGATATCCTTTAGAATTTGAAAAATGCTTACTTGCCTTTCTCCTACTATTATTGATGTACTTCTTCATGTTGAGAGATGATTCTTTGATTGTTGGAAACTCTCCTTTATTCCATGCATCTAGTGCAGTTTTACCATCAAAAATGGGGAAGAGTGGTAATATAAGAGGACTCAGAATACAGCGGGGGACGGGGCTCCTGTACCACTCTGGTCTCTGCCGCTGCCCTCCGAAGGCCAGTCAAGACACAGCACAGGCATCACCGAACCTGGCCTTTGGGGAATGTGAAGTGCCGAATCCTAATTCTGAAAAGAGTACTGAAATCACTTCAGTAAAATGAACGTTAAGGATTTTTTTTTTTAATTAAAAGATTTTATTTATTTATTTGACAGAGAGAGACAGCGAGAGCAGGAACACAAGCAGGGGGAGTGGGAGAGGGAGAAGCAGGCTTCCCGCTGAGCGGGGAGCCCGATGTGGGACTCGACCCCAAGACCCTGGGATCATGTCCTGAGCTGAAGGCAGACGCTTAACGACTGAGCCACCCAGGCACCCAACGTTAAGAGTTAAAAAATAGAAGTTGTGAATTAGAAGAGGTGAGAGAACAGATCTGTGGCACGCATACCATATATTTAGCCAAAATAAGAACTTTCTTTTTTTTTTTTTAAGATTTTATTTATTTATTTGACAGAGAGAGACACAGCGAGAGAGGGAACACAAGCATGGGGAGTGGGGGAGGGAGAAGCAGGCTTCCCGCCAAGCAGGGAGCCCGATGCAGGGCTCGATCCCAGGACCCTGGGACCATGACCTGAGCAGAAGGCAGATGCTTAACCACTGAGCCACCCAGGTGCCCCCAAAATAAGAACTTTCTTCACTTCAACACTGACTAGGATGCCATCCTGAGATAATTATACCCTTTGTCAAGTGCCCCCTCTGGCAGGCACGGTGGCAAGCACTTTCAACATTATTCTACTGTAAATCCTGCAAGGTTCCTATGAAGGCTGTGTGTCCCATCTCGTACAGAGGAGAAAACAGGCTCAGAGAGGTTTGGGGGCCAGTAGATGGTGGGGGCCAGGAGTCAAGGTTAAGACCATTTGTCTCCAAAGCTGGCAAATTATCATGTACCCTCACACCTTTTTAGGATTGATTGTTTCAGTCATAACACAACATCAATAGTGAATGTGGACATAATGACTAGATTTTCTTCCTTCTTTTAAATTATACCGTCTCCTATTTCCTGATGATTCTCTTTTGCAATTTCTATTCATTTATTCACTCACGTATTCATTCACTCACTTATTTGACGGTCTCATGCACTCACGCACAGACACATACACACACACACACACACACACACACACACACACACACAAGAATTACTATTAAAATCACTGTCCTTGAAGAATTTATGGTAGACTCTGTTCAAAATTTGCTGTAGTGAAGTTTGCTATAAAGAGTAGGCTCATGCATTTTACCAGAAGATAAGACCAAAAAAAAAAAAAACCCACAAAAAACAGAGGCAGAAAAAACAGTTCACAGACAAAAGGAAGAGAAGACATCTCAGCAGTATAAAAGGCTGCTCAAATTAAATGCTATTTATGCTTTGTGGTTGCCATTTGATGATCTCCCCCATTGCTTGTAGGCTGCACTGCAAATTCCTACAAAGAAAAGCTTCTCTGTGCACAGCGTAGAGACAAATTCACTTTCTGTTTCTGATACCTAGGGAATCTTCTAAATCTTCTTCTAAAACAACACAAACAGTGTGTCTGTGCATCTTCTGGGACAGGGCAGAAGTGGGTTAGTGTGTTTCTGGACTGAGGGCCATGATAATGCTCTATAGATATTTAAAGGGTGTAAATGAAGACTTGACTGCTTTAAGACATCTTGGCACTAACTTAGTTTACTAAAGATGCAGAAGAAGAGTCTGGTGAGGCATTTCTGAATTTCAGACCCCCCCAGAAACTTTCTATTTGGGGCCCGGAGGATATAACCCAGCAGAGAGTGGGCCTTGGGCTCTGAGTAGAGAAAGCCCTGGAAGATCGTATCAGTGAGGACGAGACCAAGACAATGGTCGGATAGCCTCCACAGAGATGTCAGGAGGGACGAGTATTGCAAGTCAATGGCGTTCCAGGAGAGTGGAAAGTATTCATTGACACTCCACTGAGAAGAGAAAAAACAGAAGTACCTCCAGTTTTAGGAAGATCACAGAGGGAGGACTCAAGCTCAAGGAAGCGTATGGTTGATTGTCCCGCCTGTAATAGCCAGCCCTCACTTGGTTTCATTCTCCTCTGACCTCCACCTTTCCTCTGCATCTCTTTGCAACTTCCCATGGAAGCGTGGGATGAGAACAGAGTAAAGGCTCTCAAAGTAGTTAAATTGTATTCCTTTTTGGCAACTCTCAGGAAAGGCTCTTTAGATTAAACTATTAATTACTATGACGTTATTAAGGTTAAAGTTTCTTGGAACACTTATGGATATCATTTATCTAGATAACAGATCCCAAGTTTATGTAGGTAATTGGATTTTGGAGATACATATTCCAGTTTGGGGGTGGAAGATGGGTATTGTCACATAACACAATGGAACCATATGGAAAGAAATCATGTTAAATGTTATTGTCCAAGATGAAGGCTAACTCTACAGGACTTAGATTTTTAATAACCTATAAATGCCCTCAGAAAGACAATGAATTGATGAAATCTTTAGACAGGTGTAAGTCACACAATTAAGATTGTTTGTAACAGACCCAGCCAATGCCAGGGCCTACGGAGAAGACCAAAAAACAAAACAAATAAACAAACCAAACCAAAACCAAAACCAACCAAACAAAAAACCCTCTGGAGCAGACAGCATGAAGAAGAGAACTTTCCTTATGCCTTACGTAAGAGGTGGCTAATGATTTCTTTACAATACTGAATAGTGTTAAGTCCTCAACAAGAGGCAAAATGTCTCAGTTCCATCCAAATGCTATAAATGAAGTTAAACGGTAACATACGGTTATTTAACATTTCTATAGGACTGTTTGCCAAAAGATTTATAATCACTTGTTCCTTAATATTCATAACATCCCTCTAAAGCACAGTTTCCCATACTGGGACTGTGAGGCTGTGGGGATGGTGGAAGAGTTCCAAGGGAGTCATAGGGATTGGAGCTGCAGTATTTCAAACAGCTGTCTGGTGGCGATGGAAAATTGTGGGCTAGAGGAGGGAGCTACAGAGCTCCCAGAACCCTGTGTTCCCTGGGCAAGTGTCCGCCTGGACCTGGGCCCCTTTTCAGGACCAGGCCTGCCTCCCTGCAGCTTCCTAGGCTCTGCCCACTCTCCTGCCCTCCAGAACACCCAGGGCACCTGAACCTCCTGGGAGCATAGTAGAGAAGAGGCTTTGGGGATCTATATTTGAATTCCCAGCTTTGGTTCTTACGTGTTGAATGGCTCTGGCACATCTCTTATCCATTCCGAGCCTTGAGTACTACAACAGCAAAATGTTGCCTACTCATACATGCTGTGCAGAGTTGTGATAAAGAGTGAAGGAGAGTTAGCATCATGTCCTCAAGGTCCCTCCATACTGTTATACACTGCAGAATTTCCTTCTTTCTTAAAGGCCGTATAGTATTCCACTGTATGTACACACCACATTTTCTTTATCCATTCACCTTTTGATGGACATGTAGGTTATTTCCATATGGTGGCTCTTGTGAATAGTACTGCCATGAACGCAGGAGTGCAAATATCTACTTGAGATCCCGATTTCAATTCTTTTAGATAAATACCCACAAGTAGGATTGATGGGTCCTATGGTAGCTCTATTTTTAATTTTTTGAGGAGCCTCTATGCTGTTTTCCACAGTGGATGTACCAGTTTGCTTTCCCACCAACAGTGTGCAAAGTTTCCAGTTTCTCCACACTTGCTTTATGTTTTTGTTTTTGTTTTTTTAAAAACAGCTATCCTGACAGGTGTGAGGTTATATTACACTGTGGTTTCCATTTACAGTTCTCTGATGATCAGTACTTGTAGTTACCAATCAAGTGTGGTACACTTAAAAATTGGTTAAGAGGGTAGATGTCATGATAAGTGTTATCACAATAAAATGAAATAAAAAATAAAGTAAAAAATATTTACACAGATAAAATTAAAATATAAATTGGGGCACCTGGGTGGCTCAGTCATTTAAGCGTCCAACTCTTGATTTCAGCTCAGGTCATGATCTCTTATTCCCCAAAGCCCCAGCTTTAGCAGAGTCTGGTGACTTTATTTCCTAGGATGGTCATGCTTCCTGGACGATATAATTAAAATATGATGAGATTTTTCTAAAGGACAATAAGTAACTTCTTAACTCAAATAAAAAATTTATATCTTCAGATATCTGATGGCCATTCTGTCAGGACCCTGCTCTTCACAGAAGTTATCCTGTTCTGGAAATTTCTTCACCTTTCTCATGTTCTATGTCCTAGTCTTGAAACTGGATTGAGAAAGGAGGTTAGAGCTACAGAATTCAATGACAGTGGTGATGATGGTGGCACTTGCAGGTCAAATGTAGTCCTTTATTTTGGAGCATCACTATCTTAAGGGCAAGTGTTATACCATCACAGTTCCAGAAAACAAAGCCATCTGATGACTCAGATACTCTAACTATGACAACGTTCATTATTTAGAGTGTTGGCCAGTCCGGGGAAGGAGGGTGATTTCCTTGTGTGCAGCCCTGCGGCTGCCAATCACCGCAGGAGGAGAGACTATATGTTAATGACTAGAAGGTATCTCTCACCATCCAGCCTTATGTTTAAGGAGAATTCCTGCTAGCCCAGAATAAGCCCTGGCCATCGCCTCAGATAAATTTCTTGCAAATAGCTGATTGAGAAAACCTTGCCTCACTTCAAGATGAGGAACCAGAAAGGAACTGGCACAGAACCTATACATGAGAAAAGGTGAAAGGAATAAGAACAACAAATAAACAAGAGTTGAAAAAGATTCACTAGCAAAATGTTGTCACAAAACAGGTGAAATTTGGGACCCAAAGTACTGTCACGCATTTAAAAAGAAAAAAACAACGTAGTGAAGCATTCATCTTTAAAAAACACGAGCTCAAAACAAAACAAGAGCCAGACGTACAATAGTTCAGGAAAAATGGAGCAAGAGAAAAGGAGGTGAAAGAAGACCAGGCAGAACTTAGCAAAGAAGGTGACCGAGAAATAAGAGCTACAATGGTGGCTGCCAAAGGCAGATGGACTTTGCTGGAAGCATGTCAGGTGCTCGCAGGACGGGGGTGAGCAATGAAATGACACAGAAATGAACAAAAGTTTGTAAAGGATTAGCAGGAAAGCGAATAGTAGACAAAATATACCTGAAAAGGGGGTGCCTGGTGGCTCAGTCAGTTAAGCATCCAACTCTTGGTTTTGGCTCAGGTCATGATCTCATGGGTTCTGAGATCAAGTCCCGCATCAGGCTCTGTGCTCAGCGGGGAGTCTGCTTGAGAGTCTCTCCCTCTACCCCTCCCCCTCCATTCTCTCTCTCTCTCAAATAAATAAATAAATCTTTAAATATGTATATATATATATATCTGAAAAAGAAACAGAAAGAGTGCAACAGGAATATTTTAATAAATAAAATGTTAACACTTTCCATATGTAAAACACTAGACTATTCAGATTGAAAGGGGTTACTCCACTGCAGGAAAAATTAACACTAAATAATCAACAATGAGTCATAACCTAGAAAAGTTTTTGAACTATAAAGATACAAAGGAATCCTTTGAACTTTCTGATAGCAAGACCAAGTCACCTATAAAGAGACTTGAAAAAACCCAGGCTGGTCTTAGGTTTCACCACAGCAACACTCAGGAGAGCTAAAAGAGATTTGAACAATGTCTACAATGCCTGACCAAAGAATTTTACATCCAGCCAAACCATTTTCAAGTCAAAAAGCAGAAGACAAATATTTTGAATATACAAAAACTGAGAAAATTTAAGTTTCCTATATGAGACTTTAGTCCCCTTTTATTATGCCTTTTAGTGCAAATTGACAAAAAGTAATGTAATTAGTAAAGTAAATTTAATTGATATATATAGAACTCTATGCCTTGAGAATATACTTTTCCAAGTACTTTTGTTGTAGTCAAAAAATTGACTATATATACAAGGGCACAAAGAAAACTTCAACAGATTCCAAATTTTAGAATGAGTGCAGAAAAGATTCTCTGATCACAAAGCAATTCATTTAAAAACTAATAATAAAACTAGGGGAAAAAAATCCTTCGGCTTAGAAATGCTAAAATACTCTTCCTTGTACACCTCTACTATCAGGGATAGATTTGAATGATGAACTAAAAATAATTAAGTTAGCATATATCAGAACCTATACAATAGAGCAGAACTCTGAAGAAAATTTCTGGGTTTAATATTTACATTTATATAAGAGAAAGAAATAAAGCACATAGGCATAAGTTTAACCAAAAAATGTAACAAAAAATATAAACTCTGTAGAAGATGACAACTTTAAAATGCAGTTAAGAAACAAAGGATTTGAAGAAATGGAAAAGCATAACGTGTTCTTAAACAGGAAGATTAAGCAAAAACCTCAACTCTCTCTAAGAAATCTATAAATGAAATGTGAAGCCAATAAAGACATAGGATTTTAAAAACTAAAAAAACTGTTTCTAAAGTCTGTAAGAAATATCAACAGGCATTATTCCATTTCTGGTAATAGTGGGCTTGGTTATTTAGATTAACCCTTAGGTGTGCCCGAGTGGCGCAGTCAGTTAAGTGACCAGCTTTTGGTTTCAGCTCAGGTCATGATCTCAGGGACATGAGATCAAGTCCTCTGTTGGTCAGGAGGGAGTCTGCTTAAGATTCTCTCCCTCTCCCTCGGCCCCTCCCTACCCCAGCTCGCACAGATGCTCTCTCTAAAAAAATAAATAAATAAATAAAATAAAATAGATTAACCCTTCCGCTGAGAACAATGAAAAATTGAATAAAATATTAAATAAAATTGTTCTTAAAAATCATTGAAAAGCTGACAAATAACAAGGACCTACCAAATGATTAACATTTGGCATGAATACCTTTTTTTGATCAGGTTAAATTGAGTTGGCTCTGATTTTAATAGAGCCTCGGGATGAAGAAAACAGAACTCAAAGGCCAGGACTCACCCAAGGTCAGAGGAAGGTTCTCTCTCATAGGAGACTCTTGCCCCACATTATCTGGGACTCCCAAAGGTGAACAGAGGTAAATCTGCTCCCCTTTCTCCTACCTCAGGCGACCTTAGGGAAGGTTGCCTTAACACTAAGCAAAGCAGAGAAAAGAAAAAACAAACAAACAAACAAACCTGTCCCTGTTAGATGTCACTATTAAGCCATTGACCAGCCTTTGCAAATATTTATGGCCCAAAAGGCATGTCATTAGAGTGGGCCAAGAAACTTCAAGTGATGAATTTGGTTTAAAGTGATACCAAACCATAGTGCTTCTAACCACATGGCAGAAACAAACTCTAATCCTCTCTTGGGGCAGACACTTTCATCCTAGACGTCAGGGATTTTGTACAAATGATTTTTCATGGGCAGTAAGCGTTGCAGTTGAAGACTACCAAATGCGCTAGAAAACAAGGCACCATTAGTTAATGCCAGCACAAATAGAGAGACAGAGGAGGCGACTCACATGCCTTTGGCTATTTGAATGATCACACACAGAGTATAAACAGCTATGCCAATTTTATTTAAATAAGTGGAAGATAAGCTTTAAATATCTGCAAGGAATAGGAACCATGAAATGAGACATGGTGGGTTGGAAAATCAAAGAGAACTTCTAGAAATGAAAGATATAGTACCAGAAAAATACAGTAAGAAATTAATGGATGGGTGTGGCATCAGATTGGACACAGTAGAATTAGAAAATTGAGGATAGTGAGAATAAACTCTATAGAATTATAGTGCAGAGAGGAAAAAAAAAAAGGAAAATATGAGAAAAGCTTAAGAGACACAAAAGAGGTCTCTCTTCTCAAAGAAAGTCTCTCTCAAGAGTGTGAATGATATTTCAGGAGAGAAGAGAAAAGAATGGGGTGGCGGATTGGTGAAAGAGTAATATTGAATATTAAATTTGAATGAAAGGAAATTCATATCAAGACATATCACAAAGAAACTATGGAATGTTCTAGACAAAGAGAAGATCTTAACAGCAGCCAGAGCTGAAGTGGAGTGGGGGGTGACAATTACTGCATAAGACTAGCTCTACCAGATGTCACAGTGCATTGTAATATGCTCTCAATGAAAACCCTGTGGCATTGGTACATGAGTAAACAGATTGATCCATGTAACAATAAAAGGCCCAGAAATCAATGTAAGATATATCAGAACTCAATATATGACAAAAGTTGGGAGCTCAACTCAATAGGGAGAAGATGGCTTATTCAATAACTGATACTGGAACATACAAGCCCCAGGGGAAAAATATATATATACTTGGGTTCTGACTTCCCACATTATTACAATTAAATTCTAGATGGATCCAAAATTTAGAAGGAAAAAAAAACCCCAAAAAATTACTGGAAGGAAAAACAGAATATACTTAAGAAAAATAATCTCTGAGTAGTGGAGGCTTTTCTATGTCTAACAAAAACCCGAGAAACCGTAACAGAATGTATTGGTAATTTTTACCATACAAAAGGTTTTAGAAGTGTGTCTTGTACAATAATATCATAAATGAATAAAAAATAATGAGCTGGTAAAAACATGTGCCACTCACATCACTGATGAAAGGCAAATTTTCCTTAATGTGTGAAAAAACTTACACAAATCACTGTGCAAATAATAATGAAATATAAAATGGACACAAGCTCTAAAACATTTCACCAAAAAACAAACTAAAACTGGCTTCTAACCCTATGCTCAATTTCATTCATAAACAGAAAAATGCAAATTTAATCTGAAAAGTAATACTGCTCTTGCACTATCAGATTGGCAGCAATGAAAACATTTGATAGCACATTGCATTGGCAAGCACATAAGGAAGGGGTGAGAACGTAACCTGGTACTACCTTCTCGGGGAGCATTTGGTTCTACACACCAAGATTTTAAATCACATGCCCTTTGACCCAGCCCCTTTCCGTCTGGGAATTCCTTCAGATACATACACAAATATAGGAAATGGAGTGTTCGGGAACATCCATTATTACAACATTGTAAAAAACAAAAGCTTGGTAACAACGTAAATCCTTCTCTTATCTATGGGGAACTTAACTAGCCTCCTGCCAGCTGTCTGTTTTTCTGTCTCTCTCCACCACATTGCGTGGTCCACTTATCCTACCTTTCAGTCCCCTTACACATGGGAGAACCCCGTGGAGGACCCCTTCTAGTTCAGAAAGACAGCTCTTTCTTCCTCCTTTTAATTCTCTCTCCTGGCACCTCCACCCATTTCTGGGGGCTCCCTTGTCATTTCTAATGCCCTTGTGTCTTTCCATCCAAACTGACCTCTCCTGAGAATTTTATCTCAATTCAACAACAACAACAATGGTTTTTAACATAATGCCCTCAAGGTGCATCCATGTTGTCTCCAATGGCAAGATTTCCTTCTTTTCTCATGGCTGAATAATGTTCCATTGTATGTGTATACACCATGTCTTCTTTATGCTAAGTGAGATCAAGTTAGACAGGGAAAGACAATATGAGCTCACATATATGTGGAATCTACAAAAGCCCAATTTGTGGAACCCAGGGCCAGGGGAAGTAGGGGAAATGGGAGATGTTGGTCAAAGAGCATAAAGTTCCAGTTGTAAGAGGAATGAGTTCTGGGGATCTTATGGTGATTATAGTTAATAATACTATATTATGTAACTGGAAGTTGCTGAGAGAATAGATCGTGAATGTTCTCACCACACACGGAAGTGTTAGCTCACACTATGTTGGTAATCATACTGCGATATGTAAGTGCATCAAATCCTCATATTGCACATCTTAAACCTACACAGTGTTATATATTAATATATTTCAGCAAAAACAAAAAATAAAAAACTGCTTTTAACTCAATCCCTAAAGCCCACTGCAAATGCTCCTCCGTGTGAAACCTTCCTTACTCCCTGTAAGCAGAGTACTGTCAGCCCACCTCCTTCCCTCTCCTCCTGTGCATTCTCAAGGGGGCAAAACGAGTTTTGGAGGGGTGCAAAACAGCCTACTCTTTTTATGTCTAGGGCATATATCTATATAAAGTATATAAACAAATATACAGTATAGCTGGGATATTAAAATTTCATGGGGGCAGGGAGATTAAGAAAAAAATATATTTTAAAAGGCTCCTTGAGGGGCAAAAATTTGAAGAAGGTTAAGAAACACTACTCTTGACGTTTCCTCCAGCTGAGAAAGAGACGTGCTAAGTCCAGTTTGTCAAAAGCCAAATGAGCTCTCTTCCCTCACATTGCTCCCCAGTCCCCGCCCCACCTCCCCCCAAGTTCTTGTTACACTTGCAAGTGGCAAGGTCATTGTCAGTTACCCAGCACCCATGCTGGGACCCTCAGTCATATTTGGTGAACGCCTCTCCCTCACTCTCCACATGGAATCATACCAAGCCTGCCAGCGGTACTCCCACCATCTCCCCCCTCTGATCTCGACCCCTGCAAGCCCCCTCAATGGTTTTCATCCACTCCCCGCTCCAATCTGTCTTCCACTCTGTCACAAGAGAGAATGTTCTAAAGCACAAGCTGATTATTTAGTTTTCATGTATTCCTAGTTGTATTCCTGTTTGCTTAAAATATAAGTTTGTAGCAGAAAATACAAGATGTCTACTATTTCTGGCATTCCCCTACAGACATGGTCTATTCTAGCACATTTGACTCCGTGCTTTCCCCAGAACTCATTCAATACTTTCAGTCCTCCCTGCCTTTTTTGTACCAAATCTTCTGCTCAGAATTCCTTCTCCTCTCTTTCCACCCTAACTCCTATTCCTACCTCAAGGCCCAGCTCAGATGGTACAGCTTCTGTTGAGTCTGCCCTCACATGATTCTTGCAGAATCATTTGTTGCTTTCTTTGTGCATCCACAGTGTGATGTCCATATTTAGAGGACAATGAATGTACCACATTGTTTTTCAGCACTCTCACTTGTTAGACTATGAATTTTGAGAGCAAGGAGACTTATCAAATCAACACATTTATCGAGAAAACTACTCCTATTTGCAAGGCACTGTGCTGGGTGTCAGAGGAGCTGTCGATGAATGAATGAGGCTTGCCTGCATGAAAATCTGGCAGGGAGGACAGATATTCAGCAAATTAATTTAACAAATAATCATTTAAATATCGTTCCAATAAGTGTGACCCTGGAAAAACACAGGGAGCTGTGAGGGCAAGCAACAGGGAAATCCACCTGTGCCTGAGGGGATTGAGACGGAGTCCCTGGAGAGAAGACCTTTAAAGAAAGAAACAAAAGGGCCAGGCCAAGAGTGGGGGGAGGAGAGCCATCCAGGCAGAGAGGATCTCACAAGAGGACAACGCCCTGTGCTGAGAAAGCCTGAGATCGCGGAAGACTTGAAATAAACCTGGCAAACCAGCATGCAAACACACCATGGGTCTGAGGCATGGGGAGTCACCAGGAGAGAGGTGGCAGGTGCACTGTGAATAGACTTGGGAGTATTTTCCTCTATGACCAAAAGGAAGAAGAAGAAGAAGAAGAAGAAAGAGGACCACAAGTTCTGATAGACGATTTATATTCAACACCTTCTAGAAATACTCCGATTTCATTATGCATCACTTTGAGAGTTCAGCATCTTGTACAGATGATGAAGAGCCTTGCAAGGTGTGATTTTTCAGGACGTGACCTCGATGCCTGGTGCCGGGGTGAAGTGGCTCCAGACTGAGTAAGAGCATTTCCCTGTGCCTGAAACTCTGGGGTCAAGTGTCAATCACACGAATGTGAACATGGAGCCAAAGCAATATGCTCCGCTCTCTGACTCGGTAATTCCTGAGCTCCTGAGCGGCTTCATCCTGCAGCGTGTCAGCAAGTGGTCGTCATTCGTTTGGCATGGGTCTGCGGGTCCTGGGGGTCCTGTGGCACTCCCTCCCTGCCCCCCCCAACCATCTAGTGAGTGCGGCAGGTAGAGATGGGGTCGAACGCATTGGTTTGTTAAAATAAGCCAGACTCACGTTCAAGGAGTCACATGTACTGGCGGCCATCAACAGAAATGACTCACCAAGGGAGGTATGCAGATGGCTGTGGAAAGAGAAAGGAGACAACTAAAAATAACAGTTCCACTGAAGGGTGGAGCTCGAGGCTGGTGTTGTGTCATATTTGCCTGTTGTTTCTGAAAACTCCCCCAGTTCAAGTGGAGAGCGCAATGGTGGCTTGCAGATACCCGGCCTTCACAGAGAGAGACAAGCCTCGACAGGCTCTGGTGAGGTCCAGCCTTCAGGAGAGGTGTCACAGGGATCCATCGAGTTGGGGATTTCGGGGTCACAGAGGCCTCCCTGAAGTTGATGCCTGCCACTCTATGCTAGAACCCCCGCATCTCCACTTGTGACTCTGATCCCCGATACATCTGAAGGACAACAGCAGGCAATTATTAACACTACTTTCAAAGGTTGGGGTGGGGGGGCTCCAGAGATGTTCACACTTTGTTTTCTTTTACTTTCTTTTCTCCTCCTCCCGATGTTCCATATGCTCCATGGGGGCCGGGACCCTGTTTGTCCTGTTCTCAGTTCCATTCTCGGTGTCTAGCACAGAGTAGGAGCTAAATAAATATTTGCTTAAGGAAAAATGGAAGGAATGCATCTCGCTCAGCCTTGTTAGTCTGCCGACAAGGAAACTCGGCAGGGAGCAGAAACTTGCCCAGGGTGATGCAACCAGTAAGCAGCAGGGGTGTGAAGCCAGGTTGGACTCCTCGCCCAGCGCACCCCCCACTCCAACAAGCCATGAAGAGGGCTCCATGTGGCTACGCTGCTTTGTGGAGGGTTAGGGAGACCAGACATGAGGGCACAGGCCATAGGCTGGGAAAGATTGCCTAAGAGGGTCCTAAGGGTGCCCAAAGATAGTGTGAACCTAGATGACGAGGAGGAGGCATGAGGGTTGCCCAGCAAAGCCCCAAGACCACAGAGGTGCACCTTTCTTGAGCATGCTGTGTTTGCCTAAATTTGTTTTTAATCAAACCTTGGAGAAAGCAGAAGTTCCTGGAGCGGCAGAAGCTGGTGGCTCATTGTTTGCACCAAACCATGGATTTGACTATATGTGGACAGTTCTACTACAGTCGTTACCCACTGATGGCGTGTGCCCTTTTGTGTATTTTTTGTTTTTTTCTTTTAATAATCAGACAATAGTTTACATCTGTTCATTGGCAAACAGCCATAAAGAAGAGTATCCAAACAAAGAGAAGAAAAGCCACACTGGCAAGGCGGGGAGCTAGGAAAGAAAATCCAGATACTTTGCCTTCTGTCCACATGGATGGAAAGATTTTTTTAAAGTTCACTGTGGGGGAAGGGGAGACAAGGGAAGGAGAGGGCTTTTCAGGAATCACTACTGGATACAAAAATGGTTACTTTAAAAGCCCATTTGCATTTAGTCCCGCATTGTCTTATTGTCTTAAAAAAATACCTAAAGCAAAGGGCTTCTGAGAGATCAGGGGCAGTTGTAGGCGCAGCAGGGAGGGGCCTGGGGCTGGAGGATAGAGTGAATGAAAGGCGAGAAGGGTAGCCCCTTCGGGGGCCTCCTGGCCCCACACCCTCACCCCTCTGATCCCTGCCACTCTCCCCATCCCCATCCTCAAAGCCTTGGAAGAGGGAGCAGAGCCCTACCTGGCTTGCCGTCCCAGTCCCAGAACAGATGGATTCTATTTCTGTTCCCAGCCAATGGGATGGCAGGCTCTGACTTTGAGTCCTTAAAGAATGTGCCCAAGCTCCCAAGTCTGGGGGCAGTTGTGGACTTTGCTGAGGTCAGGTTTACCCCTCAATATGAGAATAACACCAGATATTTGATTACAGGTTTATGTCGAGTCGATCCACCTCAGTCTGTATATTTGGGCACAGAATGAGCAATTATTTGAAAATACCTGCTTCTCCGATCAAGCTATTGAGTGGGAAAACCCACAGGGATCGATTTACCTTTGGGTTTATAGCCCAAGGCAGGTTTTGGGAAGGGGTATTCAAGCAGCTTGTAGGATTTCAACTTAGAGGTCCTAAAGCTCCGTCAACTGAAGTCGGCTGACGCTGGTGAAGGATATCCATGAAGCAGAAGTAGTTTAGATTATGACTGGTTTTTCATCTTAATTTAAAAAAAAAATTAATCTTCTGATCGTTGAAGACATTGCTTGAAGAAGCCTGAGAGGCGTATTTATTTCTAATCCAAGTTGTAAAGCATAGACCTCCAGGTCAGCAGAACTCCCACACGAACTTCAAGGACACAGGGTCTTTTGGTTGGTTGTTTGCTTTTACAACATTCTTTAGCCTAAGAACATACTCTAAACATGTAACAAATAAGGGTACAGCTGATAGGACTAGGAATGGCGGTGACAATAATGACTGAGAAAGAATAGAGAAGAAAGGAAGCAGAAAAGAAATGAAGGCAACTCTGACAGCTATGCAGATGACAACCCACATAAATTAGTCAGTCTCCTTATCAGAGATTTACATGTTAAAACTGCCTGATATAACCCAGCAGGAAATTGAACAAGTGATTCTATGTCCAGACTTGGAAACAAAAATAACCGCTCAGGACCTACACACATTAGTTTGTTCAAACTTGCGCTGATAAAAGTCTTTTTGGCTGGAGCCGTAAGTGTGCAGTTATGAGACTGGAGGGGTTGCTTGGAGGATGACTGACACTAAAACAATTGCAAATGCTTAATACAGGAAAGCACGTTTGATGGAAGTTTTAGCTGGTCCGTGGTAGCCCACCAAAATGATGCAGAGCGTGAGACACTGTGCATGATTTAGCATCCTTCCTGATAAGGAAGGCTCTGGGAAGCATGTACAGCCTATGATTGGGCTCATGGTCATCTTATGTACACATACTCTTGCTCATACTCACGCACAGATACTTCACATTCTCCTCTTACGATTGTCCCCATTCCAACGTTTCTTAGTGTTTGCCTGAGAATGAGAGCGGTTTGGGAATTTCTGCCTTGCAACTTTAGGGACAGGCAGATTTCTGCTTGTGGAATACTTCAGGCCAGGACCCCATAGTTCCCCCTGGCAGCCCCCAGACGCTTTTCCAAACAGTCTCCCTCTGCTCTCCACAAGTTCCCTTGCATACCACATGCATGTTCTATTTATATGTTTCTTTGTCCTGAACAAGATTTGGCCCCATTGTGTGGGAGCAACACCAGAAAAGAAAAACAAAATCCCATCCACTGAGAGAAAATGGATATTGTGGGAGCTTGGAGAAATTTACATACTTTGTTCATTCCATTTTCTGGTGATGTCAGAGCCAAAGAATATGCCTTTTAAAAAAAATCACACACACACACACACACACACACACACACACACACACACACACACACTAAAAAATGCCGGGGCTCCCCAGCTCTGTACGTCAAGTGGACTGTCATGAAAAGGAGAAATGTAAATACTCCCTTGCATGTCTCTCCCTTTTCCATTTCCCTCATCAGCCCCCTAAAGAACCTAACAAATTAGTCCAGACTCCATTTGGATGGAATTAAGGGCCTGTCTGCAAAAGGATGAGGGGTATTAATGGCGAGGGGCGGGGGTGGGGTGGGAATAGCCGTGGGAGGCGGGGCCGTGGGGCCGGAGTCTGGGGTGAATGCTCTGGCATCTTGTGGAGGCAGAGAGAAGGGCCGACTGACACTTTACAGATTGGGTGTAATGTTCAGAGAATTTGGCATTTCTGCCACAGGGCTCCGGCTGTTCTGCTAACCGCTTTCTCTCTCCCTGCTGGTAAAAGTGCAGGAGAAAAGGGTTAAATAAATGTTTGTGATATGATAAGGTGCTTGTTTATTCAAGGAATGACAGATTATTGGCTCCAAAGGCAGCCCTGAAAAATAGTACAAAGGGACTGGCTCTCCCCTCTGGGATGATGTGATTTCCTCCAAAGATTCTGCTCTTTCCTAGGAACCGTTTGCTTTGGGAATAAAGAAGGATGATTTTCCTGCCCTTGGAGACAGAGGGCTGGAGCCTCGGAAGCTGGCACCTGGGATGGCTGGTCTTGGGGAGTGCGTCTCTCACAGAGCTGAGCCCTGCTCTCCGTCCCAGGGAGGCTGTGTGGCAGGCGGCCTCCTGCCGTTTCTCAGGCTGTGGGGAAAGGATCTGCTTGCTCAGGAGGGAAACTTCTTCCCCAGGAAATCCTGTGTGCTAGGTCTTCCTCCAGACACAGACTGCCATGTCCATCCCAGGGCCATCCCGACCCTCCGTGAGTGCATACGCAAGATCCAATGCACACTGGTATATTTATATGCAAACACAGTCTCCGTCCCAGGAGCTTAGCAGGTCCTTGGAGGAGAATTCAGCTCCCAATGCCTTAACTTCTGTGCACTTATCCTGGGGGAAGAAACAGCAATGACGGCCAACGGTGAAAATCACACAGTAAGGCCTGGCCTGGGGAACCTGGAGGCAGAGCCCCCCGAGTGTGCTCCAGCTGCCAGGCCCACACTTCGCTGAGCGCTCTGAGTTGCTCAGTCCATGTCCTGCTCCCAGATGTCGCTGCAAGCTGGCTCCTGCCTGCAGAGGAAGGGTTCTGAGCCTCCTGTGTTTTCTATGGAACTCTCAGTACTCCCCTCCCCACCCCCCTTTCCCCTGGCAGCTACAGAGAGGTTGTTTGCATATCTGCCGAGTGGAAGGGTTCGAACAAGATGTTTGGCATAGTTCTCATTTGAAAAGAACTCAGTGCCAAAGTCAAACACCAAGGAAAAAAAAAACCGTTGTGATTGAACTGCTGTTTTTCCAGGATCCTGGGAACTACTGTGTGATTTTCACAATAGCCCGCCGCCGCCTTATCAGCCAAGGTGCTTGTCTGAGAGACACAAGGCACCAGCCTGGGGAACCCAGTGCCCTTCGGACACGATGACGAAGGCTGACTTCGGGGGCATTATCAAATATCCACATTTGGGCTATTTTTATGATTGCATTCAGTACTAATAGAGCTTGTTGAGTGTACACAGCCATGTGCTCATTCTTGAACTGCACAAGATAAGATCCCTGTCCCAGGGAGCTTACTGCCTGACTTTTGCAAAAACCAGATGGCAGAAAATGGTTTCCCTCTGCCCATCAGCAATGATTGAGGGAGTGGAGATGAGAAGGGGTACAGTCAATTCATAACTCTCCTAGGGTGGGACCTCTGCTTTGGCATTTATCCCGTGTGACGTTTTAATCGTGGACTGTCTTTTCCACCATCGTCTGCTACTCCTGGAGGGTAGCTGCATCTCCTGGGGAGTTTTAAGAACTCAAGCCAATTTGAATATCCACTTAATTAAAGCATCATTAGGGACACAGAGATGCCTCCCACCAGACACAGATGTGTACGTGATGCACAGACACACTCGCAAATAAATCATGGATTCCAAAACTAAGCATAAATTGTTTTCGATCTGCCAATGGGGACATCAGAACGTGTAGATTTGACCTAATATTGTCAATCACGCCTGAATTATAGGCTGTGATACTGGGGGAGGAAGGCCACTGGGACACCCCATCACATCACCGCATCTCCAGGACAGCTTCTGTCTCAGTCTGCCCCCCGCCGTGAAGTCAGCCAAGCAGTAGGAATGGGCCACCCGGACCCGAACACCAGTACCACTGTCCCCAGAAGAACCGCCCTGTATGTGAGCGGATCAGTGATCTGTGTTTAAGGAGAGTCCCCTACCTATTCAAGCCATTTGCAATTGTGTGGGTTTTCTTGAGGAACAAAAATCTACTTTTTATGTCGATGAGGGAACAGCATGCCCCAGGCGAACCCCAGGAATGAGGCGAGGGTGTATTACTCCACACATGCTTATCTTCAGCTGAAAGCCCACTCTGACACTGGCATCTGAGTGGAAGGAGTTGGTTTAGGAGGTGACCCTGGGGAGAACCAGCAGAGGAGCAGGGAGGGACACCCAAACAGGGTGCATTAACGGGCAGTTACTGCTGTAGGCAGCTGGGGTTCCATCCTGCTGGGGACATCTGGGGGACGGCATAGGGTATACCCAGAGCGCTAGCTTTCTAGAGGCAAGGCAGCTGGAATATCCATCCGTCAATTCCTCTCCGCCATTGGCTGAGGGTTATTCCAGGGCCTTTCAGCTCCCGGATACATAGCTTTGCTCTGGGCGCAGACTCAGCACACTCCTTTAGCAGGAGACGGCTTGCAGTGGCTTGCGGGCTTGCTAGTGTGCAAGAACACGGTGGGAGCCAAGGATACATAGGCAGAGACCCAACAGAGTCTGTCATACATCCCCACCCTCCCTCCCTCCTTCCCTTCCTTATTTTCTCCTTTCTTCCTTCCATTCCTTTAATACGGATCTCCTTCGAGGGAACTTGTGTGTACAAACTTGCTCGAGGAGGAAATCCATACTGAGAAGTCTAGGATACATAAATAAATAAACAAACAAACAAATAAATAAATAAATAAGAAGAGAGAAGAAAAACAAAGGGTCCAGCTCAGCCTTCCTTTCGTCTGGGAAGTCCCCAAGCCCCTCCTCCCATGGCCTGCCCCTCAGCCCGAGTTAGGTGCCCATTCTGTGGTTCCAGTCGCACACTGAGGGCACCCCCACCTACCCCTATCACCCTGACTTGTGATGGTTGATTCATTTATCACCCTTCCAAACCAAGACGTGTTTGAAATTCTGCATTCCCTGAACGAAATTGCTTGGTACTGATAGGCGCTTAATTAATCTCTAGGAGATGAATGAAAGTTACCTTTAAATGATTCCACTCTTATCTCTACCAAAAATTTAAAAGTTTAGCATTCAAGATGAGAACTTCCAACCAAGTTCCCTTGGAGTTTTTGTTTTTGTTTTTGTTTTGTTTTTAAGATTTACTTATTTATTTATTTTTGAGAGAGAGAGAGAGAGAGAGAGAGAGAATGAGCAGGGGGAGGAGCAGAGGGAGGCAGTCATTCTACTCCAGGGATTTTCAACCTATGCACTATTGACATTTTAGACCAGAACTTTTTCATGGTGGGAGTTGTCCTATGCATCGTAGGATGTTTAGCAGCATCCCTGGCCTCTGCCCACTAGATGCTAGTATCATTCCTTCCAATCATATCAATATCTCCAGATATTGCCACAGTGTCCTGTGGGGATAAGATCATCCCTAGCGGAGACCCACTGGTCTAACACAAGCCTGGTGAGGAGCTGGGTAACCATGGTCTCTGGGCCAAATCTGGCCTGCAGCCCACTCTCATAAGACTTATGTTAAAAAATGGTTCTGACATTTGTAAAGAGTTGTTAATAAAGAAAAATCAAACAAAGAAGAACAGATGATAGAGAATATTTGTGACCCTGATGTGGTGGGAAATGCACTAGGCTAGAAGGACACAAAAGATGCCCATCAGCTCTGGGCCCAGGGTAAAGCAATCTTCTGGACACTAAGTGCCTCCTCAGTCAAATGCAGGAGTTGGACAGGCTTCAGGAGTTTGTGAGTTGCCATACGGTATCTAAGGACATGGGAGGAGAGCAGTAGGACCAGGAAGAGACCCCTTATGTAACCACCACATTCTCATCACAAAAGATTTTGATCCTTAGTCAGACATTGTCTTTTCACAAGCCACGGCAAGGGCTGTCTTGGGAAGAACCCGGGAGAATGGTTTGATCCTCTTATACCCTACTGGGTGAGAAAGCTTATAGAGAACTTCTCTGCCATTCAACAATGCTCACGCTAGGGGAAGCAAAGGTGAGTGGAAAATGGTTCACTTGGGAGAAGGTAGACAGGTAAGTAGAATTTAAATTCAACATGATAGGGGTTACGAGCATGCTGTGCTTGGAAACTAACATGGAAGGGTCCAAGAAGACTTTCTAGAGAAGGGGGCATTGTCTAGGAAGCGGAATCATGAAGGCATTCACTAAGTGAGAGGTGCTTTCAGAGGAAGAGGAAGAAAGGCAGGGGAGGTTGCTCTTCAAAAAGAATGCATCATGAATAAAGGTCAGAAGCATAAGAGCATGGTGTATCTGAAGAGCTATGGGGAGTCTGGTGTTGTCAAAGGGGAAAGCAAGAAGTGAAGAGTTGGAGAAGTCGACACCGTCACAAAGGGCCTCATAACACACGCTGAGGAACTTGTCTTTTATTCAGTACACAATGCAAGGTCACAAAATGGATTATTTTTTTCACTAGTGACATGGTAAGTTGATAAATCATTCTCCTTTAGGTTAGAATAGTCCAGGAACTGTCTTCTGAGGAAAATTCTTTTCCCACTCTTTTAAATGATAAAACTAACACATGTGCATTGTAGAAACTCTGGAAAGTGTACCAAAGCATAATCAATAATAAAAAAAAATATTACACATAAACTCTTCATGCAAAGGTGACCATTAAGAACTTTTTGGAACACATTTTTCCAATCTGTTTTCTATCTCTATTTTTAAACAGCTGAGATTACAGGTATATGGTACTTTGTTGTCATTGTTTTTAAATTAGTTTCATATCTATTTCCCAGTCCCTGACAATGGAGCCAGTAAGAGGCTTTCCGACTGGTCTTCTCCCTTCTTCCCTTCCTGCCTACCCCCCTCCCCACCTCGATCCTAGCCATTCTATTCTCAGTGCAGAAGCTGAAGTGATTCTTTCAAAGTGCACAGAGAACCATAAATAACAAGAAAAGAGTTGCATATATAGTCACTATCCAGAGTCCCACTGTTAACATATTGATATGTTTTTTTCCATGTCCTTTTTCTGTGAATATTTTTAAATAGCTTAGGTTACATGGAACATAGTAATTGTTTTTCATTTTCTTTTGGCATAAGCCCACCGACAATAGGAAGTCAATTATACAAACTAATATTATTAAAAAAAAATAATTTGCCATTCAGGCAATCCTCCAAATAACCTAGATATCTCCCCTCCTCCCAGCCCCACGTCAAGAGAGGCCACCACAGAGAGGCAGATTTGGTCTGAATTGCTTAAATCCACTCTAAAATTTTATTTTAAATTGTTTTCTGGTGGTGTGCCCTCAGCTTGTAAAAGAGATAGCATTTTTAATATGAAATTTGCTGTCATGTTTGCTTTAAGGATGTTGTTGAGGTCTTGTCCACTACAGCAAGCAATGTCTCCTTTAAGAGGCCTCAAGAGAAACATTCTTTTCATAGCTGTTGCTAAAAAAATGTTTTGCTTCTCCTTAACAGAGAGCATGAGTTTCAAGAAAATGTATTGACAGTGCAATCCAGGTAACCCAATGTGTTCTATTCTTTTTATCGGCCACTAGGAGACTAGAGCTGACGTTCTAGCATATGAACTAGTATGTGTTATACGGTATTCTGTAGTGTATAGACCAATATTGCCTTTTTTTATATATAAAATCTTTTTACAGGCAATATTGGTCCACATCAACATAGCACCAGCGGTATGAATTTAATCTTTTAAAATCATCATCTAGACAGCAAAAGACCAAAAAATAAAATTTGCAACTGATTATTTTAAAAATATTCTCAATGCATATTATCCTCAGTTCCCTTATTAACTGAAACACGTAAGTGCAGAAAACTACCCCATTTAATGTGTATTAGTACTTCATATACTAGCTACCATGTAAAACTTCATACCATACATTTGCGCCCTAAACTTTTACCTACCCTTGTCTTATTCTACCCTTATTTTCTCTTCCCCTTGACTGCCTGTATAATTATATTATAATTATGTGTAATATGTATACATGTACAGCACATACATTCATATAAATCCATAAATAATGTATACATAGGCATATATTTCTACAATGCACTATCTCTTATGGGAGAGTCATTTTTATAACATTTTTGGAATGGGAAAATGTCTCAATAAACAACTGCTGTACAGAGAAATAGGCAGGGCCAGTCCGGAGACAGGGAGACCCATCAGAGAAGTATGGTCGAAGTGACAGGCGAGGCTGGTGTGAGCTAAGGCCACAAGTGTTCACATGCGGAGAAGGAAATGGGATGAGAGAGATTTGTGAGGCAGAAACATCTCAACTCAATGACTGGTTAGTTGGGACGGGAAGAGAAGTGCCTTCTAGGTTTCTGGCTTAGACTGCAGAGTTACTGGTCAGGGCAGGGAGCGGTCTGTGAGGAGACATGCAGCACTCAATCTTGCACACCTTGATTTGAAGGAAACTGTCTAGGACAGCCAGATGGCGATGTCAAGTTTCCTCTACCACTCCATAAATTTCCACTCACGTTCATTTGCTCCCATTACTTTTCTCTGCCTGGAATACAGCCACTTTTGCTTCTAATACTGACCAAATTGGAGCCATCTTTCTGGGCCCAGTTGAGTTCCTAAGTTCCCAAAGAAACATCTTTGCTCACTTCTTTCGTCTGACTCCCAATAGCTCTTATGATCAGTATTCTGTTCAGAGCAAAGGCTTCAAGGGTCCCATGTTGCTACTGTTTTATCTCATAGGTGAAATTCATCTACTTATTCATCCAGCTCCTGTTTAGTGAGAACCATCCACATGTCCTGGCTAGGTGATGGGCACACAGATGGCTCAGGCATGGTCCTGGTTGTCCATTGGAAGAGGAGACAACACTCCATAAATAGGTCACTGTATGCCTTCTGAAGGCACACGAGGTCCAGTCTCTTTTTATAGTTTCTCACAGTGGCTCGCTCAGGCTACACACAGAGCCAAGCCTCAACAAAGAGCATATCAACTGGTGGATTATTGATTCAAGCTTGCAGAAGAGAAACTCCATAGCAAAACCTGGTGGATGAAATTTAGTATCTTTTTGAGCCACCAAAATTCCCTTATACAATTTGAGTTGTGACAGCAAGTAATATAGTCCCTGTCCCTAAAAAGTGGCTTTCATCTGCTTAGCCATATTAGGTCAGCTCTTGCTGCTTACACCCAGAAGAGGCAAAAATCTCATCTGAAGCTCTGACATGGCCAGCAAGTTTTGGCTCTTGCAGACTGGACTTTATTTTTAATAGCACGTAAGAGGAATTAGAACCATCACAGCAAAGACCCTTTCTATTTGGATACATAAGGCAGGAGAGGTGACTTAGTCATGTTGCAGAAAGTAGTGAATTGGGACATGGAAAGAGTTATCCTCAGGCTCTGAATCTGCCCTTAACTAACTGCTTTGACTTGGGCAAGTGGCTCCCTGCCCTAATTCATAAAAGTAGGTAGCCAGAAAGGTGATATTTCAGAACCCTTTGTGTTCTTCTCCTTCTGCTTTGTTTTGTGAGATTAAAAGAAAAAAATGTCTTAGTTAAGAGTTTTCCTGAATGACAGTTACTCAGAGTGAGTTGTCTTGGGCTCCAACCATGTCAATGGGAAGATCGAGATGTAGAAACTACCAGTTTTAGAAGTTAGGCAATACTTGGGTATTGTCTTGGAGAAACTTTTCCACTGCATGAGAATGATTTATCCAGAAGGGACAATGTGCCTGGGTTGAAGGGGTGTCCTGAAATCTCAACACCTCCAGCTTGGTGCCCCGGAGTATGGAGGCATGGCAGGGAGTCCTCACCAGGGCGCCATGGAGAAACCTCTTGGCCTGAAATGGAAGACGTCACTCCTGGCCCCACCACTTGCTGCTGATGGGGCTTGGGACAAAGTTCGAGATCTCTCTAGAGCTAAGTCTCTTTGCTTAAAACAAGGGTTTTTCTTTAATTTCCCATCTACCTCTAGTATCCTATAACCTCTTATAAAGTGCATGCACATGTGGGTGTGTGTGTGGTTTGCAGGAAACGCTTTGCTTAAAATTGCAAGTTCTTGGGGTGCCTGGGTGGCTCAGTCAGTTAAGCATCTGCCTTCAGCTCAGGTCATGATCCCAGGGTCCTGTGATCGAGCCCCGCATCGGGCTGCCTGCTCAGCAGGAAGCCTCCTTTGCCCTCTCCCACTCCCCCGGCTTGTGTGCCCTCTCTCGCTGTGTCTCTCTCTGTCAAATAAATAAATAAAATCTTTATTCTTTTTTTTTTAAAGATTTTATTTATTTAATTGACAGAGGGAGAGAGAGACAGAGAGAGAGGGAACACAAGCCGGGGGAGTGGGAGAGGGAGAAGCAGGCTTCCCACGGAGCAGGGAGCCCGATGCGGGGCTCGATCCCAGGACCCTGGGATCATGACCTGAGCCGAAGGCAGTCGCTTAACCGACTGAGCCACCCAGGCGCCCCAATAAATAAAAATCTTTAAACAAACAAACAAACAAAAAAATCCTTTTCATAATGACCGCATCTGACGATTTCTAACATTCTGAGAACAGCTTCTCGGCTTTCTTCGGCACAGCACAGAGCTGTGAAAAGCACACAGGCTTTGAAAGCCCAGAGACCTGGGTCCACAATCGGCCACTGCCATGGCATAACTGTGTGGCTCTGAGCATGTCACATCTAATTTACAACGTTCATTTACCTCCTCCAGAAATTGCACATTATAATATCGCTGGTGGACATTTTTGTCGTGAGGAGCGCCTGGTACAGATGCTGGCACAGTCCATCTTTGATAATTGGTCACTCTTCTCTTGTAATGTCTGCAGGCTTTACAAAGACATTTGAGGCTACTAATCAAATGACTAATGATTGAACAGCACTGTCATTTTTTTTTTTTTAGAAAAAAATGAGCCTTTTATTTTTGACTCATTTAGCAAAACATTTCAAAATCCAACAATGAATGTTTGTTGGCAGCTCAGAGGCTATATGGCACTGGGGAGGGGCTGGTTATTTGCCACGGATGAGAGCTCCTGGTGGTATCCTCTCTCCAGCTAGAGCAGGAGGCTCTCCTCTGAAAGGAAGGAGAGTGGCTGTCACTTTTTTTTAAATTTATTCCACAAAAGAATGAGGTACAGCGTCTTGATGCGGGAGAAAAAATATGCACAAACTCTACAGGCTCTGTTTCTTCATTTATAAAATCAGGGGTTGTACCAGATTATTTTTAAGTCCTCTTTATGAGTTTATAATTTTGGCTTATAAACTGGATCTGGATATAATTTCAAAGCAATTTGAAGAGATAAATTCCAAAATGGAGTTTTAAGACCAACAGCAAGCATCATTGTGATAAATTAAAATATGACTACTTTAGAGGACAATGTTCATTTGGATGTGTAATTCAAGTCAGGTTATTTTAATAGTCTTTATTGGATGCCTACTTTGTTACATTCCAGTGGCTTGGTTACTTTTGCAGCCACACCTCAGACATGTGGGAAGAACAGGAAAAGATGGAGGAAGAGATGGAGATAGAATGAGGTAGAAGGTCAGAACTACAGTAAGGACCAGGCAAAGCTGGTGGTGTCTTCCGGCCAGACACTGACTCTTTTATCCAGCGTGTCCTACTTGACACAGTGTATGCCTGAAGGTAGCTTAGAAGCACTTGTAAATTGAATCATGTTCTATTGAAAACACTTCTGTGATAAAACTTCTTTGTCAAAAGAGATGTTATTCCCTCATTCTAAATCTATATTGGATCTGCTTAAAGGAAAGTTCAACTCTAGTTCTTTTCCTGGAGAGGAAAAGTGATGTCAAGCTACCCTGATGAGAGCCCGGTGTGGGAACAGCTTGTCTGGCCTCCTGGGCTCTCTGGGGGAAAGTAGATGGAGAGGAGGAACAGACACATATTCCAGAACTGGACTTTGAATGGGCCTTTGGCCAAACTTGGCCCAATTTCTCAACTGAGAGAAAGCACTGACCAAAGCTGAATGCTGACTCCAAGCCAACTTGCTTTGGACACATCGTCCTCTGCCAGGCAAGCTCAGCGCCCTCTCCCAAGGCACTTACCCAGCCAGGGGGAGGAAATGCTGGGACAAGAAGCTGTGCCTTTCCGCCCTTCTTTACTGGCTGATGCCAGCTTTTGTACAGCTCTCACGACTAGGGGAGGGGGCAGAGGGGGAAGGAAAAGACGGGCAAGCAGAGAGAGAGGAGATAGGGCCACCCATGGAGATGCAGGGTGCAGAAAAAGCCAGGAGGGAGTCGCCGTGGAGGAAGAAAACAATTCAAACAAACTTGGGGACTAAGGGAAAAATGAAGGGCTTCAGGGAAACCTCATGAACATGATGGAAAAGAAGGCGGAGGGGAAGGGTCCGAGGAGAAAAAGCGAGCTGGGAAGAGATAGAGGAGTTGGATCAAGTCAGAGCTCCACCAGGTGCGAACCCATACCCCAAGTTCAAACCTTCTTGGTTTAGAAAAATTTCCTGTGATTAACTCTTCAATATGAAGCCCAGTGTGTAGGAATTTCCTTTAACTGTTGCTTCTTTACATACTTCTGGAATGACAAGGAATTTAAGCATGTTAGCTCATTTTCCAGAAAGATTCATGGCAGGATTTCTAACTCTGCAGAGACTGCATTTACAGAATTTGTAACAGGAATGGCATGCTGAAATGTTGGTGGGGGTTGAAGAGGAGGAGGGGTTAATATTCAAAATTAGGTTGGCGTTCAATTTGAAGTCACTGCTTTCGTTTCAATATAAATGGAAGGAATCGAAGAACTGCATTACCAGGCAATCAAGGTTCTAATATCCAACATGCCCTGTCCTGGGGAGAACACAAACACATGGGACTCATAGATAATTCAAATGTCCCCTCAGCGCTCCGTTTGTCCAAGCAGTTATGTCAGAGAATAAGATGGCATGGATCTTAGTTCTTCCGCGGTACCTGTCTTCCTAGAGCTAGATGTCTCAGACTGAAGAAACAAAGAGGAGCAGAATCAGATGGTTGAAGTAACCTACACATTATGGAAACAGCCCCTGGGAGGTAAACAAACGTAAGAGGCAACATCTGTAATGGCTAAGTCACAGGATCAGCCAATCCAATTCCACCGTGGACATAAACAGTCCCTATCAGCCCTGAGATAACACTCCCAGAGCAGCTGATTCTTCTTCTCAGAGGTGTGTGCACACTTGGAACTAATTACTAATAATTTAGTAATCATTCATTTAATATCTGTCTTCCTCTCCAGACTGTAAGCCTATGGAGGGGCTTTTCTAGGTGCTCAACAAATGGGAGGTACCAATAAATCTTGATTATCTGACTGCAAATACCACACCAGTGAACCATGTAGAAAACACATCTCTCACTGTGTTGTGGCTAATTTAGAAGAAGTGGCACAGAATGGTGGAAAAGCACTTGATATCAAGACAGCAGCTCTGCTCGTGTCCCAGTTCTGCTATTAACTTGTACAACTTCGGTCACTTCCCCATCTCGAGCTCTGACTCCTTTGCTATGAAATGCCAAGATTAGATTCGACAGCCTCTGAGGCCAACCCAGCTCTCATAGTCTGTGATTCAGCTTCCCTGTAAAGTGGACAGGGGAGGTTTATTTGTGACCACAACAAGATATTAGGAACTCATAGAAATGCCAAATACCACCTAGAGGAAAAGTGGGAACAAGATTTTGTATGAAATATGCTTGAGTTGCATCATGCAAATGTTTCTTTTGTGAGAGAAGGAAGGCCATAGGATATGATTACTTACTCTGCCACTGAGCTTCCTGGGCAGGTCTGGCCAAGCTAGATACCTATCGCTCTTGTTCAAGGTCCATTTCCTACTGAGTTGTCACACTGTTGAATTATAGTCGAGTTGAAGTCCAAAAGGGGAAATATTTTGCAATCTAGGGTTGGACCCTGGAGCTATACAATCATGATTACTGATACAAAGTTTCCCAGAAATACTCTGCACGCCAGGGCCACGCTGAGGAGCCCTCACATTTTGGTGCGCCATTTTGTGAACTTACTCCCCCAGCAGCACTGCTGGTCTGTGAAAGTTTTCCAAAGGAGCTGGTGAAAAGATTTCTTTTCTTTAATTATTTATGAAATAAACTTTTAAACAAGACTCTTTTTAATAGCTTGGTTTAAAAAGCACTTTAGGAATAAAACATATTTATCTTCACAAAAAGAGTAATCTGTGTATTGAGCCAGAGAATAATAAGCCTGGAGCTTCCTGAGTCTTAACACAGATGCTCTTTTGACGGTTGTTGACTTTTAAAATTCCCACCATCCTAAGAGAGTTCTTCTTCGTGGTGGTGTTTGCCCACTTGTGATTACGGACCTAATCATTTATGCTCAGGGTGATAAAAGGATAGGCATTCCTGGATAGGTATTCAGAAGCTACAGCTTTTCCACCAGTTAGTGTATGACTCTGAGCAAGTTCCTGCCTCTCTGAGCCTCAGAGAACTATTCAGCCCAGTGCCCAGAAGCTCCAGGTTCTATGGAGAGCCTTGGAAGTCAAGGGAAGAGAAGAACCAAGAAGCAGATAGGCTCTGGGTTTCCACAGCGGGAGTTCATTCTTGTATTTTATGCATTCAGAGTCTGTATAAAATTTCACTGAAGGAAGGATTCTGCTGCTTATAAAGAGTTTGAAAAGCACAAGACTTGATGATCTTAAAAAATATCCTCTGAGTTCATGTGCACATAAATCTGTGAACCCAGATACATAAACACACACACTTGTACACCCTCTCCCCACACTGCAAAAACCAAAACTGGTTAATGTTCCATGGCTTGTGTTGAAAAAGAATCCTGGTTTCGTTTTCTTTTCATGCTACTGTCCCCCACAGGCTGCCCCCCAGGTGCTGCTGGGGGTTGGAGAAGCACTGTATTTGGCTGAGTCTTCAACTGAAAGCTTAGTTAGAATTGGAGCTTTAACTTTTAGAAGGGAAGCTTAGAGCTCACCTATCTACCCCTGCACCTTCTATATGAGGAATCTAATGCCTGAAAGGTGAGTGGCTCGCCCAACGTCACATAACCGGTTGGTGGCAAAGCCATGGTCAGAAACCAGGTCTCTAAATCCCAGCCAGGGCCGTTTCCAGTGTACTGTGCTCTTGGAAAATGAGGGAACCACAAACGGGATGTCTGGATGTCTTCTGTTGATGATTCAAAAATAAAAATATTCCTCATCTGCCTCTGTGGTATGGGTTGATCTTTAGATCTACCAAGATCCTAAAAAAAAAAAAAATTAGGGCATGGACAAACACACACACACAGGCACTTTGCCAAGGGGATAAGAGGTAATGAAAAATCCTTGGCAAGGGGATACTTCAAAGCTTCAGAGGGTTTATCTAAAGAAGACTTTGAATAGAGTGCAATGTTTTATGGGTTCTCCTAATCCCCAGTAAATGTGCCTTGCTGAATAAGCAGAAACATTTTTAATGACTAGTGGAGAGTTACAGACCCAGTGACTGTGTGTTAGTGCTTGGTTTCCTGGGACCTTTCGTCTCCTGCATTACAAACCTAGAGGTAGAATTTGTGTCTATGCCACTGGTTCTGAGCTGAAGTCTTTAGAGAACCTGAGGCTTTTCCCTCCAAAGGTTGGTAGCCAGTTACTCTTGACTCAGCCTTATCAACCGCTACTTCTACTGTCATTAACTGTCTCCACCTCTCTCTCCACCGTGAAGAATATCCTTTGATCTAGGTTTAGCCTCACAATATCCCTGGAGGTGTGTCCTATGTGTGTCCAGAACCTGTTCTCAGCTGGGAAGTGGGTGGTGGGTGAGCATCTGAGAGATAGGTAGTTTGTTGAGTTCAGGCCAGGAGGGGGATCCCACATCCAGGAAGTCTAGGGGAGTCAGGTCATGACGTGGGAGGCTAGCGGTCTAGAGAAAACAGAGGCCCAAGGCCCTGTGGTTCAAGATTCAGGGAAGGAGACTGAGGGCTAGGGGAGCTGAAGGGCTTTAGTAAGGGCAGCAAAGCCAGCAAGACCTCCCAGCCTTGCTAACCCTGCCCATCCTGCTTCCGGGGCCTTGGGCCATTCCATTCTGGGCAGCAACTTCAGTGGGGTTGGAACTGTAAGACTTTATGCAAGTCTTTTGGAGCTTACACTCCATGGGTGTAATGAGCGCATGGGGCATTTGCAGGGCAGGCAAGACTTCAGGCTCTAGGCTACAAATTTGAGCCCCATGGCTTTCTGAGGTCCTTTTCAGGGCTCACACTGGGTCTCCTAAACTTACTCTCTCTTTTGAAGCAGCTCTACTCTTAAAAAATTCATCCCCCTTTTGACAACGAAAACTCCTTTTCAGGAGATAGAGGGTTTAATTGTTACTTGACCAGTGTGGGGATTGATGTGACACACCGAAGCAAGGCTTTGCTTTAACATGCTTTAACAAAACCCACCAAAGAGCACAGGGGAAGAGGAGGTACCAGACATAGAGAGTGAAGTGAAGTAACGCAGAATTGTTGTTTTCTCTACCTTCTGCAGCAAAGGAAACAAAACAGGAATTGAGAAGACTCAAGGTTAGGATAGGCAGGGCCTCCCCCAAGGCTAAATTTGTAAAAAAATGCTAGATGATGGAATGAAAATTCAGGAAGAAGACAGACACACTTTAAAAAAATATAGTAAGTTCCAAAAATGATTCATGCAGGATATCCGATTTTTTTTTTTTTTTAGTGGAAATTTGGAAGAAAAATCAGGAAAATGACAACACCCTTCTACCTGAAGTGAAAATAACTCATGACCTTTCTTCCAACCTCAGGTCTGGTAAGTCTTTATCTCGTAAAGTGGGGTGGAAGAAAAATAGCTGTGACTCCTTTAAGATTCTCAAGACAAGAAATAGCTCAGAGGTAAATGGCAGACAAAAACTTTGGGAGTGAGAAGGGTCTGCCTGGGGAAAGAGAGACAAGAAGGTATTGGGAAAAAATGAAGAGGGTCCACATAGAACACTTTTTATCAGTCAAGGAGCATTCACATGAGGATACCCTCATGGCAGTAAGGCTCCACACTTCCTTATAAAGCAAGAAGAATGATGAGAAAGAGACTGCATCCAACTTGCCATGCCACACCACAACCATCTAAAGTCTAACAATGAGAACATTCTCAAAGTTCTGGGTGTGTGTTCCCTTGGGCCAACCACCTACATTACAGGAACTAGATTAAACCTAAGACATTTTCAGTGTGGATCTCAGGGAGGCCTAGGGAGGCCATGTCTTTTGTTAAGAGAGGAATCCAGAGAGATTTGACAGATGTGCTGTAATAAAGATCATTCACTGAGCATATGCTCTAAAGTCACCTACTTGTTCTGCAGAGTCATGGGGCTGTATGGGTTTAGAAGGTAGAAACACTGATCTCATGTCAATTGTATTAGGTATCTATTGTCATGCAACAAATTTTTAAAAATGTGACCCAACTCTACTCTGTCTACAAGAAACAAACTTCAAATATAACGATATAGTCCACTTGAAAGTAAAGGAATGGAATAAGGTGGGATATACAAACAGTAACCAAAGGAAAACAGAAGTGGCTATAATAATATCGAATAAAGTAGATTTCAGGGCAAAGAAAATTTCCAGAGATAGAGAGGGGCATTGCATAATGATGAAACGTTCACCAAGCAGACATAACTATCCTAAATGGGTATACACCAAACAACAGAGTTGCAAAATATGTGAAGCAAAACCCAATAAAACAGAAAGGAGAAATAGACAAATCTACAATGATAGCTGGAGATGTCAACACCTCTTCCTCTCTCAACAACTGACAGAACAACTAGTCAGAAAATTAGCAAAGATATAAAAGAATTCAACAAGGCCATTAACCAACAGGATCTGATTGACATTTATAGAATACCACCCAACAGCAGAATATACATTCTTTTCAAGTCCTGAGGTAACAGATATGTCTTTGACTATTTTCAAAGCCCGGGCATATCTCACGTAGAGCTTATGTATCCGTATGTCTCTGACATATGACATAATTTTCCCTTTCATTAGGAATGCACAAATGTAGTAAGTTGCATATCCATAAATTAATTTATCCCCTTTGCATCCTTTATTAGGTATCAGGGACTGTGTCAAAGCCTTGGTTACATGAAGAACTCAGCCAATCCCTGACCAAAATTCCATGGGGAGTCAGAGTGCCAGGTGGTATGAAAGTTGAGTGAATATTTGGAATAAAGTGGGAACACAAAGGGATAGATTCCAACTGGCGTGGGTGCCAGGGAGAGGAGTCAGAAAAGGCCTCAGAGAGGACGAAGTTTCATTCGTGTCAATTCTTGATAGATGATTAGGTGTGATCTAGTCAGCCTGAGACAACTAGAGTGACCACACCCCTCACGTGCATATTTTGTGCATATATAGGCAGCATATATATTTTTCGATATCCCAAGTAGCCATGCCAACCTTGTAGCTGAGGCACCCAAGAAAGAAACTCCACTGCACCACAGCACCTTCAGATCATTTCTATCTATCTCTAGGTCCAGGCAGGTAGGAAGAAACTTGGTTCCAACTGCCTTGCTCATATCATTCCTCCATTCTCTCTTCCAGCTGGTGAGGCCCAACAGCCATGGGTCTTCCAAAGCTAGTGAAGTCGGGATAGAGTTTCTGATAAATGGTCACTTAAGTTCTTTACTAACCTTTTCCTGTCAGTTCTAGCTCTGATCCTCTGACTTGTTTCCCACAAGCTTGTCAAGCTCCTCAGTCAGGTTAGTCGGACACAGTTGTATACCAGGTGTCCTCATTTTGCTTGTAGAAAATAGGTGTCTGTTACCTAACTCCTCCATCTCCACAGATACACAGAGAGCCAAAGGGGGGCTCATTTGTTTTCTTGTGATGCTATCAGCATCTTTGGGAAAATATTCCATAGACAAACTGATTTTGGGACACTGGGGCATCTGGTGAAAGGAAACGATCCATACAAAGAGTGAATTTTGTACAAACAGCAACTCTGTGGAGTTGCTATCCATGACATCCATGGATACTCATTCATACCCCAGGGTAATATATAGACCTGTTTATCTTTTGAGTCAAACAAATAAACAGACATATAGTCCAAAGCTCCTTTTTCCCTCCCTGTGGCTGAGGAGGAAGAAGGCCTGTGATTAATTTCCACAGACTCCCAGTCACTCCTGAGAAGCACACTCGCAGCATGTTTACATATCACAGCCTTCCGCTACTTCACCAAATGCCTCCTGGCCTTTGCTCAGTGAGCCAGTTGGGCTCCCAGAAAATCCATTCTTTCCCAACTGTGCCGCCCAAGCCAGATGTTCTCTATCAAGAACACCAAGTCCTGCCTGGAGGTTGTCGCCAGCAAAAACTCACGAGTGGCCCTTGCCTTTGGGAGATGATGTCATGCCTTGTGGCGACGTGTGCTATAATCTCCCCCCGAGGTGGAAGACAGTGTGGACTGACAGGGGGCTGGTGTGGGGGAGCGGGTGGGCCAACCGTCTCCCCTGTGGTGAGTGGCCGCAGTGTGTAAGCCAGCCTAGGAGAGCACCCCTTGTCCCAGGCATCTCCAGGAGAGGGTTCTATAGCTCCTTGGATAGTTCCCAACGCCCTCTGCATGCAAGACGTTCTTCTGAAGGTAATGCTGCAGCAGAGCTCCCAGCACGGCCCCACCATCTGTGCAGAGGACAAGGTCTGACATGTCTGTGGGGTCCTCTGGTGAGGACTCAGCAGTCTGGGGGAACGTACTCGAAGCAGCTGGAAGGGCAGCCCCAAAGCCGAGCGCTCTACACAGCAGGGCAGGCTCTGAGGGCCTCGCTTACTCTATGTGCACAGGCACACTTCTAGCCCCTAACAGCATGTGTATGGACGCTACCATGCTCTCTGATTTCTGAGCCCACAGCCAACAGCAGCCAATTCTCAGGGGATCCTGGAACTGGCAGGCTCAGGCCTAGTGACATTGCCTAACACATGGTAGATACTCAATGCCTATTTGTTGAACAAAAGAATGATCAAAGGCATCGGAAAAGGCATAGCCAACAGGAAGAGAGGGCCCTGCAAAACCACTCGATCTGTTAAAATGGATGTTCTCATGCCTGGGGTCTTTTAGGACAAGGGAAACTACTCCAAGTTGCAAACTGCCTGCTTGGTGCTGGGTACTTAATTTATTATCTCAATTACTTACATCGTCATCCTGTATGAGGTATTAAGAACACAGTTGACAGACAAGGAAATGGAAGCACAGAGAAACGGAGTGGTTTGCCCCGGGTCCTTCAGCCAGGAAGAAGGAAGGCCTTGGTCCCAGCTCAGATCTGCCTCAAAGGCCTGTGCTATGAACCATATAGCTACCACCTCGTCTCCTTCCTGGACCAGTCCAATCCTCAGCCTCTCCCTCTGTGTTGTTTTTAACAGATGCCGAACTGGTTTCTCTATTTACGGTTTGTTTCCAGTCCGCTATCCCATGCATCATTCTTCAGGCTCTACCCAAATAATCTTTATCAAAGCCAATGCAGACCATGCCATTCCCTGTTAGAAACCTTAGGCACCCTGGCCTGATCTGGCATACCAGGCGCTTCCTGAGCTGGCCCCACTATGCCTTTCCTGAGTCATCTCTGCCCCTTCCCACCGCACTGCCCACGTCCTAGCCATTCTTCTGCTTTGTTTATGGGACTGCATCAGCTGAGAAGCTCCCCTTCCTCCTCTCGATCCAAGAAACAGGACCCTGCCATCCACCACCACACTACCACCAACATCACCCTCTCCCCCAATCATCAAGGTCCTCTTCCTACGTCATCTCATCTGTGACACCTTCTTGGACTTGCATGCAACAGCCCCTGCACTGAATTCCCACAACACAGCATAAATTTTCTATCAGGTAGGGATTTTGCTTAATAGATTCCCAATTCCTGGCATAGAGCCAGATACATAAATAATTAATAATGGCCAACAAATGATGGAAAACAGTCAATGCTCATAGACTGAGTGGTCAGGTTAAATGATGGTAAGAATGCAGAGGATGCAGTTGAGTTTAGAATGATTTATGTTCATGAACATTTGCATTCGTAAAAAGTGTGCTTAAAGAGGTAAATTTCAATTATATGGAAATATACTTCTATGGCACACCTCATTCCCTCTCAATTCCAGAGGAATAAAGACATTGTTTTAAACAATAAACTCCAGGCCCTGGGCCCCAGCCTTAGTTCATAGGTGATCTCTATATAACCAGAACATAGAGTTTACATATATAAATTCTACAAATTCTGTATGCCATGTACCTTTTCAGTGGTCATCTCAGTGGGCAATTCGAACTTACTGGGATGGCCCCACAGTGGAGTCAGGCAGACTGAGGGACGTGCGTGATGTGGGCTGACTGGCTCTTTGATGTACCACCTGCACGTCATAGTGTAGGGCTCAGTTTCCTCAGCTATAGAAAGGACACAACATGGCTTATCGGACAGGATGATTTAAAAGCAACACAATTAAACTCTTTGGATTAGGATCTCATTAAATTTGAATATGGTTGGGATCAAGGGTGAAGCTTACCTTTGTACTATTCATGAAAGAAAAGGTTTAGAAAACCAAGAACCATATCAACCACATTGCTAGGTGGAGGGATGAGAAAATACCTAAGCAGATAAACTGTCTTTCAGCCACTTCAAACACCAGGAAAGCATTTATTTGCATGTAGATGAATGACAGGACTACCTCCGCCTGGAACTGTTTTTCCGTTTTCCCCTCATGCCTAACTAACTTTTACGTACCCTTCAAGTCTTGCCTTACCTTTCACTCCCCATGGAAGTCTCCACTGACCCCTAGACTAAGTGACTCACTCCTATTATACTCTCAGACTACCCTACATCCTCCACTTTTTTTTTTTTAATTTATTTATCGGTGTGAGAGAGAGAGAGAGCACAAGCAGGGGGAGCGGCAGGCAGAGGGAGAAGCAGGCTCCCCACTGAGCAGGGAACCCGATGTGGGGCTCGATCCCGGGACCCTGGGATCATAACCTGAGCTGAAGGCAGACGCTAAATGCCTGAGCCACCCAGGTTCCCTTCCTCTTTCTTTCTTTCAACAACTATTTATTAAATGCCTACTTTGCATCAGATTCTATGTTAGGTGATGACGTCGACAAAATTTTCTGCGCAAAGCAACTCACTGCATCCCACTTGTGTGTGTATACAGAACCCCCATAATGCTTTGCAGCCCTTGTCTATGGAGGTATTGTTCTCCAAAACCAGGTTGTAAGCTCCTCGAACTCAGAGCTGGGGTCTTGCCCATCTGACATCACCAGCAGCGGCACAATGAGTGGCACAGAGTAAGTATTTCAGAAGTACATGTGGAACGGTGAGAACATTTCCATCACCTCAGAAAGAAACCCGTATCATCTGCAGTCATTTCTCCTTCCTTTTTATCCCATCCCCTGGAAACCACGAATACACCTTCCATCTTTCATATAAATGGAAACGATGTGTTGTTTTCTGTCACATGCTTCTTTCAGGTTCACTGATTTTTTTCAGGTTCAGCCATGTGACAGCATGCATCAATACTCATTCCTTTTTATTGCCAAATAATATTCCATTGTATGGTTATGCCACATTTTGTTTATCTATTCATCAATCGATGAACATTTCAGATGTTTCAGCTTTTTGGCTATTATAATCAATGCTACCATGAACATTCATGCACAGTTTTCTCTGTAAACATGTTTTGAATTCTCTGGATATATATCTAGGAGTGGCATTGCCGGGTTATATGGTAACTATATGCTTAACATTTTGAGAGAAAAAATGTCCAAAATGGCTGCACCATTTAACATTGCCACCAGCAAGGAATAAGGGCTCCAAACTTCCCGCATCCTCATGAACATTTGCTATTGTGTGTCATTTATTTTAGGCATGCTAGTGGGTGGGAAGTTGTATCCCATGGTAGTTTCGGTTTGCACTTCCCTAATGGCTAATGATGTTGAGCATCTTCATGGGCTTTTAGCCATTTGTATATACTTTTTGGAGAAATGTCAATTCAAGTCCTTTGCCCATCTTTAAATTCGGGTTATTTGTCTTTCTGGTATTATTGTTGGTTATTTATTATAGATAAAGTTTCTTACCAGATATATGATATCCTCTCTGTTTATGGGTAGTTTTCATTTTCTTTATGCTGTCCTTTGAAGCAAAAAAAATTTTTTTTTATTTTGATGAAGTCCAATTTATCTGTTTTTGTTTCCTTTTTTCATTTGTGTGTTTTGTTTTCTTTTTTCATTTGTGATCCAAGATCATGAAAATGTGTTCCTATGTATTCTTCTAAAAGTTTTATACCTTCAGTTCCCACATTGCAAGTTTATATTCATTTTGAATTAATTTTTGTACCTGATGTGAGGCAGGAATTTAACTTCATTCTTTTGCATGTGGATATCTATTGATTTCAGTACCATTTGTTGAAAAGAATATTCTTTCTCTAGGGAATGTTTTTAAGAGAAATCAGAGATTCTTCAATAACAGGTGAGAACAGAACTAAGGAAATAGAGTTATTTACTGCTAATGTAGTGTTGCTATATTTAGAAAGTAAAAATTCAGGACATCCAGTTAAATTTGATTTTCAGATAAATAATAACTTTTTAGTATCAGTGTGTCCCAAATATTGCATGGAACATACTTATATTAAAAATAATTTATTATTTGTCTTAAATTCAAATTTAACTGGATGTCTTGTAGTTTTTCTGGCAACCCTCTGTAATGTGTCTCCATTTTATGAACCAAGCTGCTGAGGCCCAAAGAAAGTTATGCATTGCACAGAGATAACTGGAACTGTCACCATCATTGGAATGCCCTCCCAGCATCTTGTGTCATGTATCCAATACCATGTGACCTTGAATGTGCTTGTCTCCCAATAACTGAGTTTCTCCTATTGCAAAATTGAATTCTTACTAGAGATAAGAAGAGCCAGTAATTGTATGTAAGGCCTCTTTACACAGTGTCATATGCTTGCTAATTTAAAAAAGAAAAAAACCCCACAAACTATTCCTGTGATTTTGAGGTTTCTTTACACTTCCCTGACAGTTTTAGAGTCAGCCGTTCCCTTTCTTCTCCATTCCATTTTGGGTTTTTTACGGGTATGAAACTGCAAAGGCCTAGAGGATTGAGATGTAGTCCTGATATGTTCTGTAACTGATATGTACTCTGTTCGGGGGGGAAATCTCTCCTTGTCCTTCAAAGGTGACAAGCAATTTTTCAATAAGTTGACCAACATTCTCCCTTCTCTCAAGAGAGAACAGAATGTCCATCAGCCTCCAAGTAGACTTGCATCCATGCTCCTCAGGTCAGGTGTGGCTGGTTATCTAAACATAGACTGTGAACCAGGTAGCAGAGGCTGCTGGGTAGACCAGGCAACCACATTGAAGCAAGCTGTAAAAACTTCTCTTGGTATACCAGAATCTATGTCAGAATTACGGTGGAGACCTTGACCTTTACAGGTTGAAACCAGAAAGCATCCTGTGCCTACTTTGTAAAATCCATGATTTAATAGATAACACCACTGTACATCCATAAATGGTCTACTATTTTCTCCATTAAGCACACATGTTCCAAGATTTATAAATTGCTGCATGACTCTATCAGATCTGTTTGATCCTTTTGGAGGACAAAACTTAAGTGCTACAGAAATGAGACATTTATGATTTTCTGATAGAATCTTTAAATAACAACAGGTCCAAATGTCCTTTTTTTTTTTTTACCATTTCTCAAGATTTCAGAGCAGATCCTTTTATACAGAAAAGATCTGAACATGTATTATCTTTTAGCACTTGCTAAAATTCCTTCTTTATAGTTCCCACTTGAAAAATTCCAAGAAAAAGTAATGATTCTTTACAAGTTATTTACCTAATTGATTCATGTGGCATCTAAGTATAATTGTGAGATATTTATAGGATCTCAGTTCCCCTTGGAAAAGTCCTGATAATGATTATAATAAAACTGTAGCAAATTTTAATGAAAGGAGCCAAAGTAAAAAATAATCCCAAGAATTTAGAATTTACAAAGTTGGGATTATTTGAAATTTTATACACAAATATCTATCTAGTTACCTAAAAATAAGCATATTCTTTCCTCAAAAGTGTTACGGTGACGGTCAAACTTTTTAAAACTCCCTTAGAGTCTGAGATATTTTTTAAAAGAAAAAGTTCTTATTTTCTTCTGATTACAAACTGTAAAACACAAAATATAATTTAAAATACTTTCAAATACAGCCGGTATTTTAACCAAGGTCTTCTGCTTCAAATACAACCACACACAACATTTAGATGAAACATTATTTGTAACCAATATTGGTTTAATGAGAGTATATGGCTTAAATTAACATTATTAGCAAGGTTAACAACTTTGGTGTGGTTGATATTAATGTCAATAATAAATAAGGAGAATGTTGATTGAGAGAAGTTGAAGACCTTGGAAAGCAATAAGAACTTTGGCATGCAAGGAGGGTCCTTTCTGAAGGACACATTTACAAGAGGCATGGCAGTTGGTTGATAATCTGCATCATTGCCAGGACAATCACATACTCAGGGGTGTGTGTGTGAGGATCCATTTCTCCCAGCAGCCAGAGCTCAGACACCCCAGATTGTGGTTATCTCTGTCCTTGATGTTACAGCCTCTGGGGTCAGGAGTCCAGCTTGGAAACAGCTCCTCAATTACCCATTTATAAGGAGGCTTTTGTGTAGCACCCTTGACATGTCCAGATTTCATGTTATCTTCCCTTTGATCTATAACAGTGTTTGAGCTTTGTCAAAACACAGGAGGCAGTGGGGAATCTTGTCAGGTTACCATAATAGCCGAGCTAATTAAGTCATTGCACCCTTCATAAAAATCCCAGATGATGGCATGTTGGTCTTCCTTTAGCTGAGTAAAAGCAAGAGGAATTCTGGAAATTCAATTCCTTCAATTCCTTGAATTCCAACAACTAGGAAACTACAACATCTAAGTTAGGTACTCACCATCCCTCCTTCTCTCTCTTTACTTCTACTTTTAAAATATGCGTTAGAGGTTGGGAAGCCTTCAGATCAAAATATACAAAAGGACCATTAAGTATCTCTCACTGTAGATTCTGCTGCACATGAACTTACACTTGGACAGGAGAATTCAGAGTAGCGGCGGGCTCTTCTTACAGGCTCTGCCTAGAGAATTCAAATTCATCCTTCAGGATTCTGCTCCTAGTTTTGCCTCATCTCTTAGCCACTCTGGCATCCATTTTCTTTACATGTAAAATTAAGAAATTAGATGAAATAATAGAACTCTAGATAATTTCCCACTTCCCAATCCTATGATTTCCAAATGATTTCTGGGGAAAAAAAAAATCACTCCCACTTTTACTGAAGCTCTCCTGTTATTGGTGCCCAAGTGGAGGATGGGTGTGTTTGAATGTTGGGGAGTAGAAGGTGAGGGAGGGGCCAGGAAGGTGAGAAAAAAGCTCAAGGTCAATCACAGCCTAGGCTGTGGTTTCCTGTCTGTCCTGAAAAAGGGGATTTCCCAAAGCGCAGAGCCAGAGCCTTACTTATCACTTGTTACTCCACTATGGATAACAATCAGCATAATTAACAATGGGTGTGCGCCACACAATCGAAAAGACCCAATGCTATTTGGCAACAAAAAGTTTCAAAAAGGAACTGTTGGCTCCCTTTTGTCTGCACTTAGGTACAGATGAAAAATAGAGAAGTCAATTAAAATCATCCTACCAACTCTCCATTACTTAAACAAAAAAAAAGAAAAAAGAAAAAGAAAGAAAGAGGTGAAAATAACTCCAGACTACATAATGCATTTGAAGACAGTAACAGTTCTTAGTGTTTGCAGAATGTTTACTGAACGCTGGGAGAGAAGCTGGTTGTTTACAGAACTTCCTCATTCCAGAAAGATCTGTGACTACCTAAGCAATTTGACTGTCCCCTGTGTGCAAAGGATGTGTTTTTTGAGCACACAAAAGAGAAGGCCATCCAGTGTCTCCCATGAGGTACTGTGTGGGAGGGAAACTCAGTCTTAGCCAAATCACTGTCCTACATGAAGCGCCTTACATGACCTGTGGGAGAATGAGTCAAGAAGCATCAAATCCATGAGAACAGCTTGTATTTATTTATAGCAGAAATCAGAGGATTGAGAACACATGGCTGGATCAGGAGCCAGAGTACCATGTATTAATGCTGAGTGCCTACTAAGTGCCAGCCGTGCTCTAGGCCCTAGGGACCCAGGGCAGAAACAAAGCCAACAGGGTCCCAGCCCTTACTGGAGCTTAGAGTTTAGCAAATGAGGCAGATGGTAAAGGAATCGAGCCAGCCTGAGAGCTCCTGGCTGTGCAGATATCCGGATTTTCCAAGCTGCAGAGATAGTTGGTCTTAAGTACAAGGTGCCAAAGAAGACGAGTTGGTCCCTTTTTGATGGCATGAGACTTCGCACAACATCCATCTTCAGGACCCTTAGGGTGCACAGTGGGAATAAATGGTGCCATATTCTGGGTCTCGATGTTTTATTAGTGACCAGGTACTTCCGTGCATTATCTCATTTAAAACGGGGTCGCTGATGGAGCCTGGATACCATATAATTGTGGTGGTGTTCCACGAGTAACGAGAATAAGCTTGGGCTCTTACAGGGTCTCAGCTAGGTGGATGGTCGGAGGCCAAGGGCAGCATGGTGTCATGGAGCATATCCTGGGTGTCCTAACTCCCCACCCCAGTATCACTATGCCTGATCTGGGGCAAGGGGAAGATGCGGGGGGAGAATGTGCAAGTGATTTGCCTTATATTAAGCTCAGAAATGTGGCCTTATTCTCCCTGTCCTCTCCCAATACAGCTTCTTAGATCAGACATCCTATCACTGAGGCTTGAGTGTGGGGACTGTAATTGTACTAATGTCAAGATTGTTTTATGAGCTACAATGTAAAAAGTTAAATGCACATATTCAAATTCCCACTAAATATGGATTTCCCTGGACAACTAACAAAGCAGTTCAGTAGACGAAGAGAAGATTTAGTTTTAGGAGGCCTAAGAATAAAATGTGCCACTAGCATCTTTACCCAGTAACACCAAAGACTAATAATAAATTAAAAGGAGAAATTCATTGGTGGGCTATTTATTAGTATCCATGCAAAGCCCTTCACCACCACAGTTTCCCCATTTCCCATTTTTCTTCCTTCAGTGTAATTTAATAACAGGAAAAAATATAAAATTAGAAAAAGTGTAAAAATATTTCTGGCACAGTTACATTTAACATTAAGTTCTAACCAAAATTTGCTCAGAACAAAAGAGAATCTGGAAACCATGTGAACACTCCAACTGTCTGAATGGGTAAGGTAGAAAGTGGGAGGCAGATAGAATATATGGTAAAAGAAAGTATATGATTCACATTGCTGATAAAAATAGTTGTCCTTCAAACTAAAAATTTTCAATAATGCCTAAAATAAGTCGTTGTCCAGGAAGTTAATGGGGTCAAAATCTTTGCTGTGTCTCTTAAATTACTAGCCAACATTTTTTATTTCTTTTGGAGTAGGGTTTTTTTTTTTAGTTTTTTTTTTTTTTTAGTAGTTAAAAAGATTTCATTGAATTCTCTCCCACATAGCATTTAACTCTTGAAATATGGTCATTTAAAGGCATTTTGGATCTGACCAAATATTGGTGCAGCAGTGGGTAGTGGAAAGAATGAAGGTGGGGGCCATTCATCATCTTTGTCTTCTTAATCTATGCACAGATCCCACTGAGATCCTGGAGGAGCCTGATTTGTTAAAGTCTCACTCTTCTGGTCATCCTGGCACCCTTTTGATCATTTGGGCTAACTCCATTTTTTTTTTTTTAGAGAGAAAGAGAGAGAGCATGGGTGGGAGGAGCAGAGAGGGAGAGATCAAATCTTATGCGGGCTCCATGCTGAGCGTGGGCCCAATGCAGGGCTTGATCTCACCACCCCGAGATTATGACCTGAGCCGAAATCAAGAGTCGGACGCTTAACTGACTGAGCCACCCAGCGCCCCTCTCCCTACTTTTTTTGAGGCAATGAAAGAGAAACATCAATAGTTGGAGTGTGCTGAATTAGAGGTAGGGTTTTGATAGATAGAGGTAGAGAGAAGAGGACTATGCTTTTCATGCATTTCATGAAGGAAACAACGTGAACAATTGTGGGCATGGTGTTAGGCGGACAGAACAGCTTACAGCAGCCCAGTTTGGCTGGTGCAAAGACATGAAACCATGAAGAAAAGGAAAGGAAAGTAGGTTAGGGCAAATTGGTGAGATCACAATTAAATGATACGGACCTCAGGCATGTCTATAGGTCTCGGCTAATTCACCGGTAAAACTGTAAATTGGGAATCCACCTCACGTGTTTTTTTCCAGCTCCACATTTTCAAATGCCACACTACAGACTTGAAGATGAGAAGAGGTTGGTACACTGATTCAAGAGTCGTTGACATAGAGGTGACCTTTAAAGCAGTGGTTAGTGAACTTACCAAAGGATAATGTGCAGAGAGACTAGGGGACCAAGAGTAAAGTATAAGGTCACACCCATGGTCAAAGGAAAGAAGAAAGAAGCGGACCACCAAGGAGATTAAAGTATTTCATGGAGAGGAAGAACAAAAGTCAGGATGGGACCCTCCCAGCAGGGTCATTACCACAAGAAATCAAGAAAGATGGAAGATGCTCAAGAAAATGGGATTTGGCACTGAAGATCTGATTGCTGATCTTTAAGAGAACACAGTTTTTAATAAGCACGACTAAGAACAAGCAGCCCATAGACCTGGCCCACACTGAGAATGACGAGGTAAGACGAATTCAAGAACGCTTGGTTCTCCGATGCTGCATTCCAGGTAACATGCGCATTGATGTTTTGACGTAGGTAAGTTTGGCAAGATCAAGAAATCCAGATGAACAGAACTGAAGCTCCTCAAAAGGAACTGAACAGTTGCTCACCATTTTGACTCACTTCATGCCACTAGGGTTAGCTGGACCAAGAGGGAGGTTGGACCATGCCCATCTCATGATTCATTTCTTGCCTCTAATGGAGAAGAGGGTTTACAGTGGTGATATCTGATTTAGGAAGAGCCTGAGTGTTACCCAGTGCTCCCTGGTCCAGCCCTTTCTTTAAAAGAAGAGAAAACAGAAGAATAATTAGGAACAAATGAAGGTGGCAGAAAAAAAAAGGAATGTTAAAAGCAGGCTCTTGGCAATGACCCTGAATCCTTGGGTGACCATCTCCCCACAGAGATGAAGTGAGGAACTCCATCATGGGGAGCAAGGCCCCTGGAAGGAATGGGTATTTTCCTTCCCAAGTCATTCATACGCAATAATAAGCACACACCAGATAACACACACATTGAAGGTTGTGGGCTGTTGGAAGCAGACACGGGCCTGTGGGAATCCCCTGAACCAAGGCATGAGAAACATTCTTTTCCTTAACACCTGTAACACTCTCCAGGATGACTGTTTCTCTTAAAGCCATAGGCGTCTGTTTTCACATTTGCTCCTTGGAGACAGAAACAGGATTACGATATATGATGTTTTTTTTCTCATTTCCTGCTATGTGTTATTTTAACTTTCTGTGACAGCTCCTCCATTCTTTCCTCCAAATGGTGACTCTATGTATGGCAACCCCCCACCCCCACCCATGTTGATGGGCACAGACTTACAATGGGAATGTTTAGGGCATGGAATGTTCTGTAACCAGTGATTTTTCATCTGCTATTTTTGAAAAAAAAAAATCTTTCTACACATTTCAAGCCCACTTTGCTAGTGCAGTAGAATGACCAGATAGAATCTCTCTTTGAAGATTTGGAATAGCATTCAGCTTCAGAGTCATCATTTAGATCATCATTTGGGTCATCACTGACCTCAGTGCCATGAGCCATGGGACAAGCACTGAGGATTGGAGCCAGAAGACGTGGGTTTGAGGATCAACTCTACTTGAGGAGCCATGAGGTTCAGAACAAGTTGCTTTAAAAACAAAACCCAAAAGACAAAACACAAAGTCTCAGTTCTCAGTTTCCTTCACTATAAAGTGGGGATAAGAAGCAAATCGACTTGGGGCGCCTGGGTGGCTCAGTCGTTAAGCCGCCTTTGGCTCAGGTCATCATCCCAGGGTCCCGGGATCGAGCCCCGTATCAGGGTCCCTGCTCGGTGGGAAGCCTGCTTCTCTCCCTCCCACTCCCCCTGCTTGTGTTCCCTCTCTCACTGTGTCTCTCTCTGTCAAATAAATAAATAAAATCTTTAAAAAAAGAAGCAAATCGACTTACTTCACAGGATTATGTGAAGATGATGAAAATCCTCTATGAAAGCATTTCCATTAACTTAAAACACTCTGTAGCTGCAAGGGTTTTATAACTAGAGATGTAGCTCTAGGGGCATAGGAGCTCAGGCTAAATCTTCACAGTTGAGTTCAAAAAGTTGGCTGATAAAAAAAAAAACCCACATTGAGTTTGAGTTTTTACTATTTATCTTTTTGTCTACCAAGTGGGATGCTAGGGAAAGAAAATAAATTGAGGTTGTTTTCCAGTTAGCTGCCAGTGCCCCCATACAACAGGTAAGGAAACCAAGACTTAAGAAAGTTGTTGTTTGTCTGGTTTTATTATTTATTTATTTATTTATTTTAAAGATTTTATTTATTTTTTTGTCAGAGAGAGAGAGCACAAGCAGGGCGAGTGGCAAGCAGAGCAGGCAGAGGGAGAAGCAGGCTCTCTGCCAAGCAAGGAGCCCGATGTGGGACTCGATCCCAGGACCCTGGGATCATGACCTGAGCTGAAGGCAGATGCTTAACCAACTGAGCCACCCAGGCGTCCCTTGTTTGTCTGTTTTTAAGTGACTTGCTCCAAATCTCACAGCTAGCAAGTGTAAGCACAAGATTCACACCTGAAATTCAGGTCTGCAGAAATAGGCTGCCAGAGGTTCTCGTTTCACACTGGCTTAAACTAAAGAACAGGTGCAGAAAGATCACAGAGGGGGCATCGGAATGAAGGCCCAGTGCCAGGACCCAGACTTGGAGGTGAGGGCCTCCCCACGACTCCTGGGAGAGCCTCCCCTGGGAGAGGCGCTTGTTCTGACGGGAGAAGCCTGAACTGGGACATCGGTGGGCGGGATGCTTGTGGGTGCCACATGGCGGAGGCACACACCAGCAGCCTTCTGACTCAATCCCTCTGGCAGCTTGGGCCAAGCAGAGGAATAATTCAGATTCATGAGTCAACAAAGTAATAACATGGAGCTCTGTGAACAATGGACGAGGCAAGTCTATAAAAAATTCCATCCCTCGGGGGAGAAGGGCCCCTCTCCCCCTCAGTCAGCCCTGGGGCTGACAGAGACAAGCAACCAAGACTTGTGTGGGTTAACGTCACAAGGCACTGTGGGGCCTGCACCGACCACGTGGCCCATTACACCCGATGCCGCACACAAATGACTTACACGGTGTTATTACTGCCCGGTGTTATTATGGCACAGATTTTCGTCTCTTTATCTCTTTCCCGTGCTCCCACCAGTGCCTGTGTTTGAGTCAAAAGTTTAAAATCTAAACTTTGGATCTAAGTTTTTCTCATTATTCAGCCCTTCTCCATGGGACCCCTGTTTTCCTTCTAGCTATACGTCCCCCTGCCCTGAGAAGACGCAGTATACGTGATGTGGTGGGTACCCGCAGAGGCTTTAGAGCAGACAGAAGTGGGCCTGACCCCCGGCCCTGACTTTTACCACCCCGAGACTCCCGAAGGTCACTCAGCACCAGGTCCGCGTTGTTAGATGAGAAGAACAGGAATGCAGGTGTCATTCAAAGTTGAATTTCACATCATTGTTCCCTACCCCTTCCCTTTCTAACATCTCTGTAAAATTTAACATCCTTAAAATCCTTACCTTTGCAGTGTAGTGGGTTTGTTGTTGTTGTTGTTTAGGGGAATTTACATTTTTCTGCTAGGAAATCCTGAACTTTGCCAGACATATGTGAATAAATCAGTTTCCTAGTCACATTCCGCTTTCCCAGGATGTTGCGAGAATTCGTGAGATGAAGCCTGCAAGACACAACCTGCTCTTGGAGAAATACGATATATTAATATCACATTTAACAGAATGCTATTTTCACAAAAGGCAAGTCACTGGCCATTCACTGGTTTCAAATCGGCCCTTCCCTGCCGTGGGAGACAGTGCTGTGGTCTCCGTCACCCGCGGCAGCCTGACTCTTCTGTGGACGCACACATCTCCACTGAACAGTAGTCAAGTTTCTGATTAGCAATGTTGCCAAATGAGTAGGATTCTTTCCTCAAATGTGAGTCTAACAGATTGCTAAGAAACTTACTCAAATTTCCCTCTCCAACTTTGTTCCTACTCTGCCTATCTTCTCCCACCATTCTGGGGGAGAATCCCAAATCCATTCCATAAAAATGGAATTTTGCTGTAATGAGAAACTGGGTCAGTCAGTGTCAGCAGCAACTATCAATACCTATGAAGGCTAAAAAGTAAGTTCAGTATCTGGACATGGCATTGGCCACGGTTCTAATTATGTAGTGTTTTTCTTTTTTTTCTTTCATTCCTGTCTTCTCTATTTTGTGTTATTGTACCTGCAACTCCAGGCTGAGCAGAAATGTCTTCTGGAAACACGGTGCTCAGAAAAGAGGAGAGCAGGTCGACACAGGCAGTCAAAAACCATCTTCTTGATAAAACGCTGCCCTTTCCCTCTAACTATGAATAACAATAGCAAAGGCCTAATTAGCTTAGTCAAGTCTATTGGAAGGAAAGCATCACTGACTCTCCCAAGGCAGGTTCCGAGAAGCTGCTGCCAGTCCCAAACTCAGCAGCCTGGAGGTCCCCCATGCCACAAGTGGCGCTGGCCAGAGCCTTCCTCTTCTGGAAAATGAGGTTTCTGTTTAGGCCCCTGGATATAGTATCGGTGACTCCCTCTCCTCCTTTGCTCTTGCTCGCTTCCTCTCTCTCCTGATGTGGCAAGTGGTACCAATCTCTTTTTGCTTTATGTCCATTTTGTTCTTCTGATGGAGGAGAGGAGGACAGGAGGGGGGCCATGACCGATGTCCTCACTTTGTGCCTTCTCCTAGGTGACAGTTCACGCGAGGCCAGCAAGTGGGCTGTTCTCAGAATTGTTTCCCAAGAGCTTTGCTTTATTCTGTTTCCCCCATAAGCCTCCCTGACTTATTTTTGCTGTTGAGAAATTTGAACTCTTGGTGGGATGAATATGAGGAAAACATTTTCTGTTTGCTTTCTTTTATTTTGTTTGTTTGTTTTTGTTCTGGGCCCACTATAAAATCTCTTCGCAAGTCATTATGTTTTTGTAAGGAAAACCCAAGCTTTTGTCTAGTGATCCTTCCCTTTGTTCCTATACAAGAAGGAGGCCTGGGAAGATTTCCTGGTACCATCAGGGGACATCACTGACCCAGCAACAGGTCACTATGGTGGGTACATGATGGTAGTGAAAGGCCATGAGTGGAACGGGAATGCCAAGAGTAACTATTCAGCCCTCAAGGAAGAATTCCAGTAGGATCCTTCATCTCTAAAACAGATTAAGGTGCTGATTTTGTTGACAGTTCTGGCCAAGCTTTTTTCAATAACGCCATCAGAGCAGGCAGAAGGAATCCTATTCTCTTGATGCAATTGGAGGCATGATTCTCAATACCATGGGGTGGGAGTATGTACTTTTTCCACTACCCGTGGCCCTGCCCACCCAGAATCACTGCTCTTGAGGAGAAATGCTGCTCACTCATGAGAGTGAGCTATTGCTCGATGGTGAGGAGGTTAAACAAAACAAAGGAAAACAAAACTGTTGGGAACCATTAGAATCTGCAGTGTGTGTGTGCGTGTGTGTGTGTTTGGCCCGTGAGAAAAATTATTCTCAGCGCTCAGACTTTCCTAAAGTATGAACAATGGTAAGAGATCCAACTTTTGATTTGGACTTGGGATTTTAAATTTAATGTGACATATTAATGAAAGCAATGTGCGGTATTTACTCAAATCATAGTTTTCTTCAGGGTAGTGCAAGATTCAGTCATGGATGACTGGATAAATCAGAAGCGTACTCCAGACTCTGAAAGACAAGAGGACCAGAAATCACAATGGTGGGTGGGTGGGGGGACAAAAAGACACCACTCAAAAAAGAGTTATTTAAGTTTGAGAGGCAAACGATACTAGTTAAGGGAAGTATTAAAAGCCGTGCAAAGCATAAACTCGATGAAGGCTAACAGTTGCATGCACTCTGCTCACCCTCATGGCACGGAGTATATATGGTGGCACTGGGGACCCTCGTGGAGCTGGAGCCCTGCACTCTTGGTCACTGAGCATGCTCCTCTCCTGAACATCAAGCCATTTGATGGCTCAACCCTTTATATACATTTGGATGTAGCCAAGTTACGTTTTCATTAGTGGGAATTCAAGTGAATTGAGAAACATGACAGATTAAGCCTAACGTTTTAGCGAGTTTTCAATAACACTGGTTTGATTTTAGAAGGACACACATTTTTCTATTTAAAACATTTCTCTGAGGGCTCTAAGGGATCCAGTGCATTTTTTATAAAGGTGAAAATGTATTCCTGAGCAAAATGAAAAAAATTGGGATACAAATATAAAATTTTCCTTGAAATCCAGGTTCATGGAATTATGAAGGTTCCATAGAAACTTTCTGGGAGCTATTCTTTACTGAGTGCTTGTTCTGTGCCAACCACCTGGTTTATAAATGTTGGATGACTGAATGAACAAATTAACAGTCCTACAGACTACTTACTAATGTTTCTTTTTTACCAATGAGGAAACTGAGGCTTGGGAGGCTGTAAGAAATCACCCCAACTGATAAATCTTGGAATAGAATTCAAACCCAAACTCTCTGATTCTACGTGATGTAAAAGAGATTCAAAACAGTGCTGGGAACAATCACATATCCTAAAAACCCCTCCGCCTTAGGCCGGCTGATGAAGATAGCTTTTATTTTTCTCCTTGAAGTTCTTAACTTCCCCCAATGAGTGCCAATGTCCTCATTCATTTTCTCATATTACTCATCTCCTTTACCCACAAAATTCTGGTTGAAATTAATGGAATCTTCATGCTTAGGAGCTTCTAATGACATAAGGAACTGGGAATACTAACCCAATGTTCTGATCTTTTAAAAAAGCCCAGACAGAAAAGAATATTGGCCCCAGCGGTCAAAACCCAGACAACTCCAGTTTTGATGGGACAGCTCCCAAAAAGTTCAGATGCTTCCCTGAACTTATCCAAACCTTGGGCGGTCTCCTGCTTTTCCGGAGGGAACATGCTTGGTGGATGATGCACCAAGTTTGAAACACATGGAGAATGCCCTCCATAGGGACTCTTGGGTCTTATGTGAGGTTAAATCCCAATTGCACACAGGCTGCCATGGTATTTTTTCTCTGGAGAAATATAAGCAGGCTTTGTTGTGTTGCAAATGAAATCTCAGCCACACAGAAAGCACTGGAAGTTATATTAGGTGAAGTTAATTCTGTTTACGGTCTTCATTTATTAAGCACCTACCATGGGCCAGATACTTCCCTAGATGCTTTACCTATGTTATTTTCTTTAATCTTGTCAACAAACCCACAACATAGGTGTTATCTCCACTTAACAAATAAGAAACTGAGGCTCAGGTTGATGAAGTAACATGCCCAGAGTCATATGACTTACAGGTGGCAGTTGGGATTGGAGCCAATTCTGTCCATGTCCAAAATGTGTGCACTTAACCACACCATCATGTGCCTTGATCAGCCCAGAAAGACATAAGCAAAGATTTCATTTGTGGGTGGATTTGTACCCTAGCTTTATTTCCATTTGACTGCAGCCTCCTCTGGTCCATTCCAGAAGCAGGGATGGAAGTAGCGGAGCTGGCGGGCACCTCTGGTTCTCATATAGCAAACATAGGCAACGTGGTCAAGTCGCTGGGCAGAGGTCACCAGCTTCAGGCCAAGGTGGACAGCAGTTAATGAGATCCAAGGCAAAGCAAACCATCAACTGGCTGGAACCTCTGAGAAGCCATCAGAAAAAAGTCTGACAAGATAGACTAAGAAATTCACGGGTGACTTTAGAAATCAGAAATAAATCAGGAAGAAAAAACAATTGATGTGCCAGCCAATTCCCTAAACACTGGAACCTCACAGAATCATTAAAAGTCCCTATAACTTGGGCCTGACTGAAACTGTGGTCCCTTCACTCTAGTAATTTAAATCAACTATTTATTTTGGCTTCCCTTCTCAATGACTTGTTCTAATCGAAATGCTTTGATGAGATGTACAAAAGGAATAAAAATTTGATTGAGAAGCCAGAGAGTAATATCTAGGTTTAAAACAATTGTGAACATAAACTTTAATCTCTGGCCATGTTATAAGGGCTATTTTGACTGACTAGGGCAAAGACCTTTAAGATACTATTTAGAAAAGAATTTTGGGTTTCAGAGTGGGTGTAAATGCATTCTAACACTACCCTTACAGAACGTATTTCCACTAAAATGCCTCTTATTCCACCTATAAATCAATGCATATTTGATATCTAAAACTCCATGTTTTAGAGGCTTTTATAATGATCTATGGCTTATAAGAAGCCTAGGTCAGCTTCATGCTGAGTTTGAGCAATATTTGGGGGACCTGGGCTTCTCCTACAAGCAAACCAGTGGGTTTCCCTCCTGCTTTACGTGAAGTACTTCCATTGATCTACCTAAAATTCATCTGTGGGTGGTGTGCTTACCTGAATTGGATATTATCTTCCTGAAGCCAATAGCAACAATAAAAAAAACAAGTGTTACTATTTATTAAAATATTACCATATGTCAGGTATCTTCTAGCAGAACTGGATTTGAAGCCTGGCCAAGCTATTTGACTACCTGTGAGATCATGGATAAGTTGCCTATCTCTCAAATCATCAGTTTTCTTATCTACAAACTCGTGATAATAATACATTGGTTTGAGAAAGACGAGTACCATATGATTTCACTTATATGTGGAATCTAAAAAACAAATGAACAAACAAAAATCAGACTTTTAAATACAGAAAGCCAACTTGGTGGTTGTCAAAGAGGAGATGGGTGGGGGATGGATAAAATAGGTGAAGGGGGGTAAGAGATACAAACTTCCAGTAATAAAAAAAAGTAAGTCAAGGAGATTAAAAGTCCAGCAGAGGGAATATAGTCAATAATACTGTAATGATGTTGTTTGGTGGCAGATGGTGACTACACTTACTGTGGTGAGCAGTGAGTAGTGTATAGAATTGTCGAATCACCATGTTGTACACCTGAAACTAATATAACATTGTATGTTAATTATACTTCAATTTAAAAAAAAAAAAAGAGCTGTAAGCAGAACCTGAAAACTAAAGGAGACTTAAAGGACTAAAAATCAAAAACCCCAACAACCCAACATTGGTTTGTGCAGAAAAGTCAATAAGATAACATATGTTGTATTAGTTTGCTAGGGCTGTCATAATACCACAGAGTTGGTGGCTTAAACAAAAGAAATTATTTTCTCACAATTCTGGAAGCTAGAAGTCCTGGATCAAGCTTTCAGAGGGTTGATTTGTTCTGAGGCCTCTCTCCTTGGCTTGTACATGGCTGTCTTCGCCTCCAAGTCTTCACATGGTCTTTTCCCTGTGTGTGTCTGTGTCCTAATCTCTTCTTCTTTTATACAAGGAGACCAGTCAAATTGAATTAGGCTTATCCTAATGACCTCACTGTAATTCAATTATCTTTCTACAGACCTTGTCTCCACATGTAGTCACATTCTGAGGTGCTAGAGGATTTCAACATATGAATTTTAGGGAGAAAACAATTAATCCTAAAACAAACGTGAAATGCCTAGAACATGGCACACTTTCAATAAATGCTAGCTCCCCTCTCCTCTGCACTTCCAAGTTTTGGTGTAAAGAAGACATGGAGCTTGAGGTACATGGTTTTTGAGTGTTAAAATGGGATGTCCATTGCTATGAATTGGCAGGCCTTCAGTTTAAAAACAGAGGCAAACTAGACTTCACTTTACAGCTCAAAAAGTGTATTTCAAGGTACAAGGAGGAGTTTTTACTTTCAGAGCTCTCAGCTCCCATTGATTTAACTTCTACTCAAAGGCAAGCAAAAAACTAGAATGATGGTGACAGGGATGATGCTGTAACAGGGTGGTAACAGCAGCTCATATTTACTGAGGACAGACACATATGAAGCTCTTCAAATGCATTCTCCCATCTCATCTACACATCTTCTACAAATGAGTAGCTGTGTGTGGTCTTTCAAATAAACTGAAGATTTTTTTTTTTTAAAGAGAACACATGAGGAATTTCTGCATGTAAGAAAGGGTAAAATCAATGTTGATTTCATGAGAAGACTCACCAGCCCAGATGATCGTTGTCACTCTAACTGTAGTTTTTGCTGATATTTAAGGACACATAAATCGTGTCCGAATTGACTAGAAAGTGCTGACATCCACTTTTGGAACCGGAGCATGTTCTGGAGTGCAGAGATTCCTTGATAGGTATCGATTGGCTGGAGACGACCTGCTTTTGAGTCCTTCTCTACCTAGCACACTGCTCTGCATGCCATGAAGACAAAGAAATATCTGTGGAAGGAATGATGCACGACCCTACTGGACTTCCGAGTTGCTCTCTCCCTTCAGGGTCAGCATGGCTAACAGCTCTGATGGACTCACTGATCAAACAGCTGTCTGTGCCCCTCTTCTGCACACTCAAGAGACCCCCAAGAACACACTGCTGTAGAAGGAGGGAGGCCACCACTTGGCTCCTTTGTAATTTACTCTCAAGTGTTTTAGGGGTTTTGAGCAAGAATCTCAGTCATGTGAACGTATCTGTAAAACAGTTGTTGGCAAAGTAGAAAAAGAAAATGTTGACATTTCCAAGGTTTTTATTTAATGGCACTTCTACTTCCACCTCCCAACAGAGACAGATGTGGTGGCTGCCACTGACAGTGATGGAAACACACATTTTGAAATGTTGTAAGTCATAGAAACATCTAGGCCATGGTAATGCCTGTTGGATTCTGCTTTGCCTGCTTCTGTCAGAAGAGGCAGGCTGCCTCTTCCTCAGTTAGCTCAATGCAGCCACCCATCAGAAAGGGTCAAGTGGGCATTGCTTTGTGTGACTCTTCCAGACTTGAACAAAGGCACAGGGGAGACAGACGCACGCAGAGAGCTGCTATCTGTCAGCTCGCTCTCCGGACATGCTCAGGCCTGTGGGCAGGGCTTTTGAGTTTCTGGCCTGCTGTCAACCCCATTGAGCAGCAGCCTTGGCTGGGTCACACACAACATTTTTTCTGTCTGAAGGATGACCTGGTTAACAAAGGACAAATAGTAGAGCTCCCAAAAAATAATTAAGTCTTTGGACCCCTTTCTGCAAACACAAATCTGTGTGAGGTTTTCTGGAGCAAATGCTGTAGACTGCATTCCAAAGGCCAAAAGGCAAAACACCACACTGGTCAGTAACCCATGTTCTCTCCATAAATAGCACCATGCCTTTCTGAAGCCATGAGACAGAATGTTAGACAGTCCCATTCCTGGTACCAGCCGGAGGGAAGCTCTCACTAACAGACGTGAATACGACAAAAACAACAACAGGGATGGACAGAGGACCAATTCAGTCAAAGCCCAGTATGTTGGGCAATTCACTTAACTACTTGGGGCCTCAGTTTCCTCAGCTCCAAAGTTAGGCTAATAACTCTGTTCTAGGAGGTAATCCATTTAACGGGAACACAGTCACTGAGCACCTACCATATGTGCAGTACCATGCTAATGGCTCTTGGTAAAGACCAAGTAAAATGTAAGGGCCCAGCTGAGCAGCCACCTCATAAAAGGCTTTCCCCAAATATTTGTTGACTATGGAAGAAGGGTTGGGAAAGAGGTAGCCCTGGGTTTCCTTCGAAAATGTGGATATTTATTCGGATTCTTGAATTATTTATTAAAAGTATTAAAAATCCCTTTCTTCCACAGACATAATGATTAAGCACTAGAAGCAGACAACCAAGATCCTGGGCACAGAGAGTTAAGACAGGAACAGTGAGCTCTGTTCCAGCTCAGGGGGACCTTGACTGAGCTTTGACATCTGTGAATAGACTCCCAGGAGAATCCATGGCTTCAGGTCTAGGTCCAAATAGGTAAAGAGTGGAAGGGAAAGGTGCCAGGGGTGGGGGGTGATGAAAGGGGCAAATTAATTTGTTACAGTAAAAAGTATAGGATAATTCCTAGGAACAAACTAATAGACGTGTTTATCCTGTGAGCAACCTTAGTGATTTCAGTGGTTGGCCTGAGGGAGGGGAAAATTGAGCTAGCATTAATCATGCTCCCAAGTTCAACTCTAGCTTCTCACAAAAGAGACAATAACTGGTAATGCCATCCTGGTCCTCACAACATTCAGGGTCAAGTCCTGGCTGGAATTACCCAACAGGCTTTCAGACAAGGCCTGGAAACATGTGCATTAGAGCATCCTCTGGAATGCATGTGGCGTGTAGAAATGGATTTTTCTCAATCTAATTTTAAGAAAAATCTGAACTTCATAAGAGTAATTGAGTGCTTTAGAGAATCCCATCCTTTTTTTTTTTTTCTCAAGAGAAGCATTTTATGCCCCAAACCAGCCAGTGGCACGAACCACACCTATCTCAAGCCCAAGTTTGGATAGTAGATCCAAACAGAAATCCTTTTTAACCACCATGTGTCCTCCAGTTGCCTCTTCCTTGCGGTGTGTGATTTCTTTTGGCATTCTCATGCTCCTCTAAGGGTTAACAGAAGGTTACCAAAGATGACCTCGGGGAGTTGAGGAGCTGGTGCTTCCAAACATCCCCTGGGCGGGGACTACAGATGGCAGGTCAAAATCGACATCACTCTTCAGCTGCCTGGTATGCACCTTACGAAACCAGGCACACCCATGCTAAAATAACGAACTGGCCCGCACTCAGGGAAAATCACAAATGCGTTTCTTCTTCCAGTGATATATGGAGAAGCAAAGGGTGGAGGTTGAGGACGGAGAGAGAAGGAGAGGAGGTGAGGCACAGGGGAGATGGCAGACAGGGGAAGCAAAGGCGCAACAGAGTATCCGATGCAACCAATCTGCGAGGAGACCCTCCAAACTCTGCAATGTCTTCCATGCCAAAGATGCTCAGGATGAGTCCAGTTTTAGCCCAGGAGAAATGAATCATCTATAGGGCAAGAGGTTTAAAGAGAAAAAAAGTATTATTCCAAGTATGCAGTGCTGTCCACATCCAAAACTTCTAGGTCAACTACAGTGAAGAACTGATGTGGGAAAAAGAAAGCAGCCTGAACTCTGAGTGCTCTGGGTCAGCTGTCAGCTGTCTTCGTCCTCACACCACTGGTGTCCCGGCCCCGTTGGTGGGCTATGGGAGGAAAGCTCAGGCCTCGTACCTCTTGATGCTTGGGGAATGCAGGCTGGGAGATTCTGACTTGTACACCTTTTAATTAAAGGGAATATGTCCTTTTTGAGGATGATGATGATGATGATGATGTTATAAAAACATCTCAAAAAAGAATGGGGGCATGCACAGGCTTATATATTTTTCCAAGTTCTGTGGAAGTCGAGAGGGTCTGAAACAGTAAAATCATGTTTGCTCATGCAGCTCTGAGTAACTGAAGGGGGAAAGAGCTCAGAAAATAATTGATTAGATGCCAATTCACATAGCTCACTTAGTCTGCTTTTTATTATCAGTATTTCTTTAAAAGGCTAATAGATCCTGTTCTTGACAAGCATGAAGCCAGAAGGTGGGCTCTTATCCAGTGTTTTCATTTTTCAGCCCTCAAGAGGCAATGATTAGATCTTACTATTGAATGCACAAACCACACTCACTGTGTGAACTCTCTGAGAGCACTCCCCACCTAGGGATAAAAAAAAAAAGTAGAGACGTTTTATTGGAAGGATTGTAAAAGGAAGAGGGAGGAGCATTCTGGGTCTCTTTGAGCCAACTGATTAGGGATGAGTTGATTTTCTTATGACCACTCTAAATCTACTCTCCTGGGGAGGAGGGAAACCTGAGAAGACTGGCCTTCAGTGATTTAATTCCAGGTCGAAGAATAGCCAAACCTGGGCTGGAGAGCAAAAGTCAACCAGTGAAAGAGTGTTCGCGAAGTGATTGAAATCCTGTGAATCCGAGGTAATTGTTGTGAGTGGAGTTTCTCTCTTCCATATCTCATAAACTGTAACTTAACTTAGGACAATATGCCAGTCAATGGATGCTCTCCACAGATTGCGTGATCTCAAACTGAGCTACGAGGAGCCAAACATGATTAAAATGTGCTTCCAGTCATAACTTTATGGCAATGCTTCTCAGAGGCATCCTTGGGTCCAGTAAGCCCTGGACACATTTCAGTCATTACAACACAGTCAATATCAAGTTGCCACACATTGGATCTGTGTCTGCCATGTAACCACCCTCAACATATCCTAAATGTGCAGCACTCTCTCCTTCCTAATGGGATTGATTAGTGAGTCTCTGGGTGTGCTCTTGGGGGTTAGCTCTCCATTTCCATCACCAATCCAGTGAATGAAAAGAGAAAAGATCTTTTCTCCAAGGAAAAAGATGTGCAAGTGAATTGATGCCTAAATCCAAGCCTCAGAAGCTAAGAAACAGCAGGGCTGTTTGAGATAATGACAGAGTACACTCAACTCTAATTCATACACAGCCGCCAAATTTTTATAGGTTCCTATTTGTGATGCTATAACTAAGGAGTTTTTTTTTACAGTTTTCAGGTTAAATTCCTATCTTTTGGGGATTATAATTCAGTTCTAAAATGCTTCTCTTTGACCAAAAGTTGGTATACAAAGTCTTGGTCAGAATAAAAACATTATTAGAAATTTCCACAAATGTCACTTACATCATTAAAAAATATTTTGTAAAATAGTAAAACCATATCTTGAGAACATATGCAGATGTGACTTATAGTTACATGTTTCTTATTTCCTTGTTATTTGTTTATGTACAAATATGTTCACTACCTTTTTAAAAATCGGGTTTTTCATTATACCATTCAGATTACATTGTTAAATAAATTTTAATATCAAAAAGGATTACCGTTCAATATTTACAGATCAGTATTGAGAATATAGCCTCCAGTATGACAATGACAACATTAGATGAGTCCAGGTATTAAAAAGGCAATACACAAGTCAATCTTATTACTTTAAGGGCACATTCAATGTCGCCTATCAACGCCACTGTGCACTGACGGTGAGTCCATCCGTGTTCCCTGGGAGCCGTGAGAAACAGGTGGTAACACTCAACCGCAGGAAAGGCAACAGGTGAGGGGGTAGAGGACAAACTCATCTTTTCCATCCTGTTAGGGGTGAGATGACCCAACAGATATTCCCCCACAGTATCTCACAAATACATTAGGTGTTTTTTTTAAGGGAGGTTAAATATGTTTGAGCCTTGGGAAATTTGTTACTATAACCATAGCACCATCGATGTGAAACCCACATACCATTGTACTTCATTACTCGGCTTTGTCTACTGTGTTTTTTCCATGGCTCTTACTACAGAACTGCTCAGCCAGGGGGCGCCTTGGTGGCGCAGTCGGTTTAGCCAGCGACTCTTGGTTGACTCTTGGTTTCGGTTCAGGTCGTGATCTCATGGTCATGGGATAGAGCCCTGCATCGGGTTCTGTGCTCAGTGCAGAGTCTGCTTAAGACTCTCTCTCCCTCTCTCTCTGCCCCTCCCCCCAAATAAATACATAAATCCTTAAAAAAAAAAAAAAAAAAAAAGGAAAGAAAAAAAGACGCTCAGCCAGGTTCTCACCCTTTGCCTCTCCACGGGTGTATGTATTCGAAGGCTGATAGGCAGTTGGGAAAGGTGGCTGTCACACATTCATGTGGAATTTAAAGATTTGACACCATCATGCCAACTACTAACACTATATTAAAAAGGCGACATTATTTTTTCCCAATTTTTCTAATTTAAGCTCTTTTATTAGATAGGGTTTGTTCACTGCCTCCCTGGTGTCTTTTGTTTTCTCACACTCTTGGCTGACTTACCTTCACTCTCTGGGCACTTGGGAACATACTCCCAGCTGGGTGGAGAGGCCTCTCAGAGCTGCCAAATTCAGAGTGAGTTTGTTCTCCACAAAAAAGTAATTAAAATGTTCCAATGTAGTTCCTCTGAGAGGGCTAGAAGCTCTCAAGTTCTCTCCTGCTACTTTATCAAAAACTCCTGGATAGACATTGAACACCATTAACAGTGCCAAAAATAGAATGTTTTTTTTAATTGAAATAATATATGTATTTATTCTTAAGGCCAAATGAAAGTCCACTATTCTCTCTCTCTTTTTTAAAAAGATTTTATTTGTTTATTTATTTGACAGAGACAGACAGCACGAGAGGGAACACAAGCAGGGGGAGTGGGAGAGGGAGAAGCAGGCTTCCCGCGGAGCAGGGAGCCCGATGTGGGGCTTGATCCCTGGACCCCGGGATCATGACCTGAGCCGAAGGCAGACGCTTAACTACTGAGCCACCCAGGCGCCCTCCACTATTCTCTTTTTAGACATTTTTATTGGATGGTGTGTGTGCGTGTGTGTGTGAGAGATAGCCACCCCATAGGGGAGCCAGATTATGTCCCAATCTAATGGGAAGTCCATGCTGTATGCTATTTTTCAAAAAGGTGCAGCGAGAATCCCTGAGAATTCACCAGTCGCTTCCAATTTTTATCATTTCACAGTTACTTTCAGAAGCGGCTTACTAAGAGCATCTCATTTAAGCCCAGGAATAAGTTAAGATGTTCAAGAGAAACATTCAAAACCTTGATGCCTTTTGTTTGTAATTTCCTTGTGTGTTTTATGTCCCCCAGAGCAGATAAACAAGGAGTGTTCGCTAATTAGAGTCAGAAACCTCTCAACCCAAAATGTCTGGAAAATCCCGTGTTCTGTTAGTTCTAATATACATGCATCAGCCATAAGGGATGTCTAATAGTGCAAGACCATAAAATCCCTTCATGTTTTCTGTTCTAGGGAAATCCTGCCTGGTTGCCCAAGGGTCATAAAAATTACTAATGTGTTTTCTCATGGCGCTTGGCCATAACATAAGGCCCTGTGCAATGGTATTGTAAGCAGCCTGTAATCACAAACAAATGTATTCACCAGAAGATGAGATGTTATATGAGAAAGTGTGAGAGGTTAGAGCTTGAGCCTTGGTGTCAGCTATGAAGCAGGTCCCTCCATAGCTGAAGGCCCCAGAGGCCATGCAAATGAAAATGACAGTGCCTGGGAGATGGGGGTGGGAAGGGGGATGCCAAGAGAGATGAGGTCATCCCAAAGAACATCCAGCTTCCCTCTGAACGGAAAACAAGAAGAGGTTTCAACTCTGATGCTATCTGGACTAAGAAAGGAGGTGGAGTTTACAGGTCAGGTTGAGGGAGATGTGGGAATCCCCATGAGGAGGAGACAGGTGACATCCGTGGGTGTCCCAGGACGGGGGATGGATAGCCAAACCCGGAGCCAGCCGTTCTGGAGCCAGCCTTGTATCAGCAAGGGAAATGGGTTGTCTGTTTCCACCACCACTTATCTGATGTGTTCAATGGTTAGGTTAGAGCACGAGGAGGCAGACTGTTAACATAAGGATGAGATTGCTCACCCACTACAGGTCTGGCTTGGAAGGACATTCAGGGCTGCTTTCATAGACCAAGTATCATTGGCACCATTCTGATGAAAGGAAGCTTTCCATGGAGAAGCTGATGTGTTTTGTGTTAGCCTCCAAAAAGGAACTTTGGAGCTGTAAACAGTGACATTTCTCCAGGTGAGCTCCTGTGCTGAGTAGGAGTGTTTTCCAGAATTGGCAGATGCTCCCTAGGAGCAATACAATCAGATTACTCGGAAACGGTGCAGTGACCCAAAAACAGTGCTGTGCAGTGGAAATGTACAGGTTAAAAATCCTGGCTCCACCACTCCCTGACTGATTTTGAGCAAGTTATTTATGCTTTCCAAACTTTGCTTCCCTCTTCTGAAAACAGGGAGAGAAATATCGGCCTTAATGATTGTTGTACAAGTAAATCTCCCACTTAAACACTACTCTTACGCCAGCAACTTCCAGGTCTTTTCTCTCTGGCCCAAATTTCTTTTCTAAGTTTCACAACTGTACACTCTATCCCATGTCCCACAGGCTCTTTGAACCAAATGTTCCAAATGGAAAACATCAGCTTTCCTTCCCTCTGACCTCACAGATCTGTTTTCTGCTCAGCTAAAGATGCCATCATGTGTCGCCAGAAAACTTAAAAGTCTTTCGAATTTCTTTCCCTCCTTTCTCCACTGTCTAATCACAGAAACCAGCAAGCTTCAGCTCTTGATTCCAGCTCTTTGGAAGCTCATTAGCTGTATCTACATCTCTAGTTTGGGTGTCACAAGTCCAGCCTCGATCATGGCAAGAGTCTCCTGTCCCTAAGGTTGGCCCATTCTCCACCCTTCATCCAGAGAGACCTTTGGGAAGAGCAAGCCCTCTTTGTTCACTCCCCTCCTTACACAGCTTCTCACTGCCCTCAGGATATTTCTTACCCCAGCTGGCCAAGATCCCATCCTTTCTTAATACTCTGGTGTCATATTTGGTCTCCATAGTTCCGGCACTGTAAGTTCTCTCTATACTGAACTCTGTTGACTTTTCACTCATCTCTGGGCCTTCACAGAGGTTGTTTTCTCTGCCTGGAATTGGCTTCCCTCCCCCTGCCTCCCTCCCCCTTTATCTAATTGCCACTCATTCTTCAGGTCAACGTAGATATCACCTCCCACATGAGGTGCCCCCAAGGCTGGATATGCACCCTCCTGTGTGCGGCCGCCATACCTTGTAGTCTCCTTATCACAGGCACATGACCTTATAATACTGGATTCTCCTGGAACTGTCAGTCTCTACTAGAGAGTAAACTCATTAAGGACATTGTGTCTTCTTTAAAGGAAGGAAGGGGAGGGAGGAAGGGATAATATGACATGTTAAGCACCTAGCACAGAATCAGTCACATACCAACAAATGTGAGTCTCCACTCTATGTTGATAAAATGCACATCTTTACTTTTCTTAACCAGGCCCCATAATTACTTTTTCACACTCAGCAAAGTGGTAAAGTCTCTTCACATCTAGGTATGCTAAATTTCTACAGTCAGCCAAGGGTCCCCAAAACCCAGTAGGCTATATCAGTTTCAGAAGCTTCCAGATTGGAGGTTTTGTTTATCCAACAAGGTCTTTATTCTCCTTCACTTTTTTTTTTTTAATTAACAGACTTTATTTTCTAGAGCAGTTGTGGGTTTACAGAAAAATTGAGTGGAAAGTACAGAATTCTCATATACCCCCTTACTTCTCACTCACACACAATTTCCCCCTATTATTAACATCTTACTTCATTGTGGTACATTTACTACCATTGATGAACCAGTGTTGATACATTTTTATCAACTGAAATCCATAGTTTAGATTAAGGGTTACTCTTTGTATTGTACAAATTTGGGAGTTTTGACAAATGTATAATGACATGTATCCACCATTATGATATCATACAGAATAGTGTCATTGTCCTCAAAGATGCCTCTGTTCTATTTATTCATTGTTCTCTCTTTATCCCTTCTCATCTTCCCAAATTCCTGGCAACCACTGATCTTTTTATTGTCTCTATAATTTTGCCTTTTCCAGAATGTCATACAGTTGGAATCATACAATATATGGCCATTTCAGATTGGCTTCTTTCACTTGATAGTTGGCCATTAATGTTCCTCCCTGTCTTTTCATGGCTTGATAGCTCATTCCTTTTTATCACTGAATATATATTCCATTATCTGGCTCTACTATACTTTGTCCATTCACCTATTGAGGGATATTTGGGGCAATTATGAATAAACATTTCTGTGAACATTTCTCTGTGGACATGAATTTCAACTTATTTGGGTAAATATCAGGGAGCACAATTGCTGGGTCATCTGGTAGACTAGGTTTAGCTTTGTAAGAAACTGCCAAATTGTCTTCCAAAAGTGCTTGTGCTCTTTTGCATTCTCACCAGCAATGAATGAGAGTTCCTGCTGCTCCACATCCTAGTCAGTATTTGGTGTTGTCGGTGTTTTGGATTTTTGTCCTTCGAGTAGGTGTGTAGTGGGATCTTGTTGTTTTAATTTGCAATTCTCTAAAGATATATGCTGAGCATCTTTTCATATGCTTCTTTTCCATCTGTGTATTATCTTTGGTGAGGTATCTGTTCAGGTTTTGGCCCACTTTTTGTTGTTGCTGTTGTCTAAGGTTTATTGGAGATATTACAGTCCAGCAGAAAGATTCAAACAGCTCCATGTGGTGTTTTGAAATTCATCCTAACTGTAGGCTGAGTGACCTGTAGATTGGACACACTGCCAAAGTCCAAGAGTTTTAACATGTCCTTAGTGTCCAGATCTAATTCCAAGATCCCTGGGATCCAAGGCTGAGATATGAGGAACATAATTCTCTCTCCTTTCTCTCTCTTCCTCCTGCAGCTTGATGACGATCCCTCTCCCCAGGCCTCTCTGAATCCACTTCATCAGATGTGTGACATCAGCTGCTTTCTTGTCACGGAGCTTCTTGTTGGGAATGATGGTGATCTCCTTGCACACACACTTGTTGGTGTGGAAGTTGTCTAGGCACGCGTGGTAGTCCTCAATTATGACCCAGACTGCTGCCTTCATGGTTTTGTTGCTAACACAGCCCAGGTTCGTTTTGGCCTACTTTTTAATTGGGTTGTTTGTTTTTTTATCATTGAGTTTTAAGAGTGCTTTCCATATTTTGGCTACAAGTCCTTTATCTGATATGTGTTTTACAAATATTTTCTCCCAGTCCGTGGCTTCTTTTTTCATTCACACAATCTCCTTCACTTTTGAACGATAGTTTTGAGGGATGTAGAACCCTGGGTTGATGGATTTTTTGTTTCAATATTTTAGAGATTTCACTCTACTCTCTTGTTCCTTTCATGGTTTTTGATGAGATGCCCAATGTAATTTGTATCCTTGCTCCCCTATAGGTAAGGTGTTTTGTTTTTCTAGCGTGTTCTTTTGTTTTGTTTTGTTTTGTTTTTTGAGACAGAGAGAGAAAGAGCGTGCACAAGCCAGGGCTGCAGAGGCACAGAAGGAGAGGAAAAGAGATAATCTTAAGCAGGCTCCACGCCCAGTGTGGAGCCCAACATGAGGTTCAGTCTCACAATCCTGAGATCATGACCTGAGTGGAAATCGAGTCAGATGCTTACCTGACTGAGCCACCCAGGTACCCCTTTTGCTGTATTCTTTAAGGATTTTCTCTTGGTCATTGAGTCATATGATATGCCAAGGTGTATACCTTTAGATATTTATCCAGCTTTGTATTCTATGAGCTTCCTGTGTCTGTGGTTTGGTGTCTGTTCTTGGCCATTATCCCTTCAAATATTTTCTCTACTCCATTCTCCCTTTCTTCTCCTTCAGATATTCCAATAATCCTTATGTTTCATCTTTTGTAATTGTCTCACAGTTCTTGGATGTTCTGTTTATTTCATTTCCATTTGTTTTCCCTCTATGCATCTCAGTTTGGGAAGTTTCTATTGACATATCTGAAAGCTCATTGACTCTTTCCTCACTCATGTCCAGTCTACTGATGAACCCATTGGAGTTATTCTTCACTTCTATTACAGTGTTTTTTATATATAGCCTTTCTTTTTTATTCTTTCTTACAGTTTTCATCTTTGCTTACATTACCTACTTGTTTTGCACGTTGACTATTTTTTTCCCATTAGAGCCCTTAACATAATAAATATAATTATTTTAAATCTAATAATTCTAGTAACTGTCTAATAATTCTAGTAACTGTGTCATATCTAAATCTGGTTCTGATGCTTGCTCTCTTTCTTCGGGCTGTGCTTTTTGTCTGCTTGTTTCTCTTTGTAAGTTTTTTTGTTGAAGCCTCACATGACATATCAGGTAGTAGTAGGCCTTTAGTGTGAGGTTTTATGTTAACTTATCTAGGAGTTGGGCTGTGTGCAGTATTTGTTGTAGCTGTAGGTTCCAGAGACTTCCTCTTGCATCTTTGTTTTATCTCCCTTGTTAACTTTGGGCTTTCCTAAGTACTTCATCTTAGAGAAAGCCCGTGTCTTGCAACTCTTTCAGCTGTAGGCCACTGTTATTATATTGAAGCCCTGGTTGGTGGCAGTGGGGGGGGGGTAAGTGTGGGGGAGGGGAAGCATTGTATAATCTTATTGCTACACCTCAGTCTCTTAGCCGACCTGTGTCCCTGGGCTGTGACCTTCACAGCTGTTTCTTACCTATCTGCCCTTCCTCCTTAGATGAGACAGGAAGGTTAGAGAGGGATCTATGAAAATGAAGGGTAGGGCAAAACTCTTTGTTTGGGGCCTTAGTGTATATCGTCTGCTCCTAAGAGCAGTTTTAAGTCCATAGGTGTTGCAAAGAGTAAGAAGGACAAAGCTTTCGGGAGTCCTACCTCTGAAGAAAGGCTGGAGATGCTGGGATTGCCTGAAACAGAATCTGGAGCAAGAGTGTGGTGGCTGGAGTGATAGGTGGTGATGTTAACTGGTTCCTATTTCCTCTGTGGGCTAAAGGAATAAACAGGAAAGTCTTGGGCTAGAAGACAAACGGCAGGTAAAACTAGTAAGGGAGGTTTAGATGATTCAAGGATTTAGAGAATGAATGAGTCAACTAGACAGAAACTGCAAGTTATAGAAATCATGGTCAGTGAACTAAGCTACATCAAGGTTCTGTAAGGGACCATGTGCGGCAACTGTAACAGAAATCGTGACCAGTAGAAACCAGCCCATTAGAGTGCATTCAGTGTAGACATCGCAGATCCGTCCTGGCTATTTTGTTGCCTCTTACATTTGACATGCAGAGTGAGAAGGATATAACTAAGAAGGTTTCCCAATACATACAGATATTTAAATGTTGTGATTTGAAGCATTTCAAGATCCTGAGTTAGCAACTAACATGCCCAACTGACACTTTCAATCCAGGGGTAAATGCATTCCATTCCTCCTGTAATTCATGACATCTCATTCTTCCCTTTTGATCGACTCAAATTAAGTGATAATAATACTACCAACCAACCCAGTTTGCCCAAGGTCAAGAATGGGGAAAAAATGGCTCCTGGTTTTTCAAATAGTTTCTTTTTTACAACGGAAAAGTCCTGCATTACTCTCACTGCTTTATAGTTATCTCTGATGTATAGGCCAACTCTAAGATTTATTCACATTTTAGTAAAGAGTTTTCCTCTTTAGAAAGAACAGACTACTCTGTAGTGAAGAAACCACATGAAGGAGGGAGAACAAAGCAAATAAATGGGAAGAGCCAGCTGTTGCCCAATGCAGGAACACACTTACACGTTTATACAAGGACACGATGTATAAGGAAACTGAAACAAAATAAAGCAAAATCATATAGCTTCTTGTTCTTTGGGATGGTGTAAACAGGTAAGTGGTCATGGAGACAATTTCCTCAGAGCCTCGTGTTTGAGATTTACTTGAGATTTGTTTCATCACATGGCTTGGAGCAAAATATGACCATTTGTTCAAGATATTTATTAATATTTTCCTGGCCCATTATGTGTCAAATATTATTCTCAGCACCAGACATATAGCAATAAAGAAAACACACGAAAAAAAAATCCTTGTATACACGGAGCCTACATTTTGTGGACGAGAGGGAGAACATCAGTAAACAAGTAAAATAAGTAGTATATTGAATGATGATATGTGCTATGGGAAAAAATTAAACAGGAAAAGGGAAGAGAGTGCTGGGATGAAGGATATGGTTGCAATCTTAAGTTGGTTGGGGAAGCCTTCTCTGATTAGGTGATATTTGAGCAAAGACCTGAGGGCCGTGTGAGAGTGAGCCATGTGGCTCCGTGAAGGGAAAGCGTTGCAAACAGAGGGAATAGTTAGTATAAAATTCCCAAGTAAGGAACATTCCTGAAATGTCGGAGAAACAGAAAGGAGGCATGTGGCTGGAGAGGTGTTAGACCTGGAAAGAGTAGAAGGAGATGAAATCAGAAAAGTTTTAGATGCCAGGTCATGGAAAGTCTGGTAAGTCATTGTAAGGACCGTTTTTCGCTCTCAATGAGATGGGGGCTATTGGAGAATTTTGAGCAAAGAGGTGACATGAGACGACATATTTTAAAGGCTCACTCTGCTGTGTTATGGGTAGACTTTAGAGGTACAAGGGAAGGAGCAGGGCGAAAGCTACTGGTAGCTTCCAGGAAGGAGTCATGGCTGGTGTGGGGTGGTGGGGAGTTGTGGAGGTGGTGAGAGGGTTCACATTCAGATATACTTCAGAGACAGAGCTGACAGAATTTCCTGACAAATAGGATTTGGAATGTGAGAAGAAAGAGGAGTCAATGATGACTCCCAATTTTTAGTGTGAGCAACTGGAAGGAAAGGGTTGCATTTCTTGAGGTGGGGAAACAGGATCACAACAAGTGTGGAGGAATGATCGTGAGCTTGGTTTGGCCTCCACATGTTATTAGGGTGTTGGGAAGATGAAGAAGAACCAGCAGGGGACAATGGAAAGGAACAACCAGGGAGGTAGCAGGAAAATGGAGAGAATGTGGTGCCCCAAAATGATCAAGTAAAGAAAGTGTTTCAAGGAAGAGGGATTGATCAACTGTGTCACCTGTTCAGATAAGTCAAGTAAAATGAGGACAGAGAACAGACCTATGGATTTAGCCATGGAGAATATGGGCAACTCTGGCAATCCCGGTGCCCATGATCACGTAGGATAATACTTTAAGCAAGAAAAGAAAAATAAGCTGCATATAATTCAGGTTGAGGAATGAGGAAATGAGGTCATTGTCAAAAGGTTGAAGTCTATTTGGCAAGTTATCTGTACAATAAAGGTGTGACTTTTGTCCTATCTCATCTCCATGCTCAACGACTGCTCATTAATTATGGTTCAAGTATGCTAGTGAGTTCAGGGATGGGGTCCATGACCTGATCATGTAACCTTGAGCCTGTGCCCAAACTGACTTAGATTTTCTCATGATGAAAACAAACATAATGGTCACCACTAAACTAAAATATCAAAGCCTGGGAATTGCTGGCCTGAGGGAACAATGCTGGCATTGGATTTTCTGAAAAGGAAAGCCACATTCCACAACTACCTTGAAGTCTGTAGAAATGGAACAATTAAAAAATACAGAAAAAGAAAAACTGCCAACCCAAATCCCTTTGGATGGATTAGATGGCTCCTGCATAACTATGTCATGATAAGAATGGACATTCCTCACTAGCATGATCACCTGTTGCCATTTGGAATTCAGGAGGTGCTGTAGAGTGAGTGAATGAATGAAATGAATCAATGAATAGGATTCATTAGTTACGGTTCAGTGGCTCTCCCTGACTCATCCGACCACATGTTAATCATTCTTTCTTGTTTCTTTGGCCCTACCAAACTCATCTCTATATTCCTTGAAGACTTTATCAAGACTTACTATTCTTTGTCACAGTTCAGTATTCGACCTACTACTTAATGTATTTGTCAGAATTCTCCAGAGAAACGAAACCAAGAGGATATATGTTATAAGAGGAGATTGTTGTAGGAATTGGCTCACATGATTATGGAGGCTGAGAAGATCCGTGATCTGCCCTCTACAAGCTGGAGAACCAGAAGCTGGTGATATAATTCAGACAGAGTCAGAAGGCATAAGAACCAGGAGCACCAACATCTGAGGTCAGGAGAAAATGAATGTGTCAGCTCAAGAAGAGAGAATTTGCTGTTCCTCTGCCTTTTTGTTCTATTCAAGACCTCAGCTGATTAGGTGATGCCCACCCTCACTGATGAGGGCAATCTTCTTTATTCATATGTGGATTCAAATATCAATCTCTAGGTACATCCTTGTAGACACATCCAGAAATAATGTTTCACCATCTATCTGGGCATTCTTCAGTCCAGTCAAGGTGAAACATGAAATTAACCATCATAATATATACTGATCAACAGAGTAAAAAAAAATTTTAAAGAAATTGAACTAACCCAAGTCAAGAAACTAAATTTAATTTAAAATCCTCAAGACAAAGATACAAAAGAAACAATCCAAATAAACCCTACTAAATTCAGATTATTATGGTTTGTAGATTTAAAACTGGAGCCATATTTGTCACACCTTCCTCCGATGTTTTGGTATTTAAGACTCTCATCAGAAGGTTTCCACCATTAATTGCAAACTATTATTTGCTCTTGCCAATCACTGGTAAAGGACTCTCCAATGCTACAACCTCATCCTTCCAGAACCCTGTGTAACTGTGTAACTGTTTGGTGTGTAGCCCTGTGTAACTGGTGTGATGTTTTCTGCCAGGGGCACTGGCTGTTTTCTTGGTTGCACAAATTTTGGGGCAACCCAATGAGATCATGTGATTTGATTTTAGTACACACACACACACACACACACACACACACACACACACACACACCCTGACTCTTTATGTACCACCCCAGGGGATCCTAGCTAGCATTCTTGCTTGTTTACCCCCAAATAAGTTTACATCATTGCTTAGGCCAGTAACAAAAAACAAACAGTTGAGAATGTTGAATGTTGAGAGGTTTGATGGTGGTCCATCCTGCTCAAAGATTGTTCAGTTCATATTACTTATTCACATTGAAGATACAGGTTATTGTAACTGTGATCTTCAGCAGTGGCATGGATAACAGGAAGGTGACTTTGGAAAAGCAAAATGTTTAAACTCTAACCTAAGACCTAATTTGTGATCTTCCCTCCTTGCTGACTTAGTAAAGCAAACATTGTGAGCTTTAAAACAATAGAGATATGTATTCGGAAATAGAGTGTTGCTCTTTTTGGTTTTTACCTCTGCTATGCTATTGGTAACATGATACTTGAGATTGTAGCAGAGCTTCCAAAATAAACTTGATCTTTAGAGTTTTATAACAATGATGGGTGAACCTCACAAAGTTCAGATATTCTGTCCAAATGGAGAATTAATGTTCTTGTGCCAATTTTCTTTACCTCCGAGTTATTGAGCTGAAGTTTTCACAACAATGGTAATTTCGCGACTGTTTCATGCCACCGATAGGACATTACACAAAAAGAACATATTTCCTCAACAGCCATTCATCCATTCAACCACAATCCATTGTAGTTTCTAGTGTTCTGCCAAAGCCTGGATTAAAACATTGAACATAAGGAATATGGTGCTCAGATTTGCAAAGTGGGTATGAAAGCCCACTCTTCCTAGACTTGTACCTTGACACACCCAGTCCTCTCTTGTCCCCCGTCTTTGATGGAGGCCATTTTCCAGACACACTTAGTCTTAGGTTGTTAGCTATGTTCAACAATGAGAAAGGCAGATTTCCCAGCCAGGGCTTGTCAAGGAATGAGGAGGGTTTTCCTATTCTTATCCTTTGCAATTATAAAAAAGAAAAAAGAAAAAAAAAAGACAAACAAAACAGGTGTCACTGAAAGATGTTTTCATAACCATGGAATCAAATCCTAAAATAAAATTTAAAAAGCCAAGCCAGTATTCTTCTAGATACGGGGAGACAGTATTGGGATCTCAGAGCTATGACACTAGTGACTTAGACTGTAGGACAGGACAGTGAGTCATTGGCAATCCTGCTCACAGACGTGACATGTCCGTGGGGAGGTTGGCACAGGCGTACCTGCCACCACCCAGCTCTGAGGCAGAGTCTTTACCACCACACAGACAGCAATCTACAGAGCTAGAGCTGGGGTATGATTTCCAGCTCCTAAGTCTGTATCGTTCGTCTGCTTCTGGGGTGAAATCTTGAGTTACATAGACAGTTTCCTTTAATTTGACTAAATATTTTGAAAATTGATTTTGAGTTATAAAAGCATTATTTGTGCCTAGGTTAAATCCTGACATTGTTGCATTTCGGTAGGAATTAATGTACTCTCTTTAGTTTCCACAGCTGTAAAAAGCGGCTAATAACACCAGCCTCTTAGAGTTGTAAGAATAAATAGAATAATGCACGCAAAGCAGAGAGCCTAATAAGTGCTCAATAGACTATGGCTGTAATTACTGATGATAAAAAGTAAAAATGTCTGTTGTAGACAATGCATCCAAGTATAAAGCAGAAAATAACAATTATTCGTAAATCTATCCTACTGCTATAATCACCGAACCATTATGACATATTTTCTGGTTTTCTAGATAATGGCACATAATACATTTCATTGTTATGAAGATTTCCAAATATATATAAAAGTTAAGAGCTAAATACAATGAACACCAATATATCTTTGACCTAGAGACAATAATTATAAACACTTTGCCATATTTGCTTTATCTTTCTAAACATGGGCTATGTGTATATTTTCATATGTACCTATTCATTTTTGCAGACATATTTTAAAGTAAATTGCATTCTCATGGCATCTCAACCCTAAATATTTCAATATGCATCTCCTATAAATAAAGACATTCTCACATGTAATCATATCATTATCACAACAGAATATTCATGATTATTCCTTAATGCCATTTAATATCCTGTTCATAGTCACATTTTCTTAACTGTCCACAAAATTACTTTTTCCTGTTTTATTTTCTCCCCAAATCAACTCATGCATTGTGTTTGTTTATGTCTCCTCTGTTCTAAAACAATCTTCTCACCAACTTTAAATTACTCTAAGCATCTTTTTAATGATGTATACCTTTTAGTGCAGGCATGGCCATCCCCAATCCTTTAGCTTAATAGACACACAAGTGGCTCCCCCTTTTTTTTTCCTATTATAAACCATGCTAAGATGAACATTTGGTTCACTAGCTTTTTCATCTTTTCTGATGACTTCCAAATATTTATTTTTCCTAAAAGATATAAAAATATTTAAGACTCTCCTTACATATTAGTAAATCACTTTCCAGAAGGTTTGATCTACTGTTATCCCCTAAAGTATTTGAGTACAGCAGCAGGCTGGGGTTCTCAACCTCTAGGTCCTGACTTGAACATCACCCCTCCAGGGGACATTTCATGGTCATCCACACTGCGTGAGCTTCTGTCTTGTTCCCATAGTTCATCCTTCCTGGGATTACTTCATTATCTGCCTCCTCACGTAGGGGAACGAGGAATCTCCACTTGAAAAGATCATAATTTTTCTCTGAAACTGGAAGCTCAGTGAAACTGATGGATTGCTTTTTGTATTGTGCTGATTTTCATAAACTTTCAACATAAAACTTCTGGCTCTTTAATTTTTGCCAACACGATACACATTAAGATTAAACATTACCATATGTACATTAAATATTGTCCGTACTTTGAAACCAATGAAAACTCATCTATAAGGGAATCCTTTGAAAATTCTTATTTTAAAATAAAATAGCCTAAATAACCAATATTAGGTGAGTGGATAAGTAAGTGTGGCAAATCTGTATGATGGTACAGTCTGTAATCATTAGCAATAGTGCTCATAAAAAGCTTGAAATAACATGGGGGGAATACTTATTAAATGGTGTGGATACAATAATTGTTAGAAATTTAGAATAATAAATATAGGACAAAGAGACTAGCAAGATCTAGTTAAAGCTGCCACTATGGGTGATCAAAATTACTTTTATTAAGTGTTTTATTTCTTTCTATCCAAAGCACAACAATGAAAGAAAGAACTTTGGAAAAACATTATTTAAGCATCCATGGTTCCTTTTTACCAAACTATCAAATCGGAAAGGAGTTTTCACTCATGGTTGTTTCTAAACTTCCCAATCTGATTTTTGTAGCACGAACTTAACGATAATAGTACTTCAATCTATAAAGAATCTGGCAAAAATAAAACAAGCAGACAACCAACCAGCAAATAAATCTTCTGTGATTTTTCCATTTCCTTCTGAAGATTTTTAGCCATGTTTTATTCCAGAAGCGTTTATAATTATTCTAATTTTTAATTTATAGGCCCCTTGACAAAACGTATCCGTATCTCTATTTAATCTGATGAAATGCACATCAGTATGCAAATAACATAGCAAATGCAGGTTATTTCACTGTCTTCATCTTGAGCAGTAATTAAAGAGCATTTACTAAGCATTTCGAACCCAGCATTATACTTGGTGTTATATAAAGCAGCTTGCACCGTAGACTTGGCCTGAGCTCTAGAACCTTACAGCTAATGACCTGTGATCAACAGACTCATCTTTCGTCGAACCACATGACAAACCTCCTGGACCCAAAGCCAAAGGAATTTACAGCTTTCCAGGGGAACATGATATTTGCTTTGACAGTTTCACATAGCTTTATCCTGAAGCCAGACAAAGAGCTAAAGTTTCATCTTTACTTGCCTTTCCTGGGATCAAGCCCTTTGATGGAAGAAGATCATTGGGAATCCATCCCTAGGCCTGGAGGTGTTAGAGGCAGAAACCAGACATACAAATCCTGCTCTCTTTGGGCCTCTGGGAAAATACCTTGCCTTCGTTGCCCTGATCTACCAGTCTCATGTTGTCCATCCGGTTCCAATGTTAGCACAAGTGCTGACTCCCAGCGCTGTGTGTGTCTGGGAGGTGGGAGAGAGGAGCGGAGGGAAGGGCAAGAGGTGTGGAGAAGAGCCAGCTAGCGACGCCTGCCCAGAGCACTGGCAGATCTCACTGGGCTCTGGGGTAAGTTTTGAAATGCTCCACCACAGCTCCTGCCCGGCACCCGAACCTCTACCATTTTAAAACGAACTTTTAACATTCCCATCTTCTTAGCAGTCCTACAAGGTAAGATCTGTGCCTTTCTCGCAGCTCCAACATCAACACTCTTCTTGAGCAAAACTTTTACAAGCAATAGATAGTCCTAGTGCCAATATATCTTAGCCAAATCTCTGCAAAGTGAAATGAAGAAAGGAAACTTTATAAAAATTGGCGTTGTGGAATGTAACGAGACACAATAAATAACAGCCTGTGGGCACATTTAATAACCTAAAGCCTTAGCATCCCAAAGGCTTTCTTGAGGTGTCATGAATAGATTTTTGAGAGGGAGGTGGCATTTTCTAATTTGGAACCTCTAGTTGAGGAACTCTGAAACACACATAGTCAAAGATAGCAGTCAAGTTGCCATATGGCAAAATGTTAAGAAATATGTAATTGTGAACCTAAAATACCTTCTCAGAGTGGAGACATGACTTGCAGGAGATAAACGAATATGAAGCAACCAGACATCACCAACATGGCGGGGCATTGGAGCTCCTCCATCAGGCAACATGTAGCATGTTAGAAGACCTGAAGGAGGTTCAAAGGGATTAGAATGGGGCTGGGGGAGGGGGTGAAGATTACGGTGAAAGACAAGAGAAAAGAGGTAAGCAGGACAAGTTCATGAAGGGCCTTGCAGGTCATTTTAAAGAGTTAACAGTCATTTAAGTGTCTAAGCAGAGTTGCTGCATAATCAATTCATGCTTTAGAAAAATTACTCTTGTAGCATGGCGAATGGACTGAAGGCAGGCAAAAGTAGAGGCAGAAAGACCAGCTGCAATATCCAAGTGAAAAATGACAGCGGCCAAGTTTGGGGTAGTGGCCGTAGAGGTTGAGAGATATATATGGATTGGGGAGGTATTTAGGAGGTAGAATTGGCAGGTCTTGGTGAATAACCAATGGGTCTCGATAAAGAGAGCAGTGAAGAAGACAAGAGCCTAGAATGACTGCCAGGCAGACCGTGGCTTGGGGCATCAGGCATGAGTGGATGGTGGCACTGAGTCAATGAGGGTGCCCAGGAGAAACACATTAGGGGTGATGATAATCAATTCACATTTTCGTGGTTTGAGGTTAAAATATGTTTGGCAAATCTCACAGATAGGTCTCAGTGAAGAGCTTTACTAGGCAATTGGATACATAGATTGGAAGATCTGTGCTCTACTTATTGGGTTTGGAGTGATCAGCATATAGATAAGAAATGAAGCTGTAGATGTGTTGGGGACAAGCTCTCTGGTAAGAGACAGAAGGGGCACATGCATATTTGAATACTCTGTTCATTCTTGGCAGCTTAATGTAAAGTCATTTAACAATTCTTCGCCAAGAGCAAGGTCTGGGAAAAGGCAGCATGTCACACTGGACTTAAGGATGGGGAGAGGAAATCGCCAAAGTGGGGAAGGGAGAGAAATAATCCTACGAGTGGCTTTTATTACGGAGCAGTTTCTATGAGCCAGGTCCTGTGCTGAGACCTTTATATGCACTGATCTTTTGAATTTCGCTTAATCCTCACAACAATCCCACAGAAGGTAGGCATTACGATCCCCATTTTGTAATAACAAGAGCAAAACTTGGTCACCTTATGTAACTCTGTGACTGCTGTCTGATGTATTAGCTGCTTGCTGCATTCGCTACTGAGGACTTGAAATGTGCTATGGAGGGACTTAGCTTTTAATTTTATTTACTGAAATTCAATTTTATTTCATTGTAATTAATTTAAATTCAATTTTTTAAAAAAACAGTACTGGATTCAGTTATTGGAAAACGTTTAAGTATGTTTGGAACAACTTGGATATGTGAATCAACTTTTCTAACTGTAAGTTTTACGAAATCTAAGTACAGATCAAGTATTTCCAATGGAAAAACTAGTATCCGACCTGAGATGTGCTGTTATTGTAAAACAAATAGTGGATTTCAAAGACCTAGTGTGACTAAAAGAATATAAAATATCTCATTCATAATAGTTTATATTGATCATGTGTTGAAATAATATTTAGGATATATTAGGTTAAATAATATTATCAAACTGAATTTCACTTTTTTTTTTTTTACTTTTTCTTACGTGTCTATTGGAAAACATTTAAAATCCCCTAAGTGGCTGGCGCGGGATTTCCCCTAAGGCTGGCGAGGGGGCCGAAGCCTGGGAAGCAGCGTCCCAGCGACTTTGTATTTTAGTGAGCAAGCCAACAAAAGTGCGCGTGCGCGCGTGCGCGTCTGTGCTGTCCAGCCGCCGGTGGACCAAATCTCACCCGGTGCCCACGACTAGCCGGCTTTCCTGTTTGCCTTTTTGAACTCTGTTTTCTCTGAGCCTTGAAGAGCCAGGGGCTGTGATGTCACTGTATAAACAGAGGGAAGGGTGGGGGCGAAAGTTGCGCTGTAGAGGACCAGGCAGAGGAGGCCCGGGGCGGGCTGGAGGATGGGGGGGGGGGGGCGGGGAGGAACGGGAAGCTTTCAAAGGTGGCTTGGTCTGGACTGCGTGGGAGCAGCGGGAGACTGCAAGGCCGATAAAGAAACATAATGGGACTGCCAGTCACTAAACTGGGGGGCGGGGATGGGGACGTGGCTGCAAGAGATGGGGGTTTGGAAAAATATGGGACGCCTAGAGCTAATTCCCCTGATTAAAAATGCATTAGTTTGGAGGTGTCAGGGACACGCAGCTGTTTTCAAGGAAAGCCTGGCTCCAAGAGGTCCTCCCTGGCCGGGCCGCCTGGCGGCTCCATCTCGGAGTGGATGTCAGCGCGCCCCCGGCCCGCCGACGCTTGTCCTCTCCCTGACAGGGCCCTGGCCAATGTCCTGCTGCTGAGGGTCGTGGTAATTTACATCCTCTCTGTGTACATTAACTTATCTGCAGCCGCGCTGGCTGCGCTCCTTCAGTCAGCCTGTCTCCTGTGCAGCCTGGGAGACTTCCCCCACCGACGGGCCGGCCGGGGGCTGCAGGGGGACTGGGCCGCCGAGTTCCTGCGCCCTGCGAATCACAACAAACGCCTCCCGGGGAGGAGCCCTGCCGCCTGGGCCCGACCCGGGACGCCGAGCGCCGCGCGGGGGTGGGGGTGGGAGTGGGGGTGGGGGGGCGGCGTGGGAGGCTACACGGGGACAGTCCGGGCAGGGCAGAGGCGGGCGGCCCGTGGCTGGAAGCGAAACACTTAGTGGCTAATTCATGACTCATGACTCATGTGCAGGCTCCTCTTCAGTGACAGCCGGGACAGTTACTGGTTATTTGTAGTCCCCCGGCTTTCATTTCGCTGTAATTAAGCAGTCATTTGAGGGTCATTTCATACCAGTTATAGGTTTCCCTGTTTTAATAATGTTTTAAGTTCCAGGGGGGCAACAGGGAGTGGAAGGGGAGGTTGGGAAGGAGGCGTGGAGGGCAAGAGGGTAATCGTCTCTGAGAACGTGTGCACTTTCCATAACTCTTTCCCTGACAGGCCCCAGTGTGGAGTTTCCTCAGATGCCGACTCGAACGTTCTGTTTCGCAGGGCGCAGGCCAGATCCTCTTCCATGACACGAACGGTCTGCCCCGAGAAGAGGTCTGGCCGTGTTTGAGTCAGATGTTGGATTTTCTTCTTTCCCCTCTGGCACCACACTAATCATTCTCTTTAATCACTGTAGCTTTTTAATGAGGCCAAGTAGGTATTTATGGAGCCGTCTACTCTCTAAACGCTAATGCTTGATAAGTCATTTATAACTTATCGGTGGGCTTTGCATGGCCAAACCCAGAAGAAAGGAAGTGAGAGTAAAATAGAGTCTGGAGTTTGCTCAGAAAAATGCGGCCTATCTTCAGGTCCTAGATGGTACCAAGCCCTTGTGGGAAATGTTCAATCCATCAGGCATAGGAGGAAGGAACAACCAGTCTGTCCCAATTTTGTGAAAATCCCCTGGCTGGCATTCTCGCTGTTTTCTCACTCATTTCCACCCCTCTCTCCTTTGGCTGGTTCATGTCTCTTTGGATATCATGTGAAGCTTCCATTCTAAGGCCAATTCTCCAAAATTCTATAAAGAATCCTGGAGCTGTTACATTTGGAGGGTACACAGATGCAAAATGAAAGGACTGGAAAGAAAGAAAGGACAGAAACCAGATTTCCTGTCGCTGCAAAAATAGGTGCCACAGGCTCCAAATTTCAGTCGATGTTAAAGTTAAGGTTGGAGTGTGTAGTAGTGGTGCGCGTGTGTTGACTTCAAACAAGAAGAGGGGAGAAACCCTCCCAAGGAAGGGTAGGAGAAGGAGTGGTGAGGAGGGAAGAAAGACAGGACCCCACAGACTTAAAAAAAAAAATATGTATATATATATATATATATATATATATATGAATATGAAAACCAATCCATAACATATGAGTATTTAATATGCATTAAGGAGACTTTTTAAAAGTTTTCAGCCATAACGAGGAATGGAGTGCTGATGTGTGCTGCAACAGGGATGGACCTTGAAAACATGACGCTAAGTGCCATTTACAAAAGATCACATGTTATATGATTCCATTTATATAAAATGTCCAGAAGAGGAAAATCTATAGAGACAGGCAGTAGATTAGTGGTAGCCTTGAAAGGGGGAGGGAGTGGAGAGAGGGAAGAGTAACTGCCAAAGGGTACAGGTTTCTTTCTGTGCCACTGAAAATGTTCTAGAATGGATTGTGGTGGTGGTTGTACAACTCTGAATATACTAAAAACTACTGAATTATCACTTCAAATGGGTGAATGGTATAGTATGTGAATTATATCTCAATAAAGCTGTTACCACAAAAAAGTTTTCAAAAAGTTAGAAACAAGCCCCCAAATAAGTGTTATTAAAAGAAATTAGCTTGCTAAGTACACTGCTTCTTTCTCCAAGACAGTGAAGCCAGCAGGTCACGTTCTTGAAGGCGGGGACTTTGGTTCTCTCTTTGGCCCTTAGTGCCTAGAACAATGCTGCTCACTGAAGGTACTCAACAAATATTTGCTGAAAGAGAATTTTCAAATAATCCAGACTAGCCTAGTTCGGATGGGTGCCATGCTCACCTATCATTTCTTCTCTGCATCATTGATCCAGCTTGTATTTATTTATTTTATTTATTTTATATTTACTTATTATTACTATTAAGATAGCTAGAAAAAATAAGAAATAAACAAAAAAATTTTTTTATCTGTTTGCCAGGCACTGTACATATATTTGTCTCTAAACTTTATAAAAGCCAGCAACGTAAACCCACTGAACCCAGGTCTGTCTGGCTCCCAAAGCTTTAGGCTGCTATAAACACTGCCTCTTAAAAGTACTAACAACAAAGGCAGGTAGGAGCATTCACAAACATATAGAGACACCAACCCAACGTCACCTATAAAGCAAACCAAAGGACACAATTTGGTTTTTATATTTAAACTGAAAAAAGCATCATGAACACATCACTCAATGATGGATTTTCTTATTTAAAATTATTCTAATTTTATAATAACTATGGAGTATATAGCCAACAAATATGGAGCACTTACTACATACCCAGCCCCGAGTGGAGCACCAGGAAGAGTTATAGAAGCAGTTAACATAGGAGCTTATTCTCACACCTACTATAAAAACCACTGTCCCTTAAAAAAATAAATAAATAAAAATAGAGTACTATTGAGTCTATTATTTGTCTAAATAGTACATACAGAATCTGAAAAGTCCTGTTTTCCTGAGACCTCTTCTTAAAATTGAAACATTTTTGTGGAATGTTAAGGACAAAGTCCAGAGCTCTGTGAAGAGCTAATTAAATGACTGCCCCCCTAACGTGGCTGGGTTGGAACGCAAGTAAGAATACACCCAGATTCCGTGTAAGCCACTGTAGTGTCGCCAGCCAAGGTGTCCCTTAAATAGTTAATATTTCTCATGTCAGTAATCCAAGATTCCAGATCCACGTCTCAACTGAGACTCAGTCTCAACAACTTATCTTGGGCATTTTAGTTGATATATTAAGGTACCACCTGAAAGACCCAAAGCCTTCTAATTAAAGTTTCCACATTTCCCTATTTTACAATAAAAATTTTGATCTAAGGCTTATAATACATAGCCCACATTTTACAGTTGGAAAAATCAAGTAACCTCAGAAACTACTTACTGAAACCATCCCAAAGACCCATAACAGTATCAGTAACAGATCCCAAATAACTGACAAGTTCTCCTCCCAACTGTTAGATACATCCCCCATCTAAACTGGTGGGAGGTGTTCCTTCTACTTAAAACAAAACTATATATACATTATATATACATCTCTATGTACTATATATATATACATTTTTCTTAGTAAAGTCTGAAAAGGAGATACAATCCAGCCCATAGATGTGGGGAAAATTCATAGTTCACCCTCTCTCCTGCATATGGGAAATTCCAGAAATGAAGGGAGTGCCAGCCACTTAGGCTGATGAGCTTCAAGAAACGACTCCAGACTTTGGAATGTGCCTAGGTACCACGGTGTCTAAGGAATGGCCATCCACCCCCAAGCATATGTGGTTGTCACCCTCTAGTGGATGATCTATGATAATCGTTGGCAGCCTCCTGTGGGGGACAAGAGCGAATGTCATCCAAGACTGACTTATCTCAAAGAGGTAGATGACAGATAAGCCTGCACCAGAACTCTTAAGTCTTGGACACGTATTTCCCAGGAAAATGGGTGTTTGTGGGCTGTTTATTCAGTCTGCAGTTCCCTGCTTCTTTTGAGTTTCCAGCGTGTGTTTCCTACAGGTATTGCGGCATTTTCAAGAACAATACGTATTTCCTTAAGGCAGACTTCGACAATTGAGATAGTTCTAGGGAATTGATTCCCAGAGGTTGTTTGCCTCCAGGCTGGCCTCGAAAGCTTTCTCTGGCTGCTGGCCTACTGAGTGTGCCCGACTACTTAGCTGGTAACATTGAACCCGCCAACTGAGCACGAGTCCTGTGTTGAATGGTCTGATCTGCCTAGGGAAGTTGTAAATAAATAAATATCATTGTATAAGGAGCCTAAATAGAACTCTAAAAAATGAAGTCTGGCTTCGGATACATTCATATGATGAGATTCAAAACATAATAAAATGATTTTCCTGTTTCCATTCTATCAGGTAACTGAAGAATTGCATTTCTAAATCTGGATGGGGATTAAATTTCTACATCAAAGACAGTTTCCAGGAGGGAAGGATTATGGGTACAGGAAATACTCTACATTCTCAAAAGCCTACATTGTTGGTGCTCGAGTTTGCTCTGTGAGAACTTACTGAAAGAAACCATTTCTCCGGAAGACAAGTATAATTTCCTGAAGATCTGTTTATTCGTCAGCAGACATGTTGAATGTTTCAAGTCAAGGCTGACCTTGGTTCTAAATCTGAGGTCGAATGGGTACCAGAGCGTTGTAGCAATGAAATGCCCCTCCCCCCATCTTACCCATTTGATAGATGATGAAACTGAGATTTGGCCAGGTTAGGCAGTGCTAGCTAATTATAGAGCTGGTACCCAACGAAAGTTTACTTTACAACCCCTAGGCCCTTGTCTTCCCCCCTACCCCACATCACTGTTGTCTCTTAGGTCGAATTGTGTTAGTGATTATGAGGAAATCCGTTTCCTAGCTTTGTTTGCAGTATGTGTTCTGTTTGGTTAGAAAGGTTTTTCTCTATGGTGACAAAATATACATTACATAAAATATACCATCTTAACCGTTTTTAAGTGCACAGTTCAGTGATGTTAAGTACATTCATGCTGTTGTGCAATCGTCACGACCATCTATCTCCAGAACTTTTTTATCTTCCCAAACAGAAATCCTGCACCCATTAAACACTAACTCCCATCCCCTCCTCCCTCAATCCCTGGCGACCACCATTCCATTGTCCAGCTCTATGAATTTGAGTACATCATGAAAGTGGAATCATACGGTGTTGGTTCTTTTATGATTGGCTTGTTTCACTTAGCATCATGTCTTCAAGGTTCACCCATGTTGGTCATGGGTCAGGATTTCCTTCTTTTTAAGACTGAATAATATTCCATTGTAAGTATATACCACATTTTGTTTATCTGTTGATGGACATTCGTCGAAAATATTTTTTAAATACACAAGAAAAATAAATGAAAATCTCTTTTTTAAATATTTTATTTATTTATTTGACAGAAAGAGAGAGAGCACAAGCAGGGGGAGTGGCAGAGGGAAGGGGAGAAGCAGGCTCCCTGCTGAGCAGGGAGCCCCATGCAGGACTCGATCCCAGGACCCTGGGATCATGACCTGAGCCGAAGGCAGACACTTAACCACCAGACTGAACCATCCAGGTGCCCCTAAAAATCTCTTTTTGGAAGTAAAAGCATGTGTGCAAGAGGCATGAAGCTATATTTTTTAAAAGGCTACTGGGGATTGCTAGAGTAAAGAAGAATTTAATAATTCGATGTAGACTTGTTTTCCATTAAAGCTACAGAATTTGGTTGACTTAGCATTTTATTCTCTGCCACCACCTCCCATCTGAACCCAGTATCAGCACAGGGTCACATATGGTAGGTACACGATAAATGTGTGCTCAATTTCCAAGTCAGGCAGAGGGAAAATCAAATGTGGTCTGTATTATCATGATTTTTTTCTTAATATTCCCATTGATTATCTTAGAGAAAGGCAGAAATCTGGTGGAAAGAATATTCTCCTGGAAGAACAATGTATCCGTTGCTGTTCTTAATATCTAGCAACAGAAACTTTCAGGAGCAAGCCCCAAAGGAGTTTATAAAAAGAATATTGTATAGCTCATGGAATTGCTAGATGGACAGAGGGCCAGGCTTGAGGCTTCCAAAAACAATGGCCCAGACCTCGTCCCACACTGACCTGAGGAGAAACCACCACCGATGGTGATGCTGACACCGAACAGCAGGTGTCCACTTTGAGAAGCTGCCCGGACTTTGTTGCACCCAGTCACTAGCATATGTTGCCACTTCTGCCCGGGAGACAAACCTTGCATTGTCTGCAGTCTCCCAAACCTGGAAACCTGGACTTCCATCTCCGTAGTAAATGGATTCCACAGAGCTCACACAGGAGACACGTCTTGCTCACATCGTAAGGCGTGTCTCCTGTACGTCCAGTGATCGATGGAGCGCCTTCCTATGCACACCTACAAAGGTGGCTGGGAAGTAAGTGCTGTTTTTAGTACCTGAGGGAGGTGGGACCCATGAGGAAGATGACTCCCCACACATAGATAGGGTTCAAAAGGTGCCAGGCAGCGTCTACTGAAGGTAAAGGGACCAAGATATAGGGCAGAGGAATGGATAAAATCCATTGCTGATCATTAGAATCAGTGATTATTTCAAAACACCATTAACACCTGATGTGGAGGAAAGCAAAATGAATTGGCAGGTTTTCAGACAGCTCATTTCAGTCCCCCACTGCCATTATAAACTTAGAAAGCATCACTGGAGAACTACTCTCTCTAGAAAGAGCTTTGGCCTTGATAAGGGAAACCAGAGCTCAATTGAGCAATAATTGATAACAGCTGAAATGTTTAAGGAAGGGGCCATACCTTGTACTTAGACATTTGAGTTATTGTTCTTGCGTTAATTCCTGTACATTTTCTTCTCTATTTTGATTGTGAAAGATAAATAATCTACATTATTATTTTAAATTTACATTCAGGTTGGGAAAGCAGAAAATATTAGATCATATCTTAAAACTTCTATTTCTATTATCCACATTTTATTAATTGACCCTTATACCCTCAACCAAATATAACACACACACGCCTGAAAAGAAATTGTTCCAAAGGGCTGATGTTGCTGGCTCTGACCTACCAGAGATGGCAGACATGCAAGTGGTCACATGCATCACCATAAAGGAAAGCTCGGAGTAAGATGTTGGAGGAAGAACATAGTTTCATCCGACAATGGCTTTCTCCCCAAATTACCTGAAATGGGCCAGTCTTAAGTCATCATTTCTCATGACTTGTCATGGTTTTTAAAAAAGAAAAGAAAAATCACTAACTCTCATGAAAACCTATACCTTCAAGTAGCTCCATTCCTGATAGTTACAGTCACACACATCAAGGAAATCTACCTGCTGAGAAATACATGTAATTACTGGCATTATTCCTGAAGTATTTGTCCTTGGATTCTTCAACTACATGTGATCTATGTCCATGAAAAAGAATTCACTAAATATACTAAAGTTGATAGAGGAAAAAAAAATTAATCTACATTTCAAACTTCCTGGTATAATGTTTCATGAAGTGAACTGGTTTGGTTCATAAAAATGCTATTTAGCAGAATTTTTCTTACTTTAAATGGCTAAGGATACCCTATACATTGTATCTTTAGGCATATCTATGGCAATCTAATGAATGCACTATTAAAAAAAAAAAGAAAAGCATAGAATCCAAAGTAGAAAATGAAAATCATAGGCTACAATAGAATAATTTTTAGCCTTCACATCATCTAATCTAGGGTTCACAAATACGTGGGGGTAAGGAGAGTCATTTTCCTAGTTTCTGTCCAAGGCAGACATAAGGCGGCAATTTCCAGCTGAGCCCACACATACATAGTCTACTGATTCTTCTTACAGAGAGCTCTAGTAGCCTCTGTCATTCATGTGGAGTTGTCATATGTAAAGAAACTATTTGCCATCCCTGGTATTCTGAGATCCTCAAGTTACATGTGGAGGCTGAAGAGCATGCAGTGACCAATATCTTGACTAATGTCATGCACCAAGAAAAGGAAAGACTCAGCCTTATAATCCTGATCATCTGTGCATGATTTAGATCAAATTCATAGAATCATAGAATACATAGCCCTCAGCTGATTGCAATCAAGATTCTGAATTCCCAAGTTTAGTAATTGTAAAGCTCCTAAAAGAGTTTATATTATCAACTTCATAATTTCCATTATAAAAGTAAAATAGGAAAAAAACATGGCTTATTTGAGTATGTATGAGTTCATTTATTGTTCATAAAAAGGTACTTAAAGGAAAATGTTAAAGATCTTCCTGTACATGAAATTATCATTAGGTTATGGATGCAATGTAAATGGAATGCCCTTAGAAACAGAGGATGGTATATACGGAGATTGGGACAGAAGAGCTCTTTTGCGTGAAATTTTCTTTGTTACAACAACAAAAAAATTCACAATATACCCCAGCACCTGCAGTTTATTTATTTTTTAATATTGTATTTATTTGAGAGAGAGAGACAGAGATAGAGAGAGCATGAGCAGGGAAGAGAGGGAGAAGCAGGCTCCCCGCTCCCCGCTACTCAGTGGGGAGCCCAACAGAGGGCCCCTGGGATCCTGGGATCCTGGGATCATGACCTGAGCCAAAGGCAGATTCTTCACCCACTGAGCCACCCAGGCGTCCCAGCACCTGCAGTTTAAACAACTGTTTACATTCATCTAAAAATAATGATGATCATAAATGTCTTTTGGATTTAATGATGCCTTGTCCCTTCCATTAAGACAACATGGTTATCTAGCTTAAGTTTGATGTACTATATCTATTACTCTGTTCAACTCATGAGCGAAAACAAAACCCAGAAATTAGATGCCTGGAAGTAAAAGTGCCCAGAAAGAAGGAAAAAAAGAGGAATCACTCTTGGTTGTAATCATTCACATAATGTCAGAGAAGTCTGTATACCAATACATGCTGTTTCTAGATTTTTTTTTCTCGATTGTAATTTTGTTGTTTTCCTTTAAAATTTCTTTTTGGGGTGCCTGGGTAGCTCAGTCGGTTGGGTGTCTGCCTTTGGCTCAGGTCCTGATCCCAGGGTCCTGGGATGAGCCCCACATGGAGCTCCCTGCTCAGTGGGGAGCCTGCTTCTCCCTCTCCCTCTGCCCTACCCCCTGCTCATACTCTGTCTCTCAAATAAATAAATAAAATCTTAATATATAAATAAATAAAAATTTTTAATCAATATAACACACACACATTCTTTTAAAAATCAAATTATATCAGAAAGCCTTTAGGGGCCCGTGGGTGGCTCAGTTGTTAAGCGTCTGCCTTTGGCTCAGGTCATGATCCCGGGGTCCTGGGATCGCGCCCCGCATCGGGCTCCCTGCTCAGTGGGAAGCCTGTTTCTCCCTCTCCCACTCCCCCTGCTTGTGTTCCCTCTCTCGCTGTCTCTCTCTCTGTCAAATAAATAAACACAATCTTTAAAGAGACAAAAAAAGAAGGCCTTTAATGAAAACAGCAACAACACCATTCCCCCAACACACAAGTCACACCCTAAAAGCAACTACTTTTCAACTTTTTTAGCTGTTTATTCTAGTATTTATTCCTGTATTTCTAGATAATATGTTTATACATATTATTTCTGGATAATAATAATATTTCTTGATTTATCCATCTGGAGTTTATCTGTTATGGTAGACAAAAATTTTAGTTCCCCTGTATACCTTTTTTCTTTCCCTTTGCACTCTCATTTTTTTTGGTTAAATCCAAAATCAGTGTTTTCGTTATTATAACTATGGAACTATTGTCACTATACTGCTGGATCTTCTAGGAAAACAGTGTTTTAGGATTTCTTTCTTGTAAAACTTTCTATTTTTCTTAAAGTTAATAGTTGCCTCATACACTCGTTTATTTAGTTTTCTTTGACAGTATGGCCAAGTCTTCCAACATTTCCCCACAGTTTGGTAAAATGCCTCTTAGTGCAGCTTTCCACAAAGTCAAACCTAAAAGTTGTTCTGTCAGCTTCATTTTGCCTTTCCTGGAGACATTTTTTCTTCACCTGTTCCAGCTTTCCTTGCTGCTGTCTTGGTCTCCTGCACAAGTATTATGCTGGGGCTTCCCTTGGCACATCCACAACACTGGATTCCCTTCTTTCCAGGATTCCATATCTTTCTCTTCCTTGGACTACAGTAGTCCACCCTTATCCATGGTTTTACTTTCCATTTTCAGTTACCTGCCGTCACTATGGTCCAGAAGTAATGATCCTCCTTCTGATGTATCGTTAGGTCAATGATAGCCCAACACTACATCACAATGTCTATGTCATTCACCTCACTCATCTCATCATATAGTCATTTCCCCTCTCACATCCTCACAAGAAGAAGGGCAAGTACATATACATATAGAAAACCCTACAGACTCCATGAAGAAACTACTAGAACTGATAAATGAATTCAGTGAGGTCTCAAGATACAAAATCATTATACAGAAATCTGTTGCATGTCTACACACTCATAATAAAGTAGCAGAAAGAAAAATTAAGAAAACAATCCCATTTACAGTTGGTGACAGGTTCCACCAGTTTCTTTCTCTTGGCCCATCTTGACCTGCTCTGTGCCAGATGGCCTCAAATTCACAGTATTTCTGACTCAACCCCTTCAGGACCTAAACCTCCTGTCTCCTGTTTGGAGGGTGGGTGTAGGGTGGGGAGCATTCATCTGGCTGCATAAGCTGGTGGGAGGAATTCTGGGATCTACAGCTCCTTAAGTGGACTTCGAAGGGACACCTTATTTTTAGCATCCCTCCCCCAAACTTTGGCAGAACCCGCTCTGCTCCAGTGCCTTTCCTGGGTTCTATGGGGTGAATCACTTTGTCACCAGGTGTGGCCCTCTGCAGACACTGGTTTGTGTTTCCTCCTCTCTCTCTTTGTTGTTATTATGGCTATAGATTACAGAGGTCTCCAGGTACCATTAGAGATGGAACTTGTGCATGATTCTTGCTCTCCGTGCTGTCGGATGGTGATACTTAAACAAAGAAAGAATGAAAAGAGTTGTTACTTGGCCATCTTGAAGGGGTTATCTTGAGCACTTCTTGGTGTTGGCTCAGGGCTGCTCAGGGGCAAGTCATTGAGCATCCTGTGTCGGTCTCCCAGGACTGCTGTAACAGTACCACAGACCGGGTGGCTTAAACAACATAAGTGTGTTGTTTCACTGTTCTGGACCTAGGAATCCAAGATCAAGGTGTCAGTAGGGTTGGTTCCTTCCAAGGGCTGAGGGAGAATTTGTACATGGTTCTCTCCTAGCTTCTGGCGGTTTGCTGGCCGTCTTTGGTGTTCCTTGGCTTCAGTTGCACCACCTCAATCCCTGCCTTCTGCCTTCACATGGCCTTCTCCCTGTGTGCATCTGTATCCAAATGTTCCCTTTTCCTAAGGGCACGAGTCATATTGGATTTGGGCCCACCTACTCCTGTATGGCCTCATCTTAACTAATTACCTCTGCAAAACAACCCTATTTCCAAATAAGGTCACATTCTGAGGTACTGGGTGTTAGGACTTCAACATAGGAATTTTTAGAGACATCTTTTAACCTGTAACACATCCCATGTATGATATCTTCTGATTAGGGTGATCCTTTGTTCAAGGAAGTGTCAGTTTACATATGTTGTCCCTGCTTAATTATTAATAGTGCCTCCTCCCACTCTCAGTGTGTCCAACTTTGAACAATCAATGATGTGGATACCCTCCATATGGTCCTTTCCAATTGAATGAGTTTATCAAAATAAAGGATTTTACTATCATTTCCAGTAGATTCTGAACACAAATCTGGGAATGGTATTTTCATGTTTTCCTATTTTTATTTTATGGAGAAAAACATATATGTAAATAGCTGTATATATATATATATATATGGTTTTTAGAAAATCTTATATAAAAATGTAAAATTACATCAAACCATATATATGGATTTAACATACACTGAAAGCTTATTATGATAGAGTAGCATGGTGTACAAGCAGAATTCTGAGTCTTTTTAAAAAATAAACATTTCTTTAAAAAAAGAAAGAAAAAGAAACAAAACAGAGTTTTATGTTGCTAACAATAAACAAACAAACTTCCAGCAGCTCAAGAAAATTGGAAACTCAGAACTCCCAGGGTTCACAGAGACTCTGAACTTGGCCAAATCAACTGCTTCGAACCCATTTTTTTTTTTATGGGATTGGGGACAGCTCAGTTCTTTCCATGGCAACCGACTGTGCTGTCATAAACACTGCAGGATGGTCTCTAAATGATCCAGCAGTTGCTGGACTACAAGGGAGATAAGATCTTATTAAAAATACAAAAATTGGAACTAACATACCAGAATATGGAGATACATTGACAAGAGGATTTGCATTATATATAAACAGTCCTTTCTCATTTGGCGTCAATAAGGAAAAGGCCCCGTTTGGTGAAAACCAATATGAATTAATGTTGGTCTTCCTTAAATAGTTTTTACACAAATTACCTATCAACAGAAAAGGTTGTAAGGAGAGGGAAAAGCAAATATAGGCAATCCCTACTGAAGTGTGATTTGTGCCTTTGTCCACAAACACAAATCCCACAACTTGGGGTATTTCTTGGTTAGGAACTATTTTTCTCTTAAAAGGATAAAACTTGTTGTATTCTTTCTTAATTATAAAATAATCTTATTTCATAAAATTTAGAAATACAGGGCACTTGGGTGGCTCAGTCAGTTAAGTGTCTGCCTTCAGCTCAGGTAGTGATCCCAGAGTCCCGGGATCAGGTCCCTTATCGGGCTCCCTGAGTCTGTTTCTCGCTCTAACCCTGACCCCTGCTCGTGATCTCTCTCTCTTTCTCACTCTCAAATAAATAAATAAAATCTTAAAAATTTTTTTTAATTAGAAATACATAAAACTTAGAAATAAAAATTACCTGTAATTTCACCACCCTGAGAATTTTTTAAACAACTAGAATCATGCTGAATGTGGAGTTTTATATCTTGCTATTTTTCACATAGCATTACAGCATGAGCTTTATTCTATGTCATGAAAAATGGCTAATCGTGAATGTGAATGTCTAATAGTCTAGCATATGGGTGAACCATAGTTTATATACCATTTTCATGTTGTGGTGAGATGTTTTTAATGAACTAAATTTTTCAATATCATGAGTAACAGGATGGTGAACATCTATAAACCTTTATTCATATTTCCCATTATTTTATTGAAATATATTGTTAAAAATGAAATTATTTTTTTAAAAGTTTACATTTTTAAGGTTTTTCCACCTTAAAACCCTTTTCGTAAGTTTTCTCTCTTCTTACTTGTTTATATTCCCAAATGCACTTTGTTTAAAATTTTCACATTCTAGAAAAAGTTATAGGGATAACATTAAAACTATAAATTCAAATGGGAAAACTGACATTTTTACAATTTTCAGAACTTGATATGTGTATCCTTTTCTTGAAATCTTTATATCTCAGTAAACTTCTGCAGCTTTTTTCATATTGTTCCAATACATCCTTTGTATTCAAATTTTTTATTGCTATTATAATACAATACTCTGGTCATTGTATTGTTTAACGATTTGATTGCTGGGATAGAAAAAAGTTACTACTTTTAGAAAATATTTATCTTCTAACCAATTTATTTAACCACCTTACTATTAATAACAAGCTTATAGTTGGTTGTGTGGTGTGTGTGTGTTGGGTGTGTGTGTGTGTGTGGTGTGTGTGGTGTGTGTGTGTGTGTGATGTGGTGTGTGTGGTGTGTGTGTGATGTGGTGTGTGTGGTGTGTGTGTGTGTGTGTGTGTGGTGTGTGGTGTGGTGTGGTGTGGTGGTGTGTTGTGTGTGGGTGGTGTGTGTGTGGTGTGGTGTGGTGTGTGTGTGGTTGTGTGTGTGTGTGTGGTGTGTGGTGTGTGTGTGTGTGGTGTGTGGTGTTGTGTGTGTGTGTGGTGTGTGGTGTGTGTGTGTGTGTGTGTGTGTGGTGTGTGTGGTGTGTGTGTGTGTGTGTGATGTGGTGTGTGTGTGTGTGTGTGTGTGGTGTGTGTGTGTGTGTGTGTGTGGTGTGTGTGGTGTGTGTGTGTGTGTGGTGTGTGTGTGTGTGGTGTGTGTGGTGTTGGTGTGGTGTGTGTGGTTGTGATGTGTGTGTGTGGTGTGTGTGTGATGTGGTGTGTGTGTGTGTGTGTGATGTGGCATCTAAGCATTCTAGCTGAAATCATTACATTTCAGCTTCTTCTTTCCAACAGCAATACCCTTTTGTTTTGAGTTCTTGTCTTTTCCATTGGTTATCGCTTTTAGAAAAATTAACTAGTGAAGGCAATGGATGGCATATTTGATTTGCTCCTAATAGGGATGACAAAATCCTTGTATGTGTGACACCGCTAAATATGATGTTGGTTGTTAAATTTAATACTGGAATAGGACTCAGGTATATGTCTAAAGGGGTTACACAGGTAGCAGGAATAGTGGAGCAGGCCAGGTAAAGGACCATAGAGCTTGCTGGAAACTGTGACAAACTAGAGGGTATTCTTTCTCAAGAGAGCACACAGCAGGTGTTCAGTGGAAACCTATTACATGCTATGAGAATGTGGACTTACTGTTAACAGATACTCCATTTTTTTCATGTTGGAAAACTTAACCCTAATGTTTTTTTGCACATAAGAGAAAACAACTGATTTTTAAATGAAATTCCCAATTATAAAAAATTTTGACTAAAATAATTTCCACCAATACTGTACAGGCCCAAACAAAAGAATTTAAAACAGTGGTCCATATTTAGTCCATTTGCAATTTGCAAACTCAGGTTTCAGATAAATATTCTTAACTATATTAAGAAAAGAATCAATCTAGGGACCCCTGGGTGGCTCAGTTGGTTAGGTGTCCAGCTCTTGATTTTGGCTCAGGTCATGATCTCAGGGTCCTGAAATTGAGCTCCACGTTAGGCTCCATGCTGAGCGAGGAGCCTGCTTAAGATTCTCTCTCTCTCTCTCTCTGCCACCCCACCCCTGCTTGTTCCCTCTCTCTTTAAAAAAAAAGGATCAATTTAATCCAAATCTTCCAAGAACTTTTCTTAGAAGTACTTGTTATATTTCATCATGCCTTCTTTTCTTACATTTGTACTTTATTTATTGAATCAATAGATTTCCTAATATTGAAAAAAATTGCATTTCAGGGATATTGTGTACAGTAATATAGAGTTATTAAATTTTTATTTGGGGTTTAATATATATAATCAAATGCAATTTTTAAATGCTTTTTTAAATATTTGGTTCTGGTTTTGGCATATGTAAGTTTCATAAAATGAATTGAAGATTTACAATATTCTCAAGTAGAATAGCATAGAAATTATCTGTTTCTTAAAAGTTTGGAGAAATTCCACCTGGTAAATTATTTGGCATAAGTCCTTTGAAATTATTTCTATCATACGTTTTTCAACTTTTTTCACGGTCATTAGTCTATTATTGAGTCAATTTTGGCCTCTTGTGTTCCTTGAAATGCATATTTTTCAAATTTGATATCAAAGAATATTATATACTATTCTTTTATAATTGTATCACCTCCTCTGTATCTGTCATTCCATATTCTTTCTTAATTCTAACACATTTCTTGTGGTTGTTCTTTGAATAAATTTGTTAGATTTTTTTGTAATGTTATTTTCTTTACAGAACCTCTTCCACATTTATTCTACTGAGTTTTTTTTTTAACTCAGTAATTCCTGATCTCATATCTCCTTTCTTAAAATGCACTTGTTATACATCTAACTTCTTGAATTTGATGAGTAGTTCACTTATTTTCATTAGTAATGATGACACTTAAGGCTATTGTTTTTTCTCTAGTAGAGCTTTGGCTTAATACTGAAGGTTTGATATATAGTATTCTCATTTTGCCCTTAATATTCTAAAGAATCCATTATTGTGTTGACTTTAACTCTGACACATACATTTGGAATTTTTAAAAAATATTTACATGGATTGGAGGAATTACTATCTAAACTTGTTAATTTTTCAATTTATTATGATATGGTTATATTATATATATGAGCAGTTTAATTTTGCATTTTCTTTGTGATTAGTTTTACTAATTTTACTAATTGTTTCATGGAAACTTGAGAAAGTTTCTTACCCATAGAGTATAAAGTTGAATATAGATCAAATCCTACCTTCTAATATTATTCAAATTTCTTTTCTTTGTTTTTCCTGTATTACCCAACATAGATTTAGAATTCTCCCATGGTAATTGTGTTTCCAGTCATTTCTCTTCTGCCCAGAACTTTTGTTTCTATATAGATAAAACCTACTTAGGATGATTAATATCTTTTATCTGGAATTTTTATTTATTAATAATTGTTCTTTCCTTCAATGATCTTTAGCTTTTCCTCAAATTGATATTATTCTATTGCTTTTTGAAAAGCTTTATTTTTGTGTAAAAAATATTAAAGCATTTCTATAAGATTTTAATTTATCAGAAACTCTCCTAAGCAGCTCAGGGTTATAATTTTTATTATTATATCTGCTTAATTATTTAAATTATATACCCTGCTTCATATCTCAGTTGAAAAGGGAAAATTTTTAAAGCAATTCCTTTAGGAAGGGCATATAACTGGTGCATTTCTGCAGTCATCACAGAAGAATAAGAGCATAGTAATATGCAAATTTTTTAGATCATGTCGTTTCCCCTCAAACTTCAGTAGACATTGTTTCATTATCTTTGGGCTTTTGGTTGTACAATTACAATCCGAGGGCCAGTACCACTCTTAGAACTGGGCAGGCAGGGTCCCTGTCCCAAACCCCACTCCTCAGGAAGACCAGCACTTTGGAGCACCTTCCTTGAAACTTTCTAAGTCTCCATCTGGTACCAGGACCATGGGGGAGGAGCCCCAGCGCCATCCAGGTGGGGTCCTCTGAATCCAGACTATTGGACCCCAGTTCTATCTCTTCTTTTTGAGACACCAGATGATTTTGAATCATTAGAATTTACAGATCTCAAGCCTGACCAACTTTTACAAAGTAACCAGCACCCAGTTTGGGATATATAATCTTACCAGCATTCCAGAAGTCTCCCTCATTACTCCCAACATACACCCACTATCCTGATTTCTCACTATAGATTAGTTTTGCCTGTTTTTGACTTTGTGTACATGAAATCATACATTGTGTACCCCCGTATGGCTGCCTGGCCTTTTCACTCAACATTGTATCTGTGACTTCATCCCTATGGTAGTACATAGCAATAGCTCATTTTCTTTTCATGATTTATAAGATACCATGGTGTGAATATTCCACAGTGTTTCCATTCTACCACTGATGAACATGTGGGTTGCTTCTAGAGTAGGGGTATTATAAATAGTGTGGTATTGCGCCTCCTTGTACATGTGTATATACATACGTATCGCTGTAGCCAATATCCCACGAAGAGTGGAATTGCTGGATTATTGGGTACACACTAGTAGATACTGTCAAAGAGCTCTTCGAAGAGGTTGTACCACTGAACATCCCTACTATCAGTACATGAGTGTTCCTGTTTTTGACATCTTTATCAAGCATTAGTAGTGTCAGTTATTTATTTTTAAGTTAGCCACTCAGGTTCATGTGTAATAGTTTTTCACTGAGGTTCTAATTTGCATTTCACTGATGGCTAATGATATTGAACACTTTTTATATGCTTTAGTAGCCTGAATATCTTCTCTTGGAAAATGCCTATGCAAAGATTTTACCCAGTTTTTAGTGGGTTGTTGGATTGTCTGCCTTTTTCTTATTGACATATAAAAGTTCTTTTTATATCATAAGAACAAGCTTTAAGTTTGATATGCGTATTGCAAAGTACAAATCTGCTTGTCTTTTTGCACCTTAGTGGTGTTTTCTAATTAAAAAAAGGAGTTCTCAATTTTAATGAAGATTTTAATCAATCTTTCCTTTGTGGTTAGTATTCTTTAGGAATCCTTGCCTATCCCCAGGTTCTACATTTATTTCTAAAAGTTTTATCACTATCAATGAATCATGGATCACCACATCAAAAAACTAATGATGTGTTGTATGGTGACTAACATAACCATAATAAAAATAAATAAATAAAAGTTTTATCACTTTGCCTTTTACATTTTGGTCTATAATTCACCTAGAATTGTTATTTTGTGAATGAAATAAGGAGGAAATCAAGATTCACTTGCTGACAAATACATATGCATTTGCTCTAGCAGAATTTGTTGGAAAGAACCACCTTTTTTCCCACTGCATTGCTGCAACACACTTTTTGTAAATCCGGTGGCTGCAATATCACCTTTAGACGTAGGCCAGTGGACCTCTGCCCAGAGCCACATGCCTTAGGGGGCTCCACCCTTTGGAGGGCCTTCCTCTGATCTTCCTTGGGTCCTGGGGCTGGCAGTGCTGTCCAGGTGCCCTGATCCCAGAATGGAGACCTGCCTGAGCCGGTCCCGGTTTTCCATTTTGAGGTAGGGGATTCTCTATCTCTACATAGGGAGTCAATCACGTGCCCTCTAAGATCATTCATACTCACCTATAGGTGTCATCCAGGGGTTCCATGGATGGTCCCATGGTTGGGTCCTGGTTCCAAAAGGGGGACTTGGTGAGGGTTTAACTCCTGCTAGCTGGAATGATATTTTGTTCACAGAGTTGTGTAAGACTGGACCGCTGGAGTGGTACTAATGTGCTGATATGGGGTGACACAGGACAAGTTCAGGGCTCTGGGCTGTTATGGTCTACCATTGAACCTAGCTCTTGAGCTACTTGTGTGGGTATTTGTGTTGGCTCTCATTCTTCTGTGATCTAGACCGTGGTGCTGTGTTTGGGCTATAGCTCCCAGGGGGGCAGAGAAGGTAGTGGCAGGCATTTCTACCCTGTCTGGCCCCAGGCAGTGGCCCAAGTGTGCTTTCACCCCTTTCCATCCTTCATGACACATGTCAGTTAGTCCCAGGGGTTGGCCTCAACTATTTCCTCTGGGGATTTCAAGACTATTGCTCCTCACTGTGAACTGATCCTTCAATTGGTATAGGTTCTTTCTTCTAATAATGTAACAACATGAGACTCTCACGGGTTGGCCTTAAAGCACCTGGATGAGAGACAGACATTCTTGCATGAATGAGAGTACTCTTCTTGTTCTGTGCACGGGATTCTCACCCCACTGATGGCAGGATATAAAAGGCAGGGGTACAGTCCACAGTAAAAGTGATTGCATCCTGGAATGCATTATCTTGACTTCCATCACCTTAGTCAAAGTCCAGCAGCCTTCTAACCAGTCTTTCTCTGTCTACTCCTGACCACCATCCACTGTTCTGGCCTCAGACCATTCTCTCTTGGTGTTAGAGGTGGTTAGTTACAAATATGAATTATGTAATGTTACCACCAACCCTTCTTAAAATTCTTCAGTGACTTCCTATTGCACTTTGAATAAAATCCAAGATCTGTAACTTGGCCTTTAGGGTCCTACAATACATGGTCCATGCCTACCTCACCAACCTCACTTCATGCCACTCCCCCTGTGTGCTCATTGCATGGACTTTATTTCAGTGCCTTGAATATACCAAGCTCTTTTCAGCCTCAGGATCTTTGCACATAGTTTCTCTCTGTCTGGAATGCTCTTCTCCCAGTAGCATTTATGCAGAACCTCCTTCTCATCTTTTGGAAATGATTCTGAATTCTTATGGTCACTTTCTAAGAAAAACCTTCTTCAATCACCTAATCTGAGATTTCTCCACTCCATGCTTTAATTCTTATCACAGCTGCATGCTTGTTTCTCTTAATAGTAATCATGGTGATTCATTAAGTATTTGTTGATTTACTTATTTATTGTCTGTTTCCTTCAACTAAGCCATAACTCCTCAAGGGACCATGTTTCTCTATTTCACTGCTGTGTCCCCCTGTACCAGACTCATGGTGTTTGGTCAACATTTGCTGAGAGAATGATAAAGGCCTCATAGGTGATATGTTATACAGACAGATAATATAAGGTGTGAAAGGTAAAAGCACACTGATTTATCTGTCTTGCATCTAGAATCAAATGCCAAGTTTACAAATGAGTTCAAAAACAGTTTTAATGAATTAACCTAGTCCAATACAATACGCATTTAAAAAATATTTGCTGAAGTGAAACAATTCAGCATAGTTAAGAGAAAAAGGCACTAAAAATTAAGGACTTCTATTTCTTATTTACAGTAGATTTTTAAAAAAGTTTTGTCATAATTTATGGTCCTAAAAGACTCAATATAAAAATTTTGGAAATGCATAAAGTAACAAAATTTTTTATTTTTATTTTTTTTAATTTAAATTCAAGTTAGTTAACATGTAGTATTGGTTTCAGGAGTAGATTCTAATGATTCATCACTTACATATAACACGTAGTGCTCATCCCAACAAGTGCCCTCCTTAATGCCATCACCCATTTAGCCCATTGCCCCCCACTCATCTCCCTTCCAGCAACCCTCAGTTTGTTCTCTATGGTTAAGAGTCTCTTCTGGTTTGCTTCCCTCTCTGTTTTTATCTTTTACTTTTCCTTCCATTCTTCTATGTTCATCTGTTTTGCTTCTTAAATTTCCACATATGAGTAAAATCATATAGTATTTGTCTTTCTCTGACTGACTTATTTCACTTAGTATAATACACTCTACTTCCATCCACACTGTTGCAAACGGAAAGATTTCGTTCTTTTTGGTGGCTGAGTAATATTCCATTGTGTATATATACACATCTTCTTTATCCAGTCATCAGTCAGTGGACATTTGGGCTCTTTCCATAATTTGGCTATTGTTGATAGTGCATCTCTAAACATTGGGGTGCATGTGCCCCTTTGAATCACTATTTTTGTATCCTTGGAGAAATACCTAGTAGTTCAATTGCTGGATTGTAGGCTAGTTCTATTTTTAATTTTTGAGGAAACTCCATATCGTTTTCCAGAGAGGCTGCACCAGTTTGCATTCCACCAACAGTGCAAAAGGGTTCACCTTTGTCCACATCCTTGCCAACATCTGTTGTTTCCTGAGTGGTAATAAATTTTTTAAATTAAATATAATATCACCACCCAGCTATAATAATGGCTAACATTTTGGTGTATTTTTATTCTACACTATATTGAATATATAATATATTGGTTGATAAATATAATCACATATACAACATTTTGTTGTATTTTTAATCTTCCATATGTACAATGTATAAAATGAATAAAATATGAGTACATTTAAGTGTTATAAATAATATTATTATAAAATTAAGGTTATATTTTGTGTAAGGCTTCATATATACTTTTTCCAGTTCACGTTATATTCTGAACATTTTCTCAAGCCACTAAATGATTTTTAAAATACATTTTTTAAAATAATAAATTAAAAAAATTCTGCATAGCATTCTATCATAGTAATGTATCATAAATTATTTAACTAATGTTTTTTTCTGGGTTATGTAGATTTATCCAATATTTTAATGTTATATATATTGCAACAATAAAAATTCATGTATATAAATCTTTGTACATATCTCTGATTAGTTCTTTTGGATAAATTCCTAGAAGTGAAATGACTAGACCCAAGGGTATGAATTTTTCAAATTTGGATATACATTGCCAATTTGTCTCTCAGATGTGGTTGGGTACGTTCCCACCAGTAAACTACGAGATTGTTCATTCTCACCTCACCAATATTGAGTATTAAATTTTGCCAATTTGGTGGGGAAAATGTTTTAATTTACATTTCTTTGATTATAAGTAAAATTTAAATATGTATTTTAATATGTTTATTCAGATTTGACATTTCTTCTTTTGTTAATTATTTGCCTATATCCTTTGCCAACTTCTCTATTTGGATGTACATCTTCTTTTATATTTTATATCTTAAGGATATAATATGTTAGTCACATATGTTTCAAATATTTACTTGCAGTTTATTCTCTGCTTTTTTGTGAGTGTTGATTTATTTAACATATATATTAAAACTATCATAAAGTCAAATAGTTTTCATTTTTTGGTTCTTTTTCATTTATGTTTAGGAAAACCTTTTCAACTCTAATATCAAATATGAAAATCATCTATGCATTTTCTACTTCTTTCAAGATTTCTTTTTTAAAATTTAATATTATAATTCAGCTGAATATGTGTGACGGGGGTGAAAATAGGGCTATAATCTTGTTTTCGTATTGTTTTCCCACAAACATTGAACCAGTTGTCACAGATTCATTTTCACATACTAATGTCACCCCCCTTTGCATGAATTTGGAAGGTTTTGTTATTTTTTAATCAAGTTCTAAGATTTATAAATACTAGGATCTATTTCAGAGCTTTCACAACTTACCCAGTTTTTTTGTTTTTTAAGATTTTATTTATTCATGTGTCAGAGAGGAGGGCACAAACAGGGGGAGCGGCAGGCAGAGGGAGAAGCAGGCTCTCGGCCGAGCAAGGAGCCCGATGCGGGACTCCAACCCAGGATCATGATGTGAGCCAAAGGCAGCTGCTTAACTGACTGAGCTACCCAGGCGTCCCTCGACTCACCAGTTTTTGCCCAGTGTGACACTCTTCAAATTGTTATATCTTTATAATGGAGTTCATTATGTTGGAGTGTAAATCCTTCCTACTTATTTATTTATGTAAATATTCTATTTATTTACTTATTTATTTATTTATTTATTTATCAGAGGAGAGCGCACAAGCAGAGGGAGAAGCAGGCTCCCCGCTGAGCAGGGAGCCCCATGCGGGACTTGATCCTAGGACCCTGGGATCATGACCCCTGCCAAAGGCAGATGTTTAACTGAGCCACCCGGGTGTCCCCTTCCTATTTATTTTTGAAAATTTCCTGACTTACCAATAATTTGATTAAGGTGTAAATCAGATTGGTTCTCTGTGTCTTGTTTTATTCTACATAGAAAACAGTGTGTAGATGGTATATACTTTATTTGGCAACAGTATTAATGTTAATTCTTTTGTACCACTAATTTCTTCTTCCTAGACCCAATTAACCATTAGAAAAATTAATCAACTTTGGGCAAGGTATTTAAACTTCTTGGCCTCAATAGCTTCATCTTAAAAAAAAAAGAAAGGAAAGAAAAGAAATCTCTTTTGACTTCATTTTAAAATAGCTGAGTAATGTTTCTTCTCACAAATTACTCAAAACCATCAAAGAATAAAAAACAATTTCAAATTCAGTCTCTAACAAAACCATAAAAACATCTGAAGTCTAAACAGGGAAGACCCTAAAAGGACAAATATCAAATAGGGATGTGGAAGAATGAAGACAGGATAGAAGTAGATAAATTTCTTATTTTAAAAAGTTAGCAACCCTCTTTTAAGAAATGCACCCTGAGTGTAAATCACAAATTCTTTTTCCCCATCAATAGATGTGGTCTGTGCCAACTGGTGAAAGGCTCTTTCCTGGACCTGGCTTGGGTCCCAGGAGAAGCAGAAGCAGAAGAGGCAAGATTGAACAAGGAATCACACTGACAAACCAGGTTTGCAGGAAGTAGTCTGTCAAGAAAGCAGGTTAGAAGGAAAGGAACTACCTTTTGAGCTGCCTTCCCAGTGCCAAATTTCGTTGGTTTGCAAGAAGTAAAGGCTGAAAGAACTCTTGAGACACTCTCAGCTATGTGTCATAATAACTGCTGATATTGAACATGGGCCTCTACCTAAGCCATGTGAAGGTCCTACAAATAGTTGGTCTAGGAAGAACTATGCTCATTACCGGATGAGCAACGAAAAGGGTAAGATTTCATTATTTAAAAAGTGAAGAAAAAAAATGATAAACTGAAGAAATTCCTATGGTGAGCGCTGTGAGTTGTGTAAGACCGATGAATCACAAACCTGGACCTCTGAAACAAATAATACATTATATGTTTTAAAAAAGAGAGAGAGAAGATAGTAGGAAGGGAAAAATGAAGGGGGGGGGATATCGGAGGGGGAGATGAACCATGAGACACCATGGACTCTGAGAAACAAACTGAGGGTTCTAGAGGGGAGGGTTGTGGGCGGATGGTTAGCCAGGTGATGGGTATCAAAGAGGGCTCATATCGAATGGAGCACTGGGTGTCATACGCAAACAGTGAATCATGGAACGCTACATCAAAAACTAATGATGTAATGTATGGTGATTAACATAACAAAATAAAATTTAAAAAATTAAAAAAAAAAGACTCTATTTTACCTGGGATTTTTAGGGAGGTGGGGTGGGGGGGATAAAATTCAATCCATAAAACTTGGCAATGGAAAAAAAAATTTTTTAAACTTGGTGAGAAGAAAAATGTAAAGCTCTAGTAAACAATAGAAGCCCCAAATAAATGAAGGTATATAGCATGTTCACAAATGATGTAACATAGTAAGATGTCATCTCTTACCACATTAATCTACTAACTGAATGCAAACTAAACTTCCATTTGGATGTTTTTCAGAACTCAACGAACTTATTCTCAAATGTATATAGAAGAGTAATGTATGTCTAAGAAGCCAAATAGCTAAGTAAAACATGATAAAGAAGAGAGAGTAGACTCCTTACCAGTTATCAAGATATACTGCAGAGCTTTAGTAAAAAAATCCAGTAAGGTTTTGGTGATTTCAGATCTATGAATCAATGGAACAAATAGAGAGGGAGAGAGCTCAAGAATGGATCTATTGTATGTGACAACTTTTAATACTATACAAAATGAAAGAAGTATTTATTAAATAATGACATTGGAAAAACCGGCTTTTTTAATGCAAAAAAAAGAAAGTTGGATCAGTTATTATGACACATAGCTGAGAGTGTCTCAAGAGTTCTTTCAGCCTTTATTTCTTGCACCATAAAACTGGGTGGACTCTAGATGGATTCAAGACCAGATAAGATATATAAAGTGTAAAAGAAAGCACTACACATCAATAGAAGAAAATACAAGAGACTGTTTTTGTTAAATAGGAATGGGTAAAGTCTTCTAGCCAAGACCCTCCAAAAGTAAAAACCACTTACAACATCAAAATTCGAGATTTTTGTTTAATGAAAGGACACCATAAACAAAGAAAAAAGACAGATGACTAACAAGAAGTTCAGACTCACTAGTAATCAGAGGGGAAAAAATTAAAACAACAATGAGATACCACTTGACATTTGTAAGACTGGGAAAAAGTTGGAAAAGTGGATGGTATTAGGCATGGACGAGGATGTGGGAAGAAGGTTCCTGTACTGTTAGTGAATGGGTAAACTGGTACAGGCAGTCTGAAGAGCAGTCTGGCAGTAGTTAGAGAAACAGAGCACGTGCCTATTTTATGACCCAAAAATTCTTTTTCTGAGGTTATATACCAGAGAATCTTAAACTGGTTGGGGACTTGAGCAAAAATATAAATTGTGGTGTTTTTGGTGGCAAATACAGAGGCAACCTTAGATGTCATCACACAGAAAATACATAGGTGAAGTGAGCTGCTGAGTGACGGAATATTACACTGCAGTTGGAATAAATGGACTAGATATCCAGACAATACTATGGATAGTTACTAAAAAATAAGACTGAGTAAGTCAGTAGAAGTAAGGAACAATCCTCACCTTCTCACCTCCCTCATCTTTCTATTTCCTTTCTTACCCAACTTAAATTAATCCAAAATTATAACCACCCTTTTACATATGTCTAGACTGTCTTGTCCTTCCTCACTCTGGGGTATTAACCTCCCTATTGGAGTCAGACTTTTTAGAAAGAAAGGACATAAATATTTAATATCAATAACTAAGTAAAAACCCTGTTGTCCCGAATTTGAACTGGAAGTACTAGTATAAATTCATGATGTAATTCGTCTTTGAAACATAGGCATGCACACATTTCCCAGCTCTACTTAAAAGACGCAAAAGTGATAGCCAACACAAGAGCAATAAGCACCCCTAGGATTGATTGTAGCACCCCTAGATTGTAGTTTCTAAAAATAATTTCCCACTAAAAAGTAACTAAGGTTTCTTGGAGAAATGTTCACTTCCAGATCTGGGACAGGAAATGTGCAAGATAAGCCTGGAATATCTTTTCATACAAGTAAATTAAGAACTACTGATGACTTTAATCATGTCTAAAGAACTCAGGAGCCAATTTCAGTAGGTTCCCACTGGCCAAAGAGAGAACAATTTGAGTATCAGCAAGGATAATAACTATAATGGATTAAAACACATCAAATTATGTTTAAAATCCATATATTCATAATAATACAAACTGAAACAGAACAAATCTCACTAGTCACCTTGGTGGATATTAAGAACAAATTCGTCTTGAAAACTAATAAATAAAGGGAAGAAATCAAGTCTTTACCCTGCCTTTCCTGTATGAATGCACCTCCAATGATTATACCTCAGTATAATTTGCATACATACAAATAGTTAATGAGGAAAGCATCTCTGTTTAGAAGTATTCCATCTAGTAAATGAAGAAAAATGATACAACTAGAATATCACCATTTTCCAAGCTCTACTAAAACAACAGACCCAGGAAATATTATCAATGACTTCTAATGCCACAAAAAGAAAAACAACCAGACATTATTTAGTCTTCCCCTCAAAAAAAATCAAACCTGAATTTGATCACATCTCTAGATCTAATTAAATTTATAGGAAACACAGAGGAATAAAGGAATATGATAACCCCATGGGGAGGCAATCAGCAAAATCCAAAATATAAGAACTTCTACAGGATAAATGATCCAATTTCTTCAACAAAAATTTGCAAGGTAAAAAAAAGCTAGAGGGTGAACCTATAGATTAAAATGAGACTTAAGGGACATATCAAATAATTGCAATATATGGATTTTATTTAGATCCCAATTCAGACAAATGAGCTAGAAGAAAACTTAAAGGCAATTAAGGAAATACGCACATTGACTAAATATTTAAGGGACATTAGGAAACTATTGTGAAATATTTTAAGATATAAAAAAAGTCAAAAATGGTTGTGTTTTTTCAAGTTACTGTTTTTTTTCCCCCAAGTTCCTGTCTTTTAGACATCTACACAGAAATATTTACAGAGAAAATTATATGACATCTTGGATTTGCTTCACAACAATCTGAGTGGGGGAGGGAAGAGAGCTGGAAGATGGATGAAGAGAAATTGGCTCTGAGTTGAAGACTATTGAAGCTGGATGATGGGCATGAGGAGTTTCATCATCCTGTTTGCTCTCCTTTCGATATGTTTGAAGTTTTCTGTAATAAAATGTCTTCAATAGTTATAATGGGATAAAAAAAATCTTCTTTACCACCAGAACAAAAATATAAAACACCTAGAAAAGTGGGTAATAAGTAGAGAATAAAACTTTAAAACATTACCGAAAGACAAAATAGAAGACTTTAACAAACAAAAGTGCACCATTGGGTGATAAGTCTCATCATATAGATGATTTTCCTAACCCTAACTCTTCTCCATAATGTAGTCTAAGAATAAAATGCAATCCCAATAAAGATACAAAAGTGTTCTTTTATGCCAGATAAGCTGATTCACATGATAAATAGGTATATATGACAATCCAGAAAATTGGGGAGGAAGGATAATGGGAAGGGGACAAACCTTAACATATATTAAAGTGCAAGAAACAGATCAGTGAAAGGGAAAGCAAAATTCAGAAATAAACCTAACAACACAAGGTAATATAACATAGAATATGGGCGGCATTTTAAATATGTAAAGAAAAGATGGATTGTTTGATCATGGCATTGTTATTGAGTAATCCTCTGAAAAAATTAAACGTGGACCTATACCACTAGAATTCTACATGTGATACAAAACCCAAAAGCCATTAAAAAATAAATAAATAAAAAGAAAGATTTATAAATCAACCTATATAAATAGCAAATACTAAACAAAGCAAAAGCAAAATCTTAAAAAATAAAATCCAAAGTCAAAAGACAAATCAGGGGAAAACATCATACTGTACATCACAATTTCCTTAATATATAAAGAACTCTTACAATAAAAAAAAAAAGACTAACAATCCAGTAGGAAATCAGAGCATAGGATACGGATACAAATGGTCAGTCTGCAGAAAGTAAATGCACATGACACTTAAACTTTAGATGCTCAAGCTCACCAGTGCAAGTGCACAGCACACTGGGTTTTCACAGGGTGAGGAAACAGGCACTCATGTGTTCTTAGTGTGAGTGAAAGTCAGATACACTTTTTAAAGGAAAATTTGACAATATTTCCAAATTTTAAAACGCACATACATTTTGACCCAGAAATATTGGTGTAGAATTTATACTGTACCTATCCTAGACTCACAATGTTGAAATGAGGTATGCACCCATTTATATACTGCAATATTATTTGTCATAGTAAAAGACTAAAGACACCCTAAATGTCCACCAGTAGGGACTGCTTAATAAAGTAGGTACACCCAGCCAATGGAATATTATACCCCAGTTAAAAAGAATGAGGCAGGCCTTAGTCTACAGTTTGCAAGGATCTTTTAATACACTTACTACACTAAACATACTATTATGTGAAAAAAGTTAAGGTGCAGAATAGTATACACACTATGCAGTCATTCAGTAAAAAACGAGAGAAAAAGAATACAAGAAACTGGTAAATGTGATGGTTTTTTCAATTTTGTAGCTTGAGCATGTGTAACTCTTCAAAATAAATAAACTTCAGCGTGGTTTATGAAGATTAATTTTGTAAGATAATTTATGTGGAAGTGTTTGTAAACTTAAAGTTCTTTGCAAAATACAACTTAATAAGCAGATGGTTAATGGGTATGGATCCTCAGTTCCCGGGTTCAAGAACTGACTCACCTTTCTATATAGATCTGTGTGAGTTATCAATGTCCTGGAGTTTGGTAATGTGTCTCAGTTTTTTTCTATCTCGGAAATAGTAACAATACATCCTTCTATCCTCACAGGAATTACTATGAGAACCACAGAAGACAATTTATTTGAAAGTGCTTTGGAAATCACAAAGTTTTCAAAACTGTAAGTCGTTATGTTTATAAAGTTAGAAGTCAAAATACATGGTGTAAAAACTCTGGATTACAAAGGACACAGGAATTACAAAGATGGACAGTTCAGATAGACTAGACCTATACCGTGCAATACAGCGGCCACTTGCCAAATATGGCCATTAGCTCTTGAAATATGGCAAGTCCTAATTGAAATATTCAGTAAGTGTAAAACAGACATCAGATTTTGAAGACCTAGTAAAAAATTGTACAGTATCTCACTGATTATAAGTTTAAATAATATTTTTGAGATACTGAATTAATAAAACATCATTAAAATTACTAATTGCACCAGATTTTTTCAACGTGCCTGCTAGAACATTTAAAGTTACATATGCAGCTTACATTATATTTTACTGGACAGTCTTGGACAAGAAAGTTTTGGAGTGACTTCCTCAAGGCAAGATTTGTATTTGACCTGGAAGGAGGAATAAGGACTTGGAGAGGAGCCAGAGAGAGACAGAGAAAAGGAGGGAAGGTTTTCAGGCATAACTGGCAACCTATGCCAATATACAGGACAGTCCTGTGCAGGGCATAAACTCAAGCCTTGGTGAAGATTCTGCCTGACTGATTGGCAGAAATCCAAGTGAGAAGAGGCAACACTGGATAACCTGAGTCTAGATAATGACAGACTTTGAGGATCAATCTAAAGTTTGCATCTCACTGGGAGTGTCTGTAAAGCAGGCTTGCATGTAAAGCAAGTTGAGGCAGGGAGTGATGCCTGCCAAGCAATGTTTTAGTGACAGTCAACCTGTTATTATCCAGTTGCAGTATATATGTTCACTGTGTTTGCTCTACAACAAGACTCCTCGGATTTGGGATGTTTCACTACTGATGGAGAAGAAGGAAATGAGGAAGAGAGAGAGAGCTAAAAAAGAGTTCGTATTTATTGGCACTTAGAGCATTATGTAAGGCATATGGCATATAGTACCCCCCGTGTTCTTGGACGACCCTATGGGAATCTGAGCATTGTCTCCATTTTACATAAGGTACCATCACCCAGATATAAGTTGCCAGAGGTCAGGCCAGCTATTCCTTATGGGACTAGCACTTGAAGGCCAGTTCTGATTGACCAATTCTCACTATACAATGTTACCTATAAGAAAGAAGAAGAAAAGGTGAATTATTACAAACTATGCCATCAAAACTATTTCTTCATTTATAAGCATGCGTAGCAAAAGAACAAAAGGAGGAAAGATGCATTTATTCAACAAAATCATGGTGGACTTGATAATGAACATTCTATTCATAGCTCCATGACTATAAATAAATAAGACTTAAATGTACTCATGCATTAATACATCTGGGATGAAAGGGCAAGTTTCAAACGATGGCTTTTAACTAGATTGAAGGATTTGTTGTTGTTGTTTTAACTGACCACACATTTAGTGAGACATTTAGAGTGGGGTGACATCACAGTGGTTCAGATTTTGAATCTCTGTGGGGGACATGGGGGAGGATGGAAGAACCAGAAAACATGACATCAAGTAACTGTGGGAGGGGAGGAAGTGGTTTCTCTCCTATTCTTCCTAAGAAGGCTGTAAGAAAGTGAGCAGTTTAAATACCTAAGAAAGAAAGGAGGTAAAGATGAAAAATAGAGCCTGAGGTAGGAGGGGTGGTATGGGAAGTTATATCTACCTACTATTTCCTTCACTTTGCGGGGAGGGTCATGATTTCCATGTTCATGAATCTCTAATCTAGAAGGTATCCACGCAAAACAAAGACCATAAGCTTATGGAACAACGTAGTCTCTGCAAGGAAGGGACGTGTCTGGTCAAGCTGTCAGAAACCACCCAAAGCCTCTCAGCGTGTGCCCTTTTGCTGTTCTGGAAGCTGTGTCAGTTCTTTGAACAAACTTTATTTTTTTAGGCAACACACCAAAGGCTGATGTAAACCTTGAAGGCTGACAAGTTGGATTCCAGTTCTAGCTTTTTCTCAAAAAACTCTGCTCTGTCGGTAGACTAACTTTTAGAGGATGCAGGGGAGGAGACTTTTATCGACTGGGATAATAATTGGTAGCACTGGGATGTTAACGCAAACCCAACTTGAGTAGAGTTAACTAGATGTCTGAAATTCTTTGATTATAATAATTGTTCTTAATATTTTTTATGATTCTGTATCATAAATACCTAGACTTAGATCCTGCAGGACTGAAGTGCAAAGAGTTCTGGGCAAAATGGCTTTCAGGCAAAAGTCTGGTGTTTTCAACTACATCTGTTCATTAAGATGGTATTTTTTTAAGTGCCTACTGTGTTCCTAGCACTAATGTTAGGGAGATTATAAAGAAGAATAAAACAAGTCTCTGCTCATAAAGGACATATAATTAAATTAAATACATAAAATCAAATACCATTACAAGAGAGTATAAAATAAAAGCACATGAATGGTATAAACAAAAACAGATTACCACAGTATGTAAACTTCTGCATCATTTGGAGAAAAGAGAAAAGAGCCATTATCTGATTCCATGTAAAATTCTATCTGGAACCGCCGGAAGCTAAGGAGGGAGGAGGGTCAGTTCTTGTTGCTTCTTCTGATGCCTTTGATGTTGGAACCAAGATAAATTATAGAAAAGAGATTTTGATAGCTCTTCCAGAAAAATTCTCTTAATAATGTGAAAGATAGCTGGCTCAGAATACTGTAAACTCAGAGGATAGATTCCTAACTGTGAAAAAATATTAAAACTAATGAATGAATTAGTTAATTGTTTCTTTTTATTTTATTAAATTTGCCAGGAAGCAAAAATAAATGAAACAAACTAAAACTTTGAGGATTAAAAACAGAATGACAGCTCAGTTCGAGTATCTTATTTCTCTATTCCACAAGTATAATGATTCAGACTACATTAAGAACCTTCACTTAGTAGGTTATATAGAAGGCAAAGAATACATTCCTGACTGGTGCAAATGAACAGGTGAGCAACAACGTCAAATCTTGTTTGCACCATCTTGCAAGTTTGGCCTTGAATTTTCCATCGGGGAAAAAAATGTGGTTTCAATTCCTCAGTGCTATGAATAAAGTTTGGCAGTTTTGAAACTCTGACTTGTGTAATTGTCATTTTTTTGAGTCCAAGATGTCACATATTGGGAATTTCACACAGTTCTGCCTAATAATGGGATTTAGTGTTGCACTGGATGTGGGGGACAATGAAAAAGGGACTAGAAGGGATGATTCCATTCCATTGATTCCAAAATCAATATATGATTTGTTCATATATTGATTTATGTTCACACAGTCACATAAACCATCCCCTATGCTAAACCATCCCCTAAGGTGGTAGAAATGATCAGTATTTCAGTTACAATTCAAGAAGAGGGTGTGATAAAGTAAATGGACAAATATAATAAGTTGTCTCCTCTGAAGACATTCTGAACATTCTTTGAGATGGTACCAGAGAAAAATGTTTTAAATTTTGGAGTTCATGTTTTTCTGGCTATTTTTAAAATGATCTGATGGGAAAATGTTCAATCATATTATTAATTATTAATAAAATAAGGGCAATTATAAACAAAATATATTTGTTGCCAACCAAATTAGCTAAGATTGTTTTTAAAGAGGACAACCACTGCTATGAAAGTGTGTAGTATAATGGGCATTTTCATACATCGCTGATGCAAGCATTCACTGAAACAGTTGTTTTCTAAAACAATTTAATAATACATATCAAAAGCCTTGAAAGTGTTCAAACCCTTTGATTCACTATTCCTACTTCTGGGAATCCATCTTATCAAGAAAAAATAGAAACCTTGTAGAAATCTTATGAACAAAAATCTCAGTAATGGAATAAAAGTCCTTCCCTTCAATCTGACTGAACCAATTTTAGGTCATGTACTCACCACTGGACCAGGCACAATGCCCGGAGCATATTCAGACAAGCGAAGACAGAGTTTCTAAACCAGCCGGTCAGAAGGGAAATGGGAAAGTCAAGACTGGCCTCGACTAATCACCAACGACCCCCAGAGCTGGAGTCAATTCCTGGAACTACGTCCCTGCTACACAACGGGAGAGGGGATGAAGGCATGATAGGAGCTGACCTCCATGGTCACCACATCTGGTCCTCCAGGTTTCCCCACTTCAGTGGCCCTTGTATCTTAGTAACTTAGTAACTTAGCCACCTTCAGTGGCTTAGTTAAGCCAGTAAAATGGAATCATCCCTCCTAGTCCCTTTTTCACTGTCCCCCACATCCGGTGCAACACTAAATCCCATTATTAGGCAGAACTGTGTGAAATTCCCACCATGTGACACCTTGGACTCAAAAAAATGACAATTACACATAATTCAATGTATATTTCTACCTGCAAAATATTTCTCAAATCCACTCACTTTTTTCCTCTCCACCGCACCACCCTAGTTGAAGCCACCCCAATTCTTCATGAAGATAACTGCTATGCCGTCCTAAATGATCTTATTTCCACTCATCTGCATTCCTCACGTTAAAGCTCATCAACGGTTCCTTATGGCTCTTAGAATACACTGCAGACTTGTTAGCCGGGCCATGGAAGCCCTGCATCATCAGACTCTTGCTTACAAATCTGGTCTCCTCCGAGGTCAGTCTTCCCGTCACACTCTGGGCTCCAGCTTCACTGTCCCCTTCTTCCTCCCTCATATCTTCCCTCCAGCCATGCCCTCTGCCCGGAATGCTTTCCCCTCACTCATCAACTTGCCAGTTGTACACACCCTTCCTCTTTGCATGTCAATTTACTTCCTCAAAACTGCCTTTCCTGATTTCCCAACCTAATTTACTTTTCCCCAGATATTCTCTCTTGTAATGCCCTATTTGTTTCCTTTCTGGAAAGAATTTTCAATTACCCATTTATCTTGTTGTTGTGTATTTGTTTGATACTCTCTTTCTCCTACACTGGAAACTACCTGAGGACAGAAATGGTGTCTTTTTTGTTTGTTTTCATTAATATTGGGTACACCTTCATGTATACACCTTAATATTGGGTAAACCTTCAATAAATATTTGTTGAATGAATAATTGTATGATGAACAAATAAACAATCAATAGGCTAGGTTAAAATGTTGATGGGAAAAAACCAGGCTATAAAATTGTGTGGAAGCTATCATTACAACTATTTTGTTAGACCAAGCATTAAAGAAAGAAAGGCTTAGAAGGAAATAAAAGAAAATGCTAGTAGAAGTAGTTTAGGTGATGGGATTTTGAGTAATTTGAATTATTTTCTCTGTCCTTTTCTGTATTTTTGATTTTTTCTTAAAGGAGTATCTAAAACTTGAAAATTACATATTTTATAACTTTGTGAACAATCTTTACTTCCTCTGTAATTCTCTTCCTTACTAACATGAAATGAATTTTTGATCTCCCAATACTTATTATAAAATGTTTTCATAGAAATTTTTCCAAGATAGATAGCCAATTCCCCTCTTTCTGGTATATAGAATTTGGAGAGCATATAGGGAGATTGTAAATGGAATCCTTGCTCTCTACAGATAGATGAGAAGACAGTCATTAATTCCTCATTCCAGTGTGGAGAAAAATAATTTGATTACATAAATATTTAAATGTCAAATATATATGTTATGTATGAATAGCAGATAATTACCCATTTTCCATATAAGCTGATGTACTTGATTGTTCCTAGCAATTTCATGCATGTAGACCTCTGAAATTTCATCACTGGGACTTTCAGAACTCCATATAATCATCAGTAAAGAGCACTCTCTATTTTCTGAATAAATTATCTGTTCATCCCCACCAAATATTCCAGAAACCTTCCCTTCACTCTGACTTCTCCATTTTTAAAATATCAGATGTGTTCGTATGTTGGAAGGGGAGTGCAAAATTCTTTCACTTTCCAACACCTTTCAAACACTTCTCGTCACATCTCTCCATCACACCTTCACCCCTTTAACCCAGGCCATTGTCATCTCCAACCTGGACACAACTACAATCCCCTAACTGGTTCCTTCTGTCCATTTAAAAAAAAGAACAACAAAAACCCTTTATTAGAATACATTTTATATAAAATATAGCACACCTATTCAGTTGTACATTTCAATGATGTTTGACAAATTTATACCTCAGTGGACTCACCACCACCACCATAAAGACGTAGAATATTTCCATCACCCCAAAATTTCCCTTATGTCCCATCCTAATAAATCCATTGTATGGAAATACTACAGCTTGTTTATTCATTCCTTCTTGATGGACACCAGAGTCATTTCCAACTTTTTGGCTATTGTGAATAAATCTGCTACCAACATTCATGTATTAGTCTTTCTGTAGACATGTTTTAATTTCCCCTGGGTAAATACGTAGAACTGCTGAATCATATGCTACGTATATATTTAACTTCATAAGAAAACTGCCAACTGTTTTCCAAAGTGGATGTACCATGTTGCATTTGACCAGCAATGTATAAAAATTTCGGTTACCAACATCCTTGTCAACACTTGGCATTGTCAATCCTTCTAATTTTAGCTATTCTGATATTGATATCTTATTGTGGTTTAAATGTGCATTTCCCTAATGGCTAATGATGTTGGGCATTTCTTTATGTGATTATTTGCTATTTATATATCTCTTTTTGTTAAGTGTTTTTCAAATACGTTGCCCATTTTGAAAATTGGGTTGTCTACTTATAAATGAGTTATAAGTTTTTAGTGTAATTTAGATACAATTATTTTGGTAGTTATATGTGTTGTAAATATCTTCTCCCAGTCTTTGGCATGAACTTTTATAACCGTGAGAATATTTTTCAAAAAGCAGAAGTTTTTAATTTTGATGAAGTTCAATTTATCAAAATTTTCTTTTATGGTTCATGCTTTTTGTGTCCTAAAAAATCTTTGCCTACCCCAAAGATTTGTAAAGATTTTCATCTATATTTTTTCCAGAAGTTTTATAGGTTTTGCATTCCCATAACAATTTTAGAATCTTCTTGGAAATTTTTACCAAAGGAAAAAAATCCTGCTAAAACTTAATTGGTATTGTGTTCAATAGATCACTTTGTAGAGAATAGCTATCTTATAAATACTGAATCTTCCCATCCACAACCTGGTATATCTCTTCACTATTCAGATCTTTAATTTCTCCCAGCAATGTTTTATGGTTTTATGTAAAGATTCTGTACTTAATTTGTTAACTTTATCCCTAAGTATTTTATACTTTTCTGATCCCTTATAATTGGTATTTATATTTCAATTTACAACTGTCCATTGCTACTATATAAAAGTACAACTGATTTTTTTATACTGAGCTTGTATTCTGCAACCTTGCTAAACATTAGTTCTAGTAGCTTTTTATAGATTCCTTAAGGTTTTCTTTGAACATTATCACATTAATAGCAAATGAAAAGAGAATTCTTTCCTTCTTTGCAGTTTATATGTCTTTTGTTTCTTTTTCTTGCCTTTCTGCAGTGACCAGAACCTCTAATATAATATTGAGTATAAATGATGAGAGTAGGCATCATTGCTCAAATTTAGTATGAAATCGTTCAGTTTTTCAGATTTTATCATGATGTTAACTGTGGTTTTCATGAATACTCTATCAGGTTGAAGAAGTTCCCTTCCACTGCTACTTTGCTGAGAGTTTTCATCCCAAATGGGCATGACATAATTTTGTACATTATTGAATTCTATTCATTAATATATTGTAAGGATTTTTGCAATAATGCCTTGTGGTATACTGATCTTTAGTTTTCCTTTTGTTTGTAATACCTTTATCTAGTTTTCATAGAGAAGCAAACCTGGTCTCAAAAATTATTTGTAAAGTGTTCCCTCCTTCTCTCTTTCCTGAATGATTTTGTATAGAAAATGTATTATTTCTTACTTAAATTTGAATAGAATACACCAATATCATTATCTGGGCACAGTGTGTGTGTGTGTGTGTGTGTGTGTGTGTGTATGTGTGTGTTTGAAAGTTTTCAATTACTAATTCAGTTTCTTAGTACATACAGGGCTCCTCAGATTTTCTATGTCTTGAGTCAATTTTAATAAACTGTCTTTCAAAGAATTTTCCCTTTTCACCTAAGTTTTCTGATTTATTGACACAATTTGCAAAATATTTCCTATTCTTATAATATCTATAAGATCTGTGGTAATGCCCTTTTTTTCCCCATCAGTCTACCTACCATTTTAACAATTTTATTGATTTTTCAAAATACCAGCTTTTGGTTTCATTTTGTTTTCTCTATTGTTTTTCTTTTTCTTTTTTTAATTGTATGGGCTTTCTATTTCCTTTCTTCTACCTATTTCAGGCTTAATTTTCTCTTGTTTTTCTAGTTTCTTAAAAATAGAAGTATATGCTTTGCAATACTCTTCTTTTTTATAACTTCCATCTCTTTTCTCATTATATCTTATGTTTTCCTGTACACTCTGGATCATATTTATAATAATTTACTGTCTTTGCTAATTCCATTATCTCTCTTCTGCTATGTGTGTTTCTATTTATTTTTCTTGATTCTAAGTCATATTTTCCATTTCTTTTTATGTCTAGTAATTGTTTAATGGTTGCTGGACATTTTGAATTGAATATTGTTGAGTGTTGGATTTTGTACTGTTTTTAGGACTGCTGGGCTTTGTTGGTAGACAGTGAGGTTATTTGCAGATTGGTTTAATCTTTTGAGGATTATCATTATGTTCTTTTAGGGCAGGTATGAAGTAGCTTTTGCTCAAGCTGATTTAGCCCCATTTCTAAAGCATCACCCTTTTGGGGGTCTCTGTTAAATACCACAAGTATTTAATAAGGTCTCTCCTCTTGGCTGAAGGGAATTAGGACAATTTGCAGCTCTGTTTGAGCTGTGGAAATTACTTGTATCACAGCTCCCCATTGACAGTGCTTTCTTTGAGATTTATTCTTGCTCGTCTTTACAGGTTTCGCCCTATGCACATGTGTATTGATACTTAGCCAAGACACATGGAGATTGCTGGAACTCTTCCTCTGAATAACTCTCTTGGGTAATTTGCCTATCCACCCCCCCCCAAAAAATTCTAAATGCTCAGCTTCCTGAAACTTTGCTCTCTTTCTCCTCAACTCAGAAAAATTGCTGAACTCTATTTGAGCTCCTGCTTCCTGCACCTAAGACTGAAAATTACCTCCACACAGAAAGCCTTAACTATGGTAGGGCTTACATCCTTTGTTTCCCTTTTCTCCGAGATTAAAATCCTGTGCTGCCTGTTGTGTAATATCTGAAAATAGTTGTCTCTTATATTTTGTCCAGTTTTATCATTGTTTACAGGGGAAGCATAAGCCCAGATCCCATTTATTCCCCATGGCTGGAAGCACAGATATCTTCCCTCCACTTTTGACATCTGCCATTCATTCTCCATACTGTAGTCAAAGTGATTTTCTCAACACAAATCTGATCGTATTGACTGCAAGCTGCAATGAAAGTGACAGGCCCTACATGGTCTCCTCCCTACTTACCCTGCAGCATAATTTGTCTCCATTCCCCGATTTCTACTTTATGGTCTAGCATTACTAAATTACTTCCAGTGATATGCTATGCTCTCCCTCACAACCAGACCATCGCAAATATTCTCTTGATTTAGGATACACACATACCCCGCACCCCACATATACATTATTCCCTACTAATATCTACTTGTCCTTCATAACTAATTTATATGTTTCCTTTTCAGAGAGGTCTCCTACGAAACTTAGAGTTGATGTGACACCTGCCTGACTCTGTAATAATATCCTGTGTTTGCCTTACAATAACACTCATCATTTCATTATAATTACTTGATTAATATGTCTTCTTCATTACACTGTTAAATCCAAGTGAAAGTTCAACATCTCTCTCACTAAATCTGTTAAATCTCCAGTGCCTAGCACAGCAGCTGGCAGCGTAGATCTCAGCAAATATTCGATGAATAAATTATTGAAAACATAAGGTAATTAACCAAAGAACCGATAGTGGGGGGTAGGGACAGGGGAGAGACAGAAGGAGGAAGGAAACAAACAAACAACAACCCTAATGTTCAAAAAAACAGAAGGATCTTAAAGACAGCACTTTTCCATTTTGTTGACTCCATGGGTCAAATTTTCCAGATGTCCTTTAATCCCTCACTTTGTTTTGCCTGTGTCGACAGAATCACTAAGATGAGAATGGTGCATTTGGAATCTTTCTGAGAACCAAGAAGACTCAGAGTAAACGCTTTTCCATAATGGAGTTTTCAGAAGCAATCACGATGAACAAAGTTTCACAATAATTGAGTGTAATACCTGAAGATTCTATTACTCTGTCTTGGGTAATTCCATGGAAAAGGGAGATCCATTATGCCTTAACCTGTTTTTTGTCACCACTGTTGTTCTAGTGTCAAGGTAAAAGAATGTCCACAGACCTGATATGATATTCATCATCCTAATGAAGTCATGTGAACAAACAAAATTAGGTTGTGGCAATCAAAGATTCAGGAAAGAATGTTTAGAAGAATTGAGAGATTTCACGTTTCATAGAGAGAAACTATGCAGAGGCTGTAACATTTTAATTCAAAAGTTGTGATCCATTGCCTGAAATGTAGAAGTGGCCTGATCATTTGTCATCATTCAGCCTTTATCATTTATCATTTTACAGAAAAATAAAATTTACCCCCATCCCAAGCCTGGACTCCCATAGCACACATTTCAGCACTGCTCTAACTAGCAAACTAGGTCTCCTTATGCTCCTGACCTGCCCTGTATACCATTCCAATGCCCCAGCTCTGGGCCAGCCTCATGTCCTCAAAGTCATCTTGGACATTTCTCTGGCAATCATCTCCATTTCAGCTAACATTTTTAACCCTTTCACTGATTTACAGGAGCGAGTCACCCAACTCTAAGAACTCAGTGCACTCCAGAGTCAGGCTATCTGACCTCAGGGGGCTCCCCAGTGCTGCTTGTTGGTTCTTTAATTCATCTCGTGAGGCTTTGTTACATTCCACACTCACAGAATCTTCAAACCATGGGATTTTGTAAATACCTAGAATCTTAGAGTACAGCAAATCTAAATTCTTTATTTTATAATAAAAAAATGGAAGAAAGCCCAAGATAGGAAGTCACAGAGTTAATGATAAAGGTCTGACTATAATCCTGAAAAGGGAAATTCTAACTTCTTATCCCACTTTAGTTCACCTGTGCCCTGACCCTTCCAGTGATGGGCTTTCATTTCAATGCCTATTCCACCAACAAAAAAGAAATCATCCAGCAAAAACTCCCCCAATTTTCTCAGTCACTACCCCAACATGGGGAATAAAACGAATATGGCCATTGTTGCAGAAAGACCAGGATCCAAATCTCAGGTTTGTCATTTACTATCCATGTGATCTTGGGGAAGTTACATTTTGACCTCAATTTCTTTACTTATTAAGCAGCAAAAATAGACTGGCAATCTAGCCTGTAGGGTTTTTTTGTTTGTTTGTTTTGGTTTGGTTTTTGAGGGTTAGGGTTAATAGAGGTAAAACAAATAAATGCCTGGCAGATAGATGGTCAATGATGATAGTTATTTTTACTTTAACTCTTTTAGCATACTTTTCTCTCCACCTGCAAAATTGTCCTTATCTTCACCCACACCTTCCTCCTTCCAACCTCTTTCCCTCAGAAGATGTGGTTTTCATCTTCCACCTCTGAGGACTCCTTTTCATCTGGCTTCTCACCTGCTCAGAGCTCCTTTGGCCTTTACAACATCCTTAGGAGAGAAGTTGCAGCAGAGTGGTTCCAACTGGGGAGCAGGGGAAAAGCAAGTGACAGGTCCAGCACATGGTGGATATTTGACAACACCATAAGGAGTTTTGACTTGCCACTTTGGAGAAATTTCCCAACCACTTTGTAGAAATTTTGTCTTATTGAATAACAAGTTTCCAGCTCTCTTATTGCATTTATCACCAATTTCTGGGGGAAAAAAGGGGGAAGGGAGGTAAGTAATAAACCTATATATGCCATTTTATCATGGCTCATTCACTCTTTAACCAGGATGGCTTGTTAAAACATGGATTTCCTGGGTTCAACCCTAAACTTTTGAGTGAATCTGGATTAGGGCTGAGAATTTTATTTCTAACAAGTTCCCAGATGATACTGAAGTCCTTGTCCAGGGACAATGCAAGAACCACGGCTCCAGAGTCTTGCTGTTCCAATTGTAGTCTGTGAGCCAGCTGCATGGCCCTCAGCTGGAAGCATCACAAATGCAGCATCCAGGACCACCCAGACCTACTGACCCAGAATCTACATTTTAGCAAGATCGATGTGATTCATATGCACACTAAAGTTTGAGAAACACTGCTCCAGATCAGTGTTTCTCAATCCTGAATAAATGTTAAAATCACTTGGAAGTTTTGTGAGTTTGTTTGTTTTTTTTTTATTCAAATTCCTGGACCCCAACCCTGAGATTCTGATTAAGTTACATGGGAACGGGGCCCCAGTCATTAGCATTTTTAAATACCCAGGAATCTTACTGAAGTGCAGATTTGGACTGAGGGGGGCTGAGGTAGGGCTCAGGTTCTGCATTTCTAAAAAGCTCCCAGATGATCCACATTTGCAGTCTAGATTACACTGTAAATAGCCATCCCTCCCAGGAACGGCCATCAGCGCTCTCCTACTCTCTAGATTCAACCATCTTGTTTCAACCCTCATTCATCTTCATCTCTCTGCAGCTGTTAGCCATTCTTCCTGCTTTAAAACACTTGTTTCTCAGTTTTGACTGCAAATTGCCATCACCTAAAAAGCGTTCAGAACTAGATTCTTGGGTCCCACGCCCAGAGATTCTGATGTAACTAGTATAGGGGGCAGCCTGGGAACTGGAATGTCTACTTGCCCCCCATATTCCTAATGGGAGCAAAGTTTAAGAAGCACTGGTTAAAACCACTGCTGGCCATATTCCTGAGATATAGCACTATTCTATACTGATCCTACCTCTTGATCAATTCTTGGTATTTGTCATTTGGTATTTTTTCTATCACTCTGATGGCTTTATCCATCATTACTCTGTAGGAACATGATTCTTGTATCTGGTACTGAAAACTTGACATCTACCTAAGCTCCCCAATCCTGCCTCCCTCGACTTCTACATTTGAGTTAGAAGTCCATTTATTCTCATAGTGACCCAGGCAGAAACAACCAGACACTTAAGAATGTGATTCCTCTTTCTGATGCTTCTGCCCCGCCCAGCCAGGGGCGGGCTCTTTCCTCCCCTGTCCTTGGGTGTCTCTCCTGCATAGCTTTTCACTTCCATTTCCACTCACTTCAGCTTCCAGCCTTCACAATCTTTCGTGGCTACTACCATAGCCCCCAGACTGTCTCTGCTTCTTACCACTCTCCCCTGACTCAGCTTACATACCTTCACATGACGCCAACTCCTCATCCCACCTCTGGCATCTATCAACATCCCACTGAAGTAGCATTCTTAGGGGCCCATCATGGGAATGCTACAATGAATTATTCTACAAAATAGTATCTCCCCCCAACACACATGCCAGGCCACCTTCTCTGGTGCCTTTCTTTTCTTCATAACACTTGTCACCTTCTAACTTTATATTATTTGTTTGTTATGTTTACTGTTAAGTATCTGTCTTCTACCATTAGAGTATAAGCTACACGAGAGCAGACAATTTTGTCTCTTTTGTTTTCTGATTTGTCTCAAGAGCCTAGAGGAATCTCTGGCATTCAGTTGTTATTTGTTGAATAAATTAATAGATTTCAACCATAGTCAGCAATGTTAATATCAGCTAATTATTCAGAAATTAGGCGAATCTGCTACCAGAATTAGGAGCTCCCTGGCAGGATTCCCTCAAGCCCTTGTCTTCCTTAGGGACAACTCTGGGCTTCAGGAGGTGGGAGGGGGAGGAGAGGGTGGGCAATAGAAGTCAGGGAGGGTCGGAGGGGTGGAGGGGAGAACAGTCATCAGACAAGACTGTCGGGGTACTGATTTTTGCAGGCCTTTGTTCGGTTGTTCCTATCTGAATGCTTTTATAAGACGTGGAAGTCCTTGTCCGGTAACTGTTCAGCCCTGATGCAAACTGCAGAGGGTTACAAGGAGGGGACACGGGCTGAGAAGGGCTCAACAGGCAAAAGTGACTTCTTCAGGGCCTCCCTGCACCAAGGACGCGGCAAGCAATCCTTCTTCTCTGAGATTAACCTGGCCTAGAGCCACAGTAAACACCCAATCTCCCTTACAGGGAGGAAAGATTAAATATCTGATTAAAATTTTTGGCGGCTAATTTATTGAACTTGGATGGATGAACCGTTTGGAAGTCACGTGACTTTCCCTGTGTGTCTGCCGCTGTTGTTCCACGGAGCAAGGTCACGGGCTCCGCGTGGGCGGGTGGGGGCTGGTAGGCCCAGGGGCGCTCTCTCGGGCCACCTCTGGAAACTCGAGGGGCCAGTTCTTTTGGGCCAGTTAGTTCGGAAATGTCTGCATCGACCGTGGCAGCTTCTGTCGCAACCTCTTACTCTGTTCTTGTTGCTCTGTAGATTGGTTCCCTGCAGTCCTCCCCCGCCTATTGTTCTGAGCCGCCTAGCAAAATGATGTCATGGGCAGCTTAAAAGTATACAGGAAGTCTTCAAAGCTGAATGACTTCAATATACTTTATTCCGTGGACTCCTGCTGCTGGCTGTCTGTAGAAACCACGGCCAGGAGGCCTCGGGGAGCCAGCCATAGGATGAGAGCCCCTCTCCCCGCGCCGCTGCATTTTCTCCCCCATCCTCATGGGCCCTCCGCCCACTCCTCACCTGCACCGCAGGGCGCTGGGCACCGGCCAGCCCCAGAGGAGAGAAGGGAAGCTAGAAGGAAAGCCAGAAGGGTAGGAGGTCAAAGGGAGTTTTCTTAGAAAAACAGGGGCACAGGACTCTCAGGAGAACCAAAGGTCACCTTCACGGGCCTTTGGACGATAGTCAGGCAGTGTGGCAGAGCTGCCAGTCATGGCAATGTCCGCACAGAGGGCAAAGTGAGGGAACCACAGGGGACTTGCCTCAACGTGCAATCAGCAGCGAGCGTGCTGCTTTGAGACTGCTGCCCACTGATTTTGAGTAAAGTTAAACAGAGGGCAGATTGTAACAAGGTAATAATAACAAATACATGTGCGCGGCTTTATGGTTTACACAGCAGGTTTTATGTATGTATTATTGTATGTGGCTATCACAAAAACCCTGTGAGGTATTAGCCCCCCTTTTAACAGTGGGGATCAAACACATAAAGCAGAGATCCTCTCCTCTCCTCCACCCGCCCCCCGACCCCCTACCCAGCTGTCAGGGGTGGAACTGGGACTGGAACTGTCCAAATCCCACCTACTTCACAGTCCTCCACTCTGTGCTCAAATTGGGGTCCTAGCTTCCTTTCCTGATTCCTACTCTTTATAGAAATGGCCCCCGAACGGTCTTGGGGCAGCTCTCTAGTTTACAGTAGTGCTCCATCTTATAAAACCTCTAGAACTTTCCTTTGCCCCCTATAAATGACACAGTTTGTGCCTGGCCCTGGTGCATTGGCCCGTCCCTGCCTGCTCAACCTTCCAAGGCTTTGGAGATAACTAATTTCACATGTCCTCAGTCTGGCCCTTGCAGTGGGGCTGGGAATTGCCTTGTCATTATTACATAAACTAGAGACATGGTAGCTCAGTGATACTGGCATTGAGGTAAGCAAATGTACCCAGAATAGGGTGCATGACTTTCTAAAGGCATTTTCCACAAACACATAAGACAGGAGGTCTTACTCTGGCTCTACAGACAGAATTTCAGGGGTCTGTTGAAAAATACGGGAGAAAGTTACATCTTTCTTTTCATTACCCTTAACTAAATTTAGCATGTTCTCCAATTATGAATGTAGGCAACATGCCACATTAGTATTGCAGTGTCTGTGACTTTGTCACCAGTAGAAACCACAAAGTTTGCAAATCACTTTTCAGTTGTAGCAGATATCTCAAAATACCATTTATGCTCATCACTACTTAGAATTATGATAATTAAGCCTGCTGTTAAGTCCTGTTATTTATTATATTATTAAAGGGTCACATATATTTTAATATTTAAAAAAGAAATTTATTTTTTAGACATTTTGGTCTGGCAGGCTATTACCTGCAAAGAAAGAACTCAACCCCCTTTCAAGATCCTTATAAGCACCTGGCCCTACTTATTTCTCGAAGTCCCTACAGATATTTCAGACTATATTTCCATACAGTCGGCTTCCTTTGTCATCCTAATCATATTATTTTATGCATTTAAAACCATTATTCGGATAAGGAGTTCATAGGCTTCACCAGACTGCCAAAGGGGCCCATGTCCCAATATAAGTTAAAGGGCCCTAGATGTCATTTTGCTGGAGTTGGAATGTTGAGGGAGTATAAAAGACTTGGTAACCTGACCAAGACCTTTCCACCACCTGCTGGGACTTCATTCTGGGCAGGCAGAACGTGACGGCCAACAAGTCAGGGCCATGTCCCGTGAGGAACTGAGACAATGTGGAGGGCTGTGCTCACTGGACATCTCGCAGGGCTGCCGTCTAGGCGGCTCACACCTTCCTGTTATCTGAGGAACTGTATCTGCCATCTGCACCTGCACTAGTGCTCTTACTCATTGAGCCTCACGTCAGCATTCTGGAAGTTTAATTTTGTGTTTCACAGCCACACTAGTCACTTTCAAGTCTTTGTCGCAGGCTATCTCTTTATCAAGCCTGATTTCATAGCACACTTAAGTGGCAACTAGGCACCAGACCTTATACAACACAGCAGCCAACATGAGCCTCTCCGTGGCCCTCAATTTGGGGAGTAGTCGAGTGAGGGGTCAGGAGGGATCTGCACTGTTGGCACTAGGGGGTAGGCACCATCATTAGGGATTTTTGCCCAGCCTGTCTGACTGAGGTGATGTGATCTCATGAGACACTAATATCTATTCACTATACACCAGCCATGCTCATGTAACTAGAGGAACTCCAGCCCTTCCCTGTCTATGCAGACATGGTAACATTCACAACTAAGTCTCAAGGGGTCGTGGCCTCTGCATAGAAAGAATCCAACCCTGTTTCAAGATCTTTTTCTCCACCCAGCCCTAATTATTTCCTGAAGTCCCTGGGGATGTTGCAGACATTCTTATGAATCAGTTTAGATTGAGTCTTGACTACGACCCCTGCAGCCTGACACAGGAATCCAGGCCTCTCTTTACTGTTAACTTTCCTGCCCCATGCCCCCAGGCCACGGCCCCTGCATACTCCTGCTGATCTCTGCCTCCCCTGAGCGAGGATCAGTTCTGGGCTACCAGTCTCAGTCCTCGGGGGACTTGGCTACTCAACAGCTGGCTACAAAGTGAGAAGAGCTCTCACTGCTGGAGGGCATTATGGCAGGGCAGGCTGGGCTCAGATTTGCTAGAAGGCTGACTCATGGAGTAGCACCTTCTCTTACACAGATAGCCTTCCCCGCTCCGGGATGCACAGAGCCCTCCAGAGGAGCAGTATAGGGACAAGTTCAAGCAAAACCAAGCTGGTCATACTTAGAACTGCATCATCTCTTCACTAAGTCAAATTCACCAGACTTGACACCCCTTTCCTTAGGCTAAATCCTCTCTTAGAAGGTTAAAAAAAAAGACACTCTCCTGCAATCTGACCTCTGATGACTTGCTCTGCCCTCCGATTTTTGTTCTCCGGACAAACCTGCATATATCAGGACCACGTTGAAGGGCCTGATTTGACATCTATTACTAGAAGCCTCCCCAGCCCCCAGAAAATTCCAAGACACAGTTGACAGGAGGGTGAAGAGAAAAGGATTATCCTAACTCCACACCCCAGACTTGTCTACATTTGGTAGAGCTGGCCCCCATCAGACACTCTTTAGGAAACAAGGAGTGAGCAAGGCAGTGAGAAGATCTCCTGCACGAACTCTCTGGATTTCCAGTACAATCTTGGCATTATGGCGAGGTAGAAAGAACTCATACTTCGGGGTTAGAGCAAGCTCTGCTCCAGCAGCAGCTTTGAAACTCACTGTGAAACTTGAGTAAGATCTCTCTGAGCCTACTTTCTTATACAGAAATGGGAAACAGCCATACTTGCATTTAGTGTTATTTTGAGGATTAAATGCAATACCTAATATACAGTACCTAATACAATACCTTGCACATAGTTGGCAATTGATACATCTTAATTCTTATTTGAATATTACCTTTTTTTCTTATACTTAGGTGTACCAGTTGGATGTAAGAAGCATTGATGGGAGGTTTCTGGAATTGCATAATAAGCTTACTGATTAGAAAAATATTTCTTTGCTATTCACCAAGTCCTAAAAAAAGGAAATATAAGCAATATGAAATTGTTTATGTTGTGAAATTATAACACATTTTCAACTAATCTGCAGAGTAAAATAAAAATTATACTATTTGATATTAGTATGTAGTAAAAAGAAAAAGGAAAAAGAGCCAGGGAAGATAATTTACATTATTTATGTACCTAGATGTGCCAAACAATATGCCAACATTTTTACTGTATTCTCTAAGGTCACATTACAATGAGGACACTGAGGTTCTCTAGACTTGACCTCTAGAAAATAATAAATTTCATTCTTTCTTCTTCTTTCACTTTCTTGTATGTGTCTAAAACTCAGCCTTAATTATCCACTTCCTACATAAATCCAATTCCATGCTCCTTAGTTCTAAGCCTCACTGGTTTTATGCCAGACGTGAAGTACCCTAGCTTAGTTGGAGAGATGGATGTAGGCTGTTCTTCCTTGGGTTTCCACCTGAGACCAACAACATTCCCAGACCTGTGCACTAAGAGAGAAGCAGCACTGCTAATACACTGAAAGTATCCAGAGACCTGCTTTATTTGTCACTGATGCTTCCTTCCCAGTAATTTCCAAGGCAGCTCTCACTGTGATCTTCTTTGATTGGGAACCCCTGGAAATTCTGAATAATCCTCTACTTAAATTCAGCAAAATCCCACTTCTAATAGAACTGGGTGGGCAGAAGAACTGAAGGAAAGGGAGAATCTCCCTTCTGTGGCTTCACATGATTTGCCTCTGCGACCTTCAAAGTCTGAAAAAGAAAATCGAGTTGATTTATAAACAACCAGGGACTAAAATACTTCTGGTTTCCTTTTATTGTACTTCTGGGAACCAACTGATTATGTGCAAAATTCTGGGTGATTGGAAGGGTTGGGCTTTTTAAAAGCTGATTCAGGAACCATAGTAAGTTTTCTAGGCTGTTCATTTTGATGTTTTTGTCTAGTTTTTGTTAATCAATCATAAAGGAATAAAAAAGCTCATCTTGAAAGAAGGAAGCCAATCAGTGACAAAGGCTGTCAGGTTAAATACCAGAAACAAGCCCAAAGGACTGAATCCCCACATGGCCCCAACTGGGCCGATTTCTAGAACAGAATCTGCAAGGCAAAAGGGAGACTGCTCTGCCTCAGGACTTAGTATTTAACCTCGGGTGGCTGAACAATGCCTTGTGCTTCAGCTGAAAAGATGGTGATGCTGAACAAAACCTGTGTCACCTTTAAATAAATAAAGAAGGGAGCCAAGAGTTGGTGTGGTCCTAACGCCTTGCACTTCAGCAGCATTCATCGAGTTCGAAGCATCTTCATAAACATATATTTTGTTTGATTCTTTATTATGATCCAAAGAGGATTAGCCCCATTTCTCATAATTTTGTGGCTGAAAGGCTGCCGGTACTGATGTTCTTTTGAGAAAAAGAAAAAAAAGTAAGTAGTCTGAAAACAATTAGGAAAAGACTTTGGACCACCCCTCCCACAGAAGAGAAACTTCCCCACTCTGTGCTAGAGGTTCAGAAAAGTGCTGTCTACCATCATCCTGCTAAAACCCACGCATGCAAGTACTGGAGAGCAGTTGTTCTTATCCATCTTTGACTCTGATGCTTTGTACAAGTCAAAACTTGAAGGATAGTCCACAAAATCTACTTTCTTCTCCATTTTGTGACCTATTCAATTGGGACCCCAACTTAAAGCTACCGGGTAAGGTAATGGGAATAGCATAACCCCATGCTTATAATTTATCTCTTCTGCTGGGAAAGTATAAACTAAATACCATCCTCTGGAATAATCAGTGCTTGCCTGCTAACTATTTCTCTGATTTGGGGCAGGGGGAGTAATTGTGTCTTTAGGTGTTTTATTCTGTAATGTGTATATGTTTGCAACATATTTACATTTCGGGGGGGGATGTTGGTGTACTATAAATCTAAGTAAATAATGATAACAGAGGGCAGCAAAGGTCTCCAAGAAGGTGTCTCCTAGGAGGCCAAAAACCAGCAATCTGGCCTTCCTGTGCTTGCAACTTTAGGTGATACATTTAACCTCTAGACAGTACTCATCAAATGGGGAATAAAAGCATCTTATCTATTTAAAAAACAAGGAATTCGACCAATTTGCTTATACTCCTTTTATTTCTTAAGATCTATGGCCCTTTCATCAAAGCATTTAACTCTAAAACAACCTTGTAGATGAACACAAACTCAAACCACAAAAATGTGTCTAAAATTGTTTGTTTTTTTTTTAAAGATTTTATTTATTTATTTATTTATTTGACAGAGAGAGACACAGCGAGAGAGGGAACACAAGCAGGGGGAGTGGGAGAGGGAGAAGTAGGCTTCCTGCGGAGCAGGGAGCCCGATGCAGGGCTCGATCCCAGGACCCTGGGATCACGACCTGAGCCGAAGGCAGAGCTTAACGACTGAGCCACTTTCAGGCGTCCCTCCAAAGTTGTTTTTAACAGTCAGATCTCCACATGGATTGTGCACTGATGTTTGGGAGGGAAGTGAAGCAAATCAGTGTTTCTGTCTGGCTCTCATAAACTGTTGCTTATCCTAATGAAATGAACCAAGCACCTCCTCTGGGTGATGAGGCACAAAGATGAAAGTTTGCTGCTTCTAGACTGATATAAAAAGACGACTGATCATTGATCTTAGGGAAATTTCCAGTTCTAAGTGTGTATTTTTAAAACGTCTTTGCTTTCATGTTTCCTAGGTTACCATCAACTGAATCCACACAAATATTTTATTTGTAGCTTCATCATGTCTTCGATTGAAATGTTATGCTATCTTAGATTTCTAACCAGCCTCTTAGCTCCCCAAGATAAGCATCTATTTCTTCATCATCCTCAACTCAGTGTCTCACCTGCAACGGGGACATAAAAAACGTTGAACTGAATCAACTTGACTTCTTCATTATTTAGCTGACTCTTTAGCTTTTGCTAAATGTTTCTTAGCTCTACTTGGAAGCCAAAGCATTGAGAAGATTTTACTAACTAAAAATAATACTTAAAAGTAGGCAGTCCTAGCCCAAAAGAGATTATGTCTACCTCAAATTAAGAACAGATGAGAAATATTAATATGTCCATTAGAGTACTATAAAATGCTCCAGTTCTTTGTCTTTTTCCCTCTGGAGTCAGGGATCCCACTTGGAGTTCATCTGCAACTTCAAATTTGCATAAGAAAGCCTTCCATTGCAAAGCATCAGAGTCATTTTGCAAATTCAAAATATCCAAGTAAACTGTTCGTTTGTATTTGTATTTGTAAATATTTTTCCAAAGTCACTTTTAATAACATAATCTCTTTCTTAAAACAGTTTGACTTGGGAATTTCTGATGCACTTCTGAAGTACAAAGTGTAGGAAAGTACAGAAAGGTATAACTGTCCCCAAAGATAAGAGAAGCAAAGCCCAGAGAAGATAGCACAACTTGCTCAATATCTCCAGGGTGCCCAGGACTCGGGGAAACTTCACAGTGATAGTAAGATTCTAGGAGCTGCTTTTTAATCTAACACTTTTTCAATAAGGGATGCATGCCAATCTGCTATAACATCTCCCTGAGCTTTGATAGAGTCTCCATTACGATTTTGATGCTCCCGAGGAAAGCTCGCGTGCTTTTTACAGAATCCAGGGCAATGCTGGGAGAAAGCCACAGGCTCTCCAAGTAAAACACGAGAGCTCCCTCTACAGCGGGGACCAGCCGGTTGCCCTGTGCTGGGACCCAGACTGAAGGCAACAAACAATAAAAACAAAAACAAAACAAAAGGAAGCTCTGTTGGCTTCTTTTCATGAGTACATAATAGGGTGAGAATGAGAAGGTGGAACTGCTCCGTTTGCCAAGCAGAGGAGGGGAGCGATGAAAGAGAGATTATTGTGTAAGAGAATGTGGTGCATATAAGCAGATTATTGCTCTGTAGAAAGCTTTCCTGTAATAACAATGAGCAATTTAGTTCATTTCAAGCTACTCAAATCCTCGGTTCTCTCTCTCTTTTTAAGGTAGAAAAGGAACAGCAGAAGGGGTGTCACGAGGAGAAGGAGGGAGAAAATTAGAAAACGTATTGGTGCTGTATTAGCAGCAAGCCAGGCTTCCCAGTACCACATTCCTCTGGGCGCCATCGACTGACCAGATGAAGAGCTTCAAGGTCATCAAAGGAAGGAGAAATGAGGAGTTGCCTGAATCTGTGTTGATTTGTGCATTGCACGGGATGAAATGTAAAACTCAAAGGGAAAGGGCAAAGCAGATGAGGAATTATATTCCTGAAGAAACTGTGCAGTTTGAGAACTGTGAAATGTCATTGGCAGGTAGCCCATGACCATTACGAAAATGTGAAGTATGTGCACTGCAGACAAAGGGGACCCACTGTAAACACGGCTCACTAAGTCTTTCAAATAAGACACACACACACACATACACACACACACACACACACACACAGGGGAAGAGAGAGAGAGAGAGAGAGAGAGAGAGAATATTTACCTTTCAGAGACGTTGGGTCACCTTGCCTTACACAGAAAGAAGGAAATGTATCTAACACCTTAAAATCTTGAGTGCATACCATATACCACAAAATTTGAAAGTGGCTGATAATGGGCACAGTGGTCATGGAAAAGTAACCAACTCAGCAGAAGCATTCACATGGGCAATATATTCCAATAACTTCCAAAGATTAATTCATATCCTTTTCCCAGAAGTCAAAGTGCATTCCTCTATTTAAAAGGTAAATATATAATTAGAACGAGACTCTTTTTTTTAACCTTCAAATCAAAAATAAAGAGTGGGTGAGAGCTTTCTGTCCATCTCCCATATCTACTCCCCATCTATACAGAGCCAACCTGGAGTGCTAAGTATTTAATGACTTTAATTAGATTTTCCTAGGAAAATACAATTTGGGCATGGACAAAGACAGGATTCTAGAATATGTTTGAGATAGTGTAATCTTCTATAGTATTCTTTATTGGGGGGAAGGAGGGAGAAATAAAATTAACTGAAGATTAAAAAGTTAAGGGGTGACTGGTAACTAGGTCAGTAAAATCTGGTATATCCATCAAATTCAACGCAATTTAGCAATCTAAAAAGGAACGAAATACTAATGCATACTATAACATGGGTGAACTTCAGAAACACCATGTTAAGTAAGAGAAGCTGGCACAAAAAAATGTATATTGTATGATTACCCATTTACATAAAATATCCTGCAAGGGTACACATATAGAGACTAAAAGTAAAATAGTATTTTCCTGGGGCCAAGAATGGGAATCAACTGTAAACGGGATTGAGGGATCTTACTGGAGTGACAGAGATGTTCTGAAATTGGATGATGGTGATGATTGCACAGCTCAGTAAATTTACTAAAAATCATTGAATTGTATACTTTAAATGGTTGAACTTTATGGTATATAAATTATATATGAATAAAGCTTTTTTTAAAAAAAGTGAATAAGTGATTTGATAGAAGCAGCCACCAATTTAATTTTATAAGACTGTAAGGAAAGAAAATTTAAAAAAAAATAAAAATTTGTAACTGCTCCCTTAAACTCCCTTGGGTAGTTCTATACCTACTCCAACTAATTATAACACTTCTGTTTCTTAACTAAAGTATTTCACACACCCCATATTAAGATTACCTGTGTGTGTATCTTTTTCTCTCCTAGACTGTGAGATTTTAGAAGAGAGAACCCCTTTTGTATTTATTTCCTACCATCCTCAGTGCCATGCACAGAAGCTTTCACAGAGTAGACACTTAAAGAATATTTTCTGATGTAAAAATAATTCTTAAATTTTTTTTAAATTAAAAAATAATCTTTAGGAAAGGAAAAGGAGTTTATATGGGACAAGAGAAAAGATGAAGCATTCAAAGGAGTTAGATATTATGCAAATAGACATGTTTTCTCTAGAAAACCAACTTCCAAATAAAGGTCTATTTTAAAAAAAGAGCATTTTTAGAGAGAATCCAAGTCCTCAAAGGAAGGAAGGGAAGAAATCTAGTTAAAAATGAAATACCAGGGGCGCCTGGGTGGCTCAGTCAGTTAAACGTCTACCTTAACCAGTCTTAGGGTCCTGGGCTCTCTGCTCAGCGGGGAGTCTGTTTCTCCCTCTCACTTTCCCTCTCTCTCTCTCTCTCAAATAAATAAATAAGTAAAATCTTTAAAAGGAAATGAAATACCAGAAACAAGAATTTATCTACTAATATATCACAATATTATCTTTCCATGTATGCAGATATTTTCCTTTCTTTGACCACCACTCTCAATGCACACACACACACATACACACATCAGAAACCTAGGAGCAGAAGGCAGTGGTAAGCACTGAGAAACACTCTAAGTTGTGCGGTCTGGTACAAGAGGCAGCTGTGAGGCGTGGCAGCTGATAGTGATGGTCTGGCAACAGACTACAGACTGGTGGTGCTGGCAACTTTGGCAAACCATGGGAACAGGGCATTGTCAGAAGACGCCTGAGTGGAGGGACACATCTTCAATTGATCAATATTTATCAATGGATGAAATATAATTCTTATGCATGGCATTCTATTGCAAAGACAACTCAGCTGAGATATGACTCTTCTGTCTCTTAAAAAATACCCTGGACCCAAAACCACCAGCTAGAATGGTCAACCAAGAGTTTCCTCTGGCCATATGATTGATCTGCTCTCTTGGACAAAGCCTGGTTAAGACCGGGAGCAGTAACCAAGTAAACATCTGTTAGATAAGTTTGAAAAGGAAAGAAAGAAAGGGAGGGAGGGAGGAAAGACAACAATCTTAAAAACAGAAAAATAATGATTAAAAAGGTAGAAAAATGGCATCAGTTCAATTTTACAGTTGGTTAATTTGTGTGAGTACCTGGGGAAGCTAAAAGATGACAACTATTGTCACTTTTTTCAAAGAATAATTATGAAGAGCGGAGAGGAGAAACAAGGAAAAGGCACGTAAGTTGCAAAAAGAGGAACTTCAATTAGCCATAAAGCAATCTTTACAATAAGGGTAACTTAGCAGGGTCCTCGGAGAGCTCACATACCATTCATCCCTGGAGATGTCTGAGAAGGCAATTATTATTTTTCTTAGTTGGAGGAAATATAGACCTGTCTAAGGCAAGAAGTTGAACCAGGAACCACTTCTGCTCCCTTCCTGATCTCTGATTTTACTCAATTTTTCTATTGCTTATCTTCCAAATGTGCTTGTAATAACCTGCCCTCTTGCAAGCACCTTCTTGTAAATGAGATGCCTATCTGGGTTCATCCCAGCTAAATAAACTGAATTCAATAAAACCCATCCTGGGTTATGCTCCAGGAGAGTTATTACCCCAGGAACATGCTACTGTTGCTACTGTTACCTAATGCTTTAACTTCTCCTTTAGGCTTGAGTTATGCTATGTTGTTGTATATCTAAGATAAGAGGCTGTCTGGAGTCTGTTCAATGTTATCGCATAACACACAGTGACTTTTTTATTGAAGCCACTCTATGAGTACCTCTGCACTGAGGCAGGTTTTACTGAAACTAATTCAGAGACTCTGTGTGTGTGTGTGTGTGTGTGTGCATGCACACACGCATGTGCACATACACAGGTGTACACACTCATACATGCGTATTTAAGAATATGTATGCATTTTTAAAGATAAATGCTGAACTGAAAACAAAGTCATGATGTTACTCTCCACAGTTAGCTGATAATCTGCATTAATCTGTCAGACTCGTATGTTCTGTGTTGTGTTAATCTAGTTTAAAACTTAAATATCACCTAAATAAATGTTAACACAATGGGAATTTGCTTGTCTCTCCATGCTAAGCAACCCAGGTTCTGCTCAAGTTCTGCTGCTTCAGATTCTTGAAGATGCAGCAATTCCCAACCATGAGGTCCCCAGACTGCTAGGCCTTCAAAGATTTAAAAACGGGGTATTCTGATAGAATGTCAATGTTTCAAAAAGCCTAAAGGTAATTTTACATTTCCTACAAAGGTTGCAATGGACAAGCAGTCTGCCTTGTTGGATTTTCAATTTTATCAATTCCTTGAATCATCCCAATTATCTCATACTTATCAGGATCTCTAGCTGACATCATACATGATTTTGGTGAGTCAGTTATTGGGAGAAATTAGTTATTCCTTAAAACTGTAGTCTGATGGAAGAAAAATATTTCAAAGCATGGAATCTAAAAAAGAAAAAAACATGTAAGTTCCCTAGTGATAGAAAGGTTTGGTACTCCTACCATGAAAACAGCATGAGGGAATAAGAGAACATTGACCTGGGAATCATCATTTATTAAATGAAAGCATACCCAGACATCTCATAAAATAAAGTCCAACTAAAAAAAGAAACAAAAATACATGTCATACTTCTACTTCCTGCCGCATGATTCAGGGCCCAAATTCAACATGAACCTGAAAAAATCTACAACTACTTCTTTACTCCATAGGCCCAGACTTCTGAGGCAGCCAGAGAAATGTCCCGTTTCTTTTTCCTGCCCATCTTCTTATATCCATTCAGAGAACATAACTTCTAGGAAAAAATTGTGCAATAAGTAGTTGGAAGATTAGCATTGGCATTTCTGTGCTTCTGACCAGGGGCAAAAAAGGAAAAAAATTCTGTATTTTTTCGCTATATAGAAATTGTGGATTTTAGCGTACCTCATTGGTTTTGAGTAAGGAAGAAACAAATAATGAGTAGGAAAAGATGCCACATTAAAAAAGGAACATTGTCACAGGAGAATGTCAGCTGGAAACTGGAAATTGGACCAGTAGCTCTCTCAAAAGGCTGCCCTCTAAGTTGTAGATCAAATAAATGAATGTGACAATCACATGATACAAGCAGGTTGAAAACAGGAACACCCACACATTTTATGTGGTATATCCAAGGATGGAAGATCATTTGTCCATAAAATGTAATGAAATTCTGACACATGCTACAAAATAGTTGAACGTCGGAAACATTATGCTGAGTGAATGAAACCAAAATCATATATTATATGCAAAAATCACATATTGTATGATTCAATTTATGTAAAATATTCAGAAAAGGTAAATCAATAGAGACAGAAATTAAGTCATGGTTACCTGGGGCTAGGAATGGATGGGAATAGGGAGGGACTATGAACGGACACAAGGGATATTTCTGGGGTAATGCAAATATTCTATCACTGGATGTATGTGTAAAATGGTGAGTTTTATGGTATGTGTTATACCTCAATAAAGCTGCTAAAACATTTTTAAAATTTTTAAATCATATGACATGCTCACTGCTGCATACTCCAGTGCACATAGTAGGTGCTTAGCATGTGTTTACTAAATAAGTGGATGAATAAGTGAATGAAGTAATAATCAAAAAGTTAACACAAGAAACAATTTTGTGACTTACAAGAAAGACCTGTGCAGGCTTATTCAAAGGATTCATTATTTTTCAGGTAAAAAAAGTTATGAAGCATAAACCTAAATATTCTGGTTTTAAAAACATTGTTTTGAAGAAGAATTGCTACAAGAATTCAGAGAAAAGAAAAAAAATTTACAGAGGGTAGCCTAATATTTCTTCTATACAACAGTAAATATCAGAAAGGAGTGGAGGAACATATGCAAAACTTTGAAGAGAAAAGTGACCTCCAAACATTTTCTTCTCCAGCTAACTTGTCTTTCATATGGGAAAGACATTTTCAAATGTGCAAGGCTTTAAAAAAATATATATCAACTATATGCCCCTCTTGAAAATGTTATTTAATATTTTATCAGACAGGATAAGATTAGTGAAGCTACAGTTACTAACAAGCCCTAAACCTCAGTGGCTTAAAACAACACAGGTTATTCTTTTTGTTTTAATTTATTTTTTAAATTTTATTGTTATGTTGTCACCATACAATACATCATTAGTTTTTGATGTGGTGATCCACAATCCATTGTTTTCATATAACACCCAGTGCTCCATGCCGGACGTGCCCTCCTTAATACCTATCACCGGGCTAACCCATCCCCTCTCCCCCCTTCCCCTCTAAAACCCTGTTTGTTTCTCAGAGTCCATAGTCTCTCATGGTTCATCTCTCCCTCCAATTCCGCCCCCCTCATTTTTCCCTTCCTTCTCCTAGTGTCCTCCCTGGTATTCCTTATGTTCCACAACTAAGTGAAACCATATGATAATTGACGTTCCCTGCTTGACTTACTTCACTTAGCATAATCTCCTCCAGTCCCATCCATGTTGATGTAAAAGTTGGGTATTCATCCTTTCCGATGGCTGAGTAATAATCCATTGTATACATGGACCACATCTTTATCCATTCATCTGTTGAAGGGCATGTCGACTCTTTCCACAGTTTGGCTCTTGCGGACACTGCTTCTATGAACATTGGGGTGCATATGGCCCTTCTTTTCACTACACCTGCAACACAGGTTATTCTTTGATCACACTTGTACCTGTGGGTGGGGGAGGGAGGTGGGATCATCTGCTGATTGCTGTTACTCAGCGATCCAGGCTGATGGAGAACTCCATCTTGAACTTTCCTAGAGGGAAGGAGAGCACTGGAGAGTTCCAAGTGGCAAGTCCATTCACAAGTCACTGGCTAGAACTAGTCATATGGCCTCACCCAACCACAAAGGGGCTAGGAAATGCAACTCTGTCATGTGTCTGGAAGAACTCTGGGAGGGTGAGTGGAATGAGGGAAGAGAGGCTGACTAGATGAGTGGAAAGAGGACCAGAACTAGAAGAACAGCATCAAGGCAAAGACCCTTACAACCAACCCCTCTTCCACCCAACAAAAGAAGGCAACCCAGCGGGGAGTCTGCTTCTCCCTCTGGTCCTACCCCCTCTTGTGCTCTCTCTCTCTCTCTCTCTCAAATAAATAAATAAAATCTTTAAAAAAAAGAAGGCAACCCAGAACCTGCATTTCCTGACTCCCAACCTAACAACAGAAAGCATTCCAAGTAAGTTCATTCATTCCTCCTGCAAATGGAACGGGAGTTCCACAACAACACCAAGTAAGCCGAACAGCTTACTGCCCCTTTAGGCAGTACTAGCAGGGACCTGTGGGAGCTCTGGAAATTAAATTGTCATCGGAAAACAGCCCACAAAATAGGCCAGGATCTTCATGCTAAACCTAGATAGGGTGACTGCTCCAACTAAAAGATTTAAATAGGACCCAGAGTCTCCTAACATAATAGCCCAAATGTCCAGGATGAAATAAAAAATCCCCAGGGGAACCATAAATTGAATGTAAAGACAACTGATGTTACTTAGGTACCAGAGATTAGAATGTGGAATCTTTGGTGGGGAGGCTTTATTTTGCCTGCCATAGCATGCATTAATTCATGTATAGGCAAATAAATGAAATATAATAAAAAAAATCACAGAAATATTACAGAAAGTCGAGTAATAGATTACAACAGACATAAGGGATTTTCTATTATAAATGCCATTTCCAATCAGTGGGGAAATGATTGCTTGTTCAATACTTATTATTGAGGTAACTGGATTACAATTGGAAACTAATTAAATTGCAGACCAACCTCACATACTACGATAAAATTAATTCCAGATGGGTCATAGATTTAAATGCAGAAAAAAAAACACATAAAGAACTAATAGGAACTATGGAGGAACTTTTTATATTTTGTTAGTGAGGAAACCATAAAATAAAATATTGATAAGTGCAGCCACATAAAATTTTTAAAATCTGTATGGTAACACTATGCCAGAAATAAAACCAAAACACAAACCATGAACTATGTTTTTTTTTAATTTGCAACTCATTCCATTGCATAAGGTTAATTTTGTTCATGTATAAAGAGCCCCTACAAATCAATTTTAAAAAACTACCCATCAGAAAAATTGACAAAAGTTATATATATTTTGCAGAAAAGAAAGTCAATGAAATCTCTCTTAAACACATTAAAGCAGAAAAATGAAAACTACTCTAAGATACCATTTTTACCTAGCAGTAATAGTGATAAACAAATCTGATAATACACTTTATTAACCAGGGTATGAGTATATAGCCCTGGAGTAGATGTTAATTGCTAAAAACTCCATTAAAAGAAATTTACAGCATCTGCTAAAACTAAAAATGCACATACACTTTGATAAAGCAATTTTGTTTCTACAAATTATGCTACAAAACACATATGGGTAAAACAGAATGTGTACAGAAATACTCATTCATTATTTTTTTGTATAGTAAAATGTTGGACGTAAAATGTCCACTAATAGGTCTCTGGTTAAGTACAGCAATCCATATATTCAGATACTCTGAAATACTCTACCACCAAAAAAATGAGGTAACTTCTATGTACCGTTATAGATGGATCAACCAGATACATTTTAACTTAAGCAATGCAGAATAGCATATAAGGTATGCTCACAATTGTGTTAATTAATAGATTAGTTTACAAGGACAAGTAGGAATAATTTTTAAATTGTTTTTTGGTTCGTGTTTTTAAAGATTTTATTTATTTATTTGTCAGAGAGAGAGACAGAGCAAGCACAAGCAGGGGGAGCGGCAGGCAGAGGGAGAAGCAGACTCCCTGCCAAGCAAGGAGCCCGATGCTGGACTAGATCCCAGGACACTGGGATCACGACCTGAGCTGAAGGCAGACGCTTAACTGACTGAGCCACCCAGGCATCCCGGAATAATTTGTAAATTGTATGATTCTCTCTTTTTGCCTTGAATCATCAAAAGCTGATTACAAATACTGATATTAAATGTTATTGTTATAAATCATCTTTTAGGCATGGTAACAGAATATCAAGTGTAAGCCAGCAGAATTTGTGTGGGTAGCTCCCGCTTTTCTTTCCACCTTTCCCTAACAAATATTCTGGGAAATAAGGCACTTTCTTTTCCCTGGATCGAGTGTGCTTCACTGTGACATCATTCCTTCTTCTTTCACCCAATAATTCCAACTTGCCCCACAACTCAAGCTGCATTCTTTTCCCCTTGGAACTAAAAGTTTCAAGAAAATGATATTTTAACCACAGAAAAAGAGCCCTCAATCTAAAGGTTAGTTTTCATAAATTCCCTGTTATTGCAAAATCACTCGGCAACGGTTATAGATTGTAATTCAACCTGCCTTAGTTTTCAGAGATGCTATATATAAGGGATAACTGGAAAGAGAGACTTCCTGAAGTTTATGGGCACATTTGTTTGCAAAACCTATTTTCCAAAATGATTGTTGACTCCTTGGTATCTATTCTTTTCCTTTGCTTATTAGATATCTTGCATTAGAATATGATTCAGCAAAGTAATACAGCTACAATCTTTCACCCTTGATCTGGTTCACCCTCAAATCTCTGTCTACCAGGAATTGTGATTGTTAAAATGAAAGTCTTGGAACACAGATAAGAAATGACATTCTTCCTGCAGACATAGACTTTATACCAGGGCAAACTGTGTGTTTTGTAATTTGGCTTTATTTTCCATAACATTGATAGTGGACACCAGGCTTTGTGACTGTCGATTAAGTCACACCTATTGTCTATCACTGGGAGAAGTCCAAACATTTCTGCCCACTGCACCTTGGTGTAGGAGTCGTCCAGGAAAACCTGGTACAGTCAAGCACTGGATGGAATACCACTTTACTTACACAGAAAAGACACAGATCAAGATCAGCTTCGGTAGTGGGTGTTGGTCCCCTGTGGCCAGAAAGTCCCTCCAAGCAGCCAATGCAGGGCAATTAACCTGCACACACCCCTCTTGTGCCTCAGAATAAGAGACCCCATCTTCTCCCTTCTCCCTTCAAGGGACAGATATAGTAATGGCACCATTTGACACACACTTAAACAGAATAAAGGAGTATACATTGATTCTGAAATAGAGAAAAATAACCCACACAAGTCCAGCACAAGTGTGGGGATTCTTTATTTCTTGGTAAGGAAGCATTCCAGGCCCAAGGCTCATTCTGATATGACTGAATGGGGTCAAAAGACTGCATGTATGAGACTGCCTTTCCCAAGAGTGCCCTGTAACTGGTGATGGCTTCCTCCTTGTCTGGGAACAGTCTCATACATCAACCATGTCTATTTATAAGATTCTGCTCTTTTAGCCATAGGTGTGGGTTGATGACTGACTGAATCTGGACTAATCAGTCCTTACCCCCAAATTTTTGTCCCAGAAGTAAGGGAAGAGAGTCAGTCTCTCTCTGGGTTGGGAAACATAGAATGTGAAACCCAGAAGCTGCTGGCTGACATGGAAGAGAAAGCTTCTTTGTGGTAAGCAAGATTTAAGGCAACATACAAGAGAGACCTGGTGGCCTGAAAGTCTTAATTCCAGTAGACCTTGGGCTTCACTGCATCTTTGTCTTCCCCATTGTGTGAAGTATTCCAATAAACTTGTTCTGAATTATACATTGTGCCTATGCTAATGGGTGGAGTAGGGTTTCTCTGGTTCCAACCAAATCAGCTCTGCCTAAGCATATTGCCTATATGAATATATCTACCTGCCCCAAACTAACTTGAGCTCCAGGTGTGAATTCCTGGCTCTACCACTTACAAGCTGAATACTCCTGGATAGTTATTTAACCTCTTTTGACTCAATCTGCTTATATGTATTATGAAGGTTATAATAGAATCCACCTCAAAGGATTCTTACAAGGTTTCAGTGAATGAATAAATTAAAATTGCTTATAATAGTACCTGAAACACCATGGGTATTAAAAAAAAACTGTTATCATTACCATATATCACTATACTCATATATATTATCATATGTAAAATATAATGTAATCTAGCAATATGTTTAGAACAATAATGAATGCAAACTCTTTTGCCTGCTTGTCATATGCCATAGTGCTAATTTAATCATCTCATTTAACACTCACAAAACCTATGAGGTAGGAAGTATTATTCACCCCACATTACTGATAAGAATTATATAATTTGCCCAAAGTCAAACAGCTAGAAATTGGGAGGATTAGTAGTTGGAGACATGCCTTTTTTAGTTCAAAACCTATACTCCTTTCTCTCTCTCTCTCTCTCTCTCTTTTTTCTTTTACTTTTTTGAAGTGTGTATTTGAGGATATATAATATATGTAAAAAAAAACTTATAAAACCTAGATGTTCTGCTAAATGGGTTTTCACAAAGTGCATACCAGGTGACCATCAGCCAGTCAAAGAAACAGAACATTGTCAGCATGCCAAATGGCCCTCTGAAGGCTTCTCTCAATTTCTCTCTTGCCCTCTTCCCCAAAGGCAAACCATTCTTATAGTGACTTGTACTGTGTCAAGTTAGGTAAGCTGGAACTACATTTCCCAGAATTCCAGGGCTAGGGTTTGGGCATAAAAGAAATTTGCTGAAGATTTGGAAGGCAGGAATAAAACAGTAGCCATTCTGCTATGAAAGTCACTGGAGGGCACCAGGCATTGCTAATGTTGACACTGATTTGCTCAATCCCCTCATTGGCACGGGGCAGCAGCCCGCTAACCTCCTCCTTACACTCCTCCCAGTGCTAGGCCAAATGTCTATGTAGCTTCATGGCTGAGAGAAAAATATAGGTAAGTTTGTCCTGATGGGACCCAGGTTGTCCTTTATGGTTTCAGTGTGTCTATACATAGGCCAGTCTGTCCTTATTCTCATTGGGCTTTCCCTCTTGGCTGTAACTCCTAGACTCCTAGGCACTGAGGCCCACCCCCAAATGCAGGGGCAATATCTTTCCACTCTTTCTCCAATCCTGACATCTGCATAGAATCCAGTCCCTATAATAAATCCCTTAATTCGTAGCACTCTTAGCAATTCTGCTTCCCTGACTGGAGCCTAGCTGGTACAACTCCCCTTATTTCTCTAGCACTATAGTTTGTTTTGTCTGTTTTGAACTTTATATAAGTGAAATCACACAATATGGATTTTGTGTCTGGCTTTTAAAATTCAATAGTATGCCTGTGGCATTGATCCATGTTGGGGCATGTCTCTGTAGTGTGTTCCTTTACGCTGCCATTTCATATATTATATGAATACATCATAGATAATTTATCCATCTTAGTGTTGTCAGTTGGGGTGTTTCTAGATTGTGTTTAAAGACTTTATTTATTTATCCGAGAGAGAGAGAGATATTGAGATAGAGAGAGAGAGAGTGCGCACACATGAGCAGGGGAGGAGCAGAGGGAGAGGGAGAAGCAGACTCCTTGCTGAGCAGGACCGTGAGATTAGGACCTGAGCCAAAGTCAGACACTTAACTGACTGAGCCACCCATTTCTTGTTTGTGTTTATTGTGAATAAGGTTACTATGAACATTTTTTACCTATCTATTAGTACAAATAACAAGCATTTTTGTTGAGTATCTAACTAGAAGGATTGCTGGGCCATAGGGTATTCATTTGTTTTACTTTAATAGAAAATATTAAACTATATCCTAAAGTGTTTGTGCCAATTTACACTCTCACCTAAAACCTTTCATTTCAGTTTTAAGTTCTCAATTTGTACAATATATGCATATTCTAGTCTTCCCTTTTTTCATACCCACCCCCACCAGCATTTCATTTTTTAATGCTCTCTAGTTTCATCCAAGATAAGACCTAGCCTTGGGTACCTCTTGCTGAAGCTTTAATGCTTTGTAAATAAAATCAGACATTTAAAAAAAATACACTGGGACACCTGGGTGGCTCAGATGGTGAAGTGCCTGCCTTTGGCTCAGGTCATGATCTCCAGGTCCTGGGATTGAGCCCCATGTTGGGCTCCCAGCTCAGTGGGGAGTCTGCTTCTCCTTCTCCCTCTGCCTCTCCCCGCTTGTGCTCTCTCTGTCTCTGTCTCTCATTCTCTCTCAAATGAATAAATAAAATCTTTAAAATAAATAAACAAATACAATTTAAAAATTTAAATAAATAAATAAAATACACTACCAATACTGAATGCATTGCAAATATCTTATCCTATTCAGTGGCTTGCTTTTGGACTCGTTCAGTGAAGTCTTAGATTAGCAAAAGTTCTTCTTTTTCTTTTCTTTTTTTTTTTATTTTTGAGAGACAGAGAGAGCAGAGGGTGGTGGGGAGGGGCAGAGGGAGAGGGAAGGAGAGAATCTTAAGCAAGTTCCATGCCCAGCGTGGAGCCTGACGCAGGGCTCAATCTCATGACCCTGAGATCATGACCTGAGCGGAAATCAAGAGTCAGACACTTAACTGACTGAGCCACCCAGGCACCCAGAAGTTCTTCATTTTAAAGAGTTCAAATTAATCGATTTTTTTCCTCTAGTTAGAACTTTTTAAATTCTGCTTAATAAATTTTTCTCTACCCTCGAGAACATGAAGAGATTGTCCGATATTGGCTTCTGGAAGCTTTGATTTTGCCTTTTACATACAGATTTGTAAGTTACAAGTCAATTTTAATTTGATTTCATTTCATTTTCATATGAGACAGGGGTTCTATTTAACTTATTCCAAATGGTTTTCAAATTGATCTAGCACCATTCATTGAAGAGACCATCTTTCTCAAAAATTAAGTCATAAATGAATGTCTGTTTCTTGTATCCTGTTCCATTTATTTACCTCTCTTGGCACCATTACCACATTGTATATATTACTCTAGCTTTATAAAATGTCTCTGTATCTAGTACAGCAAGTTTTCCTACCTTGTTTACCTTCTTCAAGAGAAACTTGGCTTCCCTTGGTCTTTTGTTTTTCCATCTTAAATTGAAAACCAGCTTATCAATTTTCACTAATAAAAATCTGTAAGGACTTTTGACTGAGATTGGACCAACTGAAAAAAAAAAACCTTACATCTTTAAAATAGTGAGTCTTTTTATACATTCCTTAAATGGTCTCAGTTATAATCTATAATTTTCTGTGTGGATGTCTTAGACATCAGTTCACCAGTGGGCAGAAGTCTGAGGAGAACTGGAATATTTTCCTAGTCTCAAATATCTCTCCCAAGATATTTACCAATTATAAGAGGAAAAACAGGAATTGTATAGTGCAGAAACCTGGCAGACACTCTCATAACCAAGTGATCAAGGTTAATATCACCAGTAATAAAAAATACCACAACCTAATATGATGTATCAAAAAGAACACGATATTACATTTATGATTTTCTTGCCAAAAATGCATAATCTCAATCTAATCATGAGAAAATATCAAACAAACCAAACTGAAAGACATTCTACAAAATGACTGACTACTACTTATCAAAAGTGTCAAGTTCATAAGGAAAGAGTGAAGAACTATCATAGATTGGATGACACTAAGGAGACACAGCAATTAAATGCATTATGGGATCCTAGAGGGCATCCTGGAATTGAAAAAGAACATTAGGGGTAAAACCGGTGAAATTTGAGTAAAGACTTATTAGTTAACAATATTGTCCAATGTTAATGTACTTGTTTTAATAATTGTACTATGGTTATGCAAGTTTAGGAAAGGATAAATAAAAAGTATATGTGAACTTTCTGTACTATTTTTGTAATTTTATGTAAGTCTAAAATTATTTCAAAATTTAAAAATAAAGGTATACTGATCCATGAAATAAACAGAGTCTTCCTTATTCTTTTTATATTTTCTGGAAGGATTTGTGTAAGATTAATATTATTCTTTAATGTTTGGTAGAATTTTATCAGCAAAGCCTTCTGGATTAAAGTTTTCTTTGTGGGATAGTTTTAAATTATGAATTCAATTTAATTAATAATCATAGGAGAGTTGAGGGGTGCCTGGGTGGCAAAGACCTAGTGGGTAGAAAATTCAGAGATATTTGGGAAAACAGTGTGTAAGTCACTTTGACTTACTGAAGAATTTGTGTGATGAAATGAAAAAATGAAAGATGAAAAAAGTTGGCTCATCTTATATATCATTTTAAATATTAGGTTAGTGAATTTGATATAATTTATAGGGTATAGATTTAAAAATTTCTAGATTGGCAAATGAAATAAAGAATATTGTAGGAATATTTATCAGTAGCCTTGAGCTGGGTAAATTGAAGAAAAAAAGAAACTAAAAGCAAGAAACCAGGAATGTGTACTGAAGTCTTTATTGGGGTGATAATAGTAGGAATTAGAAGGTCTACAGAACTTGCCTGGGGATGTCTCATTGACCCCCACTGTCACTTTGACTCTAGTGAATAAGGACAGAAGTATTTCTCTTATCACATTAAAGACACTATACATTTTATTTCAGGCAGAGAAGAGAATTAGAAGTAACGATATAGGTAGCCTGTAGCATTTGTTTAAATGCTTTTTCTCATTTTTTTCTTTTTTTGGAGAAAGCACTTCCTGGTATTTTGGATGTTATTTCTGCTGTTTCAGCATGTATGTGGGGAATTGTTACAATTTTCACTTTGTCAAATACATTGGCCAAAAGATAGTGTATTGCATTTCAACCTGATGCCTTCCACATTTGTATAGATCTCTAACCCCATAGTTTAGCAATGAGGCAAAAATATGCCACATCTGCATGATCCTAAAGGTCATTCCCTTGAAATGCATCATACTAAATGGAATTTTATTTCTTGCCAAAAACTTTGTGGGCGTCTGTCACAACATTTATCTTTCTTCCATCAACAGCAGCAACAGAAGCAGCATCGTAATATTTCATGTTCAACCTTGGATGACATCAGAGACTCTCCAGTATGTTTCTATGGGTTTTCACCATATTCCTGGAACCTTAGGCCCACTGTTCCCACACTCCCCATCTCATCATCATTACAGAGCAAGATTCACTTTCTTTGCAAATGGTCCGGTTAACCCTGCCCACTAGCAAAACCACTGACTTAATCATCGCTACACTAAAATTTTATATATGCAAATGTCTATTTCTCTTGCATTGGTTTTTGTCTTTTCTATTAGTTTATAAACTCTGTATGAGCTGTGAGTGTTCAAAAAATGACCAACTGACCAACTGACCAATCCCCATTCTTTAATGATTTGTTAATTTCATAGGACTGCATATGAGTTTATCTTATCTTCATAACTTTATTCTCTTCCTCCCAGACCCACCTATGCATCACTCTTATAGGCTAATGTTATCTGAACACCTCCTGGCATTGTGAAAACACTCAAAAACACTGACAATACTGAGAAAATGAGCATTCTTTAAATATTTGTCTTCTCCAATGTTATGATATAGTCCCCAAAGCTGCCAGAAAGAGCCACAGTGTTTTTACTGTCAATCATGAAAGTGCTGGTGTTTATGCCAAAAGCAGTTGTTTTGAGGAAGGAACGCACCTTCCACTCCTCTGGCTTCTCTGAGGAAGGATTTTTCCTAAGCACTTATGACTTCTTGGCCCACTCCTTACTTTTCACTATGGAAACAGAATTAGTTACCTGACTTGATAAGTCTGGGAGGCAAATTGGACATTTACAACTCAGCATCTTCTTATCATCCTCTTCCTCTTGGGAGCCAGGGAGGCCCCTCCATGCCAGGAGTTTTACAGGGCAAGCCCCACAGAGGGCAGCCTACAGAGGAGCAGTATTGCCTGAGGCTGGTAAATCAGTCTCATTCCAGTATTAAGTATTAGTATTAAGCTGTCCATTTTTGCTGCACACTTAAGCTTCTAACAGCTGGACTCTTGATTTCCAACCCACTTACTCTTTGTTTTACACCATAAAATTAGTCATGAAAGGAGTGTGTTTATTGGGTCCCCCTCCAACACCAACAGTGCTACCAGACATTTGGCTGGCATTGGCAGAAGTTAGTAAGATTCCAAGGCCATACTGCCCTCTACGAATGTGAGCATGGCGGACATTCCCTGAAAGCCTATGCTAGAGTTAGCACTCACAATGGCCATTGTGGTCCCCTACATTTCTGTCTCTAATAAACTGCCAAGCTTCTCTCATCCCACTGTCCTGTGACCTAAAGCTACAAACCAATCTCAAGGAATACATGGCATCCTACAGTGATCAACCAATACCTTTCCTGCTTTGTGGCTTTATGTCAGAGGACAGTGGGATGAGAGAAACTTGGCAGGACAGAGCCATTTCCCAGGCTCCCTGATTCTATAGGCCCTTATTGAATGATAATTCTGTAAACGTTGTGATCCTACCATGATAATTATCTCTTGCTTTGCAAAAGCACAAAGGACATTCTAATATTTGTCCATTAAGTTGCATTTTATAACCTCCTTTTAAGTAGCTCACAGCAAGCGGGATTATCATAATGGAGTGCTTTTTACACCTCAAAGGAAAGAAGTCCTCTAGTCCAGTCTATAAAAGTACAATTTAGAATTGCTCTGGATATTGGCTACCAATCTAAAGATCAGGAACCTAAAGACCCTTTTCTAACAAATCAGATTAATTTAAATCAAATGAGAGTGTGGCCAAAATCAATCTCAGAATTGAACATTGCAGCTTCAGTGCCTTGCTTCCAAATGGCACAGAAAGTCTCAAAGACAAGTGGGAAAAATGGACAGAAGTGAAACCTCCTTTCACTGGTTCTTTCCTCCACCACCCACCCATATCACCTAGTTTCCAGGCCTTTTTCTCCTCTTCTATGCCCAGATATGGTTGATGTATATGGAAATAAAATCTTCCAACTTTCCCTCTCTGAGACCAACTGAGCTTATTATACAATCTCAGCTCTTGTTCCAAGAAAACCAAGATCAATCTCGAAAAGCAGTCTTCTGAACTTGGCAGACACTTGTGTGGGAAAGTCTTTAAACAAAAACAAATTTGTTGACGTACTGGGACAAGAAACTCAGAGAACAGATAAAATGTTCCATGAGCCAACTCTGCCCTCAGCTTCAGCATTCACACTTTTCTCAGCCAACAGTCCTTGTTCCACTATAGCTGAAGCCAACTCATCAGCTTGTCATGATTAAGTCAAATGCTTTTACCAAAGGGCCAAAAGAACACCAACACAACCATGGAGAGAATCCCTAACTGTAGAAACCTTGGGCTTTGGTGCATGAGGAAACACCTGATCAACAAAAGAAGTGAAGAAAGGTATTAACAACAATTACATTGAGATGGCTTTTATACCTCCAGTCCATGTCAACCAATTAATTTCTTCTGGCTACACCCCTCTCCTCTCCAAGGAAGGGTACATAGAGAGGGGTCCCCCTGTCTTTGTTACAGGGAATGACAACATGACAAAACTGAGTTCTGCTTCAAAATAGAAATATAAATAAAGATTAGGGTTCCCCAAGGAAGGAAGTTGCTTTTCCTTTCCCAAGCAACAAGTGAAAAAGACAAGGAGATGAGGGTTCTGGGGAATATCAAAACAGCTGCAGCTCCTTAGACAAGGGGAAACTATATTGTTAGAGGAGAGTCTTGAGCCAGGAACAGAGATACTGTTAAGAAAATTGGTCTTATAAAGGACCACCACAGCCAGAAAGCAAAGCGAATCCTTTTATATCCAGTGGATATAAAGGCTCATGATGACCGAGTGAGTTGATATATTATTCAAAAGGAAACGTAGCTCTCTAGAATTTGTGCCTGTGCCCAACTTTTTTTCCTCTGTGGTTTCTCAAAGAACAGGTGCTTAAAACGTGCACATGAGAGCAGAACAATAGATGCAAGAATGTCAACTAACTCCCAAGCACAATGCTGCATATTTTTAGTGCTACAGATTTTATTGAGTTGTTTCTTCTCAAGAGTTAATAATAGAACTAATAGAACAGCCACTGAGATGCTCAGTCTTGTCTTCCTCAGAAGCCCCTGTCTTCACTGATAAAAGTCAATAATAAGAATTGATATCAAATCCAGTGGCACTGCATCCAAGCAGAGACCTTTATTTCCCAGGGCTCAAAGTGCTTCCCAAACACCAATCCTGTGATCCACAATTCAAATCAGTATGTAGCTAATAGGTTAAATTTATCTTCTAAATACAAATATCTATGTTCCAGTCAAGAATGAGTCCAACCAACAGTGGAGGGATTAGAACATGGAAATCAGTGTCCCAGCAATATAACCCAGGGCCATCATATCAGTGCTACTAAAAATGTTGTTAACTAATTAGGTGAACATCATTGATGCAAGTTGTGATGTAATGTCTTTGACAGTGTTGTTGTTTACTCCGAGATTGTTTACTCTGCCATCACTCTGAGCCTGGACCCAGAGCTATTATGCACTCACGTCCCATAATATAAGCAGGACCCATAAAGCTTATATTATTTTCCCACATTCTCAGGTAATAATAATACTCTTGTTTTCTGTGAATAAACTAGTCTTTTCAAAGAGAAACTCATATATTATAACTAGTTCCCTGATTTCTTTTCACAAAATACAGGACCAAATGTATTTGGTAGAGCTTGCCGCCTAGAACTAGCATTTTCCTTGCAATGGCATGTTCCAGCTCATTGACAATAATAAATTGTTAATTGTGAAGTAATTTCTATGGTATTTTATAGAATTTAAAGAAAACATTTATAGTCTTTCAGAAATTTACCACAAATTAAACAAGGCCAACTTTATCAAAATTCCCCAACTGTAATCTACTCCACAAAATCTCGATGCTGGGAAGAAGTTTGAAAGTTCATTTAGTTCATTTTTAAGCTGTAGAAAAGACCAAAAGAACTGGGAATAAAGAAAAAAAGAAAACTCTGGATTATAATCCTAGCTCAACCACTAATCCATTTGACCTGGAACACACCACATCATTTCCCTCAACTTCAATGTTACAATGATTGGTTTGGAACAGATTATGTCTAAAGTGCTAACCAAAGTGAACATCGGTAATTCTGTGAAATCAGACTACTTTCAAAGTTGACTACAGAGAAAGAATCTACATCCTGCCTTGAAGATATATGCCAGAACTTTATAACTTTCAAACTAGAGGAATACTAATTGTCATAGCTGACATCTGGGGAAATTTTAATCTATACCAAAGTCAAGCTTCTACATGATCATTACAAAGTGAGAAAGTGAGAATACTTTTTCTACTTGAGACAACCTAAGAGAATGACAGAATAAGACAGAAAATGTGTCACCATTTGCTGCTCTTATTGAATGCCATTTGTAACATGACTAGAGACCAGGTGACAAGTGTACCTGCCCAGGGAACAGCTCAGATCTCTCTCCTGAGGGTCATTTCACTTTTGCATGAATTTCATGACAAAATTATACATGATAGAATAAATATTAATTACTCATGTACAAAGGTTGAAGTTTTCTGGGTCATCATTAGAAACTTATCAGAAGAACATGTCTTATACCTTTTCTGCTTCTAGATTTAATACTTTATAATAGAACTAAAATACTCAGAGTGGAAATAACTCTAAAAAATGACCACAGGCAATTAAAAATATGTTTAAAGGATTTGGTCAATAAAGCAGCATAAAATATAAAAGCTACAGGTAAATACTATGTGTTGAACATTAAGTATCTTGATTTGGGGCTTTAACTATTTGGACTAGCAATTTTTGTACTAGATATTTCTAAGATGTAAATCAGTTAGTCAGATAGTATATGGTGAGTTTATTTACATTCTATAAGAGTGAAAGCATTCACGGATATGGAAAAATCCCTTCCCTTTCCAAAAGGATAATTGATGTATTAAAAAAAAAAAAACTTCAGATAATTGGTGAAATTTAGGAGTTAAAACATAAATGTGGAAAACTTCCAGTTTAAAATGGTATATAGCACCTAATTAAACCTCTCCCAGTTTCTCATAAAAATAACTTTGAAGACAATCTTAGTTTAAGTAAAATCTCCTATGGAAGTATACAATTGCTCAAAGATAAATATATAAAGCTATTCACTGGAGACTTTTAATTTCAAAATAGTTAGAAATTACCTAAATGTATATCAAAAAACAAATGTTTAAATAAGCTGTCTAATACCAATGAATGGATTGATTTGTGACCTTTATAAATATTGAAATCTGTGTATATTTACATGAAAAAATGCTCATTGTTCATTGTATAACAATAATTTTTCAAAATGTTGGAATATATATAGTATGAACCCTTTTAAAAACAATAAATATATTATTAAAAATAATAATCATAGGGGCACCTGGGTGGCTCAGTTGGTTAAGCAACTGCCTTCGGCTCAGGTCATGATCCTGGAGTCCCGGGATCGAGTTCCACATCGGGCTCCCTGGTGAGCAAGGAGTCTGCTTCTCCCTCTGACCCTCCCCCCTCATGTGCTCTCTCTCAAATAAATAAATAAAGTCTTTAAAAAATAATAATAATCATATTGTAATAAAGCAAAGTCCAAATATATATTTGCCAAAATATTTATATTGATCATCTTTGGAAGACAATAATGGTACATTTTTCCTGCACTTTTTACTTATTCATTTATTTTTAACAGCTTTATGAGATATAATTTCCACACCATAAAATCTACCAATGTACAATCCAATGGTTTTCAGTATATTTACAAAGTTAAGCAAACAAAACCACAGTCTAATTTTACAACATTCTGTCATCTCAGAAAGAAACCCCATACCTAATAGCACTCATTCCCCATCCCCGCTTCCCCAACGGACCTAGGCAACTGCTAATATACTTTCCATCTCCATAGATTTGTCTCTTCTGGACATGTCATATATATGGAATCATACAATATGTGATTTTTTTGTGTCATGCTTTTTCCACTTAGAATAATTTTTCAAAGTTTATCCACATTTTATGGCTGAATAATCTTCTGTTGTATGATGGATCACATTTTGTTTATCCATTTGCCAATTAGTGGACACTTGGATTGTTTCCACTTTTGAGTCATTATGACCCATGCTGTTATGAACACTTGGGTACATTTTTATACGGATTTCATTTTCTCTAGGGTAGATACCTAAGACTGGATTTGCTAGGTCATAGGGTAACTATGCTTAACAGTTTGAGGAACCGTGAAATTGTTTTCCGCAGCAGCTACTGTGGAAATTTTACATTCCCATTAGCGATGCATAAGAATTCCAACTCCTCTACATTCTTGCCAACACCTGTTACTGTCTGCCTTTTTAAAAAATATATATACCAGAAGGGAGGTTGGTAGGGGGGATGGGCGCAATAGGTGAAGGGGATTAAAAGCACACTCACTTTGATGAGCACTATTCCACAATAGTGGAATTGTTGAATCACCATATTGTACACCTGAAACTAATATAACACTGTATGTTAACTACACTGGAATTAAAATTTAAGTGGCACCTGGGTGGCTCGGTCGTTAAGCGTCTGCCTTCAGCTCAGGTCATGATCCCAGCCCGCGTCGGGCTCCCTGCTCCGCGGGAAGCCATCTTCTCCACCTCCCACTCCCCCTGCTTGCGTTCCCTCTCTCACTGTGTCTCTCTGTCAAATAAATAAATAAAATATTTTTTAAAAAATAAATAAAATAAAATTTAAAAAAATATTGTCTTGTCTTTTCTATGATAACCTTCCTAGTGGATATGAATGGTATCTCCTTGTAGTTTTATCTCCATTTCTCTGATGGCAAATTATTTTTTTGAAGACTTTGTTTATTTATTTGAGAGAGAGAGAGAGTGAGCGAGAGAGAAAGAGCACGAGTAGGGAGAGGGGCAGAAGGAGAGGGAGAAGCAGAGAGCTGAGCAGAGAGCCTGATGCAGAGCTCCAACCCCGGGACTCCAGGATCATGACCTGAGCCGAAGGCAGCCGCTTACCGGACTGAACCACCCAGGCACTCCTCGCTTGTGACAAATTATGTTGAGCATTTTTTCATCTGTTTATTGGCCATTTATATATCTTGGAGAAATGTCTATCCAAATCCTTTGCCCATTTTTCAATTAGGTTGTCTTTTTATTGATAGTTTGTAAGAGTTCTTTATATATTCTGGATATAAGTGTCTCACTAGATGTACAACTTGCAGATCTTTTCTCCCATTCAGGGGATTCTTTTCACTTTCTTGATAGTGTTCTTTGGAGCACAAATATTTTTAATTCTAATGAAGTCTACCTTAGCTTTATTATTCTTTTGTCATTTGTGCTTTTGGTGTCATAGCTAAGAAACCATTTGCCTAATCCAAAGTCAGATGACTTCCTCAGATGTTTTCCTCTAAAAGTTTTGTACTTTCACCTCAGATATTTAGGTATTAGATTCATTTTAATTTAATTGGTGTCTTATGACATAGAGTGAGGGGTCCAGCTTCCTTCTTTCACCTGTGGATTTCCATTTGTTTGAGCACCATTTGTTGAAAAGACTATTCTTTCCCCCATTGAATGGCTTTGCCATCCTTATTAAAAATCAGTTGATTGCATCTTTTTTAAAGCTTTATTTCTGGACTCTCAATTCTAATTCCATTGATCTATATTTCTATCTTTATACTGATACTATATTGTCTTGATTACTTTAGCTTTGTAGTAAGTTTTGAAATCAGAAACAATGAGTCCTCCTATTTTGTTACTCATTTTTTGAGATTGTTTTGGTTATTCAATTTCCCTTGAATTTCCACATTTTAGGATCAGCTTGTCAATTTCTGCACACACAAAAAAATGCAGCTGAAATTTTAAGAAGGATTGCATTTAATTTGTAGATAAATTTGGTGAGATTTGCCATTTAAGCAATATTAAGTTTTCTACTCCATGATCATGGGATACCTTTCCATTTATTTAGGTCTTCCTTAATTCCTTTCAGCAACTTTCTTTAGTTTTCAGAGTAAAAGTTTTGCACTTCTTAGTAAAATTTATTCCTAAATGTTTAATTATTTTTGACATTATGTATATAAATTATTTTATAATTTCATTTTTGGATTATTCATTGCTAAGGCATAGAAATATATTTGATTTCTGTATAAATGATCTTGTATCCTGCTGAACTTATGTATGAGATCTAATAGGTTTGGGGGAATTTTTTATAATTTTTTATATACTAGATCATGTTATCTGAGAGTAGACATAGTTTTACTTCCTCCTTTCCAATATGGATGGCTTTTATTTTTCCTTTTTGCCTAATTGCCCTGTGGCTAGAACCTCCATTACAATGTTGAATATAATGGTGAAAGCAGACATTTTTGTTTTGTTCCTGATATTAGGGCACTTGCTTATTAATCCAACCTGACAATCCCTGCCTTCTAATTGAGATGTTTACATTTAATGTGGATTTTATATAGCTAGGTTTAAACATATATTTTTACGTTTTATATACATATATATATTTTATAAACACTTATTATATACACATATAAGCACATATTTTATGAACATGTATTTATATACAAAAACATGTTTTTATATGGTTGAGTATAAACATGGGACAATCATGGGTCGTACTTGCTGTATGCTTTCTTGTTTACTTATTTTTTGACATACAAAAAACTGTACATAATTGATGTATACAACTGGATGAGTTTGGAAATAAGTATTCACCCATGATTGTACTGGGTAGTATGGACATTTTAACAATACTAATTCTTCCAATCCACGAACATGAGATATTTTTCTACTTATTTGTGTCTGCTTTAAATTTTTTCATCAGTGTTTTCTGGTTTTTAGTGTACAAGTCTTTCACCTCTTTGGTGAAGTTTATTCCTAAGTAGATTGATGGAGGGAGGGAGGTGGAAGATGGGCTAGATGGGTGATGGGTATTAAAGACAGCATTTGCTATGATAAGCACTGGGTGTTGTATGTAAGTGATAAATCACTGAAATCTACTCCAGAAACCAATATTGCACTGTATGTTGACTAACTAAAATTTAAATTAAAAAACGTTTAGAGGCACCTGGGTGGTTCAGTCGGTTAAATGTGCCCAACTCTTGATTTCAGCTCAGGTCATGATCTCAGGGTTGTGAGATCGAGCCCCACATCAGGCCCTGCACTCAGTGGGAAGTCTGCCTCCCATCTGCCTCTCCCTCTGCCTCTTCCCCCACTTGCACTCTCTCTCTCTAAAATAAATAAAATAAGTCTTTAAAAAGATAATAAATAAATAAGTTTATTCTTAAATATTATTTTCAATGCTAGTGTAAGTGGAATTGTTCTCTCAATTTCCTTTTAGGACAACTTGTCATTAGTGTACAGAAACACAACTGATATTTGTACACTGATTTTGTGTCCTGCAACTTTGCTAAATTCAATTATTAGTTCTAACAGTTTTTTTGGTACAGTGTTCAGGGTATTCTACATATAAGATCATGTCATCAACAAAAAGAGATCATTTTACTTCTTCCTTCCTGATTTGGATACCTATTTACTTCTTTTTCTTGCCTAATCACTCTAGCTAGCATTTCCTGTACTGTGTTGAATACAAGTAGTGAAAGTGGGCAACTTTGCTTTTTTCTAGATCTTAGAGGAAAACTTTCAGTTTTTCACCATTGAGTATGATTTTATGGCCTTTATTGTGTTGAAGTAAGTTCCTCATATATTTAATTTGTTGAGAGGTTTATTTTTTTGCCAAAAAAGTGTGTTGAATTTTTTCAAATGCTTTTTCTGCATCTATTGAGATGATCATGATTTTGTCTTTCATCTGTTAATGATACGGTGTATCACATTGATTGTGTATGTTGAACCATCCTTGCATCCCTGGGATAAATACCACTTAGTCACTTTTAATGTGCTGTTGAATTTGGTTTGCTAACATTTTGTTGAAGACTTTTGTTCATGATCATGTTCATCAGGGATATTGTCTTGTAATGTTCTTTTCTTGTGGTGTTTTTGTCTGTCTTTTATATCAGACTGAGGCTGGCTTTATAAAAAGGTTTGAAAGTGTTCCCTCTTCTTCTATCTTTTGGAAAAGCTTTAAAAGGGTTGGTATTAATTCTTTAAATGTTTGGGGAATTCACCTGTGAAACCAACTAGTCCTGAACTTTTCTCCTTTGGAAAAATTTTTATTACTGATTAAATCTCCTTATTTATTATTGATCTGTTTAGATGCTTTCTATTTCCTCTTAATTCAGTCTTGGTAGGTTGTATGTTTCTAGAAATTTAACAATTTCTTCTATGTTATCCATTTTGTTGGCATACAATTGTTAGTAATAGTCCCTTGTATCTTTTTTTCTGTGACGTTAGTTATAATGTCTCCTCTTCCATTTCTGATTTTATTTGAGTCTCCTCTCAGTTCATCTAAGGTTTTCTTGATTTCATTCATCTTTTCTAAAAATGAAATCTAAGTTTCATTGATTTTTTTCTATTTTCTATTTCATTTATTTTTCCCATGATCTTTATTATCTCTTTCTTTTTGCTAACTTTTGACTTAACTTGTTCATTTTCTAGCTCCTTGAGGTACAATGTGAGGTTGTTTACTTGAGCTCTTTCTTCTTTTATAATGTACGCATTTATCACTATAAACATCCCTGTTAGTACTGCTTTTGCTGCATCCCATAGCATTTTTACATTGTGCTTTTGTTTTCATTTGTCTCAAGATACTTTCTAATTTCTAATTTCCTTTTTGATTTCTTCTTCAGCCCAGTGGTTTTTCAAGAGTGTATGTTTTCTATTTTTACCATTTGGTTTTGTTCCCTTTTCCCTCTTTTTCTGCTTTCTTTTGAATTGAGTGTTCTGTTTCTCATTTTACATCCCTTTCACCTAATCAGCCAAATATTAGAAAATATTATCTAAATACCCCTGTGATTATTTTAGGGCTTATAAAATATATATTTTAATCATTTCAGTCTGCCTTCAAGTAATATTGAACTACTTCACATATAGTATACGAACTGTATAATCCTCTACTTCCATTATTTCCTTCCCTGTGTTTGTTATTCACTTAACTCTATATGTTATGAGTCTCACACTACATTGTTATTATTTTTGCTTCATACAGTCACTTATCTTTTTAAAAGTCAAATAATCAAAACTACTTTACTTAAATACTTACCATTTCTGGTGCTCTTCATTGTTTTCTTTAGATCAGAGTTTCCCTGTGGTACCATTTTTCTTTTGCCTAAAGGATTTTTTTAATATTTCCTATCCTGATGATGATGTAGTCTTTCACTTTTTATATTATTTTTAAAGATATTTTTGCTGGGTGAAGAATTGTAAGTTGACCATTTTTTCTCTCAGTACACTAAAAATATTGTTCCATTGTCCATCTAGCTTTCATTGTTCACAATGAGAAATCTGTTTACATTTATTTTTGTTCTTCTATAGACAGTGTATCTTGTTTCTCAAACTGCTTTTAAGATTTTTTCTTAAAAATCACTGGTTTTAAGGAATTGTAATGTGCATTGAAGTAGTTTTCTTCATGTTTCTCTTGCTTGAGGTTTGTTCAGCTTCCTTGATCCAAGGTTTATAACTTTCACCAAATTTGGAAAATTTACAGCCATTATTTCTTCAAAATTTTTCCTACCAACCTCCCTCCCCTTCAGGGACTTCAATTACGTATGTATCAAGTTGTCCCACTCTTCACTAATGCTCTGCTCTTTCTTTTAAGTCTTTTCTCTCTTGTGTTTTATTTTGAATTATTTCTATTGTGATATCTTCAATTTCACTAATCTTTTATTCTGTCATTTATAATATGCATTAATCCCATACATTATGTATTTTATCATATATATTATAGCTTTCATCTCTGCAAGTTCAATTTTGGTCTTTTTTATGTCTTCCATGTCTCTACTTGACTTGTTCAATCTTCTTGAACATAAAATATAGTTAAAATAACTATTTTAATGTCTTTATCTACTAATTTTCTCCTTTGGGTGAGTTTTGATTGATTGATTTTTCTTCTTATGATGGATTCTATTTTTCCTTCTTTGTGTGCCTAGTTATTTTTATTGAATGCTACACATGATTAATTTTAACTTGTTGGGTGCTGAATATTGTTGTATTTCTATAAATATTATAGGCTTTATTTTGGAATGCAGTTAAGTTACTTGGAAAAGGTTAATCCTTTTTTTTTTTTTTCAATGAGAGAGAGAGAGAGAGAGCACAAGCAGGGGAAGTGGCCAGCAGAGGGAGAAGCAGGCGGCAGGGAAAGGGAGAAGCAGGTTCCCCACTGAGCAAGGAGCCCAATGTAGGACTCAATCCCAGGACCTTAGGATCATGAACTGAGCTGAAGGCAGCCACTTAACTGGCTCAGCCACCCAAGCATCCCAGGTTAATCTTTTTAGATTGTGTTTTTAAGCTTCACTAAATAAGAACAGGAAACATTTAATCTAGGGCTAATTTTGCACTACAAGTGAAGCAAAGCCCTCCTTTGTACTCTACCTGATGTCTTATGAATTATGAGACTTTCCACTTTGGCTGGTGGACAGTTACTATTCCTGTGCCTTTTGGGAGCTCGGAGGATTGTTCACTGTAATCTTTTTGGGTGTTTTTTTCCCCTGGCCTTGAGTCATTGAGGAAATGACTGTGAGGACAGGCATGAACTGATTGCTACTCACCTGAATACTTGAGGGGACATAACTTCTGCAGATCTCCAGAGTTCTTTCTCTTTGTGCAGCTCCAATACTCTATCCTTCAAACTTTAGCCTTTTTGGCTTCCATGGATGTTCACCTCTTTCTTCTCAACTTAAGGAGACCACTGGGCTCTGTGTGGGTTACTTCTCCCTAGGACACAGCCTGGAAATTTTCTCCAAGTAGTAATCTGGGGCATTTGCAGGGTTCACCTCACTTGTCTCCCTTCCCTTGGGGATCAGTGTCTTTCATTGGCTGATGTTCAATATCCAAGAACCATTGTTTGTCCAGATAGTCTGCTGCTTCAGGCAGGAGAATGAATCCAGTCTCCATTACTTCATCTTGGCCAGAAAAAGAATTGATCATACAATTTGAAAATTTCTTCACCCTGCAGAGTCTCTGTGTTAAAGTTTTCTATTGTTGCATAATAAATCACTTAAAAAAATATTGGATTATCACAATAATAGTATTTATTTTGCTAATGAATCTATAGTTTGGGTATGACTATATGAGGACAGCTCATCTTTGCTCCACCTGGCATTAGTTGGGTGGTTCAAAAGCTGGGGGATGGAATCATCTGAATACTTACTCATTCAAATGTCTGGCCACTGATACTAGCTATTGACTAGGATTTCAGGTGGAGCTGTTATCAGAACACCTCATGCTATCTTGTCATATGGTGACTTGGCTTCTTCACAGTATGTGACTGGGTTCTCAAGGGCAAGTGTTTAGAGATAGAGAAAATCATGTGAGTGCTACATCATCTTTCTTAACCTCATCTTGAAAATCACACAATCTAACCTCATCACATTAATATTCTTGAGAAGCAAGTCACTAAAACCAGGTCGTATTCGAGGAGAGAGGAATTGGAATCCACATTTTGATGTGAGAAATGTCAAAGAATCTGTGGACATGTTTTTAAAACTCCAAACTTTGTTCTATCTATGTTGCTCTTTGCTGCTTATTTTGATCTCCATTTTTCATATCAGATATTTTCCTCTGCCAACTGATATTCATTGGTTGGCTGTTCATATTTAAGATAGGGGTATTAAAAATCTCCAAGTGTGTGGGAGGGTTTGTCTATTCTGACCTTTACTTTATTGTGGTCTGGCTAGAGAAATTAAAAAATATGTTTATGTATTTCCTCTTAAGACAATCAGACTTCCTAGGAAAAAAATAATCTCCAATCTCTTCTTTGGAGGATGAAGTTGAATATTCTGGGACATGAATGAAGGAAGAGAGCTGGGATGCTTCAGAATCCAGGATGCAAATAATATCTAGATCCCCATTTTCTGTCCAGTATCTCCATCCTCAACTGAACTTGAAGTTCCATCTACTTATCCCCTCTAGTTATATATAACTTTATTCTTTTTTCAGGGTGAAAGAAGGGCCATTCATCAGATGACTCATCAGAGTGTGGGAGGCAATGTGGAATCTGGGATCTGCATAGTTCTTAAACAGACTTTCAAACAATCCTTCTCATTCAACCTCCACTTCCAGAGGAATCTAGCACCACCAATCCCTGTGTCTTTGGACAATTCCTCTAAGTAAACCAGATGGATTTCTACCTTTCCTCACTGCTGCCATAGGATTCTTTTTTCATAGGTTTGCTAAGAATTTGTCACTCATCTCCATCAGCTTTCCTGTTTCCAAAATTTTGTTTCTGCTGTCTTCTCTTTCACTCTTCCCCTTCTTGTAGGTTTAGTCTCCTAAAAAATTATTTTGTTGCCATTTGGTGTGACTGAGGGAAGAAGCAAGTGTAAGCATATGTTTAATCTATTAATTTTTCTCAGAAGTCAACCTTACTTTTTAAAGCTTTACCTTTACCTTATTCAATGCCAAGATTTTCCAGGTTCAACTATCCTCTTTGCAACATCCAATTCTCTAATTAGTCATACTCTTCTGCTCCCTTGGAATCTCTCCAGCGCTCACTTAACAAATCTTCTTCCATTTTTTTTCCTGTTTGTAGAAATTCTCCTAAGTGACTGCTAATCATTTTCATGCCTGTTTTGGATGATTTGGTCCAGTTGGTCTAAAAAAAAAACCTTCTAGATTAGATTATCTGCATTAAAACCTTTACCTTCTCTAGTTCTCTCTAGTACTTAAGGCTTTGGAGATTCTCCTCAAAGTTCCATTTTACATTTTTATTCCTACTCCTATCCCTGTTTAGATCACACATATGTATATCATGTTTCTACTTCATTGTTTTCTAAAAACAAACATTAAATATCTAATACAGTGATCACATTTACAAACATATGACATAGTCTATTTTGTCTACAAATGAAGCAAAGTAAAATAAAATTCAAATTTTACAGGGGCACCTGGGTGGCTCAGTCAGTTAAGCTTCTGCCTTTGGCTCAGGCCATGATCCCAGGGTCCTGGGATTGAGCCCTGAGTGGGGCTCCATGCTCAGCAGGGAGCCTGCTTCTCCCTCTCCTTCTGCCTGCCATTCCCCTTGCTTGTGGTCTCTCTCTCTCTCTGTCAAATAAATAAATAAAATCTTTTTTAAAAATTCAAATTTTACAGGTGATTAGCACATTTCTCTAGAACAGCACACTTTTTCTTGAAATCCTCATGGCAATCAACTAGAATTTGTCACATGTACAATGTACACAGAAACCTAGAATAGTTAAGAGTTTGTCAAATGTCGTGCAGCCAGATCATGGCAGAACTAACTTTAGTCCTTTTCAAACTTTCATACTGACTCATATATTGTTAAATCCTGCTTTTAAAGGAATAAATAAGTGTTACTAAGCATTTATCTACCTGAGATGCATAATAAACTGAGAATAAAATAATAAATTCTTACATACCCATCACCCAAGTCAAACAATTTTCAAGTCATGATCTCATCTTATTCATACCCCACCTATTTCTCTTTTTTTAAGATTTTATTTATTTATTTGAGAGAGTGAGAGAGAGCACAGGAGCAGGGCGAAGGGCAGAGGGAGAAGGACAAGCAGACTCATGATGAGCAGGGAGCCCAAGGAGGGGGGCGGGGCTCGATCCCAGGGTCCCAGGATCATGACCTGAGGCGAAGGCAGCCACTTAACTGACTGAGCCACCCAGGTGCCCCCATACCTCCCTATTTCTTTAATTGGATTACTTCAAAGCAAATCCCTGACATCATATCATTTTATAAATGATGAACTTTTAAGTTGAAAAACCAATCAATAGTTTAGATTAACTAGTATCAATTATATGTAATATATTTAAACTATGAATAAAATGTTCCTAATTAGAAATGAGCTCCACCAAGTTGACCATGTGAAGATATTATTTAATATTTCAATAGGAAAACGTATATACTGATCTAAGCCAACATAGGCAAACCTCAGAAATCTCAGCTTCAAGCCTGATAATTATCCAACCTCTTGACTCTAGGTCAAATTTCTGCCCTTTGTACTTGAATTTCGTTTTAGTTTCACTGGTTTGAGTGGCTCTCAACACATATAGACTTGCCTTACCTCTCTGGTTCTTCCTAGTCTATTTCAAGTAGTATTTCTCTCTACATTTCCAAGCATAGCTTAATTCACAACACAAAGTAGAAAAATTCATCTGATACTTATTGAAAGAGTGAGGAGAATGGCAAAGAAATCTCAGTGACAGAAGAAATACTGGCCACCTGCTCTAGGGCTCATCTCATCAAAGTAGCAGTTTTCCTTTCAATTTTCAGTGTATTTTGCTGTTCATAAAAATTCTCACACCCAATTACTTCTCATCTGCAGAATCATTCAAATAATTTTGGGTGTGAAAACCAGCCAAGGTGGCCTCTGCAACAGATACGAGCAGGGGACCCCTGCAGTTTGCCTAATCATACTTCATTTCTAATGATCCCTGAGCAAACTAGATCTTAGACAGAAGATGCCTTCTTGGTGCCATTAAGAGCTTTTTAGGAAACGATGTATGTGTCCATCAATGGATGAATGGATAAAGAAGATGTGGTATGTATACACAAAAAAGAAGGAAATCCTGTCATTTGTGACAACATGAATGGAACTGAGGGCATTATGCTAAGTGAAATAAGCCAGACCAGAGAAAGACAAATAGTTCATAGTGTCACTTATACATGGAATTTTAAAAAAATAAAGTCAAACTTAGAAACAGAGAGTAGAAAAGTGGTTACCAAGGGCTGGGGGAAGGTAAGAAATAGGGAGAGTTGGTAAAAGGGTACAAACTTTGAGCTCGAAGATGGATAAGGTCTGAGGATCTAATGTAAAATGTGGTTGACTATAGTTGCTAACACTGTATAATTGAAATTTGTTAAGAGAGTAGAACTTAAATGTTTTTACATATATATGTGTGTGAAGTGATGAATATGCTAATTAACTAGGGAAGAATTTTTTCACAAGATATACATATATAAATCCTAACAATGTGCACTTTAAATACCGTACCAAAATTTTGTCAATTACACCTCAATAAAGTTGGAAAAAAAGAGCTTTTTATTCATGTGGAAGGAATGAAGGGGGTGGGGGAAGGACACTCTTTTCCCGGGGTGTTTCCTTACAGAGCGCCCATTGCTCCAAAAGCTTTGTGGATATAAGAAAATATTTTTTAACAGTGCTGTCTTCTACATGAGAGAAAATCCAGATGCCAGACAGCCTCCTGCCACCAGAAGGCCTATGTCAGCCTCACCATGTAGACTGGTGCAGTAAAGCCCCAGAAGATAGCTGGGGTGGGTGTCAGGCACAGCCCAGAGGAAGAACTTCAGAGTGCACACTCCCGGCTCCGGTGAGGACTTGCTTGTGTGACCTCAGGTCACAGACCTCCTCAGGATCCTCGTGGGTAAAGCAGAATTCACAATACCGAGCCAATCACAAAGATCAGGTGAGTCCAACAGCAGTCCTGCTGAGAAGGTGTTAGAGAATAAAACATTTCGTTCCCATAGAAAAATCTCTATGCCCCCAAATTGTGACCACTGGGTCCTTGATTTGTACAAGTAAGAGAGAGAAACGGTTTTGGAAAGCAAACTGTCTTGGCCCTGAGAATAATTTCTTACTTGTGTAGTTGAGGACGGTTTATTATGGGTCTGTTTAGTGTCACAGTCAAGGGAGGGAAGGCATAAAAGGCTGATCCAAGAAGCCATCTTGCTCTGAGGAGTGATGAAGTACATTTTTGTGTGCTGAGGCACACTTATGGGTTAGATTTCTTTGCAGAATGAGCCCGAGTAGGCAGGTACAGGAATAGAACGGTTCACTGAGAGATTATTAGTGAAACCAGAGGCTTATCTGGCCCTGTGTCTCTGGGGGAGCTGTACAAAGAGGGAGAACTAATCCATTCCAAGAAGAAGAAAGAGATGGCGCCTTATCCCTAATTTGATATATCACTCATATGGTGGGTGGGAAAGTTCTTTCAAGTCCATTTGGCCTGGGCAGTAAATTATTCTTCAAGTTTCTGTTCTGTAGTGGTCAGTGAGCTGTGAGTCATACAGTGACTCACAGCACCATCATCAATGTATATTTTGGGGTGCTCGCTGGGTTCTTGGGTTCATACTGATAAGGCAAGCTAGCCTTTGTTGTGACTGAGTCGTTTTCCGTGCTACGTGTTCTATGTGTTTTCTTACTGCCACAGTCATGCTGATGGTGTCATACCATTCAGAGTGACAGAAATGCAAAACACTCTTTGAAACTGGGCAGACAAGAACATTATGCATTTGGGGAATTTTAAAATGCACACCCATGTGTCGGGCCCACTAACTATGTATTTGTAATCATTTTCATTTTTATCTTGCTTTAACAAAAGGAAGTACACTGATGTTCTGTTTCAGGAAAATAGTCTCATTCTGCTGCTCAATTGCTATGTGACCTGGGGCCCATCTCTTAATTTCCAAGGGCTTCAGTGTCCTTGTTTACTGTATACAACTCTTATTCTACAGTAACATATCATTAGTCTTTGAAAGAAGCCTAGAAGGTAGCAGAACACACATCTCTCTTTCAAAGGGTCTTGTTGGCCTTCAACCCAGGCTATGCCTACTGATGATTTCTCTATGAGCAGCTGACAGTTTGAACTTGGTTTATAGGAGGTTCACCCAATGTGCCAGCACTAGCCAGTAATAGACTACTGGAAACTTGCAGCCCCATTCAAGTACATTCATCCATTTAACATTTATCCAACATCTACTATGTACCAGGCACTGTTCTAGATGCCGAGGATACAGGAATATCATCACAGAAAAAGTTCTGACTCTCATGGAGTTTACCTTGTAGTGTGGGAAGATGGACAACAAACATTATAAATGAGTAAATTCTATAGAAGGTATAAACACTATGGAAAATTAGATTAGGTAGTAAGATAAGGAGTGCTGGAGTATTGGCGGGGATTGAAATTTTCACTGGTAGGTTTGGGCTTGGGTTCAGTCCAAAGGTGACTTGAATGAGGTGAGAGAGTGAGCTATAAAGATACCTTAAGAAGATTAAGAATTCCTCATATCAGTGAGGTCATATGATACATGTCTTTCTCTGACTGACTTCTTTCACTCAGCATAACACCCTCCAGTTCTTAATCTCAGGAAACAAACTGAGGGTTGCTGGAGTGGTGGGGGGTGGGAGGGATGGGTGGCTGGGTGATAGACATTGGGGAGGGTATGTGCTATGGTGAGTGCTGTGAATTGTGCAAGACGGTTGAATCACAGATCTGTACCTCTGAAACAATGCAATATATGTTAAGAAAAAAAAAAACAAGAAGATAACAGGAGGGGAAGAATGAAGGGGGGGAAATCGGAGGGGGAGATGAACCATGAGAGACGATGGACTCTGAAAAACAAACTGAGGGTTCTAGAGGGGAGGGGTGTGGGGGGATGGGTTAGCCTGGTGATGGGTATTAAAGAGGGCACGTTCTGTGTGGAGCACCCGGTGTTATATGCAAACAATGAATCATGGAACACTACATCAAAAACTAATGATGTAATGTATGGTGATTAACATAACAATAAAAATTTTTTTTAAAAAAAAGATACCTTAAGAAAAGAGCCACTGCAGAGAGCCAGGAGTGGAAACAGCTGGTGTGTTGAAAGGAGGAAGTGCAAAATGGTCAATGGCTGGAGCAGAGTGAATTCAATAGAGAGTAAGAGATGAGGTCAGAGGTGTACAGAGAGCCAAAGCATGTAGGGCTTTGTAGGGGCTTTGTAAGACTTTTGAGTTTTACTTTGAACAAAATGGGAAGCCACTGGAGGATTCTGAGCAGAGGAGTAGCAAGATCTGACTTACATTTTGCAATCTGTTCAGTGTACTGAAGAATAAAATGAAGGGAAGTGGTAACTTTGGAAATACGAAGACATTTAGGAGACCATTTCAGTAATCCAGAGGAGAAATTATTTCCTCGGACCAGGGTAGTTGTAGGGAGGTGTGTATTGGTGAGGGGGGGGGGAGGGTATTGGATTCTAGATATAATTTGAAGGTAGATCCGTTAAAATTTCCAGATGGATTGGAAGTGGAATGTGAGAAAAAGAGAAGAATTATGGATGATTTCAAGGTGAGAGTCTCATTTGTAGTAGATGGTCTTTGGGACATAAAGATATGAGACATAAAGATCCGTATGCGTTATGCCCACTGTCATGGGTCCAACCTACATCCCCTTTCTCTATTTGCCCCTTATCTTCTATTATTCCTTCCAGGCCTCTGACCAAAGGGCCAAGCCATTCACCACTGCCCAGGAGCCACTTCTCCCTGTTGGGTTACACTCATGTGAAGTCAGTCTGAGTGGGTTACATTCAGTACAGTCATGTGTAAGCCTGCAGTAATGGTTAAAGCAAGGAAAATGGCCAAGGATACCCAAGACAAGTTACACTGAGAGGATATGAAGGGACTCAGAAGTGCGTCAGACATATGGAGTGTGGGTTATGGTTAAATTTATGATATAGTCCTACAGCACACACAGTTAAGACAATATTGTATCAGAACTGGATGAGGAATAGACGTTCACCAAACATCCTACACATGTAGATGAATGCAGTAACTGATGAAACTTTGCTTCATCTCACTTTGAGTATTTTCCTGCTTTTTTGAGAGATAGCTACATTATATTCCACAGGAACATGTTTTTGAGGAAGAATGAGTATTTGAGCTATCATGTAAGTGGATGCTGGTAGCCAAAGAGTGGACTGTGGTGGTTATTTGCCCTTTTTTTCTGGCTGCCCAGCATTTGATTCCCTTAGTAAGTGTGGAGAATTTGCAATTGTGTGAGGTTGGTGGGAAGCATGACCTTGTCCACCACAACAGAAACTGAAAGTGCCAGACAATTTTTCACCCTGACCCTTCCAATGAGGGCATGAGCACCTAGCTCAACTACTCAGATACTCTTGCCTCAGAATCTGAATCTGGAGAAAGATCTGCAAATAAATAATAATTCATTCCACTGATAAAGATGGCAGCATCCTGTGTCCACTGGCAGCCATGTCAATGACAATATCTCCTGTCTAGGATGGCAGCAGCAACACCACAACTGTGCTATTCCTCAAATGTGGCATGACCTTGAATGTGGTTCTGCCTACCTAGATTTTTATAGCTCCTGCTTATTTTCCAAACCTGATTCTTCAGCCTTCCTGTTGAGCCTTCCTGAGAACTACTAATATTCTTTCAGTGAATTTCCTTTTTTTCCTTAAATTTAGGAAAATTTATTATTATTGTGCCTAACAAAAGTCCCTGCCTGGCACACCAACAGTTACTTACCCAATATCTATAACTATTCTCCCAACATTCTTGCTATTTGAATCTAGATTTTGGAATGGTCAGCCATGTGGCTTCAGGCAAGCTACTTAAATTCCCACCTCCCATTCAGCTAAGTGTATCCACATGACACAGAAACGGCTAACAAGCTTCAATCAGAAGTTGGCTAGTAGACTGTATTAGATACATCTTGTGTGTTCCCTCCTCTTCTTTCAGTATCAACTGTCCCCCAACCCTTAGCCATTTATTCCATCTCAGCTATTGCTGTGGTGACAAACTCCATGCTGCATTAAGTTCTACTGCCGGAATCCAACATCTAGAGTCTCTGGCTCTGGCTCCTCCCACCACTCTCAAACTCAGAGGAAGGACTACGTTTCAGGACACGGACACTGGTTCCCCTAGGAGCTGTTCAAAGGGCCAGGTAACACCACCCAGAAAAGTGAGAACCTAAACCAACAAGAGACAGGACATGGGAGGAAAACAAACGATAAATACTTCCTCCATTCCTCCATCTAGTAGACTGTTCTAAGCCATGGTTTTTCTACATAGCCTGTTTGGTGACATCTCACATGACCAAAAGGGTAGACTGGATCAAACAGAAGCTCTGTCTCTTAGTGCCTTGAGAAGAGAAGCAGTACCTAGCATGGAAGTGTATCAAGATACCAAGTTTCACTTACTTGGCTTTCTCACTCTGCCTTTATTTCATTCTTGCTTCCTGGGGATAGTACCTCCCAATATTGAATTAGCACTTCAACCTTGCCAAGAGCCTTGATTTTTCTAAGGAAACTCTGCTAAAACAATCTCTTTTAAGACTTTTTCTGATAAACAGAACAGGTGGGCACAGTCCTTTCCCCCTCCTTCCCACGTTGAACATGGACAGGCTGCCTAGAGACATTTTGTAAACATTAGGGAAAGGTCAAAAGAATCAATGGAACACTGGTTCTGACAGCATCAAGTTGCTGAACCACAGTCAACAGTTTACCTACCTGCAAACCACATGAGAAAAATCAATTCCATTTTAAACCATTAAAGTAGGGTTTCTTGGTACTTGTACCTGAATAAAATCTTAACAGATATACCTACCCAAGAGCTGTATTTCCAATTTCTTTAATAGTGTGTATTGTCACAAAAGGTATTATGCTAAATAAAAATTTTATTCAGCGATAGTTTTGTTTGTTTTTGTTTTGTTTATGTGAAGCATAGCTCTCAATTCAATTTCTAGTAAACATAGTGAATATTTCTACCTCTCTTGTCTGCCCCACTCTACAATTCCATATGCTCCTTACTATCTCTGGTAGTCTTTAACATCCTCCTTTTAGGTTTTTCACCAACCTTTATGTTTTTTACTTCTAGGTCCCCTTCCCTGAAGCTTCCTTACAAACACCTATTACATGGATCTTCTCTAAACACTGTGTGTGTGTGTGTGTGTGTGAGAGAGAGAGAGAGAGAGAGAGTGTGTGTGTGTATGTGTGTGTGGTGTGCTGGGTCTATGAGAGATAGTCCTGTATTATGGAAAAGGAGAAATGCCAGATATAAAACAAATAACCAAACAGATTCACACACACACACACACACACACACACACACACATCTTTCTTCTAGACATTACTGAAAACAGAGTAAAAGAGGGCAAATAAGGGGCTTTTTCCTATCCTCCAGTATTCTAGGCCTCCAGCAGAGAAGAGAAATACATATTTTAGTCCTTCAGTAAGCCAGGACTTAGAATCACAAATAGCCGATGATAGCAATGGAGAGTCCTTCAATCTGTCAAGGCTGGAACAGCCCTGTAAAAGAAAGACTGTAAACTTCTGATTGCTTCATAGATTAGCAGAGTCCATCCTTTATGAAAGCAAATGGGAGGGATACCAGATTTATAATAATATATGCCAAAAAACTATACTTTTGTTCCATCTAAATTTAATAATCATAATCTTCTTCAATGCTCAGTATATTTTATTATTTCTCAAAATTATTGTAGAATTAGCTCAAAGTCCCCTATAACAGATTGACAAAAAGTCCAGTATCACATTCTTAGGGCTCCCTTGTCTCTCCTGAACTATCCCAGAACCTTGTACTACAAAGGAGTTCTGCAGAACTTTCCCTCCAAAATAAGAGAGAACCCTGGTGTCCATCTTCCAATGCTGCTACAGAACACTGGATCTCCTCTCCTGTCTGGCATTGTTCATCTTGCCTAAGAAAGATTTTCATATGCCCCTAACCCCCAGCTACCCAGAGATCACCATGCTCCTCCAAAAAGAGGCTACTCAAAGGCACTTTCACTATTATACAACCAGGGTACCCCTCACAATTTTCTAGGTGCCCCATTCCCCTCCAAAGCCCCAGTGCTCTCAGAGGCACTATGTAGAACTGACTCAGCCCTCTCTACAGTGGAACCCACAAACACTAGCCCATAGCACAGTCCCAGAGAACCAGTGAGGAGTTGAGTCACTTTGCTTTTCAATCCCCCAAATAAAAAAGATTCCTTTCCTTTCTCAACAAACAAAGGAAGATGGGCCCAATCCTTCAAATCATGCAGGGTTATCTACAGATGGATGTGTTCAGACTAGGCCACACATGCCTGGAAACAACTTTTGCCCCATAATCACAAACGCTCAACCTCTAAATGGAAAAAATACCTTCTGATCCTCAAAGTGTAAGTTATTACCTCATGACTATCAAGGGAACTTTCAGGCATCCCTTTCGCCAAAAGCTGTGAAAATAAAATACAAGTGTAGCATTTAGTAGATTTCCTCCTACACACACAAAAACCAGGAAGAAAATGTAATGGAAACACTCTGCTCTATAATGGACCCCCTACTGTTTTGTCTGCATAGACTCTCAAATTCTGAAAAATGGCCTGTACCGTCCATATAGTCAAGCAATAGTCTTCCAATCATAATGTTGTACCATGTGAAATTGTATCCTTGGTTACAGGTAATTGAATAAGAAGGTGGATAGCTGATCCAAACTTGGCCAGTCCAAGTTACATCCTTGGGAATTAGAACTAAGATGTAGAGAAATATAATATGTAAATTCAAGCACTGTCAACACCCAAATTTTCTATCCTATGGACTGGAGAGTAAGAGGAATTGGGTCCACAGAGAGAAGAATGATGAACTGATGCACAGAGAGAAGTAACAATGAGAGAAGAAGGAAGAGTAGTTTGGGCATCAGGTTGTTCCAATTTACTCCTGGGGCTAGTTGTATTCCCATTTTGAATTCCAGGAGATGCTCTTATACAGTCTAATAATAAATTGCATATTTTGCTAAAATTAGTTTAAGCTGTTTTATGTTATTTGCAATCAAATCTCCTAGTAGTTATACATTCAGAATAACAACAGAAGATTTAAAAACTTAGGAATAAAACTTAATGAGTGCCAGAGCTGTGATGAATACATCTGAACAACTACATATAAACTTAACTTTTTTTTCTTATTTAAAGGAAGTTTCCTATAGACAACATATAGTCAGGTCCTCTTTTTTTTTTTTTTATACACTCTCTGTCTCTTAACTGATATATTTAGACCATTTACACTTAAAGTGATTATTAATACAGTAGATTAAAATCTATCACATCTGTAACTGTTTATTATTTATTATACTTGTTCTTGTTTCTTTTTTACCTTCCCCTCTTTTTCTGCCTTTTCTGGTTTTAGTTGAACATTTTATATGATTCCATCTTCTCTGCTGTCTTAGTATAATCAATCATTACTATTTTTACATTTTTTAATGGTAGTCCTAGAATCTGCAACATACAGTTACAACTAATCTAAGTCTACTTTCAAATAACAGAATATTTCTATTTTCTCCCTCCTTCCCTTATAACATTGCTATCATTCATTTCATTTGTCCATAGTAATAATCACCAAATACAGATTGTTTTCAGCAGTTGTCTATTAGATAAATTAAGAATAAAAATAAAAGGTTTTATTTTTCCTTCATTTAATCCTTCTATAATGTTCCTCTTTATGTAAATACAAGTTTCTGAACTATTTCATTTTCCACCTCTCTAAAAATCTTCTTTTAACACTTCCTGCAAGGCAAGTGTATTCGTGACAAATTCCCTCAACTTTTATTTATCTGAGAAAGTATTTATTTCTCCTTCTCTTTTGAATAATTTTAATGGATACATAATCCTAAATTGGTGGCTTCTTTCAACACTTTAAATATTTTTCTGTCTTCTTGTTTACTGGTCTATGAAGAGAAGTTCTATGTATTCTTACCCTATTCCTCTGTAAGTAAGGTATTTTTTTTTCCCCTCTCTGGCTGCTTTCAAGATTTTCTCTTTGTCTGAGGTTGTCTGCAGTTTGAATATAATATGCCTACATGTAGACTTTTTGGTATTTATCTTTCTTGGTGTTCTCTGAGTTTCCTGGATCTATGGTTTGGTGTCTGTCATCAGTTCTGGGAAATTCTCAGCCATTATCACTGCAAATATTTCTTCTTCTCTTTTCTCTCTTTCCTCTCCTTATGGTAGTTCCATTACATGTATTACTTTTTGTAATTGTTCCACATTTCTTGACTATTCCATTCCTTCTCTCTCTTTTGCCTTTCAGTTTGAGAAGTTTCTGTTGAATATCTTCAAGCTTCCTGATTCTTTCCTTGGCCATAAGCAGTCTACTGATGAGCCCATCAGAGTTATTCTTTATTTTTATTACAGTATTTTCTTTTTTTTTCTATTCGATTCTTCCTTCCAGACACAGTCTCTCTGCTTACATTACCCATCTGCTCTTGCATGTTGCCCACTTTTTCCACTAGAGCCCTCAGCATATTCATCATAGTTATTTTAAATTCCTTGTCTGATAATTCCAAAATCTCTGCCATATCTGAGTCTGGTTCTATCCCTTGCTTTGTTCTTCATACTTTTTGTTGTTGCTGCTTTTTAGCATGCCTTCTAAATTTTGTTGAAAGCCAGTTATAGTGTACTGGATAATAGGAACAGAAGTAAGTTGGCCTTTAGTATGAGGGTTTCTCTGGCTGGAAGTTATACTACATCTATTGCTGTAATTATAGGTGTCTAAGGCTTCAGTCTCCTCTAGTGTCCTTGTTTTTGTCTCCTCTGTTGTATTTGGGTTTCCCTATAAACTCCTTCTTAGAGTATGAGCCTTACAGTCCTTTCAGCTGTAATTGTGTTATTAAACAGGAGCCCTGTTATTGTCATGATAAGGGGTGTGGTAGAGGCAAGCATTCTATAATTCCATATTAGCTTTCCGTGTTTCAGTGGGCCTGTGACCCTGGGCGCTGACCTTCACAAGTAATTCTCAGCTTCCCTCCCCCTTACACACACACACACACACACACACACACACACACACACACACGAGGCAGGAGAGTTAGCAGGAGCTGCACTTAGGTATTTCCTTTCCTCCACTTCAGTAAAAAAATTCCTTTGAGAGAAGGCAGAGAACAGAATGCTCTGGGCTTATTTCAAAATGGCTACTTTTCCTTGGGCATATTTCAAAATGGTTGCCTCTCCCACCCTTGCTGAAAGCATGGGGGAATTTTTCTTGAATCCTTGCTGTGAGAAAAAAACTGGCAGAGCTTCTGGAGGTATAACTCATAAAAGTGTGGGGCCCTCCCACACTGTTTTTAATTCTAAACCTGGTCCACACGCAAGTCTCCAGCAGTTCATCAATTACAGTTTAAGTCTTCCTGTTTTGGGCTCCAGCAGCTTCTGCCCTTAGGAAGCTGTGATTCTCTGTAGTTTCCTGTCCTGTTAAAGGAGTATTGGTTTGCCTTGCAATCTCAATTCTCTGACAGATCTAAAAAAAGTTACTGATTTTTGGTTTGTTCAGCTTTTTTTCTTGTTATGAGGATGAGAGTGACAACCTCCAACCTCTTTACATGTTGAAGCAAAAATTAAAAGTCTAGATCTTTTTTTTAACTTATGGGAATAAATGCTTTTTGTTCTTGGAAAGGAGTAATATAGTAGATGTCAATTTCCCTTTATTTAATTTGTATGATCAATTCCATCCAAATTCCCAATTGATTCTTTCTTAGAATTAAAAGATGTATATTTTAAATTCATCTAAAAAATTAAAGATGTAACAAATAGCCCACAAAATATTAAAAAATTAAGAGTGAAAAAGGGCCTGTTCTATCAGATATCAAAACATATTACAAAGCTATAGTAATTAAAACAGGCAGGAGCTATGCCAAAACGTACATGCAGATGAATAGCACAGTATAAATGGCGCAAGAATAGACCAAAGTTCATTTGAGAATTCATCCTGTGACTGAAGTAGAACTTCATGTCAGAGGGAAAAATACGGATTATGCAATAAATATTATTGAAGCAACTGGTTAGAAATTTGGGCAGGGAGGGAGAATGAACTGAGATCAATACTGATACCTTTTTTTTTTTTTGAAGATTTTATTTATTTATTTGGGGGGGGGCAAAGGGAGCAGGAGAAGCAGAGCCCTGCTGAGCATGGAGCCCAATGCAGGACTTGATCCAGGACCCTGAGATCATGACCTGAGCCGAAGGCAGATGCTTAATCAACTGAACCACCCAGGCACCCCTAATCTTGATACCTTGAAACAAAATAAATTCCAAATGGCTCAAAGTTTTAAATATTAAAAATTAAACACTAGGATGCCTGGGTGGCACAGGCAGTTAAGCCTTGGATCAGGTCATGATCTCAGGGTTGTGAAATCAAGCCCTGCATCTGGCTCCATGCTCAGTGCAGAGTCTGCTGAAGACTGTCTCCCTCTGCCCCTTCCCCCCCAAAAATAAATAAATCTTAAAAAAATTAAACAGTAAAAGTGCTAGTAGCAAGGAAGATGGTGACTTAAATGCATCCCTGCTGTTCTCTCTTCCAAGCCCCTATCCAACCCCCAACTGCCCCCACTGTTTTCAATCTTATTTCTTTAATAATTAAGATACTTAATGCTATAAAATTTGAGTTTAGCTTTATCCATGTAACATAAGTTCTGGTATGAAGTGTTCTCTTTTGTATTATGTCTTAGTTAGTTCAAATTTCCTTTTGATTACTTCTTTGATCCAAGGGTTAATAAGAAGCGTATTCCTTAAATTCCAGGTAGTTGAGTTTTTTGGTCATCCTTTCATTGTTCATTTTTCAGAAATGAAGGAAATTTGAACCTAAAATCTTTATACCCAGACAAACTAGCATCAAGGAGGCATTATGAAATTAAAAGCTTATAGGCAAATACTCTATAAACTTAACACACACATTCTCTGAAAGAATTATTTAGTTACATACTCCATAAAAATTAAAAGCAATTCAGAAAAAAGGCAAGATTTGAAATTTTAAAAATAATGAGCAAAGGAGCCAGTATATTTTATAATTATCAAAATAATTATTATAAAATTATTAGTAGATAAAATTAATACACGAAATAATTATTGGTACCAAAAGTTGATAACTAAAACTCCTGGATAATCTCAACATTAAAGGTATGGGAAGAGTGAAAGAAGAAGGAAAGAACTGAAAACATGCCAGATTTCTTGTCTTGAAACAGGGAATGTGGGAGCAAGGGCTGATATAAATACTAATTAATTTGAAATGATTAGATAAACTTAAATATGTGCTTTAAAAATGTAAGTGAAACCACTCAAAGAATAGGAATAGCATATTCAGCTTCCAAACCACCAGAGGAAAAGAAATAAAGAAAATGTAATCAATATATCTAAAAAACAGGAAAGAAATCAGAAATAGAAAGAGAAAGAAAGGGAAGGAAAGATGAAAGGGAGAGGAGCATGAGAAAAATGGGAAGGAATGCCTGGCAAATGGAACTATAAAGTAAGATATCAGGAAAATATCTGAAGATGTTATTAATCACAAGAAATACAGCTGTGTTAAATTTCTCAATCAGATTGTGGGAGAATAAAATCCAGTTTTATTTCATGTAATGTGATACCTGTAAGACAAAATAACTTTTGAAATATTTTTTAAAATTTGAATTTAAATTTCAAATAAAAAATCAGAAGTCAGAGAAAGACAAATACCATATGATTTCACTCATATATGGAATTTAAGAAATAAAACAAATGAACAAAGAAAAAAGAGAGAACCGCCCCGCAAAAAAAGACTCTTAAATATAGAGAACAAACTGGTGGTTGCCAGAGGGGAGGTGGGTGGGGGGAATGGGTTAAATAGATAACAGGGATTAAGAATAACTTGATGATGAGCACTGAGAAATGTATAGGATTGTTGAATCATTACATTGTACACCTGAAACTAATATAACACTGTATGTATGTTAGTTTACTTCAATTTTTAAAAATCGGAAAAATTGAAAATAAAGGTTAAAAAGATATAGCAAGCTAATGTTAACAAAGAGAAAACAGGTATAAAAATATTATTATTCTATAATAGGGAATTTAAAGCAAAAGGTATTAATGTGAAAAGAGGAACATTTCATATAAATAAAAGTCTTACTCCAGTGAAAGTATATGAAAGTTTGAATCTTTTAGTATGTAAAAACATAACTTTAAAATATATAAAGGATCTCAAACTTCATTAAGCATAAAAATTGGATGGGCAACTTGTTAAAAATGCTGATTCTCAGGGTCTATCTCCATCTCTACCACCATTCTAGGGCAACTTAACATCACTTCTTACCTGATTTATAGCAACATCCTCCTATGAGGTCAAAATTGCAATTAAAATTTTAAACCTAAGGAATTAAGTAAGACTGAGAGAAGGAACAGTGACTGGTTCAAGATTACACAGTTAGACAATGGTAGATCTAGAAACTAAAATCTAAGAATTAGGAGACTTTACTTGCCAAAAACGGCATTGATTCAAATATATTTCACATCAAGACAGGTTTTTCTCGAGCTTAGATTTTGCTCACATCAGTTTCTGCACAGAAGTTCTGTCTAGGCAAAGCTGACCAAGTGTGGGATGGCCATGAGTCAGAGACCAGACAGCCCTATCTGGGTGAGCCAGGAAATCACTAAAGGTTCCACCATGGACCAAAAAAGAATGAAGCAGAGGGTAAATGTATTGCGGCTGGTAAATAATATAGCCCAGACTCAAATCCATTATACCATGCTGGGTGATCTGAAAGAAGGTTATGGGCAGAGATTTAAGCAGAATTTTTCATAGTCAGCCAGGTGGAAGGAAATGCAACCAAGAGGAACAGGCAAAGTTAGAGCAAACGGATCTATAATCCCAAACGGATTATAGATAGGACCAGGTAGAAGGTGGGGAGTACGGTGCTTAGGAAAACCATGGAGAGCAAACCACACAGAATGGAGTAAAAAGTACAATATAGTCCTAGCAGCCTGGCAGTTCCCAAGTCCTTTAAAAACTGGGATAGCAGACCGGAAACCAACCCAGGAATTCAGACATGAAAAGTAAGAATAGAAACCATTTACACCCACACAGCTTACTAATGGCATTAACATAGCATTATTATTCTACTGTCTTCATCAAAATGACATTATTATTCCAAGAAACTCTTGCCCAGGAAGATACACACTCAAACAACTATAATATTTAATGAACATCAACTTGTACATCTCTACAACAGATAGTATTAAATGATAATTCACTTATCAAGATTCTTTGAATCTTCTCACCTCAAAACCCTCATCTTCCTATGTCCAGTCCTAAACCATTATACCAGGATTCTTATCTAATCCTAATCAAGCCTGCATACTGCAAGACCTGCCTTAAATCCACATTCCAAAAATTCACAAAGTTTACCTTTCCACCTTGAGACACTGCTAAAACTAAGATAGTGCTCTCCTTACTGGGTTAGGAAAAAAACCTCAGCTTTACCTTATTTACAAGTTGTCTCAGAAAAATTTTCAAGGATCCAGCACTTGACAATATTGGAGGTCCAAAATCCAGTCGAGACCTTCTCACTGCCATGGGGCAAGACCCATCTTAACCTATTTCTCCCCAGATGTGCATTAGACATTCTTAAATGAGAAGCTAAGCAAAGACTAAAACTGACTGTATAAAGTCTAATAAAGAAAACACTCATCATAACTCATCCTAGTCCTTGTAACATTCCTGTCCTTCTAGGTAAAAACCCCAATAGACAATAGATTCATTAGGCCCTTGGGGCAATAAATAAAATAGTTATTCAGGGCTTCCCTGTACTACTAAACACCAATACTATTTTATGTTAGGTGCTTCTTGAGACTCCATATTTTACAGTTGTAGATCTGTGTTCTGCTTTTTTAAAGTGTCCTTTTAGGTCAAAATAGTTGATACTTGTTTGTATTTTGTAAGGAAAATAAACAATATACCTGAACTGTTATGCCCCAGGGGTTTACTAAGGCATCTGCTACTTTTCATAAATCCTCAACCAGGACCACAAGAATCTTAAATTTCCCTGTGATTCTACTCTTTTACAATATGTGGATGAGGGGCTGCGGGTTGAATCAGTAAATGGCCGATGACTTAGTCAATCATGACTATGTTGTGTTAAAAAATGAGGTAAACTGCAAGGTTGGCTCAACATCCACAAATCAATCAATGTGATACAATACATTAATAAAAGAAAAAACAAGAACCATATGATCCTCTCAATAGATGCAGAAAAAGCATTTGACAAAGTACAGCATCCTTTCTTGATTAAAACTCTTCAGAGTGTAGGGATAGAGGGTACATACCTCAATACCATAAAAGCCATCTATGAAAAACCCACAGCGAATATCATTCTCAATGGGGAAAAACTGAGAGCTTTCCCCCTAAGGTCAGGAACACGGCAGGGATGTCCACCATCACCACGGCTATTCAACATAGTACTAGAAGTCCTAGCCACAGCAATCAGACAACAAAAAGAAATCAAAGGCATCCAAATCGGCAAAGAAGTCAAGCTCTCACTCTTTGCAGATGATATGATACTTTATGTGGAAAACCCAAAAGATTCCACCCCAAAACTGCTAGAATTCATACAAGAATTCAGTAAAGTAGCAAGGTATAAAATCAATGCACAGAAATCAGTTGCATTTATATACACCAACAACAAGACAAAAGAGAGAGAAATTAAGGAGTTGATCCCATTTACACTTGCACCCAAAACCATAAAATACCTAGGAATAAATCTAACCAAAGAGGCAAAGAATTTGTACTCAGAAAACTATAAAATACTCATGAAAGAAATTGAGGAAGACACAAAGAAATGGAAAAACGTTCCATGCTCATGGATTGGAAGAACAAATATTGTAAGATGTCAATGCCAGCTAGAGCAATCTACACATTTAATGCAATCCCTATCAAAATACCATCCACTTTTTTCAAAGAAATGGAACAAATAATCCTAAAATTTGTATGGAACCAGAAAAGACCCCGAATAGCCAGAGGAATGTTGAAAAAGAAAAGCAAAGCTGGTGGCATCATAATTCCGGACTTCAAGCTCTATTACAAAGCTGTAATCATCAAGATGGTATGGTACTGGCACAAAAACAGACACATAGATCAATGGAACAGAATAGAGAGCCCAGAAATGGACCCTCAACTCTATGGTCAACTAATCTTCGACAAAGCAGGAAAGAATGTCCAATGGAGAAAAGACAGTCTCTTCAACAAATGGTGTTGGGAAAATTGGACAGCCACATGCAGAAGAATGAAACTGGACCATTTCCTTACACCACACACAAAAATAGACTCAAAATGGATGAAAGACCTAAATGTGAGACAGGAGTCCATCAAAATCCTAAAGGAGAACACAGGCAACAATCTCTTTGACCTCAGCCGCAGCAACTTCTTCCTAGAAACATCACCAAAGGCAAGGGAAGCAAGAGCAAAAATGAACTATTGGGACTTCATCAAGATAAAAAGCTTTTGCACAGCAAAGGAAACAGTCAACAAAACCAAAAGACAACAGACAGAATGGGAGAAGATATTTGCAAATGACATATCAGATAAAGGGCTAGTATCCAAAATCTATAAAGAACTTACCAAACTCAACACCCAAAGAACATATAATCCAATCAAGAAATGGGCAGAAGACATGAACAGACATTTTTCCAAAGAAGACAACCAAATGGCCAACAGACACATGAAAAAGTGCTCAACATTGCTCGGCATCAGGGAAATCCAAATCAAAACCTCAACACCAGTCAGAATGGCTAAAATTAACAAGTCAGGAAACAACAGATGTTGGCGGGGATGCGGAGAAAGGGGAACCCTCCTACACAGTTGGCGGGAATGCAAGCTGGTGCAACCCCTCTGGAAAACAGTACGGAGGTTCCTCAAAAAGTTGAAAATAGAGCTACCATATGACCCAGCAAATTGCACTACTGGGTATTTACCCCAAAGATACAAATGTAGGGATCTGAAGTGGTACGTGCACCCCAATGTTTATAGCAGCAATGTCCACAATAGCCAAACTATGGAAAGAGCTAAGATATCCATCAACAGATGAATGGATAAAGAAGATGTGGTATATATATACAACGGAATATTATGCAGCCATCAAAAAAACAAAGCAAAATCTTACCATTTGCAACAATGTGGATGGAACTAGAGGGTATTATGCTAAGCGAAATAAGTCAATCAGAGAAAGACATGTATCATATGATCTCACTGATATGAGGAATTCTTTTTTTTTTTTTAAGATTTTACTTATTTATTTGACAGAGAGAGACACAGTGAGAGGAAACACAAGCAGTGGGAGTGGGAGAGAGAGAAGCAGGCTCCCCATGGAGCAGGAAGCCTGATGCGGGGCTTGATCCCAGGACCTTAGGATCATGACCTGAGCTAAAGGCAGACGCTTAACAACTGAGCCACCCAGGCGTCCCGATATGAGGAATTCTTAATCTCAGGAAACAAAATGAGGGTTGCTGGAGTGGTGGGGGGTGGGAGGGATGGGGTGGTTGGGTGATGGACACTGGGGAGCGTATGTGCTATGGTGAATGCTGTGAATTGTGTAAGACTGATGAATCACAGACCTGTACCTCTGAAACAAATAATACATTATATGTTAAAAAAAAAAAAAGGAAGAAGAAGATAGTAGGAAGGGAAAAATGAAGGGGGGGGAATCGGAGGGGGAGATGAACCATGAGAGACTATGGACTCTGAGAAACAAACTGAGGGTTCTAGAGGGAAGGGGGGGTGGGGGGATGGGTTAGCCTCATGATGGGTATTAAAGAGGGCAAGTATCGAATGGAGCACTGGGTGTTATACGCAAACAATGAATCATGGAACACTACATCAAAAACTAATGATGTAATGTATGGTGTGATTAACATAACATAATAAAGTAAAATTTAAAAAAATTATGATGTATTCACAAAAAAAAAGAGGTAAACTCTAAGACTAACTCCATCTATCTACTTAATGTTTTAGCTCAGTAAAAGCATATTTCCAAAGAGAAGCCCAGTGTTTTTGAAGTAAGTTCATTATGTAGGACAGGAATTGGCAAACTATAGCCACAAATCAAATCCAGCCTGCTGCCTACTTTTATAAATAAAATTTTATTGGAACAAAGTCACATCCATTCATTTATATACTGTCTATGGTTCCTTTGACAACAGATAACCAAGCTGAATAGTGGTGACAGAGACTGTATGCTCCACTCTTTCAGGGTTCCCAGACCCAGTTCCAAGGGGGTGGAACAATCCCTCACATGCAATACCAGTCAGATATATATAAAATATCTACCCAGAGAGAGCATCAGATTCCACAGGTTAAAGTTTCAGTCCTACAAGACTGCTCCCCTCCCCCGACTTCAGATGCCAGTCACAAGCCCCAGGCTGTTACCTGTGCTTTTGACCAACTGGCTAGACTGGAGGTTCCAGCAACTTCCTCCTTAGGTTCTATTAATTTGTTATAGTGGCTCACAGAACTCAGGGAAACACATACATTTACCAGTTTATTAAAAGATATGATAAAGGATACGAATCCACATCTAGATGAAAAGATACATAGGCAAGGTATGGGGAAAGGGTGCAGAGCTTCCATGATCTCTGCAGGTGTGCCACTCTCCCCACATCTCCACATGTTCACTAACCTGTAACCTCTCTGAACCCAGTCCTTTTGGGCTTTTATGGAGGTTTCATTACATAGTCATAATTGACTAAGTCATTGACCATTGGCTGATTCAATCCCCAGGCCCTCTCCCTTCCTCAGAGATCAGGGGTGGAACTAAAAGTTCCAAACTTCTCATAATAGGGTTGGTCCTCCTAGCACCTGGCACCACCCTTGGGTGAGGTCCAAAAGTTGTCTCCATTAACGTAACGAAAGACACCTTTATTACAGGAAATTCCAAGGATTTAAGGATCTGTGAACCAGAAACCATGAAGAAGACCAAATGCATATGAGAAATATATGTGTATATATTCATTTGAATAACCAAATATATATTTCTTCTAAATCATATTATTGCACCCACAAAGATATTTACTATCTGGTTCTTCACAGAAAAAGTAAAAGTAATGCCCTGTTCTAGGATATGATTTATCCTAAGGAAGCCAATCCCTTACTCCTAACCAACCACAGGCCATTCAAAATTTTGCTAGACCAGGGACAATTAAGATCAATCTTACTGACCCAAGTACAATGGATTCTCAACTTTTCTAATTGCCACTTCACTATATGACTTAACCAAGTTCTTAGTAACAAAACCTCTTCCCTAGAAATCTAAACATGAATAGGTCTAATTAATATTAGCTCTCCAACAACCTCCCACTCTGAGCGAACCCTTGGCATTTGGACTCAACTCCATGGAAATTACGAGAGACCAATGGCTTACTAACCTCTCCTTTTGACCCTGTGGCAAAATGCTTACCCACCTTCTCAATAATCACAACAGCTAAACCAGTAGAGATGTCTGTAGACTTGGTTTTAGGGTATCCTTTAAATTTGATGGACCCTCATCCTGTACAGTCTTTGCTGCTCACTGAAAAACACAACACTTCTTAGCAAGTAGGCTTATCTCATATGAAATTGTATTTTCTCCCTCACATTATTTCCATTCACTTTAAAATTCTTCTAATTTTCTTCCATTACCTGAAACAGGAAATTCATGACTATGTAAACTCTGTTCACAAATTACTTATGCCCAGAATAGATTTATTAGACACCCCTTTAGAAAATCCAGACTTGGGGTACCTAGGTGGGTCAGCTGGTTAAGCGTCTGCTCTCAGCTCAGTTCATGATCCCGGGGTTCTGGGATGGAGCCCTGAGTCAGGCTCCCTGCTCAGCAGTTGAGTCTGCTTCTCCCTCTCCCTCTGCCTCTCCCCCCCCCACCGCCACTGCTCATGCTCTCTCTCTCTCTCTCTCTCAAATAAATAAATAAATAAAATCTTTTTAAAAAAGAAAAGAAAAGAAAACCCAGACTTAACGTTGTTTGTTGATGGGTCATACCTTAAGACAAAATATCAGGTGAGAATATCACCATTTACCAGAAATAAAATCTGTCCAAATGGAAGAACTTAGTCATCAAAGTTTGTCAGTTAGCTAGAAATAAAAAGAAAATTTCCACTAATAGTAGCCCTGCTTTGGGGGGCAGTTCCTAATTTTGGAATACTTTGTAAATAAAAGTTCTTGACCCTTGATAGGAACTCCAATTCAGAATGGTCAACAAATTAAAGAACTTCTGTGTGCTCTAATCCTTCTTAAGGAGATGACTATTATAAAGGTAAGGGCTCATACAAAAAAGATAACATGGAGGCTGAAGTAAATCCCTGCTGCTCTTTATGCCAGACAGCAGCATTCAATAAGATCCTAGCCCTAATGATAACCTGAGAGATTAAAACTTGGGGGATGTTTTAAAAAGACTTTTATGGAATGCCAGTCATTAGATCCAGAGTCAGGAAAGAGTACTGGGAGAAATCTAGATATAAACTGCACAAGGATATATATAACACTGTACGTTAACTAAACTGGAATCAACATTTAAAAAAAATTAATTAAAAAAATAAATTGCACAAGGATGATCTCTGACACTCTAAGAATAGCTGCGTAAAAGTACCAGAGAACCCCAAATGGAACCCACCACTGCAAGGACAAATTGGCCACTAAACTCAATGAACATTGATGGGATAACTTTATTAAAATTTCTGAGGATGTCTCTAGTACATACCTCATCTGTCAGTAGCATGATCCTGGCAAAACTGTACAGGTGGCACATGGGCAGAAGCCCAAACCTCAGAGTCCCTTTCAAAACCTCCAAATGAATTTCATATGTCTACTCACTACAATGGGTATAGAATGTATCCTATATATTGTTTTCTTCTTCCCGGAATGAACACTTTCCTTGATGGAAAGTTTATAGCACTAACAGTAGCAGTATGTATGTGTATATATGGTTTTTTAAATTTTTATTTGTATACATTTATACTTATATAAATACATATTTATATATATAAAATGTTATATTATCAGGGGCGCCTGGGTGGCTCAGTCATTAAGCATCTGCCTTCAGCTCAGGTCATGATCCCAGGGTCCTGGGATGGAGCCCCGCATCAGGCTCCCTGCTCAGTGGGAAGCCTGCTTCTCCTTCTCCAGCTCCCCCTTCTCGTGTTCACTCTTGCGCTGTCTCTCTCTGTCAAATAGATGAATAAAATCTTTTAAAAAAATGTTATATTATCAAACTACAGAATTCCAACCTATTGCTCCGAGGGCACCTATTTTACTGGGTGTAATGGGTAGACTCTAAGATGGCCCCCCCATGATCTCCATTTCCTGGTTCTCATACCTTTGTGTAATCCTCTCCCCTTGACTGTGATCAGAACCTGTGACTTGCTTCTAACCAATACAATACGACAAAGGTGAGGAGATGTCATTCCTGTGATTGTTATATAAGATTTGTCTTACTAACAGACCTACTCTAAAGATCTCCTTACTGACATCATGAAGTAAACAGCCATGTTGGGGAAGTCCACATGGCAAGGAAAAGCAGGCAGCTGTTAGGAGCTGGGAACAGCCTCCAGCCGACAGCTAGCAAGAAGCTGGAGGTCTCAGGCTACAACCACACGGAAATAAATTCTTCCAACAAACTGAGTGAGGTTAGAAGCAAATTTTCGCCCAATAGAATCTTCACATGAGAATGCAGTCTGCCGATACCTTGACTTCAACCTGTGAAACCCTAAACTGAGCACCGTGTCAAGTTGTGCCCAGACTCTTGACCCACAAAAAACACGAGATAATAAATTTATGTTGTTTTTAAATCAGTAGGTCTTAGGTAACTTGTCACACAGCAGTAAAAAAAACTAATTCACTGGGCTGTTACTTATGAGCTTTGAAAAGTTCTGCCATTTACTCAGAAAGGTTACTATCAATATCAGCCCCAAACATCAGGAAAGGAGGAAAGAACAATTAGAATTTCTAAACCTGCAATTAGCAAAATTTTCAAGATTTTTAAACTTTCATGCCCTAAGGTATTGCCATTGATTTTAATGATAATGAGATAAATTCTTTTTGGGGTTCATCAACTCTTCCCCTATGAATTAGTGACTGGTCAACCCATGCATTAAGGATTATCACCTCTTTGGGGCACCTCACTGGTTCAGTAGGATTATCATCTATTTTAGACTCCACAATATTGCAAACAGACACAGTCAAATATTACAGGGAGCTCATGCAATATACCTGGTATAACATCAATAGGTACAAGTAGCCTTTCCTTAACATCATCCTAAACAATATTTATATGACCCGAAACCTGGAACTTTTATAACTGAACTTTCACAGAAATGGAAATTGAAGAGAACTAGGAAATAAATGCAACATATTTGGAGGCTGAGTCACTTTCACCAACATCACAATAAGACACACTACCTCTCTTTTTCTTTAGCGTTCCTTAATTTTCTTAATATTACAAATTTTATTGCCTGGTACTGGACCATTCTTGATGAGTACTGCCAAAATGTTAGATCATTCTTTCAGCCCTATTTTGGCCAAAGACCATTCATAGGTGGCTCCCAATGACTGCTGTTGAATTTGCAGCATAAAAGCCATCTGGCTGCTACCTGCAAATTGGACTGGTACTTGTTACCTTGGTAAACTGATTCCTCTCTTCAGGATAACACTTGACATCACTTAGAATCCATTTTGGTATATCAGTTTACCTTCCAGGAACTGTTACCTTCTAGGAACTGTTGATAGATAATATATTTTATGGAGAAAGTGAGTCTTAATTTGAAACCCAAATTCTAACCCTCAGAGGGTATTTTGAATTCTTCTCATCCCCTTTTATACTTCTTCACTTCATACCATACAAGTGATTCCCAAAATAGAGAGGATCCTGCATGCCATATTTCAGAGACTACGGAAGAGTTAGACAATGCCAACACAGCCCGGAAGGCTCATGAAATCTGAAGGTGGTAGATCAGAACAGAGCCACTTTGGATATAATATTGGCCTCTTGAGAGTAAACATGTACTATTTTAGGGGAAGAATGTTGCACTTAGATCCCTGCAGGCCTCTCTGGGATCTTTAATATTATTCAAAATAACTAGCAAGTAAACAAAGAATCATAAATTTAGGAAAGTATGGCTAATCATCTGGTTCTGTGGGCTCTTTAGGTTGGGGATAGGCTCTATTCTCTTGGTGTAAATTGGGAACCCTTGGCTTCTGGCTAAGAAGTGGACAATGAACTCTGATCCTAGTATTGGTCCATATTGCTGCAGTGTTTAGAGTTGTAATCTCTAGAGTCTTAAATGCTGCTGTAAAACTACTGTCAAATGAACCATCCATGTGTCTTCTTGTGATGTCCATCACATAAATAACCAAAAAGAATGGGAAAACCTGACAGGCATGGAGGGTAAAAACAACCCCCCCACCCCTGACTGGTCAAATGCCCAGATGTTGATGGGTCTAGTTTTAGCTCAGGCTTAATAATGACCACAAGGTGGGACACTGAGAAGTAAAATCTTCTACAACCACACAGCTTACTGTCAACATCAACGTGACTTTACTATTCCCCAGTATTCACTAACATGGCTTTACTATTTCTAGAAACTCTTGCCCAGGAAGATAAAAGTTGCAAATTATCTGTTTTGTTCATTTTAGAAACTTCCCCCCAAAAAAACTTTCAAATGAACATCAAATGGTTCAACTCTTCAATAGATAGCATCAAATGAAAATTTATCTCCAAGATTCTTTGAATCCCCAGCTTCAAAATTCTTGCCTTGCTACATTTTACTACTTCTACACTTCTACACTTTTATATCATGATCCTTACTCAACCCTAATCAAGCCCTGAGATTGAAAGACCTGCATTGAACTAGACTCCAAAACCTCATAAATATCATAACTTGCCCTCCCCACTCTGAGATGCTACTAAGACTCTCTCAAAGCAATGTTCTCCTTTACTACAACAATATTAAACTCAGTTTTGCTTTGGTGTTATTTTTGAGAGGTCACAGTTTAACAAGGGCCAATTTGGGGAACTGAGATGCTGAGGAATAGGGAAGATCTTGGTTAAGTATCCAGAAATGACAGTAAACTCTAGAAGAACCAGCTACAAGGCAACGTGGACCCATAGATTGAGAAGCCCTTTTATTTGTTGCATCAAAATCCTGCTTCAAGCATCTGGAATGGCACTGAGTCTACACAGAGCAGCTATGTCCAGCTATAGGGAATGCAGGAAAGGACTTCAGGGATAGCTGGGTAGACTGGTGATTAAAATGTACACTTTTGGAGAGGGACAAAGACAATGAAAGTTAACTGGAATTTATAAATCTTATCCCCGAGTGCACATTTAAATGCTGGAAACTTAGAATCTTGTTTTGAAGCTGGTTTAGGGCAATTCAGGAAGGAAAGGGCCCAAGAGAACTCTTATCTATATCTAATTCATGGGATAAGTTCTCCCATCTCTCTGTGCCCAGGTTTTTACCCTGTGCAAAGTATAAATGGTACTTTCCCTAGTCTCTTTGTTATTTATTCCCTTGCTCCTTTGCTTTGCTCTACTGTACTTTTATTTCTCCTTCTGCTTTTAACCCCCTCTCTTTTCAAATTTGCCATATTTCCTTCATCTTTTGTCACAGAAACATGTCTGCAACCACTCATTAGGACCAAAGAACTGAAAATTGGAAAAAAAATTAATATTCAAATAAGAATTTGTTGAAAGAACTAACATGATTAAGTCATTTTTCCTCTGCCTATGTTTCAATGTGTGTCATAGCAGGTAAAGAGACCAACATTATCTGTAAACACTACACATTTTCCAGCCAACTTTCAACTATCCAGAGGCTGATTATTCAGCTTTCTTGCTTTGATCCTTGAGAGAAAAACTGGCATGATGTAGGAGAAAGAACACTAGCCAAGCTTGATAAGTCTTGGCTTTTTCACTTATTAGATTTGAGCCCTTGGGCAAGCTACTGAACCATTCTGAATCTCAATTTCTTTGTTGGTCAAAAGAAACTGTCTGCTCCACTGTGTTGTGAAGGGCCAACAAGATAATTCCTGCCTGTAAATTCCCTGATGCATAAACGATAGTGCTATTATAATCACAATGTAATAAATATTTATAGATTATTGTTGGCTTCCTCGTTGTAAAAAAAAAATGGAGACTGGGAAATCATAAAACTGGACTGGCAAAACCATTGCAAAGTTTAAGGAAGTTCTTTGTAAACTATAAAACAAATTGTAAAATCACACAAGCCTCTGTATTCTTTCCCTTCTATGTATTTTAAAATTTTTATTATTAGCAGCGTCGAAGAAAATGAATTTCAAATCAAGCAGTTATTTCCCATAACTAATCATGAGAGGGAGTTGAAACTACAGCTTCAAATGAGATTTGAACTATCTATGAATCTGGCCCCTCTGTCTCATGCATCACCCCACCATTTTCAGTGAAAATGGACATTCCTTTCTTTCCACTTCCTTTTCCTTCCTGTAAGGTGCTATGGAAACAGGAAGGCCTTAGGTTCAGACACTCCTGACTCTACATTAAAACAAAGAAATTAATATCTACTCCACAGAAAAAAAAATGAAATCGTTTTCATAAAGCTCATGGTAGCCAAAAGATTGACTTTTTTTCCATCCTGAGGACTTAACAACTTAAAACAACTTCAGCATGCACATTTTTCCTTGATTTCTGATATCACATGCCTCAAGTTTTAATCACATCTAACAAACCTACCTTCAAATTATGACTCTTGCACTAAGTTATTCAACCTCAGTTTCCTCTTCTATAAAATGGAGATAATAATAGAACCGAACTCATAGGATGAGGAGAACAGATGAGAAAGTGGATGCAAATGCTTAACCTGGTGTCTGGCACATAATAGTGTTTAGCCAGCAGAACCATAGTAACAGTAATAGCAATAGCATCTGAGATATATTCTAATTCTCATCTTAACAAACACCCAGATGGATCAGTAGCAAAGCTATTGGGATAGTTTGCCACCTTCCCTTCTTAGGCTTCCTTGGCTGTATTTCTCTCTCTCCCTTCCCAGGGCAGGTCTGTTTCTGTTCAGCTGCTGGCTGGAACATCTGGCAGGGTGCCCAACCTGACGTTTTCTGTTTGTGGAGCCAACAGGGTGGGGAGGTGGGGGGTTTGATCATCTTGACCACTGAGACATTGGAATCTGTTGAGTTAAACATTGCTCTACTGTTACCATCCCCTCCCTTTCTCTCTCCCTCCCTGTGAATGAATCTGGAAAGAATGAACCTGAAGTCCATCTTGAACAGCTATAAAACCTTTATGGTACGTGGGCTGCTCCTTGAGGAGTAGAGCATTAGCCTCCCTGTTCGTTCCTGGAGTAAACATAACTCGTCAGCATATTCCCTAACACAGGGTCAATGTCTGAGGGAGCGGTGCTCTCGGTGCCTGGCACCTGCTGGTGTGGAGAGGTCAGCTGGCAGCAATACACCGCAATCAGCTTTGATGACTGCACTAAGTACAGAGCTCATTGCTCCATTGCCTTTTAATTCACCAAGTAATATTTATCCTGTGATAGAAACATCTCCAAGGCTCTACACTTTTGCTCAGCCCCCTGAACTTACAGAATTCCGTAAGAATATATTCTGTATTCTTCTGTAAGAAAATATAATATAACATAATATATACACATATGTGACAGAATGTGTTATATAGTACCTATGTATCCAACATTAAATTTGCACTGATTTTCTAAGTTATCTCTATGAGAAAAACCCAAAGTAGAACTTGTCTCTTTCTTGGATGTGCATGCCAATTCTTGATTCAGGATTTAGAGTTGCCCTGCTATCCTGTTTGATGTCATCCATAAAATGCTGCCTCCCTAATGGTAACAGTCTGTCTCTAGACCCTCAGTCTAGGATTTATTACAGGTGCCATCTGTAAAGAATCTATGGCACCATACCATAACTAGTGCCTGCTTACCTGAAACTTTTCAAGTTGTTTAACACCAGATCTGTAACCCTTTCTGATTCTATGGAAGGGACAAGGGAAAACATAATTCATTTTACTGGAAGTCACGATTATTCTTCCTTCTCTCTGTCTTTATCCTGTGCCAGCCAAACAGTCATGTCTTATTTCCAGTAAGTAACTGTTCTCCAGTCAGGGCTCCCAAACCTCTCTGGCCACAGAGTCCTCCAAGACTCCTTATCTCTATGGCACACTCTTGTACTTTCATTTGGGCTCTATAGTAGAATCAGTGAGGCCATATTCTGGGCAGAACTGTTCATTGCTTACAAGCATCAGGCCACCAATAGCTGGTGACAGCAAACAGCTAGCTAGTGATAATGACTGAAGGATTTACCCTTGCTTCATGACATAACCTTGGGAGGTCAGTTCAAAAGTGTTAACTCCAGTTTACTAGCAAAGATTATGAAATTAAGAGGCTCGGTCTCTTATTTTTGGTCACCTGGTTAGTCCAAAAGCAGTGCCATAATCTGTACTAAAATGAGGATAGAAGAGAGAATCTCAGAAAAATTTCAAAACCATAGCAGGAGGAAGTAAAGGCACACCCTTGGTTGGCAAAGGTAACAAGTACATTGAACATTTTATATCAACAAACAAAATTTTTTTAAGATTTTATTTATTTATTTGAGAGAGAGAGAGAGAGAGAGAGCATGGGGGGGGAGGGGCAGAGGCAGAGGGAGAGGCAGACTCCCCGCTGAGCAGGAAGCCCAGACACGGGGCTCAATCCCAGGACCCTGGGATCATGACCCGAGCCGAAGGCAGACACTTAACTGACTGAGCCACTCAGGCGCCCTGAAAAAAATGTTTTTAATTTCAATCCCCAATTACAATCCAGACTTGATCTGTGGTAGATTTGGTTACAATTCCTTTCTGAGATGAGAGATAACTGGGCTGGGTACTAATTTAGTCATCAAATATTTTCCATGAATAAGCCAAAACTGATCCTATGAGTATATTTCCTCTAAGCATGAGTTCTTTGTAAATCTTAATCCAATCCATAGAGTCAGATTCTATAGTTTTATATTTTTATCGTGAACAACCCTGAAATGGAAAAAGAAAGTTATGTTTTTGTATTTTTAAGACATTCTACTTTATATAATCTTTTTCTAAATGCATAATTATTATATAAAGTTAATAATATATTGAAAAATACAAAGAAGAACAAAAGTTATGCATATTCCCACCTAGATGGAACAGATAAGATTTTGAAGTCTTTTTTTTACATGTAAACACACATGATTTTTTTTTTAATTTGGAGCACACTATTCATACCTTGGGAAATGTGCTTTTTCCATGTGCTAAAAAGACATGCTAAATATGCCATAAAACATTTTCCATTTAATGAATATTCTTTTAAAACATGATTTTAAATATCCACATGATAGTTATATTAACATAGCACCTTCTTACTTTGTGTTTCTCTGACATGCTATTTGTATGCCTCCAAAGGCTACAAGCATCCATATTGTCAAGATTTATGTAATTTATTAATCTAGTATGTTCCAAACCTCCAAGTATAAAAGTTCCAAAACTGAGAATAGAATGGACTTCAGCACACTCCCACTACCAAATCCATCAGTTTATCCACATTCGTATCCACAACACTCTGCCTTCTTTGTGCCACGAAGGATGAACTGACCTAAGACCAACCCTTTCACTTGTGCCCTGGATCTCAACTCCTAAGGACTTCTCAAGGACTTCACTCTTGCAATTGTCATCTTTATCCTGCATCATCAGTTTTCTCTCCCTTACCATCACGTTCAAACACATTAATATCTCTCATCTTTATTTTTTTAAGTTTTTTTTTTTAATTTACTTAAGTAATCTTTACACCCAACATGGGGCTCGAACTCATGACCCGGAGATCAAGAGTTGCATGCCCTTCCCAATGAGCCAACCAGGCGCCCCTTAATATCTCTCATCTTTAAAAACTCTCCCTTGACCCTCAGTCCCCTTCCAGCTTCCACCTCATTTCTCTGTACCCCTGTGCACTGTTTCCAATTCTATTCCTTCCGTTCTCTCTGAAACAACAGAGTCAGGCTTCACTCCCACCACATTAAAATGCCTGTCGGGTCAGCAGTGACCTCCACATTACCTAATCCAGTGATCCCTTCTCATTCCTTATCTTAGTCTCCCAGCAGCATTTTACATAGCTGATCACTTTCTCCTTCTTGAAAACAGTTTCTTCATTTGACTTCCAGGACACAACACTTGCCTTCCCTCACTGTCAGTTCCTATTCAGTCTCCTTTGCTCGTTCCTCTCAACTTCCTGATCTTTAAACACTGTAGGGGAGCAGGAAGCAGGACACTTCCTTTCTCCATCTACACTCACTCTGTAGATCAGTAATTTTCAATTCTTGTTTATGGTAGAATGGCTTGGAGAGCTTTCAAAAACCCCAGAGTTATGATCTAGTTGGTCTAGGATGGGGCCAAGTCATCCATACATGTTTTAAGCTGTCGTGGTGATTTTAAGGTGTAGCAGATTAAGAATTTATGGCCTGGGCCCTACGTGATCTCATCCAGTCACATAGCTTTAAATAATATCAGTACAGTGGCAATTCCCAATTCAATCAATACAGTGACAGTTATCCTGAACTCCAGATTCAAATACCTAACTACCATTTTGACATCTCCACGTGGGTGTTTACTAGGCATCTCAAACTTAACATGCCTAAAACCAAACTCTTGATTTCCTTCCATCCCAAACTTGCTCCTTTGTAGTCTTCGGTATCTCAGAAAATAACAACCTCAATCTTGCTGTTGTCCGATACAAAAACATTGGAGTCATCCCTGAAACCTCTCTTTCTCTCACACTGCATTTCAATCCGTCAGTAAACCTGATGGATCCTGTATTCCAAAATATACCCAGGATCTAACCACTTCTCACCAACTCCATCACTACCACCCTGACCCAAGTCACTCACATCTGGTCTGAATTCTGGTGTAGCTTCCTTCTTAACTAGTCTCACTGCTTTTGCCCTTGCTCCCCTACAGCCATTTCTCAACACAGTAGTCCGAGTGATGCTTAAAAAAGGAATGCAAATTGTGTCAGGCCTCTGCTCAGAAACCCCCAGTGGCTTCCCATCTCACTCCAGAACAAAAGCCAGAAGTGTTTCTGTAACTGCTGTTGCCTGACCCACTGTGCTTCCTCAAGCACATCTTCTGGGACTTTTCAGCATATTCACTCTGATCCAGCCATTGGCATCTTTAGTAATCCTTAAACAAATAAAGCAGATTCTCACCTGAGGGCTTTTGCATTTGCTGTTCACTCCACTCGGATTGTTCTCCCCTCAGATCTCTCCAGGCCCTTTTCCCTCACTCTTAACGATCTTGTCCAAATATTATCTTATAAAAGAGAATTTCCCTCACCAGCCAGTACCCAACCACTACCAGCCTCTATTCATGCCCAGTGCTCTATTTTTCCTCAGAACATCTCTTACCACTGACATACACATATATTCTATATATTCATGACCTGTCTTCCCACACAGGACTATGAGCTCCATAAGAGAAGTTTGTCAGTTTTGCTTACTGCTGAATACTACTGGACGAGAAAAAATAGACGCAATACCCTCTCCTTGTATCCCCCAAAAATCATCCTTCTTTTTTTTTTAAAGATTTTATTTATTTATTTATTTGAGAGAGAGAGAGAGAGCATGAGACGGGGGAGGGTCAGAGGGAGAAGCAGACTCTCCGCCGAGCAGGGAGCCCGACGCGGGACTCGATCCCGGGACTCCGGGATCATGACCTGAGCTGAAGGCAGACGCTTAACCGACTGAGCCACCCAGGTGCCCCAAAATCGTCCTTCTTTTTATCATTCCCTTCATCTTAGGATAATTCAACCATCAAATAATGTATACTTACACTATCATCCTAAGCTAAATTATTGTACTCAATGCAAATCAATGCAAATAAAGAAACCGAGGTCTGATGAGAAGAGGAATTTCAAAGACACTCAAACCCATAACTAAACCTAGAATCAAATAGAAAATGAAAAGCACCTTTCCCACCACTTAACCCACATCCTTATTTCCATGACACACTAAAACTATTATATTGTATTCTTAATGCCCCCTTCAGTTTGCCTCTTATTGTTCCCATTAGCAGATAGGAAAATTGAGGCTGAGACCAAGAGGAGAGCACTACCCAGAAAAACTGACATAGAAGTGCAATTTTGTGGTGGTTTATGGTCATGATTAACTGCAGAGAGACACTAAAGGGGGATAAAGGAGGAGGCATTTTTGTATCTAACAACCCTACTTTTATCTCCAGTCGCTTTAGCTATTTAGTATGTGTGAAGGAGAAGGATCCTGAAAAACATATCAAGTTGGCCTACAAGCACCAGATCTGAGGATTGGAGGATTTTTTTTAACCATTCCAGTTCTGTTCATTTGCTGTAAGCAGCAAATCTGGCTCTGAGCCCAACTCCTATAACGGAAGATTAACATGATAACCAGTTGCACTACTTCCCTTCCCCAAAGACTCATCCTTAACTTCCTTTTGCTAAATCACAAAGTATGTTTTTCATTTGCAGTTAAAATGGGGGCAGTGGGGAGGCGGGGTGGGGAGAAGATGTAGTTTCTTATAACCATCCCCCCAATTCAAAAAAAGACTCAGCTTAAAAAAACAAACTTAAGCAACAGTCATTTTTCAGTTTTTCTATAAAAAAGTAGAATAATTTACTTTTATTACAGGGAAAAGCTTTTGTTTCTTTAAACACCACTTGAAATAGTTTCAAAGTGTTGGGAAATCAGTACATGAATCAAAGACATATCCAAGGAATCCTGTAAATTTTAGTGAAATCCTGTTTGCCACAGATTTGGAGCATTTTCCCTCTGTCCTTTTGAACTTGTTTCTGTTATGCTGCTCTTGCAAAATACCCTTATATATACTTTAAAACCTCTGACAGTGCAGTTCTCTTCACAGCTCACTTGCAAATCATTTGGTCACTAGCTGGGGATATGCAGGTGGGTGGGGAAGGGAGCTGGGCAATCTTCATTATCAGAATTGCTCCTTTTTCTCCAAGATTCTGAAAAGAGCCTTGCAGACCCAGAGATAGTGGCCTTATTTGTAAGAAGATCCAAATCTAACATAATGTCCAGGAACTACACATGCCAAAATATAGAATATGGATAGGCATAGGCTTCCAAATCACACTGGCCTGTAAGAAATGATGTAAATAAGACTAGTAACCACGAGTGCACAGAAAATACGTAAGTAGGGGGCAGGGGAAGGGAATAGGGACTAGGAAAATAGATCCTTTTTTGACTTCAATTTCTATTTTAATATGAAAGCCATGGAGTTTTTATCACCTAATCCCAGCCTACAGCTGATGGCTAATCTTGGCCACCCAAGAAGACATCTTAGAAACATAACAAAATATATTGTTACCAAATGGTCTCATAAGATTTGGTAGTGTCTGTGCACACTTGTGGGACTAGACTGCTCAGTTCCTAATATCAAGAATATCCTTAACCCATCCGGAGACTTGTCAGCACTACTTAAGAAAGTCCTCAGGGCCTAATCCCAAATTCAAGATCCTTTTCCCTCTTTGAAATCCAAAGGGGTAGCTAGTGTCATTTATCTAGAAAATATATGGCTAACAGTTAAAACTTGGCAAGATGTCAACTCAAGTATTCAGTTACCAGGCACAGAAAAAGTCTTTTGGAGAGAAAAAGGCACCTGGAGGCTCTTCTATTTGGCCTCAGTTCAATCCATTAGGTGTTTATTGAATTGAACAATGCACAGTTCTAGGCATACTGACTTTCTTTCTCAACACCATAACCTAATGTTGACAAAGGGTCTGACAAACAAAACATGTAACCCCCTCTGCTGCTAAAGTCAAACACAGGGAACTACCAATGTCCCTCAAAGTTCTGAGCTCCAGGCATCCTAAAGGCTTCTGGCCTCCTGCTAGCATTACAGTTACTACCTTATAACTAGCAGGCCTTTTAGCAAAGATTGAGGATTCTTTCTTTTGGCGAAGCTACATTTACCAAAACTGTCTACACACCAGGATGGTCAAAAGTTACCACAAAGTCTAGGCAAGGGTAAAACCCAAGTGACTCTCCCACACAGGCATCACTGAAGGATGCTAACAGGAGACCCTTTTCCTAGGGCCATTGACAAAGTGCTTTACTGAGCATTCAGTTTATGTGAACTCCACACACAGACACCTGAGGCAAATTTAAGTGTATTGGAAGCTTACCTTCTGCTGTCATCCTCCTCTTTTTATGGCTCCTCAGCACAGATGACACAGGTTTCTCTGAATTCCTACACAGATTGCCATCTGTGAGCTCTCCAGTCACTGTGGGTTTGTGATGCCTGCCCAACTAGAAGGCTCCCATACTAATGCGGACCATGCTCTCATTTCCTCCCAAAAGAAGCCCCTGGGGACATGCTGAGAATACAGCAGGTTTTCAAACATTTGTTCTGGGTAGGAGAATGAGTGAGTGAATGAATGAGGTGAGTGAGTGAACAAAAGACCACACATACATTCTTTCCTCTCTAACAAGAGGTTTTCTCTGACTATCCACTATGGCTTTTCCTTCACTTTTCCTTCTTTAACTGTATGTGTTCTCTTCAGGGAATCGGGAAATTCAACAACTCTTTTTCCCTCACATTCATTCTCTTACCTTTACATTCTCAATTTTATTTTTGAAGTCAGGACTTGTGATTTCTCGCCTCACCATGTTATCGCTCTACATGGATAGTGTGGGCCTGTCTTTCCAAGTGGCCCTCACCTGCACACCGGGGGGGGGGGGTGCACCTTTCCACTATTCCTCTCCTCATGGTGGCATTCTTCACCTGTTTTCTGATTGCACGCCCAGGCCCCTCACATCTGAATTAATTTGCCTTATATATTTGCACATATCAATATGGTAACATGATCCTAAAAACTCTTCCCAAACCAACAAAGATAATCTCCCTGTCAATGTTATAGGAAAACACTCTCAAAAGAGGGTAAAACTGGGTTTCAAACCATGATAGGATTGCACACAGTATTAAAAAGAAAAGGAAGTTCAAAACCTCCAAGACCAATAGTAGAGACTGCCTCAGGAAAAGAAAATCACCTACATTGCTACCTATCTTATAGGTCCTATATCATTTTTCAAATCTTTGGTAATGAAAGAATATAACTTCTTTAATGGAAAATAAATGTACTTAAATGCTACTCAGAATATCAACTAAACCAAGAGGATTCATTTTTTCTCATGTCTAATCCTAACACTATGTGTGTCATGAATGATCAAATACCAGGGAATTTATAAAGGTCTTAGAAATACTTTCAGGTCATAGATCTGCTCACTGAAGCTGAAGAAAAGAGAAAACAGAACCTGGAGTCTTTGCCATTTAAAACTCTATTTATCCTATGGCAAAAGACTCCATCTTCTCATCCCCTAGTAGATAATCCATATTGCTGGATTCCCCCCAACTTACTTTTTCCTAATAACGACAGCTGGGGACGAGTTCCACTGCTGGGGACAGACAGTGGTCACGGTTAGGGCAGCAGACGAGCTGGGTGTAAGATCTGGCTCTGACACTTGACTTGTATGTAACTAGCTAGGACCAATCATAGCTCCCTGAGCATTAGTTTCTTTGTCTGTAAAGTGAAGCTTTATGAGGTTATTGGGAGGACAAAATGGAATATGTGAAAATGCATAGTAAGCAACTTGTAAAATTAACACTGAGTATGTTACAATCTCTGTGCTAAGAACTCCATGTACATACTCTGAACGTCAGCATTACTTAAGAAAGGCTTTGGGGCTCACCCCAAATTCAAGATCCTTTTTCCTCTTTGAAATCTGAATGGGGAGCCATTGCATTTATCTAAAAAGTATTTGAGTAATAGTTAAGACTCCATTTTACAGAACAGGAAACTGAGTCTGAGGTAAGTTATTTTCTTTATCCAAGGTCCCATAGCTAGCACGGCTCAAAGCCCTCGATTAAACCAGGTCTGTCTGACCCCAAGTTTTTAGCTACTATCCCAGTTTTTATTGTAGAATTCCTTTAATTTTTTTTTTGAAGATTCCATTCATTTATTTGACAGAGAGATAGACAGAAGAGCACAAGCAGAGGGAATGGCAGAGGGAGAGGGAGAAGCAGGCTCTGCACTGAGCAGGGAGCCTGATGCAGGACTCGATCCCAGGACCCTGGGATCATGACCTGAGCCGAAGGCAGGCGCCCAACCATCTGAGCCACCCAGGCGCCCTGTAGAATTCCTTTAAATAGCTCTGAACCAACAAGTGGTGAGATGCCATGAAAACCCTTTGTTCTTTTCCTTTTCCAGAGTAATTATGAGGAACCAAATTGGTGACATGCATGAAGGCATTTGGTAAACCACAAAGGGCTAAACAAAAGTGGGTTACTTCAGTCATTCACCTCTCGCCAGCAATAAAAGAGTGTGGCTATGTTGTTGATAGGGTTTACTATATGAAAGCAAGTGTATTGGGTGAACAGTATTTACTCCTGTTCATAGAAAGCCTAAGAACTACCAGGGGAATTTCCTATTTATATGTGAGCCATGGATTACTTCATGTTTTCTATAGTAAAGTTACAGTTGTTGTTTTGTTTTTTTTAATATCTAGAATTTCCTGCAGCTGGCAATCCAATGCTGCGTGGTCTAAACTCCCTCCATGCCAGGCAGACATGGGTGCACCTAACATCTCTCTCTCCAGACTCTCTGCTGGCCCCCAGCACTGGCTACCTTCAAACCAAATCCTAAGTCCCCACAAAACAATAAGGAGGTAATATAACTTCATCACTTTTACATTTCAAAGTCCTTTATCATTTGCTACCCATAGGAATGCTGAGGTTATCAGGGGAAGGTGCTTTGGCTTCATTTTATAAGAAGAAAATTAAAAAAGAGAAAGAACAACGCATTCATCTAGTCTTATAGGTAGAATGTGCTGGAGTTGAGACAAATTCAGGACATCTGAATGCCCCCCATTTTGCAATCTCAAATATTTGTCCACTTTGACATGATTCTATCTTTGTTGCTATGCGACCTCTCCCAGAAGTATCTACATCTATTCAATTCCACTCAATTCGACAAAAAATTACTGAAAATCAGTTTTATACCAGGCATGTTGTAGGTGTTGGAAACTGAAAGAGGAAAAGACATAGTCTCTGGACTGAAAGAATTCCCAGTCTAGAAGAGGGACAGACACACCTGGCTACCAGGCAATTGACTGTAGTATAGTGAACTAGGGGGCTATTTTAAAATGTTTCTGATTATGGAGTGAAAAGCTTCCTACAACCAAAGGAGTTTTAGACATCAGCTGGCAGCTGAGGAGTTATCTGGTGAGAGGGTGACAGACATAGGCCACCTTGGGAGGAGCATGCCTGTGGTATATAAGGGTGCCTGAGCAGTGATCAGGACAGATGGGCCCAACATAGTCTTCCCAGTTTCCCCATATTCCCTCTGGAATAACAAGCCTACCCTCTGTGACTTTTGGTGGCCTGGTTCTGGCAAGGGCTCCATCTGCTTCTTCCAATCTCTCATTGCAACCACAGATGCTGGACCTATCGAATCCTTTCCTCTAACCCAAGACTCCCAGAGGGCAAGAGTCCAGTGTGCTCTCTCAAACCTCTTCCCTCTCCTCACTTAGGAAAACCATGCCCTGGTGCTAGAAACTATTACAGAACCAGCACATCTGGGCCTCACTTTTTTTCTGAAGACATAAAGAAGCAGAATCCATAGCCCAAGAACAACTCTGGTGGGAAAACCCCAAAGGGTGACCAAGAGCATCTCAGATCTGAGAAATGAGCAAGTGGTATGGGAATAGGGAACCCCAGGAACTGACTACAGAGTCAACACACAGATCCTTGCTTTTCAGTATGCATAAGTGTGTATGGGGCGACCCTGAATGTGACCTGCTCAGCTCTCCTGCTACAGGGAGCATAGCTGACTGATGGCCCATCTACCGCCCCACTGGATGACTGCTGTGATCAAGCCTAGGCCATGGTTCCAGCAGGCTGCTCCCAGCCTGTGACAGAGCATGGCAGGGAAACAGTGCTAGCACATTCCCATGAGACTCCAGACTGTTCTAACAGGTTACTTGGGCACCAGGACTGGACTCTCCATTGGAAAAACCTGGGAAGACCCTTCTTGAAACTGCTCTACAGGCTGGGATTCCTCCCACCACATCTTTTTTCCTCTTTTCCTTCACAGATGTCAGACCTGTATCTTCATCTGAATGCTCTCCCTGCGTGCTCCTACCCTTCCCCTTTATTCTTCACAGGCATTTCCCCCAGTAAGTCACTAGCACATCTAATCCCACCCTGACATCTGCTTCTTTAGAGACCAAAACTCACACAGTGTATTACACAGTGTTAAACTAACCTGAACTGTGACAATGGTACAGTTTAGGATACTCTGAGCTGAGAAATAAAAGCAAATAAAGTCATAAAAATATGGCTTGCTGGTATATAAGTAATAATAATTACAGGAATTTATATGAACTGCTTACCATGTATGCCTAACTACATGAGGACAAATCACAATTATGCACATTATTGAACAAATTAGCTCTGGTATGTGTTTGATTATGGCACTGAACAGCAGTCTTTGAATATACTAAAAATGACCAAAACTTTTTTTTAAAGATTCAAGGAAACAAGGTAGACAAAGACCAATTGTCTTCAAAATCCACATATCAGAAAGGAACAAACCTTAATGGATCTCCTGAAGACATTTAGCAGCAAAGATTTTTCCTTCTTGTGTCTCACCTTGGATTATGAGATTTCAAGTATGAGGAAAGAAACCACCCTCGTTTCCTGTGTGTGAGTCTTTCATTTTTGTTTTTCTTCTCACCAAATATTGTCTTCCTGGGATTGCTTCACATTCCCTAATGAAAATGGCTTCATAAAGCTGTCTGTGCTCTCCAGGGCACCTGGGCCTATGAATGGAGATGTGGGCACCTGGTCTACTAACACGGAATGTGCCCAGTAGCCTGGCCCTGCATGCAGGCAACAGCTTGTGCTCCCTCAATCACAGAGCTCACAAGCTCTGGATTTGATCCTCAAACAAAATGGGCTAATAGCAAGGTATGGGCAGTGCTGCGTGCCTTCTGGAGGCTCCAGATGAGAGCTATTTCCTGCTTTTTCCAGATCGTAGGGGCCACCCATATTCCTTTCCTCATGGCCCCATCTTCCACCTTCAAAGCACATCACTGTAAATTCTGCTGCCGTTGTCACACTCCCTTTCTCTGGCTTTGACCCATTAGCCTCCCACTTACAGGGACCTGTGTGATTACATGGGGCCCACCAGGATAATCTCCCCAGCTCAATGTCCTAATTTAATCCCATGTGCAAGGTGTGTAAGGTAACACATCCACAAGTCTGCGGATCAGCACAAGGACATCTTGGAGGACCATTTTCTGTCTACCACATATCCTGTCTCTTTTGTGTCCTTGTGCATGGCTGGCACAAGATCTTCGCTGTTAGTTTGAATCAAATAAAATCTCTTGGAGACTTCTACTGCATCCTAAAACCTCCAAATTGAGCACCATTTCTTTCTATAAAATGGTACGTATCTATCACCTGAAAAGCCAAAGACAGTTGCAACCTTTCAAGAAGCTAACCTTATGGATACTTTTTGCTTTATGGTTGTTTTGCTAAAGAAGATGGTGACATTGGAACCTGAAGAACATATCAATTTTCCTTAATGAAAATGTATTTTATGTTTGAATTCCTTTCTGCTTTAAATGTTGAAAAGCTGACATAACATTTAAGTCTTTAGGGTAACCAAGGACAGTAGTATAAATCATGCCATTTCACTCAAACTAATAGCTTTTTGTCTAAAAGTAAACTGTAGTAAGCAGACAAAATATATATTTTGAGTAGAGTCATTTCCTATTGGATAAAAATTAATACTTCACCTTGACAATAATATATACTTGTTTAATATTTTATGCTTTGAAATCTGTTAGTTTATCCTTATTTAGTGGGAATCACTACGTACAAAGTATTATATGGGAGTTGTTTTTTTTTTAATATTTATTTTCCTAGGTTGAGGAACCTTGTAAAACTGAACTGTATCTAAATCAAAATTAGCAACAATTTAATTAATATAGTCCTCTTAGAAACTTGTGTTGCTTTAAAATGGCACCCACGTGACTCAAGAATCTGTCCCATTTTTTAAGTCTGCAATGTTATTCCACCTGAATGCTGGAAAGATGGGCTCAATCCATATTACCAACCTTCTCTGCAACATTATAGATGCTGGCTACTAGGTACTAGGTGACATTCACACACATGACATACTTCCATAGAAATGGTAAAACTCAAAATAATTTTTGAGGGAGAAGTAAAGCAGTAATTTATAGTCACTACAGTTATTAACTTCACATCAGTACCAGACAGAGTCCACTCATTTTTGATGGAAATATTATAGGCTACAGGTTATATGCAGTTCCACAATGCCAACTACAACCCTGTTCCCTTATTGAGAAATTATGTTGGAATGAAAGTGAGGAAGGGTGAAGAACTATAAGAATAACCTTAAACCTTGAATTTAATTTAATTAATTCTTAAATAATTACAAATAGATTTGTATAAATATTGTTTAAATATATGTATAAGTATTTAATAATTACAAACATTGATACTTTATTATTAGTGATAAATCACTTAATAAGATTCAGGACAGCTGATATGAGGCAGAAATGGGGAGGCCTGGGCCTTCTTCTAAGACCTTTTGTTTTTAACCTGACATTGTCTCCTTTTTGTCTTTCCGAACAAGATTGCTGAGTGATAAAATATACCTTTGGCATCTCCCACATCCTCTATCTGGGGTCCCAGTCCAGGCCTCTGCACCACAGCCTTGACTCCTGACTCCCAGGACCTCTATAGGGCAGTCCTGCAACATTGCCCGTGCTTCACGGCTTCTCTTTCCCCAACAAAATTTATCTGTTCAATTGTTTTGTTTTCTAGGACTCTGTTCTCTGCAATGTGAATAGGACCACTCATGGGTCATTATGTTATTTCTCTTCTGGTCACCTGTTGCATTTTAACAGGCATCTTCCAGAACTTGTCTTAGCCAAAGGAGCTCATAGGAGGCAGAAGATATCTTTGGGTATGTATAGCCTAAAATCCTACTCTTTAGTAATTATACTACCAGTAGAGCTGGCTTTTTAGCACTTTGTCCCTTCCCTTATTATGCCTTTAATAACAGAATGGTACCACCTAATCTCTGAAAAAAAGCTTTACTAGCTGAATAATACTCACATATATAGAATTCAGTAGAATGCACCTATGAATTCTTTACTTCTGATTCAAGATATCCACTGTAACCCATATAGATTAACCAGCATATGGAATGCTTCCTTTACCCTCCAGCTCATTCTACCAGCTTCTCAAACTTCTTTCTTAACTTTTGGGGCCAACCGCTTGCTCATCATGTCCCCATTCTTCAGGGAGCTTTCTCTTTCTGCAGCATCTCTCTCTTCACCCTTCACTACCATGAGCCTTTTGGTCTCCTAAAAATCTCCAATTCTCCCCCTCATCCTGGGATTCCTTTCTTCTCTCTGATATCCAGAATGGGCTTGTCAGTTATTTCCTTCCTTCTGATTTGGGTTTCTTTCTGGATGGATCCAGATAAAATTTCCACTCATAAACAGAAGGAGAAATGGAAAACCAATCCTATTAGGGTCACATATCTTCAAAACAATCACACTTTTACATTGCCAAGAAAGACTCTTAGTTAGCATAATTGCCCTGTGTTTTTAGACTTAAAAAACTCTTTGTCTCCTTTCCCTAGTTGGAGTTGCTCTAATTTGATATGTACATAATTTCAGAAGGGGGATAGATGTAGCTCATGCTTCCTAGAAAGAGAGGCAGGGGGAACATCTATTCTGCCACAGTTCATTCACTGATTTTGCAAACATCACGAGCACTAAAGGTAAAAAGTAAGTCAGACATGGTTTCCTGCCCTCCTGGAACTTGTGATCCAGATCCTAGAGCTGGAACAGGCTTTAGAGGCTTCTTAATTCAGTAGTCCTCAAATTACCTACCAAAGGTCACTAATATGTGTTAATTGCTGTTTCTTAGGTGCAGTGGAAAAAGGAATTGTGTTCAATGGTTAAATTAAGTTTGAAATGCCAGGTTAAATCAAGTGAAGCCACTTTCCTCACTCCAGGCCTTTAACACTGCGACTCTCTGAGACTGTGGGGTAGAGAAGGAGATGCACTGTAATAATTTGCTTTCCTCAAACTTATTTCAACACAAATCGTTTTTGAAGAGTACCTATTAACATCAACTGTTGATAAAACATATTTCCGTTAATGCTTCTAAGACCCACATCCAAATGCACACGAAGAAGCAGAGGTGGCCCAGAGCGGTGAGGGGCAGAGCTGAAACCAGAACCGGGTCTCATTATTCCCATGATCTTTCGACCATTCCATACTGCTTGTTTCTACTATCTTTTCTCATCCCCTGGCAAAACATATAAAATCAATGCTTCTTCCTTCTTTACTTCCCTCGTTCTTCTCAGATAATGGTCATGGTACCTGTCTTTTCATATGTTTGCTGGGTTTTTTCTCTGTTGTTTATGATGCTGGATCTTAAGCTCTCAAATGGCAAGAACCAGCTTTTAGACAATAAAATAATGGACATTTTGTGCTCAGTAAATGTTGATAGCCAAAAGATGATAACAACTTCCTTATGCACCTTTCCCTTTTAGCCTCATATGCACCTTCCTTCCATGGACTCCCTCCCCATCCCAGCCCAGAACTACAGAGGCATCTCATCTACAATAATAACACCACACCTCAAGTGGGTTATTCTCTGTATACTGCCTTAAAATTGCGTTAACACGATTTCTAATTGATTTTACCTACTTACACAAGAGATTGCTTAATTATTAATACATATAATTCACATATGATCATGTGCTGGACAGAACATACAGAATATTCATCTTGTCATATGGGACAGGTTGTATATGAGAATATCTGTGAGTGTGCAAGTATTTGTACTTTGTGGGTATGTGTTTAATTACAAATATACCTAGCTACAAATTAGGACATATGGACATGGTTTTAGATTTTGGAAACTTGAGGGGGAGGAATACTTCTCCACTATCTCAATTTAAAAGATATCCATGTTCCTGAGGGGTGGAGGGGGGGGTGGGTTAGCCCAGTTATGGGTATTAAGGAGGACACGGACCGCATGGAGCACTGGGTGTTATACGAAAACAATGAATCATGGATCACTCATCAAAAACTAACGATGTATTGTAGGATGACTAACATAACATAATAAAATAAAATTTAAAAAAATACATACATATGTATGTATAGTGTATGTTAATTTTTTTACATTTACGTACTTAAAAAACAATTTCTCATTATATAAAGTAGCATATATCTTTGTGAATTTTTGGAAAATAAGGGACAATATGAAGACAAAAATAAAAAAATCACCCAGATTCCAAGGAAAATAAACAGACAAATAAATAAATAATGAGATACAGATAGCCATGTTCCTAATAAGCAAGTAGAGGCTGTTATACTGCCATCTTGTGGCAAGTATGCTAAAGAGCTAATTAAATAAATACTGTTATATAATGCCTAAAAAAGGAAAACAGTTTCACTGAAGTGTTATACAGGAAAATGATATCTTTTACCATATGGATAACCAAGTGGTTCTAGATATATCATTTGGACCCTTAAATAAGGTTTTGCCTTAACAATCAAACCAGCAAATGGTCACCACTGAGCACTCACTGCACATGTGACCCACTTACTCTGTGGAGGGATTTCCAAACTTGTGATGGATAAAAATGGGAAACACATGTCAGCGGGCTATGAAGCAAGCTTTGGGGTTATATCAGGAGGCATGACCTAAGAAAGTGACTTTAGTTGTTGCATCTCTTGGATTTGCTGGGAGAACAATGCTGACCTGGTCCATGGGGATTTGGTACATTAGAGTCAGCCATCAAATATTCTACCTACATGTGGCCTCATAGGCCTCATATGAGAGCAAAATGCCAAGGAGCTGAGATTCTCTGACAAGGTGGGACAACCAAGGCCATCTCCTTACTTCTCAACAATCAGCCTTCCCACAGGGCAAGGGAGTCACCCAGGACCAGGTCAAGATAATACTTGTTCACTCATTCTTTCATTCAGCCAATAATTATTAAGTATCTAATATATGCCAGGCACTGCTAAATAGAAGAACTATAATAGTGAGAAATTATCTATTGGCAAGAGAGTCTCTATTCTCATGGATTTTATAGAACACTAATTAGACTTGGACAGGATGAAGATCAATGGAAAATGATAATCTCACATGCACTCTCTCCTCATGTCTTCCCGCCTGCCCCTGAGGGAAGCTATGTCAAGTTCTGAGAGAAAAGGCAACAGTGACAAAACAAACAAGCTAGCCAAATATGAGTTTTCACTCTAAGAAGAGAACCTCCATGTTAGAGGCCCATTGAAAGATTTTAGTTATGGGTTTAGCCCACATAACAGGTGTCTACTGAGTTTGCAGTATGAGCCTAACACTGTTAGAAAATACAGATGACTTAAAGTCCAGTCCATGTCTCCAAATTGCTGAATTTTCATTGCATAACAAGATATTTCAAGTCAACTAACGTGAAGGATCATAAAGCAACTTAAAATGAAATCTAAATGAATGGTACTGGCAGTAAAGAACTTGAACAGAGAAAGATCTATGAAGGAGGCAGCGACTTCTTCATGAGCTGGGCCTCAAGGATGAGCACAAATTGGGTAAGCGGAAAGGAAGGAATAGAGGCAAAGGAAAATCATTCTAGGAGACAGAAACAGCAGAGAACAATAGGGATAAGACATGACTGAACATGAACTCTGAAGACCATACGAAGGAGTCTGAGACTTTTGGTGCCTGCTGAGAAGTCCATTTTTCTAAGTATAAATAGAAATTCATGATGTTTGAAGAGTGTGCTCTAGCCTGTGGTTTCTCTCATTTTCCCTTCTAGCCTTAGAGCCAGAGCTAGCCAGCCAGGTGAGCAGCAAAAGTGTCACCAAATAACAAGGTCTTTGGCCTGGTGCCAGAAGTCAGTGGAACAACGCAAAGACATATTTCTATCAAGTCTCCCAGCTCCTCTGCCTTGTCAAGGCTTCTGGTCTTGACCTCAGGGAAGAGTCTGCATTTTCTCTCCAGGAAGCAAGTTCCAGGATATTTGTCATTCAGAAGGGAGATGACAGCTTCTGGGAGAAGTACTTAGAGTAGAAAATGTGGGGCTTCCAGCTCAGCCTGAGGCATGACCAAGGCATCAGTAAAGTAGAGAGCTGAGAAAAGATCCACAGGGTTCCCGGGGCACTTATACTGCAGAGGCACCTGGAAAATGCACTGATCAGCATCATCCACTTGCCTTACCTGCTATGGGTATCTCCTGGGTTCCTGCCACCTCACTATTTTTTTTAAGATTTTATTTATTTATTTGAGAGAGAGAGTGAAAGAGAGCATGAGAGGGTAGAGGGTCAGAGGGAGAAGCAGATTCCCGCCGAGCAGGAAGCCGGATGTGGGACTTGATCCCAGGACTCCAGGATGACCTGAGCCCAAGGCAGTCGCTTAACCAATGAGCCACCCAAGCGCCCCTATGCCCCCTCACTGTTAAGTAACCTGCACACTGACTAACTTCCCCGTGTTCTTTCTTTGTTAGCTGAATCACATTAGGTTAGGTTGTGTTCCTTTACACTCCATTATTTAATACCCACATTTTGAGAATTCAGATTTACAAAAGTGTCTGACAGCCCATGAATCCTTACTCTTGACATAAGGTTGATTACAGCCTTATGGCATAGGACACAAATCTGCAACTATGGCCTAGAGGCCATATCCCGCCAACAGCCTACTTTTGTAAATAAGACTATAAATATGACTGAAACACAGCCATACCATTTGTTTATATATTGTGTATGTGTACTACAATGGCAAAGTTGAGTGGTTGTGACAAGACCATGTGGTGCACAAAGCCTAAAATATTTATAACCTGGGACTTCAGAAATGACACTGTACATAATAGACACAGTTGACGATCACAAGACTGGAGGCCAGACGTCTGGTCATCTCTCAACATCTCATTTTATCACCTCAAAGGTGGAAATGACAATGCCTGCTTTGTCTCATATGGCATTGCAGTGAGCAGCAAATGAAGTAATTCCTGAGTACTTATTAACCGTAAACGTATGGCTCTAGTGCTCCAGAGTCCCTAATCTTCCCGTTGTAACTCTACAGCAGCTCCAAGACACCTTCCCACCTCCACAGATAGAGTGAGCCCAATCTTCCTGCTGGCTGGATTCCTTACCTTGGTTAGATTCTCATCCTCTCTCCCAACACTGCTACAAAACGGCTTCCAAATATGCCTTTGGCTCCTGCTAGTCTCTCCTTTCCTTTGGTATTTTTGTCAACTACAACAAATTCAAAGGAGGGGAACTCAATCATTTGCTCAATGACTCAATGACAATGGGTGACTAAGCTTTACAAGGGAGAAAGCCAGCTACAGCTATCAGAAGACTGTGTCTAGGTCCAAGAATGAATAGAAGATATGCACAGATGTTTAAAATACAATGAGAAGACTATGGAGACAGTGGCCAGAAGTTTATACTTGATTCAGTGAATGGTGGGAAGTTCCCTGGAGGACTGAGTAATACAGCTAAAGCAGCAAGCGCAGAGAAGGCCCTCAGATAACATGGGGAGGCCCCCAACAGGCTGCTATTCTGCATAGGGCTTCCTCCCAGGCTCCATTTGACACTGGGACCAGGCCTAAAGTTACCTTTCATGGCCTCCCCACCCTTTACCCTCTGGTTTCCTCAATGATTAAGAGCCTGGCTCTGGGCCTGACAGTAAGCTGTAGCCTCCAACTCAAAGGAAGCTCAGCAAGAATGACCTTGGTAAACCCACTCTGCAGAGCACCGTGGATGTCATTGAGCATCTCTTGGAGATTTACAGCCCTGAACCTAGTCTTGTTACTTAGCAATTCTGCTGAATTTTCCATTGAGCAATAAGAGCAGGATAACAGCAGAGCCGCCCAAGGTTAGCAGCCTTCTGAAGTCCACCCAGTTCTACACAACTTCTTCCTAATGGTATACAGAGGAGATTTATTGGGATGTTTTTGCAGGCCAGGAAATTGCTACATGCTTTGTCATTGACAAAGGACCAAACGTCACTGCCCAGTTTCTGTTGGACTTTCTCCACCTCGTTAGCTCTTGAACTGGAAATGATGAAAACAGGCTGATTCCTTGTTCAGTTATCAGGTGGGAAGGCAACCCAAACAATATTCTAATTTCATTGTTTTCACTTCAGGAATTATTGATGGCAACTTTAGGGTACAGCTTATATTTGGATTTCCACTTGGTTTCCTGTTCTTGTGGGATTCATTTGAATAGCTACTTGGTTGGGCATTCAACATTTCTCTTATTATGTTGGTCCTCAACTAGTGAGGGAAAACTACAATGTCAGAAGTAATTTTATTTCCACCATCTTTACAAATGTGTCAAAGCCAGTGATCAGAACTAGTTTTTCTATATAGACGGGAAAGCTGTAGATATGGCATCAATTATAATTTCCATAGAGTAATCTGTCATCTATTCTTCCTGATAGGGAATTTCCAAGCCAGACATATTTGTTCTTATACTATTTATACCTGCCCTGGTGTAAAAGTAGTCCAAATGGTTAAAGTACCATAGCACAGGAAGCCTCATATGGGTAATAATTGAACTGCATGCCCACAACAACATTCGTACTTGCTACATTCCCTCCATGAGACCAGTTAGGAACAGTGACATGAGGCAAAACCAGGAGGGAGATCAGAACAAGAGTAGGCCTGCTAGTAGAAGACTGAGATATTGAAAAGTTGTACCATTGGTAGTGATTTCTGGGTTTCCCGGTTTTTAGCCATCTCTCTCACATGCCATCTGAAAAATATGAACACTTTACTGTAATTGAACTGTCTATGGCGCTTTAGCACTCATTAAAGCTAAAGGCATAAGGAGGAAAGGAGCTGCTCCCAAATTTGGGAAAGAGTTCTGGTCACAGCAGGGAGGGATTCAGTCTGCAGATGCCTAGGTTCCAGCAATGCTCTGAGTCACCCACCTTTAAATCATATTTTCCATCTGTCCAAAAAAAAAATTATGAGTAGTAACTTAGTACATTACCTTGTTTTAGGAATTAGAAAGGATACAGTTTTGGAAAGCCCTTTGGAAGCTCTACAGTGTAAAGAGACCCCTCATCTCTCCCCATTCCACAGGAAGCCAAATAGAAAGTAATACTAGAATTTTTACATAGAACGGTAAAACAACTTCCTCTCTGATAGCTATCATTTAGTACTGAAACCAAATTATCAGCATTGGCCCCAGATATTGTCTTCCTGCGTCCTTCCCGCTACCTCAGTTTCTACTCCCGCCCCCCCCCACACACACATTCTCTGTGGTTGAGGGCTGTCTGTGAAGCTCCACTCCCTTCCTTTTCCCTAGTCACAGTTACAGGAACTATTGCAAGATTAACTCTCTCATATTATATTTCATTCAAGAGAGCAGCAACTCAGGAGTTTTGCCTTCTGGAACAAGAATAAAAGGTTTTCTACAAAATATTAAGTTCCTTGGAAAGAATCTTTTAAGACAATTTCTGTCGGTGAAAAGCGTCATAGCAGCAGCCGCAAAGTCTGAGTTTATGTTTGTTCAACGAGCAGGTAAAGATTCACAATACTGTACAAATATCCCACCAACCTACAAGACTAGGTAAATTTTGTGTAACAAGGTAATTCCTTCGTCATTCTCATGTTGCAATATCCACATAACAGCCCGGTGCTTTCCTAGCACTTTCACATGAATTATGTCATTTAACTATTCCCGTGACTACCTAAAATAACAGTGATAATGATGGATGTGCAAACACACCACTTAACCTGCTTTAGCCAAGAGTGTTTACATCTTTTTTATTTTAATTAAGATTTTATTTTATCAGTTTTAGGCTATCAGGAAAACTGAGTTGTTTATGTCTTTTTTAGGGCAGTTTTTCTTCTTAAAAGCTAAGGTGTATTTTGCTGTGATGAAAGTAATTTATTTTCCAGAGGTAGAGACAATGTGCAAGAGGATGAACATGGAGCCTGGAATCATATATGAATTCTACCCTTACCAGCTCTGTGATCTTTGGTAAGTGAATCCCTTATCCCAACTGAGCCTCAGTTTTCTCATCTCCAAAATGAGAGCAACAATCAACAACATGATGCAAAGGGCTATAAGAATTAAATGAAGTAACAATGATAAGTACCTCGCACAGTGCAGAGCACAAAGTAGGTGCTCAAAAAATGTTTCATTTCAATTCCCATTGTACTTAGAGGCTGAGAAATTACTGTACCAAGGTATTCCACACCTGGGATTCTGATCTTTTGCGTGAGTTTACTCTGCCTGAGGGCTCTTGCATTAGACTAAAAAGGAAGAAAAGTTTCTTGTGATTTATACAGAAGCAGGGAATCGGAGACATCTGGTTTTCCACCAAGCTTGTTAACTGAGCTTTTCATCTGCTTTGAAGAGATGGGATTAGAGGGAAAGGCCAAAAGGAAACAGAGAAACAGCCCCTGAACCAGGGCAGGACTTTGCCTGGCAGAGGGGAATGGTGAAGGGAACAGTAGAGCACTGGATGGAGCTCAGCTGAGTATAGCAAGTGCCCAAGGAGATCACCTAGAGGCCCAGAGCCACCGTTCCCAGATGGCACTGATGCAATCTGATAAAATACCAGACAGCCCTGGAAACTACCAGGAATGCCTAGGGGAGCATTGTGGGGTACTCTAAGTTTAAAGTGCAGTGATGGACAGATGAATCCAGGTGCTAATGTTATGGGAGCTCATCTGTACTCATAGGCTATGGAGCCTGAGGACATTCAGGTTGTGTCCTCAGCCATGTCATGGAGCTCATTCTGACAGCTTTTTTCTGCTCTTGATGGAGGAAAAGGAACAAGAACTTTGGAGGCGTGCATATGAGTGTACAGGAAGGGAGGATGATGAGCTAAGAATACAGAAAAGAAATGGAGAAAATGGAAAGAACAGGGATTTATTTGCTGACCAAGAGAGCATTTGCAAATATTTCTCCCCCCATCCCATCCAGATAGATTTCAAGGCCAGGAAAATAAAAGCACCTGTTGGGTATCAACCGATTAAACCTCCAGGGAAAACCAGCAAATGTCTTCATTTCCTTATTCAAGGACTCTTTTTTACAACCAAACACAAAAGGAGAAAGTTTTAAGCAGGTGTGTGATTCATAAGATATATGAAATGTTTGACAGGTTGCTTAGTTCTACAAAGAGAAACTTCAAAATAATTTATAATACAACTTTTTTTTTTTAGATATTCACTTTGGAGGAGTCTTGAGATTCTATAAACAGGAATATAAGGACTATAATTTCTTAAATGTTAAGACGCAAAGGCTTCCCTGTATAGCAATTATACAATTATGTGTCTGTGACTTCAAACTTAAAAGGCAATGATTTCACTTCAGAGGTCAACTATTTTAGGATCCTCCAGTCTCCTTCCCTGTGGATAATACTTTTGTTGAACCAGCGCAACTCTAAGAGTGATAGGAGTCTTCCTGCTTAAACAGCAGTTCACAGTTAACCTCCTTTGAGTTCTTTCCTGAGAAGGCAGTCCTAACATATCTTTTAAAGATGGTATCACCAGTACCCTAGAGCTTCTCCCTAATTATCACACTTCATTAGATAAAAAAGCTGTGTGTGTAGACTTTCTCACTGGACCAAAAGAAACGTATAAACCAAAAGAAAGCGAAATTGTGGTTATAAAGTCCCTCAAGAAAAACGTAATGTGGAATTGACCATTTTCCATGTTCCCTGATTATATCAAGCCTTAAAGCCAGCCACATTAATAACTTTTTCAATCCATCTTGAAGTGGTTTAACTCAAAAGTTTGTACCAAGTGACAAAAAGGAAATAACAGGCATTTCTTCAGAGAAAAAAAGAAGCCATATTTTTAAATATGAATTTTCATTTGTATCTCTCTCTCTGTTTTTTTTAAAGATTTTATTTATTCATTTGAGAGAGAGAGAATGAGAGAGAGAGCACATGAGAGGGGGGAGGGTCAGAGGGAGAAGCAGACTCCCTACTGAGCAGGGAGCCAATGTGGGACTCGATCCGGGGACTCCAGGATCATGACCCGATCCGAAGGCAGTCGCTTAACCAACTGAGCCACCCAGGTGCCCCTCTCTCACTCTCTGTTAATAGACTTCTTTGTTTTTAAAGATTTATCTATTCATGGGCGCCTGGGTGGCTCAGATGTTAAGCGTCTGCCTTCGGCTCAGGTCATGATCCCAGGGTCCTGGGATCGAGTCCCACATCGGGATCCCTGCTCCTTGGGAGCCTGCTTCTCCCTCTGCTTCTCTCTCTCTCTCTCTCTCTCTCATGAATAAATAAATAAAATATTTAAAAAAAGATTTATCTATTCATTTATTTGAGTGAGAGAGTGGCGGGGAGGCATAAAAGGAAAGGGAGGAGAGAAGCAGACTTCCTGCTGAGGGCAGGACTCAGTAGGGGACTCCACACAGGGCTCCATCCCACCACCCATGAGATCACGACCCATGAGATGACCTGAGTGGAAATCAAGAGTCAGACACTCAACTGACTGAGCCACCCAGACGTCCCTCTGTTAATAGACTTTAACTTGATTCAAGGCTAGGAGTGATTTGGCAAGATCAATTCATGAGTGTGAACAGCTCCCTTGAACTCCTCAAGTGGTTTTGTCAAAATTAAGCTTAGAATCGAATCTCCAAAAATTGTTAGATAGTGCATGGTTCATATTGTGTTTTTCACCATTTACGTGTGAAGAAAAAATCCTTGTAATTCTCTTGTGTAGACTAAGTGGCAAAGTATTATTTGATTTCAGTAAATTCATGAAAAGGGTGAAATTAAAGCTAAAAAAATACAGATTAAGAAATTAAAATATTTGATAACACTCTGAATTAACAGCAAGTTTACATTAAAGTTTAGATCTCTTCCTACCTACACCTGCTGAAGTAGCCCTCTGAAGCAAGAAAAGGGGGAGATATATCGTACTCTGCCAAGCTATATTCCTTTTGAGTGGGTTTTAGAGAGAATTGGGAAAATTCCATTTGACTGAATCATAGATAGAGCTAACAAATTAGTCATAAGTTTCAAAAGTTAATCAAAATTCTGTAAAAAAAATTTAGCTTAATAAAAGTCTTTTTAAGCATGTAATATGAATCCTTGCAAGAATACTATTGGAAAATATATGTTAAACTGAAATAATAATCAGTACAAGATGATGGGATGGAAATTATTTTTCTTTCCATGATATTAGGCAGATCCTGTCAGATGATCAACTGATATTTTGCAAGCAAAAAGAAGGCACACTCATGCAGAAATCTGTTACATTTCTTTATACTAATAACAAAGTAGCAAAAAGAGAAATTAAGAAAATCCTTTTTACAATTGCACCAAAAATTAGGATACCTAGGAATAAATTTAACCAAGGAGGCGAAAGACCTGTACTGCAAAACTATAAGACATTGATAAAAGAAATTGAAGATGACACAAACAATAGAAAGATATTCCATGGTCACGGATTGGTGGAATTAATATTATTAAAATGTCCACACTATCCAAAGCATTCTATAGATTCAATGCAATCCCTACCAAAATATCAATAGCATTTTTCACAGAACTAGAACAAATAGTCCTAAAATTTGTTTGGAACTACAAAAAATCCCAATAGCCAAAGCAATCTTGAGAAAGAAGAACAAAGCCGGAGGTATCACAATACCAGATTGCAAGATATACTATAAAGCTGTAGTAATCAAAACAATATGGTACTGGCCAAAAATAGACACATAAATCAATGGAACAGGATAGAGAGCCCAGAAATAAACCCACATCTATATGGTCAATTAACCTACAATAAAAGAGACAAGAATATACAGTGGGGAAAGGACAGTCTCTTCAACAAATGGTGTTGGAAAACCTGGACAGCTACATGCAAAAGAATGAAACTGGACCACTCTCTTATACCATACATAAAAATAAACTCAAGATAGATTAAAGACCTAAATGTGAGACCTGAAGCCATAAAACTCCTTAAAGAAAACATAAGCAGTAATCTCTTGGACATCAGCCTTAGCAACATATTTACAGATATGTCTCCTCAGGCAAAGGAAAAAAAGCAAAATTAAACTATTGGGACAACACCAAAATAAAAAGCTTTTGCACAGAAAAGGAATCCATCAACAAAATGAAGAGGCAACCTAGTGAATAGGAGAAGATATTTGCAAATGATGTATCTGATAAGGAGTTAATACCCAGAGTACATAAAGAACTTATACAATTCAATGCTTAAAAAGCAAATAATCCAATTAAAAATGGGCAGAGAACCTGAATAAATATTTTTCCAAAGAAGACATACAGATGGCCAGTAGATACATGCAAAGAGGCTCAACATCAGTGATCATCAGGGAAATGCAAATCAAAACCACAATGAGGTATCACCTCACACCAGTTAGAATGGCTAACATCAAAAAGACAAGAAATAACAAGTGTTGGTGAGGGTATGGAGAAAAGAGAACCCTTGTACACTGTTGATGAGAATGTAAATTGGTGCCAAAAAAACAGGATGGAGCTTCCTCAAAAATTAAAAATAGAAATACTATATGATCCTGTAATGCCACTACCAGGTATTTACCCCCCAAAAATGAAAACACTAATTTGAAAAGATATATGCACCCCTATGTTCACTCCAGCATTATCTTATAATAGCCAAGATATCGAAACAAGTATCCATCAATAGATGAATGGATAAAAAAATATCATGCATATATATACAATTGAATATCATTCCACCGTCAAAAAGAATGAAATCTTGCCATTTGTGACAACATGGATGGACCTAGGGGCACTATGCTAAGTGAAATTAGTCACACAGAAAAAGACAAATACATGATTTCATTTATATGTGGAGTCTAAAAAGCAAACAAACAAAATACAGAAACAGACTCATAAATACAGAGATCAAAGTGGTAGTTGCCAGACGGGATGGGGATGGGAGGGTGGGTGAAAGAGGTGAAGGGGATTAAGATGTACACACTTCTAGTTATAAAATAAATAAGTCATAGAGATGGAAAGTAGAACATAGGGAATATAGTCAATAATATTGTAATACCGTTGTATGGTGATGGAAGTGTAGATGGTAACTCACTTATTGTGCTGAGCACTGAGTAATTATAGAATTGTCGAATCATTATGTTGTACAACAGAAACTAATACTGTATGTCAACCATACCTCAATAACAAATATAAAATTTTAAAAAAGAAGGCACACTCAAGAATAGGTCCATCCTCTTGAGCTCCTGGGAAACAAATGAGTAATTGCTATCTCTATCATATGGTCATCAGTAGCTGCCACCCACTCCTCCTGTTTGACCCACCATAAAGTCATGCAAGCTCATGTATCTGAGACAATTATGTATGTGGGTAAAATACTACCAACACTTCCCATTCTCACCAAGTGGCAGCCCCTCTTCCATCCTCTAAGGTCCTCCTTCCTTCTAAATCAAATCCCTCCACCCTACCTCAGATCCCATGCATTCCCACCTACCTTCTTGAGAATCTCATGTTGTCTATCACTCCCTCACTCTTCTCTTTGGTGGTATCTTCTTTTTATCAGCACTTAATCATACTTGAGTCTTTTCCACATTACAAAACCCCTTCCTTCAGCGGCTACCCTATCTTCTGCTCCCTGTCACAGCCAAACTTGGAGATGTAGTGCTCACTTCATCAATTTCTTTATCTTCCTCTTCCATCATCCGCATCACCACTCCACTGAACCTGCTTTTTACCAAGGTCTTCGATATTCCCCATACCATTTAATCTGATGGACTCTCTAGTGTCTTTGTGTGACCTCTTGGCATGTTCTGGGTACTGTTTATCTCCATCCTTCTCAGAGCTCTTCCCTGGGCTTCTTGACACCACTGTCTGCTGAGATTCCTCCTACCTTCTTCCATCTCAGTCACAGACTCCTTCTCTCCTCCTAAACCCCTCAAGGCAGCATCCCAGAACTGCTGTGCCTTACATTTGGTACACTCTCCTAGATGGTCTCATCAATCCTCATGGCTCCCATTACCACTGATGACCCACACATGTGTCTCTCTTCAGCCCTTGTGAGCTCCAGATAACCCACTGGGATGGCCTGAGTCCTCAAACTCAACATGTCTGTCCAAAACTTAACTTGGTCAAAGTGATAGTTCTAAACTACATATCAGATGTCAGCTTTCTGCACAAAACCTTTCAATGTCTACCCACCCTGCTCTATTTAAAAAACTAAAGCATTAAAATGGCCTACAAAGCCCTACATAATCTGTCTCCATTTTTTCATTTCTGTGACCATACGTCCTACTACTTTCTCCCTTACTCAGACCATTCTGGTTGTACTGGCCAGACATGCTCCAAACACAGGGCCTTTGCAATTGCTTTTCTTCTGTCTATTCTTCCTCCAGATATAAGAACTTGCTTTCTTACATCCTGAAGACTTTAACCAACTATCACCACTCTGTAAGGCTTTCCCTGAAAATCCTATATAAAACTATAGCCCACCCCCTGACCTAGCACTTCTTACCCACTTTTCCTGATTTTTTCCTCCTTGTAACACTTATAAATATCTTACATACTATATATTTTGTTTATTTATTGTCTATTTCCCTGCACTAGATTATAGGCTACACCACAGCAATAATTTTTGTCTCTTTTGTTCATTGTGGTATTCCTAGTACTAGAACAGGGCCTGGTACATAGGATACAGTCAATTATATAACTGTGGAATAAATCAATGAATGTGTCACTAACCCTGCACTCCCTAAACCTGCTATTTATCATTTCAGTAAACAGCACTCCCATCTACTCAGCTGCCCAATATAGAAACCCAGAGCTAGCGTGGACTCAACTCACTTGCTCTTACTCCACATTAAACCATCACTCAGCCCTCCAGCTATCTCCTAAAAATCTCCTTCCTCTCCTACCTCCTGTCACATAGTTATTTCCTACTCATTTTTCAGGTTCCAGCCTAAACATCATTTTTACAGACTATGTCTCTTATGTTTCCTTTAAATACCCAACCAGGCCTAATACACGTCTGGTCCATAGTAAGTATTCATCCAATATTTGTTGCCAGATTAGGTTCTCCAATTCTCCATTGTCATGGCACCCTGTAAATTTATATAACACTCATCTCACTTTATGATAATTACTTTAATATCCTTCTTCTCCATTAGATCATAAGTTCCTAAAAACAGAAATCTGCATGAAGATGTGAACAAGCAAGGGAAGGTCCTAAACCACAGAGATTAGCCTCACTATGGAAGAATAATGCTGGAAATACAGGGAGGTCAGTTGAATAAGTGGGAGCAGGAGCTTTATTGCAGAGGGGTGGATCCAAAGAAAGGGACTTCATCATTAGATATCAAAAAGAGAAGGAAATATTTATTCATTTTTTAACTTATGGATTTCAACGCCTTCTAATTTCAAGCTTATATTCTCTTAGATATCAGACTGCAGTCTAATTGGTCTTATAATACATTTGATTCCTTTACACGGAGTTTAATTACTAATTAAGAAAAACATCTACCTATATCTATGTAGATAGACATTCATGTATGTGCATACACATACAAACATCCATTTGATAAATGAAGAAACTGACACAACAGCATTTTTTATTTACCTCAAGATCATAAAATACCTAAGTGATAGGGCGGTGATTTGAAACGAGATCTGTATGACTTCAAAATCCATGCAGTTTTACTAGTCCACAATACCTCTGCAGTAACTTCCTATTGCCATATAACTTCCTATTTCCTGTAGGAAATTCATGTCTATGGGCTATCAGTGTAAATTCAGAGTGAAACTATTTGTATAAAGAATTATGATAAAAATTAACATAAATTAAGACTATTTTAGCCCGATATGAGGAATTTATGGCAGTTCTTAGATGCATTTAATATTAATTTGCCTTGAGGTGATGAAAGAAATGTCTACCATGAAGGTCATCAAATTTTCTCTGACCTTTTGCTAGATATAAATGATACAGCCATCATCCTCAGCTTAAACTCACATACTCCTCTCACCAACAATGATCCCCACTCAAGCCTAGTCAGCTTTATTTTACTGTGAATTTATTTCTACAGCTTAAAGATAAAATGAAGAGTAATACCCTGGCTTCTCCTCTTTATTGTGCCCCATGCCACCCTTTGGTTTTTGTTGAGTAAATGAATTATTTAGGATGAGGAGAAAACAGACAGAGACCCTTCTACCCACCTCCAATTCCAGCACAAGCTACTATCAATAACAAATCATATCCTCGAATATACCTAAATTCCAGAAATATATCATCAAAAGTGTATACATATGCACTGAGAACACTGACTCTGCATTTTTAAATTTAATTTAATTTTATTATGTTATGTTAGTCACCATACAATACCTCATTAGTTTTTGATGTAGTGATCCATGTGAATCTGCATTTTGATATCATTTGGTGATTAAATATAAGTGTATCAGTTGGTTTGATTCAACCCTCCAACTGATAGGAGTAAATAACTAGGAAGCATTTATAATCACATAAGACTGAGATCATCAACACCTAGGACTTATCCCAATAAATGTGGAATGGATTTCTACAAAGTTTCAAAGTCCTGATACTACATCACTATAATGACAAGACAGTACTGCAATCATATGTAATATAAACTGTCATGCCTGACTAAGCTACTTGGTTGTCTAAGGCAAAAGCCCAATAAATTATTATTTATAAGCCTTTTCATCATAGTTACTTTTTAACTTTTAAAATTAAATTACATTATTACAGCTTTGAAGGTACATATATGTTGCCACTAGTGTCTACTATGGTCATTGTTTGATTAGAGAACCAGTCAACACCTGGTTCTAACCTATTTAACTGCCTGATCTACTTAATTGCCCCATTAGAGACTTTTAGTCCATTACAAACAGTATTTAAGCTATCACTGTCTTTGGCTCAAGGAGGAAAAAATAAGACATATAATTTATTGTTTTGATAGACCCAACAGGAGTTTTGATGTTCTAACAGATTGAAATTAAGACACTAGCCACCAGCTCGATAAATAAGCCATTAGGATATAAACAGAAGAATATGAATAATTATCTCTGTACCTACTATTCTCTCAGCCTCTTGCCCTTCCTCTTCACTAACCACCTCCACCTTAACCATACAGACTCAGGTTAAAGGGTCCTTCCTCCTGAATTAGGCCCCCTTATTATGTGCTCCCTCTACTTTCCCTAATGCTCATCATGCTTTGTTGTAATTACGTAATTTTAATGTCTTATTTTGCTGCTAGATTATAAAATCCTTGAGGACAGGGTTCATGTCTGTCTTGTTTTCCACATTGTACCTAACACCCAGCACAGTGCCTGACCCACCCGTGGTGTACAATACATGTTTGCTAAATTGAAAATGAAATTGAAGTTAATTCCATCATTATCAATGATTTATAGCTTGGACCTTAGTGAAGCCCATTAGTTTCACTTCATGTTACCCGTAAGAACATGTCTATGGGTAAAGAATCACATACAAAGATTTTCTGAAGAGCGTTATAACAGAGAAAAATAAGAAAATGGATAAATAAATTACTATAGTCATACAATAGGATATTTCAAAGTCTAGATAAGGTTATATTTCTGAAGTGGTTTTGAATGACATGGGGAAATTCTCACTATGGTATGTATTATAATAATAAAATTAATATTTATAGAGTGTTATGAGCCAGCCATTCTTCCAACAGCTTTATATGTATTAGCTAATTTAATCCTCACAATTCTACAACATCCCCATGTGATTCATATATACATGAGAATTTGAGAAGCGCTGACCATTCCCATCCATTTTATAGAGAAGAAAAACTACGGCCCAAAGAGTTAACACCCTTTTCCCAAATCACACAGCTAGAAAGTGAAGCAGGTCAAGAAAAGAACAGTTGGACTCAAACCCAAGATGTTCGAAACTTAGATTAGTGTTCTTTCTGTCACACTGTGTCATAAAGCTTTGAATTTGATGGATTCTGTGGCTCCCCTGTCTCCCACTTCAAATGGTTTTCACCCCATACAGTACCTAAAGCACGGTGATGCACAAACGCTGTGTCATTCCCCGAGGAAATTTAGTGTTGGCAGAGGGAGGCTTAGAAATTAAGTGCCTGAAAGCCAATAACTGGCCCCAGAGATCTCCATGGACTGCTGTCCAGCCCAAGATTCCATGACATCTGCACCACAGCCTTGAATAGAAACCAGAGTGCCGGTATCCGATGCAGTGAGAATTTATTTTGTAGTTATCAAAGCAAACCAAAGGTTATCAGCGTGTTGGACATTTAAAGATTAAGTACAGCTGATCGCACTCAACTCTTACGCAGGTAGCTTAACTTCAGTGGGTCTGGTCTCTCTCTGAAGGGAAAATGGAGGTGTTTATGATCCTGTATCATAATGGGTTCCAGGTGATCCAGGCCAGGCGGCTGAGTCAGGCCCTCTCTTCTTTGATTTACATGGCAGGATCCAGGCCATCCCTCAATTGAAAAGATATAGTAATGAGCAAATGCAGAAAAAGAAAAAAGAAAAAAAAAAAAAAAGAGCTGAGGGAAAACCTGGAGTGCTTTTCCAAGTCCAAAGTGAGCTATGGCTGCCCTCTCTGCCTCAGAAGGTACGATCATAAATTACTAGCTAATGTTTAGCACTGGGGCTCTGGCTCATGATATATTACACAAGACAAGATGCCTCTAAGCAGAAAACACTGTAATTGGGGAGCAATAACATCTGTGTCAGTCATGGTACTGCGGCTAAAGTGAACTAAGAAGTTACAGGCTGGGCTGCACATGCAAAGTAATAATATGCACATTTTTTAGCTAAAAAGATATGTCATCAAGATATGGGTCTCTTTAAATTCCTCAGTGTCATGATAGCCTGAAGAGTATCAGTAGGACCCCCACATTTTTATTTTAATATTAGCACTACATTAGCCAATACCTCAAGGGAATTACAGTTTGGAAGGCAAAAAGTCTGATGAAACTAGAGTTTGGGCTTGATTGAGGCAGGGCTGGGGGGGCATGGATTGCAGGTCATTGCAATGCTTTGCCATATTGAGCAGGTCACCTAATCTCTCTGAGCTTCCTAATGTGGCATGGTCGAAGAATTCACACATGATAGAGTTGAGTCTCAAACCCAGATCGTCTGACTTTAAATCCTGTTATCTTCCTAGTGCATCTCTGTTATAATGTTGATATTTAAGTAATTATAACACAAAGAGTAGATGTTTAGTTATTCTGGGACTGAAGTGTGTATGAGGGACTTTTGTTCCTTGATAGATCAAAATAAAAGAGAATAAGAAATTGTAACCTTTCATTTTAAAAATTCTCCAGTAGCATGACAATAGCTAGAAAGTCAAATCACCCAGAAGTATTCAGGAAAGACTGCGAGTTGGGGATAATCTAGAGAGATCTAAAATTGAGTTTAAATGTCTGCCTACATGGCCAGCCTCTGAGGTCACTTTCAACTCTGATAATTGACGATTCTTCACTATATAGGCCTACTGGGCCCAAAGTCCACCTGTGACTTCAAACATGCTCTTTCTTCACAGGGTGGCCAGGACTGTACCAATTTTGCACTCAAAGTCCTGGGCCTGAGTCCCCAGCAAACAGGAATCACCCAGCTCCTTACTACCATGCTGTGTCTTCTTGGCCCTTATCCAAACCAGCACAGTGCTCTTAATTGCATCTTCCTACACACAGCTAAGCCTAAATGCACAATATTAAAAAAGTCCTTATCACTCTACTATGGATCTTGAACCTCTAACAGGCTTCATCTCACTTTTATTCCAACTTGCATGCTCAAGTACCTAGGCAAGTACCTGGGTTTGTTTCTCTATCTAGTTTCTTAGAGCAATGCTTCAGGTGGGCTGTCTACTTGGCTTTACCACCAGACACTGCCTTTCATGCCTACCAGCCCCACTCTCTTCCTGCCAGACCCAAATTACATGTTTCTATTGCTGGGCCATCACTTATCAAGGAGTGCTACTGCGCTGCCCTTATGCCATTACTGCTGCCTAGTCCTAGCCAATATATGGTATAATCCAACATCAAGGCTGCCATGTGGATTTCTCACTGCCAAACTACTCCATCAGCTCTGGATCTATTGCCAGAATTCTTTAAAAAGATGATTGTTTGTAGACATTAGCTTTCCAAGGATTCAAATACACCATTTCTATAAGATTGTTTGTTTACTTGTTTGTTAACTAGTGTTACCTTTGACCATATTGAATATCTTCCTCTTGTGGTACAAGAAAATTCCTTTAATTTTTAACAGTAAATTAGTTCTTATCATTAAAAAAAATGAGAGAATTTGAAGTATGGCAGATTGAAAAGTCCAATTTTTGTTTTTTGTTGGATTGAAGCCTGTTGGCCTATTTTAAACTATTCTAAGGTTGTTTTCATTTTACATTTATGTCTCAGGAGATGCTGTGAAGATGAAACTATATAGAATGGATCAATACTTAGCACAGAGCCCAAAACCATATGTCCTCTTCACTTGAAAAGTTAGAGACATTCCTAACAATCCTTAATGTGTTGTGGTTTTTTTTTATATATATATACATATATAGAATCCTATCTTACAAAAAGGATCTGAAGCAGTCTTCTGGAAAGATGGACAATGTCCTCAGGCTCTTATTTTGGAATATTTCACACTGCTAACCAGTAGAAAGAAGCGGGGAGGTTGAAGGGAAGATGCTGAGATGTTCCCAGTTAAGTAAGTGTTTAAAATGTTGTGAGATTCTAATGCCTATCTGAAAAAAACGCTGGAATAAATTTCCACCGGTGGCAGAATCTTCTGGTTGTCTATCCAACATGCATTCTCTTCTTCTTTCTTACTAACAGAACATCTGTTTTCTTCTAGGCATCCAGTCGTTCTCCCTTACAGCTGAGGGTGATCAAGAGATGTCAGTGGAAGTTTATAAAAGAGGCTTCCTCAACTGGGAAGAACAACCCTGGGACCTTCTGCCTCTTTTTCCTTCCCTCTTTCTACCTAGAAATGTCAGTTTGCCTGATTTTGCAAATAAAAATACAGGATATCTAGTTAAATTTGAATTTCAGATAAACAACAAATAAGTTTTTGGTATAAGTATATCTTATGCAGCTTGGGACATACTTATACTTAAAAAACGGTGTTTACCTAAAATTCAAATTAACTGGGCATCCTGTATTTTATCTATTTTATCATGTCCCCAAGAATATGTACATGAAGACTGAAGTAGCCATCATGGACCATAAAGAGAACTTATGGCCAGAAGTCACACACCAAGGATGATAGAGAGGAGATATGGAAGAGTCCAGTCACAGAAGACCAGGATTGGCCCCAGGCCACCTTCCTCCAAACTTTTTCTACAGGAGATAAATAAAGCTTTATCTTTTTTGTGCCACTGTTATGTGGAATTTATTACCTGTAGCCAAACTCAGTCCCAACTGGTAAACCACTATTTCCACATCCCTTTTCCTCTCCACCCACTTTCATGCTTCTTTTTCTCTCCCTGTTGTCCATTATATGCATTTTACATTGATTTTATTCATTTACAAGGATGAATGGGGACAGTAAATTCCACATTGTAACTTATGCCTGAGGATATCCTCAGAAATAGCTTCAACTAAGAGGAAAAATATGGAAGTGTGACCTGAGGTCCTTTAGAAAAATAGTGCCTGTGGGACCCCCAAAAGACCACCAAGCAATGAAGAGATTTCCTTCAAAGGGCCCCCATGAACATATATCTGGAGAGGTTTGTTTTGGGGAATGTGTGAAATTAGGCAGAGATAGGAAGCACCAATGAAATTCCAAAGAGAAGGGGATAAATTAGAAATTATCCAACCCTATTTTCTTTTTTTAAGAAAAAGAGAGCATGGGTAAGGGGGGGGGGCATGCAGACGGAGAGAAAGAATCTTTTTTTTTCAAAGATTTTATTTATTTACTCATAAGAGATAGAGGGAGGCAGAGGGAGAAGTAGGCTCCCCGTTGAGCAGGGAGCCTGATGAGGGACTCGATCCCAGGACCCTGGGATCATGACCTGAGCCGAAGGTAGAAGCTTAACCATCTGAGCCACCCAGGCACCCAAGGGAGAGAGAGAATCTTAAGCAGGCTCCACACCCAGCACAGAGCCCGACATGGAGCTTGATCTTATCACCCTGAGATCATGACCTAAGCCGAGATCAGGAGTCGGACACTTAACTGACAGAACCACCAGGCGCCCCTATCCAATTTCATTTTGTCTCTGATTCTACAGCACTGTGCATTGTATTAATAATTATAGCTAATAATTACCAAACACTTACCATGTATCAGAACTATACTAAGCATTTTAGATATTTCTATGTACATACACATTGTTTAACACTCATGTTGACCCTATGAGGTTGATATTATTAATAACTTTATTTTGCATGTAAGGAAACCAAGGCTCTGAAAGGAAAAGGAACTTCTTCCAAATCAAAAGCATGCAAAAGGTGCAACAAGATCTTGAGTCCTGGTCTTCCTGGCTCCAAAGCCCAAGTTCTATGCCCTTAATCACAATACGGTACTATTTTCATTTTATCTGGTGATAAAATGACAAAGACATTTCAGAACTCAGTTCAGTTTTTTCATATACACACACACGCAGCACATATATACATATACATAGAGCTAAATCCTGAACTGAGGAGAAAAAAGCATACAACTTCACAGGCAAGAGAATCAAGCACATGTTAAATGAATTAGAGTCCCACTTTGCAGCATCCTTCATTCAAGTCCTGCAGATGATGCTCTGCCGGCACCCAGCTCCCTTCTAAAAAAAAGCTAAAAGCACAATACAGATGGTCCTGAACTTATAGTGGTTCGACTTAAGATTTTTCAACCTTACCATGGTGCGAAAGCAATACACATTCAGTGTATACTTCAAATTTTGAATTTTGATCTTTTCCCAGGCTGGTGATAAGCTCTATGATACTCTTGCATGATGCTGGGCAGTGGCAGCGAGCCGCAGCTCCCAGCCAGCCACACAATCAAGAGGGTAAACAACCAATACATTCACAACCATTCTGTACCCATACAGCCATGGTGTTTTCCACTTTTAGTTCAGTATTCAATGAATTACATGAGACAGTCAACGCTTATCGTAAGGCTATACAGACTTTGTGTTAGTTTGCGCAACTGTAGGCTAATGTAAGTGTGCATGTTAAAGATGGACTAGGCTAAGCTATGATGTTTGGTAGGTTAGGTGTATTAAATGCATTTTGGACTTACTATATTCTCAACTTACAATGGGTCTATCAGGATCATAAACTGAGGAAGATCTATACAAAACAACATATTTTTATCACGTTGGTTTTTAATCTGAGCCCTGCTTATTCAGTGGAGAAACTGATACCCAGAAATCAGAATATCCTAGGAAAGTTAGAACTGGAGGGGGATGGTGCGGAATGCACTTGAAGAAGAATTAAAATTTAACATAAATTGACCTGAGCAACACGTGTTTAACCTTCTCTACCAGTTTGCTGTTACCATGAGAACAGTTCCATTTTTAGGTCTCTTAAAACCACAGATTGATCAGGCAAACCCACCACACAGACTCACTTTGCTATAACTTAGATTTCACATTCCCTGAGAATGTCCACAAAATTTGGACTGGACTTGGCCTCTTTGGACTCGCAGACACAGGCCATGGTGGTGTAATATGATGAAGAGCTCCCTCTGAAGATGGCTGAATCACAGGAAAAGCACAAACCAAGCAGGAAAAATGTGCCTTGCACTTTTCCACGGAATTCTCCTACTGCAACTGGGGGTGGTTAGGTTTTCATGAATAGGGCACCCAAGGAGAATAGCTAATAACAGACTGATCCAGAATTGAGAAAGAATAGCATGGCATCTTGCCCCAGTCATGAATAGATGACATAACAAAGAGAGAGGAAAAAGAAACAAGGAACCCAGGAGTAATGGGGAGACCAGTGCTCACCAGCCAGGCGTCTGGTAAGCACAGAGTGTGGGAACTTTTCCTTGCCTCTGAGACACATATTGTTGTCCAACAATGGCATGGTAGCTGGCGTTGCAAAGACTCCATTTCAGAGGAGAAGCCAGCAGAGGTGTTCTGCTCCTCCTCTCCCCTGTGGGAAATCCTGGGAAGTGCCAGCCAGCTTACATTATTGTTAGAGATGTGAAATAACAACATGCAGCAAGCTCTGTATTTATAATGGACAGGGAAGGGGATTAATAGAATTCTCAGGGCCTCACGGCAATGCCATGTAGTAAAATTTGCCCAGAACTAGGACACTACAGGATAGCAGTGAAGTCCGGGCTCAGCCACCAAAAAACAAGAGACTTGGACAAGTAACTCCACCTCTCTGGTCACCCTGGCTGATGAAAGTAGATCATTTACTCATTCAATAATAATTTAATGAACACCAATGTCCATCAGGCTTTGTTGCAGGTGCAAGAGGGCACATCAATGAATTTAAAAGGTCCCTGCTCTGATAGAGGTCACCTTCCAATGGAAGACCACTTGGAAAAATATTGCAATGGTCTATTAAAAAATGATGATTTCGGGAAAGGTGGCAGTAATGCAAATAATGTAGGCTTGTCAGATTCCAGATTTGTTTTGAAGATGGAGCCGAAAGGACTTGTGGGTAGACAGATGTGGGGGTAAGAAAATAAATAGTAAAGGATGACTCCTAGATATCTTTCTCTCTCTCTCTCAATATCCCTCCCCCATTCTTTCCCTCTCTCCCTGTCTCTCCCTCTCTTTCATTTTCTAATGAGAGCTGGCTTCTGAAGGCATACTTATCATTCTAATTTCTCCTCAAATATCACCTCTTCAGAAAGGTCTTCTGTGACAACTTTAGTTTAGAGTGCCAAGTTAACTCACTATTCTCTTCCCTTTTACAATTGTTGTGCCATTTGCTAAAATGAGGAAAACTTGGGGAGGAGCATGGTCTTATTTGGAGTCATGATTTGGGGTTGTTAAACTTAAGGTACCCATCCGATATCGAGAAGAAGATATTTAACATACTAGTCTGACATGTAGCTTGGCGGTCAGAGGAAAGTCTGGGGATGGGCACATAAATTGTGGATATCATCTAAAATATACTGAAGAGAAGAAGATTAAATACTTCCTAGAGTATTCCAAAAATTAGAGCTCAAGAACAGAATAAGTAAATAGTGATATAAGAAAATAAGATGAGCATAATATCCCAGAAAGCAAGAGAAGAAAGTGTTCCAGAAGAAGGAAAACCAGCTTTCTCAATTGTTTGGGAGTTGAGTAAATACTGAAAAAGAACCATTGGGTTTGACAACATGGAGGCCATTGGTGACCTTGAGTGTTTCCAGTGAACTTATAGGGATAAAATCCTGATCCAAATGGGTTGAGGAGAAAATGGGAGGTGAGGAATTAGAGACAGCTCCTTTACAGAATTTGATCATGAAAGAGAATAGAAAAATGGGCAGCAGCTAGGGAGAGAGGAGTGTTTATTTGTGGGTTTTTCTTTGCTTGTTTTCCTTTTTTTAAAAAGATTTATTTATTTATTTTAGGGGGGAGAGTTCGAGCAGGGGGAGGGTAGAGGTTAAGAATCTTTCAAGCAGATTTCCTGCTGAGCTCAGGGCCTGATGTGGGGCTCCATGAGGGGCTCGATCCCATAATCCATGCGATCACCACCTCACAACCTGAGCTGAAACCAAGAGTCAGATAGTCAACTGACTGAGCCACCCAGGTACCCCATTTATTTGTTTTGGAGATGGAAGCTGCAATTTGAAAAACCAACTAAAAAAGGGTTTTTTTTTTAAATAATCATGACAATTTGAGTGAAGACTGATATAAAATGATATGAAGGAATTGTTATTAATTTTGCTAAGAGAGATAATGGAATTTAAATTATGTTTTTTTAATTCCATATGAAGTGTGTATCACAAAATAAAATAATATCTTGGATTTTCTGTAAAATATATGAACAATAAAAAGAACGTTTGGAGAGACAGATGAAACTAGATCGTCAAAATGTAATTGTTGAATTTAGGTGATGCAAATATATGCAGCTCATTATACTCCTCTCTGCTTTTGTGTATATGACAAAGGTTTTTTTAAAGAGGAAGAAAATTAAAAAGAAGAGATGAGGGCTAGTTATATTATGGCAGTCTGGTACTGCCATAGTGGTCCACCCACCTGCTAGGCTGGTGTCAGAGAAGGCTGAGTGGGAAACTGGGGCTTTTACCACCTCCTTGAGCTAGGGAACCCCCTCCCCTCTCAAAGTCAGTGGAGGGCATATAGAAATTATTAAGAGATACCTTCTCCCTTCGAGCCAGGGTGTTGTCAACAGAGGCCTGGGGGAAACCTGAGCCCACCCACCCCCAGCAATAATAAAGCACCTCCCACCCCCTTGCCCCTCACCCCCATAGAATGTCAGTGGAGGCTGAGTGGGGAACAGGACATCCTCCCCTGCTCAGCAATATTAAGGCAGGACTCCCTTCCCCCACCAGCCTTGGTTCACAGGATAGAATCAGAGGAGGCCTGCTAAAACAGAAGATTTAAGTAAGATCTAGAGTCTCATTGCACAATACCCACAGTGTCCAAGATACAAATGAAAATCACTTGTCATACCAAGAACCAGGAAAGTCTCAACTTGAATGAGAAAAGATGATCAACAGAGGCCAACACCAAGATGACAGAGATGTTGGAATTATCTGATAAGAATTTTAAAGTATCCATCATAAAAATGCTTCAAAGAGCAATTATGAGCACACTTCAAACAAATGAAAAAATTAAAAGTCTCAAATAGTATACACAAACACAGCATGTCAGGAAAATTGAGCTTGAAGAAAATTGCAATCTTCCACATTGTTCATATTGAGAAACCGAATGTCCCAGAATCCAGAGACTTGAATAATCTTGGTCCACAGCTGGTCTGGGGCATCACCATCCCTGGAGTCCCAGCAATTTAACACACCACTTATTTCCCAAAACTCAGGCTACATTTCGGCAACTCCAGAGCCTATTGCATCACTGAATGTTTTCCCAGCTTGCTCCCTGGAAAGAAGGTTTGGATTTCAGCATGTCACTTCAGTAAGAATTGTATCCAAATTGATGCTAACTCCCAAAGAGTAAAATTTCACAGATTTCTGAAGCTTCATCCTCTTTCTCCTTTTCCCAGCTGTAACTTGAAAAAACACTTATTAATACTTTCCAGAAAGGTCAGTCAGAACACACCCCAGGGAGGTAATCAGAAATGAGTTGTGGCACTCCTGCTCAAATCATTCCAGAACATGTCTGCATGCCTCCTATTGGTGTAACATCCTTGGGGGGGGGGGGGGGAGTGGTAGAGAAACAAAGAATAGAAAGAACACAGCATATCCTTAAAGCCTGAAATTTGTCTTACTTTGTCTACTTTTCAGCCTTGGTTCACAGGTCACAGTTCACAGTGCCAGTGGGTATGTCTTTTTAAACTCAAGATACAAATAAGCTTATTTCTAAAAGAAAGGGAAAAGGAACGAACATTTATTGGATACCTAAATACCTACTATGTGCCAGCCTCTCTACCAGATACCTTACATGTTATCTTTTTTATTCTTCAAAGTAACTCCGTGAAGTAATATTAGTATCACCATGTTATAAGTGAGGAAGCTGAAATTCAAATAATCAAATAATTTACCTAACGTTTGACGTGATTTTGAATGCAGGACTGACAAATCCCTAGGCCATTATGCTTCTACCATACTATGAAGTTCACCAATAGGTACCATGTTCTTAGGATGACATTCCAGCTGAGGGGAACTCCAGGCCTACCTTCTCTTCTTTCACAAAGGAAAGTGTTTTCGTTTTTGTTTTTGTTTTAAGTGTCCATTCATACACCAAATTTAATGATCCTATCTGTGGAGAAAACGGGTTTGACTGCACGTTCCGTGGGTAGACTACTATACCTGCGTACCGGGTCCTCCTTTTCAGCTATTTCTACTGCTACATCCTGAAGGGTGTTGTTTTGTTTTGTTTTGTTTTGTTTTGTTTTGTTTTGATTTCGTGGGGTTTTTTTAAGTATCCAAAGAAAATAAAGTATATAGAGAGATTGGCTATGCAATAGCAGGAGGCATATTTTGGACAAACTAGGCCTATTATGCCCAAGGTTCTGTGCTAAACACTGTGCAAGACCTAAAATACAAAGTGCTTTCCTGCCCTTTGTGAAGGCTTAGGAGGAAGGCATATCACATAGGAAGCTGCTCACATGTAAGTGGTCCAGGCAGTCTCTGACATAAAGACCCCCAACACTCAAACGATCCAGCAACCAAGCACCTCTGGATTAGATATAGGTGCTTTCAAAGCTCTCTCCCCAAGCAGATCTGGTGGGAGCTGCCACTACCGAAATCACCAGAACCAAGGATGCCCTATTCTCATGGGCAGGCCACTGTAATGAGATGGGACTCCGTGTTGAACTTTTCCGAAAAATAACGTCACATATTATGGTTAGGTTCCAGTCCTGAATCTTCACAATTCACTTCCACTGTGAGTTAATAGGGCTTATGTGGAGCAGCCTGTAAACCTATGTACCATTTTAGCAACTGCTTAAACCACCATGTGTAACACCTTTCCTATGGTAGAATGCACTGGGAGGTCTGAACAACCAACTTACAAACAAACCAATGGAACAGAATAAATTAATGAGAGGTGGACATGGGGGAGGCTACCTGTATGGGACCAAGTGTCAAGTGAGTCATCTGGGCAAAGGAGACATAACTGTTTGGACTGGAATGGTCAGTGACTGCTTTCAGAAAAGACTAAGGAAATTTACCTGGGCTCTGGAAGACAGGATTCAGATTGGCAGATGTGACAAAGCTTCTGAAGATAAGGGGTGATATAAGCAAGCTTTTGGGAAAGGGAAACACCCTCCTAGGGATCCACAGAAAGAATAGAGTTTTCTCACTGGAGCAGAGGGTTCGGTGGGGCGTAGAGTTTAAACCATTGTGGCAGAAGTTTGGTGCTTGCATCAGTGAGGATTCCATCAGGAGAGAGAAACCATGCCAGTTATTTCAACAGAGAGAATTTAATATAAAGAATTATTAACGAGGCATAAAGTTGTTAACTAAGTAACAGAAAGGGTGAAAGAGAACTCTAAGGCATCACAGATGTAGCAAATGCAGGAAGCAGCTATTACCCCTAGGGCTGAGGACAAAGGGAAGAGGGATAATTAAAACTTAGAAACTTACAGGGCCCAGGGAGGGGCTAGAGCTGAGTCTGTGAGCAGGCTCCAGGAGGCTGGTTCTCCAAGTGTGGGGAAATGGCACCCTGGTTTCAGCTACTGCTACTACAGAAAGTCACTGCTACAGACACAATGAAGAAATGGGGCTGGAACTGCACTCCCAAAAGCCTCAAGCAGCCGGGAAGTAAGAGAAGCAGCAAGTCCCTTCTCTCCCTCCAGCCCCCAGATTCCCTCTAGCGCCTCCTATTGGCAGAACCTACAGAGATCCAGCTAGAAAAGCAGGAATGCAGCTCCAGTCTCCCAGCCTCACAGGGCAAAACACGGCGGGGGGGGGGGGGTGAACTGAGAGACAAAAGCTCAATAACCACCAACACAGGGCCAAACTAGAGTGCCCTGAATGCTGGACTCAGAAACGTTAACAGTCTCTTATAACAAAAAGGGAGAGATTTAACTTTTTTTTTTTTTTTGGTAAGGAAGTTATATGATAAAAGTGGAGCTTTGAAAGTTTAATCTGGTTGCAATATGTAGGATGACTTGGAATGAGGCTCAAAGCAGAAAGACCTATTAAGACACCACAATATTTTTTTATTTAAATTCAATTAATTAACATATAATGTATTATTAGTTTCAGAGGTAGAGGTCAGTGATTCATCAGTTGCATATAACACCCAGTGCTCATTACATCAAGTGACCTCCGTAATGCCCATCACCCAGTTACTCCATCTCCCCACTCACGTCCCCTCCAGCAACCCTCAGTTTATTTCCTATAGTTAAGAGTCTCTTATGGTTTGTCTCCCTCTCTGATTTCATCTTGTTTTATTTTTCCCTCTCTTCCCCTATGATCCTGTTTTGTTTCTTAAATTCCTCATGTGAGTGAGATCATATGATAATTGTCCTTCTCTGATTGACTTATTTCACTTAGCATAATACACTCTAGTTCCATCCATGTCATTGCAAATGATAAGTTTTCATTTTTTGATGGCTGAATAATATTCCATTGTATATATCTCCCACATCTTTTTTATCTATTCATCTGTCGATGGACATCTGGGCTCTTTCCATATTTTGGCTATTGTGGACACTGCTGTTATAAACATTGGGGTACAAGTGCCCCTTTGGATCACTATGTTTGTATCCTTTGTGTAAATACCTAGTAGTGTAATTGCTGGGTCTTAGGGTAGCTCTATTTTTAACTTTTTGAGGAACCTCCATACTGTTTTCCAGAGTGGCTGCACCAGCTTGCATTCCCACCAGCCGTGTAAGAGGGTTCCCCTTTCTCCACAACCTTGCCAACATCTGTCATTTCCTGACTTGTTAATTTTAGCCATTCTACTAGGACACCACAATACTTTAGGCTAGAGTCTGAATAAAGCAGGTAAAATGGAAATGAAAAGGAAAGCATAAAAGCCATTGCATAAGGAAAACTAACAGCATGGTATGACTGATACTAGGAGAAAAAGGAAGAGTGAAATTTCAAAGATGATCAAATATTCTGCATACATTCATGTAATATGAACTTGCAAGTGATTCTAGAGATAACTTCCTTGAAGGTCATAAGGACCCATTCTATTTAGGTTATGATGAACATAGTTGTCTAAAACTGTGAATTTTAAAAATGAATTATTAGATAATGGTATTGAGACAACTGGGTATCCAATAAAAATAAAACATAAAAATGTCTCAAAGAGTTAAACAGAAAGAGAAAGACATAGAGAGGTTGTAAACATAATAGAAAAGTACATGAGAAAGTTATACATAAACTCAGAGTAAGGAAAGCATTAGGCACAAAAATCTAAAACTTCAAAAGAAAACAGAAAAATTCAACTACATTCCCCCCAAGATTAAATTCGATATAAAAAAAAAAAAACAAAGGAAAGCTTGGGAAAATATTTGCAATATGAATGACACAGGAATTAATTTCTTTAACATGTAAAGAGCTCTTCACAAATAAACTTTAATAACTAAAGAGGGTCAACAAAGTAACAGAAAAATGAACACGTTATAGACCATTTACAAACAAAGGAAATATAAATGGTTCTTAACCATCTGAAAAGAAGTCAGCTTTATTCATAATAACATTTAAAATATAATCATTCTCAGGGGGAGGAGCAAGATGGCAGAGGAGTAGGAGACCTGGATTTCGTCTGGTCCCAGGAATTCAGCTGCATAGGGATCAAACCATTCTGAACACCTAAAACTCAACAGATCGAAGAAAAGAATAGCAACAACTTTCTGAACAGAAAAGCGACCACTTTCTGGAAGGTAGGACGTGCAGAGAAGTGAATCCCAAGGCGATATTCAGGAGGATAAACGGCGGGGTGTGGAGTGTGGGGGGAGCCTCTGTCAGCCGCTACCAGCAAGTGATAAGAGCAGCGGCGGAGCACAAAATCGGAACTTTTAGAAGTCTGCTCCTCTGAGGGACGTCGCTCCAGTGGCTAAGCGGGGGGTGGAACCATTGCTGGGACAGTGTGGTCTCAGGACCCTCAGGGTCACAGAAAGACCAGGGGTGCCTGAGTGCGGCAGAGCTCCCAGGTATCGGATAGGGGAAGCTGGCTGCAGAGACAGAGCCGAGGAGCCGGCTCTCAGCTCGGGGTTGCCATAAACTGTGATCGGCGGCCCAGTCGGGCCACTGCTCCTCCAGCAGGGACCCAACAAATGGCAGATCCCGGGAGACTCCCCTTCCTTCCCCGGGAGGAGCGGCGCGGGAGCACACCACAGGGATCTCTGGGTTTGGAGCCTCCAGACGGGGTTGTGTGCCAGAGATAGAAACGCTGGGTCACAGGCCGGGTGAGCACGGAGTGCGGCCGGAGACCGGGGAGTCGGGAGTGATTGACAGCTTTTCTCTGGGGGCGCACTGAGGAGTGGGGCTCCGAGTTCTCGGCTCCTCCGTGGCAGAGATTGGGAGGCCACCATTTTCACTCTCATCCTCCAAAGCTGTAGGGAAAGCTTGCAGGGAACAAAACTCCCCAGAACAAACCGGAGCAGATTACTTAGCCCAACCCGGCAAGGGCAGGGCAATTCCGCCTTTGGCAAAGGGAACCATGGCAACAGGCCCCTCCCCCAGAAGATCAGCAAGAACAGCCAGCCAAGACCAAGTTTACTGATCGATGAGAATGGCAGAACTCCAGTACTAGGGCAATACTATACATAGAATTCATGGCTTTTTTACCATGATTCTTTAGTCTTTCAAAGTCAATTTTTTTAACTTTTTTTTAATTTATCTTTTCCCTTTTTCAACCAACATCTTATCAATCCTTTTTAAATCTTTTTTTATTTTTCATTTTTAGAGTCATATTCCATCCCTTCATAGTAGTTAACCTTATTTTTGATATATATATATATATATATATAAATTGTTCTCTCTTTAAAATTTTGGGATACAGTTTCTTCTAACAGATCAAAATATACCCTAAGTCTCTAGTGTATGGCTTTGTTCTAGTCTCCTGCCTGATCACATTCTCTCCCTTCTTTTTTAATCCTCTTCTCTCTTTTTTCAACCAACTTCTTATCTTACCAATTCCTTTTATAAAATCTTTTATAATTTTCATCTTTACAGTCATATTCCATCCCTTCTTCATATTAACCCTTATTTTTGTACATATATAAGTTTTTCTTTCTTTAAAATTTTGGGAGGCACTTTTTTCTAACAGACCAAAATACGCCCAAAATCTAGTGTGTGGCACTGATCTATGCACCAGTCTGATCATATTTGATCATATTCTGTTTTTTCTGTTTTGTTTTGTTTTTGTTTGTTTGTTTTTATCTTTTTCTTTTTCTTTTTTTTTCTTTTTTTCTTTCTTTCCCTTTTTTTTCCCCCCAGTTTCAGGTCTTTTCTGATTTGTTTAGTGTATATTTTCTGGGGACGTTGTTACCCTGTTAGCATTTTGTTCTCTCATTCATCTATTCTCTTCTGGACAAAATGGCAAGATGGAAAAAATCACCTCAACAAAAAGAACAAGAGGCAGTACCGACTGCCAGGGACCTAATCAATACGGACATTATTAAGATGTCGGAACTAGAGTCCAGAATGATGATTTTAAAGATGCTAGCTGGGCTTGAAAAAAGCATGGAAGTTATTAGAGAAACACTTTCTGGAGAAATAAAAGAACTAAAATCTAACCAAGTCGAAAAGAACTAAAATCTAACCAAGTCGAAAAGGCTATTAATAAGGGCAATCAAAAATGGAGGCTCTAACTGCTAGGATAAATGAGGCAGAAGAGAGAATTAGTGATATAGAAGACAAAATGATGGAAAATAAAGAAGCTGAGAAAAAGAAAGATAAACAACTACTGGATCACAAGGGCAGAATTCGAGAGATAAGTGATACCATAAGACAAAACAACATTAGAATAATTGGGATCCCAGAAGAAAAAGAAAGAGAGAGAGGGGCAGAAGGTATATTGGAGCAAATTATAGCAGAGAACTTCCCTAATTTGGGAAAGGAAACAGGCATCAAAATCCAGAAGGACAGAGAACCTCCCTCAAAATCAATAAAAATAGGTCAACACCCCGTCATCTAATAGTAAAACTTACGAGTCTCAGAGACAAAGAGAAAATCCTGAACAAGCTCAGGAGAAGAGATCTGTAACCTACAATGCTAGAAACATTAGATTGGCAACAGACCTATCCACAGAGACCTGGCAGGCCAGAAAGGACTGGCATGATATCCTCAGAGCACTAAATGAGAAAAATATGCAGTCAAGAATACTATATCCAGCTAAGCTGTCATTGAAAATAGAAGGAGAGATAAAAAGCTTCCAAGAAAAACAAAAACTAAAGGAATTTGCAAACACAAAACCAGCCCTACAAGAAATATTGAAAGGGATCTTCTAAGCAAAGAGAGAGCCTAAAAGTAGCAAAGACCAGAAAGGAACACAGACAATATACAGTAACAGTCACCTTACAGGCAATACAATGGCACTAAATTCATATCTTTCAATAGTTACCCAGAATGTAAATGGGCTAAATGCCCCAATCAAAAGACACAGCCTATCAGATTGGATAAAAAAAACAAGACCCATCGATATGCTGTCTGAAAGAGACGCATTTTATTTTTTTTTTAAGATTTTTTTATTTATTTGACAGAGAGAGACAGCAAGAGCAGGAACACAAGCAGGGGGAGTGGAAGAGGGAGAAGCAGGCTTCCCATTGAGCAGGGAGCCCGATGTGGGACTCGATCCCAGGACCCTGGGATCATGACCTGAGCCGAAGGCAGACACCCAATGACTGAGCCACCCAGGCACCCTGCAAGAGACTCATTTTAGACCCAAAGACACCCCCAGATTGAAAGTGAGGGGATGGAAAACCATTTACCATGCTAATGGACACCAAAAGAAAGCTGGGGTGGCAATCCTTATATCAGACAAATTAGATTTTAAACCAAAGACTGTAATAAGAGATGAGGAAGGACACTATATCCTACTTAAAGGGTCTATCCAACAAGAAGATCTAACAATTCTAAATAGCTATGCCCCTAACATGGGAACAGCCAATTATATAAGGCAATTAATAACAAAAGCAAAGAAACACATTGACAACAATACAATAATAGTGGGGGACTTTAACACTCCTCTCACTGAAATGGACAGATCATCTAAGCAAAAGATCAACAAGGAAATAAAGACTTTAAATGACACATTGGTCCAAATGGACTTCACAGATATATTCAGAACATTCCATCCCAAAGCAACAGAATGCACATTCTTCTCTAGTGCCCATGGAACATTCTCCAGAATAGATCACATCCTAGGTCACAAATCAGGTCTCAACCAGTACCAAAAGATTGGGATCATTCCCTGCATATTTTTGGACCACAATGCTTTGAAACTAGAACTCAATCACAAGAGGAAAGTCAGAAAGAACTCAAATACATGGAGGCTAAAGAACATCCTACTAAAGAATGAATGAGTCAACCAGGAATTTAAAGAGGAATTTAAAAAAATTCATGGAAACCAATGAAAATGAAAACACAACTGTTCAGAATCTTTGGGATAGCCACAGCAATCAGACAACAACTTTCCTAAGAGGAAAGTATATAGCAATACAAGCCTTTCTCAAGAAACAAGAAAGGTCTCAAATACACAACCTAACCCTACACGTAAAGGAGCTGGAGAAAGAACAGCAAATAAAGCCTAAACCCAGCAGGAGAAGAGAAAGATCAGAGCAGAAATCAATGAAATAGAAACCAAAAGAACAGTAGAACAGATCAACGAAACTAGGAGCTGGTTCTTTGAAAGAATTAACAAGATTGATAAACCCCTGGGCAGACTTCTCAAAAAGAAAAGAGAAATGACCCAAATAAATAAAATCATGTATGAAAAAAGAAAGATCACAACCAACACTAAAGAAATACAAACAATTATAAGAACATATTATGAGCAACTATATGCCAGCAAATTAGATAATCTTGAAGAAATAGATGCATTCCTAGAGAAATATCAACTACCAATACTGAACTAGGAAGAAATAGAAAACCTGAACAGACCTATAACCACTAAGGAAATTGAAGCGTCATCAAAAATCTCCCAACAAACAAAAGCCCAGGGCCAGATGGCTTCCCAGGGGAATTCTACCAAACATTTAAAGAAGAATTAATACCTATTCTTCTGAAACTGTTCCAAAAAACAGAAATGGAAGCAAAACTTCCAAACTTGTTTTAAGGGCCACCATTACCTTGATCCCCAAACCAGACAAAGACCCCATCAAAAAGGAGAATTACAGACCAATATCCTTGATGAACATGGATGCAAAAATTCTCACCAAAATACTAGCCAATAGGATCCAACAGTACATTAAAAGGATTATTCACCATGACCAAGTGGGATTTATTCCTGGGCTGCAAGCTTGGTTCAACAACTGCAAATCAATCAATGTGATACAATACATTAATAAAAGAAAGAACAAGAACCATATGATCCTCTCAATAGATGCAGAAAAAGCATTTGACAAAGTACAGCATCCTTTCTTGATTAAAACTCTTCAGAGTATAGGGATAGAGGGTACATACTTCAATATCATGAAAGCCATCTATGAAAAACCCACAGCAAATATCATTCTCAATGGGGAAAAACTGAGAGCTTTCCCCCTAAGGTCAGGAACATGGCAGGGATGTCCACTAACACCACTGCTATTCAACATAGTATTAGAAGTCCTAGCCACAGCAATCAGACAACAAAAAGAAATAAAAGGCATCCAAATCGGCAAAGAAGTCAAACTCTCACTCTTTGAAGATGATGTGATACTTTATTTGGAAAACCCAAAAGATTCCACCCCCAAACTGCTAGAACTCATACAGGAATTCAGTAAAGTGGCAGGATATAAAAATCAATGCACAGAAATCAGTGGCATTCCTATACACCAACAACAAGACAGAAGAAAGAGAAATTAAGGAGTCGGTCCCATTTACAATTGCACCCAAAACCATAAGATACCTAGGAATAAATCTAACCAAAGAGGCAAAGAATCTGTACTCAGAAAACTATAAAATACTCATGAAAGAAATTGAGGAAGATACAAAGAAATGGGAAATGTTCCATGCTCATGGATTGGAAGAACAAATATTGTGAAGATGTCAGTGCTACCCTAGAGCAATCTACACATTCAATGCAATCCCTATCGAAATACCATCCACTTTTTTCAAAGAAATGGAACAAATAATCCTAAAATTTGTATGGAACCAGAAAAGACCCCAAATAGCCAGAGGAATGTTGAAAAAGAAAAGCAAAGCTGGCGGCATCACAATTCCGGACTTCAAGTTCTATTACAAAGCTGTCGTCATCAAGACAGTATGGTACCGGCACAAAAACAGACACATAGATCAATGGAACAGAATCGAGAGCCCAGAAATGGACCCTCAACTCTATGGTCAACTAATCTTTGACAAAGCAGGAGAGAATGTCCAATGGAAAAAAGACAGTCTCTTCAACAAATGGTGTTGGGAAAATTGGGACAGCCACATGCAGAAGAATGGACCATTTCCTTACACCACGCACAAAAATAGACTCAGAATGGTTGAAAGACCTAAATGTGAGACAGGAGTCCATCAAAATCCTAAAGGAGAACACAGGCAGCAACCTCTTCAGCCTCAGCCACAGCAACTTCTTCCTAGAAACATCGCCAAAGGCAAGGGAAGCAAGGGCAAAAATGAACTATTGGGACTTCATCAAGATAAAAACTTTTACACAGCAAAGGAAACAGTCAACAAAACCAAAAGACAACTGACAGAATGGGAGAAGATATTTGCAAATGACATATCAGATAAAGGGCTAGTATCCAAAATCTATAAAGAACTTATTAAACTCAACACCCAAAGAACAAATAATCCAATCAAGAAACGGGCAGAAGACATGAACAGACATTTTTCCAAAGAAGACATCCAAATGGCCAAGAGACACATGAAAAAGTGCTCAGCATCGCTTGGCATCAGGGAAATCCAAATCAAAACCTCAATGAGATATCACCTCATGCCAGTCAGATTGGCTAAAATTAACAAGTCAGGAAATGACAGATGTTGGTGAGGATGTGGAGAGAAGGCAACCCTCCTACACTGTTGGTGGGAATGCAAGCTGGTGCAGCCACTCTGGAAAACAGTACAGAGGTTCCTCAAAAAGTTGAAAATAGAGCTACCATATGATCCAGCAATTGCACTACTGGGTATTTACCCCAAAGATACAAATGTAGGGATCTGAAGGGGCACCCCGATGTTTATAGCAGCAATGTTCACATAGCCAAACTATGGAAAGAGCCAAGATGTCCATTGACAGATGAATGGATAAAGAAGATGTGGTATATATATACAATGGAATATTATACAGCCATCAAAAAGAATGAAATCTTGCCATTTGCAATGACGTGGATGGAACTGGAGGGTACTATGCTGAGTGAAATAAGTCAATCAGAGAAAGACATGTATCATATGACCTCACTAATATGAGGAATTCTTAATCTCAGGAAACAAACTGAGGATTGCTGGAGTGGTGGGGGGGTGGGAGGAATGGGGTGGCTGGGTGATAGACATTGGGGAGGGTATGTACTATGGTGAGCTCTGTGAATTGTGTAAGACTGTTGAATCACAGACCTATACCTCTGAAACAAATAATATATTATATGTTAAAAAAAAAGATAGCAGGAAGGGAAGAATGAAGGGAGGGAAATTGGAGGGAGAGATGAACCATGAGAGACTATGCACTCTAAGAAACAATCTGAGGGTTCTAGAGGGGAGGGTGGTGGGGGCATGGGTTAGCCTGGTGGTGGGTATTAAAGAAAATTTTGGCATTTTTCAGAGTATTTCATCCTAAAGCAGCAGAATACACATTCTTTTTGAGTGCACATGGAACATTCTCCAGAATAGATCATATACTGGGTCAGAAATCAAGCCTCAACCACACAAAAAGATTGAGATCATACCATGTATATTTTCAGACCACAATGCTATGAAACTTGAAGTCAACCACAGGAAAAAATTTGGAAAGACCACAAATACATGGAGGTTAAAGAACATCCTACTAAAGAATGAATAGGTTAACTAGGAAATTTTAAAAAGAAACTAAAAAATACATGGAAGCAAATGAAAATGAAAATGTGACAACCCAAAACTTTTGGATGCAGCAAAGGCAGTCTTACGAGGGAAGTATACAGCAATATAGGTCTTCCTCAAGAAGCAAGAAAATTCTCAAATACACAACCTAAACTTACACTTAAAGGAGCTGGAAAAAGAACAGCAAATAAAGCCTAAATCCAGCAGGACAAGGAAAATAATAAAGATTAGAGAAGAAATAAATGATATAGAAACAAAAAAATAACAGTAGAACAAATCAATGAAACTAGGAACTGATTCTTTGAAAGAATTAACAAAGTTGATAAACTCCTAGCTAGGCTTCTGAAAAGAAAAGAGAAAGGACCCAAATAAATAAAATCATGAATGAAAGAGGAGAGATCACAACCAACACCAAAGAAATACAAACAATTATAAGAAAATATTATGAGCAGTTATATACCAACAAATTAGTCTATCAGGAAGAAATGGATAAATTCCTAGAAACATATACACTACTAAAACTGAATCAGGAAGAAATAGACTATCTGAACAGACTCATAACCAGCAAAGAAATTGATTCAGGAATCAAAAATCTCCCAACAAACAAGAGTCCAGGGCCAGATGGCTTCCCAAGGGAATTCTACCAACTATTTAAAGAAGAATTAATACCTATTTTTCTGAAACTGTTCCAAAAAATAGAAATGGAAGGAAAACTTCCAAACTTATTCTATGAGGCCAAAGTTACCTTGATTCTAAAGCCAGATGGAGACCCCACTAAAAAGGAGAATTACAGACCAATTTCCCTGAAGAACATGGATGCAAAAATTCTCAACAAGATACTAGCTAACCGAATCCAACAGTACATTAAAAGGATTATCCACCATGACCAAGTGGGATTTATTCCTGGGCTGCAGGGGTGGTTTGATATCTGCAAATCAATCAACGTGATATACCACATTAATAAAAGAAAGGAGGGGCGCCTGGGTGGCTCAGTCATTAAGCGTCTGCCTTCAGCTCAGGTCATGGTCCCAGGGTCCTGGGATCGAGCCCCACATCGGGCTCCCTGCTCAATGGGAAGCCTGCTTCTCCCTCTCCTACTCCCCCTGCTTGTGTTCTCTCTCTCGCTGTGTCTCTCTCTGTCAAATAAATAAATAAAATCTTAAAAAAAAAAAAAAGAAAGGATAAGAACCTGAACCTGGGTGGCTCAGTCGGTTAAGTGTCTGCCTTCAGCTCAGGTCATGATCCCAGGGTCCTGGGATCCAGCCCCGCATCGGGCCCCCTGCTCAGTGGGAAGCCTGCTTCTCCCTCACCTACTCCCTCTGCTTGTGTTCCCTCTCTCGCTCTGTCTCTCTCTGTCAATAAATAAATAAAATCTTAAAAAAAGAAAAAGAACCATATGATCCTCTCAGTAGATACAGAAAAAGCATTTGACAAAATAAAGCATCCTTTCTTGATAAAAACTCTCAAGAAAGTGGGGACAGAAGGAGCATACTTCAACATCATAAAGGCCATATACAAAAGACCCATAGCTAATATCATCTTCATTGGGGAAAAACTGAGAACGTTTCCCCTAGGGTCAGGAACACGACAGGGATGTCCACTCTCACCACTGTTGTTCAACATAGTACTGGAAGTCCTAGCCTCACACAACAAAAAGAAATAAAAGGCAGCCAAATCAGCTAGGAAGCAGTTAAACTTTCACTCTTCACAGACGACATGATACTCTATGTAGAAAACCCCAAAGTCTCCACCAAAAAAATTGCTAGAACTGATAGAGGAATTCAGCAAAGTGGCAGGATGTAAAATCAATGCACAGAAGTATGTTGTATTTCTATGCACCAATAATGAAGCAGCAAAAAGTAAAATCAAGGAATTAATCCCATTTACAATTGCACCAAAAACCTTAAGATACCTTGGAATAAACCTAACCAAAGAGGTAAAAGATCTGTACTCTGAAAACTATATAGAACACTTATGAAAGAAATTGAGGAAGACACAAAGAAATAGAAAAACATTCCATGTTCATGGATTGGAAAAATAAATATTGTTAAAATGTCTATACTACCCAAAGCAATCTACACATTCAATGCCATCTGTATCAAAATAACACCAGCATTTTTCACAGAGCAAGAACAAACAATTCTAAAATTTGCATGGAATCAGAAAAGACCCCAAATAGCCAAAGTAATGTTGAAAAAGAAAACCAAAGTTGGGGGCATCACAATTCCAGACTTCAAGCTGTATTACAAACCTGTAATCATCAAGACAGTATGGTACTCAATAGGTATTTGGTGAATAAAAAAATACTACATTAATGAACAATTTTAAAACTAAAAAAAAAAAAAGACAGTATGATACTGGCACAAAAACAGACACATAGTCAGTGGAACAGAATAGAGAGCCCAGAAATGGACCCACAACTATATGGTCAACTAATCTTCAACAGAGCAGGAAAGAATACCCAATGGAAAAAAGAGTGTCTTCAACAAATGGTATTGGGAAAATTGAATGGCAACATGAAGAAGAATGAAACGGCCACTTTCTTACAGCACACACAAAAATAAATTCAAAATGGATGAAAGACCTAAATGTGAGAAAGGAATTAATCAAAATCCTAGAGGAGAACACAGGCAGCAACCTCTTTGACCTCAGCTGCAGCAACTTCTTACTAGACACGTCTCTGGAGGTAAGGGAAACAAAAGCAAAAGTGAACTATTGGGACTTCATCAAGATAAAAAGCTTCTGCACAGAAAAGGAAACCACCAACAAAGCTAAAAGGCAACCAATGGAATGTGAGAAGATATTTGCAAATGACATCTCAAATAAAGGGCTAGTATCCAAAATCTATAAAGACCTTACCAAACTCAACACCCAAAAATAAAAAATCCAGTTAAGAAATGGGCAGAAGACATGAACAGACATTTTTCAAAAGAAGACATCCAAATGGCTAACAGACACATGAAAAAATGCTCAACATCACTCATCAATATGGAAATACACATCAGAACCACAATAAGATACCACCTCACACTAGTCAGAATGGCTAAAATCAGCAACTCAGGAAACAACTCAGATGTTGGCAAGGATACAGAGAAAAGGGAACCCTCTTACACTCCTGGTGGGAATGTGAACTGGTATAGCCACTCTGGAAAACAGTATGAAGGTGCCTAAAAAAAGCTAAAAATAGAACTACCCTACGACCAGCAATTACACTACTAGATATTTATCCAAAAGGTACAAAAATAGTGATTCAAAGGGGCACATGTACCCCAATGTTTATAACAGCAATGTCCACAATAGCCAAAATATGGAAAGAGTCCAAATGTCCATCAACTGAGGAATAAAGAAGATGTGGAATATATATATACAATGGAATATTATTCAGCCACCAGAAAGAGTGAAATCTTACCATTTGCAATGACACAGATGGAACTAGAGTGTATTTCGCTGAGCGAAACAAGTCAGTCAGAGAAAGACAAATACCATATGATTTCACTCGTATGTGGAATTTAAGAAACAAAACAGATGAACATAGGGGAAGGGAAGGAAAAATAAAATAAGATAAAAAACAGAGAAGAAGGAAAATCTCTCCCTCATATGTGAGCCCTGAACTATTTGTTCTGTTCCAACTGCTGCTATAGGGACCAATTCTATGTGGACTCAGATCAACTGCATCGGGTACAATCTGAAAATGCCTGCCATATACCCACCCTGTCAGTGTCGGGAGAGGCAGTCCATCATGGGCTTTGAGTATCCCTGCACATTCTTGCTGAGTATGTCAGACTGCAAGGCTTATCTATTTCCTAATATTAAGAAGTTTCTGTAGCTAGTCATACAGGCAATTAAGAAGGTCAAGGTGACCACAGCCTGACAACCATGTAATTACTTCACTCCCTGGGGAAGGGGGACTGATTTGTTTTCTGCTTTTTAAGAAAGTGTTAGGTCGTTGGCCCTGGGTTCCTCAGCAACACATACCCACATGGGCCCTGGGAGCAAGGGGAAACCGGCACTCATATGCTGTTGCTTGTGTTGCTTGCTGTGCCATGAGTAATAACTCTTTTGTCTCTGACCCGTCTTGTGCCTTCTGGCAGTGTCTGTGAGACAATAATAGCTAACTTGTAAGTAGCCTAAGTTAAATTCCAAATTTGTAAATAGGGTAAAATCAAATCCCAGGCCCAACAGTTTTGGGGACAAGTTTTGGGATGATAACAGAGACATAACTTCCTGGAAGGGAAAGGACAAAGACCCTGCAGACCAGATTTGGTGATATAAGAAGACTCCCTGGAGAAAAAGAAGAAGGGGAAGGGGGAGGAGAAAGAGAAGGGGGGGAGGGGGAGGAGGAGAAGACTCCTCTTCCCTGAGATCCAGTAGCAAATGCTCTTGACAAGTAATAGGAAAAGGAATGGAATAAGAAAACCCCCACCATCCTACCTGAGAGGAAACAGGAGTTAATGTTTAAAGGCTGAACAGTGAAAGGTAGAATTAAAACAAGTCATTTAAATGGTGACATTGTTTATACTTACACTGCTTATACTTACATTGTTTATATTTATATGTTATACTGTCCATAACTGCTTACCTAAGGAATCCCAGAAGCTGAAATAAATGATATCAGTAATGATGACTTTGTCTCTCACATAGGGCTTTGGATGAACTGGAATTAGAAGTTTATTTAGTTAATAGTAAGCAGCTGCCATGCCCCTGAAAAATGAAAGTAAATGCAAAGACTTACTGGTTGGAGAACTGCTCTCTCGCTACACATGTGTTGATCCCTTCCCCATCTTCCTTGAACTTAGTTGCTTAAAGGTAAAAAATGATTAAGATTGGGACTGAATTCTCTCTAATCCCAAGGCCATACACATCCATCTGAGTATGCTGGGGGACTTTGGGGAGGAAAGGATTCAACCTTTTATGACTATGTTGAAGATGGGCCCTAAGTCACAATTCTACCTGGTCCAGTGCAGGAGGGGGCACCTGAATTCAACTGCTAGTGTTTGGGCAAGATTCACACACAGTGGGGAAGGAAAGCTCAAGTGACCTTGTGGGTGGGGCCCTTTAAGTGGGTTCAATGAACTGTTTTTGTGGCTTTCACTGCTGAATATATAAGTGTTGCTGATATGTTACATGCTTTTACCATGAAAGATTATAAAGTCCATAGGGGATTTTCCTGATAGAAAGAGTCACATATGTAGAGGTGATAGTGAGATACGCAAATCAATCCCCAGCTCATGTCCCTATCCCTTCCCAAGTGATCCAAGAGAAATAATACAGAATCCCAAGGGGGAAAAAGGAAAATCACAGACTTGATTAAAGACTTGAAGGCAGCGGAGGTAGTAAGAGATGCAACATCTCAACACAACACTCCTGCATGACCTTTGAAAAAGGTTAACAGGAACTAAAGTTCACAGTAGAATATCACAACTGAATTCATTTGTTGCTTCTAAAGCTGTGGTAGTTTCAGACATTGTGACTCTAATTTAATCCATTGTATGGACTGATAGCATTCGGTCTCCTGTCCTGAATAGTGCTAATGCCTTCTTTTCTATACGACAAGCACCTGAGTACCAAGATAAATTTACATTCATGTAGCAAGTCCTCTCCCAGGAGTACCTAAATCCTCTGCAATTTGTCTGCAGTAGCTGGATCAGGACTTGACACAGATGCCCCTGCCTTCTGATGTCTAAAGCTTTCACTATATAGAGGATTTTCTACTGATCGACAAATCAGAATCCTCATTGTCAACAGCCTTGACTGTGGGTTATCACACCAGCATGGATGGCTGATAAACCCTAATAAAATTCAAGGAACTGCTTACCAAGTAAAGTTTCTTAGGACTAGGTGGATGGACTCACAACCTTTAATCCCTTCAAAAGACAGTCTGCTGTCTGTGGTCCTCCCAACACAAAGCCCTGACCCTTATTTGGTTATTGGAGACAGTATGTGTCCTACTGTGCATCTATGAACCTGCAAATCTGCATGGGGTTTTGAATGGCCTCAAATCCCATTGCTGTGGCACACTGTACATTTGGGACCCCACAACCTTAATGACCTACTGAAACTACAAGTCCCTGAGGCTAATGCTTTTGTCAAAGAAAGCCTTTAGGGGAATGAGGCAGAATCAACCCACAGGCACTCCTTGGGGTTTTGGGCTCATCATTTCTCCAGTATGAGCATCCTTTAAAAAAGCAGCTGTTAGCTTGCTACTGAGCTCTTATCAAAACTGAACACCTAACCAATGGAGCCCTGTGACTCCCCAGCCTGACATCCACATTTTAGAATGGGTCAATTACCACCTAAGGCCCTCACCAACCAAGTAAAAATGGTATATTCAAGACTGTAGCCAGTCTGACCCTGGCAGAATTTCAGTTTTATGCAAAAAAGTAGCTGTTACCTCTTTGGGGAAACTTTATTCCCCACTCTGCCACCTAAAACAAAGTTGCTGGCTCACAGAGTTTCCTCTAAATGCCTGGGATTAATTCACTGATGATTCAGTTAAGTTGAAAGCTGATGTATTCAGTAGGCAGCAGCAGCTTTCCAGTCCAGTGAAACTCTGGAAGAAGGACTGTGTCGAGAACCTATCAGAACAAGAGGCTGAATCAAAAGTCATAACTCTTGCCTTAAACAATACTCCTAAGGACCAAGCACATTATATTTTTACTGACTTAGATTGTTGCAAATGGTCTAGGCACCTGATTTGTCACTTAGAAGGAAGACCACAGACTGGAGATTAAAGACATTACTCTATGGGACTATATACTATGAAAATAAATTGTGACCGCCAATTTGATAGTCTGGGTCATTCATGTAGACCCCTATGTTAGGGGCCATTCTCTGGTAAGACTGCAACACCCAGGTGAACACCATTATCACTTGGATTTACCACTGCATGGGACATGGCATTCCCTCCACCATTATTAAAGGGTACAAAGTAAAGCTTCAGATATAAAAGCTCCCATTGCGCAACAGGCTTGCAACTCATGCCAAAATCTGGCCCATTTGTCTTGTGGTGAAGAAGCCCAGCCCCTCTTGGGCTACCAGTGGTTGTTGACACTTATTCAGGGGATAGTACTACTGTTTCAGTTCAACCAGAAAAACCCCGCTATACTCCTGTAACTAAACTGTGTCATGTTTTTGCCTTTCCAGACCATTTATAGTCTAACAATAGTGTACTCTTTATTATAAAGCCCACAAACAATGGGACAATAATCAAGATATTCAATGGATATTTATACTACTCTCCATCATTGAGAGGTGGAATAGACTTCTAAAAACTCAACTCAAAATGATTTCTGATTCTGCCTCCCATACCTCCTCCTTTGGTCACTGCAAATGACCATCCCTCAAAATGGCTCCACTTCTTTTACCTGCCTCCTGGTTAATTATCAAGAAGAAAAAAAAATAGTTGTGTTATATATATTTTGAAAACTTGGAATTCTCTCCTGACCATTTTGGGGCACACAATTCTTTCTTTCACCTAACAACAACCCCAGGCTATTCTGTTTGATACACCATCTGGGTGGGTGGCAGCCTGGCTAAAAGGGGGCCTAGAGGATTCAAGTTTTATTCTGGTTCAGCTTCCTGGATTCTCTTGTTGGACTGACATAGTTCTCAATCAAAAAGATATATACTGGATGTAGAATGACCTCTTGGTTTAGTACCCTGTTCACCAAGTCCTGCTATGGTGGCTCATGTGTACAAGGTGGGGATAAAAATGGGTCTTTGTAAATTGTATAAAAGTGCCCTTATCCCTATTATACCTGACCACTCTAAATAAAAGGTTTGGTTATAAGTAGGAGATATTTAGGGGAAAGGTGAAATTATTGCTACTGGAATGGGGCACACAGATTTTTGTGGCGTGAAGGGAAAGTAACAACCCTTGAGGGAACACTTTAAAATCCCAGGAGGTATGGGGGAGGGAGGCTCATTAATGATTTTTGTCTCTCGGAGACATACCTGGGGCCTTCCCCACAAAGGAAAACTCTGTGGTGCTGCTCTCTCGAACCACAGTAAGAGATTTAAATTTAAATTAAATTTAAACCGTTACGAGAGCCTTATATTTAAACCTAAATTTAAGCTGGATCTGGTATCTTCTGCCAGACAGATCTAAGCATGATTTAATTGCCATTGCCCTTCACCTTACTGAGAAGTCAATCAGAAACATTAGGAGATAGCCCTACTCCTGCACCTCCAACACAAAACACCTAGCAATACTTCCGGATATTTCTCCTCAGACCCATTTCCAGACCATCACTCAATCATTCCATGGGACAGATAAACACCATTCAACTGGTGGCATGGATTAAGTAGGACAGATCACATGGACCACCCACAGGCAATCCCTCAAAGGTGAGGATTAGATTCAACTATCCAAACTGAGATAAATATTCTAATGTTTACCAGCCTGATGGGAGGCCACATGGATGGCACTGTCAATCTGTGTCCCCAACTGACATAGATCCCTCTTGGGGGATACCAACAATTATAGACAACACCTTCTTTCCAGAGGTACTAGGTGTATCCCCAGGACTATACCTGTGTGTACCCTAGACATTAACCTGTCTGACCCCCAAAACCATAGCAACATACACCCTAGGGTTGTTCATAAGCACCCTCAAGAATTTGAGGAAACACCAGCAGTAGATCATGCAGTCTTCAGACATCTGTGAGACTGTTCTGAAACAACTACTCTTAGTTACTTGGGGACGGTCTCCAGAGGGATAATGGACTCATTTATCCAAATAGTATAGGTGTTTATCCCTCCAGATGTGAGTTACCCAATTAGAAAAGATAAGAAATTCGTCCCTGGCTTTAGCTGAAGAAATCAGTGACACCACTTTGAGTCTTGAAGGCATTCAAGTCAGCCTCAACTTACTGACCAGAATTGTTATTGTTGAAAGAATTGCCCTAGACTTCCTCACAAGCTAAGACAGAGCCTGTGAAACCCCAAATACATCCTCCTGCACCTAGATTAATGCCTTGGGGCAGGTAGAGAAGTCAACACAGCAGCTTCAGGAGAAAGCTACCTGGCTTTCTGAAGTAAACCCTAGTGGTTTGTAGAACTTATTCTGGAGGCCAGGTCCAGGACCCTGGGGACCCAGGACTCTTCCTCCCCATAAACTCTGAGAGGACAAAAGTCTTAGCAAAAGGTCCCCTTATATCAAAACATGAGGAGAGAAGATAGTAATCATCCTCTGCCCTCCTCCCACTGCCCCACAAAGCATAGCTCCAGTTAAAGAGATTTGGCTTTGTAGGAGTTTTGAAATTAAGACTGAACAAAAGTATAGAACAGAGTTCTGAGATGTTAAAAGATATTCCTTATATTAAATAATAATATATTCAAGTCAAAGGGTAAGAATGTTTAGTGAGAAGAACATGGGGGCTGGACTTAAAGGCAATGAAGATATGTCCTCAGGAGAAGCAGAGCCATGATTTCGGTTGGGAGGCCATAGTTGATGAGCAGTTCAAAATGGCCAGTGAAGGCCTTTAAGCAGACTCTGATGTGAAGGAAGGCTTCTCGAAGGCTTCAGGATCAGTGTGCCTCAGTGAAAGCAAGTTGTGAAGAAGATGATGGTGATCCACAAGTACTAGTGTATGGAAGTCTTGAAAAAATACTTCATATTTCAGCAGGCTTTGAGCAGGAGGCCAAATCAAATTCAGATTGAAGCAGAATAGCACAGTGAGAAGGAAATGGGCTTTGAGGTGAACTGGATTCAAATTCCAACTCTTCCACTTACTAGCTGTGTGACTTTACACCAGATATTTAACCTTCGTGAGGCTTGCTTTCCTCCCTAAAAAAGGCGGGGGGGGATAATATTGCCTACCTCAGACAGTTTGTTTTGAGAGGCAAATAACATAATAACGTGAAATGCTTAGTACAGTGGCTGACTCCACATGGGTCTGCAGTAATGATGGCTATGGATAAAGAGAACAGAAACAGCAGAGCTGTACTGGAAAGTGGACATGAACAGTATTGGATGCAAATGAAAAATTACCCTGGTGTGTGTTGCTTGGGCCTTCATGGAGAAGGCACACATAGAATAAGGACATAGAAGGGATGAAATGTGGACTTTCATAAGTTGCCGTATTTCCTTTGGAAATTTTAGCTCTGTTTTCGGTTTTCCCGTTGAGAATCCCCTGTGTTGGCCACATGTGTTTGCCTGCCTCCCCGACAAAATTGTCAGGAACAAGAGGGCATCTCCTTCAGCTGACAGGAGAGACTCACCAAGTGACAAAGGCCTCCCTGTGGAAGATATAATCTCACTGTGTCATGGGTTGTCCAAGAAAGGTAGCAAGAAATCACCAAGGATGTCCTGTCATAGGTGGGACAAATGTGTTATGATGCCAGTGTGCTTATTCTATGTCAGTTTTACTCCAGTGCAGGCTATAAGGAAAAAGTAGACTTGTCCAAGGCAGGACTATGCAGATACTCATGGGACTAATTTCAAGTATCTAAGAACCTTATTTAAAATATTTCTCAGAATACTAAAGAGCTCCCAGACACTCAGTCATGAGGCCTTTAAACACTACTGATGAAATGATATTTCACTTATGGGTGCATTCCAAAGGATGGACTGAGACCTGACTCATTTCTCCTTTTTGAAACAAGATTTTTTCATGAATAAACACATCAATGACCTATACAGAATGAATTGGTGTCTGGATCTTTCTTGGACGAGCTTTGGGTTGAAAATCCAAAGTATGTGTGCTCTGAGGGCAAAGATCTCAGAACATTTGTATGCATGCTTTTGGCTACATTTAGCAGGGGCCAATGACCACAGGAAGGGAGACAAGAGTCCATGTTCCAGGCTTGCTGATACACCATCTCAAACCAGCCCCACAAGTGTGCTCTCAATTCTGCATAAAGAGCCTGGGAGATTACCTCAGAGTCCAAGAAAGGAGCCCTCTCTGAATCACAGAATGACAGAGGTGCAGTTGTAGAAATGGTCTTTACTGACAAGCCCAATAGAGAATTCTCATGCTCAACAACTCTGAGAGGTGGCATCTAGCCTCTGATTACATAAAGGAATTGCATGCTCATTGCCACCCAGGATGTACCATTTCCATATTTGAACAGCGACAATTTTCTGGAAGCACTTTTGAAACTTGAACCAAAGCCAGGCACTGTGCTATAATCCTAGCCTTCTAGGAAACAAAGGTCTCCTTCATCTCAGGGGTGCAGGAAAACACACTATGACACTAGAGTGACCAACGGGTCTGGTTTGCCTGGCACTGTTCTGGTTTTAGCACTGAAAATCCTGTTTCCCAGGAAGCTCTAGTGAAATGTGCCCTACAGCTAAAAACTATGGGCTTTCTAGTCATAAAGGACCTGAGTTAGAGCCCCAGCTTCACCATTTAACCTCTTGTGTAGCTTTAGGCAAATCACTTCTTCATTCTAAGCCTCAGTTTCCTCATCTATAAAATGGGGATAATAATATCCACCTTACAGAGTTGATGTAAGGATAAAATAAGTACGTAATATGTAGAAAGAGTAATATATAAGAGAGCTTAGCAGAGTGCCTTGCAAATAGTGAGAGTTTATAAATGCTAGCACGTTCAACCACTGTAAGTATACTTGGACATGTATTGACCAAAAATTTCCTTCTTTCATGTTTCCAATCATAGTCTTTCTTCCATCCTTTGAAACACTGCAGAGCAAGTCTATTCCTCATCCAAATGAAAACTCTTCCAATATTAAAGGCTGCGGTATGCTCCATGCCACCCACTCTCTACCCCCAACCCCGCACCACTCCAGTCTCCTCTTTTCCAGACTAAACATCCCAGGCTCCTTTAACCACTGATCATATGACATGGTTTCCAGAACTCTGACCTGCTTGTTAACCTTCTTCTAGATCTATCTCTTAAAGCATAGGCCAGGAACTGTGCACAATCCCTTGATATTGTCCACCCAGTGCAGTGACACTTGGACGATTACCTCGTTTCTTCTGGATGCTCTATTTCCATCACATGGCCCCAGATCACATTAGCTTTTTGGCAGTCTTCACACAGTTGGCTTATGTTAAGCTGACAGTCAGCTAACACCCTGGGGCCTTTCTCTTATAAACTATTAAGTGAGGTCTCCCTTGTTCTGGTTTCGGATGATTCTTTAAACACAAAAGCAAGAGTCTAAATCTGTCCCTGTTAATTTTATCATGTTGATTTCAGCCTATCCTTCTTGGTTGTTGAGATGTTTATGGCTCCTTAGCCTGTCAGCCAACATATTAGCTGTTTTTCTCAGTTTTGTGTCATCTTTAAATGTGATAAGAATGCTTCAACCTATTGATTAAAAATACTGAAAAATTTGGGGCCAAAAATAAAACCATTCAAAAGTTCTGTAAAGTTTAAGTCTGGTTAATATAAACAGCTTCTACCATTTGTTCAGTAATGGCTCTGAGCCAGGCACTGAGTTAGATACATTATGAATATTATTTCATTTCCCTGCACACATCTCTTCAAAGTGAATATGATTGTCCTCTTCCTACAAATGAGAAAGCAGAGGCTTGAAAATGTCAAATGTCTTAATCAAAGTCAGACAGCTAGTAAGTGTTGTAGCTACATTTTGCAACCAGGTTTGTTGAATAGCAAAGTCAAACTGTTTCTACAGTGCCATGCTACCTTTGGACGGGGAGTTGCTGAGGTCATGGGAAAAAAAATCTTTAAGCGAAAGTTCTGTTTGGAATCCCAAGGTTGGGCAAACCCCAGTCACCTCCATCCTGCCTGCTTCCACTTCCCTGTGGCTTTCATCATAGTGATCCAGTCACAACTCGGGGTATAAACTCTTCACCTCACACTGCTGTCCTTTCATCGGGGCACTGTCCTTCCTTGCTTCATCCTCACCCCTGCTACCTTCTTCCCACTCTGTCCTTTAGCATTCCAGTTAGCTTTCAAGAAACCCTCTTACATTCTTCTACTCTTCCTAGAACACGCCCCCTTGGCAATCCCTGACATTAAACTAAAACCTAAGGGCACTTAATCAATTTCTCTCACAGAGACCACTCATTCAACTAGTCATTCACTTAACAAGTACTTACTGAGTAAATTCCCTGTGCTGGGCACTGTGCCAGGAACAAGAGTAGGACAATGGAAAAAAGATGTGGTCCCTGCCCTCACAGAGTTTATAATCTAGGGGAGGAGTACAGATCAAACAATAACACAAGGAAGCACCTAGCTACAAATGTGATAAGCTCTGCAAAGGAGAAGTTCAGTGCCCTCAAGAATATACAGTATAAGCACCTATTCTAGTCTGGACAGGAAGAAAGCTCTCCTAAACAACAAGTGTTGGTGAGGATGTGGAGGAAAAGAAACCCTCATGCACTATTGGTGGGAATATAAATAGGCACAAATCTGTGGAAAACAAGAGGTTCCTCAAAAAATTAAAAATAGAATTACTACATGATCCAACAATTCCACTATTGGGTATTTACCCAAAGAAAACACTAACTTGAAAAGACATATGCACACCTATGTTTATTGCAGCATTATTTACAATAGTGAAGACATGGAAGCAACCTAAATGTCCATCAATAGACAAATCGATAAGGGAGATGTGGTGGTGGTGGTGGTGGTGGTGGTGGTGGTGGTGGTGGTGGTGTGTGTGCGTAATATTACACAGCCATAAAAAAAAGGATGAGATCATGCCATTTGAGACATGGATGAACCTAGAGAGCATTATGCTAAGTGAAATAAGTCAGACAAGAAAGACAAATACCATATGATTCCATTCATAAATGGAATCTAAAAAAATTAATAAACAAACAAGAAAGCAGAATCAAAACTGTAAATACAGAGAACAAACTGATGGTTGCCAGAGAGTGGTGGGGTGGGCAAAATGAGTGAAGGGGAGAGGGAGATACAGGCCTCCAGTTATGGAATAAGTACATCACAGAACGTAAGGAATACAATAATGATATTGTAATAGTGATGAACTGGGACAGATGGTAGATACATTGTGGTGAACATAAATTTCTCAAATCACTAAGCTGTGCACCTGAAACTAATGTAACATTGTGTGTCAACCATACGCAAATAAAAAAAAAATAAGAAAGGTCTCCTACTTTTTTTAAGTTTTATTTATTTGACAGAAAGAAAGAGAGAGAGAACAATCAGGGGGAGTGGCAGGCAGTGGGAGAGTGAGAAGCAGGCTCCCAGCTGAGCAGAGAGCCCAATGCAGGACTCGATCCCAGGGTCCTGGTATCATGACCCAAGCCGAAGGCAGCCACTTAACTGACTGAGCCACCCAGGTGCCCTGAAAGGTCTCCTACTTTAAAAAGAATCTTTATCATACTTGTTGAGCATCTATTGTGTCTCACATAGTAGTAAGACCTATTATATATGACATAATCCCTAGATACACAATGTTAGTAAAAGACACAGAAGGAGGGTGCCTGGGTGGCTCAATCACTAAGCATCTGCCTTCTGCTCAGGTCATGATCTCAGGGTCCTGGGATCGAGTCCCAAACCGGGCTTCCTGCTCAGCGGAGAGCCTGCTTCTCCCTCTCCCACTTCCCCTGCTTGTGTTCCCTCTCTCGCTGTGTCTCTCTCTGTCAAAAAAAAAAAAAAAAAAATCTTAAAAAAAAAGACATAGAAGGAAATTAACATTTTATAGAACAGTGCAATACCTGATATGTAAAAGATAAGCACAAAGGCATTTGAGTAAGTGCTACCACTTAGCCTCATTTTGATAGGTAAGAATTATTGAGCCACAGAAAGGGGACATTCCAGTCAAATGGGAGAACATATGCAAAGCTTTGGAGGCAGTTATATCATAATACATTTGGAGATCTATAAGGAGTTCACTATGGTTAAAGCAGAGCATATGTTTAGAGGTAGGGATGATTTTGACCCATCTATAGGTGACACTGACAATCCAAACCTTAAAAATACAAAATCTTCAAGGATAGATGGTGATTCACCAATACAATGTCAACTACAAATAAATTATAATTACAATATTTTGCTAGAAAAAGTTATTTGTGGATATTTAAGAGAGACAGAAGGTATGTGTGTGGATATGTGTATGTGTGCATGAAGCAGAGGAAGATTGGAAATTAAAACAAACTAGACTCCAAAATTCTTTTAGAAACAACCTGCAACAGTTTGAGTAGGAATTTGTTTGCAGTCCAGGTCATAACAGCATAAAACATAGCCAGAAATGTAGCTATGACACTGCATAAACAAAAGGAAAATAAAGTACAATGATCCCCGCACTGATCATTCATACTAGCATACATCTTGCTAATTAGACTAAGTTAAAGAGGTTGAATTATCCTGCTAATGAAAGGAGTTTTTTGAAAGTTGGAATGTAGTGCCACAATCTGCCTGTCCTGGTAATGTTGCCTACAAACAGTCATTCAACAGAAAGGTTCTTAGAGATTCCTTATGGGATTCAGCTTCAGCAATTTCTCTCTTGAACTTACCCGGAAATCTTTAATGTGGAGAGTCATGCTACACCCATTCCCAGCTGGAAAACTCCACTCTTCCTTCAGTATATGTCCTGAAGCCCACTCCTCCTCTGTATTCAGTCAGAAAGCACTAAGTGAAAAGGAGTTCCTTTCCATCTCTCACATATATGTTTCTGTCACTGTTAAGAATTATGGAAATTAATTTTAAATGGAGAAGTTGAAAACCTACATATGGGATTATTTAAATGAAACCACATTTTTAGCCACCAATTAAGTAAACTCGATGATCTAGAAACTCAACTTTGAAACGTTTATTCTGCATGTTTGGGTTTGTTTGAGTTTTTTTAAATAAAATAGTTATTGAGGTTTTGGGACATGACCAAAGCCTGAAATGAAATCTTGGGCTATCCTTTTTTAAAATTTCATACACCAGCAGATGCTTTTTACTTTTGCTTTAAAGGCTATCTTTAATTTCTTGCTTCTTTTTTAAATTAAGAAGCCTTCTCAGGAGTATAGGTTACTGAGACATTATCAATCTCTCCCACTACACAAAACTTGTTCAACTGGTTAGATCTAGAACTCATTATTATTGGAATCAATAGTAAGGTTACTTCATTATTGGACTGTAATTTCTATTTTCACTTGCCCTCTGTCCTTGATTCTGCCCTTCTAACATCAGTGAATAATAAGATGCAAATAAGAAAGGCATGCTCAGCAAATTTGTAGATGATAAAAATTCAGGAAGGACAGCAAATATTGTTGATAAAAAGAATCAAGATTCAGAAAGACCAGAAAAGACTAGAACAATGGGGCAAATTTAACAAGCAAAATTTAGGATGAGTAAATTTTGAACCTATGTATAGGATGAGATCTGCAAAGTTTGGAGTCAGTAAGTATGCAAGTGACTTCAGAATTTTAATTAATAATAAACTGAATATGTGTCAATAGTGTGAAATGATTCCAAAAGAAATCCAATGGCTCTTTATGGTGCTCTCATAAATATATATTGAGAATGAGAAAAAGTGGATAACTCAATGCTAAGTTCAACTCTGGGTACATATATTAGAGTATGAATGGGATATGCTTGGTAAAAGAGCCTGAATGCAAGTTCCAAGAGAATGTAGTCAAGAAACTAGGTTATTTAACCTAAAGACAAAACTTGGGGAACAGACAGTAACTATCTTCAAATATTTGAGAAAGGATTTAACTTAGTATGCATTGACCCACAGAGAAAGAACTGAGCCTAAGCTTTAGGGAGAAAGGCATCAGTTGAACAGAAGAAAACTTTTTGTAGTCAGCCAAATAGTAAGGTAAAGATGGAACGGGCTTGCTCTAAGTCCCCTGCCTTTCCCTGGTGGTGTTCAAGTCCAAGCTGGACAATCCCAGCCAGGAAAAAAGCAGCAAACATTGCACTGAGGATTCAAGCATTATGTGGCTTATTGGACTGGGTAATCTATGATCCAGTCTTTTTGGACAAACTCAGCTATCACAAAGGGGCTCATCTGGGCCCCCACAAAGCACAAGATTTCTTTTTTTTAAAAAGATTTTATTTATTTATTTGAGAGAGAGAATGAGATAGAGAGAGCATGAGAGGGAAGAGGGTCAGAGGGAGACGCAGACTCCCTGTTGAGCAGGGAGCCCGAAGCAGGACTCGATCCCGGGACTCCAGGATCATGACCTGAGCCGAAGGCAGTTGCTTAACCAACTGAGCCACCCAGGTGCCCAAAGCACAAGATTTCTTACAGCTGTCAGAAATTATAGAAGCTTTGTGGCAAAGCTGACAGGAAGCTAATATTTTAGTTTTTCTACATGGAATATTAGCCCAAAGGTCAAGAAGCAATATATTTTAGCAAAGCGCAGTGGTCTGAGAGAAGGACCATTATTTTATGATGTGACCCTTCTTCCAACTAGGTGAGATCATCCTCGTCTTTCCAAGAACATTGCCCAGACCCTGTGGGGACTTCAGGGTGAAATAATGCCATACTTGGGCTTTTCAGAAAAATGATGTGCTGAGAACAAACCCAACTCAGAACCCCTAAACATAAATCTAAGGGTGCTTTAGCCAACACAAAGAATATAAAGACCTATAAAGACAGGAGCTTTACAGATGAAACTAAATAGGTAATTTATTTACCTAAAAGGTTTTCAGACCATGTATCTTTAATGCTTGAATTTCCATCTTGATGCATTCAATAAAAGAAACAAATCCACATGATGCCCTGCTTCACCTTTTATAATATCCTCTGATGTGGGGTAGGATGGGGAGAGTGCAGTAAAACCTAGTGTCCTCATTTCCTCAGATTTTGTTTGAGAGTATTTTTTTAATTCTGTGAAAATACTTTTTTTCGCTCTCCCTGAGAAAATTGCTGATACTTGACACCATGATCGTGCTCAGAACTGCAGAACTAATAGTCAGAAGCACAAAAAGATTATCTCCCTCAAACCGTAAAGGAACAAATACAACAAAAGCAAAAAGCCTCTGTACTTTAAAAACCCATCGTCTCTTCTACCTGAAGGTGAGAGAATGGGGGGAACTATTTAGCTCAATTAAGTAAAAACTTTCTTAGTCAGCTGTACCCAAGTATGAAATGCAGGGGCCCAGAGTCCTCAACCATGTGTTAATCTATCCAGCACTAATAGGAGGGGACTGAAGTCAAAAGCAAAGAAACCTAGTGGGTATCTTGGTCCCAAGTTCCCTAAAGACGTGTTTAAGAAACCCTAGAGACCATTATAACATCCCAGCCAAATAGGTTTGCAAAGGAAGCAAGAGGCTTGTGTCCGTTTCCAATGGTATCATTGCCCTCAGTAATTTTGCTCCTTCTAATGCATATTTGAAACCTGCTTAGAGAATACATCTGTTTTTTTAAGCTCTGGGTTGAGAGAGAGAGAGAGAGCACACGAACAGAGAAACAGAGCATCCTCACACTTGAAATGAACAAATGGGCAGTTTTCTTCACTTTCAAACCAACATTATAGTCTTTGAGCCCTCTTTTAGAAAACCTTGTATAAAATGCTCCCTCGATAAGCAGCCTTCTGACAGAAGGTCCCCTCGCTAAGCTCTTTGCTCCTGCATTGGTAAGTGACAATATGCTATCACCACAGAGCAAACTGAGGGGAGATCACATCTTGGAGTTCAGACTTTTCCCACTCTCTTATCTAAAAGTATTCCTTAACTAATACATTTGAATTAAATTATAGAACCAGCTTGTATTAAATTATAGACCAGAGACACATCTTCTATTCTTTAAAGGTCAGTAATCTTTTTGCAAGCCTCATGTATTTCTCCTCCAAGGTGGATATTCATCCTCATATATTCCTGAAAGGGACACGATCCTATTAGAGATGATCATCTTTCTCTGGAAAGAACCAACTGGCTTCCATCAAAGCATTTTGAAATATTTATTCCTATAGGCTACTTGGTAATGGCAAGAAGATGCACCTTTACAATGGCAAGATCTAGCACCTTAACCAAGTAATGGAACGAAGCCTCACTAATAGTGGGACAACCTGACTGTTATGCTCTCCTAATGTGATGCACAAACCATCACTTATGACATACACTTGCCAAATATGCTCAAACTGAATCTGATTGAGGCTTTAGACATCATTTACAGTTTACAGGAAGTAAAAAAGCTAAAAGAACAGGGCTAAAAATAAATATAAGAAAACAATAAGGCAAATCCACAATGTGAAATATCTTATAATTAGATAACTAGCCTAGTTTCTTCAAAAAGGCAATGTCACAGGGAAAAAGGTTAGTGAGATTATTCTACAGCAAGAGACTGAAGAGACATAATAACCAAATGAAACTTCATGGAATTCGAGGTTGAATTTTTTGGGATTTCATAAAAGACATCACTAAGAAAAACTGAGGAAATTTCAGCATGGATTAGATATTAGTTGATATTAAGGAACTGTTAATTTCCAAGGTGAGTGGTAGAATTAGTTACATAGTAGAATATACCTCTAATCAATATATATGTGATGAAGTATTTGTAGGTAAAGTGCCACCATGTCCAACTAATATATATGTGTGAATGTGTGTGCATATGCGTGCACAGATATGTACAAAATCCCAAGGCATCACACACACACACACACACACACTACACACACATACATACATACAAACTAAAACTAAAAGCAATTAAAACAAAAACAAAAACAAAAACCTCCTGGCAAAGATGTGAAAAATCAAAATTGTTGTGTGTGGTTGGGAATGTAAAATGGTGCAGTATGGAGATTCTACAAAAAGTTAAAAATAGAACTACCATATCACCCAACAACCCCACTTTGGAGTATTTACCCAAAATAATTGGAATTAGAACCTCCCATGTTTGTTGCCACATTATTCATAATAGACAAGAGGTGGAAACAACTTAAATGTCCACCAACAGAGAATAGATAAAGAAGAGTAGTGTCTACATACAATGGAATATTATTCAGCCATTAAAAAAAAAGAAGGAAATTCTGTCAGGTACTGTAGATTCATTCATAGATGAACTTTGAGGACATTGTGCTAAATGAAATAAGACAGTCACAGAAGGGCAAATGCTGCATGATTCCATTTATATGAAGTTTCTAAAGTAGTCAAACTCACCAAAGCATAATGTAGAATTATGGTTGCCAGGGGCTGTGGGAAAGGGAAATTGGGACTTTTTGTTCAATGGGTATAAAGTTCCATTCATGCAAGATGTACAAGTTCTAGAGATCTGTTATACAACATGGTGCTTATAGTAAACAATACTGTACTGCACACTTAAAAACTTAAGAGGACAGATCTCATGTTATATGATTTTTACCACAATTAAGATGTTTTTAAAAACTTTCTAAAACTAATTAGTTAGCCAGGTTACAAGATCAACGCCCCAAATCAACTGCATTTCTTTATACAATAATGGATATATAGAAACCAAAATTTAAAACATGATGTCATTTAAAATTGTTCCAAAGAAAATGAAATACTTAGGTATAAATGTAACAAAACATGTACAAAATCTGTACTCTTTTCATTACAAGATGTAATGAAAGAAATCAAAGAAGACCAGGATAATTGGAGAGTTCATAGATTGAAGGATTGTGTTTATACATTGAAAGATTTGACATAATTAAGATGTTGATTCTCCCCAGACTGATATATAGGCTTAACACAAGTCCTATCAAAAACCCAAGCAAGTTTTTTTTGTAGACATAAGAAAGTCAATTCCGAAATTTATGTGGAAAGGCAAAGGACCTATATTAGCCAAAACAATTTCCAAAAAGAATAAAGTGGGAGGAATTATTGATTCTGATGTTAAAATTTATTATATAGCTACAGTAATCAAGACAGTGAGATTCCAGCAGAGGGATAAACATAAATACAGATCAATGAAATAGAATTGAGAATCCAGAAATAGACTTACACTTATTGCTTAACTAATTTTTGACAAAGGTGGAAAAGCAATTTAGTGGAGAAAGGATAGTCATTTCAACAAATGGTGCTGGAGCAATGGGACATCCATAGGCCAAGAAAAGAAACTTGACCTCAAAAATACAAAATTTAAGTCAAGATGGATCAAAGGGTTCCATCTGTGCCCCCATTCATGGTTGTCACTAATTCATAATCAGCCTTAAGATGGAAATGTTTTTACCATAGCTTTCTTCTCCTTCCATGGTCTATCAAAGGCTTTTCTCCTCCCCTACATCTGTTGATCATCCCCTTTGGTGAAAGTTGAATGGAGATGCAGCACCAGAGTGGTCTATTATAAACAGACTAAGAAAATGAAATTCAGGATCTGGACTCAATTTGACTCTGATCTCTCCATTAGCCTTTCACAATATCCTTCCAATAGATCTCTCTCTCTCTCTTTTTTTTTTTCTTTTTCATATTGGGTTTGTGTTACTTGCAACCAGAGTCCTTAGTAGTGCAGTGGGGTTAAAAAGCTCATCTAAAGTCGCAGCAGTTCCGCAGTGGTGAGCCCAGGCCTGTTTCCGTTCACAGCCAGGGGGTGCTCTTCCTGTCACACCATACTTCCCAAGAGGGAGACATTTCGAGGCCAAGAATGTACTTGTACTACTTAATTCATGACATATGGTTAATCACCTTCTCTACCTCCTGATAAATCCAACCCTGAGCATGATCTTGGCAGCAAACTGAAAGATCTGACACCTCTGGTCAAGTCCACAGTGCCTTCCTGGGGATGTGAATAGGATTGGGAAGGGCCCACAGAATCTGCCCCTTTGTTCCAGATTGTCACACCAGGCTTCTTTCTCTCACAGGGTTGCCACAAAGCTGGGAACAGTCCCAAGCTGACATCAGTTGAAACCATCCGACATTCTAGAAGTCCCTATTTGCATTACTTTCAATTTGATAGTCACTTCTACGTGACTGTTTCACCTACATACAAAACATCAGGGAACTGTACACAAAATGTCCATGGTTGTCATTTCAGTTTGTACTTCCCAACTGTGAGCATCAAAAAGCACAGTTTTGAAGAGCAAATTGGAAGCCGAGAAACAAAAGCTTAATATACTGATACCGGCATAGTCATAATAATGTGATTAGTATGGAAGACAGCTACTAAGTGCTGTGAATAGTGGTGAAAGTCTTCGTGGAGAGTACATTTTATCTAGGCCTCAAAGAAGTCATAAAAACTTGCCTGAGAGAATGAGAAGGGTATTCTAGGCAAGGGAGCAGTAATAGGCATGAAAGTATGAAAACAAGTGACACAGAGTATTTGAAGGCCTACATGCCATGCCAGAGAACTTGAGGGCTATAAGATCAATTAACCTAGATCTGATGTCATTAATTTGCTTTTTATGGTTAAAATAAATATATTCTCTTTATATACAGCTGGTTATGACTGAAGGTACTATTTAGTGTAACTATGTGTGAGGGAAAAAAAGGCCACAGCACCCACCCACAGATCAACGATTGAACCCCCCAAAATTTTATGACCTAGTATCATGTTTTCCTTTCTCACTCTCTTAAGTTTCCTTGGAGTTCCTCTTAAGTTCCGGAATAAGAAACTCATGCCTACTCAGGAGAAATTCACAAATAATTATATCCATATTCCAGAGGCCCTCACGTCCCTCTGACTCTGCTGAGAATCAAATATAGAGTAAGCAGTTCCTAATTCCTTCACACTCCTTGAACAAAATATTTCCCGGACAGTTATCTAATCCAGTCAATTAATTTCGGTTCTTCGCACTGATCTGAAATAAAAGGATTATGAGTACATAAAAGTCAATCTGTAGCTATGAGATTTGTGGAGAGCCAATATCTATCTGCTTTCCCATCTGCAAAAAGTCTTGATTTAGGATGTTTTTCACTAAAAACATGGAATCTGAACACACACTGTCTGGGTATAAAATCCTCATTATCACACCGACTACATACTTACCTGTCTGCCTCAGTCTCCTCATCTATAAAATGAAAATAAAAATAACAATTCCGTAGGGTCGTTCTGAAGATTAAATGAATCAATACTTGCAAAGCACTTAGAATAGTGTCTGACACGAAATAAGTGCTATAAAATTATTAGTTTCTTTTTTTTAAGAGTTTATTTATTTATTTGAGAGAGAGAGAGAGAGAGAGCAGGAACGGGGGAGGGACAGAGGGAGAGGGAGAAACAGACTCCCCACTGAGCCAAGCGCCTACACAGGGTTCTATCCCAGGACCCCGAGATCACGACCTGAGCCAAAGGCAGACGCTTAACCTACTGAGCCACCAGGCACCCCAAATTGTTAGTTTCTACCCATTTTGTCCCAATTGGTTTTCTCTTTATATGTCTCCTTATTTCTTTAAAGGCACTTCATCCCCACTCTCGGGCTCAACTTGAAAATGATAGTTTTTCTTTATTACATCAAGACGAAATGTTATTGTTGGATCCCTCTTTAGGTAGATACCTCTTGACTACATTAAAACATGTTCTTTTGCAACTTTCTGAAATGTTGAACTGGCTGTTGTGACAATTGTATTCAGAAATAGCACAGAGATAAACAGTGCCAGGATTTGAACCCAACCTATCTGCTGGGGAGCTTACAAGAGCTCCAAAATCCAGACCATAACCCATGTCCTAAGACGTGAAGAAATTTTTTCCTTACTGCCCCTGAGGAGCCCAGGCATTTCTCCCACTAAAACGTGCAAACGTGCAGAAAAATGGCATTTTGTAGCTGTCTCCAGAAATGTTACAACTGAAAATAAAATTTTAATCCTGTGGCTAAAAAATGCAATTTGTATTACATTCTACAACATGCTTTCATTACTCAGGCAATGTTTAAATTAAACCAATAAAAATCAATAATTATTCACTAATTACATGTCAGCTATACTTCAATTAAGAATAAAAAATTTAATTATTCATGAAGGACATAATAATAACAACTCACATTTATACATTTTATTTTTTGCCAAACTATTTCAGGAATACGGTCTTCTATGTTCCACATGAAAACCTAATAAAATATGTATTATCCTCATTTATAAATAAGAAGCTGAGAGTCAAAGAGTCCAACTTACCTAAAGTCACATGGCTAATAGTGGAACTGTCTTTCAACACAGCCCATCTGACTTCAAGTATAGTGCTTTTTATTCTATGACTTGGTGCTGAGCACTGTGAAGAAAGCACAAAAGTGAAAATGAGAATCTCTATATTTGAGAAACTCATAGCTTAATTGGGAAACAAAAGGATACATTAGATAACAAAATTGTTAATAAAACAATGCAGGCTTTTATGATGTATGATTTTACAAATGTATTTGTTGGGGGGGATATTAAACTCTTAGTGGATTTCTGGATAGAACCACCACCAGGGGAGCGTGGCACTGTTGCTTGTACCTTGCCTTCAGTTTCCTAAAAGGGCCCTATGACCAATTCCTGCTTACAACAAGAAAACCTGGGAAAACCAAGGAAACCTAACCTGTCATCAGGGACTATAAGACAGCACCTTATATATATCCAGAAAAGAGATTAGTAGGCATTTATATAGTTTACTAAATATTTTAATAAATATACTAAATATATTAGGATACTAAATATATTAATAAGCATTAACACAGCTTACTAAATATTTTGAATAAATATTACATACTGCAATAAGTGCTGCAGAGGATTTTTAAAGGCATGTTTTCCTAGAGAATAACAATGAAGAATCATAATTTAGAAAGCATTCCTTTTTCTCTGACCATTACCTGTTTGGCTTCTGCTCATCTTACCTGGGCAATTTAAATGTTACCTCCTTAAAAAGGGGTACCAGAAGTATGACGCTAAAAAAATAAAAATAAATTTAAAATAAAATTTAAATTTAAAAAATTATGATCTCCCTGTTATTCTCCAACAAAGCATTCTATTTATTCCTGACAATCAGAGGAAAGAGAGACAGTGGGTATAAAGGTCATTAGAAGATTAAAAGCTTTTGTTGGCAGAGGGGAGGGGGTTGGGGGGATAGGTTAGCCTGGTGCTGGGTATTAAAGAGGGCACGTTCTGCATGGAGCAATGGGTGTTATGCACAAACAATGAATCATGGAACACTATATCAAAAACTAATGATGTATGGTGATTAACATAACAATAAAAATTTTTTTAAAAAAAGCTTTTGTTGGTGGAACAGAAAGAAGGCCCTTGTGACCAAAGCATGGGGTAGAGTAACATAAGATGAGTATGGAGAGGCAAGCAGAGGTCAGTTCTTCATAAAGTCTTTGTGAGCCATGGTCAGGAGTTTGGATTTTGTTTTATATGTAATAAAAAGTCAGTGAAGAGTTCTCAGGGGAGCAAAATAATGCTATTTACATTTTTTAAATTACTCTGTTTCTATATAAAAATATTTTCTACTCATAAAATATCTTCTATGATCACAAATCATTGACAAGCAATATCTACCACTTTTCTTCTGCCAACAAACTTTAAAATCTAAGGGAAACAAGTGATTTTCCATCAAAATATGTTTCTAAAATTGACTCAGTGATATGTAGAACACCTAAATATCTATAGAATTTTTAAAAATACATACTAAAGCTTTACCACTTAAAGTGGCACCAGATTTGAAGATTTGCCGTTAAGTTGTCTCTAAATTCATTGAAAAATCATTCCTATGTATCCTATTCTAGGGTATGTAGAGGCAGGGAAGAGACGTTTCCCTAATCCATTCTATCATAATACTAATGCCAAAAACTAATAAAGGTAGTCCAATAAGGAAAACTAGAACAATTATAATTAATAAAAATTAAAATCAAATCTAGCAATGTGTTGAAATAGTTATTCTGTAACTAAAGTTTATTCCAGAAAAGCAAGATTTCCCAATTTTAGGAAATGTATTAGTATTATTTATTACATTAAAAATTAAAAGAGAAAAATAAGTGATTACATAAACACACACCCCAAAACTCAGACATTAAATTGGATATTCCTGAGCTACAAAAACAACTAAATAATGAGAGTAGTTTCCAAACATGACAAAATATTAAATAAATCAATAAATATTGGGAGAAAGGACAAAAATAATTATTTGCAGAGAACTTGGCACATGCCTGTAAAATACAAAATCTCAACTAAAAAATTATTGGTCCTAATTAGAGAATTTAGTAATGTGGCTAGAAGTAAGATAAATATATAAAAATTATTAACATTTTCATATTAGCACTGATCAGTTTAAAAAGGAGACGTTGGTGAGGAGGGAGCTTACAGCCTATTCAAAATAGTGACAAAACCTAAAAATATATTCAACAAAAAAGTCATAAAGCCTATTGAAAATATGGAATAATGTAGAAACACATTATAACTCTCAGACTGAAAATGAAAAGTCTGTCATTCTCAAGCCAAGGTATAAATTTAATGTAATGTCAATTAGAATCCCAAAATATGATTTTGTTTTTGGTATGACGATTGGGTAGAAGTTGGAACTAGATAAAATAATTCTCAGAATCACCCAGAAGAATAAATGTATAACAATTTCCTAAGAAAATTATGAAAAAAACAATAATGAAGGGGTTAACCTCCTAGATATTAAAATCTACCATATGGTTTATGTAAACAAACAATTATGGTACTAAAACAGCACAGGAAAATAGGTCAGTAGAACAGACTACAGAACAAATTAAAGTATATTCAAAAATTTAACATTTAATAAAAATAGCACTTCAATTCAGTGGGAAAAGATGTATTCTTTGATAAAAATGAAGGTTGGGACAAGTGGCTATCCAAGTAGAAGGAAATAATGTTAAATACTAAAATAAATTTCAGACATAAGAAAGTAAACAAGAAGAAAGTACATAAACATATTTTAAATAGTAAAACATTTTTATACTCTTGAGATATAGATCATCCTAAACAAGAAAAAAAACTCAGAAGCCATAAAGGGGAAAAAACGTATTATTGACCCCATGAAAATCAGAATTTTCTCTATAGAAAATGAGACCATAAACAATGTAAAAACAGAGTAAAAGAGAGAGAAAAAGGGTCAATATTCTAATATAGTCAATCCATTTCTGGGGCATTCGATGAATAGAAACAATCATTTCTTATTTTATGTTTTTTTAAGTGTTTAAATTACATGATTTTCATTTTTGAGGCTATTTGGTAGTTTTCAGAAAAAAAGAAGAATTGCATTGGAGGTAGAAGCCAGATTATGACAGAGTAAGAAATGAAAGGGAATTGGGAAAATAGAAGAAAGTGGTGACAGGAAAGAATGTGATAGTGAAAGTGAGGGAAGTTATTTATTAAGTTGTGGACATTTCTACATCTAGAGGAGAAAGAGCTAGTAGAAGAGAGAAATGAAAGATACAAAAGAGGGAAGTAATGAGACTCAGGATAGAAGGTAAAGAATTACCTTAAAATAAGGGAGATACCTCTTCCTACAACAGGACAGAATCTGCCCCAGGCAACTTTTAAGGGAGACAGGAAGAGAACAGAGAGAATGCCTTTCTGATGATGGTCTCTATTTTCTCTTGGAAGAGGAAAAGACTATGAACACATTGCTGGCTAAGAATGGAAAGAACGAAAGGGGATAGAATTCCTAAAGAAAGTAGTACATTTTAAAATAGCTATTGTGGGGGAAAAGAAAACAAGCTGACCAAGGACAAGTCAGAAGGTTTCTGAACATTATGGAATGCCTTGTTGGAGTTTGTATTGATGCCAGTCTGATTGGCCATACAGTTTTCTCCAGCTGTATTCCTAGGACAGAGAGCAGAACACAGACACTGGAAGAAGGATTCACCTAGAGTGAGAGATTGATTGACGGGATGGAATATGCAAGGAGTAAAAGGAATTGAGGACATTATTATGATTATCAGTGAAATCCAGGCTTGGTGGGAAATGAAATAAAGACAGAAGCCCAGATAAACCAAACTCTATTATAAATAGAGAGCATCTTCAGAGGAATCCAAGGAACATACTCCGAAAAATGCTAGTCTACAAGAAGAGGCACATAGAAGAGATGAGGTTTCAAAGAGTCAAAAACACAACAGAAAGAGTAAAAACGTTTTGAAGGGAATTTGGGTATAGGTGTGGTTTAGACTTCCGGTACATTGGCAGCAAAGGAAAGGAGTTAGGAGTTTGAGGGTTTTTTAATGCTCCTACCACACACTAGATATCCTTCTCTGCCTTAATTTCTCCACTAAAGATATTAAGATGCTCTTTTTCCCTCCTTGTATTTTTTTAGTTAAGGGTAAGTGTCACTACTGAGAAGTCTGAGATTTTTTTTAACTTTGGACTCAGACTAAATCATACTTCCTGCTTTTCTGTTCTCCAGGCTTAAGATAGCTTCTCAACCTTCATAATTGTGTGAGCCAATTCCTAAAATAAATCTCCTTTTAAATATACATATATCCTATTGGTTTTGTTTCTCTGGAGAACCCTGACTAATACATTAAGTAATAGCTCTAATACTGAACTAAGTGTGATAAGAAATATAAAGAAATAAATGCCATAATATCGTCCTCAAGGAATTTAGAGTTGAGTTGGTAGGGCCAAAGGAACAAGAAATAATAATTAGTAAGTGGTTAGATTAGTCAGAGAAAGCTCCCGAAAGGCAACTAAGGAATCTTATTCCTTGATTCATTTCATTTATTCACTCACTCTACAACACTTGCTGAATTTCAAACGGCAGCTGATGATTATGCTAGTAAGGACTGTCCATTCTTATCAGAACCTCACCAATTTTAACAGAGCTTTACTAATTATGCAAAAGCCACCTAATCTACCCTTTGCATTTGGATTGGCAGTTTTTGTTTTTCTCTATTTTTAAGAATTTTCACTTCCACAGCCTTTTTTTCAAGATTTTAATTATTTATCTGACAGAGAGAGACACAGCGAGAGAGGGAACACAAGCAGGGGGAGTGGGAGAGGGAGAAGCAGGCTTCCCGCGGAGCAGGGAGCCTGATGAGGGACTCCATCCCAGGATCCTAGGATCATGACCTGAGCCGAAGGCAGACGCTTAATGACTGAACCACCCAGGAGCCACTCACTTCCACAGACTTAAAGATAGTTGTGGAATGTGGTTTTCCTTTGCAAAAAAAATCCAGTGCCAACACTGTTCCCTCAGACCAGCAATTCTCAGGCTTTGAAATTTTAGTTTAGTGGTGACCATTATGTTTGTTTTCATCATGAGAAAATCTAAGTCATTTTGGGCACAGGTTTGGGGTTACATGATGAGGGCATGGACCCCATCCCTGAACTCACTAGCAAACTTGAACCATAATTAATGAGCTGTGGTTGAGCATGGAGATAAGATAGGGCTAAAGTCACACCTATACTGTACAGATACCTTACCAAATAGACTTCGACTTTGGACAATGACCCCCATTTCCTCCTTTCTCAATCTGGAATTATATGCAGCTAATTTTTTTCTTTTCTTGCTTAAAGTATTATCCTGCATGATCATGGGCACCAGGATTGCCAGAGTTGCCCATATTCTCCATGGCTAAATCCACAGGTCTGTTCTCTGTCCTCGTTTTACTTGAATCATCTGAACAGGTGACCCAGTTGATCATTCCCTCCTCCTTGAAACACCTTCTTTACTTGATCTTTTTGGGGCACCACATTCTCTCCATTTTTCTGCTACCTCCCTGGCTGTTCCTTTCCATGGTCCCCTGCTAGTTCTTCTTCATCTTCCCAACACCCTAATATTTGGAGGTTAAACCAAGCTCACGATCATTCCTCCACACCTGTTGTGATCCCATTTCCCCACCTCAAGAAATGCAACTCTATCCTTCCAGTTGCTCACACTAAAAACTTGGAGTCATCGTTGATTCCTCTTTCCTCTCACATTCCACATCCTATTTGTCAGGAAATTCTGTCAGCTCTGTCTTTGAAGTATATCTGAATGTGAACCCTCTCACCACACCCACAACTCCCCCCAACCCCACACCAGCCATGACTCCTTCTTGGAAGCTACCAGTAGCTTCTTCCTTTGTACCTTTAAAGTGTACCCATAACATAGTAGAGTGAGTCTTTAAAATATGTCATCTCATGTCACCTCTTTGCTCAAAATTCCCTAATAGCCCCCATCTCACTTAGAGTAAAAGACAGTCCTATAATGACTTACAAGGCCTTCCATGACCTGACACCTAAAGCTTTTCTGATTTCATGTTCTTCTACTCTTTCTCTAATGCCTCTCTAGTCACAGATCTGCTTTCTGTTTCCCTGACATTCAAGGAATTCTCCTGACTTGGGACTTTTATACCAACTATTCCCCCTGTTTGCAATGCTCTCCCTCCTTGGAACTACATGGCTCACTCTCACACAGCCCTCAGGTCTTTGCTCAAACATCACCTAATCAGAGAAAGCTTCCCCAACCAACTTAAAATTGCAAATAAAAACAACAACAACAAAAAGAACCCCATCCCAGCACTCTCTTCCCTTTTCCTATTTAATTTTTCCCATAGCACATACCATCATTCAATATACTATTTATTTTACTTGTTTACTGTTGCTTTCCCTCCCATCCACAAGATGTAGACTCTTTGTAAACAGGGAATTTTTGTTGTGTGTTTTCTTCATTGCTATATGCCTAGTGCCCAGAACAGTGTCTGGCACATGATAGGCACTTAATATTTTGAATGAATGGTCACATCTTTCTCCAAAGCCATGTGATAAAACAAATCTCAAGTAAAGCTCAAGCACAAGGCTCTGAGGAAGTTGTGTCCATGACCACTTATCTGCTTACACCACCCCAAAGAACAAGAAAGTGTATTGTTTTGCTTTATTTTATTTCAGTTCTCTTATATAGCATGTCCTTGTATCCCAAGATAGCTGTCCCTTCCCATTTACTTCACTCTGTTCTCCCTCAATCATGTGGTTTCTTCACCACAGTAAAATCTATTCCTCTCTAAAGAGAAAAACTACCTTACTAAAATGTGAATAAATCTTAGGATTGTCCTGTACATCAGAGATAACTATAAAACAATGAGAGTGAAGAAGAGTTTTTCCATTACAAAAAACAAACTATTTGAAAAGCCATGGAGCCATATTTTTTCCTGTTCTTGACCCTGACCAAACTGGGCTGGTTATTAATAATAATATCATCACATTTGGGTCATTCAAAAGGGAAGACTGAGTTAGGGTAGAACAGAATGGGGCTTATAGTTGAATTGAAGGTGTCAACTGGGCATGTTAGTTGCTAATCTAGGTGCTAATGCTACAAATAACATTTAAATATCTGGTATGTTCTGCTGTTGGGAAAAGTTCTCAGTTATATCCTTGTCACTCTGCATGTCAAATGTCAAAACTACCAAAATAGCCAGGATGCATCTGTGATGTCCAAGTTTAATGCAATCTAATAGGCTGGCTTCTATTGGTCACACACACGCCGATTTCTGTTATAGTTGATGCACATGATTACTCACAGAACCTTGATGTAGCTTAGTTCACTGACCATGATTTATATGACTTATGGTTTCTGTCTAGTTGATTCATCCATTCTATCCCAGTCCTTGAATCATCTGAGCCTTCCTCTAGTTTCGCCTGCATTTCATCTCCCAATCCAAGACTTTTCTGTTCATTCTTTTAACTCATTGAGGAAACATGAGCCAGTTAATATAACCACATATCACCCCCAACCACCACACTCTTGCTCCAGAATTCTGTTTGGGGCAATCCCAGCATCTCCAGCTTTTCTTCAGAGTTAGATCTCCTGAAAGTCTATTTTCAACACCTATGGTTCTATCACTGCATATAAGAGCAGACAATATAAAATGAGGTTCAAAACAGTTTTTCCTTACACTTGATTTTCACAAACACCTCCTCTGGCCTTCCTGTCTCACCTAAGGGAGAAAGGGAACAGTTAAGGAATACTTAGGGAAGCCTGAAGTTAATAGTGGAGACAAAAGCACCTCTGGCACCTAGAGTTATATCAAACATTAAACACAATCCAACTTACACTATTTGCTTCCCTGGTTCTCAGACCTTTGGGTTTGGACCTGACTATACCATCAGGTTTCTGGCGCCTCCAGATGGCAGATGGCAGATCATTGACCTTTCAGCCTCCATAATCACATGAGCTAATCCCTAATAATAAATCTCTTTCTCTGTATCTAAATAGATAGAGATAGATAGATAGATAGATCGATCGATCGATCGATCGATCTTATTGGTTTTATTTTTCTGGAGAACCCTGACTAATACAGAGTCTCATACTTTTGAGTGATAGTCATATTAAGGACAGTCTATAGTCCAGTGTAGGCCAGGATATACCACAGATTCTCTAAATTAGTAGGAGGAAATAGAAATTTATTCTTAGTCCAAATGAATTTCAAGGGCCCGTGAAAGTTCTTCTAGTCTATTTCTTGATTTCTCTACCTCTTGATATGTCTAAATATCCATCATTGTTTAAAAAAAGGTGATTAGATATCAACTTGCTAAGCATAAATTGAAATTATACCATTCTAAGGAATTACAACTAGAGAAATGAGCCCAGCTGCCTAAGATGAAGCACTGCCATATTTTTGGAAATTTAAATATAAGGATATCTTCTGCTTTCTTGAGGTGTCTCCTCCCTCTAACCTGTTTGGAGGTGATGGCCTCCAAAGGCTAAGGCTTAGGGAGATGAAACAAAGAGAACTACCAAAATAAAGTCTTCTCCCCCCTAGGGATACTTGATTTAATAAAATTATTCTCTCTAATGCTTTGGGAGTGAAAAAAGTTCTGACTTTCCTTAACTGGTTCTCCCCTATGCTCAATTTATTCATAGAAAGAATTTCCTTTCTGAGCATTCAAACATAACACATAGATATTCCAAAATTTTGTAGAAATATAAACAAATCTAAGATAAAAATAAATGGTCATGCATTTTTTTCAGTAAACATATATTGAGTACCTCCTATGTGCCTGACACAATGAAGAGATGAAAAGAGACATGAGGCATTGCCCTGAATGTTGCATAGTCAAGGAGAGATGCAACATGTAAATATGTAGCATTTTACTCAAAGCCTAATGAGGAAAATAGAAAATTTCCAGGTATTTCAGCAAAAAAATAAATTAATTAATTAAAATGGGGAATTGCTTACACAAGTGATGGAAACATTGATAAAACAAAGAGGGGTGGTGAAGCAACACAGAGATTAACAAAAGTATTTCAGCAAAGAAAATTTAAAATGGGGAATTGGTTATGCAAGTGATGGAAACATTGATAAAACAAAGAGGGGTGGTAAAGCAACCCAGAGATCAACCAAAACAGGAAACTACTACCATATCCAGAGGTAGAAGGCTACTGGGGTGCCTGGATGGCTCAGTTCAGCTCCACGCTGGGCATGGAGCCTGCTTAATATTCTCTCCCTCTGTCTCCCTCTCCCTCTTTCCCCAGCTCTCTCTCTCTCTCTCCCTCTCTTAAAAAAAGGGGAGCTAGAGAAGGAGGTATTAACAGAACCTATAAGCCTCAGAAAAGTTGTAGCCCCTGCTGAAAACTGGAAAAACACTCTCAGAAACGGAGAAAGGGAGAGACAGAGAGAGAGAGACCCAGTTTTCCCTTCCTCTGCCCCCCATTTTCCTTCCAAACTCTCTCACAAGACAAACTCATTTAAAAAGGGTTAGCAAGGGAGCCAGAGAAATGGAGTTTGCAGAAGAAGGGTGAGGAATGGACCTGAGAAATAGAAAATGATTGGTATATGAAGCAATGGTCCTTTAGGTGAGTCTATTCTGTATTCTCACTTTGGCATACCAAAGCAAGCTTCCAGGAGAACTTATATTTGCAAGACAACTCCATAGCCACATGTACCTCCTGAAGACCAGATTGCCCCCATCCAAATTTTATTATGCCTCTTCTATATATCCCATCAGCTTATATATACTCAATTTGCCCTGTTGACAAAGCCTGACACGTGTTCATTAGTGATTTTTGTGATGTGAATATTTTGTCTCTCATGTATATTGTAAACCTCTCTCATACCATGTAGTGTTTCCTTCTGCAACCTGAATCCGTTCCCTACACTCCCACTCTGCCTAGATTTCTAAGTAGTGTAGACAACACATGCATTTAGAAATAGTTTAAGTATGCATTTCAAGAGTTTAAGGTAATGCTTCATGAAAAAGATTTCTGTGGCCAAGTAAGTTAGGGAAAACCATATATTGTTTTCCTCTTAGAGAATTGCGATAAAGGTTGATTAATTTAAAGACTCAGAGAAGTCCTCCAAGTTTTCCCAAATTAATTGAACGCAGAAAACTTTTGTTCTTATAATGCCTATTAATACCCCATGAATACACTTTGATAAACACTGATTCAGATCATGTCACCACAATGTCAGTCTTAGCATCAGTAGCATTTATTGTTCAAGGCATTGTGTGAGGTACTGCTGGAGATATTGAATTGTAAGATACAATCTATTCCCACAGATGATTATAATAAAGTTGAGCCTGAACATATAAATAAAGAGATAAATAATAATTTAAGGCAGCATGGCATAAGTATCAAATGGGTGGTCCAAACAAAGACTGCAGCAAGGGTGAATAGGAGGCAGGATTGTTGTAATCTAAGTGGTTGAGGAAGGTTCTAGAAGAATCTGAGACTTGAGTTAATCCTTGGGAGAAAACACACACACATACAGGTACATAGGGGCAAAAATATGGCTGGCATATTTGGGGAAAACAAGAAGACCAGTTTAGACTTGTTCAAGTAGGTAGGGTCAAAGTGTAACATACCTTGCTTCAATTTTCTGTAATAAGGATCTGGATCCTTAATATACAGGCCAAGAGAACTACTGGAGGTTCTTGAGGGAAAAAGGAACATCTCAGATAAGTAAGTGTGTTTATAGAAAGGGTGGTCCCCTCAGCAATTAGAACAAAAGTGTTCAAAAAAGGCTTTTGGGTTGATCTGTCTTAGTCTAGGCTCCCCCCAAAGCAGAGTCGAGGACAAGGTCTGTGTACAGGTACTTTATTTTGAGCTGTGATCCCAAGGAGCCAGAGAGGGAGACTGGGAAGAGTACAAGAGGGAAGAGGGGAAGCCAATCAATCAAGGTCCTCACCACTGTGGGTAATTGAGGCTTGATTCCCCTGAAACCCTCTAAGAAAACTATGAAGAATGCATCTCAGAATTGTTCACCCAAGAAATGAAAGACAGGAATATTTATTTAACAATTTCCATCCCCCATGAATCAAGGTTGCCCTCACATCTGCATATATGCTCCAGAATGCCCAGGTGTGTTTCTGCAGGCAACCCACTTAGTGTAGGCAGAGAAACCCTGTGTCTGAGAGTAAGAAATAAATGTGAGGCTAAGGTATGGTGCTGTCGAGTTACACCTGCATGCAGTTCATGACCCTTGGCAATGGTTGGAATAAAAAGAAGGATCTGAGAGGATGTTTACGTGAGAGGTGTCTGATATAACCTCCAAAGGAAGAGCAATCTAATCCAACACCATATTTCCAGGTTCCTACCTGATTCCTTTCTCTTCAGTCCTTTGCACCATGGTCCTTACACATATGATCAACTCCAGGGTTTTTAGCCTTATTCTTTTTACCCCCCTTCCATTTTCCCCATCATTAAAAAAATGAAAACAAAATAGCCAAATTTGGGGCACTTGTGTGGCTCAGTTGGTTAAGCATCTGCCTTTGGCTCAGGTCACGATCCCAGGGTCCTGGGATCGAGTCCTGCATTGAGCTTCCTGCTGTGTGGGGAGCCTGCTTCTCCCTCTCCCTCTGTCCCTCCCCGCCCCTCATGCTCTCTCTCTCACTCACTCTTGCTCTCTCTATCTCAAATAAATAAATAAAATCTTTTTTTAAAAATAACCAAATTATAAAGAATAATTTTATGTCAACTTATTTTTACAAAAAATCACTTTTCAGATTTGTTTAATACAGTACATTTGTTGGCAAAAGGATCACCAGAAGCTCCCAGACAAGATATGCATGCTCTGTAGACAAAAACTATCTTCCATAAAAATGTTTTCAATAAAATTTTTACTTCTAGAACTGTTCTGCATCTGTATTCCAAACAAACTAAAGTCACTGCCTTGCTCATCACCCTAGACCAGGTCTGCTTTAGCAGAAGCCATACTTGGAGATATGGTTCTTCAGAACTGCCACAAACCAGCAATATTCATCATCTATTCATTCACCAAATATTTGTTGAGGACATACTATGATCCAGGCACTGTTCTTAGCTCTGGGGTTAAAATTCTAAACAAATAGAACAAATCTCTGCCCTTGTGAAACTTACAATTTAATTGCAGGGGAAATCTAAAAAATAAATACGTAACATGTTGGATAGTGACAGAAGCTATGGGGCAAAAAAAACCCAAAACAATATAAGGGAATAAAGGATTGTCAAGTAAGGACTGGAAGAATAGGTGTTACTATTTTCTAGAGCATGGGTTATAAAATGCGCTATTTGTGCAGAGGCATGTGGAAGAAACATAGATGGGAGTGAAACAAGTACCAAGAAACCAGATGGGAGTGAAACAAGTACCAAGACCTTGAAGCAAAGCATGCTTGTCCTGCCCAAGGGGGCCAGTGCAGCTAGAGCAGAGTGAGTGGGGGAATGTGAAAGGAGAGGGGTCAGAGAGGCAGCCTTAGAAGGGGGTAACATAGGGCCTTGGACACCATTATAGAACTTCAGTTTTTACTCTGATTGAAACACGCTGCTTTTGAAGAATTTTGAGCAGAGGAGTCACATGATCAACTTACCTTTCTAAAAGCTCACTCTGATTGCAGTGGAGAATGAATGCAACGGCACTGGGGTAGAAGTGAGGAGGAACGTAGGCAAGAGATGATGCTGGGCCACATGTGGGTCATAGCAGTGGGGCTCCTGAGAAATGGTAGGATTCTAATTGAACTTAGACTTGACAAGATCAGCTGCTGGGTTAGATGTGCAGTATAAGAGAAACTGAAGAGTCAAAAATATCTCCAAGTTTTTTGACCCAAACAACTAGAAGAATGGAGTTGTCATTTAACAAGAAAGGAGGATTGCAGGTTTATGGTTGGAGAAAATTAAAAGTTCCATTTAGGGCATGTTAAGTATAAGGTATTTATTAAACAAGAGGGTATGTCCAAGAAGTCAGTCGAAGTCAGGCAGTCCTCTCTCTGCACTATTCCAAAATTATGCTCACATTTCCGTTACCATGATTCCATTAAATAATACCAGTCCTCCAACAGTATGATCCAAATTCTAATGATCTCAGTATATTAACTATGAGTAACTGCAGAATGTACAATGCCACCACCTCCTCGGCCCACGATTCACCATGTATGTAACAAATGCACATCATGATCAGTGACCAATCATGTCACTTCTTTCAGAGTCTGTGTGTGCCTGGTCACTGTGCATCTCTTACCCAGTTCCCACACAGACAGCAAAATGTGTCCTTCTACTTTTTTTTAAAGATTTTTATTTATCTTTTTATCTGAGAGAGAGAGAGCACAAGCAGGGTGAGGGGAGAAGCAGGCTTTTCGCTGAGCAGGGAGCCCGATGTGGGACTAGATCCCGGGACTGCGGGACTAGATCCCCGGACTACAGGATCATGACCTGAGCCAAAGGCAGACACTTAACCGACTGAACCACCCGGGTGCCCCAAAATGTGTCCTTGTATCGCCTCTTTGTCTCCCTGTGATAAATCCACATGACATGCCACCAAAATGAGTACTCAAGAGAGGAAACTGGCCAACAAAGATGAAAGTGTAGTGAAGAAAAAAGTGGTAACACTGAAAGTGAATTATGAATCAAACATAAATGGAGTTATAGAAGGAATCACTGACCAGAAAATGTTGACCCTGCCTCCATTCCAGACTCTACACCTGCGGTCACAGGCGCCTGGTGAAGGCAAGCTTACCAACACAAAGGAGGAAAGTGGTTGTAATGAAAAAGATGGAGATGATCCAGTGGGGGTGATACTAGTAAAACACTTCACATTAGAGAATCTCTTGAATATATGCCATACATTGAAAGCACAAAGACCAAAATATTAGAAGATAATCCAAACTTAGAAATGACTGTGATAATTTACCAAGGCACAGAAAAGATGCTTGTTTCATATTATATTATACAATAAGAAGAAGGCAAGCACAATTCAGTTACTCTAGATAAGTATCTTAGAAAGAATTAAAACATGGTTTCTCAATATTTCTAATGCTTTAAATTAATGTACTAAATATTAGTTTCTAAATATAATCTTTATTTTTTCATTTCCCTATACATTTACAACTGATATTAGTTTTTAATTTTTGATAAAATTTTGAGGGTTCCCCCAAAATGCTAATTTTTCCCACTCATTATTAAGAACGCTTTGCACAGTTTCAGCTTACTTGGTCATTGTTATGTTCCCCCACTATGCAAAGTGAAGACTGCCTAAAGTTTAGGAGAGAGGTCCAGGCTGCAGACATAAATTTGTGAATTATCACTGAATAAACAATATTCTAGAATGAGATCATCTCAGGAGTGAGTGAGAAAAAGAAAAGATCTAAAGACTGAGCCCTGGGGAACTCCAGTGATTAGAAGCAAGGGAAAGGAGGAAGAATTGACAAAGAAGGTTGAGAGGGAGTGGCTAGTGAGCTAAAAGGAGATCAGAGAAGAATGTCCCAAAACCAAAGAAGGGGTTTCAAGGACAGAGTAATCACTGCCGCTGATGAGAACAGCTAATCAAGACCCGAGAACTAACCATTAAATATAATGGCAATATGAAGGTTGCTGGTGCCTTGAAAAGAGCAGTTTCAGTAAGGTGATCTGATGAAAGCCAGCTTAGAGTGAGTTCAGGAGAGAATGGGAAAAGAGAAAATGGACAATGACTATAGACGGCCCCTTTGAGGAGATTTTCTGTAGAGCCTAACTGGAATAGGATGTGAGCCCATGGAGTGGTGTTTTTAAGACTGACACTATTACAGAACGTTTATATGCTGACTAACATCATTAACTAGAGAGTTAATGCCAGGAGATGTTGACGCTAAGAGAAGGGACAATTATTAAGATAATGTCCTTGACAGAAGGTAATATTGTGTGCTCAAGGGGAGGAGTTTATCCTATACAGGGACAGGGCCTAACAAGAGAGTTAACACTTACTTGATTTCTTCAAGACTCATTTGGCTCAACTAGAAAATGACAATGGACACTGGACTAGATCAGAGGTGATCACAGTGTGGTCCCCAGACTAACAGCATCAACATCATCTGAGAATTTGTTAAAAATCTAAATTCTTGGACCCCAACAAGGACCTACCATATTCAGAAACTCTGAAGTGGGTCCTGCAGTCTGTGCTTTAACAAGCCCTCCCATGTAATCTGATGCACCCACAAAAGCCAAATGTCTGTGTTCAGCCTCCCCAAACAATAATGTTGTTATTGTAATATATTATATATAGTATATATATACTATATATAATAATAATATATCTTATTATGCATAAGACACTTATGCATCTTAAAATCTTGTTCATGACCATTTCCAACACAACTTATTCATGGTGGAGTATTCAACTTGGCTTGAAGGGAATCAGTAATGCTTGCATTTTTTCCTGTCCTTTTTAAATAATATGTAAGTATACCTTTTCATGAAAAAGTCTTTGAGAATTAAAAGCTATTGCTCTCAAGTTGTTTGGCATTGTCTTGTATTGCTTGAAGTGTGTTATTCCCCAAGAACAGAGCAGACAAGGAAAGACAGGTGACATTAACGCCGTCCCACACTGTTGTTCTTTGTGAACTTGGGTCTCTCCAGCCACACACTTGGAGGAAATTCCATACAAACAGAGGAAGCCAGACTCTTTCTGGGAGAAGTTAGAGGCTGACTTACTACATTCGACATTGATGCCTGCTAAAGATAAAACCTGGGAAAAGGCCTCAGGTCCTATTCTCCATTGTTGCTGCCTGGACCCAGTGTGTCTGTCTGCACTGTGCGCACGTTTCCCTGGGTGGGGGGCGCCATCAGCCCGCAGCTGTCTGTGCTGGATTGCTGATGTTTACAGTAGCAAGTTAGTGCTGCTTTATGCCAAAGCATGTTGTTTCTTATTTTAAAGATGAGAACAATTGCTTCTCTCCCCCCAGTCCATTGTTGTTTGGTTTACTAGACTTGCAGGAGAAGGAAGCAGTAAATTACTAAAGGGGAAAAAAAAGTGTAAATCTTACCAGGGTGTGCTCCTTGAATTTGGATGAAGTTTAGCATACCAATCAGATGTGATGATACAGAAAACAGGTCCTCTGTTTTGTGGTAAGTTGGTATAGGGAAATGAAATAGAAGTCATTAGACACTTGCCTGTGTCCATATCTGCACCTTTCTAGAAGCTCCAGGCACTGCCTTAGTTTGATGGCTCCAGAAAGCCATCTGGTTAGCAAGCAATAAGGACTCAGCAGGCCAAGGAGGACACTCCATGGTCTCCCGAAGTGTTTTCCTTATTTCATTCTTGTCCCATCAGTGTCTGTTAATAATGGTGTGTTGGGGTATATGTTGGGGTGGGTGAGTAACTCTTTCCTCAATCACAAGAGAAAAAGAAAAAGAAAAGAAAGGAAGATTTACCTAAAATTTATTTTTTAGTAATACAAATTACTTTCAAAACACATCTACAGAAAGTCAGTATTAAAGAAAGTCCAGCAGATATATCAAGAATTTACCTATAATCTAAATAAATCATCTACTTCCCCATTCTATTCAACAAACCTTTCCTGAATGCTGTCAGTTCCTGCCTGGCTCAGCTACCTCCTTCTACTGCTGTGGTCTCAACCCTGGCTGTACCCTGGGGTCACCTAGCGAGCTTCAGACCTGGGTCCCAACCCCAAGATTTTGAGCATTTCTGAAAGCTCTCCTAAGGCAATTCTAAAGTGCAGCCAAAGTGGAGACACTGTTCTGCTGCCACCCTCCCTTGTCCCCTCAGCTCCCATCTGCCCTTCAAGACCAGCACCTCTGGTTCCCTCCTCCCCAGCAGAGGCTGAAGTACTAAAGGCGGACCTGGTAGGTCTTAGAACACAGATTCTCAAATTGCCTGATGTCAGAATCCCTGGGGCACTCACTAAAAGTGCACATTCCCAGGCTCTTCCCCTGGAGATTCTGACTTAGTAGTTCTGGGACAAGAACATAGAATCCACATTTGCCCCCCCCCATGAAGTTCATGGGGATAGCAAAGGTGGGGAAACACTATTTTATGACTTTTCTACTCAAAGTGAGGTCAGTAAACCAGCAGCATTGACATCATGTGGGAGCTTATTAGAAACGCAAGATCTTAGGCCCCATTCCAAACCCACTGAAACAGAATCTGCATTTTAACAAGATCTCAGGTGATTCATATCACATTACAATTTCCCTAGCTAGTTTCCCTACCTTTGATCCTTAAAACTTTGATTATTCATTTTCCTGTCAGATTAGTTCAGTCTCACCTCTCCACTGCAATAATTACTCATGAGAAATAATTATACTGAAACTGATAAAATACATTATCTGAATTATCATAAATGGGCCAGTTACTTTAAAACATTTCTTCAAATGGGTGTTTCTGGCTTCTTATCCTCTGGTTTTTGGTAATATGGAAGATGAGTCTTACAGAGCCTTGGAGAGCCTCGGCATCAATTCAAGAATGGAATGTTGCACTTGGTTCAATAAATAATAGGGAATAATCTATTTCAAAGCACAATAAACACCAACTAGAAGCTCAGGATTAAAAAGAATTTTAAAAGTAACCTACCATTTAAAAGTAGTCCTACCATTAATCTGAAACACTACAAATCCCCAAATCAAGCAACCATTCAGTTTAGACATGAACACCCCCCAGGGACAGGGAACTCATTACCTCTCCAGGCAGTCCATTTCTTCTTTGGTCAGCTCTGAGAATAAGATTTTCATACATTGAAAAAACTATTTCCGGGGTGCCTGGGTGGTTCAGTTGGTTGAGCATCTGACTCTTGATCTCAGCTCACGTCTTGATCTTAGGGTGGTAAGTTTAAGCCCCACATTGGGCTTCGTGCTGGGCATGGAGCCCACTTAAAAAAAGAAAAAAAAAACTATTTCCCTATATTTCTTTTAAACACAAAGTTTTTTGTTTTGGAAAAAAATTGTAGAATTTTAGAGATTATAAAACAGTTTATAGCAAGGACAAAGTTTCTCTGCATGATTAACGCAAATACTAAAAATGTCTAATAGGTGACAGCCAGCATGCTCCTTGCCCTCAACAGACTTGCAGCTTAATGATATACCGAATAAATCAGGAGCTAACGTTATTCAGCCGTAAAAAAGAATGAGATCTTGCCATTTGCAACAACATGAATGGACCTAAAGGGTATTATGTCAAGTGAAATATGTCAGACTCTCTAAGACAAATATCATATGATTTCACCTATATATGGAATCTAAAAAACAAAACAAATGAACAAACAAATGAAAAAAGCAGAAACAGACCCATAAATATAGAGAACAAGCTGGTAGTTGCCAGAGGGCAGGGGACTTTGGGGTTGGGCAGAATGGGTGAAGGGGAGCGGAGGGTATGGGGTTCCAGTTCCGGAATGAATAAGTCACAGGGATAAAAGGACAACAGAGAGGGTATCGTTCACGGTCACGGTGTTGTGATAGCGTACGGGGACAGATGGTGGCCACACTTGTGGTGAGCACAGCATAACATACAGAGTTGTCCAATCATGATGCCGTACACCTGAAACTAATGTAACACTGTGTGTCAACTCGGCTTCAACTTAAAAAATAAATAAAGATAAATCAGGAGTTAAGTCCTTTGTGATCTATGACAGAATAGGGGTAAATGCAGGACTATAGAAGCTTATCAGAGTGACACCTAATCCAGTCTAGAGGGTGACCGTGCCTGAGAAGCCACATCAAAGCTGAAGCTGAAGCATGAGTGGCTCTAAGTCAGTGTTGCCAGTTTTTGCATAGTATGAAATGGTTTTATCTTTTCTTCAATGTCATATTGAATCTCTTCTAACTGATAACTTCCTACTTGTGACTTTCAAACCTTAGAACAAGCCCATGCAAATATGCAACCTCATATCTGATTCAAAGGCTCTAGCACCTTTAACGTGTGAGGCCTGGGAAGAGGACAAAGGAAAGGGACAAGCATCTCTTTATTTAACTGGACACAGTAATGGTTTTCTCAGTGCACCTCTGGTTAACATGGACTTCTCTTGGTGCAGGCTCTCTTACACCAAGTGTAGGCACATGCGTGAGTTCCTCAGAGGGTCCTGCAAGTCCTTTCCACTACACAGTTCCCAGACACTTCTCCTCTTCTATCCTCACCCATTGGTCCATCCCACAGTCTCCAGGAACAAGTGCCCCTTGTTGACAGGTAGTCTTCCTGGCTAGGGTATTGGCAAGAGGTCTTAACTTAGCTGCTTTTCATGGTGTCCATTCTCCAGTTTGCAAAATACAAGATCAACACATATACCAATAAATAAATAAATAAATAAATCATATTTCTAAATCTTAAGAACAAATAATTCAAGACCAAAACGTAAAAAACAGTATCATTTAGAATACCTCCCCCCAAATTAAATACTCAGGTATAAATCTAACAAGAATGTGCAGGCTCTGGGCCAAAAACTATAAAAGGCTAATGAAATAAGACCTAAATAAATGGAGACACATACCACGTTCGCAAATTGGAAAACTCAATATACTTAAAGTGTCAGTTCTCCCCAGATTGATCTATAGGTTTAACACAATCCCAACCAAACTCCCAGCAGAACTTTTTGCAGGTAAAGACAAACTAGTTCCATAATTTATATGGAAGGGCAAAGGAACCACAAGAGCCAAAATTTACACTACTGATTTTAAAATTACTAACAAACATGGTAATCAAGACAGTGTGTTATCAAAGAAGGAATACGGCCACTAGTGAGTGGAGCAGAATTAAGATTCACACAAACAATGTCACTTGATTTTTGAAATAAGATACAGAAATTCAAAGGAGAAAGAATGGTCTTTTCAAAAAATGTTAGTGCAACACTTCAAAAAAATGAACTTCAGCCTAAATCTTACACTTTATACAAAAACTAAATCAAAAATGGATCATAGATCTAAATGTAAAACAAAACTTTATAAAACATTTATAATAAGACATAGGAAAATATCTTCAAGACCTCTGGTTAGGCAAAAAGCTCTTAATATGACATTGAACACACAGCTCATTTTAAAAATTAAGAAATTGAATTTCATCAGAATTAAAAACCTTTCCTCTGAGGTTCCACAAAACGCTAAACATAGAATTACCATATGACTCAGCAATTCCACTCCTAAGTATGCCAAATGAGCTAAAAGCAGGAACTCAAACAAACACTTGTACACCCATGCTCTTTGAAGTGTTATTCACAAGTGCCAAAAGCTGAAAACAGCCCAAGTGGCCATCAAATGAATGGATAAACAATATATTCTATATACAGCAGTGGAATATTATTCAGCCTCAATGAGAAATGAAATTCTGATATGTGCTATAACATGAGTAAACTTTGAAAACTTTATACTTCATGAAGTGAGCCAGTCACAAATATTGCAGGGCCCCGCTTACGTGAGGTACCTAGAATAGGCAAATTCAGAGAGACGAAAAGTAGAATAAAAGTGACCAGGAGTTGGGAGCAGAAGGGAATGGGGAATAGTTTAATGGGTACAGAATTTCAGTTTGGGGTGAAGAAAAAGTTTTGCAAATAAGTAGTAGTCATGTGGTGATGTTTCCACAATACTGTGAATGGAATAAATTGTGCGCTTTAAATGGTTTAAGTTGTGTGTGTATTTATATATATATACAATTTATAGGATTTTTTTTAGATTTATTTATTTATTGGGGGGGGAAGCAGGGGAGAGGGAGAGAGAGTCCCAAACAGACCCCGTGCTGAGCATGGAGCCCCACGCGGGGCTGAATCCCACGACCCTGAGATCACGACTGAGCTGAAACCAAGAGTCTGACTCTCAACTGAGTGTGCCCCCCAGACGCCCCTATATATAGACAATTTAAACAAGAAAAGAATAGGGGGAAAAAAACCTTTCCCCTGTGAAACACTCTGCGAAAAGAATGAAAGGACAAGCTCTAGACTGAGAGAAAATATTTGCAAATCACATGTCCATTAAAAGACTTGTATCCAGAATATATAAAGAACTCTCAAAATTTAACAGTAAGAACAGATTATAAGTGAGCACACAACTTAAATATAAACAATTAAAATTTGAAATGATAAATTAAAAAGTTTAATGGTAAGAAACAATTTTAAAAAGTGGGCAAATTACACTTCACTCAAGAGGAGATACAATGGCAAATAAACTCATAAAAAGACACTCAACATCATTAGCCATTAGGGAAATGCAAATTAAAACCATAATAAGATATCACAACACACATATTAGGATTACTAAAATGAAAAATCATGACAATACCAAGTACTGGAGTGAACAACTGGAACCGTCATATGTTACTGGTGGGAATTCAAAATGGTCCCAGCCACTCTGGAAAGCAGACAGTTTTCATTTTCATTTTCATTTTATCAATTAAACATACACTCATCATATGACCCATCAATGACACTTGTACTTACTTATCCTAGAGAAATAAAAATTATGTTCTCCCCAAAACCTGTACACAAACGTTTACAGCAGCTCTATTTATAATCTCCAAACTTGAAATGACTGAAATGTACTTCAATGGGTAAATGACTTTTTTGAAATGTGGTGTATCCATCCAATAGAACACAACTCAGTAACAGAAAGGAACCAACTACTGATACGGTCTTAGCTTAGGCTGCTACAACAAAATACCATAGACTGGGTGGTTTAAACAACAGACATTTATTTCTCACAGTTCTGGAGGCTGGAAGTCCAAGTTCAAGGAGCTGACAGATTCAGTTCTTTGTGAAGGACTGAGAGAGTTCTGGTATCTCTTCCTCTTCTTATAGGGGCCCTAATCCTATCATGGGGACTCCACCCTCTTGACCTCATTTAAACCTAATTACCTTCCAAACATACAATGACATGAATGAATATCAAAGACATTATGCTCAGTGAAAGTAGCCTGTCTCAAAAAGTTATATACCATACGCTTCCATTTATATGATGTCATGGAAAAGGCAAAACTGTAGGCACTGAGAACAGATCAGTGGTTGCTGGGGGGTGAGGGGTAAGGAAAGATATGACAACAAAGGCGTAAGAGTATTCTGGGTGATTGAACTGTTCTGTATCTTGATTGTGATGGTTGTTGCATGAATTTATATGTGTTAAAACTCCTGGAGCTATACACTCCCCCCAAAAAGTCACTTTTGCTGAATGTTCATTTAAAAAATTAAATTAAATGAAAATTAAAAATTAAATGAAAATGGAGAGCTATTGGTATCAGAAAAGTATCAGAAAGATCATTTTCTAACCTAACTATACTACAGGTGGGATCATTACTAGTTATAAGTAGACAGGAGAGACAGTCTGTTTAAGGGAAAGAACATTCGAAGAAAAAAAAAGTAATGGAACTACAGTTAACCTTACAAATGTCAAAAGAGCAAAATATGTAGAGACAAAATGACATCGGCCTGTGAATCCAGTAGTGGAAAGAAGTTGCACTGGGAGAGAAGTGAGGGATGCTGCTCAAACACCAACGTCCAGAGCATGCTAATGAGAGAAGAACATGAGCAAGAGTCAGACCTGAAGAAGGCAGAGAGAGTTCCTTGGGGTCCACTTTGGAAGGGAGCAATAAAGAGGGCCACTGACTGGGTGTCTGAATCCAGGAAAAGGGCTTGGAGCTGCCCAGGGAATAGGGCCCCAGAGGAAGCCCCTGGAGTATGCATTCCCTGGAAGGCGCCCTAAGGAGAGCTACCAGGATACATACTAAAAGCCCAAGTTAAGCATCATCTGCATTAAGGGTAAGGGTTGGGGGGTGGTCAAGTCCCAGCAGTTTATTACTAATGACAAAATTTAAATCTTCCATGCTTGGGTCATCTCTGTTCAAATGGAAATAGAGATGGGCAAACTGTTTTCTTCTTTCATCTACTGTTGGGCGAGCCAGTGGGGGTGGAAGTACTTTAGGGTTTTAGTTACAAGGAGCTGTTAGCTTTCAAAGTGAGGGTAAATCCTTTGAAATAAAACAGAAGTTTATAGAGGTGAGCAGGTAATTTAAGAATTTTAATTATTGTATAGAAAATAGTAATGCATGGTGGTGATATCTTAAAATATTTTTACTATATATACCATATAGCCTTTGTACATTTATTTCTGAAATCTATCCCTTAATTTAGCAGAGTTGGATGTGGATTATTGTAATTGTCCACCAGAGGGAGATGCAAGACTGTGTTTTCCCACGGGGACTCCGGTTGAACGGGCACTTTGGCCAAAATTTTTACCACGAGTTGGCATTGAGACAATCCAAGATGGAGAAAAGATTTATGATTATGGAATGACATAAAAAGATAAAGAGGAGAGGAGGGGTTCTGGCCTCCTTAAATGTCCTGTTTTTCCTCTGGGTTTGGGGGACTTTCTCCTGATCCTCTGGGGTCTGCAAAGCAGAGCTATTTGTCTGCCTTGGAAAGCAGAGCCCTTAGGATTCCTGGCACTGTCCAAGCTGAACAAACCGTATGGGAGTACTCCCACCCCACCCACCGGCTGCCAAAGGAATGTTTTGTTCAGCTCAAGGAGTCATTTACTAAATTTCAGGAGATCCCTCCAGGGTATTCTAAATGCCCTGACAGCGCCAAAGGCAATCCAGTCCTTAGCCATACCATAGAATTTGGTGGAGGATGATTTTAGTCTTCTTGGGAAGCCTTCCTTTGTTAATTCATTCATAAAAGAGGAAGACTTTACCGGGCGGCAGGTCTTGTTTCACATTTTAAAAGGGGTGTCTAGTAATAAGAAAGATCTAATGATGAAATAAGCCCATGATCAGAAGCATACAAATGCTGCTCTAAAACGAATATTTCTGAACAGAACGTGTTGTTAGTGTAGTTTACATTTGAGGTTCTAGAAGACACCTATATATCACCTATTATGTGCAAAGGGAGATTGAAAACTAGAAAAGACTTCTTGACAAACAGATATTAAGAAATGTGTAAGTATACAGTACAATTCTAAGGTACTGAGTTTTCTCTTCATCATTCTTTTAAAATAAATCAGACATATGTGGTTGCACAATTACTTTCCATCCATAATCACCTAATTTCCCACATTAAGCTTCTCAAACAGATCTCAAAAATGAAAATAAAATTAGAGCTCAGCTTACCACCCACTAGGAAACAGACACCTCTGCACGGCTTGGCTTTTTTTTTTTTTAATGACTTTAATTTAGTGAAATAATTTTAAATTGTTGCTTAACATTAAAGAGTGTTTCCTTTTCTGACCAGTTTTGTTGTTTTTTGTTTTGTTTTGTTTTTTTAATGACTTTAAATCCCACTTTATCTTAACACCTAGGACTTTGGGGTCTGGAGGACGGGGTAAAAGTGGGGTCATAACAGAGGAATGTTTTTACCTTACTGCTAGTTCAGCAGATTGATATGAGGAAGCAGTGACTGGGGTTGAGAGTGCAAGCCCTCAGGTCTGCAGTGGGGAAGAACCCCAGAGTCTTAGCATTCTTTTCCTTGGGCTCTAATCAGCTGAGGGAACCAGTGAACGATGACGTACCAGATGGGATTTTTTAGTGAGATCCTCTCCAGACATGGTTTCTGATGCAGAACTGCTCTCCCCAGGTCGCAGGGGTGCAGGTGTTGCTACAGCTGGGACAGCCAGAGGATTGCCATGGGCCTCGGCACTGGGTAGCTAGCTACAGAGCTCCCTGGACGGGGGTCCCCTGATATCTGCCAACAGTCATGCAAGCGAGTGGGAATTCAGCTTCGGTTCCAGAGGACATAAAATGACCTGTTTCAGGAAAACAGAAACTTAAGAAGGAAAAACAAACCAGCATAAAATGTAAACTTAGCTATGTCTGTTTTGGTCCTAGAGGAGCAGAGGTGATCAGAATGACTGCAGAGACTCCCGACACCTCACCCCTTCCTTTAGTTCATGAACAGACGCAGAATTGCAGGAACTTTTAGAGCCAAAGGTTAATCACAGAAAGGGATCAGTTTCCAGCTCCCAGGAACAAATCTGTGTAAGAAATTTGATGACATGTTCCTGGATTGACCGTAAAAACCGTCTTCCCAAATAACATCAGCTAACTTTCTGGATTCTGTCTTTGGGACTATCCCCAAATTCTTTGGGGAAATCACTGTGTTAAATCAGTTCAGTTTTACCAGGGTATGATACAATTTGCAAAGCTATGTCATACAACCACATAGTGTGGATGAAAATACTATTAATTAGAGATAAGCATTTGTCCAAGAACTTGCTGTCATCAGATCTTGTAGGGAATTTAACTCAGTACTTTGCCAATCAGAAATACAAAATAGATTTAAATGTGGAAAATGGAGTCCTCTAGCTTACAGAAAGAGGTTCCTGTAACTTTTTCATTTTAAGAAAAAAAACTGGGGGCACCTGGGTGGCTCAGTTGTTAAGGATCTGCCTTCAGCTCAGGTCATGATCCCGGGGTCCTGGGATGGAGTCCCTCATCGAGCTCCCTGCTCCTTGGGGAGCCTGCTTCTCCCTCTGCCTCTGCCTCTCTCTTTCTCTCTGTCTCTCATGAATAAATAAATAACATCTTTAAAAAAATTGTTCATTTCATCACACTCACCTTTCTTTCTTTTTTTTTTAAGATTTTATTTATTTATTTGACAGAGAGAGACAGCGAGAGAGGGAACACAAGCAGGGGGAGTGGGAGAGGGAGAAGCAGGCTTCCCGCCGAGCAGGGAGCCTGATGTGGGGCTCAGTCCCAGGACCCTGGGATCATGACCTGAGCCAAAGGCAGACGCTTAATGACTGAGCCACCCAGGTGCCCTCACCTTCTTTTCTTGATTAAAAAACCTGATCTTGTTGAAAATAATAAGCAATGAGTCCTAATTTTTGGTATTATCTTTTCAAAAGACTTTCTAAAAATTGCCTTTCAAAAGTAGTTTAGGCTTGATCCCTGAAAAAGCTATCCTTAGATCATAAAAATAAAATTTCTAATATACAGAATTCTTTTAGAAAGTCTTTTACAAGATAATAAAAATATAAAGCTCACTGCATATTTTTTATAAAGACTGGAAATTAGACAGATAAAATGATCAAATTTCTTCACAATCAACTTTTTAATGGCAAAGTATATTTATCTCAGAGCATAATACATTTGTGTTTCCAAATAGCAACAGCGTAAGACAAAGTCCCATGAGAATGAATTCAGAGAAACATGTGAACCTAGGCAAAGGAACACAGTTAGGAATTCAAGGTAGATCCAGGCCTAGAACACAAGTGTCCTAATCCAGTGCTCTTTCACTGTCATCATGATGTTCCACTCTCCCCCAACTTGTCCTTCAACAATTTCGCAGGTGCCCCAAGCCCTCCTCTTGGTGCTGAGCCCTGGCCCTCCCTTGCCTGGCCTTCCTATGCAGCCCTTCACATCCCACCTGCCCTCCTTCCATTCATCCTTCCCTGATCATTCTTTCTTGCCCTCTACTAATAAAGCCATGCTAACATATGTCTGACCTTTTTTTCTCCAATCAAAAAGCCATACTCCCCCTTCCCTCAACCCCAGATCTAGATTAACTTGCCTAATAAATGCATCTGTCCTACATGTCACTTGTAGGTGAGATATGCACTATTTCTAGAGACAGAGAAGACATTACAACAGCACTGAGGCACCCCATGGAGGTACCTCCACTGCAAGTCTATCCCAGGGCCAGTTATGACCACTAACCATAGATCATGGCAATCCAACCTTTACCTTTAAGAATAAGTATGTCAACACAAGAAGATTCTGGCCTTTGGTGGACCAAGATCAATGTAAAAATAGAGTTAAACAGTTTACAAAATAGCAAATAATAACTTTTATATAGTGAGCACCTGCCCTGGGCCAGAAACTATCACTGATTAGTTAATTAGTTTATTAGTTAATTCAACATCTATTCACAAATAACCGAGTACTTGTAGGCACATTTTAAGGTCTGGAGAGAAGAGAGAGCATGATGTTTTCAAGATAGATCAATAAGACCAGAATATGAAGTTGTTTCCAGAAGGGAGTGGAAAGAGATGAGGCTCAAGGGGCAAACCCAAGGGCAAACAATGAAAGTCTTGGTGCTCCATGAAGGATTTTTGACATCGATCCTTGACAAAAAAAAGAAAGAAGAAAGAAAGAAAGAAAGAAAGAGAAAGGTGGCCACCTGGCTGGCTCAGTTAGAAGGACATGCGATTCTTGATCTCAGGGTTGTAAGTTCCAGCCCCACGCTGGGTGTAGAGATTACTTAAAAATAAAATCTTAAAAAAAAAAAAAGATGGGGCACCTGGGTGGCTCAGTTGGTTAAGCCTCTGACTTTGGCTCAGACCATGATCTCAGGGTCCTGGGATTGAGCCCCACATCAGGCTCCCCAGAGAGTCTGCTTCTCCATCTGCCCCTCCCCCTGCTCATGCACTCTCTCTCTCTCTCAAATAAATAAATAAAGTCTTAAAAAAAAAAAAAAGGAAAGGAAAGGAAAAGGAAATAAAAGAAAAGAGGAGAAAATAAAATAAAAGAAAATGAAAGGGTGGGCAGGTGCCAGGGAAGCCACTTAAGAGTTCTAACTGGGAGGAAATTCACATTTGAGAAAAATTCCTTTGGCAGCAGTACGGAGAATGGATTGGAGAGAAACAAGATTAGAGGGAGGGCAATCAGTAATCCAGGAGTGAGGTAACAGCCAGAACAAAGATGGGAAAAGAGAGAATCAGAAACATCTGAGCGAGTCTGAGCGAGAGCAGAAGTAGAATTAACAGTTTTTAGTTTAGTTTAGTTCTTATTTGAATAAGGTGAGTTGAACATGGAGAAGCTGAAGGTGACTCCCATGTTTTCAGTTGAGGCAGCTGGGTGAATGAAGGTACCATTAATGGAGATAAGAAAGAACATGTTTGGGGAAGAATATAATGCTTTGATTTGTCCACTGGATTTCAAATGTCGGTAGAATATCTAACTGTCCAATAGGCAATTGGCTATAGAGATCTGGAACTTGACTGAGGTATTGAGACCTGAAGATATAGATTTGGTAGTTTTAAATGTATCAATCAGTAATCCTCAGCAACAAATCTACAAAAATCAGTATTATAAAAGCCACATAAAAAGTCCACAGTGGGGGCGCCTGGGTGGCTCAGTAGGTTAAGCGTCTGCCTTGGGCTCAGGTCATGATCCCAGGGTCCTGGGATCGAGCCCCGCATTGGGCTCCCTGCTCTTCGGGAAGCCTGCTTCTCCCTCTCCCACTCCCCCTGCTTGTGTTCCCTCTCTCTCTGTGTCTCTCTCTGTCAAATAAATAAATAAAATCTTAAAAAGAAAAAAAAGTCCATACATTTATGGATTTTATCTGCCCAAAAACCCCTTTCTTCCTCATCTAGTAACAGCCTTTCTCTTCTTTTAGGAAAATGCTCCCTTCTCCACCTCCCACCGTGGTTCAGGTGGAGCCAATGTAGTGCCCTGTGCCCTCCACGGCCAGTGACCCAAGCTGGGCCATCACAATATATTACACTCTTGTCCACAGTGTCAGAGTGACCTGACCAGAGCCGCTTATCTAGGTTTTTCTGAATTGTAACTGGGATGAAGGGCCCCTTCCTCTCATAGCAAAGTTGCACACATGTCAGCACATAACCATTGGCTTATAGCACAGACAGAACTGCAGCGAGAGGGACTCACACTGGGGCCTCTGAGAACTAGAGAAGGGTACCCCAATTACAATAGGACCTTGGTTCCCATTGTACTCTACTACACCCCTGCCTTTCCAGTGATAGCAATAATAAATTCTTCCTACGGTCCAAGCTAGTTCAAGCTGAGTTTCTGCCACTAGTAACCAGAAGTCCTGACTAATACAGAAATTGAGACTTGGATTGGCTAAGTAACTTGACCAAGGCAGGTAGCAGGCAGCACTGGGAATCAGACCCAGGACATTCTGACCCTGCACCATGCTGCAGAGTACCAGGGTTCTAAAGTGATGTCCACTTTTTGTCTACAGAATCTCAGTCTATGTGGTTACATGAATAAAAAATAAAAAAATGAAACAAGAGCCAGGTTCAAATTCATATAAGCTCAATCACTGCAATATTAGATAAATCAATTAATTTCCTTGAACTCCATTTGTAAAATGAAATAAATATATGTCCTTCTCACTTCATAGGCATCTGGTTAATTAAGAGGCTAATACATGTGACAGCATTTTGAAAATAATAAAGTACCTATCCCAAGGTAAGTGTTGCCAATCTCAAGCAGTAATAGAAATGTGTATTAAATCCGTTCTCTCTCACGGGGCTTAAACCTACAATCTTAGGGGTGGGAAACAGAAATCCAGAATGTTATCTCATCCATGTTAATTTCCATCTGAATAAACAGTCACTTCTGTGTTATTGTTGTTACCGAACATTTACTGAAAGCCAGACAGGGTCTGGGTGCCCTGCAAAATACAAAATCTAGAGAAATCTCTGGGAAAGGCAGGAAACTCAGAGCAATGGTTGGCATGGTACTTAGGAACAAAAAACCAAAGGTGTGGTTCCCAAGTCCCCTTCATAATTAACATGGCAGTGTGTCCACATTCTGAGCCTGTTCTGCATTGTCTTTTCCATTCCCCCCTTCTCATGGGGCATTTTTAAGACTGGTAAGATAATTCAGTATGCATGTTTTAGGGGACAGAGCATGATGTTCTGTAATTAGGCTTGGTTCTGTTTATTGCAGATACCACTTCATTTTGAAAACAGAACCCTGTCTTTTCCTTTGGGGTATTTTTTATGACATCATAAGGATGTCAGTGTTTTTCTTTGCTTCACAGGTGTACCATGCTTAGACAATAGGAGATTCTTTGTTCTGAAAATGTACATGTAAATCACATTTCATCAAAATCAAATTATATCCAAAATGCAATGGGTTACCTGTAGAAACTCATATGGGTGGTGGTGGTGTGTATAGCAAAGAGTGGAGGTTGGGAGTCAAAAAATCAAGATTCGACCATTAGTTCAATCATTTCCTATTTGTGTGACTCTTGGCAAGTCACTTAACCTCTTTGTCCAATAGTTTTCACATCTGTAAAATGATGATGGTATCAGTTTTTGACCTAACTTACGGATTTTGGTGAGCACCCACTGAGATGTTTTCAAATTGGATGACTACTAAATCCATATCCACTGGGATTTCAAGCCGTATTCATAAAAAATCCAACTATAAGAATTGCAAACAACAAGGAAGGGGAGAGCAGTGGATGTGAAAATGAAACCATCCCCAACAACAGGCATATTGCTGCACACAGCCAGCACTCAGTATTTCTTGAGTGAATATTTTAAAAGTACAACTGCTTCAGCCATTTACTATCCTATACACTGGAAATCACAAGTATCCCTACACTTGGGTGGCACTCGCTTATTCTTACAACCAAGGTCACCAGCAAGCTAATGAAAAATAATTTATTATCAGAGACCACAGTTGCACAAACCATTTGCATATCTTAAGTCATTCATTTACCTGAGGAGTTTTTTATGTTTCAAGACAGTTCTCAGAGTATGGTTCTCAAGACAGCAGCAACAGAATCCACTCCAAGATTACATTTTGAAAATGTAAAATCCTGGATCCCAGGCTAGCTTTGGTGAATTAGAATCTCTGGGGATGAAACTAGATAATATATAACAAACACACATACACACATGTGCACGCATGCACACACACATACAACTAACCTACTCCTACACTGTAATTCTAAAGTTTGGGAGGGACTTCCAGGTTTCCAAGAACAAGAAGAACTCTATCTTTGGAAAAACCTGGCTCAGTAGAAATGCCTTCAACCTCTTACTTTTTTTTTTATGCTAAACATAATAAACATTTCTAGTGAGTCTTGGAAATTCATCACGCTATAAAGAGTTAAAATTGCATTAAGCCTATTTAAAAAATCAGCACCTGAAATTCCAATGTTATAGAATTACATATATGCATTGTGAAGTGTAATACAGATGTTACATATTACATAGCTAATCATCCACTGGTTTTAGTTTTTACTGTTTGGAGTATTCTTAATATCTGATTTTCTTAAAATGGGGCAAGACTATAGTCAGAGCAAGGGCATGGTAAATTGGAATACCCTCCTTCTGAACAATGGGGAGGTCAGGCACTACACTATGACTGTAGGAACCAGACATCTAGACTGGGTATAACTTGGAGTAGTGACTGTCAAAAACTACAAAGCATCTGACATTTTAGCCTACTTGCATGCTAACAAGTTAGCCTGCCACAATTTTATTGGTGCTACTAAAAGATACACAATTCCTGGATCAGAGAAAAGACTTTATTACTCAAGGCATGGCAAGCAGCATGAGCTTCGTATCTGCAACCATTTCCCTTGCCCTCAGACCCCACAGAGGCAAAGTGGAGATGCCCAGGTGGATGCTGAACACACTGTAGGTTTGTATCACAACTGAGCAACCCCAGGCTTAGGAAACCCCAGTCTTAGGGCTGTAAGCAAACCTGCCCACCCTTTGCTCCAGAGAGAGATATTATCTTTATTACAATGGAGAAAAACAAACCTCTGCTCTGAAGGGAGATAATATCTCTATTTTCCAAGACTGTTCACTACAAAACATTCTTTTTACTGTTTTTTATTTTAATTCTAGTATAGTTAACATAGAGTTAAATTAGTTTCAGGTGTAGAATATAGTGATTCAACAATTCTATATATTACTCACTGCTCATCATGATAAGTGTACTTTTAATCCCCTTCACCGATTTCCCCCATCCCCCACCCACCTCCCCTCTGGTAACCATCAGTTTGTTCTCTATAGTTAAGAGTCTGTTTCTTGCTTTGTGTCTCTCTCTCTCTCACACACATATTTTTTTCCTTTGTTTTATTTCTTAAATTCTACATACAAGTGAAATCATATGGTATTTCACTTAGCATTACACTCTCTAGCTCCACCCATGTTGTCACAAGTGGCAAGATTTCATTCTTTTCTTTGGCTGAGTAATATTCCATTATATATACATATACCACTTCTTCTTTATCCATTCATCTATCAATGGATACTTGGGTTGCTTCTATAACTTGGTTATTATAAATAATGCTATGATAAACATAGGACTGCATACATCCTTTCAAATTAGTGTTTTCATATTTTGTGGATAAATACCCAGTAGCACAATTACTGGATCTACTTTTAATTTTTTGAGCAACCTCCTACTGTTCTCCACAGTGGCTGTACCAGTTTGTACCACCAACAGTGTACACGAGGGATCCTTTTTCTCCACATCCTCGCCAAAACTTGTTTTTTCTCGTTTGTTGATTTTAGTCATTCTGATAGATGTGAGGTGATATCTCATTGTGGTTTTAATTTGCATTTCCCTGATGATGAGTGATGTTGAGCATCTTTTCATCTATAGGTCTTCTTTGGAGAAACATCTGTTCATATCTTCTGTTCATTTTTAATCGGATTATATTTTTATTTTTTGGTGTTGAATTATATTTTTGGACACTAACCCTTTATCAGATATATCATTTGCAAATATTTTCTCCCATTTGGTAGGCTATCTTTTTGTTTTGTTGATTGTTTCCTTTGCTGTGCAGAAGCTTTATATTTTGATGTAGTCCCAATAGTTTATTTTTGCTTTTATTTCCCTTGCTTCAGGAGACATATCTAGGAAAATGTTGCTATGGCTGATATCAGAGAAATTAGTGCCTGTGCTTTCTTCTAGGATATTTATGGTTTTAGGTCTCACATTTGGGTCTTTAATCCATTTTGAATTTATTTTTCTGTGTGGTATAAGAAAGTTGTCCAGTTTCATTCTTTTGCATGTAGCTATCCAGTTTTCCCAACACCATTTGTTGAAGAGACTGCCTTTTTCCCATTACATATTCTTGCCTCTTTTGTTGAAGATTAATTGACCATACAATCATGGATTTGTTTCTGGGCTTTCTATCTTCTATTGATCTATGTATCTATTTTGGGGCCAGTAACATACTGTTTTGATTACTACAACTTTGTGGTATAACTTGAAGTCTGGAATTCTGATACCTCCAGCTTTGTTTTTCTTTTTCAAGATTATTTTGGCAATTCAGATTCCATACAAATTTTAAGATTGTTCTAGTACTGTGAAAAAAATGCTGTTGGTATTTTGATAGGGATTGCATTAAATGTGTAGATTGCTTTGGGTAGTATGGACCTTTTAACATTTGTGCTTCCAATCCATGAGCATGGAATATCTTTCCATTTGTTTGCGTCACCTTCAATTTTTCATCAGTATTTCAGTTTTCAGAGTATAGGTCTTTCACCTCCTTAGTTAAGTTTATTCCTGGGTGGGGTGACTCAGTTGGTTAAGCATCTGACTTCGGCTCAGGTTGTGATCTCAGGGTCCTGGGACTGGCCCCATGTCGAGCCCCAAGTCGGCCCACAGAGGACTCCACGCTCACAGGGGAGTCTGCTTGTCCCTTTCCCTCTTCCTCTGTCCCTCCCCCTGCTCTCTCTCTCTCCCAAATAAATAAATAAAATCTTTAAGAAAAAAGTTGATTCCTAGGTATTTTATTATTTTTGGTGCAATTGTAAATGAGATTGTTTTCTTAATTTCTGTTTGTGCTGCTTCATCAGTCCACCACCAAAGAGGATTTGGTGAGAGAAAAATCCCAACTCCACTCTCTCCTTCAAGAAAACATAAGCAGAGCATGCAGCCTAGTAAACAGCGGGTAATTAGTAAATATTAATTCCCTTCCCCAGTCTCCCTACACATCCTTCTACATATTCTCAGTACTTATATATTCTTTTCTTTGACATCTTCTGTTACCTATTTTCAACTTTATAAAAAAAAAATGTTGAAGCTAAAAGGATGAGTCACAAAGGAATTTGTCCTAGATGGCCTTACCTATAACTTTGCCAAAAGTCTAAAGGACTTTTTTGAATGTTTTGTCCTGGAGTTTGACTCTGTGTTTCTATGCCTGTGTGGTAACACTAGGTGGTGCTAATGGCCTTATCTGAGCTGGGACACTTTTTCCAGAGAGCTAAAAGGCTAACTAACCTCACTTGGAATTAGATGTTTTCATATATGTAAATCCAAAGTAATAAATCTCTATTATTATTATCATCATCATCATCATTATCTATTCTTCTTGAAGGTATAATGGGAAAATACTGCTTTAAGTTAAGTTAAGAATGATCATGGGCCTTTTCCTTCCCAAATTATTTATAGTTACCTCCTTTACCAAGGACAGAATTCAGCTATAATTTTGCAGAAGCTGTCATGTTATATTTATCTTCAAGAAAAGCTGTAGTCTGAGTGAAATCTTCTAAACTAGAAAGTCACAAGTCCTGGAGGAGTGACAACAATATGGAGAAGTGCTTTGTACAGCAAGGCAGAATTTTTCTTCCAGATCCAGACATGTTCAGGCAAGAACATAAGACTACACAGCCAGCTGCAAGGGGGGAAAATTCCTCTGCTGGTCCAGATCAACAAACAATTAAATCACTAAACCAAAGGACTCCTTTACCAATCTGTCTCATATCATCAGAAACTTAACTCAAAAAAAAAAAAAAAAAAAAAAAGAGTCTGGTCTGAGTTAACTGTTTCCAGACTGTAAACTCTCAACCAGCATGTAATCCAGTGCCAGTCTCAAACACAAAGGAAGATTCATGTGAACCACACTTCCTTTGAATTGGATTACGGGAGAAAAAGTTCTAATTTGTGAATGTTAAAATCTCTTACCCTTGGGGCGCGTGGGTGGCTCAGTCGTTAAGCATCTGCCTTCGGCTCAGGTCATGATCCCGGCGCCCTGGGATCGAGCCCCGCATCGAGCCCCGCATCGAGCCCCGCATCGAGCCCCGCATCGAGCCCCGCATCGAGCCCCGCATCAAGCTCCCTGATCAGCGGGAAGCCTGCTTCTTCCTCTCCCATTCCCCCGCTTGTGTTCCTTCTCTCGCTGTCTCTCTCTCTCTGTCAAATAAATAAATAAATAAAATCTTAAAAAAAAAAATCTCTTACCCTTAAATAACTCACTGACTTGTACAACTAAACACATGTGCAAGATTTCAGTATCTTTCGCCTTTATGGATGCTGAGGCAGTATCAGGAGGCATCCTTGAAATACCACACCAATGTGCCCCTACAGAGTCAGAATAATAACTTCCAAATCTTAGTCACACTTCTGCCTGGTGGAATTTCCACACCAGGCTTTAGATCTCCATTCTATAACTCATGAAAGTGTCTTTGTGAATGGCTGCACCTGCAAGTTTGACACATGGAGAATTCTTTTTTTGTGGACTAGATTATATTTAAGTAAAGATAACCTTAGATTTTAAGTAAACGTATCTGCCTCACCTCATAGCTGCCCAAGATCTCAGTGTCATCAGTAAAAGGAGAAATTTAAAAATAAATTAGGAGAAAAGAAATATACAGGTAGATATTTATTAATAATATATTCACTCTTAAGCAGGTAATAGACTCAATGTTCATTAGACTATTAAAAGCATAAGTAAACAACTATAATAGTAGTGAGCACTGTGCAATGTATAGAATTGTCAAATCACTATGTTGTATACCTGAAATGAATATAACATTTATAACAACGATACTTCAGTAATAATTTTTTAAATTAAATACAAGAGTCATTTGTGAAACAATGACAATAGTATTTGATGAACCAAGGACTATGATTATTCCAATTCTGTTCACTTAAGTAAATAAACAAGTCAAAGGCAACACAACTTACTGTACATCGGTGTGACTGCATCGCCAGATCTTCAGTTCAGTCTTAGATGATAACCTGCGCAAAGCTATCTCAGAATCAGGATATCTAGTCCTCTACCTTGCTGTAAACATAAGAGAGTGTCATGTTGATGATCTTATGGGCTTCAAGTCAGAGAAAGGGGACAGGTGCTTCCTTCCTGAGGAATTAAGGTGTGCACAGGTCAGCAGAAACATTGGAATTGTCCTGGGAGAACACTGAGTGCAAAGCCAGAAGCTTTGAAAGCAGCACATGAAGCAAGGGAGCTTGGCAAGGGTCAGGTATCCCAGCAGGGGGTCAGGACAGAAAATGACAGACACAGGGCACCCTTCCTCGTCTGAGACCCTCTACAGCCAGACCCAAGGAGTGCAATGACAAAAACTGGGGACCAAGCTCCAGGGAGACACAGCTCAAAAGATGAAAAAAGTCTCTGGTTTTGCTCAAGGTTCACAAACATGTTCTACATTAGTCCTTGATGTTAAAGGTCTTCTTAAAACTCATGAGCATGCCTTAGTTCTTTCTGTACGTACAGAATGCTATATGCAAGCTCATGTCTTTGATCCCTCATCTATTTACTCAGCACTTACCCACACTGTTCCTGGGGCTCTGTGAGGTATCAGAATGCCCATAGTGAAAAGAGAAGGAGTCCCAGAAGTTAAACAGCAACAGAGAGAATGGGCTCTGAATGTGACTTTCATATCCCTGGTAAGAGACCTTCTTATTGACATTTCCCTCACTCTCTTTAACCTGCGTGTATCAAAAAGTCTCCTGAACTGGAAGTCCTGGTTAACTTGGGGTCTAGTTCATTTATACTTCCTGTACTATACTAGTTCCAAATGTAAAAGCCTAAAAACTCCTATCTTTATTACACTCTCCTCTCACCAGCAAGGTACCTGATCCCCTTCCCAAGACTCTAAAATGCTGCAGATGCTAATGAGGATGCCAAGTCCAAAACAAACACATTAGCAAGTCCCTGGAAGTGTGCAAAGCAACGAACACAAGCAGGGACTTTCCACTCGTTCAAGCAAATGCATCATAAGACCTTAGCCCAGGCAGTTATCAGGTTAAGCATAAATTCTCTGATGGGCTTGTTAAAGGGAAGCAAATAAATTGGAGGCGACTCAAAGGCGGGGACTCTGTTCTCAACTTCTTTGTAATTCCCCATACTAACCTAACATGATGCTTGGTTGACAGTTGTTCCCTGATTAACAATTAGCTTTTGTTGATATATCCCTTTTCTGTGCTTTTCAAACAAAAAATAGGGCAGTGTAATGAGGGTTACATGAGCAACAGGATATTCTTGACACACTTTCCTGAAACGTAAAATTCACTCAAAGATCTAGAGGCATAACACATTACACTGTATTTTTTTTAACAGAGTGCAAAAATTGGCATGAATTTTTAAGATAAAATATGAAAATCAAAGACAACTCATACTTGCAGCTAGGCATTTAAAGACATACTCTCAGACCTCAGGAGATGCATACTGACTCTTTTTAGTGGAAAACTCTGCAGCACACTTCTTGATGCCTGGTTGCACACACACACACGCACATGCACATGCATGCATACACGCGTGCGCACATACACACACAATTTGCTTCCCCCTTCCTCCCAAAATACTAGATTTAAACCCAGAAATTCTACTTTTGGAAGCTTATCTTAATAAATAATTAAAATATCTATAGTGAGTGCAAATATATATGTGGGTGCAGCATATATACATATATGCAAATATATGAGTGCAGCTATTTATCTAAGATTGTTTTTAAAATAATGAAAATTATTGAACATTCTAAATGTCTCTCCTTAGGAGACGGGTAAAATAAATTATGCAGTAGACACAAATGAAATTTTACTTAATATAATGGTGTGGATACATTTATTGATATTAAAAGATGTCCACATATACTAAATAAGCACATTAAAAAATATGTGAACACTATGATCTCAATTTGTTTAAAGATAATGTGTATGCACGTATGACCATATATGTATCTTCAGGAAAAAGACTGAAAGGATATGTAACAAAATAATAACTAATAATTTCTGGGTGGTAGAATTATAGGTGACTTTTTTCTTTATTGTGCTTTTCTATAAATTCTTATTTTTTTAAAGTGAGCACTATGTCAATTTTTAAATCAATGCTTATTAAAGAAATTTATATAATGCAAAAAGTATAAAGAAGAAAGTAAAATAATCATCCCCAAACCTTGCCATCCAAAAATAACCACTTTTTTCATTAAGTGACCATCATTCCAAAACTATGAGAATCATCCTAGATATCTCTATCTGCACAAATACACATAGACATGTACATTAGATAAATGATAACTATATAAGCAGATCAATTAAAATGTATTAAAATAGAATCACACTAAACATGCTACATTGTCATAAAAAGCGTTAAATCTGTCATTGATTTTAAGAGAGGAAAACGAAAATGAAGTGTACTAAAATAATTGCTGAACTTTAGCCAACTCTTTTTATCACTATAAAATATATTATTTCCTAAAGGATTATTTCTCTCTAATATTACAGAAAAATTATAAACAGTTTAAATCATTAAATAATGATTAAAGTACATGTTTAATATAGACAGTATCAATTGACTTCTTCTTAAGCAAGGTAAGAAAATTAGCAAGATTTCACTTCCTCCTACAATCTTATTTTGGTTAGTTATTACATTCATACTTTGAGGTTTTATAACACTTACATTTGCTTCTACAGCCATAATTCCTATGGTTGCTAAATCTTATCTGATCTAAATAGATCTCATAATCATTGCTTGTTCTTTTACCACATCTTTTCCATTCCTAAGTTCTACGTTTTTATTTCTTTTTAAAGATTTTATTTCTTTATTTGACAGAGAGAGAGAGCACAAGCAGGACAAGCAGCAGGCAGAGGGAGAGGGAGAAGCAGGCTTCCCACAGAGAAGGGAGCCCGATGCGGGGGCTTGATCCCAGGACCCCAGGATCATGACCTGAGCCGAAGGCAGATGCTTAATCAACTGAGCCACCCAGGCGCCCCTAAGTTCTATATTTTTAATTTATTCTTTGATTATCAGTATTTCAGCATATTGTCTTTTTTTTTCCCAATGAGGATTCATATATGCCGTATTCACTGAGTTCTTGAATGTTTAGGAATAATTTCCTGTTATCTTTATACATGAGTGGAAACTTGGCTGGGTATTACATTCTTGGGTTATGTTTCCTTCCCACCATTATCTTCTGACATTGAATCTTTCTATATATATTTCTATATTATATTTATGAATAATTTTCTGCCCTACTTGTTGGTTTCCTACTTTAGGGGTTCCAGTCATCTTTCTACTACAGCAGCTTTGTCTCCTCTACATTATCTTCTATCTAATTATTTTAAAGTATTGTTTGCTTTTATTCAATTAAGACTTCCCTCCACATCAATAGCTCAGTTTTAAGACATGTCTACTTTGTTCATTACCCTGTCAGGTAAGTTAGTTCTATTTGGTGTTGGTCCTCTGTTTTGTTTTGTTTTGTTTTGTTTTTAGCTCTGTGACCTTCCTTTTCGTTTCATTCTGCCACGTGAAAACTTATTATATGCATGCCATGTTCTTATTAAATCCTTTTATGTATAAAACACTCATGGAGAAATATTTTTGTTCCTTTTATTGACATGTTTTCTGGACTAGGTTCTTGCTCAGTCTTTGTTTTCTTATATCTTTTGCTTATTATCGTTTATTTGATTTCTTTGGTATGTTATGTTCATATAGCTGCCACATTTTTTCTTCTCAAGTCAACATTAGAAGTGCTATTCAGATCTTCTGTTTATATTAATGTGTATGAATTCTATCTCTGTATCTTATCTAGAACTTATTTGATTAGTTTTAAGAGGAGCATTTTATGTATTTTAACACCTCTAAAATTGTTGAGCATCTTACAATTTAATTGGCAGCAGTTTTTTTTTTCCCCATTATTGTATTTTTCCCTTCTGGCTACAGTTTCAGAGTATCTATACTTCTACTTTCCTTAGACTTCCAACCTCAAAACCACTTGTCATTCTCGGCAAATAGCCATTTATCCTATTTCATAAGAAAAGAAAATCCTTAGACAGTAAATTCCTCAACTTTCCATAACAGAACTCAAAACATCAGAATTCTTCCCTCCAGCTGCAATGGAAAATGTGCCCCTCCTCTGGTCCAAGGCTAACTGTGCTTGCTCTGTGATCTGGACCACACTTCCTCTAGCCTTTCACCTGACTGCTGTCACTCACCTGTCCTCAAACTTTTCTCTTTCTACTAACTCCTTCCCAACAAGACTAAGCCATCTTTTAAAACTAAATAAATAAGCTCCCTCAGGGTCACATTTCTTCTTCTCATTCCAAGCCAAACTGCTTAAAGATATGTCTAGACTTACTATTTCCATTGGCTCTAATCTAATCCCTCCTTATTGACTTCAAATTGTTTCTGACCCTGGTACTCCAACAAAAAAATTGCTCTCAGCCCATCAGCAACGACTTCCTTATTGCTAAACACAATGAACTTCATTCTGATCTGTACTCTTGCATTTGTGGTGGCTGATCACTCTTTCCCCTCAACACCCTTCCACTGGTTTCTGTTCTGACACACACTTCCGGTTTTCCTTCTACCTCTCTGATTACTTCTTCTCAATATCTTTTGTAGCATTCTCTTCCTTTGACTATCTCTTAAATTTTCTGTTCTACAAGGGTCATGCTCAGATCTCTTCTCATTCCACATACCCTCAGTATGAGTCTATCCACTCCCTTGGCTCCTATGACATTATAAGCCTCTTAATTTATAGCTCTAGTACCAAATGTCTTTCTTGTATATTTAACACATTTATTAAACAACTCAGTTTGGATTTTCCACAACCAGCTCAAATTCATCAGGTCCAAAAGTGAACTCAGAATCTTCCATTCAAACCTGCTCCTCATCTTCCATTGGCAGCTTCTCTAAATGTTGCCTACCAGTTGTTCAAGTCAGACACTTAGGAATCATCTTGAACCCTGTGTCTTCCTTCTCTCATGACTAATCACCAAGCCCACAATTTTACCTCTTACTAAAGTTCTCTAAGCTTCTCTCTATCACCATTGCCATTGCCTATTAAAGGTTAGTTTATATTTCCACTGTTGTTACAATAGTCTCTGAATTTCTTTCTAAAGTGGTATTACTCATCGCCAGAGGCAAGGGAAACAAAAGCAAAAATGAACTATTGGGACTTCATCAAGATAAAAAGCTTCTGCACAGTGAAGGAAACAATCAACAAAACTAAAAGGTAACCTATAGAATGGGAGAAGATATTTGCAAATGACATATCTGATAAAGGGTTACTATTCAAAATCTATAAAGGACTTATCAAACTCAACACCCCCCAAAAAAAAATCCAGTTGAGAAGCGGGCAGAAGACATGAATAGACACTTTTCCAAAGAAGACATCCAGATGACTAACAGACACATGAAAAGATGCTCAACATCACTCATCATCATGAAAATACAAATCAAAACCACAATGAGATACTACCTCACATCTATCAGAATGGCTAAAATTAACAACACAGGAAACAATAGACATTGGTGAGGATGTGGGGAAAAGGGAACCCTCTTACACTGTTAGTAGGAATGCAAACTGGTGCAGCCACTCTGGAAAACAGTATGGAGGCTCCTTAAAAAGTTAAAAATAGGACTACCCTATGATCCAGTAACTGTACTACTAGATTTACCCAAAGGATACAAAAATAGAGATTCAAAGGGGTACATGCACCCCATTGGTCACAGCAGCATTATCAATAGCCAAACTATAGAAAGAACCCAAATGTCCATCGACTAATGAACAGATAAAGATGTGGTATATATACACAATAGAATACTACTCAGCCATCAAAAAGAATGAAATTTTGCCATTCGCAACAATGTGGATGGAGCTAGGGTGTATTATGCTAAGTGAAATAAGTCAATAAGAGAGAGACAAATACCATACGATTTCACTCATACGCAGAATTTAAGAAACAAAACAGATGAACATACGGGAGGGGTTTTTTCATCTGTTTGTGTGGGTCGGGGTGGGGGGGGAAAGAAAAAAGAGAGAGAAGAAACAAACCATAAAAGACTCTTACTGATAGAGAAGAAACTGAGGGTTGATGGAGGAAGGTGGGTGGGGGATGGGCTAAATGGGTGATGGGCATTACCAATTGTTGTGATAAGCAGTGGGTATTGTATGTAAGTGATAAATCACTCTATTCTACTCCTAAAACAAACATGGCACTGTATGTTAACTAACTAGAATTTAAATAAAAATTTGAAGAAAAAAAAATCTAAAGTGGTGTTACTAAAATTTCAAATCTGATCATATTATATCCTGTTCCCTTTAAAATCTTTCAATAACTAGCCACTGCCTATGGGATAAGCTTCAAAAACCTTAACCTGGCATAAATGACCCTCCTTGATTATGGTCTCTCCCTACTTCTCCAAACTCATATTGTGCGCCTCACATTACATACTCCAGTCAAGCTAGACTATTTATAGTTTACTAAAAATAATCGAGTTGTCTTTTGGCTTTGCACATGTTATTCCATCTATGTCCATCACTCTTGTCCCTCCCCTTGGCCTGGCTAAATCCTAATAACCCTTCCACTATCAGATCCCTTCTTCCAGGAAACCTTCCTGAATTCCCAGGTTCAAGTTAAATGTCCCCTGCTTAAGTACTCTCACAGTATCCTGAACTTCCCTTAACATATTTTACTGTAACTGAATTGCCTGGTTATTTCTCTAAAGTAGGATTATAAGCACCATGAGAACAAGTGTGGAGTATATCTTTTTCAGTTATATTTTCAATTTCTTAAAAAAAGTCCTTTTTGAAAGACTGAACATATTTTGAATGACTGAATCAAGACTACAGGAGGAGGAGAATTTGGCTTTACAGAGAGAAAAGCAAACAGTCATATAAACTAAAAACACTTCTTCCTTAGTGAATGGAGGAAGAGATGAGAGTACGTGTCTTGGTTTTGTTAGTTCTTGATGGAAAATATTAGATAATCATATGGGATAGCCATCATTTGACAATTTCTTTTGCCTACAAAAAAAAAAAATTTCACATAGGTCAATTTAATACAGTCTTGTGGTATCAGATCTTGAGTAACCAGTATCCTGATACCAGGCTGGGGGTGCCTCGGTGGCTCAGTAGGTTAAGCGTCTGCCTTTGGCTCAGGTCATGATCCCAGGGTCCTGGGATCGAGCCCCACATCAGATTCCCTGCTCAGCAGTGAGCCAGCTTCTCCCCCTCCTTCTGTCTGCCCCTCCCCATGCTTGTGCGTGTGCCCTTTCCCTCTCTTTCTCTGTCAAGTAAATAAATAAAATCTTAAAAAAAAAGAAAAAGAAAAAAAGATCAAAGGTTGGATCCAGGTCCTTGAACTCTAACCTCCTTCAATGGCCTTTAATCTGCTAATTTTGATAAATGAGTCAAGAATGTATCTCCATGCATAAGATACAACTGAAGCAACTGAAGTTGAATCACTTTTACATAAGACATGTTCTGTCCAGCTAAATCCCTACCACCTCCTCTGGTCTCATACACCTGTCCTGTCCATATATTTATGCTACCAGTCTAGCACCTTCAAAGAATTTGAGTTTGGGACCCTCAATTAAGAACTATACCTGTTTTTTCCTGCCCCAGGTCAAACTCAAGACAAATATTTCTGATTTCCCTGTGCATAAGAGAGAGTAAGCTGGCAGTTTCCTCTAAAAATCATCATTCATTCTCATTAGTATCAGAGAAAGGATGTATCTTTAGGATCAGAGACAATGACTGCTTAACATACAAAATGTTTACAGAAACCTCATATGCCAAGTGGTTTTTAATAGTTACTTTTAAAGATACTCAGACTGACAGAAATGTAACGATTTAGTTATCTCATGTGAATAAACCAGTTCAGATTCTGTGGCTTCTTTCTTAAAGGTTGCTTTCCTCTACCATTTTTATTAGTAAATAAAAAATGGGGGGAATTAAGATATGCTTTACTTCATATTTTGCCTGTAACAAAACCACTATATTGATGAAAACTAGAATAGTCATTTATTTCCTATCAACCAAATAAATTTTATAAAGCTACGTATTAGTCCTAAATTTTCCCTATATCCTCCCTTATTGTTAATGTGGTTGATCTATTTTCATACAGGTAGGCTGTATATATTACAAAATAAACCAGAACACTGAGGAAAAATGAGTAAAATCAGGTAATAACCAAGCTGGATCATTCAGGTTCCAAATGCTCCTTTTCATCAACCAGCGGTTTTCCCACCTAAAATCTCCAGACATAATCTTCCTTATAAGTGAAGATTCATGCTAAGTTAACGTAATTCCAACACTATTGATCGGTTTGGACAATTTAGTGGAGTAAAGCCCATCATTTGGTGTTGTTTATTGAAACAACTGATTGACTAAACTGTTCACTTTTCAGCTGGGTGTGTTAGTTTAATGTGAATGCAATATTATTATAGCATCAGGTCAAGCATAGGAAAAACTCAGTCCCTGAGTGGGACAATTTTTACTTTGGGCAATGAAGAATGGGCACTTCTTCACTTACCAGGATAGATAACTATTATAAAAACTTCTGCTTATAGTCTACAGGCAATTGGAGCCATCATGATAAATCAACATCTATAATATTCAGCCCAGAATGGTATCTTGTGAAGCAGGGTTCTTTTCCATCTTGTTCACTATTGTTTGGTCTATGCCTAAATTGTAAGCATTCAGAAACTATTTGTTAGAGGAGTTAACGGAAAAAAAAAAATCATCAATTGCCTATCTATCCACAGAAAATATTTTGGCAAAAAAAAATTCAACCAGTCACATTTGATGTCTCAAGATCTCCCATTATAAGGACTTCTAGGTAATTACAGAATTGAAAAAACACTGTGGGCCCCAGTACTCATTTGGGTTCAAGACAGTGGTTTCCAAACTGTAGCATGTATCAGGATCACCTAGAGGACTGCTTAAAATCCGATCAGCTCTAAAGTTTCTGCTCAGTAGGTCTGAGTAGGGCTTGAGAATCTGCATTAATAACAAGTTTCTAGGTGAAGCAGATGCTGCTGGTCCAGAGGCCACATTTTAAGAACCACAAATTAAGAAATGCAGACCACAGTTGACACTTGAACAATATGGGAATTAGAAGCACCAACCCCCGATGTGATAGAAAAACCCATGTATAGAGGTAGCCGGGCTGGCTCAGTCAGTAGAGCATGCAACTCTTGGTAAGTTCAAGCCCCATGGGCAGGGAGCCTACTTAAAAAAATCCATATATAATATGTGACTTGCCAAAAACTTAACTACTAATAACCTAATATTGGCAGGAAGCTTTGCAAATGATATGAATGTACAATTAACACATACTGTATGGTATACGTATTAATACTTTATTCTTACAATAACACCTAAATTTTTCTTAATTTTTATGGTATTTCTAGGCTATTTCATCTGCAAGGTTTTTCAAATTGTTGCAAATCTTCAAAAAGTTTTCCAATACATTTATTGAAGAAAAATCCTCATATAAGTGGACCCATGTAGTTCAAACCCATGTTGTTTAAGGGTCAACTGTATTTGGTAAGAATAACCTTTTATTTGTTGACTAATATGTTTCCTGCAAAAATCATGTTTATAAGCAGTAGATTTCTTGCACATGCCAAACAATCTTATCAGTTCCTTGGAATTCATATTGTCTCTATCATCCTGTGAGGTATCCAACAGTAAATCTTTCTAGTTCCTGTCAGTTAGAACCTGTCGATTCATTGGCAAGAAAAAATTCGGCAAGCACACCATTCTTCCTGATACCACACAACTGTCCAAACAAAATTTGCTTTGCTAGGCAGGCATTATTTCTTAGACTAGGTTTAATTGCCCTCCACATTACAAGACACTATCTAAATAACTTATGTCATTAAAAGCATTAACAAACTATAGCTGCTCTTCATCAAACTGGGGTATGGCAGGTACATTAGTGGTAAATACCTCTAAATGGTAACAAGGCTTATGGATAAAAGTTTGGCACATTGGTAAGAACTACATTTATAGTAATATTGTTAATGTTTCTAGCTTCATCTTTGGAGCCTAGCCAGTGTAACATACCTATCTTTGTTAAGAACTTTGCAGGTACTTTATAAAGGCTAAATAATACTCATCTTTTAGGAAAAGCATGATCTCTTAAAGGTTTTAGATATTAGTGCTTTTTATTTTTTAACAAAAGAAGTGTTAATTAGAGAGTAGGCTCCTTAACTGCTCTAGTGGGAAGTTAAATAAAGAACAATAGCCCAGCACATTTACTAACCCACCTCTCTCTGAAATGTATCACTTTCTTTAGAAGCTTTATATATCTGAATAGACAAGTAAAATAGTGAATTGAACATTTCATCTGCTTATTCGACAGAATTTCCAAAATTGTTCATGCTGGAGGGTGGGGGGAGGTGGGAGAACGTCTGAAGGAAGGAAATCAGTCTGCTTTTCTCCTCAAAATATCACCTGGAAGGGCCATACCTTTGCATTAGCCATGCCAACACATGCTCATGAGTGCCCTTCCTCCTACCCAGGGCAAGTGCTAAGCAAGAAATTATTTACTTCAAATGATGCCAAGGCTGAGTATCTAAAGACTGGTTTGTGTTGCACATCCAGCAAGGAAGCAGGTTTGGGGCAAGTGCAAGTATCTGAGGACAGCACAGGAAGGCTTTTTGACAGTCCTTAGTTGGGGATTTTCTCAAAAAGATTTGCAAGATGCCAAGTTAATCTTGAGGCTTCTTGCCTCACCTCCTTTTATGTCCCTCCTTGAGCATTCTTGTATAAACCTGTCCTCAGGATGTCTTTCCGCCTCCTATAAACTCCCACCCCTGGGTAGCCTTGGCACATTTACCTTACCCTGAGGCCCTTGAATTACTTGCCCATTTCCATATTTCTATGCTAAAAACCTCCCTTTGAGGCAGGAATGCAAGATACACCACATTCTCCTTTCTGGGTCCGGCAGAGAGAGCTCTCATTTCCTGGCCAAGTAGCCTTTCACTCAAGCTGTAATCTCCTTTGTCCCAGAAGATGCTCCTTCCCTCCAGAAATAAGAAAATAAACTATCTTAACAATTAATTACCTAGCAAGGGCCAAGCGAGGGACTCAGTCTTTTAAAGAACCAGTTTGCAGACCATTTTGATTCAGAGCAAAACTTGAACTGAATCTAGAGGGGAAAAAGCAGCCAGCTACCATAATACATGTTGCACCTCTTCGGGTGCTACTGGCCCCCCAGAATCTGTCTTACTGTGCTTGGGATGCTGTAACAAAAGACTATAGGCTGGGTGCCTTAAACAACATAAATTTATTTTTCACATTTTGCAAAATGGATAGGCTGAGATTTTTCAAACCTTCAAGTTCTGGTTCTAGAATTGTTTAACAATTCGCTCTTCAATTCATCTTTCTCTTCTCATATTTTACTATAAGCAGTTAGGAAAAACCAAGCCACTCTTCCAACACTTTGCTTAGAAATCTCCTCTGCTAAATATCCAGTTTCACTGCTTGAAGTTCTACCTTCCACACAACACTGGAAAGTGAACACAATTCAGCCAAGTTATTTGACACTTTACAGCAAGGACTGGCTTTCCTTTCATTTCCAATAACGTGTTACTCATTTCCATCTGACACTTCACCAGAATGACCCTTACTGTCCTTATTTCTACCAACATTACACTCGTTATTATCTATGGATTCTCTGAGAAGATGGAAGCTTTCTCTCTAGCTCTACTCCTTTCTTCCTGAGCTCTTGCCACCATTTTCCTTAATATCCATATTTCTCACATGCACCTCAAAGTTCTTCCAGTCTCTATTTATCACCCCTCCCAAAGCCACTTCTGCATGTGAAGGTATTTGTTACAGCAGTACCCCACTTCTCCCCCAAGCACCACCTCTCCCCTCCAGCACCACTTCTCCCTCCAAGCAAAGTCCCATCAACTAGATTGGGATTTCATACTTTTCTTTGTTCCTCTTTCCACAGCTCCAAAATAATAGAAGTTTCTCATTTGCCACATGAAACTACACTTGTCCTGTCCTTATCCAACCTAGAATCTCATCTGCCTTTATCTTAACTCTTTAGCTTAAAATTTTGCTTATGTTGGCTTATAGTCTTCCCCAGTTCTTGGTCTCCTTTTCAGAATTCTATTTCTTCCTTGCCTCTTAAATAGTTATATTCCCCAGCTGTTTTTCCTTGGCTCCTATACCTTTTCACTCTAGAAACTAATATTCTTTCCTTCGGGGTGTTAAGAATTAGAAAAAAGCTATGGAAGCCTCTTCAGAACATACATTTATTAGATATTTTTTTAGAGCCTATTATGTGCCAGGCTCTGTTCTAGTTGTTGAGGATATAATAGAGAACAAAACAGACAAGAACCCTGTTCTCATGGGGAAGACAGACAATAAGTAAATATGTCTAAATATATATGTGATTTCAAATAGTGATTATTGCTATGAAGAAAAACAAAGCAGGGTAGGAGAGTCATAGAGAAGAAAGACCTCTCTGAGACAGATATTTGACCAGATGTTATTTAAAGCCATGACTCTGGATGAGATCACCTCAAGAGAAGAGCAAATAGAGAAGAGAAAGTTGAGGACTCAGCTCTGGGGTATTTCACCCTTTCAATTTCAGTAAGAATAGAAAGACCCAGTGAGGAAGACTGAGAAGGAAGCAGCCAGTAAGATAAGAAAAAAACTAAGAAAATAATAGGTTCTGGAAGCCAACAACAACAAAAAAGTGTTTCAAGTGAGAGGGAGTAATCAACTGTGTCACATGCTGCTGAGAAGTTGAGTAAGATGAAGATTAAGAATTGTTTATTGAACTTGGCAAGAAAGAGATCTTTACCAACCATAAGATTGGTTTTAGAGGAATCACAGAACAAGAGCTTGACTGGAGTGCATTCCAGAAATAATGGGAGGTGAGAGGATGATTATAGACATCTCTTTCAAGAGAATTCCTATAAAGGAGAACAGAGAAATGGTGGGGGATAGGAATGTGAGGTCATGAGAGACCTTTTCTCGATGGGGACATATTACAGCATCAGGATGGGAATGATGATTAAAGAGGAGAAAACAAATGATGCAAAAGAGAAAGGGGATGATTGCAAAAGCAAAGTCTTTGAGTAGAAAAGGGGCCAAGACCCGGTACACAAGAAGAGCTAGAAGCTGGAACAATTTTCATGTTGCAACAGGAATAAAAGCCATGTCTGTGCAGATGCACAGTAACCAGTAGATTTGGAGGTGAGAAAGTGAAGTAGTTCTCTTACGATTGTTCCTGTTTTCTCAGTCAATTAGATGCAAAATCATCAGTTGAGTGTGAAGAGAAAAGAAGGTTTGTTAGAGGTTTGAGAATAAGATTGCTGCAGTGCCATGGAATGATCACTTAAAACATGTGGTCATAGTTTTAAAGTGAGACCAATCAGCACAATTGGATGTTTTCCTTCAGCTACATTAAGCAAACTTCAGATTAAGAACTTTTGCTCTGCATCCTCTCTCTGAGTGACTTCATCCAAATCCATGACTTAGCCAACATTTATGTATCATGGTTCCCAAATCTGTATCTCCAGCCCAAGTCTCTTTTTGGAACTCCAAATTCATAATGTCTACTACATTTGTCAACTTAAAATCTCCCCCATATCTCTTAAACTCAACATATCAAAACTAAAATAGTATTTTAAAAACTAATCCTCTAGTCATTAGCTCTGCTAATGACCAACCACCCTGAAAGTCCTGCTTTATTTCTTCTTTGCACACTCCACTCCTTGACCTCCAAATAGTCAGACTCTTGTGGAACCTAACTTCTTCACATCTGGCATATCTGTTCCTTCTAATTTCACTGCCATTTGACTGAATTGAGTCCTTTATCACTTCTCACCTGGGTTCCTGCAACAATCTCCTGTCTATCCCCACTTCAATCCATCTTCTGCACTGCTTCTAGGCTTCTCTTTGGAAAATGCAAATCTCATCACCTCACTTCCCTACTTAAAATATTTCACAAGTTCACTTTCACTCAAAAAGTAAATTCACTTCAAGATGTCTTGCCGACTATCCTTTAACCTAATATCCTACTAATTTGCCTCATGTCCTTTTCTTTCAGTCATTCCCAATTACAAATAATTTGCCAAACCTCATGTTGTATCACACTTATGTACCTTCAAACATATCCCTCATTTGAAAAATCTTCTTTTCATCTTCTATTAGTACTAAGTCCTGGACCTTCCTTGTAAACCCTATCCTAACATTTCCTGCAGGAAACTTCTTCTGTACTTCCAAAGCACCCTAAATACACTACACTTATACTCACTTATCATACTGCCCTCACTTGATCCCACACTCCTTCCAACTATCTCCCCATCTCTCTGCTCTCCTCTATAGCTAATCACCATTAAAAAACTGTCAGTACCCACTGTCACCCCTTCCTCTCCTCCCTTATCTCTGGAACACATTTAAATTGGTTTTTTGATCCTGACTATTCTAGCAAAATAACTCTTGACAAAGTCACAAATGTTTTCAACATAGCCATGAATAACGGTCAACCTTAGTCCTAATCTTACTAATCTAGCACAGTTGCAGCATTTGATAAAATCAGTCATTCCTGGGATGCCTGAGTGTCTCAGTTGGTTAAGCATCTGTCTTTGGATCAGGTCATGATCCCAGAGTCCTGGGATCGAGTCCCACATCAGGCTCCTTGCTCAGCGGGAGCCTGCTTCTCCCTCTCCAATCCCCCCTCCCCCCCCCCGCTTGTGCTCCCTCTCTCACTGTCTCTCTGTCAAATAAATAAATAAAATCTTTTTTAAAAAATGGATCATTCCTTCTCTCTTGGAAGACTTTCTTCTCTTGGCTTCTAGTCAGCACTTTGTTCTCCTCCTATCTCATTGGCAGCTACTATTTCATCCCTTTTGCTGGTTCTCCTCATCAGCCTGATCTCTAAAACCTGGAGGGCTCTTTTCTATGTTCCATTGACTCACTTTCTAGGTGATGTTATCAATTTCATACTTTAAATAACACCTGTAAGGATAGCAGTGCCCCAAAATGAATCCCAACCCAAACATCTACACTGAACTCTAGACAAGAATACCCAAATGACAACTTAACACATGCACTTGAATGTCTAATAGGCATCCTACCAAACTCCTTCACCAATGCTTTGCAGTAAATAGCAATTTCATTCTTCCAGTTGCTCAAGGCAAAAACCTTGGAGTCATCCTTGACCTCTTTCTCTCACGTTCAATCCACTAGCAAATCTTGTAAGATCTGCCTTCAAAATATATCCACAATTCAACCACTTCCTACTCATCATCCTGGTCAGCCCATTCTGTCTCACTTCGATTATGTAACAGCCCCCCACTGGTCTCCCAGCTTCCATCTCATCTCCCTTCATACAATAGCCTGAGTGATTGAAAAAAAAAGCATATTAGGCCTCTGCTCAGAAATTATTTCCAGATCTCAAAATTATTCCCAAATCAGAGGTATTTCAGTGATTTATAAGACCCTACATAATCTATCCCATGTACTACCTCCCTAAACTCACCTCCAACAACTCTCCCCAGTACTCTACTCCAACTACGCTGGCCAAGCATGGTCCTGCCTCAGGCCTTTTACACCTGCTGTTTTCTCTTCTTGTATGTTCTTCCTGGGGACATATACATGCTCACCCCCTCACTTCTTCACGTCTCCTCCACCCTCTCAAAGAAGCCTTGTCTGACTATTACCAATTGTACTTATCACTATCTCCTATACTGTGTTTCTTGTTTTACCTTCTGTCTTATTCCATTATAATGTAAGCTCTATCAGGACAAGTACTTTATTTTATTCTATGTTACTAAATTACTATATATATTAATATATAATATACATATATTATATATATTTTATTCTATTTTACTGCTATATCCCTAGCACTAGAATAATGCCAAGCATTCAATAGATATTCAATAAATCAAATGGATTTAAATGCTGTTTAATTTATGTGTCTCCCTCTCTAGAATCTATGCTCTTTTTTTTTTAAAGTAGGACCACATCATATTCAACTTTAAATCCCCTTTGCCTAATACAACACCTTGTAAGTTCGATCTATTTGTGAATAAATGACTGAATGAGTATACAACTCAACTGCAAGCATGAGGATGTCTTTTTTTTTTTAAGATTTTATTTATTTATTTGACAGAGAGAGACACAGCAAGAGAGGGAACACAAGCAGGGGGAGTGGGAGAGGGAGAAGCAGGCTTCCCACGGAGCAGGGAGCCCGACGAAAGGCTTGATCCCAGGACCCTGGGATCATGACATGAGCCGAAGGCGGACGCTTAACGACTGAGCCACCCAGGTGCCCCAAGCATGAGGATGTCTAATGGCTAACAAAAAGTTGATACTATCAGCCAAGGGAAAAGAGAAAATGTGCTCCTGAGACAGTCTTGGCTCCAGAGGTGGCAGGAAACTCAGCCAGCTAATTAGAGCTTCACATTCCCTTAGCCACAGTGATGGTTTCGGACATGGATCTCCAACAGAATCATGGCTTCCAGGACAAAGACAAGCGTTCTATCTACTAGAACACAAACTGAGAGGATGTAAAGCCTGCAGTCTCTACCACCATCTTGCGACTACATGGGATGTTAGACTGAAGAAAACACCACAGAAAACAGAACCAGGAAATAGAGAAACCAAATCCTGAAGGCATTGCTTTAGCTCTGAATTCAGTACTGCCTGAATGTCTACTCCACAGACTTCTAAATTATATGAATAAATACATTCCCTTTTTTATTTAAACTGGTTTGAATTCAGTTCTCTGTCACTTTCTATAGAAAAAGAACATATTGATTGATTCAGGATCTTTAAAAAATTAGATTGCTGTGCCCCAATGCCAGATATTCTGATTGATTTTGTCTAGGCCATGGAATCTATATTTTCACAAGGTCCCCAGAAGTATTCATCAGGCTCTGAGTTGCAAGCAGCAAACCAAAGTCTAGCAGAACTAAGGTGAAAATATCTGTTAAAAGGACCTGAGACAGCTTACAAAATAAATAGGAGGTCTGGAAAACCAAGCTTGGAGCTACGTAGCAAGAAATGAAGGCCAAAATTATGTTACCAAACTCACGCCATGAAGCAGTCACAGATAATGCCAAAGAACACTAAACATTATGGCTTCTACAGCTGCCTCCAGGAATTCAGTTATGGGGAAATACCATCAGCCCTAACACTGCTGCCACTACCCTCCTGTAAATTCAGTCTTGCTGCAACTACTACCGCAAACCAGTCCACTGCCACTGCCAAGCCAGAAGCTTGGTTTTCCACTACTGCTAATGCTATGAGAAAGCCAGAAGATTTCTCTATGATGCCCTCTCCTTTATACCCCTAGCTCCTCTGCATCCCACTAGAATTTTCTGATTCTAGAAAAGAAAACAGGTTCTGCCTTACAATGATACTCATAATGGGCCAAGCCTCTCATCATGTTTTCTACTCAATTTTGGTCTGAGAATGGAATTTAGAAGCAACCAACCATGAAGTAAGGTCAACCAAAAGAAGTCTTTTATTCTGCCAATAAGCAAGCCACAAGGAGGCCCATTCTTTGCTTGGGGGTCCAGCATTTATTTTATGCCTCTGGCATTATTTCCCTCTTTCTCATATCAAAAGGCATTATAAATATTTCTGTTCAGACATACCAAATATGCCATTTTGATCAAATCACTAGAACAATCCAAGCTTACAAGTGATTTTACTAATTTTTTTTCTTCAAATTCCTCATTGAATTAATAGTCCATACAACCTGTCAATCTAATGCCCACATACTAAAGATTAGAACCACCTGAAAGAAAATTATTTTAGTGACATATTCCAGGCATTTGACATAATATGTGGCATACTTACCAAAAAGCTATTAAGGAGAATTTTCTGTAATCTTATAGTAGAATTAAACATCAAAAATCTTTCTCTACAATCCCCTCTCTCTTTAGCGTGAGAATGAAAGATTTTTCTCTCCTTCCACTTGGACATTTGTCCTCAGCAGTTCTATTCAAATTATTCCAGTCAAGCAATTGGTTCCCTCTCTAATGATCCATTGATTTGCTCTACTCTGTCTGTGTTCCCTCATGGTCTCTGACAGGACTCTGGAAAAATAACCAGACCTCTTCATTAAACCCAACATGAAGTGTGGCTGGCATGCTCCCTGCTTCATTCAACATGCAACTGTTACCCACTATCAGCTCTTTCACATGCTGAAAATTCTCAGGTGATGGGTCAGATCAAGAATGAAGACTTTTCTGGCTCTCTTGCCACAACAAAATTTGTTTCTCACTGTGGCACCTGAATAGCTGACGAAGTCCCAGCAGAAGAGCCATCTTCCCTGCCACCCTGCTTCAGGCAAGCAGTCCCACATGCTGATTAGTAACCTGCAGGCACTTCCTTGATCACCGACAATATTTTGGCTAAGACTTCTACCTCTGCTCTATACCTAATTTGTATACTGCCACAGTGCCATTGGTGGAAGCTGTTGCAATCCACCTTTCCTCTTTGACAGTTTATTTCAGTGGCTCCCACACACAGCTAAGGCTCTGAGTCATTTTCTGTCTGTTTTTCCACTGCATGACCTCAGGGAAAGGCTTTGCAAGTGTTTGATGATGGGGCTTTTACCTGAACCTTGGTTGGATTCTCTTGGAACACTGCTAGAAGGTTTCCCTCCTGAGCACTGAAACTGTGCCAACCCTTTGTCTTTTTTCTCATCTTTGCTCTCTGACTCCTGGGCCCTCCCCAAAAGCTCTGTTTAGGTTATGTGCAATTAGATTTGTACAGTTCTTTTCTGGTAGCAAAAGCAGAATGTGGATCTCTTTTATCTAAAGAACTGAACCTCCTTTAAAATCTATAAGCCTTGAATCTACTTTACAACGAGCACATTTCATATCTGCTTTAATCAAATTACAGGATACATAAGATTTATCAAATTATAGAAACAGAGGGATCTAAGAAACTTCCTAGTTATTTTTCCTTACAAGGTAACAGAGATTTGGAGAGGTAGGTTATTTTTTTAAAAATAAACAGCTATTGATAAACAGATCTGGGACAAGAACCCAAGCTCAGGGATCATTCTTCTCTATTATTCTGCCTTTTCTTCTAAACTCTTTTCTTTTTGTCCACATGGAAACTTTCTGTTAAAGATAGTCTTTGCTTGTAGTTACTTAATGAGTGTTTTAATGGGAGGGAATGAAGAAGAAGATATACATCAATGCTTTATACAATGGGGTGGTAAGCTGAGTATCCCAAAGATATCCATATCCTAATCCACAGAACCTGTGAATATGTTACCCTACATTGCAGAAGGGACTTTACAGATGTGATTAAGTTACGGATCTTGAGATGGGGTGATTATTCTGGATTATGTGGGTGGACTCAATGTAATTACAAGAGTCCTTACAAGTGAATGATGGAGGTAGCACAATATAACTTGAAGGTAGACTATCAGAACTTAAAAATGCATGATAGAAACACTAAACAACCACTAAAAAATAAAACAAAGAATACAGCAAAAAGGAGATAAAACAAAAAAATTTAAATATGCAATTAATTCAAAAGAAGGCAAGAAAAAAGGAGCAAAAAACATATGGAACAAATAGAAAACAAATAGTAACAGAGAGCAACATATGGCTTCAGATATACCATCAAGCATGCCAACATATGCATAATGTGAGTTCTAGAAGGAAAGGAGGGAAAGAAAGAAGCAGAAAGAATATTTGAAGAAATAATGGCTGGGACAACTTCCCAAATTTGAGGAAAGATATGAACCTTGACATTCAAGAAACTCAACAAACTCCAAGTCTGATAAACTTCACATATAGGATAAGATCCACACTGACATGTTATAATCAAATTGTTGAAATCCAAAGACACAGAAAAAATCTTGACAGCAGCAAGAGAGAAGTAATTTGTCATATCAAAGGGATCCTTAAAAAGATTAATAGCTAATTTCTTGTTAGAAGTCACAGAATCTAGAAGACATTGAGATGACTTACATAAAGAGCTAAAGGGGGACACTGCCAGTAAAAAATTATACATTTGGTAAAACTACCTTTCAAAACTGAAGGAGAGGGGCACCTAGCTGGCTCAGTCTGTAGAGCATGCGTCTCTTTATCTTGGGGTCATGAGTTTGAGCCCCTCGTTGGGCATAGAGATTACTTAAAAAAAAATTATTTAAGCAAAAGAAGTCAGACACAGTTTATACTCTATGATCCCATTCTTGTGAAGTTCAATAATGAATAAGCTATTACTATTGTTTTTAATTTTTTATTGTTATGTTAATCTCCATATATTACATCATTAGTTTTTGATGTAGTGTTCCATGATTCATTGTTTGTGCATAACACCCAGTGCTCCATGCAGGATGTGCCCTCTTTAATACCCATCACCAGGCTAACCCATCCCCCCACCCCCTTCCCCTCTAGAACCCTCAGTTTGTTTTTTTTTTCATTTTTTTATTGTTATGTTAATCACCATATATTACATAATTTGTTTTGGTGTACTGTTCCATGATTCATTGTTTGTTCATAACACCCAGTGCTCCATGCAGAACGTGCCCTCCTCAATACCCATCACCAGGCTAACCCATCCCCCCACCCTCCTCCCCTCCAGAAACCTCAGTTTGTTTTTCAGAGTCCATCATCTCTCCTGGTTCATCTCCCCCTCTGACTTACTCCCCTTCATTCTTCCCCTCCTGCTATCTTCTTCTTTTTCTTTTTTCTTAACATATGTTGCATTATTTGTTTCAGAAGTACAGATCTGTGATTCAACAGTCTTGCACAATTCACAGCACTCACCATAGCACATACCCTCCCCATAGCACATACCCTCCCCAATGTCTATCACCCAGCCACCCCATCCCTCGCATGGCGGGGGTGGGAGCTATTACTATTTTTAAAAATGAAGAAGAAATTAAGACACTTTCAGATAAACAAAAAGTTGAAAAAGCTCACCACTAGTAGACCTGCCCAAAGTTCAATAATGAATAAACCACTACTATTTTTTTAAATGAAGAAGAAATTAAGACACTTTCAGATAAACAAAAAGTTGAAAAAGCTCACCACTAGTAGACCTGCCCAAAGTTCAGTTATGAATAAACTATTATTTTTTTAAAGATTTTATTTATTTATTTGACAGAGAGAGAGACACACCCAGAGAGAGGGAATACAAACAGGGGGAGGGAGAGAGGGAGAAGCAGGCTTCCTGCCCAGCAGGGAGCCCGATGCGGGGCTCAATCCCAGGACCCCGGGACCATGACCCCAGCCGAAGGCAGATGCCTAACGACTGAGCCACCCAGGTGCCCCTAAACTATTATTATTTTTTAAAATGAAGAAGAAATAAGACACTTTCAGATAAACGAAAAGTTGAAAAAGCTCACCATTCGTAGACCTGCCCTACAACCATCATCAGACCTCTATCCCTGTTATCAACTACTAGCACTTCTCCCCTGTAACACAAAAGATGTTACAATTCCTTTTCCCACTTCAAAAACATGAAACCTCCACATGGAATTTGCTATTTATGGCATTGTGATTTTTTGGTAGGATTAGTTATACTTCTTTGGAGGGAGAGTGTGTGGCAAGGAGGAAGGAGAAAGGAATTAGAACAGAGAGGCATGAAATGAAGCCATCTGAAAGCCAGAACCCTCCAAGAAAGTTAAGGTGGTTAATTCTTTAAGGCAATCTTCTCAACCTATTTTACCTTGGTTTCTTCAGTACGCCTCCTTGCTTGCAGCATTTGGATTAAGTAATGAAGAAAAAGGAGTACAGAAGAAGGTGCATTAAAAATGTTTTATGATATGCTGTCAAATCATAGAAAGGGCAAGATAGTCCTAGTTGTGTCACAAAAGATAAATAAGTTTCAAAAACCACATATAGCCTATAGCCCTATCTAGTACATGAGAACTTAAAATTAATAGTATTTATAAGCTTACCTGCATATCCCAACTGCTAACTCAAGCACATAGTTTCTGTTTTGACCCTGAGATCACATAGCTTTTATTCATTTAGACTCAGGGAACTCCTACAGCCCTGAACAGGGTTCACTGAAGTAATCTCTCCTGTCTCTGCCTTATCTCCATTATAAATTGAAGGTGTCTTTGGAGATAGATGGATAGGTACCAAGTTATCTGACTTAGCTTGGCCATACAGGCATCTGGGGAATTTCTCCTCATAATACATTAAGAACAAAGGAGTCCCAAAAGTACAGTGGACATATGCAAAGGTATGTTTCACCAGTCTTAGTTTTTCTGCCCAACATTTATCACTATTCCCAAAATACCAAAGGAGAAACAAAGAGTTACCAATAGAAAGAACAAACTTGGAAAGAAATTAGAAAAAGTATGATTTATCAAGATAACAGGGGGAAAGCACATACTCTAGCACTGTAAAAAAGTTACCTAACAGGACGCATGCTGAAGATACCTAACATGAGCTGGAGAAATACCCTGGATCACCAAATGGCAGGTAACACCATTATTATCAATCTCACCGATAATTATCAGACTTTTTTGGTATGGTGCCTGGACTCTAATAACACCACTGAGGTGGATAAAGAGAGAAAGAAAACATGGACAAGAGGGAAAACAGGGCAAATAGCTACTTAGAAGACAAATCCACTTGCATGATTCAGGAGTCTTGAAAGACTCTGCCTAAAGCAGTCACACTGCATTACAGGCCAGGAGCAGGGCTTTGTTTCTGATCATCCCCTCAGTAGGTCCAAAATTCTACAGTGATATTGGTAATGTGATCATCTGAATGAGCTGAAACTTTCAGTTATACCACAGCAAAATGACACCCACACACATCAGGTCCAAAAAGCCACTATGGAACCAGAGAGAATGCAAGTTTGGGGTCTAAATTATCTAACCTGAGTTAGATTTGTTATTCCACTTTCATGATGTGAACTGTTTAGATACATTTATTTAGTTTGCCCTCTTCAAAATCAAAAATGAAAAGTGGTCATGTAAATGATGTTAAAATATCTCAGAAGTACCTACTTAGCCTACTTCCACTCAGCTGTTTTCAACTGCTATACACAAATATGTCTAACCTGTGAAAAATAAAAATCATAGGCAGCTGGGTTGCCGTGTGTCAGTCATGAAAATGTTCCTCTCAGACCTTTTGTTATGAGAGCATAATTGACTGACAGCCTTAGATCCGGTCCCTCTGGATCCGCCACTGCATTTGCCCCGAGGCCACACTTCCCAGGGACCACTCCCAGCCAATGGCAGCCCAGCAGAGGCACTAAGGCAGGCCTGTTCTGGCAATACACAGGACTCCTTGGGTACTGTGATTTCAGGATTCCGCATCAGTCTGGCCAAATGTTTCTTGGCACTGAACCAAAGTCTGAGACACTTCCGACTCAATTCTCTGTCCTTCCCTCTCTTCTACATGACCTGAAGAACTTTCCCCACCTTCTCCTGCTCACTCCCCCATAAATCTATTTCTGGGAGGACCTCAACGAATGCACCTCGAAAGCCTGAAGTACTATAGGAGAAAAGATTTGCATTTCCACTAGCAATCAGAATGTTTTAAAACTTTATGAGGGCACAGAGACTTATTTCTTTATTTTTATTGCAGTGAAGGTAACCTGTTTAGCAAAGCAGAGTCTGAAGATGACTAGGAAAAGAAACCGGGAATAAAATGCTTTGTGTCTTAAAATTTGCATAGAACATAACCAGAGCACAAAGGGGCAGATGCGGCCTCAGTGCCCAGGTAAACATGCATTGTGCTGTTGCTGCCAGTACCACAAATGGGATCTGCCCGGAGCTGGTCTTACTTGTGTTCTTAACTTGTCTGAAAATGTTTAGAGATTGTCATTCCTGGATCAGCACTTTTACTTTGGGTTTTGGTGCCAAAAACACCTTTAATTTTGTGGTTTCCATTCATCTGCTATTGACTTGGTTGTTAATTCATACAACCTCACCCACAGAATAATAAATGGTTTGCCAGTTCTGGTGGAGTAAACCTAGATTAGAATCCATAGTTTGGTGGACCCTGCTCAGACGAGTCAGGTTCTGCCAGGATTGTGGTTGACTTAACCTAAAATAAAGTGCAAGGATCTACTCACTTTCCAGATATGTCCAGGATTCTAGGAGTGGTCCAAAGTTGATTTGGATCCATGAAAGGTGTGGTTTTCTGGGACTTACCCAGAACACAGGGATCCTAAAGTTATTCTCATTCTTTGTGACTAATGGACAAACCATTTAATGCCTCTGTACATTCATTTCCTAATGTATATAAATAATCCCTCCCTTTAAGAAGGTTGTGATGCTTTATATATTTGTATAAAATGGCTTGAACCCCTTAATTAGGGTAAGGGTAAGAAGTTCTCATATGCACCATTTTTAATTTCAGGACAAAGAATTTGCTCAAACCTTGAGGCTTAGTTCACTAGGCTTTCTCAACATAATTGATATTATTTATGCTGAAGTCTCTTGAATGAACGTCTTATTGGCACATTTTATTTATATTTTTCAAGGGCGTGGGCTATGCCTAATATCTTTGGCAGCAGTATCTAGCACTGTGATGGATATTTAATAAATGCACATCAAACTTGCAAGAAGCTATGTGGCAAAATGAAGAAGTCATTAACTGAGAATCCTGAGAACATGGTTCAAGTTCCATCTGCACTGCTAACGCACTATGGAATCTTCCATTAATCAATAGGCTTTAACTTTCTCTTCTGAGAATGAGAACATTGGTGTTAATCATCTCTTAAATAACAAGCAGGTGTTTATAAATAAAAAAAACCTATCACAATTTTATGAAGTTGTTACACATATATTCTAATGAGGAATTACTTTTTAAAAAGAAGAAATATGGAGACATTTATAAGTAAATACTTTCATATTTTATTTTTCTCCAAAATCTGTACTGCTTTTTAAAAGACACTGTGGTAGGGGTGCCTAGGTGGTTCATTTGGTTAAGCATCTGCTTTCGGCTCAGGTCATGATCCTGGGGTCCTGGGATCGAGCCCCGCTTTGGACTCCCTGATCTTTGGGGAGGCTACTTCTCCCTCTCCCTCTGCCTGCGGCTCCCCCTGCTTATGCTCTCTTTCTGTGTGTGTCAGATAAATAAATAAATAAATCTTTAAAAAATAATAAAAAAATATAAAAGACACTGTGTTATAATTCGAAGAGTGCTAGACCTGTGTTTTAAAAACAGATTTGCTACTAACTAACTGCTTTGGGGGATGTGGGTAACTCATTTCACATTTGTAGGATTCAGTTTTCTTTTTTTTTTTTTAAGATTTTATTTATTTATTTATTTGAGAGAGAGAGAGAGAGAGCACAGAGGGAGAGTGAGAGGTAGAAGCAAACTCCCTGCTGAGCAGAGAGCCTGATGTGGGGCTCGATCCCAGAACCCTGGGATCATGACCTGAGCCGAAGGCAGATGCTTACCTGACTGAGCCACCCAGGCTCCCCAGGATTCCGTTTTCTTATTTGTAAAATCAGGGTGTTAGGTTAGATTAATTCTAAAGACTTTCTTATGCAATCTAAAGCCTATTCCAATCCCAATAGTCTATAATTCTTCCAGGTGACATTTTTAAATGTCTGCTTTTTTTTGATTACAGTGGTAGTAACTGTTCATTTAAGTGTTCAAAGACTACAGAAATATTTCAAGTAAAAAATTTAAGGAGTCCATCATAATGCTATTCTTTGGGGATTAGAGCTACCAGCTTGGTATAAATTTTTCAAATTTTTTTGAATGATATACTTAGATGTATTGTTATTATTATTACTATTATTTTACAAAATGAAAGCATATCATACATGCTTTTATGATATTTGCTTTTTCATAATTCTTTTCCATTGAATTACTTCCAATTTATTTATCTCTCTCCAACTGATGAAAATTTAAATTGTTTAAAAAATTTTAAGGGTATATTGGTGGCTCAGTCAGTGAAGCATCTACCTTCAGCTCAGGTCATGATCTTGGGGTCCTGGCATTGAGCCCCATGTCTCTCTCTCTCTCTCTCTCTCTCTCTTGCTCTCGCTCTCTCAAATAAATAAATAAAATCTTTAAAAAAAAATTTTTTATAATGAGCACCTTGGATCACCTATAGGCATCTTTGTTCATATCTTTTTGTACAACTTTGAAAATATTTCATTAAGGTAAATTCCTAAAAATGGAATTTCTGGATGAAATGGTACAATTTCATATGTAGAGCCAAACTTCTCTCCAATGAAGTGTTAACAATTTATACTCCCACAATGTATGAGATAAGAACACTAGGTGGTGCTAACCATGCTAATCCAGTCATGCTTAGCATGAATTGGGGAGGCATATTACCTGTTTTGGGCCTTAACTCAAAATAAATCTAAACTAGTACTGATATAAAGGATATACCCTTAATTTGGGTCTGGTTGGTCTGCCATCAGGCATTTCACATGTGGTCCAGAAAGCAGAACTAGTGACAATGTATGGAAATTAAAGACTGGTAAATTCTGGCTCAATAGGACAAAACTTTCTAGCATCAGAATTTTCCCATTAAGAAAAAGTGTATTCTGCCTTAACTAGTGAGTACTGAGTCACTGTATTATAGATGGTATTCAGTTGAAGGCTGGATGACTGTTGTCAAATAAGTAATTAGATCTGATGATCTCTAACATTTCCTTCAAATTCTGAGGTTCAAGGACACCCAGATTTGAAGGATAAGAATTGGGGTTAAAATCTCCCACAGGCACTTGCCTCTCTAGACTATTTCATGTCAAATAGCAATTTTTATGTTTTCTCTATCCTCCATATTTGAATATTTCATTGGGCTAATTTTTGTAAGTCTAAATAACTACCTCTTTCAGAGCTCAAGGTTAATATTTCTATTTCCATTCAGTTATTCAACAAGTATTTGTTGAGCCCTTACTATGAGCCAGGCAGAGTACTAGCTAAGGATCCAACAGTGAACAAAACTGACAATTCCGGCTCGTGGAATTTATGGATGTCAACATATGCTATATTTGCAGACAGCCATAAAACATTTATTTTAACTGACTATAAAATTGATCAGACAGGCTGTCCAGGAAATCTAAGGTCATTAAAAAAATCAGAAACATGTGACTAATATTTTTAAACCATTTCTCACTGTTGATTCTCTTCAGTAGACAAAGAAAAACAGAAAGCAGAAATAATTACCTAAACATTTGAGGTAAAGGTAAGAGCCAAAGTAATTACCTAATCTAAAAGTAAAACAAACAAAAACACATCTACTCTGATTGTCTAGGAAATTGCATTTGTGTTCCTTTTTCACCTATGGGTCTTAAGAAGGCCCAGATTCTAAGATTAGAAACCTCTGAATCCTCTAAGAACTTGATGACACCTCTGGCCCCAAGTGTAACATCAAATTTCCCATTGGAAAGGCTATAGAAAAAAGAGAAAACAAGGAGAGAAAGGTCCACGGGATGGCTTGGGTTGAACTGTATATGATTATGAAGAAAAGTGCCAAGTAGACCACATGTGTCAAGGGGAAAAACACCATAAAGAGATTTCCCAAAGAAATCCCTGTGCCAAAACTCTTAGGTAAAAATATCATTATCTCAGGGCACATTCCTCTCCTGTCATGCATGCATGAGCAGAATGCTTCCTGTTAAAAGCTCATTCTGAAAATGAAATGCAGTTCCATGGCAAGCTTAACTTCCTATGGAGGCAGAACAGAGTAAACAAAATAATCCTCACTTTCAGTTACATTTCTTTATTATTTTAGGTAGGATCTAGAATGTTCAGAGAATAGGAATCCTTTGAGAAATTCTGGCACTTTGAGATATAGTCATACCAGTTACACTTAGCCAAAGGTTTTTAAATGTCATTTTCAAAAAACTCACCAAGGAAATTTGTATAGCTCAGGAGCATAAATAAAAAATCTGGCAACTATTTCTCTATAAGGTTCTCAACCTGCCATTAGTGCAAAACATTACCTTATATCCTATGATCCAAATGTGTCCCTGACCATATGTAACTAACGGGTAGCCACAGGAGCACACATGATTTCTCTCCTACAACTTGAAGGTTAACCCATTTGATGTTTCATTTTCACTCTACATATTAATTCCCTTCTTTTTATCACACTCAAAGAGAATTCTGCTGTAGAATGTACACTTTGACCATTTTTAGGTTGCAACAAAATGAAATGCCAATCTTGAACCATTTTGACCCATTAAAACAGCAATTTCACATGATTCAACACAAGCAAGATCTCATCTTTCCAAATTTCAAGTTTCATCTGTAACTTGAGGACACTTATTTATATTTTAAGATTTTATTTATTTATTTGACAGAAAGAGCACAAGCAGGGGGAGCAACAAGCAGAGGGAGAAGCAGGCTCCCTGCTGAGCAGGGAGCCCCATGCGGGGTTCGATCCCAGGACCCTGAGATCAAGACCTGAGTGGAAGACAGACGCTTAACTGACTGAGCCACCCAGGTGCCCCTGTAACCTGAGGATATTTAATAATAAGATGAGTTCAAGATCTTAGGTATAATATTCTATGATTCTAAGAGTTGCAGTGTCAAGTTCACATACAGATACACAAGAGAACATAAGCATAGATGCCATATACTACTGTAATTTTGCTACAGAAGGAAAAAATAATTCATTAAACAAGTATTTGTGGAGCACCTACTTTGGGTAAGACTCTATTAAGTAGGTACTCTTACGATATGCACATGCTAGAGCTTATTGGGCTATTTATGAAGAGAAAAATTTAAAATATTTTTGGGGGGTTTAATTCTTTGACCTTTAAACCAAATTTAACTTTGTGCATATCAAATGTTTAGATGTATAAATGTTAGATGCTTACAGATTCTAGGAGGACTGCTTAATAATTACAGTCATTCTCCCAAAGCCCTCTAGAGCCCTATGGACTGAATCTATGAATGAGAAGAAACAAGCTGCACCACAAGAGTTTCATAACTTCTTTCAGGACTCATTTCATTATAAAGGGTAATTTATGAAGTTATAAATGTGCCAGATTCTCCAGAATGGGTGCTCACTCTTATGAATAAACAATAAACCACTAAAAGTGCAATAACTCAAGATAAAAAGCTTCCAGGACAAACAAAAACTAAAAGAATTTGCAAACATGAAACCAGCCCTACAAGAATTATTGAAAGGGGTCTTCTAAGCAAAGAGAGAACCTAAAAGTAACATAGACCAGAAAGGAACACACACAATATACAGTAACAGTCACCTTACAGGCAATACAATGGCACTAAATTCATATCTTTCAATAGTTAACCCTGAATGTAAATGGGCTAAATGCCCCAATCAAAAGACATAGGGTATCAGATTGGATTAAAAAACAAGACCCATCGATACGCTGTCTGCAAGACACTCATTTTAGACCCAAAGACACAGCCAGATTGAAAGTGAGGGGTGGAAAACCATTTACCATGCTAACGGACACCAAGAGAAAGCTGGGGTGGCAATCCTTATATCAGACAAATTGGATTTTAAACCGAAGACTATAATAAGAGATGAGGAAGGACACTATATCCTACTTGAAGGGTCTATCCAACAAGAAGATCTAACAATTCTAAATATCTATGCTCCTAACATGGGAACAGCCAATTATATAAGACAATTAATAACAAGAGCAAAGAAACACATCGACAACAATACAATAATACTGGGGCATTTTAACACCCCCCTCACTGAAATGGACAGATCATCTAAGCAAAAGATCAACAAGGAAATAAAGACTTTAAATGACACACTGGACCAAATGGACTTCACAGATATATTCAGAACATTCCATCCCAAAGCAACAGAATACACATTCTTCTCTAGTGCCCATGGAACATTCTCCAGAATAGATCACATCCTAGGTCACAAATCAGGTCTCAACCAGTATCAAAAGATTGGGATCATTCCCTGCATATTTTCGGACCACATTGCTTTGAAACTAGAACTCAATCACAAGAGGAAAGTCAGAAAGAACTCAAATACATGGAGGCTGAAGAGCATCCTACTAAAGAATGAATGAGTCAACCAGGAAATTAAAGAAGAATTAAAAAAATTCATGGAAACCAATGAAAATGAAAACACAACTGTTCAGAATCTTTGGGGTAGCCACAGCAATCAGACAACAACTTTCCTAAGAGGAAAGTATATAGCAATACAAGCCTTTCTCAAGAAACAAAGGTCTCAAATACACAACCTATCCCTACACCTAAAAGAGCTGGAGAAAGAACAGCAAATAAAGCCTAAACCCAGCAGGAGAAGAGAAATAATAAAGATCAGAGCAGAAATCAATGAAATAGAAATCAAAAGAACAGTAGAACAGATCAATGAAACTAGGAGCTGGTTCTTTGAAAGAATTAATAAGATTGATAAATCCCTGGGCAGACTTATCAAAAAGAAAAGAGAAAGGACCCAAATAAATAAAATCATGAATGAAAGAGGAGAGATCACAACCAACACCAAAGAAATACAATTATAAGAACATATTATGAGCAAATATATGTCAGCAAATTAGATAATCTGGAAGAAATAGATGCATTCCTAGAGATGTATAAACTACCAATACTGAACCAGGAAGAAATAGAAAACCTGAATAGACCCATAACCAGTAAGGAAGTCAAAGCAGTAATCAAAAATCTCCCAACAAACAAGAGCCCGGGGCCAGATGGCTTCCCAGGGGAATTCTACCAAACATTTAAAGAAGAATTAATACCTATTCTTCTGAAATTGTTCCAAAAAATAGAAATGGAAGCAAAACTTCCAAACTCATTATATGAGGCCAGCATTACCTTGATCCCCAAATCAGACAAAGACCCCACCAAAAAAGGAGAATTATAGACCAATATCCCTGATGAACATGGATGCAAAAATTCTCACCAAAATACTAGCCAATAGGATCCAACAGTACATTAGAAGGATTATTCACCATGACCAAGTGGGATTTATTCCTGGGCTGCAAGTTTGGTTCAAAATCCACGAATCAATGAATGTGATACAATACATCAATTAAAGGAAGAATAAGAACCATATGATCCTCTCAATAGATGCAGAAAAAGCATTTGACAAAGTACAGCATCCTTTCTTGATTAAAACTCTTCAGAGTGTAGGGATAGGGAGTACATACCTCAATATCATAAAAGCCATCTGTAAAAAACTCACAGCAAATATCATTCTCAATGGGGAAAAACTGAGAGCTTTCCCCCTAAGGTCAGGAACATGGCAGGGATGTCCACCATCACCACTGCTATTCAACATAGTACTAGAAGTCCTAACCACAGCAATCAGACAACAAAATAAATAAAAGGCATCCGAATCAGCAAAGAAGTCAAACTCTCACTCTTTCCAGATGATGTGATACTTTATGTGGAAAACCCAAAAGACTCCACCCCAAAACTGCTAGAACTTATACAGGAATTCAGTAAAGTGGCAGGATATAAAATCAATGCACAGAAATCTGTTGCATTTCTATACACCAACAACAAGATGGAAGAGAGAAAAATTAAGGAGTTGATCCCATTTACAACTGCACCCAAAACCATAAGATACCTAGGAAAAAATCTAACCAAAGAGGCAAAGAATCTGTACTCAGAAAACTATAAAATACTCATGAAAGAAATTGAGGAAGGGCGCCTAGGTGGCTCAGATGGTTGGACGTCTGCTTTCGGCTCAAGTCATGATCCCAGGGTCCTGGGATCGAGTCCCGCATCGGGCTACCTGCTCCTTGGGGGCCTGCTTCTCCCTCTGCCTCTCTCTCTCTCTGTCTCTCATGAATAAATAAATAAAATCTTAAAAAAAAAACCTATATTTGAAAAAAAAAAAGAAAGAAATTGAGAAAGACACAAAGAAATGGAAAAACATTCCAGGCTCATGGATTGGAAGAACAAATATTGTGAAAATGTCTATGCTACCTAGAGCAATCTACACATTTAAAGCAATCCCTATCAAAATACCAGCAACTTTTTTCAAAGAAAGGGGAACAAATAATCCTAAAATTTGTATGGAACCAGAAAGGACCCTGAATAGCCAGAGGAATGTTGAAAAAGAAAAGCAAAGTCGGTAGCATCATAATTCTGGACTTCAAGCTCTATTACAAAGCTGTAATCAAGATAGTATGGTACCGGCACAAAAACAGACACATGGATCAATGGAACAGAATAGAGAGCCCCAAAACGGACCCTCAACTCTATGGTCAACTAACCTTCAACAAAGCAGGAAAGAATGTCCAATGGAGAAAAGACAGTCTTTTCAACAAATGGTGTTGGGAAAATTGGACAGCCACATGCAGAAGAATGAAACTGGACCATTTCCTTACACCACACACAAAAATAGACTCAAAATGGATGAAAGACCTAAATGTGAGACAGGAGTCCATCAAAATCCTAAAGGAGAACACAGGCAGCAACCTCTTCGACCTCAGCCGCAGCAACTTCTTCCTAGAAACATCGCCAAAGGCAAGGGAAGCAAGAGCATAAATGAACTATTGGGACTTAATCAAGATAAAAAGCTTTTGCACAGCAAAGGAAACAGTCAACAAAACCAAAAGACAACCGACAGGATGGGAGAAGATATTTGCAAATGACATATCAGATAAAGGGCTAGTATCCAAAATCTATAAAGAACTTATCAAACTCAACACCCAAAGAACAAATAATCCAATCAAGAAATGGGCAGAAGACATGAACATTTTTCCAAAGAAGACATCCAAATGGCCAACAGACACATGAAAAAGTGCTCAACATCGCTTGGCATCAGGGAAATCCAAATCAAAACCTCAATGAGATACCAACTCACACCAGTCAGAATGGCTAAAATTAACAAGTCGGGAAACCGACAGATGTTGGCAAGGATTCAGAGAAAGGGGAACCCTCCTACATGGTTGGTGGGAATGCAAGCTGGTGCAGCCACTCTGGAAAACAGTATGGAGGTTCCTCAAAAAGTTGAAAATAGAGCTACCGTATGACCCAGCAATTGCACACCTGGGTATTTACCCCCAAGATACAAATGTAGTGATCCGAAGGGGTACTACACTGTTTATAGCAGCAATGTCCACAATAGTCAAACTATGAAAGGAGTCAAGATGTCCATCAACAGATGAATGGATAAAGAAGATGTGGTATATATATACAATGGAATATTATGCAGCCATTAAAAAAAAAAGAAAACGAAATATTGCCATTTGCAACAACGTGGATGGAACTAGAGGGTATTATGCTAAGCGAAATAAGTCAATCAGAGAAAGACACGTATCATATGATCTCACTGAGATGAGGAATTCTTAATCTCAGGAAACAAACTGAGGGTTGCTGGAGTGGTGGGGGGTGGTTGGGATGGGGTGGCTGGGTAATAGACATTGGGGAGGGTATGTGCTATGGTGAGCACTGTGAATTGTGTAAGACTGTTGAATCACAGACCTGTACCTCTGAAACAAATAATACATTATATGTTAAAAAAAAAAAGAAGAAGAAGAAGAAGAAGGGAAAAATGAAGGGGGGGATATTGGAGGCGGAGACGAACCATGAGAGACGATGGACTCTGAGAAACAGACTGAGGGTTCTAGAGGGGAGGGGGGTCGGGGGATGGGTTAGCCTGGTGATGGGTATTAAAGAGGGCACGCACTGCATGGAGCACTGGGTGTTATATGCAAACAATGAATCATGGAACACTACATCAAAAAAATAAACAAATAAATAGGAAAAACAAATAAATAAAAGTGCCATAACTGTTTTAGGCATTCCACAAACATGTCTGGGTGTTTATTCTGTCAGGCACTGGACTAGGATTTGAGATACAGAGACAAACAGTCCCTCTCTTCAAGGAGCTCACTTCTATTGGACAAAACAAATAAATATTTGCACTACCTTGTGACGAGCATGTGCAAAGTACTATAAGGACATAACATAGCAGGAGAGAAGCATTAGAACCCTTAATTGACAAAAAAGGTGATATCTAACTTAAAATTTGAAGATATAAGAAGTTCACCATGCGGTGGGCATGGGGGAGAGTAGGATAGGCAACAGATACTACAGACTATATTGGACAGGATGTACAAAATATGAAGGCCTGGAAAAATATCCTATATTCAGAGAAAAGTAGGAACATCTACAGGGTATAGAGTGTGAGGCAAACATGTTGAAGGAAATACGATTGATAAGGTACACTGGGATAGCTTTTGAAGTCTTAAAGGCCAGCTGAAGAATATGAACTGTTTTTGTATATAACAGAAAACCACTGAGGGGCCTTTAAGCAGGAGAATAGCATGATCAATCTTTCAAAATTTTGAAAGATTATCAAATGATAGTTTCAAACGGAGTAAGTTGGAATCATCAAGATCAGCTAAAAAGCCATTTTAACAGTATTGAGAAAAGATGAAGGACTAAATTTAACACTCTAAACTACCACTGACTAGCATCCAGAAACTTAAAATCGTTCAGATGTACCATTGAATCCTGAGTTCCATCTATTTACAAATTGATCAATTTAAAACTGGGTAATGCCCAAGCAACTCTTATAACTGATTTTTTTTTCCCCAACAAATTAGCCAGTTTCCATGACAAAGCACAGAGATAATTATCTGTTCATTGATTGCCATAAAATCATTTAGGCTGGCTATACAAAAAGCTTATGGAAGGGTTTTTATGATAAAGTAGATAACCAAAAAGTGTTTGTTCTAGGTGAGAAAAAATTCTAATATCACATTTACATCCTCCTGCTTGAGTATCACATTAATTCAAAATGCAAACTCTTAATTTTCTGTGTAGAGAGGAAACTTCAAGGATAATCTTACAGTAGGAAAACAAAATTCAGAGTTTATTCAGAATCATTGAGGCAACTCTACAGCAACAGTGCCATCTTCCTATGTTTTTGCTTAGATTAATTTTAGGACTTATCTGGCTTATTTGGAACATGCCTGTAAGAGGCAGGCCACAAGCAAGCTAGGTTATAGAAAACTTAGGAGCTAGCATTTGCTACAGATAATCCACAAATGCATTATACACATGACAAAATTAAAATTTTATTCTCAATTTCTAGATATCAGATAATTGGTTGTGGTATTCTCATTTTAGTTATTAGACAACTATGTAGGATGGAAGGACTGACGTGGTCAAATGAAAAGAGGGGGTTACTGTACCCTCACCAACTATGAGTCAAAGGACCATGTTTCCCCTGACCCAAAGCAAGCCTGAATGAGAGAGATCCCTGGGGGACACAGGAGTATTCAGGTTTTCTATTTCGATTTGGTATGTTTCAGTAGCTTGCAGTTTTTGAGGTATGGGTTCATTTCATCTAAGCTGACAACTTTACATAAAGTTGTTCATAGCTTTCCATTATTATCCTTTTAATGTATGCGGGATTCTTTTAAGGATATCCCTTTTTTCATTCCTAACACTAGTAACTTGTGTCTTTTCTTTGTCCTTCTGATTATAATTGTATTCATTTTATTGATCTTTTCAAAAAAATAAGATTTCAGTTTCATTGGTTTTCTCTATTATTTTTCTGTTTTTTATTTCATTGATTTCTTATTTTTATTAATTCCTTCCTTACGCTGACTTAGGGTTTATTTTGCTAATTTAGTTGGTCTTCAGATTTCTCAAGGTGGATTACTGATATGAGACCTTTCTTCTTTTCTAACATAAACATTTAATACTATAATTTCCCTCTAATCTCTGCTTTAACTGCATCTCACAAATATATTATACTTTCAATTACATTCAGTTTTCAAATATTTTCTTTTTTTCTTTTACGTAGGCTCCACACCCAATGTTGAGCCCAAAGCAGAGCTTGAACTCATGACGCTGAGATCAAGACCTGAGTTGAGATCAAGAGTCAAATACTTAACCAATTGATCCACCCAGGCACCTCCAAAATATTTTCTAATTTGCCTTGAGACTTTCTTTGACACAAGGACTTTTTTTTCACCTAACATGAGGCTCGAACTCATGACCCCAAGATCAAGAGTTGCATACTCTATAGACTGAACCAGCCAGGGGCCCCTGGAAATCATTAAATTTCCAAGTATACTATGACTGATCTTTGTTAATTTCTACTGTGGTCAGAGAACATACTTTGTATGATTTCAATTATTTTACATTTATGAAGGCTTGTCTTATGAACTTGGATATGGTCTATTTGGTGAATGTTCCTCATTCAGTTGAAAAGAATACATATTTGGGGCACCTGGGTGGCTCAATCATTAAGTGTCTATGTTCGGCTCAGGCCATGATCTCAGGGTCCTGGGATCGAGCCCTGCATCAGGCTGCCTGCTCCGCGGGAAGCCTGCTTCTCCCTCTCCCACTCCCGCTGCTTGTGTTCCCTCTCTCGCTGTGTCTCTCTCTGTCAAATAAATAAACCTTTTAAAAAAAGAAAAGAAAAGAATACATATTTTACTGTTGTTGGATTAAGGTATTCTATAAATGTCAGTTAGTTCATAGAGTTGTTCAGTTCTATAGCTTTGATGATTTTCTGCCTATTAGTTTTATTATTGAGAGAAAAGCTTTCAAGTCTCCAATATAATTGTAAATTTATTTGCTTCTTTCAGTTTTGTCCATTTTTGCTGAATGTATCTTGAAAGTCTGTTATTAGGTACATACACATTTAGGATTTTTATGACTTCTTTATGAATTGACTCTTCTACCTCTACATAACATCTCACTTTATCCCTGGTGATTTTCTCAGCTCTGAAGTCTCCTTTTCTGATATTACTATAACTATTCCAGCTTTCTTTTGATGAGTGTTTGCAAGATGATTTTTTCCATTCTTTTACATTTAACTTCCTGTATCATTATACTTGAAGTAAGTTTCTTGGTAGATAGCAGATAGTTGGGTGAGGTCTTTTTATCCATTCTGATTATCTTTTAATTGGTGTGTGTAGACCATTTACATTTAATATAATTATTCATATTTTTGGATTTAGGCCTACCATTTTATTAGCTTACTCTTTCTTTGCTATGTTTTTTCCTTCCTCTGCTATCCTCTCCCTTCCTTCTTTTGGGTTATTTGAGCACTTTTATAATATTCTATTTTAATTTATTCAATGTTTGCTTGTTTCGTTTTGGGTTTTTTTTAATATTTTACTATTTCTCTTTGTATAGTTTGTGTGTTGTTTGCTGTAGGTATTACAGCATACATATTAAAGGTTTCTCAGTCTAATTAGAATCAATAATTTGCCACTTCAAATGCAGTGCAGAAATTTTTCCACAATATAGATCGCTTTACCCTCCCAACTTCATGTTGTAACTGTCTTGTATATTACATCTACATACATTGAAAACCCCATCAGACAATGTTACAGCTTTTGCTTTCAGCTATCAATAATATTTTAAATAACTTAAAAGGAAAAAATTGTCCATTATATTTAACCTGATATTTGCCATTTATATTGCTCTTCCCTCATTCCAGATGCTCCAAACTTCCCTCTGATATCATTTCCTTTCTCTGTTAAGAATTTCAATTAATAATTCTTTAAAACAAGTCTATTGGGGATACATTCTATTAGTTTCCCTTTATCTGAGAATGTTTTTATTTCACCTTCATTCCTGAAGGATTTTTCACTGGATAAAAATTCTGGTTGACAATTCTTTTCTTTCAGCACTTTAAAAATGTCCCATTTTCTTCTTGCCTGTATAATTATTTTTAATTTATTTGAGAGAAAGAGAGTGAGAGAGAGCACAAGAAGGGGGAGGAAGAGGAGCACAAGGAGAGGGAGAAGCAGGATCCCCACTGAGCAGGGAGCCCAATGCTGGGCTCAATCCCAGGACCCCAGGATCATGATCTGAGCGAAAGGCAGATGCTTAACTGACTGAGCTACCCAGGCACCCCTTGCCTATATAATTTTTAATGAGAAACTGTAGTTATTTGAATAATACATCATTTTTATCTTGCTTCTTTCAAAATATTTTGTCTTTAGTTTTTAGTAGTTTAATTGTGATGTGTCTAGGCGTAGATTTCTTTGGGTTTGTCCTGGTTAGGATTCACTGAACTTTTTGAATCTGTAGGTTTGACAACATGGATGAACCTTGAGGACATTATGCTAAGTGAAAGAAGCCAGTCACAGAAATACAAATACTACATGATTCTACTTAATTTAATTCATAGAAATTCATAGTCAAATTCACAGACTCAGAGAATGGAATGGCAGTTTCTAGGGGCTGGGCACAAGGGAAATGGGGGTTACTAATCAACAGGCATCATATGTATCAAATAAGCTCTAGAGATCTGCTGTACAACACTGTCATATAGACAACAATAACGTATTTGTTGTATACTTTAAAACATTCTTAAGTCTGTAGATCTCATGTTATGTTCTTACCGCAATAAAATATTTATTTTTAAAAAAGAAATCTATGCACTTACTTCTTTGAACATATTTTGCTGAGTAATTCCAGCATCTGTGACACATTAGCATCTGTCAATTCTCAGATGGCTCAGATTGACTAACATCTGTCAATCCTCATGCAAGTTGAAATTTTCCTGGTGTTCAATTCTGTTCCATGTGTGTGCCACCCAATGACCATTCTGAGACTTGGGCTGTGACCTACCCTTTAGTTCAGTTCTCAGTCTTTTGTATGCTGGTTAGGATTAGATCCATGCATGCACAGTTCTAGAACGAGTCCAAGAGTTCATAGACAACTTTATGGGTTTTCTTCTCAGACACCACTTTCTCTATTATCTCCCTGGTGTGTCTGGTGTCCTGGGGCTCCCTTTTCAATTGTCTGGTCAGGAAGCAGGAGTTCTCCCCACACTTCCTGAGGTTGATCCCTCAGTGGGGCCAAGCAGCAGGATAATAGAGAAAAAGGAAGAAAAAAAAAAAAAGCAATAGCAATTCGCCTCACCCTTTTGGGACTACAGCTCCTCCAATCAGAGAGAAATGTTCCTCTCCCTCAGTCATAGGTGCTGAGGGCCCCAGCTGCTGCTCTTCTTGCTGCCACTGCCACTACCACAGCATGACTGCCTAGGGGCTGGAGCACACAAGAATGGAAAAGAGATTCAAAAGAGGAAAAAGAAGAGGAAAAGGAGGAGCAGGATTCCCCGCCCCCCCTTATTTTGAGTGTCAATTGATCCCTTTTCTGTTCCTTAAGCCACAACTAGAGGTTTTCTCCTGGAACTCATTCTGTCCATGCCTATGCCTGCTTCTTGATTTGGGGCTACCTTATGTTCAGGCTGAAGGTTACCAGAGGATAAGAACTGGTGATCTCATCCTATTTGTGGTGTTTTGAATTCTTTTCTTCTACTATCTGCCTACTATTAGTTACTTTTCAGAGTCCTCAGATGCATTCTGTCCAGGTTTTATAGATGAATTCAAAGGGAGAGCAAGGTGAAATGTACTTGCTCCATCTTACCTGAAACCAGAAATTTAACAGGCCATTTGCAAAGATTGTGCCTGCATTTTCAAAGGATTAAAACTGCAGTACTGCTTCCATTAAGCTGCTGTTTGTTTTTTTCCATTTGCCTAACTATAAGTAACCTAGTTCAACCACATATCATCCATTGAGCCACCAGCGGTACTGTTTATTTTCAGAAATCAGAAGCATTCTTACCAATAATTTTCAAAAATATTTAGCCATGCGCTTTCTACTTCCTCTGCTGTTTTCTATCTTATTAGGCTGAAAGACTACAAAACATGAAACTATATGAAGACAAAATTTGTATTTAGGAGAAGAAATCAAAGTATTGCATTGCTTGACAGCAATTTGAATCCCTGCATGCCTGGACCATTTGATTATGCTATTTAAAGCAACAAACAACAGCATAAAGAGTCCCAAAATACCAAAGACTAGCCAACTGAATGGCCACTGACACAAATAAAGAATTATTTTTAGAAGACACCTGTGCCATTAACTAATATTTTGAATCACTCTACAATGGTGAATCATTTAAAGAGAGTTTTCTATTTATGTGCCTAGTTTTTCAATGTTACTTACATTTTTTAAGTCTTAAGATCATCATGGTCTTTCATAAAATAAAAATTTCATGAAAGAAATATAGGCAGGAGCTACTTCTCCCAAAAGGCATATGTCTTGTATACCCAGATAGAATGCTAATTCTTTGTGAGCAGAAATATCTTTGTTAATATATGCTATAGGGCTAAGTATAATGTCAAGCAAATGGAATTGTCAAGGATAAAAAAGAATACGGATTATAAGCCTAGACATTAAAGAAGACACATAAAGACAAAGCACACAGAAAGAGCTGATAGGAATAAATTTCATATATCTCAAGTTGCAATGGAATTGTCTTAAAGTGGGGAGGAGAAGTTGAATGAAAATTACCTACTGTCTTAAGGATATATGATAGGAAAAGAAGAGTTGTTGCAAGTGAATATAAATGGATTTTTAGGTAATAAAGAGAACAAAACTTATGATTCTGTCTTACCATATTAACTTAATAGCAGTTTAATAAAACTTATGTTCATGGACTTTTAGAAATTAGAAATACATCACATTTGATCATGTAAAACATTCCTTGTCCAATAAAACTTTGATGCACAGCACAGATCTAAAATGAATTTGTACAGACTTTTCCTAAGGATCCCTCTCATTTCACATGTGAAAAACAAATTGTTCTAAATGGAGACACCAAATATACACTGTTTATCCCAACAGATAATTACAGAAATACAATCTTTTAAAATGCTAAAAGGGGTAAGATGGGTTTCTACCAGTTACTCAAACTGAACATAAGAAAGTGATCACAGCAATAAAGGACATGGAAAGCCCACAAATAACTAGGAAGTTTGAGATCACAACTTGCTAACTTAGGGTTTTTAGAAGTGAGCTAACTACTTGATCCATAGGTAGGAAGCTAAGACTTATAAAGGGTCTGTTTATAAGCAGAGTGTCCCCCGCACACACATACACACACACAAAAATACACAGATTCTTCTTTGTGAAACTAATGAAGACATCTGCTTCCACACAAACCTAGTTATTAGAGTCCAACCATTTTATTTTTAGGATTTCCTCAGTACCCGGAATGGTGCGTTACATGTTATAAATTCTCATCATAAAAGAATCAAGTTCGTTACCCTGTAGTCATACTATGTTGATATACTAGTTGATTTGATTCAGTTGATTTTATTTTTATTTTTATTTTTTTAAGTAGGCTCCATGCCCAGCATGGAGCCCAACACAGGGCTCAAACACATGACCATGAGATCAAGACCTGAGCTGAGACCAAGAGTCTGGTGCTTAACCAACTGAGCCACCCAGGCACCCCTTGATTCAGTTGAAAGTATTTCAATGGATTTTTTTCAAAATACACAAAGAATATAATATGAAGATTATAATTTACTGCCAGTCCTAAATATATTATTTTACTTGCTTTAATCACCCACACAGTGCCTTTGAATATAGTGGGCTCAGTAAATGCCTGAAGGATAAAGGTACAAATAAATGTGTTAGCTGGACTACAACCCCTGATGAAGGAAAGGCATTGGTGCATTCTTCCTTGTGGCTCCCTGCACCAAACTGTCAGAGCCAGCATGCCCGCAATGAAAGAACACCATCTGAATGAAGCTTCACAATTGCTCTCTCATTACCACTGGGCTTCTGGCATCTAGCACATCTTAGAGTCCTAGTGTTAAGGAATGCATTCTGAGCCTCTGCCGGCACAGGCATGTCATAGTGAGGCTTCTAAAACAAACCGGAGCTCAGATTTGTTTCAAGTCTTCACTTGCTTTTGATGGAAGGTGTGCTGGCAGCTGTTGTCATCATTAGCCTTGTGGCAATACTTTTTCCCTTAAGTGTCTTATGTCTCATATGAAAGCTAAAAGCTTGTTAAATAGGGAGGGACTTTGGAATATGTGCCAATGTCAAACAGTAAAGTTTTTATTTTCTCCTGTTGTAACAGCTTTAAAGGTCTGAATTTCCAAATCATGGTCCCTACCACTACTCAGGATTTTAAGTTAGATAATGGGGTCAGAACAGAAAGATCCCAATTCCTTCTCCCACCCTTTGGGATCTTTACCAGAGAACTAGTAAATGGAAGACTTAGAGCCTTCTAGGCACCCAAGTGTGGAATTCTCCTATAATCTTGGTGTTTATGGGGTGAGTAAGCTCTCCATCCATGGTTCCATAACCAAGAGAGTTGAGATATCTGAATCTATATGAACAACCCAATACAGTCTTCAGTAGCATTAACATTTCCCTGACAGCTGACCCCAGGGGCATATCTAGAAATCCACAATAACTAATATTCATTGAGCACTTAGTATGTGCCAGACAATAGCTTTAGTGCTTTACATCATAAAATTTTCACAAAACACTCTGAGGTGAAGATTTATCTCCATTTTACAGATAAGAAAACCTGGGATTTAAGAAGGTAGGGAACTTGCTCAAGTTCTTATCCATTATAAGGAAGACTTTTTTTAAAAGAGTAATTAGCACTGATGAATATTATAAAAACATCCACTCTTCTAGACTGTATATTCCTTTGGGGCAAGAACTATAATCTACTTCATCTTTGTATCACCCACAATACCTAGAACATGCCTCACACATACAAACTTCTTAATAAAAGTTTACTGAGCAAATGAAAGGCCCCACAGTTCTAGAATGGCTGTGTATTTCTCTCCCCCTCCCTCCCCTTGCCTCTGAAAGTTTCCAATTTTTTCATATTAGAGGATAAGTTTAAGTTCTAGGCCCTTAAACTCATCCAAACTCACATATACACATACTCATTTGCCAAATTTGCCAGGATCCCTTCCCTTGATCCTGAAAGGTACAAGCCCCTGGTGCCAAAAGCAGAAGCTACTTAATAGGTGAACTTCAACACCACAAAACAGGTTGGGACAGGTAATTAAGGATAAAGAATCCATTTGAAATTGCAAGCGAAATTTTGGGAAGTAGAATGTATTTATCAGAGTTGGAATTTGGCCAGGGTTCTAAGGAAAATGCCAATTACTTTTTGATAATATAAAGCAGGCTATAAACGCTGTCTACCTGAATTGCTGTCTAAGGTAACAATTCCAGAGGCCCACAGAAGGGACACATCATCCCTGGACAAATTCTCCCATTGAGAGGTATTCTTTATACTTTCAAAATAACCTCTCGTATGTAACAGAGAAAACCTCTTCTCAGGTTAGTGGCAAACGTGAATCCTAGTTAACTGAGTGGAAGGAAAAAGTTAGAAGTCTTTCCATATACCAGGTAAGAACAATGTGTGACCTTGTTTGAAACCTAACTCAAACAAAGCAATTGTTTTTTAAAAAATGAAATAATTGGAGAAATTGAACACCAATTGAATATTTGATAGTAGGTAATTTCTATCAATTTCTAAGTGTGATAAGTATATTTTAGAGATATATACTGTAATATTTGTAAGTGACATTATATGATGCCTAGCATTGGCTTCAACATAATACAAGGTGGGGAGAAGTTGGTGAGGGTATATATGACACAAGATTATCCATAGTTTTGATAATTATTGAAGCGCAATTATGGGTACTTGAAGGTTTATTATACTATTTTCCTCCACTTTTGCATGTTTGAAATTTGCCATAATAAAAAAAATTTTAATAAATTAAAAGACTATTCACAATAGGTTTTCGCATAGATGGAATGAGTCATGACTCAACTGCAATTTCTGGTAACAACTTCCCTTTAAAAAAAATACAAGAATGCAGCTCTTCGTGGTATGACAGCCCAGACAATGGAGGAGTGAACTCTGCCCAGGGAAGGCTTCTGCTAAGGAAGTCATCATCAAATGGTTGTAGTTTGAGTTGGACTTTGAAAACCCCTTGGAAACTCACCAGTCAGAGAAGGAGGAAGGCACTCCAGTCAGAGAAAAGAAGCAAGTGGGACATGTAGTGCCCTGTGTCTCTCTACCAAAGGAGGGGTCAGTATTCCAGAGGGTTCTTCGGAGGCTTCTGCTGCTGTTGCCAGCCCACCCTCTTCTCTGGAGCTTTTCTGAAGACAGTAGCTTTCACTTAATTGTATATTCCCTCCATTCACAACTCCCCTAAGTCTTTCCTGTCTGGTATTTCCATTTCTGACCCCCTGAGCAGCTCAGGGCAAAGAAGGGCCAGTTCTTTGTGTAGGTCAGTTTTCTATTACCATTGTTTATTAAGATTCTCGTGCTCCTGGGGGTGAGATAAAGGAGTCTCTCTCGCAGCTTTCTTCATCCTGGCCTGGAGGCGCTTGACATACTTTTGTTTATATTTTTGAGATTTCATTATTAAGTTCTTTTTTTCCCCTCTATATCTCTGTTTTGGAGCGTAGATGAACATGAAGAGGGATAAGTAGGATATATATGAGAAAAGGGAAGAAAGATTGAAGAAAACAAAGAAGGAAATTGAAGGTCCTGAGGAACTATGAGGATTGAGTCTTTAGGATGAACTTCTGTGAACATGTTCTTTGCGGTTTGTAGGCAAAGACAGGCTTAAAAAAAGGTTTCATCATTATCGAAAAATAAATAAATAAATAAATACAAGAATGCAAATAAATGATAATGACATTTTTATAGCAATAAGGTTGAACTTTTGTTAATTCATAAAATAAGCAAATTTTCTAAAACTTAAAAAAATTAAAACAGAAACCCTAATACTACTACTTTGTATGTTTCCATTTTTCCAATAAAAAAATTTTTTTTAAAGATTTTATTTATTTATTTGAGAGAGAGAGAATGAGAGACAGAGAGCACGAGAGGGAAGAGGGTCAGAGGGAGAAGCAGACTCCCTGCCGAGCAAGGAGCCCGATGCGGGACTCGATCCCGGGACTCCAGGATCATGACCTGAGCTGAAGGCAGTCGCTTAACCAACTGAGCCACCCAGGCGCCCTAAAAATGTTTTTTTAAAAGTGAATCCTAAATCAAGCAAATCACATTATTTTTCTAGACTCCAACTGAGCTGCACCCAATCAATTAATATTTTATTGACCAATAGATAAGGCCAAACACTTTTGATGGGGGTTTTTTTTAGCATTTTTGTTTTTAAATGTGTAATGAACTCATTCATTATGTGTTTGTAAACATTCAAATAAAACTTACTGAATTCCTACATCTTCTTATTAACATGCTAAAAGATATTGTGAATACCATAGAAGTAGAAAATGGCATCTATCTGTCTTTGAGACCTTGCAGCCAAATTTGAAAGATGAGATTTACATAAGAACATAATAGAAGTCTGAATACTCAATAAATTAATGTGCACCATTAATCAAACTTATAGTTTTCTTAATGATCTCTGAACAAAACTGAACCCAACGAATTTAACATTCAATCCAAATTCCTATACCTTTCAATTTATTTCATTTATGATTATTATTTTATTACTGTTTCAATTTTGTTTTAAAGAGTCTGTTGTTGCTTGAAGTCCTTTAAACATAATGCAGGAAGACTGTGAATTGACTCCACATGATCCTCTCTCCTAGGGTTCATACTTTATCTAATATCCTCCCCCTTGTGTGTGGCTTTCTAACCAATAGAATATAACCAAGATCATGGGATATCCTGTAATACATTATGCTATGTACCACTCTGTCTTACTATCAGACTTACTCTAGAGACTCTCCATACTGGCTTTATGAATTAAATAGCTATGTTGGGAAAGCCCACACAGCAAGAAGACTCAAGGACCTGTAGACAGTTGCTAGGAGTCAAGTGTGGCTTCCAACTGATAGTCTGAAGAAGCCAGGACCCTCAGTCCTACAGTCACAAAGAAATTAATCCAGCCAACAACTTGAATGAGCTTGAAAACAAATTCTTCCCTAGTCAAGCCTCCAGATAAGAATGCAACTCAGCCAACACCTTAATTACAGCTTCGTGAGATCTGAAGCAGAGGACCCAGCTAAGCGATACCCAGAATCCTGACCACAGAAAGTGTGAGATATTAAATTATGCTATTTTAAGCCAATAAGTTGGTGGTAATTTTTACAAAGCAGTAGAAAACTATCACAGCAGAAATTTTAAAACAGTAATATGTAAGAGTTCATTTGAATCCTGCTATGCCTTGTTTAAAAAAAAAAAAAAAGCCAAGTCAGAAGATTTGCCTGACTAAAGTCAGAATGTCTTTTAAAAAGACTTCTATTCCACCCTAAGAAGAACAATTTTTTCAGGTTTAGTCAGATTTTTAGGAAGACACAGTAATTCCAGAGAAAACAACCTAGGAAAATTGGCATGTACTGTATCTGAGTACAAAAGGAAGATGGGCAGGGACATCTGGATGGCTTAGTCGGTTAAGTGTCTGCCTTTGGCTCAGGTCATCATCCAGGGTCCTGGGAACGAGTCCTGCATTAGGCTTCCTGCTCATCGGGGAGCCTGCTTCTCTCTCTGCCTGCTGCTTCCCGTTTGTGCTCTCTCTCTCTCTGACAAATAAATAAAATATTTTTTTTTTAAAAGGAAATGGACAGTATATATCCATTAATCTTCAAATTTTATTTTATTTTAACTTAATTTTAGAGAGACAGCAAGCAGGTGGGAGGGGCAGAGGGAAGGAGAGAGAGAGACTCTTAAGCAGGCTTCCCCCCCCCCCCCCCGAGCACAGAGCCTGACATAGGGCTCTATCTCATGACCCTGAGATCATGACCTGAGCCCAAATCAAGAGTCAGACGCTTAACCGACTGAAACACCCAGGCACCCCAGTCTTCAAATTTTTTTTTAAGATTTTATTTATTTATTTGACAGAGACACAGCAAGAGAGGGAAAACAAGCAGAGGAGGTGGGAGAGGGAGAAGCAGGCTTCCCACGGAGCAGGGAGCCCGATGTGGGGCTCGATCCCAGGACCCCGGGATCATGACCTGAGCCAAAGGCAGACGCTTAACGACTGAGCCACCCAGGCGCCCCCCAATCTTCAAATTTTAAAGCAACATTGCACTCCTGGAATACTTAGTCATTATTTATTAAACTTTTAATATATTGTTATATTCAATTTGCTAAAATTTTAAGAATTTTTGAATCTATGTCTATGAGGGATATTGGTCTGTAGTCTTCTAATGTCTTTGTGTGATTTTTGTATCTAAATAGTGCTGTCCTGGGCGCCTGGGTGGCTCAGTTGGTTAAGCGACTGCCTTTGGCTCAGGTCATGATCCTGGAGTCCCGGGATCAAGTCCCATATCGGGCTTCCTGCTCAGCAGGGAGTCTGCTTCTCCCTCTGACCCTCTTCCCTCTAGTGCTTTCTAGCTCTCATTCTCTCTCTCTCTCAAATAAATAAATAAAATCTTTAAAAAATAAATAAATAAATAGTGCTGTCCTCCTAGAATAAATTGGAAAATATTCCCTCTGCTTCAATTTTCAAGTTTTCTATATTGTTATGGGTATTTTTCTACTTTTTCCATCAATATGGAGAGAGTATTGAAATTTCTGGCTAAAAATGTGGACTTGTAAGTTCTATCAGTTTTTGCTTCATGTGTTTTCAAGTGTGTTGTTAAGTGTTTAAATATTTAGGATTGTTATGTACCCTTGATAATAGCCCCCTTTATCATTATAAAATGGCCCTCTTTATCCCTGGTAATATTCTCCCTCCGAGATCTACTTTGTTTGATACCATTATAGCCACTATATCTTGCTTTTGATTAGTGTTAGTATGCTATATCTTTTTCCAATCTTTCATTTTTAATCTTTTTTGTGTATTTATGTCTAAAGTAGGCTTCTTGTAGACCATTTACATTTAATGTGACTATTAATTTGGTTGGGCTTAACTATTCATTAACAACTATTTGTTGTTCTATTTATATTTGCCCCATCTGCTCTCAGTACCCTTTTTCTTCTTTTTCTGCCTTTTATAGTTTTTGAATTGATTTCTATTGATTTCTCTGATTCCACTTTATCTCTCTGATATCATATTAGTTATAATCCTTAATACCTTTATTCTTCTGGACATGTGTCTTTTTTTTTCTTAAGAGAGAGCAAGAGAGTGCATGTGCAGGGTGGGAGGTGGGGAAGGGGCAGAGGGAGAGGGAGAGAGAGAATCTCAAGCAGGCTCCACACTCAGCATGGAGCCCATTGTGAGGCTGGATCTCACCACCCTGAGATCATGATTTGAGCCAAAATCAAGAGTCGGACACTCAACAGACAGCCACCCAGGTGCCCATAATGTGTCTTTTTTTAACTGGATGTTTTTATTATTTTTATCATTGGTTTAATATTTTCCCCTTATTGCTGTGTCTTAACATTTTATCATTTTTATTATGGTGAGCATTTTTCATAATTCTTGTGCTTAAAGTTTGTTGAGCTTCTTGAATCCTTAGGTTTATTATTTTCAGCTATTACTTCTTCAAATAGTTTGTTTTTTTTATTATTTCTCCCTCTTACTCCTCTTCTTTGGAGATTCCAAGTACAATTTCCCACGATTCACTGATACACTGTTGATTTTTTTCCAGTCTGTTTTCTACCTGTGTGTATTAGTTTCCTAGGACTGACATAACAAATTACCACAAACTGGGGCTTAAGACAACAAAAGTGTGGGGCACCTGGGTGGCTCAGTCAGTTGGGCATCTGCCTTCAGCCCGGGTCATGATCCCAAAGTCCTGGGATCAAGTCCCACATCGGGCTCCTTGCTTAGTGAGACTGCCCCTCTCTCTCCCTCCACTCCCCCTGCCTGTGCTCTCTCTCTCTCTCTCTCTCTCTCATGCTCACTCTCACACTCTCTCTCTCAAATAGATAAATAAAATCTTTAAAAAGCAAAACAAAAAACAAAAATGTATTCGCTTATAGTTCAGGAGATCAAAAGTCCAAAATCAAGGTATTGGCACGATTGGTTCCCTTTGGACACTCTGAGGGAGAAACTGTCATGTGGCTCTCTCCTAGCTTCTGGTAGTTTCCAGCAATCCTTGACATTTCTTGACTTGTAGATGTATCACTCCACTCTCGGCCTCCATCTTCACATGGCCTTCCTCCCTTCTTAGAGCTTTCTTCATTTGTTGCCTTTCTCTCAGAGATCACTGTGGTTCACTAATAGATGTCCATTGTCTGAAAACTGTCTTTTTACATATTTTGTTGTTGTTGTTGTTTTAATTGTGTCAGCCAGAAGAGTAAATACAGTCTCCTCTCAATCTTGTCCAGAGGCAGCTGTCTCCCACTAATCTTAAGGAGTACATAACTGGCATACTCTCTCCATGAAATTTGGTATTTCTCATTCTGAAAATTACATTTATGTCTCACAAGTGCAACATCTCTCATAGAATTAAATCACTAAAGAAAAAACCCATGGTTGTTTATTTACTATCTAATTAATAAATAATTATTTGTTATAAATGATATTAATAATTAATGTGATACATAATTTGTACAGTTATAGACTTACTCCTATTTTAAAGAGCTGAATGTTCAAATCATTGAGCTGTACATTTCAGAGTGTTGGGATGCACACCAACTTTGTTTAGGGATAGATACTTTTACATAGTAGAATCCAATATATGTAACTTTTCAAGCCCTTTAAAAGAGGGAGAAATTGAGTTCAAACTGTTAAGTGTATTGTATCTTAACTCTTCCATTTTGGAAAGAAATCATGTGTGGTTTGTTTAGTTTTTCAAAGGCCCTTTTGCCAGAACGATGTGGAATTTGAATACTAATAAAGTATATAAAGTAGGTATGGATTTCTGCTAATGCACACTGGTAGCTGCCTACAACAAGACCTTTTAAAGTCCAGTAAATGAGAGAAAATCTTCTATTTAGAGGATACCCTAAGCCCATTTAATCATTCTGTGCTTTCAAAGAGTACCACCCAAAGGATCTCTTTAGTGACTTATGAGGAAGGAATGGTATATCATTTGCTTACTCTGATTTTTTTTTTCTTCAAAACAGTTGTTAGGTGGTTTACCGAGTGAGAAAGTAGATACTAAGTTTGAATGTTATAGGTTTCCTGTAGTGGAGTCCAGTCAAGGAATACAAGGAGAAAAGTTCTAGGTATAAGAAAGCAGATGATGTAACCAAGCACCAGCATGAGAGGGCTCACAACTCTACCCACACATTTTAGGCCTCCCATATATCTGTCCCTGCAAGCCTGGACATTCCTTTAGCCTACAGCTGCTTTGGGTAGTGAGAATGCTTGACTTGCCATGGCAAGGTTCTGTCTATTATGAATATACAATGGTGAAAATTATGTGAATGGACCCAACTGCATATTTTGCCATGTCCCACTAGGACTGGGCAGAATAAAGATGGTGATAAAGACTGCAGTGCAGACCCATAATTAAATAGACTGTCTTCACTATGTTAGGAAAAGACTGTTAATTGGGACATGTAACCTTTTCTAAGACTGGTATGTTGGATGCCAAAAATGGAAATAGTGACATTCTGAGTCATCCTTATGTCAGGCATTAGATATTTATTCCTTCAGGAAACAAATATTTAACCAGAAATTACTTCTAATTTCATAGCCAGGTCTCAACTCTATAGAAAGTTTCTTCCCAAAACCATGATATTTCTACTTCCAGAAACAATTTTAGGTTATTCAGGGAAGAGAGTCTCTGAATTTTGTTATTGTTTAGATGGTATTTACCTGTTGCTGAGCTACAAAGGACATCTCCTATTTTTTATTTTGTTCTCAAGAAAAAAACTTTCCAAAGAAAAACATTTTTCATTTGTGTCTCTAGCTTTGAGCCAGATCCAGTGCTGGATCTCATTTGTTTCCTTATCTGTCACATTTGATTAAAAATGGTAATACTGGTGTACTATTGTTAATTCCTTGAGAGAGACATACTTGTTTAATACTGTAAGAGCTGCGGTTTAGCACCTTGTACCTAGAAACCAATATGAATAAAGCAATTATTAGGTATGATAATACTAAGAATCAATACTACTTTTTTATAGTGCTCATGCTTACTTGGTCATCTTGAATAAATATGAATATGGAAGAACCAGCTTCATAATTTATCAAATCTAACACAATATGTAAAATACCTTGTTCAAAAATTCTTAAAAATTTACAACAGAAGGATGACTGGGTGGCTCAGTCAGTTAAGCATCTGCCTCCAGCTCAAGTCATGATCCCAGCGTTCTGGGATGGAGTCCTGCATCAGACTCCCTGCTCAGTGGGGAGCCTGCTTCTCCCTCTGCCTCTCCCCCTGCTTGTGTTCTCTCTCTCTCTCTGACAAATAAATAAATAAAATCTTTTAAAAAATCATTATTAAAAAAAATTTCACAACACAGCTAAACCAAGCAGATGCCCTTCTGAGTGCAGAACCCTCTGTGACTGCAGAAGTCACACACACACTGAGAAAAAAGTCAGTGTTAAGACTCATTCACACCCTTCTGCTAAATTTTTTACCTAGTTGGGTGATTGAAGATTGATCTCAGGGTCATGAGTTCAAGCCCCATGTTGAGCTCCACACTGGGCATGGAGCCTACTTGAAAGAGAGAGAGAAAGAAAGGAAAGAAAGGAAAGAAAGGAAAAAGAAAGAAAGAAAGGAAGGAAGGAAGAGAGAGAGAGAGAGGGAGAGAGAGAGAAAGAAAGAAAGAGAGAGAGAGAAAGAGAGAAAGAAAGAAAGAGAGAAAGAAAGAGAGAGAGAGAAAGAAAGAAAGAAAGAAAGAAAGAAAGAGAGAGAGAGAAAGAAAGAGAGAAAGAGAGAGATAAAGAAAGAAAGAAAGAAAAGAAAGAAAAGGAAGGGGGAGGGAGGGAGGGAGGGAGGGAGGAAAAACAATAGGTAAAACAAGGGTGCCTTGGTGGCTCAGTTGGTTAAGCATCTGCCTTCCGCTCAAGTCATGATCCTGGGGTCCTGGGATCGAGTCCAGCATTAGGCTCCCTGTTTAGCAGGGAGCCTGCTTCTCCCTCTCCGTCTGCTGCTCCCCCTGCTTGTGCTCTCTCACTCTCTGTCAAATTAATAAAACCTTTAAAAAAATAAGTAAAATGTTCTACATTTTAAAAAATTCTACATTTTATAAATTAGATAATAATCATTTTTTAATTATTGAGTTTAATGATATTTTAGGTCAGACCATTTAAAACTGGTTTTACTATTTAAATAATAAGTGAATCCCAAACTGTTAAACTCTTCTATGATTCTGATAATTCCCTCATCTGAAATCAGTTAATCAGTATAGAAATCAACTTTAATACTGGTGAAATGGGTGAGAGAAGGCAATGGTGCTGAAGATATTAACATTTTGATATCTTATGACTGCATACAGCAAAGACACTGTGAACACCTTTTGTCTTAGTCAATTTGGGCTGCTATGCCAAAATAGCATAGACTGGGTTGCTTATAAGCAACAGAAATTTATTTCTCACAGTTCTAAAGACTAGACGTCCAGGAGCAAAGTGCCAGCAAATTTGATGTGTAGCGAGGAGGCTGCATCCTGGTTCATGAATGACCACCTTCTTACTGTGCCCTCACATGGCAGGAAGAGCAAGAAAGCTCTCTCGGGTCGCTCTTTAAAAGGCACTAATCCCATGGTGGGAACTTCACCATCATGATGTAATTACCTCCCAAACGCCCACCTCCAAATACCCTCACCTCAGGGATTAGGTTTCAACAAATGATTTTCGGGGGGAGACATTCAGTGGATGGTGCCTCTACAAAAAACTACCACATATTGCAGGTCTGTGAGCCAGGCATGGTGACAAGCACATGAACTGGTTAGCCCTCCTAACAGCCTCCTGAAGTAAGTAAGGGAAGAGTGGATATTCATGAATGTAAAGTAAGTCATTTACTTTTGGATGTCACAAAAAATTGGCGTTAGGAACTGGTATCAGTCATGATCCAGGAACTCTCAAACATTATATAGGATAACTGAAAAGAGTTTATTCAAGGGACTATTTTTGAAAGCATGAGCAGATTTTAAAGAAGCTAATGAGGGTTAAAGTAGTACCCTGTGTGGTGGGCAACAGCAGGAGCCCAAAGAGGGGGGAGAGGTCATGATGACTTGCAAAAGGTAACAGCCCAGAAGCCTTGTGAGAGGAACCGTAGCCTCCATTAGAAGAACATAGTCAGCTGGTGGTGACTTCACAGGGAGGGAGCGGGGAAAATAAATGCTCAGACCTCACTCTCCTTCCTTCCTCAGGTTTCCTACTGCTGCTCCCCACAGACGAAACTCAACCAGAGGCCACAAGATATGGGAGCTTAATATGCAGTCTAGTGGTTCTTAAACCTTACCAAGCATCAGAAGCACCTGCAGGCTGCCTTGTTAAAATAGATTGCTGGACCCACCCCAAGAGGTTCTGATTCAGTAGCTCTGGGTAGGGCCTGAGAATCTGCATTTCTAATAAGTCCCCAGGCCACACCTGGAAAACCACTGATTTCATCTAAACAGGTCAAACTCTTAGAGCCCAATAGAGAGGAAGGGTGGAGTGTACAATTGGAAGCCATCCAGTACAGAACAATGGAAGCTGGTTTGAAGACAACAGGCTTGTTTGTTATCATGAAAACAGCTGCCTCAGATATTAGTTCTTTTGTTCTTTTTTTTTTCCTGTGTGAATTCTAAAAGATTTATTTTGTTGACTTGCTGCAAGCAAAGACAAGTTTGTCGTATTTTCAAAGTACCTCCCAAAAATAGCCCCTTTAAAGCCCCCAACTTCAGGCAATGTCTAGTCTAGACTGCCTCTCACTGGCCAGAATTGGTGCCTACAAGGAGGGTATTTACAGACAGAATAATAAAGAGCCTTAATTTTTTCCTTATACCAGTGTTCAAGAGCCTAGAATGCTCTCTGGGAAGGAAAATCTAGGAAATTCACAGTCTCAATGGTAAATCTATAACAGATGCTTATGAATATACTGACTATAAGAAAATATTAAGTTCTGGTGAGTGGGATAATTAATCAAGACTTGTAATAACTGCCCGTTGGGTGTAAAGATTACTTTAAAAAAATAAAATCTTAAAAAAAAAAAAAATGGAATGTGTGCCTGGCTGGCTAGGTCAGTAGAGCATATGACTCTTGATCTCAAGATTGTGAGTTCGAGTATGATGTTGGGTGTAGAGATTACTTTAAAAAATAAAATCTTTAAAAAAAAAAAAGACTCGTAACTGAAATATATAGCTGAAGTGGATAGCCCAGTTATAATACAGAGCTGGCTATTACTGGTCCTTAATGTGTTTCCATTAAAGGCTAACAATGACATTATGCTGAAAACAATGTTTCTTCCTAGCAAAGAAGAAACAGAATGTAAAACTAAGAGCTAAAATTTTACCCTGTATTATGTAAACAAAATAAAGTATATCAGATTAATGAATGACCTACTGGGAAACTTGTAGACAATGGCTTAATCTGTGTTTGATAGTGAAAAACTTATATCCATTTCCAACAGAGATCTCAGGACACCTAATTTATATAAAAAATGAAAAGCTCTCAAGAAACGTCGGGGCTCCTGGGTGGCTCAGTCAATTAAGCGTCTGCCTTTGGCTCAGGTCATGATCTCAGGGTCCTAGGATTAAACCCCGGGTCGGACTCCCTGCTCAGCAGCGGAGTCTGATTCTCTCTCTGCTCCTCCCCCTGCTCATGCTCGCTCTCTCCCTCTCTCTTTCTCTCTCAAATAAGTAAATAAAATCTTAAAAAAAAAAAAGAAAAAGAAACATGTCGGGCTATAATTATCTAATTTATCCCCTCAGGATCTTAATGTTAGCTTTCAGTTGTCCACTTAATAAACACAGTATTTGGGGTTTTTTTAAGATTTTTTTATTAATTTAATATTTGTATGATGTGCACTTTTTCTGCTTTACGTGGGGAAAAAAACAGATGAGATAATCAGAATTAGGTTGAGATCAGTTATTAAAATCAGAATCCTAGTTTGCTGCATTACTGAGTGGAAAGGAAGTAAGAGTTGTTAACCTGCATCTTCTCCATTTATTTACTTATATGGGCAACTTACTTTTTTTTTTAAGATTTTATTTATTTATTTGTAAGAGAGAGGTAGAGAGACAGAGCACACAAGCAGGGAGAGCGGCAGGCAGAAGGAAAAGCAGGCTCCCCGCTGAGCAGGGAGCCCGCAGGACTCCATCCCAGGACCCCAGGATCATGACCTGAGCCAAAGGCAGACGCTTAACCAACTGAGCCACCCCGGCGCCCCTATAGGCAACTTTCTAAACATTTTAGTTCCAAATATTAGTTTAAGAATCAAATCAAAGAATTATTTCACTCAAAAGGTCATCAAGTTCATCAGCTTTTTGGTGGCCATAGTGTTCATCTATAAAATTGGGCTTCATAATGTGTCCTTCAAAAGTGAGATTATGCTGCTGAGAAAATGATGCTGTATAAAATGAGAAAAGAACGGATACACCCATATCCACTAACTGCACACTAAGTTGGATTATTTGACCAAATAACAGAAATTAAGTCAGTCCAAAGATGGACAATTGTAAGCCATTCTGCCCACAACTTTACTGTGTATTCCTCAGAATACAACAGCTTTGTACTAATTGCACAGAAAGCACAACCCTACCCATTGTTTGGGCTACCATGATCCCTAGATATACTGGAGCTCCACAGTGGGATGAACTGAGGCTAAGTGGATGTTGTGAGTCTGGTCAAGAGTCTAAATCACAGTGCTTGGGGCCAGGAGGGCTAACTGTGGCTGTTATCTTTTCTAAGAGGGTTGAATAAGTAGATTAAGCATAAAATGAGAGCAAAAACATCTGGAGGAAAATGGTCATCAGTTGAATAGCAATATCATTTTTTTAAAAATTAAATTAAATTAATACCAATTGCCATAAAAATTTCAAACAGCAGTGAAAGATATAAATTGAAAAGTAAAAGTATCCTCATCCTTTATGATAGATAATTTTATGTATCTACTTGAGTAGGTCACAGGGTGCCCAGATGATTTGATTAAACATTATGGGTGTGGGGATGCCTGGGTGGCTCAGTCGGTTAAGCATCGGACTCTTGATTTCAGCTCAGGTCATAATCTCAGGGTCATGGGATAGATCCCTGCATTGGGCTCTGCGCCCAGTGTGAAGTGTGCTTGTTCCTCTCCCTCTGTTCCTCCCCCCACTAGCTCTCTCTCTCTCAAATAAATAAATAAAATCTTTAAAAAAACCATTATGGGTATGTCTCTGAAGGTGTTTCTGGATAGGATTAACATTCTGGATAGGATTAACTCAGAAGACTGAGTAAAGTAGATTGCCCTCCCCAGTGTGGGTGGGCATCATTCAATTCAATGAGGGTCTAAATGGAATAGAAAGGCAAAGGAAGGGAGAAATTCCCCTTTCTGCCAGAGAATTCTAGCTGGAATATCAGTCTTCTTTTGTCCTTGGACTGGGATTTACAACTAGCTCCCTGCTGCCCGGGTCTTCAAATTCAGACTGAATTATACCGCCAGCTTTCCTGAATCTCCACCTTGTGGACAGCAGATTGTAGGATTTCTCAACCTCCATAATCACCTGGGTGAATTCCTTATACCAAATTTTATATATATATATATGAATTTAAATAAATATATGTGTGTGTGTATATATATATATATCCTATTTGTTCTGTTTCTCTGGATTAATTACCCAATTAATATGCCTCTCTTCAACTTCTAATCATAATAGTTTTTCCCATAATAGTTTTTCTTTTGTAGTCTTCCAGGAATTTTCTATGCAAATTCAAAAATGTAAATATATTTATCCTTTGTTTATACACAAATGATATACTCTATACATTGATCTACAAATTATTTTTCATTTAACATATCTTAGAGATTTTGCTATAGTGGTACATATAGATCTACCTCATAGAATGTATTACCACATAGAAGGTAGTTACTATAATCTAATCAATCAGTTACATGTTGATGGATAGTCAGTTGTTTCTAGGTTTTTGCTATTAAAAATAATTTGCAATTAAAACTACATTGAAATATCATTTCTCACCTATCACAGTGACAATCCAAAAGTTTGAAGGCATACTCCTATCAGCAAAGCAGAGGAGAAAAGGGCATTCTTATATGTTTCTGGTAGGGATGCAAAATAATACAACCTCTATGGAGAAGAATCTGGCAATATCTAGCAAAATGACATCTACATTTTCCCATTAACCAAGCAATTCCATTTTTAGGAATTTATTACAAAAATATACTTGCAAAACTACTATATTGGATGTTGTGGTAGATTATCCAGATGCCTTCTTTATGGCATAGGCTGTGGGTGATCCCACTCTTGTGAGCACGGCAGCAGATGGTTCTCAGCTGAGATCCTCTCTAAAAATTATCTTTTGCTGAAGAGAGCCTCTTCCCAATCCACATCTAGTGACTGTTCTATTCAGGAGTATAAGGACTCTGTCCCCTTAAAGAATCATCTAGCCCCAGGGCTCCCCAGGGGATTGGCTTCAGGCCTTTGGTGCAACTCCACTGTGGTTCAACTCTTCCCAAGGCCCAGTGCTCCTGATACTTACTTAACTCTTTCAAAGGTTGTGATCTCAAAAGCACTCACCAATAACTTCCTGCATGTAAATCTCTGCTCAGAAACTGGTTGGTGCCAGAATGGTCCAAGGAACCAGACTCAAATATGGGATTTTAGAGCTAAGGACCATATCACTGCTGGTAGATAGAGCACATATAGTATCTAGCATGCTGTAGCAGTGCAACTGTTAAAAGTATACATGTGGTAAACTGGAATGGGACAATAGTGGAAGGGAATTTACTAACAGTTGCAATACCTCAGGCTTTTGTGGAAGTACTTATAAGGACAACAGAATCAAATCGCTGTTGTTGAGTGTCATTGATGAACTGGAAAAAGACAATCAAAAGCTAAGGATAATTATTAATTTAAAGAGAAATGTAAAACTCAAAACTCAGAAGTCCTCCTGGGTAGCAGACAAAGAGACTCTTATCCCCTGAGTGCAGAGGACAGAAGAATCTGAGGATCAGGCCAGGATTTAATTATGAGCCGCAGAATTCCAGAGAAAAGTGAATTTTCCATTCCGCAAAGTCTCACATGTCAAAGTCCCTGGTGGAGAAAGATGTTATGGTCAGAGCCCTGTTGAGATCTGAGGATATCTGAGTTAATTCACTCAAAAACCTTGAAACCTCTGATCATCCTCTTGAAGCCTCTGGGCCTAGATAAATGGCCTACTCCTCTCAGTTAAAAACTAGCCTCCCATCCCACCATGCTTGCTTGGAGGAAGTGCTAGGCCTGCCGAGTAATGAAAGGGACCACATGCTAAAGGAACTGGAGGATCTAGCCAGTGTGTACCAGCAGGAGCTGGGAAAGTACATGTAAGACTGGATTCTGAGGCTAATGGGTCAGTGGAAAGGGAACATCAGGTTAGACAAAGGTCAGTTTCTCAATATGGGAGCACTCTCCTGGGATAAAGAATTTAGGAGGTGGGCGCCTGGGTGGCTCAGTTGGTTAAGCGACTGCCTTCGGCTCAGGTCATGATCCTGGAGTCCTGGGATCAAGTCCCGCATCGGGCTCCCTGCTCAGCGAGGGGTCTGCTTCTCCCTCTGACCCTCTTCCCTCTCATGCTCTCTGTCTCTCATTCTCTCTCTCTCAAATAAATAAATAAAATCTTTAAAAAAACAAAAAGAATTTAGCAGATTGGCTAGAACCCCAGGAGACAGTGCTAGGACACTGACAGGATAACTCTTAGAGGCAGAAAAATCAAGGGCCGACAGTAAGTGAAGTGGAAATGCCAGAATTGCCTTGGGGGATGTTGTAAAAAGTGGTCAAAAGACTTAGAAATAGGCCAGGATGGATATACTGTATAAAACCAAAAACTCAGAGCTAAATATGTTCCATGTGACAGCCCAGAGGACAACTTGTTTTCCAAAGTGATGAAGAATAAGCCCCAGAATGATTGAAAAGCTCAGTGTTGACCACCCTCTATAGTCAAAGCTGAGAGTAAAAGAGAATGTTACAGAACTAGTCTTATTGATGGCAGTGGGATAATAGGCTTCCAAATTACAGAGGCTAGGTGATGAAGCTAAGCTACTAGAAGCAAGGTGGGCACAATTATCACAAGGAACAACAAGTTCATTGTGGAAGTTGGTGGGGAGCGGGTGGTGGTGAGGCCTGAACCACAGAAAGATACATTATTTAATAGAGCACAGTATCCTTGGGGCTAGTTAAATAGGCAGCCAACAAAAGTATTGCTCAATCTAAATGATGAAAAGAAATCAAAGATGGATGAAACAAGAGGCTGAAGGTAACTACATACACCAATAAAAAGCTGCAATCCCTTACTTGGTTCCAAGACCTGAGCCAGTTCTCAGACCCACAACTCACTGACTAAAGAAGAAGCCAAGTCCCAAGGAGGAATGATTCTAAAACATCACAGCAAATTATAGGGAGAAATGATTCTCCTGTTCTTTACCAAAGAATAAAAACATCATAAATATTAATCAATATGGAACTGATTGTCTAAGCTGTGGTCCATCTAAACATGGAATACTATGCACCTGCAAAAAGGAATGAGGCATCTCTCTATATGCTTTTATGTAGGGATCTCAGGAAGATATTTTTTTTAAAAAGATTTTATTTATTTATTTGACAGAGAGAGACACAGCGAGAGAGGGAACAAAAGCAGGGGGAGTGGGAGAGAGAGAACAGGCTTCCTGCGGAGCAAGGAGCCTGATGCGGGGCTTGATCCCAGGACCCTGGGATCATGACCTGAGTCGAAGGCAGACGCTTAATGACTGAGCCACCCAGGCACCCAGGAAGATATTATTAACTGAAAAAATAAGGTATAGGTCATTGTATATAGTATGTTAATTTTTGTGTAAAAGGAAGGAATACTAAAATATACACACACTTCCTTTTACTTCCAATTTGAATTAATGAAAAGCTAAACTAAAAACAAATATAAATAATATTCTGGGGACAGGGGTGGGGACAGAGTGAAAAAGGCAAGAGAACAAAAGTACCTTGTTTGCAACATCAAAAGGAACAGGAGTTACCTTGAAGAGTTTTCACTGGCCAAAGAAAAACAATTTGAGCATGAAAAATAATTTGTCCCCAACTGATTAAAACACAACAAATAAAACAACAACAAAACAAAACTCAACAAATACATATAAATCCATGAATTTGTAATTAAATTAATTTTTTAAAACTTCATCATTAACTTAGAGGTCTGCTAAGGCACACAAACTTAATGTTCTGAAAAATTAATGAGTGAAGAAAAAGAATCAAGAATTTATCTTGCTTTCCTATATAAAATATATTCCAGAGTAACCAAATAGTTGATGAGGGAAAGTTCTTCTTTATAGAAATTCACGTAATAATACATTACCATTTTGGAACCCCTAGTAAATTACAGACATAAGCAACAATCATCAATTAGTACTAAAACCCTAGATAAAAGGTTAATGGAAGCTTTCTAGTGGGTGGATCAGGCTAGCAGTACTAACAATGAGACAACTGTTAGTTATCTCCTCATATGATATAACAGGAAGCACAAGGCATCATCTATGAAATATCCTACCCCTAGCCCCAAATCAAACTTGATTATAAACAAGCTCTACAAGTTAAAACCAATTTTTAGGAAACACAGTGTATCGAAGAACAAGTTAAATGACACCATGAGGCAAAAATGAGCCCAAGTCCAGAATGCAAAGATTCTACAGATGAATGACCCAGTTTCTTCAACAAATTAGAAAAGAAAAAGAGGTAGAATTATTACAGATTAAAAGAAACTTGATAAATATAACAACCCAATGCAATAGATACACTTTGGATCATGTATTTTCCTATTGCCACTGTAACAAATTACCACAAAATTAGTGGTCTAAAACAACACAAATCTTATAAACTTATTATCTTCTGGAGGTCAGAAGTCCAAAAATGGGTCTTACAGGGCTAAAATCAAGGTACGCGGCCTGCATTTCTTCTGGAAGCTATTAGGGATAATCAGTTCCTTGCCTTTTCCCACTTCTTGGCTGATGGCCCCCTTCCAGCAATGGAACCACTCCAACATCTGCCTTTGCCATCATCTTCTCTAACTCTGACTTTCCTACCTCTTTCATATAAGGACCCTTGTTATTACATTGAGCATACCCAGATAATCTAGGACAACATTCCCATCCCAGGATCCTTAAGTTAATGATATCTGCAAAGTTGTTGTTGCCATATAAGCTAATTTATTCATAGGTTCCAGGGATTAGGATATGGACATTTAATGAGGGGAGAAGGGTATTATTCTGTCTGCCACAGATACTGAGACAAACAAAGCAACTATAAAAGACATTTTTCATAGAACTGGGAAAATTTGACCATAGATTGGTATCATATATGGGAACTTTATTTTTTAAGGTATGATCATGGCATTGTGGCTATCACTGTAGGCCATCTTTGGAGATTGGAGACACTTACTGAATTATTTATAGGCTTAAATGATATGATATCTGGTATTTACATTAAAATTTGTTTTAAAAGAATAAGGCAAATAAATGAAAGGCAAAATACTAAAATTATTAAGAGTCGGACTATGGTCACATAAGGTTCAGATTAACTTTTCCTCTACTATTGCATATACTTGAAAATGTCCACAATAAAAAGTTTTTCAAAAATCAAAGATAATTTAATAGTTTTTTTAAAAAGAGGAACCAAAAGGAAAGGGGAGAATCCTTGTCCACATATCTTTGCATACCAGTGTGAATGTATGGTAAAGCATTGTAACACTGCTTTACGCATATACTAAGGTTGAACAATTAAATGAACAGATGGTAGATGAGCCAGGTTTCTCACTGTCAAAGGTGAAAATTGCAGATAAACAACAAGGAAAGATAGAATGAACCCTGTGGTAATGGATTAGAGTTGGAGACATTAATATGAACTCATATTTAACTTAATATTTATACAGGTATATACAGACCAATTATGGATGTATGTGCATAAATATGTACATAAATATACATAAATATGTATCTATATTTATCTCACTCTGAACACTGAGAGGTGACCACATCCCAGCAACAAAGAATAACCCAGGCATCCACATCTTGGTTTCTAAATACCATTTTCCAATAAAAGAAACCAGGGATACTTGGGAAAATGGCTGATTCTAGAATTGGGGTGGGAAAAGAAAATAAAAGATAAACTTGGATCTCTTGTAGTGTCAGAAAAGAAGCTCACACAAACAAACAAAAAGATGGAGCATGTCAAGGAGACAGAGAAGCCAACCAGAAAGAACTCCCAGTGGCCAAAGCTGGAATGATTTGAGCACTAAAACAAATAACATAGTATTGAATTATAATCCCAAATTATAAAATAAATATACATGGATCCATACTGATATGAATAAATGGTTGAACAAATGAATGAGAAGAGACAAGTCATCCTTACCGTGACATAAATTATTCCTCAGTAAAGTTGAAAAGGAATGGGGTGCCTTGGTGGCTCAGTCAGTTAAGCGACTGCCTTCAGCTCAGGTCATGATCCCAGGGTCCTGGGATGGAGCCCCAAATGGGGGGGGGGTCCCTGCTCAGCGGGGGGCCTGCTTCTCCCTCTCCTTCTGCCTCTCCCCCTGCCTGTGCTCTCTGGCTCTCTCCCTGTCAAATAAATAAAATCTTTAAAAAAATTTTCTTTAAAAAAAAGTTGAAAAGGAAAAAATATTTGTTGAGTCAATTTATCAGTGGTGTTTACAATTTAAATAAACCCTTAAGAAATTTTGAATAGATTGTATTTGCAAATTTTAACCCCAGGCTGCTGGGCAAATAGAGTTTTTCCCTTTCTCCATCTCAAGAAGTTTGAGTACTATTTCCCATATATCTAGTAGATAGACCTTTCTTTACCTGTCCCGAGGGGATATGCATTAAGAGTTTTGAAATCAGTTGGCTCAAGTATAAATCATAGACCTATGTTTAAGCATAACTGTGAAGGAGAGATTATGCTTGAGTGGAGGTTCCATTTAATGATTATGTTTTGCAAATTCACCTCAGTCATTGATATCAAAATCTCAAAATACTGAAATGTCTTGATTAACACTTTCTTTAAGGCCAGAAGCATGGCACCTCCTCATAAGTAGAATCTTAACATCTTCACATAATGCTGACTTCCATTGTACAGTCCATATGAACTCTACACCACCATGTTTCAGAGAATTGCCATACGTAATATGAATACCAAACTCCAGTCTAATATCTTCCATAGTATTATTAATTCCAAAATATAAAGCAAAATTGATTTTGAGATTGATTGCTAATTTCTACAAAACAGCTTTTTAAAACAACTGAAGAAATGTGTACTCATTTTTAAAACAAAGTTGCAACAGTATACAAGAACTCCACAGATACTCAGAACAGAATAATGTGTTTCACAATTAAATTCAGATTAGTCACATTTGAAAAATTGGACATAAAAACAATAATACACACTATACGTGTGTTACATTCTTTAATCAACAAATTATTGAGCACACTGTGTTAAGCAAAATACTGCAATTAGAAAAGGTAAAGCAGATGGATCTTTACTTCTTATTCACTATGAAAATGAATAATTATTCACTATTTTCATATAAACTTTCCAACATTTACAATGGAAGGTGAAATTTTTTTTTTAAAGATTTTATTTATTTGAGAGAGAGAGAGAGCACATGAGAGGGGGGAGGGTCAGAGGGAGAAGCAGACTCCCTGCTGAGCAGGGAGACCCATGTGGGACTCGATCCCGGGACTCCAGGATCATGACCTGAGCCGAAGGCAGTTGCTCAACCAACTGAGCCACCCAGGCGCCCGGAAGGTGAAATTTTTAAAACTCTTAGCCATGAAAACAATAAGAATAATGAAATGCTAAAATATGCACTGTTTTATTGAAGTACCCTTGAGTTACAGAAAATGACAGAGAATGGGGATTATGCAAAAAATCTAGAGACATGAATGACAATAATAAATTGTTTAAAACTCCAAGTTACACTTTGATAAGTAATATCAATTACTATCTTTTGCACTGAAGAGATGAAGTCTTTAAGTAATTCTGCCCCCCCCATTTTGCCTTTTCAGCTATAGTTTATCCAGTGATCTGAGATTCATACCATCCTCATTCTCTAAGGAATAACATGAAAGTGATTGTTTGAAAATAAAAGGAGGGATTGAAATCCTATACTTCAGAAGACAGAACCAGTTACCTGACATTCAATACCAATCCTCACTGTGTTAAGAATGTCAGTGTTTCACATGCCCCACTCAGGAAAACAGTTGTTTCAATACACGCTTCTGTGGCTTTATTCAGTTTGGTTACACCTCAGGGAGTTTAATTTCATGCAAAGCTTTCAGAGAGTTCTTTCCAGTGACAGGATCAAATCTGTACCATAAGGCAGCAGTTGGAAGTTCAGGGAAAATGAAAGCAACCTGAACCGATCAGAATTTTGGCCTTGCCCTGGAGTTAGCCTTCATGAACTGAGAAAGATGTAGTGTTGGCCACTCCTGAGATAATTTTTAAAATGTAAACATAATGGAATGAAAGATGATCTGGTTGTATTTGGGGCTTATATAATGGCTATAAAGGGAAATGGCAATGAGAAGTGAATGTCAGAGGTTTAACTAAACTGAACTGATTTCATGAAAGGCTTAAGAAACAGCCTGACTGGGAAAAGAGAGGCAAAACACCTGCACAACTAGTCCACACATGAACAATGCATTTATTTTCAAACAAAGAGCAGATAATACTCAAGCTTTGGAAGGGGAGATCTATTTTTCAGAGAAAGTATGGACACCTGAAAGAAACACAAGGGGCATTGTGTTTAGGAATGAAACATGTGATCTAGGGAAATGCCAGTTTATCCAAGCTTTGGCTGGGTTACTGCTTTGTTAAGAGAGGGGACATATTTTTGAAACAACTGTGATTAACTGAGCTTTAATGTGCCTTCTTGTAATTACCTATAATTTTAAAAGATTACATTGTAGCTTGTAAGGCTGGTTAAAGAATGAATCAGGTGATTTTTAATAAAATACAACACCACATGTGTTTTATTGTTTAGAATACAGAGGAAGTCTATGTTTTGCTATTTACAAAGAGTAATTTTGTTGAGTCAATTCAGCTTCTCTGTCAGCACCTTTGTTTCTTTTTTTTTTTAAGTTTATTTATTTAAGTAATCTCTACACCCAATATGGGGCTTGAACTCATGACCCTAAGATCAAGAGTCACATGCCCTTCCAACTGAGCCAGCCAGGCGCCCCTCTACCTTTGTTTCTTAATATGGTCATATTGCCATCAGTTATTTAATGTTTCTCAAAGTTTATGTAATCATGCAAAGTGACTGAAAAATCATTCTGTACAACTGGGATTTCAAGTAAGATAAACTGTCACAATTTATCTTTAGAGGGTCTTCTTGCTCCATGTTCTCCTCAATTCAAAGGATAACACCTGAGTGAATTTTTCTTATACATTCTAGAACTCATAGACCCAAGAATTCTCTGAGTCACAAGTTAGCTCAAAGAATGAACACAGATTGCTACTATCGCTTTTTGAGTCTCATGGCATTTCTGAACAAGAGCGCATTTTCCTAGCAGTAGTCTTCTCTAGCTGTGTGACTTCACACAAGTTTGATAGTTAGCTTCTCCACCCTTTTTTTCTCCATCTGTAAAAATGGGGAGCCAACTAAGGATTATTCTATTACATCTTATTGATAGTGCTTATGAAAATTTACCTATACATTTACCCGTCTCTTTGATCAATATCGTTTCTCATATCCCACTCCTATTTCTTCTGCATTTGGCTTTCTTCTGATTAAAGTACATCACTTAGTGTTCTTTCAGAAAGGATCTGTGTGTTTTGCTCTTAAATGATATTTCAGGTGGTTAATAACCTTCAAGTAAACAGCTTACCTCAGGTCTCAGAAGATATTATTTCACAGCTGTTTTCTGTTGATGTTGATGAGAAATCTTCCATCAGACTGTCATTCATTTGTAAGCAATCTTTTCTTTCTCTAAGATTGGAGAGGGATAACTGGAATTAAAGTAACTTAAGTTTCCTATGTTGTTTACCCAGAGAATAGATATTGATTAACTTTAGACTTGTTAAGAAATGTATACACTTTAAGAAAACCACTGAAATTATAGAATAAATAGCTATTAAACCAGTGGAGGGGGAGAGAATAAACAAAATTGATCAAATTAATTGAAGGAAAGTGAGAAAGGAGAAAAATCAGAGGAAAAAATGGAGCAAATGGAAGTGCAAAATAAGATGATAAAATTAATTCTAAATATGTCAATAATCACTAAGTGAGATACCTCACAAAATACAAAATAGAGACTCCCAAACTGGCCCTTTCTTAAATTCAGCTATATGCTTTTAACAAAAGATATTTAAAATGTTAGAGCACAAAAGAAAAAAAGGAGAGAGGGAAACAAGCCATAGGTGATTCTTAATGATAGAGAACAAACTGAGGGTTGATGGAAGGAGGTCGGCAGGGGATGGGCCAAATGGGTGATGAGTATTAAAGAGGGCTCTTGTGATGAGCACTGGTTGTTGTTTGTAAGTGATGAATCATTGAATTCTACTCCAGAAACCAATATTGCACTGTATGTCAATAAAATTTACATAATAAATAAATAAAATGTTAGAGCACAGAAACATTGTATGAGTAATATTATAGAAAAAGATATAATAGAGCTTTCTGAAAAGATGGTGGAATAGGAAGCACCAGGAATCTGTCTTCCCAACCTAGACAATAATTACACAGACAGAATCTGTCCAGTGTAACTATTTTAGAAATTTGCGGTCTATTGAAGGCTCACAACTTCCAGGGAAAGATCTGCAGTTAACATTGGCCAGTCTCAGCAACTAGCATAGCAGTAGCTACCTATCTCACATGCCCAGACATAGGGCAGGCCCTGTGCACATGTTCTTGGAGCAGCTTGCACATAGCTTGTGGGAGCCCCAGCATGAGCAAAAATGACCCTGTCCTCCAAATATTGGGATCTATGCTCTGATCACTGATTGCTAGTTCTGGGCACAGAGGTGCAAAGAGGTGGGGAGACATTGCTGTTGCACCTCCCCACAGTGATGCAATCCCCTTCCCTTTTGGCTGTGGTGACTTTCAGGGGGCCTAAAGAGCTGCCTCACCCCTTCATTTTTCTTTCTTTACCCTTTTGGAGTCAGACATGAAAGACTAGGACATTCAAAAACAGCAGCAAACACAGGGGAAGGGAAAAATATGATTTTCAGAGTTGCCACATATTGGATTCAAATATCCAGTATCGAACAACAACAACAACAAAAATCGCAAAGCATACAGAAACAGGAAAGTATGACCCATTCAAAGGAGAAAAATTAATCAACAGAAACTGTCCCTGAAAAAAACCTCATGGCAGACATACCAAAGACTTTAAAACAATTGTTTTAAAGATGCTCACAAAACTAAAGGAAGATGAAGATAAAGTCAAGAAAAAGATGTATGGGAGAAAATCAGAATATCAATACATAGAAAACCTAAAAAGAAACCAATAAGAAATTCTAGAGCTGAAAAGTACAATAATTGAAATGAAAAGTTCACTAGAGGGATTCAAAGGCAGCTTTGATCAGGCAGAGGAAAGAATCAGTGAACTTGAAGACAGGACAATGGAAATTATCAAGTCTGAACAGAAACTTAAAAAAAAAAACTGAAGAAAAGTAAGCAGAGCCCAAAGGACCTCTGGTACAAATCAAACAGACCAACATACATTTTAGAAGTCCCAAAAGGAGAAGAGAGAGAAAGGGGCAGAGAAAATATCATGAAAAACATGAATATAAACATCCAAGAAGCTCAACAAGCTTCAAGTAAGATGAACTCAAAGATATGCACACTGAGACACGTTATGGTCAAACTTTCAAAAGATAAAAACAAAGAGAGAATCATGAAAGCAGCAAGAGAGAAATGAATCACATCAAAAATATAACCAGCAGATTTCTCATCAGAAACTTTGGAGGCCAGGTGACAGCAGGCTGCTATATTCAAAGTGCTAAAAGAAAAATAAATAAATAAACTGTCAACCAAAAATCCCTTCTCTGGTAAAACTGCCCATCAAAAGTGAGGGAGAAATTAAGATATCCCCAGATAAACAAAAACTGAGGGAGTCATTAAACCACTAGCCCTGCCCTGCAAGAAATGCTTAAGGGAGTCCTGCAAGGTGAAATAAAAGGATACTAGACAGTAACTTGAAACCACATGGAGAAATAAAGATTTCAATAAAGGTAAGTACATAGGCAAATTTTAAAACTAGTATTGTTGTAATGATTATCTGTAACTGCACTTTTAATTTTCTTTTTATTGAGTTTTTAAAAGGCGGGAGGGGCAGAGGAAGAGGGAGAGAGAAAATCTGCAGCCAACTTCCCACTGAGCATGGAGCCTAATGTGGGGCTCCATGCTAGGCTTCATGCAAGGATCAATCCCACAACCTTGAGATCATGACCTGAGCAAATACCAAGAGTCCAGCGCTTAACCAACTGAGCTACCCAGGCGCCCCTACACTTTGAATATTCTACATGATTTAAAAGACATACATATAAAGGAAAAAATAATTATTAGCCTAAAAGCTAGTATTATTGTAACTTTGGTTTACAACTCCAAGTCTTGTTTTCTTCAATTCAAGAGACAAATACATTTAAAATAATTAATAGTTTATGTTTTGGGCACATAATGTATAATGATATCATTCTGTACATCAACAACTGAAAGGGGTGGGGATAGAGCTATAACAGAGATGTATATTATTGAAGTTAAGCTGCTGTAAATTCAAAATACAGTGTTACAACTTAAGGATGTTAAATGTAATCCCCACAGTAACCACAAATAAAGAAGCTATAGAATATACACAAGAGCAAATGAGAAAAGAATTTAAACTAAACACAGAAGACAGTAATATAGGAAATGAGGGACAATAAAGCTATAAGATAGAAAACAAGTAGCAAAATGACAGATGTAAGCCCCTCCTTATCAAAAATTATTTTAAATGTGAATGGAGTAAACTCTCCAATCAAAAACAGAGATTAGAATGATGAATAAAAGCACACAATCCAAGTATATGTTATACAAAGACACAAATAGACTGAAAGTGAAGGGATGGAAAAAGATTCCACACAAGTAGTAACCAAAAGAGAACAGAGGTATCTATACTAATATCAGACAAAATTAACTTTAAATCAAGAAAGTTTACAAAAGACCTCAAAAAGACACTATATATTAATAAAAGCTTTAATACAGCAAGAAGATATAATAATTATAAACATTTATGCACCTAATGGCAGACCATCGAAATATATAAAACAAAAACTGACAAAATTAAAGGAAAAAAATAGTTCTACAATAATAGAGACTTCAAGGGGCGCCTGGGTGGCTCAGTTGGTTAAGCGACTGCCTTCGGCTCAGGTCATGATCCTGGAGTCCCGGGATCGAGTCCCACATCGGGCTCCCTGCTCAGCGGGGAGTCTGCTTCTCCCTCTGACCCTCCCCCGTCTCATGCTCTCTCTCTCTATCTCATTCTCTCTCTCAAATAAATAAATAAAATCTTTAAAAAAAAATAATAGAGACTTCAATACCCCACTCACAATAATGGATAGAAAATCAGATCAAAGATAAGTTAAAAAAAAAAAATAGAAGGCTTGGGCACCTGGGTGGCTCAGTTGGTTAAGCGACTGCCTTCAGCTCAGGTCATGATCCTGGAGTCCCGGGATCGAGTCCCACATCGGGCTCCCTGCTCAGCAGGGAGTCTGCTTCTCCCTCTGGCCCTCTTCCCTCTCGTGCTCTCTATCTCTCATTCTCTCTCTCTCAAATAAATAAATAAAATCTTTAAAAAAAATGTAAAAAAAATAGAAGGCTTAAACAACAATAGACTAACTAGATCTAACAGACTTATACAGAAAATTCTAACCAACAACAGAATACATATTTTTCTCAAGTGCACATGGACATTTTCCAGGAGAGACTATATGATAGGCTACAAATTAAGTTTGTAGTAAAAAATTTTTTAAAAAGATTTTATTTATTTATTTGAGAGAGAGAGTGAGCAAGAGAGAGAGAGAAAGAGGGGCACCTGGGTGGCTCAGATGGTTAAGCGTTGGCCTTTGGCTCAGGTCATGATCCCAGGGTACTGGGATCAAGCCCTGCATCTGGCTCCTGGCTCAGTGGGGAGCTTGCTTCTCCTTCTCCCTTTGCCTCTCCCCCTGCTCATGCTCTCTCTCTATCTCTGTGTCTCAAATGAATAAATAAAGTCTTTTAAAAAAAAGAGAGAGAGAGCATGAGCAGGGGGAGGGGAAGAGAGAGAGAGAGAAGCAGACTCCCCACTGCACAGGGAGCCTGATGCAGGGCTCAATCCCAAGACCCTGGGATCATGACCTGAGATGAAGGCAAATGTTAACCTACTGAGACACTGAGGTGCCCCAAGTCTCAATAGATTTTAAAAGACAGATGTCATAAAGTATCTTCTCTAGTCACAACAGTATGAAACTAGAAAGCAATAACAGAAGAAAAACTGGAAATTTCACAAAATTGTGGAAACTAAACAACACACTTTCAAACAACCAATGAATCAAAAAATAAATTACAAGAAGAATTAGAAAATACTTAGAGGCAAATTCAAATGAAAACAATATACCAAATCTTATGGGTTGCAGGAAAGAGAGGCACAGAGGGGTAAATATATAGCTCTAAATGCTTATATTAAAAACAAGAAAATCTCAAATCAACAACCAAGCTTCGTATCCAAAAATAATCTAGGAATAAACTCATCTGAGGAGGTGAAAGAACTATATACTGAAAACCGTAAGATATTAATGAATGAAATTGAAGAAGACACAAACAAATAGATATTCTATGCTCATGGATTAGAAGAATTAAAATTGTTAAAATGTCCATATCAACCAAAGCCATCTACAGATTCAATGCAATCCCTACCAAAATTCCAATGACATTTTTCACAAAAATAGAACAAACAATCCTAAAATTTGTATGAAACCACAAAAGACTCTGAATAGATAATGCAATTTTGAGAAAGAAGAAAAAAGCTGGAGGCATCATGCTTCCTGATTTCAAACTCTATTACAAACTCTATTACAAAGCTATAGTAATCAAAACAGTATGATATTGGCATAAAGACAGACATATAGACCAATGGAACATAAAAGAGAGCCCAGAAATAAACTGGTGCATATGTAGTTCATTAATTTATGACAAGTGCATCAAGAATATACAATGGAGAAAGGACAGTGTCTTCAATTAAGTGGTGCTGGGAAAACTGGACAGCCACATGCCAAAGAATGAAACTGGACCACTATCTTACACTATAAAAAAAATTAACTCAAATTGGACTAAAGACTTAAATGGAAGATGTGAGACTATAAAACTCCTAAAAGGAGACATAGGCAGAAACCTCCTTGACATTAGTCTTGGCAATGACTTTTTGGATTTGACACCAAAGACAAAGGCAACAAAAGCAAAAATAAACAAGTGGGACTACATCAAACTAAAAAGCTTCTGCACAGCAAAGGAAACCGTCAATAAAGTAAAAAGGCAATTTACTGAATGGGAGAAAATATTTGCAAATCATATATCTGGTAAGGGGTTAATATCCAAAATATATAAAGAACTCATACAACACAATAGCAAAAAAAATTTTTTTCAATGTAAAAATAGGCAGAGGATCTGAATAACATTTTCCCAAAGAAGACATACAAATGTCCAACGGGTACATGAAAAGATGCTTAACATCACTAATCATCAGAGAAATGCATATCAAAAGCACAATGAGACATCACCTCATACCTGTTAAGAAGGGCTATTATCAAAAAGACAAGAAATAACAAGTGTTGATAAGGATGTGGGGGGAAAAAAAGAGAACACTTGTGCGTTGCTGGTGGGAATGTAAACTGGTGCAGCCACTATGGAAAACAATATGGAGGTTCTTCAAAAACTAAAAATAGAACTACCATATGATCCAGCAATTCCACTTCTGAGTATTTATCTGAAGAAAATGAAAACTTTAGGGGCATCTGGGTGGCTCAGTCAATTAAACGTCCACTTTCAGCTCAGATCATGATCTCAGGGTCCCTGCTCAGTGGGGAGTCTGCTTCTCCCTCTCCCTCTGCCTCTTCCCCTGCTCATGCTCACGAGTGTTCTCTCTCTCTCAAATAAATAAATAAAATCTTAAAAAAAAAAAAGAAAATGATGGGGCGCCTGGGTGGCTCAGTCATTAAGCGTCTGCCTTCGGCTCAGGTCATGATCCCAGGGTCCTGGGATCGAGTCCCACATCGGGCTCCCTGCTCAGCGGGAAGCCTGCTTCTCCCTCTCCCACGCTCCCTGCTTGTGTTCCCTCTCTCGCTGTCTCTCTCTTTGTTAAAAAATAAATAAAAAATCTTTTAAAAAGAAATGAAAACTTTAACTCAAAAAGATATATTCACCTCCATGTTTACTGCAGCATTATTTACAATAGCCAAGATATGGAAACAACCTAAGTGTCCATCAATGGATGAAAGGATAAAGAAATTGTGGTACACATGTACAATGGAATATTATTCAGTTCATAAAAAGAATGAAATCTTGACATTTGTAACACTGATGGATCTTGAGGGCATTATGCTAAGGAAAATAAGTCAGACGGAGAAAGACAAAACTGTATGATCTCACTTATATGTGGAATCTAAAAACAAAACCCAAACCAAACCAAACAACTTAGATAATAGATACAGAAAGCAACTGGTGGTTGCCAGAGGTGGGACTGGGGGTGGTGGTGAGTGAAATGGGTGAAGGGAGTCAAGTGGCACAAACTTCCAGGTATAATATAAGTCATAGGGATGTAATGTACAGCATGGTGACTATAGTTAATAATACCGTATTGCATATTTAAAAGTTGCTAAGAGAGTAAATCTTAAAAGACTTCATTGCAAGAAAAGAAATTTTGCAACTATATATGGTTATGGATGTTAACTAGACTTACTGTAGTGATCATTTTGCAATACATACAAATAGTAAATCATTATTTTTTACACCTGAAACTAATATAGTGTTATATGTTAATTATACCTCATTTAAAAAAAAAAAAGACTGCCTGGCTCATAGTAGGTGCTCAATAAAATATTTGCTGAATGAACAAATGAAATAACAAATCTTAGCTCAGTGTGCAAGTGTAAAGAATTACTAAAACTATGAGAAAAATAATGTAAAGAACACTCTAATTTGCTTGACTTGCCTTCACTCACTGCAGAATGTTTGCAGAGAACCATCTAGGAAGAGAAATATAATGAAAGTCCAGATCCCCAACTTGATGCCCAAAAAAAGATTTTTTAAAAAATAAAAACAGGAGGGTTGCCTGGGTGGCTCAGTCAGTTGAGCGTCCAACTCTTGGTTTCCATAAATCTTACACAATGGAATTAAATAAAAAATTAATTACAATAATATATCTAGAAATCAAATTATTTCTAGATATTTGGAAATTAAAAAACACAATTCTATGGAATACTGAAGTCAAAGAAAAAATTCGTGAGAGAAATTGTAAAATATTTCTGGTATGTGTCCCTTTGACACCCCTCTATGGCCTTTTCAGGGTCAGGGAAAGAATGAAGACAAAAGCTGATGAGGATCTAACCTAAATTTAGTCTCTCCCATTCTTTTAACTTTTTATTTTGAAATAATTGTAGATTCACACAAAGTACAGAGTTGTCTCACATATCCTTCACTTCAGTTTCCCTCAACAGTTACATCTTAGTAATTATAGTTACTCAAAGTCAAGAAATCTCGGATATTGACATTTTCATTTTCTGTCCATTTGGTCACATTTCTGCATTCACGGAACCATCACCACAATTAAGATACAGAACTATCACCACAAAAATCTCTCTTTATAGTCACACCCTCCTCCACCATCCCTAAACTCTGGCAACCACTAATTTGTCTCCATATCTATAATTTTGTCATTTCTGGAATGCTATATAAATGAAATTATACAGTATGTGGCCTTTTAAGATTGATGTTTTTCACTCAGCACAATACCCTTGAAATTCAACCAAATTATTGCATTTATCAATAGTCGGTTCCTTTTTATTGCTAAGTAGTATTCCCTGGTATGGATATGCCACCATTTGCTTAGCTAATCACCTACTGTAGAACATTTTGGATGTTTAAAGTTTGGAGCTATTCTAAATAAAGATACCATGAACATTTATGTCAAGGGTTTCTTTTGTGAACATAAATTTTCATTTATCTGGTATAAGTGCCAGGAGTCACTGCCGGATTATATGTTAACTATATGTTTAGTTTTTTAAGAAACTTCCAAAATATTTTCCAGAGTGGTCATATAATTTTATATTCCCACCCACAATGTATGAGAGATAGTTTCTTCCTATCCTCACCAGTATTTGGTATTGCCACTATTTTTTTTATTTTAGCTATTATATTAGGTGTGTTAGGAATATCTCATTGTAGTCCTCATTTACATTTCCTTAATAGCTAGTGATGTTGAACATTTTTTTTCAGGCACTAATTTGCCATCTATATAACCTCTTCAGTGAATGGGAGAGTGCCAAGGTTGCCTTGGGAAAAGATCATGTGGGATAGGAGATATTGTTGTCTCCATTTTCAGAAAACAGAGTCTGGTACAGGCTAATTGGAAAAAGTGGATCTTGGGCTGAGCAGAATTTGGACAGGCAGGGAGCAAAAAAAGGCATGTTGAGTATATAGTGTTATATGTACTCTGCCATTGCAAAATTGGTAATTTCCCATATCTTTTTAACCTCCCCTTTTTTCTTCTTCTTCTTTGCAGCCCTGCACATCAAACTGTCTCCTTTCTCCTTCTTTAAGAAGCAAAGTGTTACTTCCTTAACTTCTCCCAATCTCTTCCAACATCAGTTCAGAAAAAACAAAAGGATCCTTTTAATGTGGGGAGGATATAAGTTCCATTTGATACGCATGGTCATATGAGGGAAAAGGAGCTTTAAAATCAAAAGAGAAAAAAGGGAACCCTAATTTTCCATTGGATTTCAGTATATAGAAATTTATTTCTGTCTTTGTGTGCTCAATTAAGTGTATTATGAATTACTAATCTTACCTTCACATGATGGCTTTAAAATGCAAAGAAAAGGCAAACTGAAGGTAATAAGCAAGTGCAACACAAAACATCAAAAAGCAGCCCAATCTCATCTTCATCAGCCTATCTTCATTTAAAAACAGTAACAGTGTAATCAAATCTGCCAAGAAGCCAGCCAAAATAATTCTAAATTACTTCTTAAATTATTTAAAGTAATTGCACAAAGCTTTCTTAACAAAGTCCTTTTACTAAAAAGAAAAAGGTAATTGCAATTATCATTAACAAAGAACTTTATTATGCACTAATATGCTACTAGTAATAGAGGTACCTATATATAATTTATAAATAAATAAAGATCAACAGTCAGAAATGCTTGGACACAACTGGGTAAAAGCAGGGGTAGTGCAGTTCTTTCCACCTCTCTCACTTTACCTAACCCCCAGGTTAGACTGCTTGTGTGGGGGTCGGGCTGCTGGTTTGAACTTCTACCCAGACTTCTGGAATTCCTAGTGTTTCTGTTCCTTCTTCCCCCAGATACAGGTGCCTGGAAGAAATCCGGCTCTGTGTACCAACTGAATGACTTGGGCCTGTTTTTCTTTGCCTCAATTCTGGATAGATTGCCTGGGTTTGCATCGCACATTCTAGTCCCTCATCTCCACCTCCAAATCTGGTACTAGAGTCAATCTTCTAAATTAAATATGCTTCTTTTTTTCTTTTTTATCTTTATCCCTCCCTGGTACCCAAGAAAGAGCCTGGCAGCCTGTGTGACTGGGACGGAACTAAGAACAAGGCAAAGAATGCCAACACCTACAGTTCTAGTGAGTCATTTACAATAACTTGCTCTGAGTATAATGTTCTTAAAATCCAAAGTTAAGAATAAATTTTATTTATAGATTATTAAATAATAATAATAATGTAGTGCTTAATGGAAATATCAAGAACCAACTATCAAGTACAAAGTGCCTCTCCAACATAAAGATACATTTACAGTGATACTTTCTAAGTTCCATACTCCGTTGGTCTGTAAGTTCCTTCAAGACGAGGACCATGCCTCAGTGCATCTTTGTTTCTGCAGGCCTAGCACTGAACTTAATAATTAGTATTATTTTTAACATTGTTTTTTAAACATTTACTATGTGCCAAGTTCTTGCTAAGCACATTGCAAATATTATCCCATTTAATTCTTCAAATAATCTTATTATCCCTCTTTACAGATGAAGAAACTAAGCTCAGAAGCCTGGTAATTTACCCAAGAATTTACAACTAGTACATGGTTGAACAGGGTTTTGAATTCAGGCCTTTCTCATTCTGAAACCCAAACTCCTAACAGCTATACTATAATGCCCAGGAGAAAAAGAATTGGAGGGATAAGAAAAAAGCCCTTGCCACTGCCCTCCAACCAGAAGTAAAGACATGTTACTTATAAAATGTGACCTCCAGCCATGTTTCCAGCTAATTACAACTTCTCTGGCATTAAAGACAGTGGTCATGACACTCTCAGACACAGGACATTTCCTTCTAACATGTGTCACAGAAAAAAATAAATTGTAGTGACACAGGAAAAAGTGAAAAAAAATATGAAATATGAACTTTTATAAAAGTGGCTGAGGTTACTTTTCCTTGGTGAGTTTAGTTATTATTGCAGCACATAAAGTGAAGCTATTTGCAAGTTCATATCTCTAAATTTGGCACAAGGTAGCAATTTAAAGGAAAAAAGTATGGGTGGAAAAAAAAAATCACTGCTTACAGCAGCACTCAGAACCAAAGAATGATGCAATTTTCATTGCATGTCTCCTCAAGTTAGAGAATTCATTAGCACCTATATAGTACTTAGGTAATTTCAGACAAAGCGAGATGCAATATTTAACCATAAATTCATTTTGCTTTGTAGTTGTATGACTTCATATTGGATATTTAAGCACACCAATTACTTCAACATTAAATATAGATATAAAATACCCATTTCAAGTTCTTTTTCTTTCAAGTCTTTTCAATCATAAAATTTTCTAAGTCATAAATTCTCAAGGGTTTATTCTACTACTGATTAGTTTTAGGCATAAAAATTGGAAAACATACCAGATTGCTCTTTTCTATTCAATTCTAAATAGATTTTACACCAATTTTATAATGGTAAATATTGTTTAAGGTAACTGATCAGCTCTTGTTCTCACTTCACTGGAAACTGCCTCTGGTCAAAAAGGATGGGCTCCATCTGCCTGAAATGTGCTAAATAACCTGACCTTAGCCAAAACTGAGTGCTCAGGGACGGATATATAATCTAACCTCTGTCAATCTGATTCTCCCTCCTGGGGATTTAGAATTGAAACCCAATTCTAATCAGCTAATCTGCTTTATGCTTAAACTGAGCTGCTACAGGGAGGACTTTCTCTCCCCCTAAGCACTAAGGAGCAAAAGTAACAAAGGTAAAAATTACATTGTCTTAATGACAAAAATTACATTGTCTTAATGACAAATCTTAATGCATTCTACAAGTTGAATTATAGGCATACCTCACAGATGCTGAAGGTTTGGCTCTAGACCACCACAATAAAGCCAGTATCACCATCAAGCAAATGAAATAACTTTTTTGGTTTCCCAGTGCATATAAAAGTTATATTTACACTATACTGTAGTCTAAGTGTGCTACAGTATCATATTTTAAAAAAACAATGTATATACCTGATTTGAAAATACTTTATTACTAAAAAATGCTAACCATCATCTGAGCTTTCACCAAGTTAACTTTTTGCTGGTGAAAGGTCTTGCCTCCATGTTGTTGGCTCCTGACTGATGAGTGTGGTCGCTGCTGAAGGTTGGGGTGGCTGTGGCAATTTCTTAAAATAAAACAACGATGAAGTAATGAAGTTTACCTCATTGAAAAAAAGAGCCTGGCACCTTTCATGAATGATTTCTCTGCAGCATGCAATGCTCTTTGTATAGCATTCTGCCCACAATAGAACTTCTCAGGCTTTATTCATCTTATAACTGAAAGTACGTGCCCTTTTCCCAGCCTCTTCTATTTCCCCAATCACCCAGTTCCCCAGCAACGATCATTCTACTCTTTTTTTCTGTGTTTGGTTTTTTTGAGTCCACATATAAGTAATAAAGACAGTATTTGTCTTTGTCTGGCTTATTTCACTTAGCATACTGTTCTCCAGTTTCACCCATGTCACAAATGGCAGAATTTTCTTCTTTCTCATGGCTGAATAATACATACATACATAAATAATATATAATACATATACAATGGAATACTATATATAATATATATTATATTTATATGATTATTAATAATATATATCACATTTTTTTTATCCATCAATGGACACTTTGGTTGTTGCCATATCTCGGCTATTGTGAATACGCTGCAATGAACACAGGAGTACTGATATCTCTTTAAGATATGATTTATTTACCTTTCGGTATACTCCCAGAAATGAGATTGCTGGATCATATAGCAGTTCTAATTCTAGTTTCTTGAGGAACTTCCATACTATTTTTCATTCTGGTTGTACCATTTTGCATTCCCACCAACAGTGTATGAGGGTTTCCTCTTCTCCACATCCACACCAGTTTTTGTTATCTGTTGTCTTCTTGGGGTGGGGGTGAGGGGCAGAGGGAGAGAGAGAATGTTAGGTAGGCTCCACATTCAGCACCGAGCCCAAAGCAGGGCTCAAACTCACAACCCTGAGATCATGACCTCAGCCTAAATCAAGAGTCAGATGCCTAACCCACTGAGCCACACAGGCACCCCTCTCTTGTCTTTTCAATAATAGCCACACTAACAGGTTGTGAGATGATATTTCATTATGGTGTTGATTTGCATTTCCCTGATAATTAGTGATGTTAAGCAGCTTTTTATGTACCTATCGGCCATTTGTATGTCTCTTTGGGAAAAATGTCTTTTCAAGTCCTTTGCCCATATTTATGTTTTATGTTTCTGTTTTTGCTACAAGTTGTATGAGTTCCTTGTATATTTTGGATACTAATCACTTAGCGGATATGCGGTTTGCAAATATTTTCTTCCATTCAGTAGTTTGTCTTTACATTTTGTTGATGGTATCCTTTGCTGTGCAGAAACTTTTTAGTTTGGTGTAGTCCCACTTGTTTATTTTTGCTTTTGTTTCCTTTGCTTTTGGTGTCGAATCCAAAAAAAATCATTTCCAAGACCAATGTCAATGAGCTTTCCCCCTATTTTTTCTTCCAGGAGTTTTACAGTTTGAGCCCTTACATTCTTCAATCCATTTTCAGGTAATTTTTGTTTATGGAATAAGATAGCGGTCTAGCTTCATTCTTTTGCATGGGGCTGTCCAGTTTTCTCAACACTATTGAAGAGACTATGCTTTACCCATTGTAAGTTCTTGGCTCCTATGTCATAAATTAATTGATCATATATATATGGATTTATTTCTGTGCTCTGTATTCTGTTCCATTGATTTATATAAGTGTTTTTATGCCAATACCATACTGTTTTGATTACTATACTTTGCAATATCATTTGAAATCAGTGAGCGGATGCCTCCAGTTTTGTTCTTTCTCACAATTGCTTTGGCTACTCAGGGTCTTTTGTAGTTTCATACAAATTTTTATAATTGTTTGTTCTATTTCTGTGGAAAATGTCATTGCAATTTTGATAGGGATTACATTGAATCTGTAGATTGCTTTGGCTAGTGTGAACATTTTAATAATATTCCTATGTACAAGCACAGAATACCTTTCCAATTTCTTTCATCAGTGTTTCATAGTTGACTTCCTTGGGTAAATTATTCCTGAGTATTTTATTCTTTTTGATGAGACTGTTTTCTTAATTTCACTTTCTGTTAGTTAGCTGTTAGTGTATAGAAACACCACTGATTTTTTATATTGATTTTGTATTCTGAAACTTTACTGAATTCATTTATTAGTTCTAACAGTTTTTTGGTGGAGTCTTTAGGTTTTTCTATATGTAATATCATGTCTTCTGCAAACTGAGATGATTTTACTTCTTGCCTTTTTATTTTGATGCTTTTAATTTCTTTTTTCTTGCCTACTTGCTCTGGCTAGGACTTCCAGTACTATGTTAAATAAAAGTGGTAAGAATGGGCATCTTTGTCTTGCTCCTGATCTTAGAAGACAAACTTTTAGCTCTTCACTATAGAGTATTGTTAGCTGTGGGTTTGTCATATATGGCCTTTACATTCCTTCCTTACCCAACTTGATGAAATTTTTTATCATAAAAGGATGTTGAATTTTGTCAAATGCTTTTTCTGCATCTATTTAGATGATCATATGATTTTTATCCTTCATTTTGTTAATATGGTGTATCACATTTATTGATTTGCATATGTTGAACCATCCTTTCATCCCAGGAATAAATCCACTTGATCAAGGTGTATGTTTCTTTTAATGTACTGTTGGATTTGGTATGCTAATATTTTATTGAGAATTTTTGCATCTATGTTCATCAGAGATACTGGCCTATAATCTTTTCTTGTAGTGTCTTTTCTGGCTTTGGTATCAGGGTAATTCTGGCTTCATAAGATGAGTTTGGAAGTATTCCCACCTCTTCAATCTTTTAGAAGAGTTGAAGAAGGATTGGTATTAATTTTCCTTCAATGTCTGGTAGAATTCACCAGTGAAATCATATCATCATGGGCTTATCTTTTTTGAGAGGTTTTTGATTACTGATTCAATTTCCTCACTAGTGATTTGTTCAGATTTTCTCTTTCTTTGTGCTTCAGTATTGATAGGTTGTATGTTTCTCAGAACTTATCCATTTCTTCAAGGCTATCTGTTGTGTTAGATTATAATTGTTCACATTATCTTCTTATGATCATTAGTAATTGTTATCAGTTTTATTTTTTTTATTTTTTTTAAAGATTTTATTTATTTATTGACAGATAGAGACACAGTGAGAGAGGGAACACAGGCAGGGGGAGTGGGAGAAGGAGAAGCAGATTTCCTGCCGAGGAGGGAGCCTGATGTGGGACTCGATCCCAGGACTCTAGGATCATGACCTGAGCTGAAGGCAGATGCTTAACGACTGAGCCACCCAGGCGCCCCTATTGTTATCAGTTTTAATGTCTCCTCTTTCATTTCTGATTTTATTTGAGTCTGTTCTTTTTTTCTTAGTCTAACTAAAGGTTTGTCAATTTTTTTTATCTTTCAAAAGAGCCAACTCATAGTTTCATTGATATTTTCCACTATCTTTTTAGTTTCTCTTTCATTTATTTCTGCTCCAGTTATTATTTCCTTCCTTCTATTAATTCTGGACTTAGTTTGTTCTTTTTCTAGTTGCTTGAGATGTAAAGTTACATTGTTTATTTAAGATCTTTCTTTTTTCTTAGGGCACCTGGTTGGCTCAGTCAGTACAGCATCTGACTGTTGATCTCTGGATCATGAGTTCAAGCCCCACATTGGGCACAAAGCCTACTTTAAAAATATATATATTTCTTTTTTCTTAATGTAGGCATTTATCATTGTAAACTTCCCCCTTAGAACTGCTCTTGCTGTACCCCATAAGTTTTGATATGCTATATTTCCATTTTCATTTGTTTCATGATTTTTTTAATTTCCCTTTTGATCTCTTCTTTGATCCACTGATTGTTCGGAGTATGTTATTAAATTTCCACACATTTGCGAATTTTTTCATGATAACTAGTTTCATACCAGTGTAGTCAGAAAAGATATTTGGTATGACTTCAGTCCTTTTACATTTGCTAAGGCTTCTTGGAGAATGTTCTATGTACACTTGAGAATAATGTGTATTCTGCTGCTGGATGGAATGTCTTGTGGTCCATCTAGTCAGATATGAATTGATTGTTCTGTGTATGTCTATTAGGTCCATCTAATCAAATATGTAGATTTAGCCCAATGTTCCTTATTGATTTTCCATCCAGATGGCCTATCAATTGTTGAAAGCAAGATAATGAAATCCCTTACTATTTTTTTCATCAATGAGAAATGTTACTAAGAGTGGGATTGAGGTTTAAGGAAAGTAAACCATAAAATGACAAATCTGAAAAGAACCATAGAGAGTGTCTAGCCCATAGCCCCCATTTTATAGACAGGGAAACTAATGCTTAGAGAAAAAAAGAAATTTTTCCAGATCGCCAAGTCAAATACAGTTTGGTTCAAATTCATGCAACATGTATTTCCTGAATGCTCACTCTATGTAAGGTATACCCTATGCTAGGTATTGGAGGTACAATGTAAAACCAGGGAGACATAGCCTCTGACTTCATTTTGTTTTTTAATTGAAATATAATTGGGGGCACCTGGGTTGCTCAGTCAGTTGAGTGTCTGACTCCTGATTTCAGCTCAGATCATGATCTCAGGGTCATGGGATGGAGCCTCCTATTGGGCTCCATGCTCAGTGGGGAGTCTGCTTCTCTCTTTCTCCCTCTCCCTCTGCCCCTCCTTCCACTCACACTCTCTCTAAAATAAGTACCTCTTAAAGTAAATCTTAAATACACACACACACACACACACACACACACGTATTATTGACATATAACATTTTATGAGTTTCAGGTGCACAACATGATGATTTGATATACATATATATTGCAAAATGGTCATCACAATAAGTCTAGTTAACATCCATCACCATACATAGTTACAATTTTCTTGTGATGCGAACTTTTAAGATATACTCTCCAACACTTTTTTTTTAAGATTTCATTTATTTATTTGACAGAGAGAGTGCACACAAGCAAGGGGAGTGGCAGGCAGAAGGAGAGGGAGAAGCAGACTCCCCACTGAGCAGGAAGACCGATGTGAGGTTCAAACCCAGCATGACTTAAGCCAAAAGCAATTGCTTAACAGACTGAACCACCCAGATACCACAAAATCTCTAACACTTTAAAACTTTCAAATATACAGAACAATATACAGCTTGTTTCGTGCATTCCATTTATTTATGTTTTGCTTCTATTGGCTTTGTATTTGATGTCAAATCTAAAAAATTATTTCCCAAGACTACTGTCAAGTTGCTTACTGCTTATGTTTTCTTCTAGGAGTTTTATGGTTTCAGGTTTATATTCAAGTCTTAATCCATTTTGTGTTGATTTGTGTGTGTGGTGTAAGACAACGGTCTGTTTTCATTCTTTTGCATGTGGCTGTCCAGTTTCCCCAACAGCATTTTTTTTTCTCAACAGCATTTATTGAAGAAACTATCCTTTCCCCATTGTATTTTTTGGCTCCTTTGTCATAAATTAATTGCCCATATATGCATAAAATCTCTTACTATTATTGTATTGCTGTCTATTTCTCCTTTCAGATCTATTAATATTTCCTTTATATATTTAGGTGCTCTGATGTTGGGTGTATATTTACAATTGTTATATCTTTTTGATGAATTGGTCCCTTTATTTTTACATAATGACCTTCTTTATCTGTTGTTATAGTTTCTGACTGAAACCTATTTTGTCATATAAGCATAGCAATCCCTGCTCACTTTTGGTTCATTTACATGGAATATCTTTTTCCATCCCTTCACTTTCAATCTATGCATGTACTTAAAGCTGATGTAAGTCTCTTGTGGGCACATAGTTGGGTCTTCTTTGTTTGTTTGTTTTTCCATTTAGCCACTCTGTGTCTTCTGATTGGTGAATTTAGTCCATTTATATATAAAATAATTATTGATAAAAGTGGATTCCCTGTTGCCATTTTGTTCATTGTTTCCCAGTTGTCTTGTAATTCCTTTGTTCCTTTCTTCTCTTGCTCCCTTCCTTTGTGATTTGATACTGCTATGCTTAAATTCCTTTATCTTTTGTGTATGTATCTACTATAGGTCTTTTGCTTTGTGGTTACACAAGACTTACATAAAACATTTTATAGTTATAACAGTCTATATTAATTTGATAGCAACTTAACTTCGAACACATACTAATGCTCTACATTTTTACTCTCTCCCACCACCATTGTTCTCGATGTCACAATTTACATTTTTACCTTGTGTATCCATTAACAGATTACTATAATTAGAGTTATTTTTAATACTTTTGTCTTTTAGCCTTCATACCGGATTTAAAGGTGATTTACCTACCACTGTTACATTAGAGCATTCTGAATTTAAATACATATTTACCTCACAAATTTTAATATTTTGTATTTATACTTTCATTTATTTCAAAATACTTCTTAATTTCCTATTTTATTTCATCACTGACCCATGAGTTATTTAGGAGTGTGTTATTTAGTTCACAAATATTTGAGGATTTTCCACACATCATTCTTTTACTGACTTCTATTTTAGTTCCACTGTGGTCAGAAAACATATTTTGTACGGTTCTAATCTGTTTAAATGTAGGATTTATTTTAGGACCCAGAATATGGTCTAACTTGGTAAATGTTCCTTATACACTTGAAGAAATGTGGTATTCAATTATTTTTAGGCCAAGTGATCTACAAATATCAATTATATCAAGTGGGTTTGTAGTGTTAATTCTGATTTCCTTTCTACTTATTCTATCACTTACTGAGAAACGGGTGTTCAAATCCCCAGATACAATTATTAAATATAATTATGGATTTGTTCTCTTTTCCTTTCAGTACTATCAGCTTTTGCTTCACATACCTTTTATTTATATGATTAGATGCATAAATATGTAGATTAGATTTCCTTGATGAATTAACCCCTTTATTTTGAAATGATCCTTTTTATCCTCAGTAATATTCTCTGATCTATTTTTAAGTAATCTCTACACCCAATGTGGGGCTCAAACTTACAACTGCCAGATCAAAAGTCACACACTCTACTGACTGAGCCAGCAAGGCACCCTGTGCCTCATTCTCTGATCTAAAACCTATTTTGTCTGATACTAATATAACCACTCCAGATATCTTTTGATAAATATTAGTATGGTATATCTTTTTCAGTCCTTTTACTTTTAACCTGTTTGGGTTTCTAGATCTAAAGCACGTTTACTGAGGGCAGCATAAAGTTGGGTTTTGCATTTTTATCCAACTTGACAGAACTCAACTTGTTTGTTTATTCTCTCTTAGAGATAACTATTCTTTGTTGATCGATATACAATGTCTTGAAAATCTTTGTTTTATACATTTTGTCCTTGTTGTTTTTTTTAGGTGGTAGGGTAAACCTGATTCCTATAACTTCCATCTTGGGTGGAAGCTGAAGTCTTAATGTTTCTCTCTTAATGTTATAGCACCTGCAACCTTCTTCTAAGGAATATTCTTGGGTTACTAGAGCCACTTCTCTCAGAGAGGTGAAAGTTCCTGGAAGTTTACAAATCCTTGGAGTAGCCAGTAGCTGGTAACTTGTTCAGAGTATGAAAGCCTAGTTCTTCTGCCTTCAGGTGAGATAAACTCTTTCTTTGTAATCTGTGCTCTGGAGCTCCCTGGGACTAGGCTGACGCTGAAATCATAGCCTTACTTTTTGTATTCTCCTTTTTTGTCTTGCCTCCCTGACTACCTTACTGATTTCATATTATAGCACATTTCTAATTAATCACTTACACCTGAATCCATATCTCAGTGTCAGCTTTTGGAGAACACAACTAAAACTCACTTGCATTTTAAAACTGCTTTTCTGGGGGCACCTGGGTGGCTCAGTCAGTTGGGCCGTCTGCCTTCGGCTCAGGTCATGATCCCAGGGTCCTGGGATCGAGTCCTGCATCGGGCTCCCTGCTCTGCAGGAAGCCTGCTTCTCCCTCTCCCATTCCCCCTGCTTGTGTTCCCTCTCTCACTGTCTCTCTGTCAAAAAAATAAATAAAATCTTTTTTAAAAAATTTTTTTTAAAAATTGATTTTCTGTAAAATGTCTCCTTGATTAGTCTGTTTTACTTTTGCTCCCACGTTTTTTGAATTGTTCATTTTTTCAAAAGAACTTTAGAATAAAAGTGTGGAGTTGAATAGATATTTAGAATATATCCAGGGTACCTGGGTGGCTCAGTCGGTTAAGTGACTTTAGATCTCAGCTCAGGTCTTGGATCTCAGGGTTATAAGTTCGAGCCCTATGCCTACTTAAAAAAAGGGTTGGGGGGGCCTGGGTGGCTCAGTCAGCTGAGCACCTGATTCTTGATTTTGGCTCAAGTAATGATCTCAGGGTTGTGAGATCAAGCCCCAAGTCAGGTTCCATACTCAGTGTGGAGTCTGCTTGAGAGTCTCTCTCTCCCTCTCCCTCTGCCCCTCCCCCCACTCTCACACACACTCTCTCTCTCTAAAATAAATAAATAAATACAATCTTTTTTTTTTTTTAAGAATATATCCAATTAAATTCCCTCAGTTAATAAATGAAGTAACCCAGGTTCAGGATGGTAACTAACTAACTAATCCATTTTCCATAAGAGTAACTGAGAGCAACTGAGGCAAGCTTAAAATCAGGTTTCCTCATTTGGGCTTATTTGGGTGAAACATGCTTTTAATTTTACAGTGATCAGATTTTAGTAGCTATTGGATAGTATGTTGCAAACCCTTACTTATGAATACTGCCAGATACAAATGTGCAAACTTTTTCTGCAAGTGCAAGTTTGTACTTGTACAGTTTGATTACCTTCCTCATTTTATGATCTTTGAACATTAACCCTTGGTTAATGGTAAAGCAAGTGAACATGTGCATTTTTCTAAATCTTTTAAATTTAAATTTTATACCAAAAAACAGTCATATTCACATCTCCCTCCCTCCCTCCTATCCTCTCTCACACTCTCTCCTCCCCTCCCAGCCTCCTCTTCTTTCCCTCAATCATAGCACTTCAAATTTGAAGTAAAAATCACAAAGTCTTCAATACCTTATTGGCATGCAGCAATCTACATGGTGCTGTGGTCTTGGGACTGATATCTCTATTTCCATACTTCTGGATTCCATGATCTCATCTTTCTTAATTTACTCTTATTTTGTAGCACATCCCTCAATAGCTTCTTAATTTTCCTTTCTGGTAGATTTCCTCAACTTCATCTTCTAACTCCTGTAGACTTTATTTCTGCTATCATATTTTTGCTTTCCAATATCTCTTTTTTATTCTCCCAAAGTTTCACTTTTAGATAGCCTCTGTTCTTGTTTTATGTCATCAGTATCTTCTCTTACTTCTTTGAAGATATTAATATAGTAGTTTTTAAAAAATTATCATTCTGTTCCCAGCATTGACTATTTTCTGTAAGTTCATTTTATCTATTGGTTTCTTTTGGTCTCTTTCATGCTACATGCCCTCTGTATCTTAAAATGAGGAATAAAAATGCTGATATGCAACTCTGTGTGCCTAGGTAGTATTTATTTATTTATATTAAGGTGATGTTGACTGCTTGTCTTAACATTAGAGTAGGGTTTTTCATCTTTGGCACTACTGACATTTTGGATCAGATAATTATTTGGGGGGTAAGGACAAGGAATGATGTAATGCAGTGCATTGTAAGATATTTAGTAGCATCCATGGCCCCTCCTCACTAGATGCCAGTAGCACACCTCTTCCTCACTTCTCCCAGTTGTTTATAATAAAAAATTTCTCCAGACATTGCCAAATGTCCCCTGGGGGCAAAATCATCTCTAGTTAATAACCACTGCATTATGGTAATGAGAGTTTTGAGAGTTTCTTGAGATAAACTCTCCAGTTTTCTGCTTCCTGAGTGAGGAGTATAAACCTGGATACTAGCACTCAGAAGCCTACCAGAAGACTGGACCTGGGTATCTCACCACTCAATATAGAGACCTTGACTTAATCTCTGCCGTAGGCAGAATAATGGTGTCTCAAAGATGTCCACATCCTTGTCCCAGGAACTTGTGAATATTTTACATTATGTGGCAGAAGAGAATTAAATTTGCAGATGAAACTAAAGTTGATAATCAGCTAACCTTAAAATGGGGAGATTACCCTGGATTATACAGCTGGATTTAAAGGTAGAAGAGGAAGGCAGCAGAGTTAGTGTCAGAATGATGCAACATGAGTGACTTGCCATTGCTGGCTTTAAAGATAGAAGGGGGCCATGAGCCAAGAAATGCAAACCGCCTCTAGAAGTTGGAAAAGACAAGAAAACAGATTCTCTCCTAGCTTCTAAAAAGGAGACTGACACCCTGACTTTTAGCCCATTGAGACCCATTTTGGACTTCTGATCTCCAGAACTGTAAGATAACAAATTTGTGCCCTTTTAAGCCACTAAATTTGTGGTAATTTGGTATAGTAGCCACAGGAAACTAACACAACCACACTGCTTTCAATTTGGTACTTTACCAGTCACCCTCACCTCTGCTTGATATCCTCAAGACCAGAACCAACTCGGGACAATCTCTCTCATGATCAATCAACAACTTCCACCGATCTTCTCTTAAGGTTGAAGAAGGGACAGTCTCCAGGCATCTGGATTAGGGAAGGGACCTAGGGAGCAAACTGCTCCTTAAGCAGATTTTTAACCAATTCTCCCATTTCAAGCCCCCCACCTCCCACCAACTCCCCAAGACTATTTAGAGGTATCTTGTACCTCTAAACCCCAACATTACTTAGAATTCTGCAGCAGAGATAAAGTTGTTTTTATTATTACAAGTACATTCCTCTTTCTCTATTCTGCTAAATCAATCACCACTCATCCTCATTCCTTCTTCCAAAATTTTATAGACATCTCTTGTCTGCTACCTTTCTCATTCTTTTTGATCCTTAAGAGTTCCTGCTATCAGTTCTTTACTGCCATTTGAGTTAGGACTTTAAAAAAATAATGGAGGGGCGCCTGGGTGGCTCAGATGGTTAAACATCTGCCTTCTGCTCAGGTCATGATCCCAGGGTCCTGGGATCAAGCCCCACATTGGGCTCCCTGCTGAGCAGGGAGCCTGCTTCTCCCTCTCCCTCTTTCTGCTGCTCCCCCTGCTTGTGCTCTCTCCCTCTGTCAAATAAATAAATAAAATTTTTAAAAAAAAACAATGGAAATAAACACTCACATGTTTAATTACCATATTTAATGAGTTTTATTTTTAGCTGACATTTTATGGGGCCTTTACTGACTTGGGATAAAACCTCGTATGAATTACAGTAGTTGAAGCTTTCAGTAACTCTAGAGAGTAGGTACTATTATTTTCATTCACATTTTATAAGTAAAACAGACGCTTAATTCACGTGACAAAGCTAATTTAATGGAACAAAACTGGGATGGAACCCAAGTCTTTCTGACTCCCAAAGCCCATTTTCCTAACCAATTAAGCAATCTTGTTAATTTATACACATTTCACTCTATGGCATGGTCAGCAAACTATAGCCTACTCATCAAATCCAGCCTGTTACCTGTGTTTATAAAGTTTTATTGGAATAGCCACACCCATTCTTTGACTATGGTTTATGTCTACGTTTGTGCTATAATGTTAGAGGTGAATTACTGAAACAGAGACAATCTGTCCCACAAACCCTAGTTATTTATTCTTTGATCATTTGTGGAAAAATTTGCTGACCCCTACTCTAGAAAATAACCTTATTACAAGTTTTGAGGTCATGGTGTCCTCAGGTACTTTTAAAGCTTTTATTACTGTATCAAATCAAAGACATTCTTTTTATTGTTCCCTCAAACTTCTGTTATCCTGCAGATAGCAATCTTTGGTCATGGTTAAAAAAGAAAGTCTCTAAACCAATCTCCTTTGTGAATTCTTTCCCATACTCAATCATACTTGCTCCTTTTTCTGTGCTCCTACCTCAGTTATTATAATTATAGTACTTAAAGCAGTTTCATTCACGTAATAGTTACTAGTTGTGATTCCCTAGGATCTAGCAAGTGCTGGGCCTGAGTAGATATTTACTTAATAAGCATTTACTAAATACTTTCTAAGTGTCAGTGTTCTAGACACTGGAGTTATAAAAGTGAATATGGCAACTTTTAATATAGAAAAAAAAAACTGAGCATGGAGTCTGGGCTTATAGTCCCTGCAACAGCTGCAGCAGAATCACCAGAGTGCTGAGGTACATACAGACCTATTGAATCAGAATCTCCAGACGTAAGGCTCAGTAATCTGTTCATAATCAGCACTTCAGATGATACTTAAGAAGGAACGTCTGAGAATCACTGCATCAGTAGATAGGAAAGGCTGTTTCTAAATGTGCAAATAATCTGAAAAGAACAAGTCTCACATGATCTCTCTTAATACAACCAATTTGTCAAAATATGATCTTCTATTGTTTATCTCTTCCTTCCAAAAGATTACTAGGCATACTTAACTATTTGGACACTGCTCCCATCTCTTACTAAACTTCTCCGTTATACCACTGTAACCCTGTCCCTGGCACAGTACCTGGCACATAGTAGGTATCAATAATTTTGTTCAACTGTTGAATATCCAAAATAAAACCCTTCAAGTTGTCCTAGTATGTAGAAATAGGAGTTTTTCCAGCTTTAGACTGGAATGATATGAAGATCATTTGAGTACAAGGAATATAACATACCCAGGCAAATGTCTGGTCAACCTATACCTTGTTTTCCTCCCTCTAGAAATGCTTCCTTCTAGCTTTCAAGGCCACTACCTTTGTGGGGAATATGAACCTCCCTCTCAAGGCTAAGCTAGACCAAGCAGAGCCAAGTGGACTAGTAGAAAAGGTCAGGCATTATGGATTCTTCTTCATTGTAGCTAGAGGCTTTAATCTGCAGAAAGCCCTGGAGTACATTTTAAAAAGGATTACCTACCTCTGAGGATGACAGATATTCAAGTATCTACAATGAGAGGTTTATAACAATGGACTCTTGCTATGCCTGACATAGATCTATCCCTCCCACTAGAACCTCTGAATTATTTTGCTGGAGGCTACAACATTCTGAGTAGTTTGTTGGGAGTTGATGGGAGGTGGGGATAACTCACCCATACAAGCTTAGAGCTGAGCCGCTGCAGCTTGTTGGGCTAGCCTTTGATGCAGACTGGTTGGACAGGTTCTGGATCTACAGAAGAACCGGTTTGACTGGCCTGTTATGCCAACATATTCTGGTTTGATTCCATGTTCCACAGACGGTAGAAACCTGCCCAGCCAGTTAAATGAAAAGCATATTAGGTTATCCATTGCACACTGTATATAGCTTAGATGCAGCAGGACTCTTCTACATAGCAGTAGTGTCTAGCAAACTCTAGCATGGTCCAGAGAGGTGGCTTCCTCTGATTTACCGTTTAAGTTCGTAGCTTCAGAAGTCAGAAGTGAAACACCTTGCGCTTTTGACCCAGAACAGAGGTTTTCTAAATAAATTGAAGGGTAAGTTAATATGTTTTTTATATTCCTCAATTTTCTATGCACTTTTGGAAAGTTAAATTAAGAAATGATATTTAAACAGATATCTATTTTTAACATGATAATACCTGGATTATACCTTTTCTGTAAAGTTGGTTAGATACTGTTTTATAATACTTACACATAAGTTCACCGATTTTTTTAGATAAAGATTATTTGGTATACAATACCTTATACTTTTGCTACACTTTTTTTAAGTTGGGCATGGCTATAGTCATGAAGAAAGCTGGGTTGAATAATTTTGCTAAATATATTTCACTTATTAATGATTCATCTTAAGCCATCTACTTCTTTGATAACATACTATTATGTTTTATAGGCTGTTGCTATATGGTAACAATTTCATATGGTAAATCTAATTGTGGATATGATAATAATTGCCTTTTTAAGGCATAAAAAAAATAGTGTTGGCCTGCCTGGAGATCCTAAGTACATTACAGGAACAATTCACAGTAAGAATTGAGGAGTGTGAAAAACAAAGATTGTGGAATCTGGTAACTGATTAACTATTGGAGCTCAAAAGTACTTGCTGAGCTGAATAGAAAGGAATGAAGACAGGTTTTGTCATGCCTATTAGGTCTGAAAAACTTTTTAAGTTAAAGACTATTTGGATCTTCCTTTATATTATATTTTTAAAATAATTCTTTTACCCCTCTCTTTCACTGATGCAATTAATTTATTTTAAGTAGTTTGTGTCATTTAAAATCAAAGTTACCAATCCCTTTATATTTATTTTGGTTACCAAACTACCCCCTTAGTTATTAATATTGGATTGATTTGAATGCACATATCTTCTGGGCATTCAATTAACATAGCAGCTGACATATGTATTTATCTGGGATTTAAAATAACTTTTTAAAACAGAATTATACTGAATACTTTCCTGTCAAGAGCTATTTGTAGGTCATTTTAATATGACTTTGTCTTAAACTGAGCAAGACTGATGCATCTTTTTCATTGTCCCTAGGGTCCTCACTTTGTCATGATGTTCAAACTCAAAGGCTCTAAGAGTTTCTTTAGGATGTTATTAAAGAATTGTTTTTTAAGTGAGAAATAATGTTCAGATGAGATATTTTTTTGCAGGGAAGGTTTGGATGCTTTTCAGTCCTACTCCGAGGCAAAATTTCTGAAAATTCAGCTAAACTTCTAAAAAGCTATGTAATGTTGAATCTGCATAAGGAATATGCTGATTCAGCAAACTGAAATTAATTTTATTCAGCATAAACTGTATTCTGACTATTTTAGGGGGGAATATGGATCAAAATTTTTCATCGGTTGAATGCTTCTCTTTTCAATTAGTTTTCAGGCAAGTTATAGATACATGTCATTAGAATATACTTTTAGTGTTTCTGGTAAGTATGTTATACATATTAATTTAAAATTTTTAAACTATACTGTGTTTAAAATACAGGGCTTATTGTTTAAAGATAAACTTAAATGGGGATTCCAATTTATTTAAGTAAGTATTTTTTATGTTTATGGTTTTGAGGAAACCTATATATATGAAATATATATGGTAAAATATATATGGGTAAAATTTCAAGCCTAACTCACTTTGGAAAGGATTCTACAGCTTTCATATAATAGAATTTTCAGTTTCAAATATATGAAAGTCCTATTAAATATGACCTTTACGTATTTCCCATAAATTGACCTCTTTAAAATACTGATGCATTGTGATGTTTTGTTAAAATTAAGGACATGTGGATTTATAAATCAAATTAGGGAGCTGTAAGTGTATGTGTGTATATTTTATATAGCCCTACATTATCTCAGGGCTCGGGTCAAAAAGTATTCTACTCATCTAAAAATCTCTTTATTCTTTAAGTTGGGGATGCATTCCTTTGTCCTTATTCCTAGCCACTCAGTTTCACATAATGACTCTTACTGTCAACAATGCTAGCTTTCTTAACAACTGCAACCTCTTTCCTTCCTGAAGTCTTCATATGTTTCCTACAAAAAGCACTTAGAAGCATGAAATTTTTAAACCTGAAGAACTCTTAAAGAATAACTAATGCAGGGGCACCTGGGTGGCTTGGTTAAGCATCTTGACTCTTGATCTCAGCTCAGGTCTTGATCTTAGGGTCATGAGTTCAAGCCCTGCGTTGGGCTCCTCCCTGGGCCGGGAGCCTACTTGAAAATAAATAACTAATGCATCCGACTCCTCATTTTTCAGTTGGATAAAAAGCCCCAAAATGTGGTTAAATCACTATTATTCAATCTAAAGGTAGAGCTGGGGCCAGAACATCCCAGTTTCCTGAATACCAGCCCAGACTAGTATTTTTCACTATCCTACATTGAATCATCTGAATATTACATGAAATCTAATCTACATTTTCTAAAAGAATTGTAAAAAGGTAAAATTATGTTATGTTATGAGTCTCTGCTGGCTCATAAACAATAAAAATGTTTATTTTCTTAGTACATATGTGCATATACATATATACATATTTATATATATGTATGTGTGTGTGTATGTATGTGTGTATTGTTTTAGGCACTCTTACATGGATATAGTTTAGGATTTGCCTAAGAAGTTAGTACTTCTAAAATTTGGTTAGAGGGGCGCCTGGGTGGCTCAGTTGGTTAAGTGTCTGCCTTTGGCTCAGGTCATGATCTCAGGGCCCTGGGATGGATCACCGAATTGGGCTCTCTGCTCAGCAGCGAGTCGGCTTCTTCCTCTCCCTCTCCCTCTGTGATCTCTCTGGCTCTCACTCTCTCTCAAATAAATAATAAAATCCAAAAAATAAATAAAATAAAATAAAAAATCTGGTTAGAATTGGCAGGAAAGTTTCAATAAGGTTATAAAGACCAGAACTGCAGGATTTAAAACCCATTTTAGAGGTAATAGAACCTGCTTTCTAAGGGGTAAGTTTCTTAATACAGTGCTTTGCACACAAGTTCTCAAAAAATGTTTTAAATGTTTTTAACTTGAGGAATTCCAAAGAGATGGGACCACAGAAAGCTTGAGAACCAAAGGCTCAAAAATTCCAATTCTGATTCCTAGAACTAAATGTTAATTCTCCTAATCCCCTTATTTTTTCACAGGTAAACTTCTACCTGAGGGATACTTCTTAACTTTGTAAATTTAGCTCAATCCAAGTGGACTTTAAAAAATAATCACTTCATTTGTTTCTCATTTTTACAATCAAGAGAAAAGGTAGTATACTGGAAAACATATGAGCTTTTGAGTCAAACTAAGATGGATTTGAATACTGGCTGTTACAAACTAGTTTACCCTTGGGAATTATTTAACTCTGAATTCTCTTTCCTCCATCTGTAAGTTAAGGAAGCTCATACCATTCTCTCAGTTTTAGGGAGGATTAAAGGAGATACTGTGCCTAAAACACCTAGCATAGTCACTAGAACACGATAGGTGCAACAAATGTCAATATCCTTCCCACTTCTTTAAAAGATTGTATCATAAATTTCAACAAATGGCTTAAGTAAGAGATGTCAAAACTTAGCTTGGAATATACATTTTATTTCTGCCAGAGAGATAAAAACTAAATTAGCACCCTTGGAAGGTGTCAAGGAGAAAGGCCTTCTACTGCCCTGTGGTCCTTCTAGCTGGACTCAGAATCAGATTGACATGAGACAGATTAACAGGGGAAAATCAAACTTAATAGTCCTTCAGGGAATCCATATGGACATGAAATTCCAAAGACAATGAGGCAACATGAAGCTTATATGAGCAAGGAGAGGGGTAGGGTCTGATGATACAAAGGGGAGGAAGAGGGTGGGGTGGGAGGGATGGGGTGGCTGGGTGATAGACATTGGGGAGGGTATGTGCTATGGGGAGCACTGTGAATTGTGCAAGACGGTTGAATCACAGATCTGTACCTCTGAAACAAATAATGCAATATATGTTAAGAAAAAGAAGAAGATAGCAGGAGGGGAAGAATGAAGGGGGGAAATCGGAGGGGGAGACGAACCATGAGAGATGATGGACTCTGAAAAACAAACTGAGGGTTCTAGAGGGGAGGGTTGTGGGGGGATGGGTTAGCCCGGTGATGGGTATCAAGGAGGGCACGTTCTGCATGGAGCACTGGGTGTTATACACAAACAATGAATCATGGAACACTACATCAAAAACTAATGATGTAATGTATGGTGATTAACATAACAATAAAAAATTAAAGAAAAAAACAAAGGGGAGGAAGACCATTAGCAAGAAGGTGAAAGGGGGTGTTTGGAAAAATAAAGGTTGCCTTATTATGCAGATAGGTTCTTTAGGTAAAGGAGAGTCTCTTTTTTTTTTAAAGTAGGCTCCTCACCCAATGTGGGGCTTGAACTCACAACCTTGAAATCAAGAGTTGCATGCTCTATTGACTGAGCTAGCCAGGAACCCCTAAAATTTCAAATTTCAATCATCTGTACCAAAGGAAGGAAATGTAGCATGGATAGTACAAATTATACCTTACTTATGCCTCATATCTAGGTTTTTCAAAAACATTTCATATCTATTTGTATCTATTATTTTTTTTTAAGATTTTATTTATTTATTTGACAGAGAGAGGGACAGCGAGAGGAGGAACACAAGCAGGGGGAGTGGGAGAGGGAGAAGCAGACTCCCCCACCAAGCAGGGAGCCAAACGTGGGGCTCGATCCCAGGACCCTGGGATCATGACCTGAGCTAAAGGCAGACGCTTAACAACTGAGCCACCCAGGCGCCCCTGTATCTATTATTTTATATGACATCAGATTAGTTGGCCAAAGATTTTTATATGCTCTAAGGCTTGTGCTCTTTCTAGTATTAATTGAATTATTTCTTCAGGGCTCTAGAATATGTTTGCTCCTCCAAAAGATTACCTTCCAAATTAAATTTATTGTAGGCCAATATTAAATTATATTTCATTCTCTTGGTAATAAATAATGATAGAGAGATTGAGTCCAAAATGTGTTGGGTGTAAGAAGTAAGATGGAATAGGATTTAACATTTTCTAAAAGTAATACTAAATAAATGATAAATTGATTATGAGATGAAACCAATGAGCAAAGTTCACATGTGAGATATTATGAAATGTTATATCATGGGTCAAAAGGGAGTTCAGAAGTGTGACAAAGCATTCTAAGAGCTTGCCTACCTAAAGTTGGGTCAAGGGGGTACCTGGTTGGCTCAGGTGGAAGAGCATGTAACTCTTGATCTTAGGGGTCATGAGTTCAAGCCCCATGCTGGGTGTAGAGATTACTAAAAAACAAAAACAAAAACCCTTAAAGATAAATAAATAAATGAAGTTGGGTTGATGACCCATCTTCCAGTGTGTAAATAACAAGCAGGAAATAGATTATGAATTGATATTAGAAACAACAAATAGATCCACTTATAACACAAAGCTCTTGCAATCAACTTTAATTTCCTGAGAGATTTTTTTAAAAGATTTATTTATTTATTTGAGAGAAAGAGAGTGTGTGCACACAAGCATGAGCAGTGGGAAGGGGTAGAAGGAAAGAATACCACGCAGACTCCCTGCTGAGCATGGAGCCAAACACGGGGCTCGATCTCATGACCCTGAGATCAGGGCCCCAAGATCACGACCTGAGACAAAATCAAGAATCAGATGCTTAGTGACTGTGCCAGCTAGGAGCCCCAAATTGTTTTTTTCTTAAAGTGAAAAGCTTGTATGTAGATGGTATACCTAAAGACAACAATATCACTTCACCAATGTAGTCCACTAATTATATAATATTCTTATTAAAACTATTTTATTAGATAAACAATTTAGCTTTATTTGATTACTCATTAAGTTAGTATTCAATTTGCATATTTATTTTCATGCATTTAGAGTGGATATTACTATAAACAATTGAAAAGAAGGCAGGGAGTAATATAAATTTAAAATATATTTTCAAAATATTTCTTTATAGGGGCACCTGGCTGGCTCAGTCGGTAGAAAATGCAACTCTTAATCTTGGGGTCGTGAGTTCAAGCCCCACATTGGGCATAGAGCTTACTTGAAAAAAAAAGAAAAGAATTTTTTTAAATTTCTTTATAAAATAGCTAATTTGGATAAATCGGCACTAACAACCACTATGGATCAAAGACTAACTAGGAAATAGAAAATGTTATAGCTCATCCTTAAAGACATACAGACTTAAAAGTATTCAGAAAACTATTGCCTTAGAAGTTATGTATTACTGACAAAGTGAAAATATAACTTGCATGGCAAATTTTTAGTTTCAAAGTTCTATCTTAAGTCTATTCCCTTGAAGGTTCTTTGCCTATCGTTACTACAGTGATTTAGATGATTTAGATTAGGAGTTAACACTTCCCTCCAACGTGAAAACATTTTAAATCTAATGAATTTCTAAACGAATCTGGAAACATTAAGAAATACAATATCAGTAACTTTATGTAGCTTGCAATACAACATATATGGACATGGAACAGTATTATAGAATTCTGTGATGTAGATCTTTATTTAAAAATTTACATTTACCATATACAGGTCTAAATTTGGAGGGCAAGGTCTCCTAACTGGAAGTAGATGGTAAAATCAGTCACATCTCTAAAAATATTAATATCGTAACCAATTTTCAATAATATAATAATTACTGGGCGCCTGGGTGGCTCAGTTGGTTAAGCGACTGCCTTCGGCTCAGGTCATGATCCTGGAGTCCCGGGATCGAGTCCCGCATCGGGCTCCCTGCTTAGCAGGGAGTCTGCTTCTCCCTCTGACCCTCTTCCCTCTCGTGCTCTCATCTCTCATTCTCTCTCAAATAAATAAATAAAATCTTTAAAAAAAAATAATAATATAATAATTACTGAATGGTAAATACCATCTACATAGCATTTTAGTGAGCTGTTAAATTCTGCCCTAGTCACTTTCCGAGCAATTGTTTAACAAAATTTAAAACAAACATGTTGTTCAGGAGTAAGTATACTATTTTTTTTTTTTTTTAAAGATTTTATTTATTTATTTGTGAGAGAGAGAATGAGAGACAGAGAGCATGAGAGGGAAGAGGGTCAGAGGGAGAGGCAGACCCCCTGCTGAGCAGGGAGCCCGATGTGGGACTCGATCCCAGGACTCCAGGATCATGACCTGAGCCGAAGGCAGTCGCCCAACCAACTGAGCCACCCAGGCGCCCGCCCAAGTATACTATTTTTTAACTATAATATCGAACTAACCACTGGGACCTGGCTACAGGACATTCAGCAAGAAAAGCCGTTCCGTCCATTCCAGCATGACAATATCAGTCTCTTTTCCCACAGCTTTACTTGTTAAGATGTGAGTGTTTACATCTTTGAGATGAATGGCGTGTTGTGCTATTTCGATCAATAAGTGTAAATTAAACACATCTAGCATAAATTAAATTCTCAGCAGTTCATTGGTACCATAACAAACCACATGTTTATACTAATGTTAAAGCCAAGTAAGTAATACCAAATCCAATTTCTACAGAGGAATAGCACAGCGACTCTGAAATTAAAATTGGGTTATATTTTTAATCTGACCGCCCAGTCTATGCTTTATTAGCTCAGTTTATTAGAACATGTGATTAATGTTATCCTGATACTGATTCAGTCCCGGTGGAGTAAACTGGCTTTCATTTATTTCATAGTCACAGATTATCCTCAGCGGCATTATCACCGTAATAACGTATCAGTGCTTCTCAAAGTGTAGTCTGTGGACCATCTGACTCACCTGGAGGATGCTTATTAAAAATGCAGATTGCTAAGCTCCTTTCTAGACATATCACTTTAGAATCTCTGGTGGGTAGATCCAATGAATCTACATATTTACATATTTTCCAGATTATTCTAATGTCCAAAACAGTTTGAAAAGTGGCAAGAAAAGATTTTCTTGCCTATAGGAGACTGAGCAAGAGTGTGTAAGTTCCTTCAAATCAAAAGATCAGAAAAATAGCCTCAAATGCACAAGTTCAGTCTTGGGTCATATTAACATCCTTAAAAATTACTGCATACAATTAATCTCACTGTCCCATCCACACATGCAAACTTTCAAAAGTTAAATTTTTTTTTTTAAGTAATTTCTATGCCTAACATGGGGCTCGAATTCACAACCCCAAGATCAAGAGTCACATGCTTTACCAACTGAGCCAGAAGGTACACCCAAAAGTTAAATTTTCTATTAATAACTTAAAAATAGTGAAATGGATGGGGCGCCTGGCAGGCTCAGTTGGTTAAGCGTCCAACTCTTGATTTCAACTCAGGTCATAATATCAGGGTCCAGAGACTGAGCGCCACCTTGGGCTCCATGCTCCCTGGGGAGTCTGCTTGAGATTCAATCTCTCTCTCTCTGTGTGTGCCTCCCCCTTGCCTGCACTCTGTCTCTCTCTAAAATAAATAAATATTTAAAAATAAAAAGTAATGAAATGGAAATTTTTTTTTTTTAAGTAGACTCTACATCCAACATGGGGCTTGAACTCACAACCCTGAGATCAAGAGTCACATGCTTTACCAACCAAGGCAACCAGGCACCCCTGAAATGGAAATCTGATGTTTAACCTTTATCTCTTAGTTTGGGTTCTCCATGGAAAACAGAGCCTGAGTCCTCCAGATTATATGCAAATTCTCTATTTGAGAAATCATCCTGGGAATAAGAGCTGGAAATTAGAAGAAAATGGGGAGGGAGAGAAAGCCAAAACCACAGTGCTTCTTGGAGTGTTCCTTCAATACAGGCAAATGGGCCTCAATCCCAGGACCCTTAGGGGCCATGAAGCTGCCTCAGGCTTGTCCGCCACAAGATGAGAGAGAAGCATTTATCCACCAGTTCTGACTTCTGTCAGTTAAGGGTTGCCTCATAGGTTGCTAATTTCCTCACACTTTCAGGGGGTGCTTGTTTCCAAAGGCCTCAGAGAAGCGCCAGGTGAAGGGCTGTCAGGTTTCACCTTCATGAATCCAGTTGCCATTGGAATTGCTAAAGCAAGCAGGATCCAAGAGGTATCCAGTACCACACTATTATAGGACAAATAGGATCAAACTGCTTTTTCCTTAATTGAGCAATATAATTTTAACTAATACATTATGCAACTAAAATGGATTTTCTGAGAAATGAGTAAAGCAATTTCAAATGGCAAGTGAGGAACTTTAGCCTATTTTTGCCTGATGTATTTGATCCATTCCCACAAAACCTGAGATGCATTGAAACTTGATCTTTTGTGAGAAAGGTATTTTCTAATAAACTACATTTCATTTCCTGAATTTGGCTACCAAGTTTTAAAGGACCAGAGAGCACCAAATGAACAATTAGTATGTACTCTGTAAGTAGTTTTATGTCCAGTATTGATCCAAAGGCTTTATTGTTTAGTTTACATTGCTAAAATTATAGTAAAAATAGATTGACTACATTGGACCCTCAAGTAACAACACTTCTCATTATAACGAAACACAGAATTTTGAATAGTACAAGTTTGTGTTGGACTATGTCCAAAAGGGTCTGGTTACAAGAACTAATTCATTATAACCTTTACGTGATCTTGGAGCATGGCTCAGAAGAATACATTAGAGGAAGGCTCTAGTCAAATAGATTAAAAACAGAAAACTGAAATAGCCAGTTATGTGTTTTACTTAAGTAAATATCATATTTGTTGCATAATTATAAAAACTTAGTTTAGAGAAAATGAAGAAGAAATAGGTATAAATAAATCTAGTTAAAAGCATATCATCTTTTCATTTAACTTGAATTCTGTTAAAACCAATATCTGAGTTTTTAAAAATAACTCTCTCAGTGGTTAAATTAGCTAATGAATTCATAAGGGTGAAATAGAAAAATTGGACTGAAAAGGGCATAGAAATAAAAAAAAGTAAGGACACATACTGTTGAACAAAGATGATTACGAAGAGATACTATTTTCAGAAGGAGTTATCAAATATACTCAGATCTTCACTAAATTATATCAGATCACAGTCAACTTGATGCCAACACCCCCTTTCTTGCACCTGAAGCTGAGTAGATCATAAATCTCTGTTAGGTAAATAATTTCTTAAAACCACAAATTTCTAAAATACATGAAGAAATTAGTTTCTCCTTTCTATACAGTTTTGTAGTTGGGCTAGATGATTTTTAAAGTCCCTTGGAATATAACAGAAATAACACCAATATAATAATTCTACTTGACTTATTTAATTACGTGAATCAAATAAGATACGTAAAAGCACTTAAGTTGTAATTTAATCCTTTCTATAATTATAAATGTCTCAATTTTCATAGCAATTCAATAATTTCACTATAATTACATAACTTTAGCAATTGAAGAGACCTCTCTGATTATCTGTACTTCTTAAATCTATCTACTATTAACCAGTTTCTTATACTGTTTGGATACATTTATAATCATTCAATCCTGTCAACAATCTTGTATGCAAAATACCCAAGGTATGTATTATCTTTGTATCACTGACAAACAACTGAGGAACAGAGGAATTAAATTACTTGCTCAGTAGGATTATTATTAAAACTTAAAATTCATTCAACAAATTAGGTGGAGCTCCTGCTGATTTCCCACTGTCAACCTATACAAATACATTATTATATACTTACAATTTCTAGAACTCACAATGATTCCCCATAGCAGAATCTTTGCACATGCCTTCTGCCTGGAAAGCCTTCTACCACTCTGCTCTCAATAGGCAGGTTGCTTCAAACTTCTATGAAGTCTTCCTGAAGAAATTTTACATAGGGGCGCCTGGGTGGCACAGTCAGTTAAGCATCTGCCTTTGGCTGAGGTCATGATCTCATCAGGGTCCTGGCATCAAGCCCCATGTCAGGCTCCCTGCTCAGCGAGAAGTCTGCTTCTCCCTCTGCACCTCCCCCCTGCTCATGCTCTCTCTCTGTCAAATAAATAAATAAAATCTTTTTTAAAAAAGAAATTTCACATATATTATTTCATTCTTATAATAATCCCTTTGGACACAGCAAGTATGAGTATTCTCATTTTTTGGATGGGGAAATAAAATTTGTCTAGGAAACATGCAAATTATCAAAGATAGGGCTAGAGCTTAAATCTTAAATCTTGGGTCCTGTCTCCAGCTCAGGACTTGCATAAAACTATAGGCCAGGAATATGTCTATATGCCATCATTGATATACAACATAGTCAGTTTTTTGGAGCACTCCCTGCTCTGGTCCCTTCTGAGATAACAACATAATTCAAGACCCGTCCATCAATTTAATTTTAAACTTACAACATGGAAGAAGCTAAAACTTAGGGCTGGGAAAGCTAATATGAACACTTTTGCTAACTCCATTAAAAGTCAGTTTATATTCATCTCTCAAATATCCACCATTATAAGACATGTTAAAGAACGTACGTGCCATAATTTCTATGAAGTACAATTATTAAAGCAAGAAGTCTACAAAACGAACTGAGATTGGTCCATATAGTAGGTGCTTCACTCCAACTCTGAGTAAGAGAGCCCAATTTATTTTCCTTTCCTAAATTATGAGACTTAAATTGCTATCAAATTTTAAAGTCCTTTTAGTAACCTCGTGTAAGCTTTCTGAAATAAATAGAAAAACGTACCAGGACTGCAAATGAGCCTGTAGGTAATAATTTTTTTGATAGATAATAATTACTGATCAAAATTCAGAAACTTAATTTGGTTACTTTCTCAAAAATAGTTTCTAAGTTAAAAAAATATAAAAGCACAGAATAAGCTTTATGTAGATTTTATTATTCAAAAATAGCATGTTGTACTATGAGAAGAGCACAGATACAGAATTTATAGCCAAAAAACTGGGTTTGGAGTCTTGGGTCAACTGACCTACTAGTCTGTACATATAGTGTTAGTCAAACCACCTAATTTCTCAACCTCTGTGAAAAGATGAAAACTGTAACTGTTCTACCTTTATGAAACAGTTATTTTTAGGTTCAAAGAGAAGATATGTAGGAAAAGTACTTTGTATTTTACTATAGCTAATTGTTTTGAATCCATTTCCTATCAGTATTAAACAAACCACTTCTCAACTCATAGGGAATTTCAAAGTAGTATCAATTAAGTCAAAAAGTACAATCCTTTTATGGCTATACCAAAATATTTTTTTTTTGAGATTTTATTTATTTGACAGAGAGAGCACAAGCAGAGGGAGAGAGAGGGAGAAGCAGGCTCCCTGCTGAGCAAGGAGCCCGATGCGGGACTCGATCCTAGGACCCTGGGATCATGACCTGAGCAGAAGGCAGATGCTTAACCGACTGAGCCACCCAGGCGTCCCTATACCAAAATATTCTTTAAAAAATAATTTAGATTGGTCTGTACATAGCTGTGAAAGAAATACTCTTGACTACAAAGAGTCATTTAAATCTTCCCTTCTTTATTAGTTTATACTTCAAATGCCTTAAAGCTCCTGACCATATGATTTATCACCCAAACCAGGACTTTTTGAGAGTAAACAGGAGCCCTATTAATAATTAAACCAGAACAATAGCTATTAACCAGACCTATTGCTGGTAAGCCAGGGGATATGGTCACTTTAGATAAGAAGCATATTAGATTTGTCTTAGTATCCTAAATAATCCACAAAAATAGTAATCAAGGGTGTGAGGTGAATTAAAACATAATTTAATTTCTAATACTTCTGACTATAACTTAAGTAAAATTGACAAAGTATTGGCCAAAACTGAAGGTCTCCTCTAAGAACTAAATTTTGAATGTAAAACATTTTTGGAAAGGTAGCTATCAAAGCTTCCTTAACCTTAGACAGACATATGGATTAGGAAAAGCAAAAAGCTAATATTTTAAACAAAGTCTATTTTTCTCAAACATAGTTAGAATAGAGAAAAATTGAGAAACAAAGTCTGCCAGTGTGTTTGAAAACATACCTGTAATTTGTGAGGCATGAGTACATTAAAGGTCACAACTATTTGTCAGGATTGAATAAATTCATCAATTTACAGATGGAAAAAATAGCATATAAGACGTGAATCATTATTTTTTTAAAAGTGGACAAAGCAATGAATATTAAACGTGTTTGCTCTTGTGAACCTACTAAGAATGCTTTAGTTAATAGAGTCCAACTGTCAGTTAATCCTTCATAATACTTCCCATTTACATTACTGTACATAAATATTGTTCCCACAGCTTCCATCATGGTAGCATTACATATGTGTATACAGAATGCAAGTATAGTACTAGATTTACTGGATAAAAAGGTAAATATTAGTTTTACAAGATTCTCAAAATAAAATTCACTTTTCTATTCTACAGTCTTAGTGATCAATCTTAAATTCTTTTATCATCTCCACAGCAGTTAAGTTCTCAAGTTTTTATAAATGCCAGTGTTAGGAAATAAGACATAAGGGCTAACTAACAAAACTCCTGGGCTTCACAGACCTATATGCATAGGTATGAAATATTGCCAAACAGCCACTATAATCTAAAATGGTTGACCTGGAAGAAAGGAAGCCCCTTTCCATTCACAATAAATCATTTTGTAGTAACAGATCATTAGCATTCTTGATCAGCCTGCCATCAATTTAAACCTAGGCAACTAACCAAGTATAGAGCATATTGTGTAGTGTATAGAAACCTTTATCAAGTATAAAGAGATAGTTCCTAAATTGGACAAATTATATATCTAATAAAACTTTGCCCGTTACTGATGTGAAGTAGCTAAGTGAATGTTATTTAAAAACACAAACAAAAAAATTAATAGTTCATAAAGAGAAATGAAGAAGGTATATGTAGCCATAGTAAAAATCAAAATAAAGCTTCTTATATCTAAGTTGGAAGTTGGCCAGACTACATAAGGCTAATTTTTCTAAATGGAAAGCAATGTATAATCTTTAATGTTTGTTATAACTACATTAATGACCGTTTAAAACTGCTAAAATAAAAACTGTAATACTGACATCCTTTGTAGAATGTTAAATACATTTCTTAAAACAATTATAAAACTGCTCAACCTAACTGGCATCTTGCCACCATCAATTCAAATGATAAACAAAACATTTTGGCACTTGGGGCAAGATCATCAACTGATATATACTCTTACCCCCAAACAACACTTAGTAATTAGTGTAAACAACTTAAAAAACTAAATCAAGTGTTCAACTTGACACAAATGCTGACAGTTAACATAATTTTCTTTTGTCTCAAAACTTTTCCCTCTTATCTCTCAAACAGCCTTTTGTCTTGTTCTTAAAATAGTTCTGAATGTAGACAGTTCACCCCAGTTTACTAGTATTGTGTGTTCATATTACTGGACAGTATTATGCAAATAATCATCATGGGTTTAATCACTTTTAAATTTTTTGCCTGGGAATGCAGGCCCTTAATGCCGGGTGGGAGGAGAGGAATGGGATGATGTGGGGAGTGGGAAAGAGATGAGAAATGCCCAGCACAAACAGCAGAAATAACCTCAGTCTAGGAATCAGTTATCTGTGTTCTAGTCCTAGCTCCATCCTGGTCCTTCAGATAAACCATGTAACCTTATGTGTGCATTTGACATTCATTTGTTCATTACCTATGCTATGCTAGGCCTATACTGCCCAGTACAGTAATCACCAGTCACATGTGGCTTTGAGCACTTGAAACGCAGCTAATCCAAATTGAGTTGTGCTGTCCTCATGAATAATTTTTTATACTGATCACATTTAGGAATGGAGAGCCTAAATGCTAAAACCCTGAAGGGTTTTAAGCAAGGAAATGTCAGGAACAGAAATATTGGTGTAGATTTCTGGCAACTGTGTGGAGACTTCATTCAGGCAAGGAAGACTGGAAGCAAGGAGGCTATAGTCTATGTAAGAAATATCAGGGCCTAAACAAGGGCATAAGGGAATTGAAAGGAAAGCACTAATTCAAAACTATTATTCAGGAGATAACACCAATATAATATAGTGATTCACTTGTCCTGACTCCATGGAAAAGGGTTTGATTTTATTCTAAGGTGATGGGAAGATACTGGAATGTGTTTAGCAGAGCAGCATCTTGTTCTGACTTCATTTTTTTTGTTGTTTTTAAGATTTTATTTATTTAAAAATGAGAGAGAGAGAGCGCACACGACCAGGGGGGGAAGGTTAGAGAAGCAGACTCCCCACTGAGCAGGGAGCCCCACACAGCTCGATCCCAGAACTCCAACCCCAATGGCATTGTTCATAGCCATAAAGTTTTCTCACATATCTTTGGGATCTCATAATTTATTCTACCATGTGGGGCCTAAAGCTCCCATTGGGAGAGAATATCTATAAGTATGCCCCCCATTTCCACGGCTAAAGTGACCATCTTAAAATCTCACATGGAGAATTTAAGAATTTTAAATGGATTCAAAGATTTTCTTCACTTACGTAAAAAATAGTAATCCCATAAGGGATGCTCAGATCATGACCTGAGCCGAAAGCAGACACACAACCAACTGAGCCACCCAGGCACCCCTGACTTTGGTTTTAAAGGACTACTCTGACTGCTGTTGGAGAATACACAGTAAGGGGTAAACAGTGTAAGTAGAAAGATAGTTGACTTAAAAAAAAAAAAAAAAAGAGGCTATTGCTGCAGAAGAGGTTTGAGATGCTGGTGGCTTGACCCAGGGCGGCTGCAGAAGAGGTGGGGAGAAGCAACTGGATTCGAGTTACACTTTTATCTGCAAAATGGTATTGCCTAATTCACAGGGTTGAGAAAGGAACAGGCAAGTGCAGGGAGATCACACCTGCTGACCCCAATTGTCCTGTTTAACCTGGAGCTAGCGTATCTGCTGAGAGTGAAAATACCATACAGAACCTTGAGGAAAATAGTGAAGGTCTGGAAGACAGCAATGGAAACAAAAGCAGCTGAACAAAGGCTATTTTAAGAATTAATTGATGCCTTACATGAGGTTTGAAACCATGTAATTTTAGTGATATTAACATATTCTGTAACAAATCACATAACCTGCTATGTGATTTTTCCCTCTGCAACCCTCAGCAACCCAACTGTAGGAGTTAAGCAGATTGTAGAATCAACAAAAGGTTTCCGTTTTAAAATGATTTGAGTTAGAGAATTTTAAAATTCCAAAATTCTACAGTTCTAAGAATCCTTGAGTTTTTACTGCTACCACACAATTTTTCTTATTGTGGTTAAATGTACAAATGTACCTAATATAAAATTTACCATTTTAATTATTTCAGCACACAATTTTTAAGTCGAGCACCCTAACCAGGGGCCTCCAGTGAGTTACAGGTATGCTAAGACATTAAAATTCCAGCCCTCAAGGGGGCATTGCTGAGGGGGGTGGGGGGGCTAGAGGGGTGGGGGGGGTGGAGTTTCAACTTCTGCTGTCTCTAGATGGAAGAAGCCTTATCTTTTTACTACAATATGTAATACAAATATTCATTTTCTAAGTATTGAAAAAGTTTGGGAAGCATTGTTCAAAGTCATAAAGTTTTCTCACATATCTTTGGGACCTCATAATTTATTCTACCATGTGGGGCCTAAGCTCCCATTGGGAGAGAATATCTATAAGTATGCCCCCCATTTCCACTGCTAAAGTGACCATCATAAAATCTCACATGGAGAATCCAAGAATTTTAAATGGATTCAAAGATTTTCTTCACTTACATAAAAAATAGTAATCCCGTAATGGATGCTCAATTTATTCGTTGATTCACACAGTACTGACTTTATGGCAGGCACTGAGTTAGTTTCTGGAGATAAAAAGGTGAACGACAACAAAAAAATAAACCAAAAAAAAAGGGTAAACAAGACATGGTTTTGACCTCAAGAAACTTAGTCTAGTGGATAGAGAGAATTAATTAAATAATTAAAACTACTAAGTACAAGATAGGAAAGTACATAGTGCTATAAGAGGAGCTAATAGAAAAGACTATTAAAACAAGATAAAAAGATCAGTAAATAGCTAGGCAAAGGGCAGGGGTAGCTTTGGTTCATAATTCCAAACAGAAGCAAAGGCATGTGAAGACCTAGGAGACACTAAAAGGTCAGCGAGGCCTGGAGACGCAGTAAAGGCAGTTCAAAGGAGCTATCTTCAGAGTAACAATAAGCCACTGAAGGATGTAAGCAGCTACGATCAGATTTATTTTTCAGAAAGATCACAGTAGCTATAGTGTAAAGAAGTGGTCTCAAAGTGGGTAAAATTTAAGATGGGAGGAGGAAAAAATATTAGATTTCCATTTTTTCTCATCCTTTTAAAAAATGTCTTCATAAGTTGTGAGTTAGCTCAGAACTCAGAAGTACTAATAAGGGCTAGCTTTTTTCTGAGCACATACTGTATATCTAAACAGTGTACTATGCAGTTTACACGCACTAACTTATATTCTTCATAACCCTGTATGGTTGGTACTATTAACCTCCTTTTACAGGTAAGAAAAAGAGACAGTTTAAAAAGTCAGTCCAAGGTCACTTGGTAAGGAAGTATTACAGCAGGATCCAAAACCAGGAAGTCTGTCTCCAGAGCCTGACTTAACCATTAGACTCTATACCATTTTTCAACAATACATGTACACAATTTATCTTTTTTTTTTTTTTAAGTAAGCTCTACGCCCAACATGGAGCTTGAACTCACAACCTCAAGACCAAGAATCACTTAACTGTACTGACTAAGCCAGCCAGGTGCCCCTATTTTTTTTTTTACATGTATACAATTTAAATTTTAGATATATGCATGAATTGAGAATAGATACTCAAATTTTTTTCTGAACACCAATGAAGAGAAAGGTTTAGGTGGTTTGTTGGTTGGGTGGATATGGAAAATAAACTAGCAGACTAGGTAAGAGAAAGTGGTATTTTGGAATAACCTGATGGTGAAGGAAAGAAGGGGATTAATTTGGGATCTATTTGGCAAGTAAAATTGAAAGGACTTGGTGATAGATTGGATATGAGGATTTAAAGGAGAAAAAGGTGTCAAGGCTGATTCTTTGGATTCTGACTTGTATAAATGCATTGGACAGTGGAGCCTTAGAAGCTAGAGGAACAGGTTAGATCATTTTGTTCTCACAGTTTTTCTTTGGACCACAAATACACTGTTATTTCAATGTACTGTTAAATGACAAAGTGATTACAAGCTCTTTCCATTTATAACAAAACTGTTTCCATTTTAAACATTTATACAAGCAATTATGCCTGTGTTATCTTAGAAATGGCAATTTTTCACCCATTTTCTTTAACAGTATTATGAATGAAGTAGTAAAATTTGGAAGCAAATGATAGTTACTACAATAAGGTAATGAAGATTCCGCAACCCTCTTCCCTGAAGAAACCAAAGTTCCTATAACATGGCTAGAATGGTACAGAAACATCCTGTTGAGTGCAATTTCAAGGAGTAAGCTCTGATATTCATCCCTTAACATCGGAACTGAGTGGAAAAATTCTTTACAGTTTATATTTATGATTTCTTAAATACTACTTAACTTTTAAAAGTTCATAATACTATCCTGTCTTCCTCCCAGATCGTATAAATATTACAGAAAAGTACTGAACTGGTTTAAAAGATACTGTGATTCTAGCCTATTCTGCTTATTTTCAACTTCACTTGTAGAACTGCTAGTGCTAAAAAGCTTCTTTTAGAAAACATAGTAACTTTCTGAACGTTACAAACAGCCACAGGAAGAGTTTATTTTTTAAAACATTAAATTACCTAATTTAAAGCTTGTTGTTCCAACAAATAATGCTGGTCATTCTGATTCCGTCTCATTTCAGGGTCCTCAGGAACTTTCCATTTAACCTCAGCAAAATACACATCGTTTTGCTACATGGCCTCACCACCCAGTGCTGTCCGGTCACATCACTAAACTGCAGGTAATAGCTACCAGGCAGAAACTACGTTAGACTGATCCGTGTCCGTTCCCTCATCAGTTAGTTTTAACTTTCCATGTGGTACTGGCCACTCATACATGCTTTCCCGAAATGTGCTAAAGTCAGACACACCAAGGGCTTGAGGTTGCCCAGACAGAAAAGCTTGCGCTTTCTCCAGGGCATCTCAACAAAAATGCTGTGGCGGCCGCCAGCTCCTGGAGCCGCTCCCGACCGCGCAGCGGCTGGCGTTCCACTCTCCCATCACAGCCCCTAGCGTGGGGACACACGAGCCACCCCGCTCTTCCGCGAGAGGCGTGCGGGGCACCGCCTCGCTCCGCTGCGGGAGGAGGGGCGTGACGTGGCGGGAACTCCAGCGTGACGTCGAGCGGGCTCCAAGGGGGGGGGGCGGGTCCGGGCGCCTCCCAGCCCGGCCGGCCGCCCTCGGGCCCTCCCCCAGCCCCCAGAAAGCGCGGGCCGCCCTGAGGGGCCAGCCTTCCCGGAGGGGCCTTGGCAGATTAGTGAGGGTAACAAAAGCGAGCGGCTGCCGTGCCTGCTTCCGTGCTGGGGCTTTTGAGAATCTTTGAGGCAATCTTGGAAGCCGTGAGTAAAGAGGAATCTCCTTTCCCCAATCCGGAGCGGCGGGTCGTAGCGGCTATTTCCGGTCTGGAGCTGCGGGCCGAGCACAAGCGTTTGGCCCCTGAGTTGTGGTAGCCGTGCGGCTTCTGGGGCTGCCTGAGGGAGCAGGCTGGGGCCCGGCTAAACCCGGTTGGAGGTGAGTCGGAGGGAGGACGAGCTTGTGCTCCCTGTGGCTCTTTGGTCTCCCGCGCGGGCTGAGGACTCGCCTGCCGCCGCCGAGCCGCCCCGCGCATGCGCCGGGGGCCGCGGTGCGCACTTCCCGCGCCAGTTGCGCTGCAGGCTTTTGGAACGTTTGGGTGACAGCGGCGCGCGGGAGAGGCTGGGGGCTACGGATCTTGGGATGGGAGCCTGTGGACCTCTGCATTGCTCGTAAGAAGACCAGCCCGAGTCCCTATTCGTTTATCTCGGGCACCTGTGTGACTCTTGCCTTACCTGTGTGAGAATATGTGTGGTGGGTGCAACAGAAAAGAAGTATTTTACTGAGCACCTTAACTGTGGTGGTTTACACTGCTCCAGGACGCACGGAAATGTATTAAATTGTTACAGACCTTTGGACCCGGGATGCACCTTGGCGACACAAGATGCACATTTCTGCGAAATTAAGGCACCTCATCGTGCATCGATAACGGTTCAAGCCAAGAGAGGTTCTGACAAAGGTGCTGGGAGTGCAGGTTAGGTTGGAGAGGGTTTTGTGAGCCAGAATTTTCAAGTTTAGTGTTGTGTTGGTAAACTGTTTTTAAGTGGGGAAAAAGCCTTTTTTTTTTTTTTACTACCTCTGAAGATATATTTAAAAATGTTTTACACTATTGGTTTTAAGCAATTTCATACTATGCAATTTTAAGTTATTCATTAAAGTAATTAAAACTTTTAAACTATTACTTAATAGAAATAATTATTTTTCTTGGGCTAAAGTATTTTGTAGTTAATTAGCATCACTAGAGCCGCCCTCCCCTCCCCTCTTCAGCCCTGCCCTCGAGACATAGTGTGGGACCTAATTGTATGACCTTGGGCGAATCACTTAATCTCTTAAACCTGTTTCTCCAACTCTAAAATGAAATTAATAACAGTAGCTGTTCTACAGAGTTCTCAAGATTAAGTTTTAAAAAATGACTATAAAACAGCATGGTATCTGTTATATAGTAAACAACAAATGGTGGCTTTTGTTGACAATAGGCCTGTTATCTTTTAGGGTTAAGAAATAGAATTCAGGCCTCTTTGGAAATAAAGCTGTATTAATTCATGCACCCAATCCTCTTTTAAAAACTTTATAATGGAAATAATAAATATACATGAGAGAGACTAGAATTATGAACTCTGTCACAGACCCATCCATTACTTACTTTCAATAATTGTCAAAGCAGCCCTTCTTGTTTCATCTCCTTACCCAACATTTTTTGTTTGTTTTAGCTGGAGTATTTGAAAGCAAATGCAGAACAGGTGAGTTTACCTGTAAATATATCAGTATATATCTTTTTAACAGCTAAGGACTTCCTTTTTTTTTTTTTTTTTAAAGATTTTATTTATTTATTTGAGAGAGAATGAGAGAGAGCACACATGAGAGGGGGTAGGGTCAGAGGGAGAAGCAGACTCCCCGCTGAGCAGGGAGCCCGATGCGGGACTCGATCCAGGGACTCCAGGATCATGACCTGAGCCGAAGGCAGTCGCTTAACCAACAGCCACCCAGGCGCCCAGGACTTCCTTTTTTTAACATGAGCACATTATCATACCCAAGACAATTAAAAATAATTCCCTAACATTATCTAAAATCCAGTACATGTTCAGTTTTCACTGATTGGCCCAAAAAAACCTAAATCACAGTTTTTAAAAAGCTTAATAAAATTGTGTTTTTACAGTATTTCTGTAGTGCTTTTCAAAGTGGCTTCAGTCATAATCTTGCTCCTTTAGAAATGTCATTGCTGGGGCGCCTGAGTGGCTTAGTTGGTTGAGCATAGGACTCTTGATCTCAGAGTCGTGAGTTCAAGCCCCACCTTAGGCATAGAGCCTACTTTAGAAAAAAAAAGTGTCATTGCTTATTTTTAGCCTCATCATCAGAGACCTTGAGAAATGGTTTGTAAGAGACACTTAAATCAGTTTGGACACATTAGCAATGGTAAGGCATTGGCTAAAGAGCCATGTATAAGATAGAGTAGACTTGTTAATCGTTTGACTTAGTAGTAGCTAGTTAATGGTTTCAGCTTAAGGACACATATTAAAGTATTTGTGAATCCACTTGAACTTCTTAGTATCCTGTTGCTTCCTTTGGGGCTACACAAGTAATAATCATTTCACGTCTACTCTCAGAGGGGCACAAAATAGCCTTACCCTTTCTGCCTTATTATTAGACGTTTCTGTATTCATAGATCTTTGTTGTGCCTCTGCCTTGCTCACTTATTTCTCTTGTTATGAGAAAGGTATTCAGATCTTCAGGTGTATTAATCACAATCATCTTTCTTGCTCTTTTATAAGATTTGTGCTTCTATGAATATGTAGATGTGTGTATATGTATATGTGAATACTGTTTAAGTCAAGAGTATTTCAGAACGTTTTCCAATTTTTGTTGCACTCCCTGTCAAAATTTAACAAAGGAATAAGTTAATTTAGAATGATGAATCAATCAATACAGAGTGTGAATGACTTCAGACCTCCATAGCAGAATCATCTCAACTTAAGTAAGTTCTTCCTAGGAGGAATAAGAGAAAGTTTGCCTGAAAATTTAGCTTAACTAAGGACCAAATAACTGAAATCAGGGTTCTCACCATAATCATTTTCACTTCCCATCCCCCAAATTCTCAAAGTGATTGATTGTAGGTAAATAAGGAAAACTTGAGAAGAGCTGGCTAGGCTTGAAGGTATCCTGACATCAAATTACATACATATAAATGCAAAATTCGTTTATGTTGCAATCTGTCGTTTCAGGCATTTCAACTGTCAAAGACAACTTCATACCTATATAATGTAACAGAAAAAGGTCAGAAAACATTAGGCAAGAAGAAGTGTGGAGCATATTAAGCAAGATGAACATCTCTGGAAGCAATTGTGGAAGCCCAAGTTCTGTAGATATATCTAATGACTTTAAGGAAATTTGGACAAAACTAAAGGAGTATCATGATAAAGAAGTACAAGGTAAAATCTTTTTTTAAAATACTTATAGCAGTATTCTATTGAGACTAGTAGTGATAACTAACTGTGTGACAGTTCAGAGATCTCATTTTTAAAGGACCTTTATTGTAACTTTTTGTGACTTAGTTATGATAGAATTGTTGCTTTGTAACTACAGACAACTAATACAGGATGTAGTACTTGCACAATTTGTAGTTATTGACTTATGGTAATATGTGTGGTGTGGTGGAAAGGGCATAGAAATTGTTGATTGAAGACCTGGATTTGAATTCTGAATTCATTTATCTACTTGCTCTGTGATCTCAGCCAAGTTATATAACCTCTAAACTTAATTTTTTTCTGTAAAATTATTTGCAGGATTCTTTATAGACTTTGAAATACTACTTAAGTTATTCTTCAAGCCTTTGGGAATCTTTGCTACCAAGCACTGAGACATAAAGGTGAATGGCAGTTTGCCTTCAAAGAGCCTGAAGTCTAATAGAGATAGAGTCATGTAAACAGATAATTAATGGTATAATGAAATAAGAGCCAAACTGGTTATATGAAGTGCAGTGAGTGTACAGAGGATTCAGCTATTATGGTTGGAATGAGTATATAAATATTATTTGTGATTGTGTCAAAATGTACTCCATATAAAAGAATTTTCTAATAAAGGTAAACTGAAGGTTTGATATTAATATCTATCTAATTCTGTGTCTTTGACATAGTATATTTTCCCCATGTGTGGGAAATGCTTAGTATTACATTTGTTTCTTGCTGCAACTATAGGTTTAATACTACAGTGCTTTACAGCTTTCACATTACACTGGGGTGCCATGAAAACGTGATCCACCTAAATCTAAAGTATAGTATGTGGGTCTGTATTGGAACTTTCCAGTGGTAAATGTAGTTTCTGGCAGAACCTCATCATAATGGACTCATCATTAATTAATGGGTTCTGAAACATGAACCCCAGAAGTATTCTTGCATGCCCCAGTGTACTCGGGAGACACTTATTCAAGGGATGCACTTACCATATGCCATAACTTGTGAATAAGAATGAATCATATATAGTTATAGTTCGAAGAGATTTTGTAGTGTACAAATGTGTACTTCCTATATGTTACCTGGGAACATACAGGAAGAACAGGGGTGCATGTGAGATTTACTGTCAGACCAGACTTTACAACTGAATTAAGTCTGATTAGCCAGACAAAGAAGATGGTGGGAGGAGGGGAGGGAATGTTTTAAGTAAAGAGAACAGCATGTGCAAAGGTTTGGCAGTTAACAGCTTGATTTTAATCAAGGAACTGTAGACAGGTTGGTATAGCTCACAGAGGGAATGAGGCAGGAGGTGGGAGTTTATTAGGCAGGTGGATAGGAGATGATGCAAGAAAGGGAGATAGGCTCAGATTATGTATACCATGCTGAAGAGATTGTTATATCATGCTTTGTCTTTAGGATTTAGTCTAAAATTTTCATCTTGAGTGCCTCCTATTGCATAGGAGTAGTGCTATGTTCAGAAAGAGGTCATGTGATCTACTTATTAAGTCTATGAGTTCTGGATGGAGGCTGCCATCTAAGATGCCATTTGAAAGCCATCTCACCACTCGAAGGTGGTGACCTTGTGCAAGTTATTTAACTATATAGTGCATCAGATTCCTTATCTATAAAATAAAGATGCTATTAATAGCTACTTAATACTGTATTAAATAGTTTCATATATGTAAAGCATTTGCAAGAGTTTCTGGCACCTAGTAAGCAATATATGTGCTAGCGATCATGTGTTAGGTATTAGAATGCTCTCCTTCTGAAGCAGCACCATTGTATTATCGATGCCTGCTGTGGACCATCCCAGCCAGATACAATAAGATACTATAAAAAAGTTGTAACAGAGGTTTCACATACTTTTTATTTTCCTCTTTATGATTTTTTAAACGGCTAATTTCTAGAAAGAAACAAGAATGGACAAAGTAAACATGAGAAAACTTAAATGGTTAAGAAATCTTAGAAAATTCTTACCTTCTATCTCTTTTTGGCAAGGGGGAGAATGGGGATACTTACTTTAAAAAAAATTGTCATGAAATATACATAATTTTTCATCTTAACCACTTTCAGGTGTATAGTTTGGTGGTATTAAATATATTCATAATGTTGTGCAACCATCACCACATCCATTTCCAGAGCTCTTCATCTTGTAAAACTGAAATTTTATACCTATTAAACAATAACTCCCCATTTACCTGCCTCCAGCCCTGGCAGCCACTATTCCAGTTTCTAGCTCTGTGATTTTGACTACTCTAAATACCTCTGAAAAGTGGAATCATACAGTATTTGTCTTTTTGTGACTGGCTCATTTCACTTAGCATAATGTCTTCAAGGTTCATCCATATTGTAGCATCAGAATTTTTTTCTTTTTTAAGACTAAATAATATTTCAGGCGCTGGGTGGCTCAGTCGTTAAGCATCTGCCTTCGGCTCAGGTCATGATCCCAGGGTCCTGGGATCGAGTCCCGCATCGGGCTCCCTGCTCGGCAGGAGGCCTCCTTCTCCCTCTCCCCCTACTTGTGTTCCTGCTCTCGCTGTGTCTCTCTCTGTCAAAATAAATAAACTAAATCTTTAAAGAAAAAAAGACTAAATCTATTGTATATACCACATTTTGCTTATCCATCCATTATTGGACATTTGAATTGCTTCCATCTTTTGGCTATTGTGAATAATGTTGCTCTGAACATGGGTGTACAAATAGTCTCTTCAGGACTCTGCTTTCAACTCTTTTGGGTTATCTACCTAGAAGTGGGATTGCTGAATTATGTGGTAATTATATTTATAATTTTATATTACCATACTCAGGCACTTGGGGGGCTCAGTCAGTTAAGCATCTGCTTTTGGCTCAGGTCATGATCCCAGGGTCCTGGCATAGAGTCCCGTGTTGGGCTCCCTGCTCAGCGGGGAGTCTGCTTCTCCTTCTGCCCTTACCCGCCCCGCTTGCCATCTGCCTCTCAAGAAAATAAAATCTTTAAAAAGATAAAAATAAATAAACTACCATACTCTTTTTCATAGCAGCATTTTACATTCCCACTAGTAACGCATGAGGATTACAATTTCTCTACATTCTCACCAATACTTGTTATTTTCTGTTTTTCTTTTTTTTTTTTATGGGAATAGCTATCCTAGGGGATGTAAGGTGATGCTGTGATTTTGATTTGCATTTACCCAATGATTAGTGATGTTGAACATTTTTTCATGTGCTTATTGGCCATTTGTGTATCATTGGAGAAATGTCTGTCCAAGTCCTTTGCCTATGTTTTAATCAGGTTTGTTTTTTGTTATTGAGTTGTAGAAGTTCTTTATATAGTTTGGATGGTAATCTTTTTTTTTTTAAGATATATTTATTTATTTGAAAGAGAGAAAGAGAATGTGCCGGGGGAGGGACAGAGGGAGAGGAAGAGAGAAGAATTTTAAGCAGACTCCCCATTGAGCACAGAACAAGATACAGGGCTCAATCTTAGGGCCCTGAGATCATGACCTGAGCCAAAATCAAGAGTCGGATGCCCAACCAGCTGAGCCACCCAGGTGCCCCTGGATATTAACCTTTATCAGATATATAATTTGCAAATATTTTCTCCCATTCTGTGGGTTGCTTTTTCACTCTGCTTATATGTGTGTCCTTTGATGCCCAGAGCTTTAAATTTTGATATAGTCTAATTTATTTTTTTCTTTTGTTGCCTATACTTTTGGTGTCTTATCCAAGAAATCATTGCCAAATCCAATATTAGTTAGCTTTTACCCTGTTTTCTTCTAAGAATTGTATAGTTTATCTCTTATGTTTAGATCTTTCATCCATTTTCAGTTATATTTTGTATATGATGTAAGGGCCAAACTTCATTCTTTTAAATGTGGCTATCCAGTATTCCCAACACCATTTGTCGGAAAGACAGTTTCCCTCTTGAATGGGCTTGACACCATTGTCAAAAACCATTTGATCATACTGGGCTCTCTATTCTATTCCATTGGCCTCCACATCTGTCTTTATGTCAGTACTACACTGTTTTGATTACTGTAACTTTTAGTAAGTTTTGAAATCAGGAAGTATGTGATCTCCAGTTTTGTTTTTCAAGATTGTTTCAGCTGTTTGGAGTCCCTTGAGATTCCATATGGATTTAGGACAGATTTTTCTATTTCTGCAAAAATCCTCATTGGAATTTTGATAGAGATTGAATTGAATCTATAGATCTTTTTGAGTAGTCTTTTTCACATCTTAACAATATTAAGTTTTCCAGTCCATGAACATGCCATGTCTTTCTATTTATCTATACCTTCTAATTTAAGGAATATTTTGTAGTTTTCTTTGTACAAATCTTTCATGTCCTTAGTTAAGTCTATTTCTAAGTATTTTATTCTTTTTGATGCTGCTATAAATGGAATTGTTCTCTAAATTTTTTTTAAAGTTTTAATTTTTTTTTTTTTTTGTAATCTCTACACCCAATCTGGGGCTCTAACTCAGACCCTGACATCAAGAGTCTAATGCTCTTCTGACTGAGCCAACCAGGAGCCCCTCATTTCCTTTTCTAATTTTTTGTTGTTAGCTTACAAAAACACTACTGATTTCTGTGTATTGATTTTGTATCCTGCAACTTTGCTGAGAGTATTAATCGTAGGGTTTTTTTTTTAACTTTTTTAAATTTATTTATTTATTTATTTATTTAAAGATTTTATTTGTTTATGTGACAGGGAGAGAGCACAAGCAGGGGGAGCAGCAGGCAGAGGGAGAGGGAGAAGCAAACTCCCCGCTGAGCAGGGCGCCCAATGCAGGGCTTGGTCCCAGGACCCTGGGATCATGACCTGAGCCGAAGACAGACACTTAACCAACTGACCCACCCAGGCGCCCTAATTGTAGTTTTTTTAATCCCTAGCTGAAGTAAACATTAAAAGCTCTTTAATTTTTTTTATTGTGGAAGGTTAGAGTTCAAGTACCTCTATTATACGTGTATCCCTTAGTGCTCTGTTGGGCTCATTCTTTGATAGATTATTCTGTTTCATTAAAGCCTGCTTTCAGCAATTGGATTGCTGTTGCATTTAGGGTGTAATTTCATTTAGAAATCCAGGTATCAATTTACTTATTGTTTTATCTATTGATTTTTTTTAAACTTAAGTTTTTTCCTAAAAACGTCAAAAAACAAAGTAAAAAAAGTTAGTCCCCCAACACAAACTGGTCACCACTTTTATAATCTTTTTTTTTTTGAAGATTTTATTTATTTATTAGAGCACGAGGGGGAGGGAAGGGAGGAGAGGGAGAAGCAGATTCCCTGCTGAGCAAGGAGTCCACTGAGGAGCTTGATCCCAGGACCCTGGGATCATGACCTGAGCCAAAGGCAGACACTTAACTGGCTGAGCCACCCAACACCCCTTTATAATCTTTTGTGTTTGTGTTCTCCTATGTTCTTTTCTAATTTAAAGTTTAAGTCTTTTGTTCTGTTTTGTTTAGGAAATATTATATATATACAAAAGTTAAGAAAATTGTATAATGAACTCCTGTATATTCATCACTCAGCTTGAATTATCATCAGTGAATGGCCTGTCTTATTTTACCTGTATTCCATGTGCTTCTCTATTCCTCTTTCAGTTATTTTAGAGTCTCTGACATAATTAATTTATAAATACTTTAGTAGTATGTATTTCCAGTAGGCTTCTTTAACCAAACAAATCCATCATCACACTAACAAAACAAATTATTAACATCTAATACCTGTTAGATGATAGAGTTCAAATTTCCACAGTTATCTAAAACGTCTTTATAGTTAGTTGGTTGTTCAAGTCTATCTAAAAGACATTTCTGTTATATTTGATTACTATATAAGTTAATTCTTAATATAGACTTAGTTTTTGTTTCTCTTATGAGATTAAGCATCTTTGCTTATGTTTAAGGGTAATTTATATTTCTTTTTTATGAACTGTTACATACTTTATTGCATGTATTTTCTAGGATTGTTGGCCTTTCTCCTCTCAATTTCTGGGATCTGTTTAGTTGACTAAGGCAGATTAGTTTACTTGAAATATTTGAAAAATTGGAAATTCAAATTTGTTGTTAGTGATAAAGAACTGATTTTAAAGTGAACTATGCTCATGGTCATATGTCCAAGGATAAATGTGAATATTTTACATTAATTCTGCTCTTCATTTGACTATACTGTTTTCCCCCAAAAATCTAGCGTAAGACATTGAGGAACAATTCTGAGTTTTAATACAGACCACCATTCATTCAGTGAGTAGTAATTGGATTATATGCTAGGAATGATAGCAGTTGCTGAGGATATAATAGTCAAGAAGACACAGTGGGTGTGGGGGCTTTGTATTCATTTGTTTAAGGAAAATATTTATACAATACCATTGTATAATGAAATGATAGCAAAAATAAGCCTTGGTAACCCTAATAGCAACAATGTAATCTGCTATAGGCACTACTTTTAAAACTGGGAAGGAATAAACAAAGTCTTCCAATTTCTGTTGAAGAGCTGCAATATTCTCTTTTTGGTTTATCATACCGTGACTTTATAAGGTTTACCAATAAGAACAGCTTCAAGTTTATTCTAGGAGTGTTACTGCTGCATATTATAAAACTTATTCTTTGTGACCCAGAAGTGAAGCTAATACAATATTTTGAAATAATTTAAATAGGACCAGACATACTTGAGTTCCTAGGAAGAGATAGAGAGTTGGCATTTTTGATAATTAGCATTCTGCCATCTTCAACATAAGGTTAAGTTCTTTATCCTTCAAATAATTACTTTCTGTTGTTTTATAACTGATTTGAAGAAGATCACTAAATTTTTATTAGGCAGAGTCCCTGTCTTACTCATCTTTACATCCCTATAGGTAAAAGTGCTTGACATCTAGTAAAAAATTAATAAATGGTATCTGAATGAATTGCATAGTTTGTAGGTTGGTCAATGGAGTATTTTCTTGAACATCAGTATTTTAAATCCCATAATATATGAAAATATCAAAATTTTATATCTTTAAAATCCTGAAATACTTTACTACTTTAAAATTTGTTTTTAGATAATAGTATAGAAAGTTGGGAAAGGAAAAACAAATCACCATTCTACAAGAACAACGTCTGTGCTTTTTTTGTTCATTCTTTCCTAGTTTTAAAAGAAATGTGTGTAGCTTATTGTATTGTTGTGATCCGTGTACATAGTGTTTTATATCTGGCTTATTTTTGTTATTTAATTATTTAGACTGTGCTTGCTTTTCCATGTTGTGCATGATCATTTTAGAATTTTTATATATGCCCATTTAAAGTTGGGCCAGTTTTATTTTTAGGCTCTTAATTTAACCAGGGATAAAGTATTTGGCAGATTTCTTCTTCATGTTTCTTAGTGTTTCAGGGTCTTCAGGAGACCCCATTTTATCATGAGGAAGAATCAAGAAAATAAATAATGTACTTTTTAATCAGAAACAACATGCCATATTCATCCGATTATAGAACATATAAAACTCACATATATCACCTGGCGGGTAATTCTTTTAAATTGTATACTCATAGTTATGCTGTTATACTCATCATATTCCCAGGAGAGAGAGTTAGTTTGTATACACTAAAAAAAGAGAGGAATACAGCAGTTTTTATATTTAGCTAACATCTGTGTGTTTTATGAACGGTAGGTCTTAGATGTATATGTGAACTGACGAGACGATAATTTCTGGTACATTGTATTACTAGATTGATCAGGGTACTTCTTCCAGTTTCAAAATCATTTATGGGTTCTTAAAGGTATAAATGAATGAGCAGTATTTAAAAAATTAATGTTATTTTAAAACGTTTGTGTTCAGACGAGGCAAATTTGCTGAAGGCAGACTTTTTGAAGCATAGTTCTTTGTCAATGTATTCCACATAGTTCCATATAAAACTAGATCTTACAACTGTGTGATAACATCAAAGACATGCCTGAAGGGTACTTAATTTTTTTTTAAAGTGGGGGATCCACTTGGAGAAACCAGTATAAGAGGCTATTTGAAAGACATCAAACATGGACTTGTCTGGACTTTGCAGGTTTTGAAGTCTATATGGGAATCAAAATTGACTCATTACTTTTAAACCTTTGTGTCAGTTTAAAAAGAGAGAAAAGAATCTTTTGAATTGTACTTGAAATATATAATTTTTACTTAAATATCCAAGGAAGTCTACCCACCCGTAGAAACTTACATGCATCTGAATACCCCCACTGTATCTTGAGGGTTTTTTTGCCTCATTTGACCAAAACATGGTAAAATGATAGCTAAAACATGCCATATACAAGACAGCTTGTACACTGATCACAAGAATATATTAAGCTGCATGCGTTTCTTTTAAAACTGGGCGTGATTAAATAAAGTCTCTCAACTTCTGTTCAACAGCAAAATGCAGATGAGACCGTTTTTGTTGGAAAATTCTGGAGACATTTGTGACTGAGTGTTTATATCTTTTATCTTTAGGATAATTGTATCTTTTCATGATCGTTCACTCTAGTGTCTTAGTTCCTTTTGGGACAAATGCTGCTAGACCCCAGAATGCCACCATTTTAATAAATGGTCTCTTATTCATGCCAGGTTACCGCCAGCATCTCATCTAATAATGTTTTGGTAAATGTGGTAATCAGTTTCTTAGAAAACTAGGCAGATTTTTCAGGACAAAATTAGAACCCCTTTGAAGAAATAGGAAATTATAGGGTGCTTGACTGGCTCAGTCAGAAGAGCATGCAACTCTTTTTTTTTTTTAATTTTTTTTTTTATTTGTTTGTCAGAGAGAGAGAGTACAAGCAGGGGGAATGGCAGGCAGAGGGAGAAGCAGGCTCCCCACTGAGCAAGGAGCCTGATGCGGGACTGGATCCCAGGACCCTGGGATCATGACCTGAGCCAAAGGCAGATGCTTGACAGACTGAGCCACCCAGGCGTCCCAAGAGCATGCAATTCTTGATCTCATGAGTTTGAACCCCATGTTGGGTGTAGATATTACTAAAAAAAAAAAAAAAAGTAATAAACTAAAAAAAAAAAAAAAAGAAATAGGAAACTATAGAGGTTCTAATACAGCAGGATAACTACTTCTTGATTCAGTTTTGGACTAATTATTTCCTCAGATGTTTCATCAAAAATCCTAAGATAACATTCATATTAAGACTATATAAATTGGGTGCCTGGGTGGCTCAGTCGGTTAAGCGACTGCCTTCGGCTCAGGTCATGATCCTGGAGTCCCGGGATCGAGTCCCACATCGGGCTCCCTGCTCGGCAGGGAGTCTGCTTCTCCCTCTGACCCTCTTCCCTCTCGTGCTCTCTATCTCTCATTCTCTCTCTCAAATAAATAAATAAAAAATCTTTAAAAAAAAAAAGACTAAATTAACATTGAAAGGAATTGCATGCAATTTTGGTCCATAACATCAGTGTCATACTCACTATTAAGAATACTATCAGCAACTCTCACATCTATTATTCTTCCATTTGTATTAACATCTTTAAGTTCAATCGAGTGCACAAAAAGTAGTTTATCCATTTTGAGATAATTAAATCTTTTTTTTTTTTTAAGATTTTATTTATTTGTCAGAGAGAGAGAGAGAGCACAAGCAGAGGGGGAGCAGCAGGCAGAGTTGAGAAGCAGACAGAGGGAGAAGCAGACTCCCCGCTGAGCAAGGAGCCCAATGCAGGACTCACTCCCAGGATCCCGGGATCATGACAGCCAAAGGCAGATGCTTAACCGACTGAGCCACCCAAGTGTCCCTGAGATAATTAAATCTTAAGAGCAAACTAAGCATCTTATAAAATCAAGAGTTTTCACTTTGGTAACAAAATAATTTATTAGGCCCTTGCAGAAATACTAGTGGTAATATTTTGGTAGAAATTAAATTACTTGAGCTAAAAAATAAAGCCACTATTTGTTAAGAAAGGTGTTATTAGGCTTATTCAAAACCATAAGTAAACTGTTTTAAAGTGACAGTATGTATACTCTATATGGGTTGTTCGGGGTATAGAACTAAAGTAAAAAAATTAACAGCAGTGACTTTTATTTTGTTTATAATGAATTCTTGCCTCATTTCTGCACATATGGGCCCTTAATTGTTTCATTTTCTCCAATATGTTCGCCAGTGTAGGGTTAATTTGTAGTACAGCGCTTACTTAGTCTTGTGAATGCTGTTTCCTCAATAGGTATCTCAGGTTGCCAGTGTTACAATCCCAGATACTTTGCTGAACAGACTACCTGTTCATACAGGAGCTGCATTGTTGTATAGCCTCATTCCTTCCGATGGGTGTGGAGCAGGATTAAAGCACACTTTATAGGGGTTCTAATTGTAGATGCCTAATTGACTTGATGAATAGCAAATGCTAAAATTTAAACACACACACATACACATACACACATAAACCTGTTTCAGAGCTGATCTGCGTGACAGAACAAATGCCTCACAGGTGTTGAATGCTTACAAGATAAAAGAGTACTCTTTCCATATTTCCCAAGAATTCTCTTTTGATGTTTATATGGATTTTCTATCTCATTGTTTCTTTTCTTAAAATGGTCATGGCAGGAATCCATTTCATGTTTGGCTACACTGAATTTTAGAAGTCAGCTAAAATTAAAAATAAAATCTATCAATGAGTAAATTTTCACACACTTTGGGAAGAAAAGAGAGTGAAAAACTGCTGACTTTAGTCTTTAGCCTAGTCAGATCATAAGATCTTAATTCTTCAGGAATGATTTGATGCTTTACTAACTACCTTCAAGTTCTCGTGAGTTTGTTGTTAACCTGAATTTGACAGATGGAAAAGATTTTTTTTTTAAAAATCATAAAAGTTTTAATTTTTAACATTAAAATATTTTCCTTTATGTTTTATATTTTAGCAGTTTCCCAACTCTTAGGGCAGATCTTTTCCATAAATTTTTTTTAGCTTTTTATTTTGAGCTTATTGTTGATTCACATGAAGTTGTAAGAAATAAGACAAAGAACTGTCCTGTACTCTTTACCCAGTTTCCCACAATGGTAGCATATTTTATAGCTGTAGTATCTTAGCACAACCAAGAAATGGACATTGATACAACTGATCAACCTTATTCAGATTCCTCTAATTTTATATGCACTTACTTGTAAATGTGTCCATGGTGTTTTCTATGCAGTTTAATCCCGTAGATTCCTGTGACTACCACCAAAGATCCCTTACACCAGTTTCTTAAGTTCCTGACCCCCTTTCTACCACCCTATCCCCTCCAATTTGTGGCTACCCATGATCTGTTCTTTATAATTTTTTCCTTTTGAGAATGTTATGTAAGTAGAATCACATAGGATATACTCTTTGAGATTGACTTTTTTTTCAGCCAGCATAATTTCCTTGGAAACTATCCAAATTGTTCCATATATCAATAGTCCACTCCTTTTTATTGCTGAATAGTGTATGTGCTATAAGTATGTACCAGTTTTTTTTTCTTTTTAACAGTTCACCTGTTGAAGGACACATGGATTGTTTCTAGTTTTTGGCTATTATGAATAAAGCTGCTGTGAACATTTGATAACTTTTTACTATTCATAATGCTTGTTTATTCAAATTTTAGGCTGTAAATATAAGGGTAAAATTGTATCATACCAGTTGGACATTTCCTAGAGGTGAAACTTGAGAAATAGGGCCAAAGTCTAAGGCAAAAAATTGTCCAGGGCCTTTATTTTTCTATAACATCTAGATTTCCTGGCAGCACATTACTACTTGGTGTAATAAGAAGAGGTGACTTTCCCTTCAGTATTTATATGACTTTTAACCTTCAGCACCATGGAGGGGGATTGGTGGGGAAATGTCTAAGTTTTTAAAAACTCTTATTTGTCTAAATGATATTGTTCAAAAGCTCGTCCTAAATTAAACCGATAATGAAAAGTCCTGTTCTTAAAAATGACAAATTTATTAATGTTTCTATAGATATTACATGGAAAGCTTTTCGAAATGTATAACTTACTGGAATCAATAAACTACCAAAGGCAAATATTAAACCTTTGATTTTTCAAAAATTAGTTCATACCTATTTATTGGGGACTAAATCTACCCCAAATAAAAGAAATTCTTGAGTAGATATAGAACTTCAAAACTTGCTAAGCATTATTTTTAAAAGTAAAATAAAATATCCACGATTGAGAAAATTGTAGAAAGATTAAGATTGATTTAGGAATCAAAAAGTAAACACAGAAGCTTTCCTCCCTTTATGATAATCTTATTGCAGAAAATAGAGGTCATAGAGAAAATAGAAAACTAAATAGTGTTGCTAAATAGACATTTCTTTTTACTTAATGATCTTAACTGTATTCTAAAAAACAAGTGTTTATATCATGTTTTACTTAGACGTATCCCTATTTTAAGCAGTTTTATTGCTGTAAATTGTTCAGTATTCTTTGTGACTATGAGTTTCTCTATGGTTTGGATTATATTCTTAGGTTAGAATCCAAGAAATGAGATCCTGATGAAAGAGTCCTATTACATGTTTCTAAATTGCTTTCCAAAAGAATTGTATCAATTTGTAATACCTCCAGCAAAGTATAGGAATATAGTTTTACAACACTTTTATCAACATATTGGGTATTACAATCTTCATAATTTTGCTAAGTAATTGTTTTGGTTTGAACTTATAGTTAGTTGCTAGTAATGTTGGATAGATTTTCATATTTGTTTAATGACTGTTTTTCTCGGGTGCCTGGGTGGCTCAGTTGGTTAAGCGACTGCCTTCGGCTCAGGTCATGATCCTGGAGTCCCGGGATCGAGTCCCACATCGGGCTTCCTGCTCAGTGGGGAGTCTGCTTCTCCCTCTGACCCTCTTCCCTCTTGTGCTTTCTATCTGTCATTCTCTCTCTCAAATAAATAAATAAAATCTTTAAAAAAAAATGACTGTTTTTCTCCTTTTGTTAATTATTGTTTCTAAAAATTAGAAATGTATCCTATTTTGTTCATATCCTTCCTTGCAGTTTCAGTGCCCTTCAGCCTGCTTTCTTCATTATAACTACCTGAATCCCATAGGCAGTGGTCTTCTCTTATGTTTTGTGTCAGACTCAATTAAAATTAAAAATACATATAACCACTATCTTGAGTGTCCTTTGTTAAGTACTTTAGCATTAGCAGTTTTGCTCCTTGTCCAAGACTTCCTGCCATAATCTATTTTAATCCCAAAAGACATGAGCCTATATAAGCATGATTGCTGTCAGCAAATTGCATAGGCTATGTCAGAACATAGGCCTTCGTTTATAGTGAACCTCTAATTATATGCTTGCCCCTGCTATTATAAAGGAAGTAACTCACTTTAGGTAGAGAAAATTTTATTCTACTTAGCTGTCACAGACTAAAAGCAGTAATGTCGCAGATATACTTTTGTGACCTCAGGGTGCAAGTAAGGGAAATACACTCTCCAAACTAATGGCACCTGGCTCATTATTCAGAGCCCAGAGTCGAGTGACTTAATAGTGTAGCATTAGACTCATAAACTCAGATCAACTGCTTTAGAAATGGTAAATGTATAAATGAAATACTGTGGGTTTTTTTTTCTTTTTCAGGTTTACAAGTAAAAGTAACCAAACTGAAAAAGGAACGAATTTTGTAAGTATTAGTATATAACACTGATTTCTTATTTTTAAAGTAATTGATACTGATGTCCTATTTGACCTAAGTGTCTTATTTATAAGAAATTAGCTTTGGGGCACCTGGTTGGCTCAGTCGTTAAGCATTGCCTTCGGCTCAGGTTGTGATCCCAGGGTCCTGGGATCGAGCCCCGCATCGGGCTCCCTGCTCCTTGGGAAGCCTGCTTCTCCTTCTCCCACTCCCCCTGCTTGTGTTCCCTCGCTCACTGTGTCTCTCTCTGTCAAATAAATAAATAAAATCTTTAAAAAAAAAAAAATTAGCTTTACAGTGTGGACCTTGGATAGTTGACAATGCGTTTTTCAGAATTCTAAGGTAAAAAGACTAACTTAATTTTTAGTATATCCTTAGTTAATATTTGCTTGTTTTATATTTTAATATAATTTTTATATGTGCACACATATAAATGGATGTATATGTATATATAATTTTTTTCCATAAGTATTTATTAAGATGAGAACTGGTCTATATATTCATTTTGATCTGTTAATAGCATTCTTTTCTCAATGTGATTAACACCTGGAATTTAAGATACTGCAAGAGGAGAACAGAATAATTCTGGGATTTCTGAACTGATAAAAGAAATGGGAACAAATGAGACCCCTTTATTTAACCAGTTTGAAATTACCAAAGGTTCCCCTGAGTTGTTTTGGTTATTAAGCCTAGAATCAGATCTGATTTTTTAAGTCAGAAGCAGATTTTATCCATGGTTCTTTAGGGCTTCCACATTCAGGAATCTGAAACAGATGGCATCATAGAATATTATTGCTCATAACAAAAATTAATATCATTGTGACCAATATTGCATTTGCATTATGGTATATACATACCAATGGGCCTCAGTTACTTCGTATTTCTAAAGCTTCCAGGGCTCTAACCAAAAGCTGAAGTTAACAGCCACCCATCAAAACACACCCAGTTGTTTTTCTCCATTATAATCTGAAAATGAAAATTGGGAAGTTTTCTTTCACACCCATCATGTATGGGAAATGACTTAGATTCAAAAATATCATTAATTTTTAAAACAGGGTTTTTTTGAAGAATGATTTTATAATCCTATTTAATTAGCAACATTTTTAAGTGCTTTGTATCATTGAGAGTGTACATATTCCTGCCTTACAGGTGTCATTTTAAATATCCTAACCATAGAATAATCCATTTCTCTGTTTCTTATGTTCAGTTCCTGCAATTGAGAGATGTTTCTTAACTTAGAAATTAAGCCTTTTCTGAATAGTAAACTTAGGGTGTGTATCTTATTAGTTAGGATTTTGCAAAGTTCTCAAAGTATTTCCCCGTGAGATACTTACTAATTACAAAAGGCAAAATTATAATGTTACAGCAGAGAAACCAGGCAGAATTCATCTCAATTAAACTACCAAAGTTAACTAGAAATCAGATGTGTCAGTCTCATATACCCCCTGATTTGATGCACTAAGAAGAGCACAACATTACTCCTATAGTATTCTTACCAAAAATGCATAGCCCATATTTTATCATGGGGAAACATAAAAAAACCCAAGTTGAAGGACAGTCAAAGTAACTGGCCAGTACTTTTCAAAGATGTCAAGATTGTGAAAGACAAAGAAAGATGGACAGACTATCACAGATGGAAGGAGACATGACATTAAATGCAATGTAGGGTCCTGGATTAGATCCTGGACAAGAAAAATGACATTAGAGGGACAATTGGAAAAATTTGAATAAGGTCTGTAGATAAGTTAACAGTATTGTATCAGGGGCAGCTGGGTGGCTCAGTCGTTGAGCGTCTGCCTTCGGCTCGGGTCATGATCCCAGGGTCCTGGGATCGAGTCCCACATCGGGCTCCCTGCTCAGTGAAGAGCCTGCTTCTCCCTCTCCCAATCCCCCTGCTTGTGTTCCCTCTCTCACTGTCTCTCTCTGTCAAATAAATAAATAAAATCTTTAAAATTTTGGGGGCATCTGGGTGGCTCAGATGGTTAAGCGTCTGCCTTCGGCTCAGGTCATGGTCCCGGGGTCCTGGGATCGAGTCCCGCATCGGGCTCCCTGCTCAGCGGGAAGCCTGCTTCTCCCTCTGCCTCTCTCTCTCTCTCTCTCTCTCTCTCTGTCTCTCATGAATAAATAAATAAAAAAAAATCTTTAAAAAAAAATCTTTAAAATTTTTTTTTAAAAAACAGTATTGTATCAATGTTCATTTCTTGATGTTCATAGTTGTATTATGGTTATGTAAGATGTTAACATTTTGAGAAGTTGAGTGGTAGATATACAGGCACTCTGTTCTGTGTTTATAACTTGTTTATAATAAATCTGAAATTATTTTAAGATGAAACATTTAAAAAATGAAAAAAAAACTAACATTCATCCCCTGAGTTTAGAGAGATCAACTTCTCTTCAAGCAGCTGTTGGATATTGAAGAAATTCAATATTCTTTTAGCAAGGAATGAAAAAGAAATGGCTGTTGGATAGGTGACCAAAAATGTCACTGGTTAGACTAGTCCTAACTCCTACAGTTCAGAGGGTGAACTGCAGCTCTTAGGGCATGATTTCCTTCTATGGCACAAATTACCTTTTGTTTCTGCGGGCAATAGGGATTTCAAAAACTCTCCAGCCTTTTAATGTACTTTAATTAGTATTGATGATATCACCTTATGTTTATGTATGTCAGAATTATCTGCATAGTTGTAGAAGAAAACTCTATATGTAAATTCCTATGATAAGAGTTATTCCAAAAATATTGAAACTATGTCAGTTGGATGAGGAAAACAGGATCATTTTCTTGGTTAATAAGTAAAATTTCTCTTTTTTAATCCACTTGAAACCAAAAAGGTGAAACATTTTTGTTTTACTTAGGAATAAATACTTCTTTTCAGTGGTGAAAATATTTTGAGTCATTTGAGACTTAAAATTATGAAGTGTATTTATTCTGTTTTTTTGTCTTCATTTTTATTTATAGCCCAGCTAGTGTTGGTTGCTACAAACATTGCTAATCAGAAGATAAGTACCATACCAAACATTGCCTCTGGCCTTTTTTTTTTTTTTTTTGAGAGAGTGAGCATGTGCACATGAGTGCACAGGCAGTGCACGAGCAGGGGGCGGGGCAGAGGGAGAGGGGGAGAGAGCATTTTAAGCAGGTTCCACCTCAGTGTGGAGCCCACCTCTGAACTTGATCTCACCACCCTGAGATCATGACCTGAGCCGAAATCGAGTGAGATGCTTAACTGACTGAGCCACCCAGGCGCTCCACCTCTGCTTTTCTAATACCAAACGTGTAATGTTTCAGAGTTGATTAGTAGTTAGACAATGAGTTCTTTATATTGTGCCTTGGTTCCGTGTTGATTAACGATCTTGTTAATGCTGGATTAACAGCCATTGATTAGAATGACATCCTTTAATCAAAATGTTGGTCACTTTTAAGAAGCAGTACTGAGGGGCACCTGGGTGGCTCAGGCAGTTAAGCGTCTGCCTTCAGCTCAGGTCATGATCCCAGTATCCTGGGATTGAGCCCCGAGTCAGGCTCCCTGCTCAGCAGGGAGTCTGCTTCTTCCTCTGCCTGCTGTTCCCCCTGCTTGTGCTCTCTCGCTCTCTCTGTCAAATAAATAAAATCTTAAAAAAGTAAGCAGTACTGAAACCCAGAAATTACCATATTTGCTATTTGATTGCAGATTTTAAATTTCATTCACTGAGTGTTTTTAAAGGAATTTAGTTTTATTAAAATGGATTCTTCATGTAGGACTAGGGATTCTATTTTCTAAAATATTACTATTTTAAATGATAGATTTATAACTGTAAGGTAGTATTTCCTCTTAGCTTGAATCAGATTTCCCTGCAATTGAATGATGACACATAATTAGAAGCAATCTAGATTTGCTTATCATGAATGTACTTTTTTATTATAGACTTTTTACACAGAATGTATTTCTCCATACCTATAACCAGCCACATGAAAAACTTCTTAAATTTGTAAATGACTGCCAAATTTTACTTTCTCAAAAATCATCTATAACACTTTTGAATTTTTTTTAAAGATTTTATTTATTTGAGAGAGAGAGAAAGAGAGAACAAGCAGGGGGGAGAGGGAGAGGGAGAAGCGGACTCCCTTCTGAGCAGGGAGCCTGATGCGGGACTAGATCCCAGGATCCTGGGATCATGACCTGAGCCGAAGGCAGATGCTTAACTGGCTGAGCCACCCAGGCACCCCACACTTTTGAATTTTAAAGAATGGAAACCCAACTGGTTTTTCACTAGCTGATAATAATGCCTTACTTCACTTGTAGTTTACAGAGTCATTTGATCCTCTTTGCAACCTTATAATATATATATATATTGTAATTGCTTTGTACCTGTGTACGTCAGGTAGCTTGGGGTTGTACATTTTGGAAGCACAGGTAAGTAACTAAATTCCCTTTATTTTTACTGCCTATATTACCATAATCCCCCTATCTCATTATTTTTTACAGTATACAGTTAGGGTGTAAGAACACTCAGGATGTCTTGTTTCCATATTGTTAGAATAGCTGTATTTATAAGGTCAGGATTCCCTATCTTTAGGAATTCCCACCTGGAAGAAGTAATTAGAAGAGGAGTCAATAATTATACCATATTTTGTCCATCACTTGGTTGTTTCAGACCTGTGTTTTGATGATAGTTGTCTCTACACATGGTTAATGCTTTTCTCTTACATAAATTCATTTATAAAATTAAACATGTAAAAACGTTGACAACTGAATATTATGAGATTGTTTTGAAAAGTTATACTTAAGCTGGGTCTGCCTGATTGTTTTTACCTACTTGTGAACATGGACTACATCTGTTTTTGCCAATGTATATCCATTACTTACCAACCAATTGACTTGTCTTAATGGCCAATTAGTGAATCTGATCATCCTATTTATTTGCCATTCTTTAAAGAAAAATAGTAACTACTTTAATTTCCACTTAGGAAATATAAAGATAACATTTACCATATTCAGCCATCCAGCTTTATAATAATCAAGATAATTCCCTTTAAAGCTGCCAAGAAATTTAAAAATTCTAAAGTATAAACTACCCACCTACAAATAAACCCTTCTAAGTTATTTTTTTTTTAAGATTTTATTTATTTGAGAGAGCACGAGCAGGGGAAAGGGGCAGAGGCAGAATGAGAAGCGGGCTCCCCTCTCGATCCGAGGACTCCGGGATCATGACCTGAACTGAAGGTAGACACTTAACCAACTGAACCACTCATGTGCCCCTTAAGTTATTTTTGAAATTAAGAAATTTTAAAAACTAAAAGAAAAAAAAATCCTGCAGTTGTGCAGGACTGTTCTCATACTTTTAATTCCTTATAAAAGATAAAGTTTATGAGGAGTATAACTTGAACACATAGAATTTTCTCCATTTTCGTTATTCCTAGTAGTACCTATGTCTTTCACTACAGTGCTCCTCTATCCCTCCAGTATATGACATTGATTTTAAAGTAATGAGAAGACTGGCATATGTAGTATATGGGTTTGTTATCTATCATTTTAGTTATATTTTCATATACAAGATTTATCCACTTTTACATGCCAGTTATTATTTACATGCCATTTATTTAAAATGTTCATTTACCAGGGCACCTGGGTGGTTCATTTGGTTGGGCATCTGCATCTGCCTTTGGCTCGGATCATGATCCTGGAGTCCTAGGATTGAGCCCTGTATCTGGCTCCCCGCTCAGTGGAGAGCCTGCTCCTCCCTCTGCCCCTCACCCCGCTCATTGCTCTCTGTCTCTCTCAAATAAATAAAAAAACTTAAAAAAAAATAAAATGTTCTTTTACCTCAGAAAGACAGAAAGCTACCTACTAGGAAAATGATACTGAGTCTCCAATAAAATGCTGCCTATGGGATGGATACATTGAGCTTATTTTAGATAGGTGAGGTTGGTTATTTGTTTTTGTTTTGTTTTGTTGTTTAAAGATTTTATTTATTTAAGAGAGAGAGAGAATGAGTTGGGGGTGGGGGGGGAGAGGGAGAAGCAGACTCCCCACTGAGCAAGAAGTCCACCGCAGGGCTCCGTCCCAAGACCCTGGGATCATGACCTGAGCCGAAGGCAGACCGTTAACTGACTGAACCACCCAGGCACCTGAGGTTGGTTATTTGTATAGTAGTAACTAACTTCCTTTGGATGACCAAGGTAGAGCTATCTTACAATATATTTCACTTTAATTTTTCTGAAAGTGCATGACTGTTTTTTGTAGCATTTAGAATTCATCATTTTGCTTTCTTAAGGAATTTGTTAAATTATTCCTGTAATTAATAGAACCCCGTTATGTTTACCACTGAGTTGACATGAATATTTTGTTAAGTAATTAAGGTTAGTTTTAATTTGAACTTAGGCCATCAGTCTATTTGGTTTTAAAACAAATTCCATTATGTTCTGAATCATTCTAAATACACAGGAATAGAATATGTAGATGTAGGATAATCAGACATAACATTACTATTACAAAGTTTTCTCTTTTGTTCCTAATTTAAGAAAAAACATTTTACTATGAACTTTTCATTCCTTTAGAGAGAGAGAGAGAGAGTGTGTGTGTGTGTGTAATTCAATATATGATCTGGAATGTAATATTTGTTATATTTTTATGATACAGATTATTTAGATTTTTTTTTAAGATTTTATTTATTTATTTGAGAGAAAGAATGAGAGATAGAGAGCAGGAGAGGGAAGAGGGTCAGAGGGAGAAGCAGACTCCCTGCTGAGCAGGGAGCCCGATGTGGGACTCGATCCCGGACTCCAGGATCATGACCTGAGCTGAAGGCAGTCGCTTAACCAACTGAGCCACCCAGGCGCCCCAGATTATCTAGATTAAATAATAAATTCAAATGGGTGCTGGCAGCTAACAATCTGTTAACTTAGAAAATGTGTTCAATTTTTCCCCCAAATTTAGACAAGTTCTTAATTTGGTTATATTTGTTTACAAAGTAGGATCAATGAAAGCTTGGTACTGCCTCTGAATTAAGTATATTTTCCAAAAGTATTAGACAATCTTTAATTAAGTGAAAAACAGCCAAATTAATGAGTTTCAGCTGTCACTATATTATTTCCAAAATTTCAAATATCTACATACACTACAGAACTATATGCAGTAGGCTGTTACTCTTAGATGTATTGATTTTTCATTTTTCATTCAATATCAATTATTCCACCAGTATGTACAGAGTACCCTCTATTTTGGGTATCTGACATTTTTACTTAGTTGTTTAACTGTTTTGCTGCCAGTGATATTACATTCTAGCCATTTTGACATCTACTTTTTGTAGTGGAGTAGTTTGTCATTTGATATTTTAGACCCTTGGGACTGGGGAAGATGTTTCAATCACAGTATCTTTTTCATCTTCAAGACCATAGAGAAAATCCGAGTCAAATTTCTAATGGGTTTTCTTAGAATTAAATTATATGCATACTTTATATAATAATGTGATTTTTAAAAATATGATGGAGGGGTAGAATATGACACTACCTTGGAAAGTAGTCAGGTAATCTACTAGAAGAAAATTTTAGATGTCTTTGTTTTTTCTTGACTATAAAATCATGATGATAAGCACTTAAATAGAACTTACTAAGTGTACTGTTCTGCATGCTATACATACATTAGTGTTTAGTCCTTGCAAATGTCTTATTAGGAAGATATTAATGTATCCACATTTCTTGAGGCACAAAGAGTTAGGTGACTTGCATTAGGTCACACAGCTGATAACTGAAAGCTGAGATTCAGACCTAGGTGTTAGGATATAGGGTTCATATGCTTCCACTCCACTATTAGCTCTGGCTTAAAAGTAACATCAAATAAGTTTAGGCAATACAGAAATTAATAAGATAGAAAGTATAAATCACCCATAGTTGGAATAGAAATGAGTGGAGGTATCTGTTACTCACATTAACAAATGTAGACAAGGGGGCGCCTGGGTGGCTCAGATGGTTAGGTGTCTGCCTTCGGCTCAGGTCATGATCCCGGGGTCCTGGGATCGAGTCCCGCATCGGGCTCCCTGCTCCTTGGGAGCCTGCTTCTCCCTCTGCCTCTCTCTCTCTCTCTGTCTCTCATGAATAAATAAAAAAAAATCTTTAAAAAAAATAAATTAAAAAAACAAATGTAGACAAAATAATAAAAAACAATGTACATTTTAATGGCTTTTTTGACAACATTGAGTCAATAATGGCATCAGAATCCACTCCTTCCTCTGTGTTCCAGCATCATATAATGAATGCCTGGTACTTAGAACAATACCTTCATAGTACATAAAATACAGAACAAATTCTAGTACAATTTGAACTATGATTAACAAGATATTTAAACTATACCTTTGAAGTTATTTATTTTAATACAAGAAATACATGTTATGGTTGAGACCATACTTTGCAGTTCTTACAGTAGAATTATCCTGTTGTGATGATTATCCTATTAAGATTTTTTTTTAAACTTACTTCTTGACTTTTAGAGACGCACAGAGACTAGAGGAATTCTTCACCAAAAATCAACAGCTGAGAGAGCAACAGAAAGTCCTCCATGAAACCATTAAAGTTTTAGAAGATCGGTAAGTCTGGTTCTTGGGTATTCTCGAGTAAGAGGTGATTTCCCCCCTTCATAGAACATTGGTTTTAGTTTATAAACAGTTCTGGGACTGAAAGTGCCCTTTCCCAACCTGATGTCAACTTTGGATAAATACTTTATGAAATTAAGGATATACACTTACAAATTTGTTTTTTATTAATTACAGCAATCTCATCAGTTTACCCTTTAAGTAATATTTCTTTTTTTTTTTTTTAAAGATTTTATTTATTTATTTGAGAGAGAGAGAGAGAATGAGAGAGAGCACGAGAGGGAAGAGGGTCAGAGGGAGAAGCAGACTCCCTGCTGAGCAGGGAGCCCGATGCGGGACTCGATCCCGGGACTCCAGGATCATGACCTGAGCCGAAGGCAGTCGCTTAACCAACTGAGCCACCCAGGCGCCCTAAGTAATATTTCTTTATCTGGTGTTTGATACAGGGCGAGCTTAAGAATAGCTCTAATTAATTAGAATTAATGTTCTAATTCATTTGATGTCTGAATTCCATTTTTACATCTGAGTAGGTGGAAACTGCTTCACAATTCCCTATTTGTCTTCATATTTCTGCCTTTTTCCCCTGTATATTTCTCTATTTGCAGGCAGTCTAGGGATTCTTCTTTATGAATATTTCTAAGATAATGCCTATCACTTACTTTACTTCCACAAACATACTATATTTCTCACTTCTATGAGATTAACACCCTAGATTTATTTTTTTATTTTTATTTTTTTTTAAGATTTTATTTATTTATTTGAGAGAGAGAATGAGAGAGAGAGCATGAGAGGGGAGAGGGTCAGAGGGAGAAGCAGACTGAGCAGGGAGCCCGATGCGGGACTCCAGGATCATGACCTGAGCCGAAGGCAGTCGCTTAACCAACTGAGCCATCCAGGCACCCAACACCCTAGATTTAGAAAAACGTTACAGGAAAAAAAAATAGAAAAGCGTTACAGGATTTGCCATATGCCCATCTGAACTGTAAGTGCTATTTAAGACCTTGAACTACCTATAACAAATAAGGTTTCTTGTATTTACAGTTAACAATTTTCTTTTTGTTATTATTTTGTATATGTTACAGAAGAGCTGGTGGTTTGAGTTTGTCACTGTACCTTTAGTGGTGGAATAATCTACTCTGCACCTGTGCAAACTACAGTTGTATACTTGTCTTCCACAACTGCTGTCCCAGAGGATGCACATTTACCAAAATAGGCAGCCTATTGCTCCATATGCTTCAGAATCATAGCTGTACATTTGAATTTCAAGCTTATACTGTGCCCTTAATTCAGATTCATAAATATTTGAGTCCTTACTATGATCTAGGTGTTGCTGTTAGGTGCTAGGGATAATACTATCCCTAGTATGAGCTGATATTTAATTTTCAAAGGTTTGGAGTGAGTCATATAAATAAGATGATTTCAGATTGTAAGTGCTATGAAGAAATACAATTGAATGATGTAAGTAAGTGACCACAGACATTGATTGGGAAGTGAAGGGATGGGTGTCAGGGATGGCCTTTCTGAGGAGGTGCCATTTCAACCAAGACCTGAATGATACAGATAAGAGCTAGTCACTTGAAGAACTGGAGACAAAAAGAGAACAGACAAATGCAAAAGTTTTAGGTAGAAATAAGTTTTGAAATATTTGAAGAATAGGAAGTCCACTGTGGTTCTAACTTAATGAATAGGAGGATGAATGATAGGAGATAAGATTGGAAAGGTGAGAGTAACTAGATTATGTAGGATCATAGGCAAAAAGTTTGGATTTTAATTGCAATGGGAAGCAATTGGAGGGTTTAAGCAGGGAAATTACAAAGGGATATGAGCAGGTATTGACAGCATCTGTTATATCCACGTGGAGATGTCAAGTAGACAGTTGTATATGTGGGTCTGAAACTAACTAGAGAGATTAGAGCTAGAGAAAAGAATTTGAAGGTCATCATCTGCATATGAATGGCATTGAAAACATAGGGGCACCTGGGTGGCTTAGTCATTGGGTGTCTGCCTTTGGCCTGGGTCGTGATCCCGGAGTCCTGGGATCAAGCCCCGCATCGGGCTCCCTGCTTGGCAGGAGGCCTGCTTCTCCCTCTCCCACTCCCCCTGCTTGTGTTCCCTCTCTTGCTCTCTCTGTCAAATAAATAAATAAAATCTATAAAAAAAAAACATAAAAAAACTAAAACCTAGAGACTGGATAAGAGATCTAAGGACATCTTAAAGCATATTGGAAGAGGATTGGAAGAGGTGTTAGGGCTGAATCCTTGGATATACTAATTAAGGTTTAATGAAGAATAAGGACCCAGCCAGCAAAAAATAAATTGTGAAAGAAAAATTATTACAGGTGGAAGAAAAGCCAAGAATATATGACATGACACTAAGAGCTACTTTGAAGATTAAATGAGATTAATACAAGTAAAAGTACATAATAGGGATTTTTAAAAACTTACGGTATCCCTCCTAACTGGTGACTGTGATTCCAGCCACCTGCACTCCGTATCATAGCCAGACCCAGTGTCCTCTCTCTAGCTGAGGTATCAGGAAGCTAGAAAGTCATTTGTCCCCCTTACTCTTCCCCAGGCCAGGATCAAAAAGGAAATCATCAGCTACTCTTCTCTTGGTATGGTGAGGCAGTTCCTTGTTTTCTCTGGATATGTAGTGGAGCATTTGGGAGGAATGGTGGAAAGAGAGCATATCTTTCTCAGGCTTTAACTCTCCAGCAGTTGATATGTATTGAGGGCCCCTTTGTACCCAGATATCTAACACCCAATCTTCACACTAATGCTGTAAGGTAGATGGTAAAACCATTTTACATGTGAGGAAACTGGCAAAGATTTAAGAAACCATCCCTAGATCACAGTTAATGGATAATTAGGTTAAATTTGACCTTACAAACCCCCCAGTTTCTGTTTCCCTGAAGCCTTGTCTGTATGTTGTCTTAATTTTGTAAATGTTATGTAAATGACTGATCATCTCAAAGTATTTGTACTTGACCTAAAGTTACCGAAACAGATCCTCTGAAATATTAACTCCCCAGCATTGTTCATTTTCTAGTCTGGCTTTTTTGGGAAGTTTTGTTTTTTTGTTACTTCTCTTTTAAATTGCTACTAACTATGTTCTGCCTTTAAATGTGTAAGTAGATAACATTTGGTAAAGTTCTGCTTTATTTAAAATTTCATTTTAATTTTATATTGTATGAGAATGATACCTAGAGCAAGCTTTAAAAATCTATAAAAATTAATGTTTTGCTAAGACCCTTAAAAAGCAAAGTATGTTTTGTTAAAATTTCTAAACAGTAATTCAGAGACTTGCTGCTTACGCTTCATAGAATGAAACAATTTTTATTTTTATGCTAATGTGAAAACATCTTGAGATGTTTAGATGAGAGGAATTACTCTGTAAAGGTAAATTAGATAATAAAAAGTTATAATTTTATGTGGCTGCTTTATGTTCTACTACTGCTATTATTATAACAGACTTTCCTTAAAGGAAACAAAGTATTTCACTAAATCTAAGAAATAATCACTGTGTGGAGAAGTAGATAGAATGCATTAAAAAAAATCTGAACGAAGCAGTTAAACCATGATTGTCTAATAGATTTTAATATTTTTAAAAGCATTTTTGGCAGTCATAGGAAACTCATATTTCATCTGTCATTGAAAAGGAAAATTTGTACTCATAATCAGAGGATTTATGGTTGTACAACTATTTTTCAAATACTGGACTAAATGTCTTCTTTTTGTCCTACTCATAGGTTTGAATTTAAATATATTCTTCAGGAGACCTCTGACTTTCTAGACTGGATTTACTTTCATAGTACCCCGTATTTCCACTGTCATGATGTGAATCATATTTTGCCATAATTACTTTTTTATTGCCTCTCTTTTTCTAATACACTGTAAACTCTTTAAAAGAAAAGATACTATCTTGGCCACTGTTGTGTTTCAGCACGTACAGTACTCATTGTAGGTGTTCAGTAAACCCTTTTGAATGAAAATGAATAAATTTGAGGAAATCTTTTTGGAGTATAACAAACAATTGAGCATACTTGTTAATCTGGTAAGTTTTCCAATTGCAAAATGAAAGGTTTTACTTCTTCATCCCTATGAACAAACTGGAATTAACTCACAATGTGTGTTGTTTTCTGATCTTACAAGTAGAATTACTCTTCTTTCCCTGTTACCTGTATATAGCGACTGAAATTGCATTCATTCTCCTGTGAAATTGAGCCTGTTTCTTTCTCTGATTGCATCAGTGGAAAATAGGCAAGAGGAAAGCAGTGGAACCTTGCTGATGGAAATAGAAGCTCGCATTTTTTCTCACCTCCATTTAAATTTAAACTAGGATCTGGAAGCAATCAAGAGTTGACTCTTTTCCACAGATATTATCAAGAATGGCAGTTAACTGGAGAAAACTAGAAGTAATAAACAAGCTAGGGAATATTGTTTCACTTTATAACTGTCTATATCAGTGGCATTTTTAAACTTGGAAACTAAGGGTTTCAAGGAATTGTTTTTGATGATACGTCATGATATTTTAATGTATTAGATTTGATTTCTTAGAAACAATAGTGTTGGGCACCTGGGTGGCTCTGTCGTTAAGCGTCTGCCCTTCGGCTCAGGTCATGAGCCCAGCGTCCTGGGATCGAGTCCCACATCGGGCTCCCTGATCAGCAGGAAGCCTGCTTCTCCCTCTCCCACTCCCCCTGCTTGTGTTCCCTCTCCCGCTGTCTCTCTCTCTCTCTGTCAAAAAATAAATAAAATGTTAAAAAAAAAAGAAACAATAGTGTTCAGTTTTTACTGACAAACTGACTAGTAGAATGACACTGAAATAATTCATTAGAATTGTTCGATGCCATTTACCTCCTTCAGTGTTTTTCAATGACTTTTCTTTTTCTGTTTTTTATTTTAATTTTTATTTATTTTTTAAGTAACCTCTACACCCAAAGTGGGGCTTGAACTCACAACGCTGAGATCAAGAGTCACATGTTCTACTGACTGAGCTAGCCAGGCACCCCTTCAATGGCTTTTCGATGTCATGTTCTCTTCAGTCTTTATGGCTTAATAATTCTGTGTCTAAATTATTTACCACAGTCGGGTCAACTATTTGAATGTTTATTACATGGGCCCTAAGCTATTAATTAGAGCAAATCTTAAAAGAGGAACGTAAATATGAAATGTCAGGTACTTTAAGCAAATAGTTAAAATCGAGTTGCCTCTTATAACAGTTGAATTGTGTCTTCGTTTTGGAATAGTTTACAGAGGCTTATTCCCTTTGGAATTTTATTTTACCTTTTTTTTTTTTTTTAAGATTTATTTATTTATTTATTTGACAGGGAGACAGCCACAGAGGGAGCACAAGTAGGGGGAGTGGGAGAGGGAGAAGCAGGCTTCCCGCTGAGCAGGGAGCCCGATGCGGGGCTCGATCCCAGGACCCTGGGATCATGACCTGAGCTGAAGGCAGACACTTAACGACTGAGCCACCCAGGCACCCCTCCTTTGGAATTTAAAGGCATAAATAGACTTTACTGTTAGCTTTAGAAATGCTTGAGAATCTGAAAACATAGGTATTATAGCAGAAAGACAAGAAAGTATATATCCTTTTTAGTACCTTAATTCTCAAAAAGATGTCATACAAAGTTTACTAGAATATAATACTGTTAAATTAAAATGCTGTGATAAAAGGAATATACTATCTAGCTTATTTTATGTTCCCCCTTTTGAATTTTTATTCAAGTAATGCATGTACATTATAAGGTTGTATAGTTACTAAAAAAAAGTTTTTTTCTCTCTTTCCCACCCCTGTCAGTCCCAGTTCTTAGTTTTCCAAAGTTCTAAATGATGTATTTGCTTTTTTTTATATAAGATTTTATTTATTTATTTGAGAGTGAGAGAGCACACATGAGCGGGGGAGGGGGGCAGAGGGAGAGAGACAAGCAGACTCTGCTGAGCAGGGAACCTGATGCAGGGCTCAGTCCCAGGACCCCAAGATCATGACCTGAGCCAAATTCAGACACTTAATCAACTGAGTCACCCATGTGCCCCATCAATGATGTATTTTTACTTTAATACTTGATTTATCAATTTGAGATGACGTTTGTTTACTTCTTACTATGAAAATGAGGATACTATTTATCCCTTGCATATTTAGAATAATTATTTTAGTTCTTCTATTTTACCTTTGGACCTTAATATTTACGCTTATGTAAAAGTATGTCTTTATAGGAATATATTTTAGGAAAATGAGCAGTCACCCTGAACTCACCATTACATTACAGGAGGGTATTGATACTTTAACCCTTCCCTGAATCATTCTTCCTCTCTCCTACTTCCCACCCTGTGTTCAGCTGAACCTTTACATGTAAATATTGACAAGCTTGACAATGGTTACATTGTTTTCTGTTACCAGATCTCAATCTTTTGTATTTGGTTTATAAGTTAATTATAGAAGCTGGAAAATGGTAAACAGTGTTTATTTATTGACTCTGTGAATACTCTCTGCTGAGCCAGGATAACATTTCCTTCTCTACAGATCCGATGTCATGACCTCCATGCCACTCAAGGAGACTGTTTCTAATGTCCGGGCCACATAGATTCTTTTCTACTCTGTTTCAAATCAGCTGCTCAAATTAGCCCCTCAAATCAGCCCATAATTATGTTCTGATATGGGCATATTTATATGAGTTTGCTGTGCTTTTCCTAGAAGTTCTAATTACTTTTTTCATATTGAGAAAAGAAACGTTTTCCTTACTACGTCATTAATATTAGGTAATGTGTTGGTTATTCTATTTATTGCTTATAATCTTTTTTTTCTTTTTCTTGAAGGCATACTTCTTGGGCTGAAAAACTTAAACTTTCTGTACTAATTTGGACCATTTACTTTGTAGGTTATACTACAACTGCCATTCTGGAATTTCTCTTCACTGGATCCCTATATTAATTCCATTATTTCTTTCAACTCATGTTAGTTAGCAAATAATTATGGGGCACCCGCTTTGTGCCAGGCATTATTTTAGACCTTGAAGATATACCAATGAACATGGTTGATAAAATGTGGGCCTATTTTTCCCTTTTATTGGTTTTTCATGTTCATTTTGTTATAGCTCACCCTCAAATAACTGCTGAAGAGTACACAGGAAGTAAATTTTCAGAGTCCTTGCATGTCTAAAAATGTTATTTTACTGTTGATTTAAATGATTTTTTTTTTAAAGATTTTATTTATTTGACAGAGAGAGACAGTGAGAGCAGGAACACAAGCAGGGGGAGTGGGAGAGGGAGAAGCAGGCCTCCCGCTGAGCAGGGAGCCTGATGTGGGACTTGATCCCAGGACCCTGGGATCATGACCTGAGCTGAAGGCAGACGCTTAATGACTGAGCCACCCAGGCACCCTTAAATGATATTTTGAATGGATATAAAATTCTAGGTTCAAAATAGATTTCCTCCAAACTGAAGACATTTTCTCATTATCTCTTAGCATCCAATGTTGATAAAACTGGTATCATTCTAATGTTATTCCTTTATATGTAATAGCTTTTTTTTCCTTCCTAGAATTTAAGACCTTTTTATCATTCTGAAATTTTGTGAGGGAGGTGTGTGTGTGTTTCCTTCAGTGTGTTGGACACTCAGCCTGTTAACCTGAAAGCTGGTATCTTGTAAGGTCTGGCAATTTTTTTCTGGTATTTCCTCTCCATTTTTTTATGTTCTCTCCTTCTGGAGCGCTTCTCGGTCATAAACTCATTCTTTATAATCCTTTCTCTGATTTCTGTTACTTATTTTTTTTCCCCATGTTCTGTTTTATTTTCCAACCCTATTATTAAAGTTATTTTGATAATCACATATTTAGTATTCAAGAACTTCTTATTGACCGTTGCTTTATATATGCATGTATGCTATGGCCTATTTTTATACTTTCCCTTGTGGTTCTTCTTTAACTCATTGTTTATTTAGGAGTACATTGTTTAAGATTCACAGATTCATGGATTTTCCAAATTTCCTTCTGTTGTTGATTTCTAATTGAATTCCATTATGGTGGAAGAGCATGCTTTGTATGATTTCAGTGGTTTTAAACTAATCGAGACTTGTTTTGTGACCTAGGAAATGGTCCTGAATGTGCATTCTGCAGTTGTTGATGGCGTGTTCTGTAGATGTCAGTTAGGTCTGGGTGGTTGTTGGTTTGTTCAGTCCTGCTATATCTATGTGGATTTCCCATCTCACTTGATCTATCCATTATTGAGAGTGGAAGTCTATAACCATTATTTTTGAATTTGTTTTTTCCTTTAGTTCTCAGTTTTTGCTCTGTGTATATTTTGGGACTCTACTGTTAGATGCATATGTTTATAATTGTTTTATTTTTGTAATGAATTGACTTTTATTATAAAATTCACTGTGCTAGTAACACTTTCTTACAGTCTGTTTTGTCTGATATTAATTAACATAGATGCTCCAGCTTTTTTTGGTTTTTGTTTGCATGGTATATATATATTTTTCCATCCTTTTGTCTTCAACCTATTTGTATCTTGGAATCTGAAGTATGCCCCCCCCAAACTTGGGCTTCTGGGGGGTTCATAGAGGACCCCTAGAGTCAGGCCACCACAAGCCCTGAGGAGAGGCAAAGACCCTAGAGGACACCCCAGCCCCCCTTACTGTGACTCCTCACACTCAGAAATGACCTGTTGGGTAGGGGGTCCTGGGATGTTTTTAAACCTAAGGTTTGGAGTCTGGACTAAGTTCCATCCACATCACTCACAAGTTTCTGTTCGTATTTCTAGCTTTTTTAAATTAAAAAACAAAAAATAATTTAAAAAAAAAATAACAGAAGACTGAAGTTTTCACAGCCCAGGGGCCTGGGATGCTGGTCTGTGCCTGCCTGCCCTGGCCCACTGGCCCCATTCCCTGGGCAGAGTCACACCCAGTAACCCCTTCGCCAACAGACCAGGTCACACACACAGCAGCAGCAGTCACTGTAACAGACTGCCATGTACACACTTGGTCTCACACTCACCTGTGGGCTTTTGGTTCCATTTAATTTGGGTTTTTAACTTTACAGGGTCAGTTCTGCTTCACCCCTCCTTTTGTATGGAGTTCCAGCCAGGGGATTTCACCTCTGCTCCAGTCCTGAGACCTCCTAACCCTGATGTTGTGATACACCCACAGAGATCTATGTTTCTTATATTATTATCATTGAAAATAATTATTATACTATTATTATGTAATAAATTTATAAGAAATTTTTAAAAACTTAGTCTGTTGTAGGGGCACCTGGGTGGCTCAGTTGTTAGGCCTCTGACTCTTGATTTCAGCTCAGGTCATGATCTCAGGGTAGTGAGAACATGGGGCTCTGTCCTCAAAGGGGAGTTTGCTGGAGATTCTCTCTTTCCCTCTCCCTCTGCCGCCCCACCCCCACTCCAGTTGCTCACACCATCTCTCTCTCTCTAAAATAAATAAATCTAAAAAAATGTATGTCTATTGTAGACAGCATGAAGTTGAATCATAGACAGTTTCTGCCTTTTGATTGGAGGGTTTATCAATTAATGTAATTATTGATACAGTTGATTTACACCATTTTCCTTTCTATATTCATCATGTCTTTTTTGTTCCTCCTTTTCTGCCCACCCCCGCCCCAAAACTTGATTTTTCTAGAACTCTTATTATTGATACGATAAACATTCTAGGATAATGCTCTAGTTATCTTTTCTATTTTCTCTTTGCTTTTTTGGGGAGATTTTCTCATCTTTATTTTCTCACCTTCTGTTGAGTTTGGGTTTTTTTCCTGCGGCCATACTTTTAATTTCTAAGATTTTTTGGTGGTGTTCTCAGAATATTTCCTTTTATGGCAATCCTGTTTTCATTTCATAGTTTGGTATCTTATTTATTTCTCCTGAGAGTATTCTTTACAGTTTGATGATGGTGGTGTGTTTTTTTCTTCTCCCTATGTAGCTTATATTTCTTTTTTTTTTTTTAATTATTTTTAAAGATTTATTTACGAAAGAGAGAGTGCATGCACACGAGTGCGAGTGTGGGGGAGAGGGAGAGGGAATCTCCAGCAGACTCACTGCTGAGCCGGGAGCCCAATGCAGAGCTCAGTGCAGGGGTCATTCTCACGACCCTGAGACCACAACCTGAGCCTACATCAAGAGTCAGATGTGTAACCAACTGAGCCACCAGGTGCCCCTCTTTTTTTTTTTAGTGTCTTGTTTGCTTTAGTCTCTTTTACTTTATAAGCTTTTCTCAGCTGTCTGTTGATCTTGATTATCTCTTTATATTTAAGAGAGGTAGATAAAAGCTCTGAGTGGAATTGTGGGCTATGAGCTTCACTTCAGGGTCATCTTCCTGGTCTGTTTCATTGATAATTCTCTAATGTCAGTATCTTTAGACATGATTTCCTAGAGGAGGCTCCTTCATTCTGCTTCTGGGAATGTGTAATAGGGTTGGCTACCAAAGTTCTGGAAGCCAAATAAATGATGAGGGCCTAGACTAGGTTCTGAGAATTTGGCATGCATAGACATTCATTTCATTATTGTACTCCTACCCTTACCTGTACGTCAGGTCTCCCAAACCAGTGTCTGGTTCTGTTTTAGACTTTCTAGAGACTAAACTTCCAGTATTCTGCTGGGAATGGAAGGGATGATCACTTGAGTGCTCAGAATATAGGAGAAAATATGTTGGTATGATGATTTCTTGAAATCACTTTAAATCACTCACTCTGAGTACCAATTTTTTAACCTCCTCAAATTCTACAGTATATATCAGGTTGGTTCTAGGTCAGTGCTGTCTGATAGGATTTTCTGTGATAATGGAAATGTTTTATATCTGCCCTGTCTAATACAGTAGCATCTAGACATGTGGCTGTTGAGTACTTAAACATAACTGACCTCGATTTTAATTTATTTTAAATTGAAATAGCCATATGTGGCTATGGTTACCTTATTGGACAACACAATTCTAGACCTTTCCCATCATTGGCTTAGGATTCAGCACTCTCAGGGGAGTTTCAATTTTGTCCACCCAAACCTTGCTTAAAGTTTTTGTTTGTTTTCTCTCCCATTAGGCCTGTCCTGACGGGTTTGTGTTTTTAAAAATATACATACATCTTTACTATAGTTTTGTAGGATCTTGGGAAGGAGCAAAAGTTGATAAAAATGTTCAATCGATGTCATCTTTACTTAGATATTTATCATACAAAATAGTTTCAAAGATCTTGACTGTTCTAATTCCTGTGTTTGGAATATACTCTAATTAAACTGTGATGTCCAATTCTTTCTTTATTCATTCTAGGAATTCTGATTTTATTAACGCATCCTATCTATGATCTCTAATCTTTATTTTTTACATCCATATCAACATTGTTGATATGAGTTTTACTTTCATATGAAAATCTCTAGGTTCTTTTTGTTTTAGATGTGCAGTTTTAATTTTTTATCTCCTTAGCTTATAAAATTCATGGCTTCTACTGCCATGCCATGACTTCCATAGACACTTAAATACTTAGTATCTTACTGACAAGTTAAAATTATTACCTCAGATTATACATTTCCCAAATTCCTAATGTGGGGTACATGTCTCCTTTTTAACTATATTTTTTCCTGATTAACAAATAATAAAATTAGAGAAATTTTGAAAAAGAGAAAAACACTGAGAAAAAAATCTCCTATAATACTGGTACCTACAACATAACTATTATTAACATTTTGAGGTACACCTTTCTCTTTACCGCTCCCCATCCCCTGTGTGCAATCTATGTATTTCCCTCTTCCCTTCAGCACTCACAAATAGTCAGTGAAAGCTATTTTTTAAAACTTTTTTTTTGCATAATAGTACATTGAATTTTTTTAACATTGGGGTTTTTTTAAATGCTGAAAAGAACAAAGTATGAAGTACCTTTTTTTTTTACTTTGTTTTCTTTGACCTTTAGTATTCATTCAGCTAAAAAAGTTGAACACTCATTATGTGTTATATGCTATGCTGAGCAATACAGATGCAAGCTTGCTTAAGATAAATTCAGCCCCTTGGTACTGGACTGGAGTTCATATTTTGGCTATAATAAATCAGAACAAGGTCATTTTCTTCAGTAAATAAATCCCCTTGGATAGAGTTTAAAATTGGCAGAATTTAGAGAATTCCACTCAAAATTGTAATCTGTTGTAGAAAGCGATGTTGTGGCATGATTTCAACCTGTTCGAGAATATGTTAAAGATATAATACATCATTAAAATAGTTAATTTTCTCTATACTTGCCAAGTCAGTTCTTTAGAGCTTCATAAAGCATAAAAATCTTGGGAGTTCAAATATAAGGAAATATTTTTTAGTAGTTGAAAAAAATTGAATTTCAGCTTTATGGAGGTATAATTGACAAAATTGTAAAAGTGTACATCATGGTGATTTGGTAAACATATACACAGTGAAAGAATTTCCGCTAATTAACACAGCCATGATCTCACATACTTATTTTCTGGTGAGAACATTTAAGTTCTACTCTAAAAATATTTTGTTTTTGTTTCCTAGGTTAAGAGCAGGATTATGTGATCGCTGTGCAGTAACTGAAGAGCACATGCGGAAAAAACAGCAAGAGTTTGAAAATATCCGGCAGCAGAATCTTAAACTTATCACAGAGCTTAGTGAGTTTCCTTTCTTCATTCATTAAGTATTTAAAGCATAATGTACTGTTGATAAAACCTATTATTAAAGTGGTTGCAATCAAATGGATTGTTTACATACATTTTTCCTCATGTAGGCAAAAGTTCAAATGTCCTTTATTCCCCTTTCTGTAGATTTAACTTCTTACTTACAGTAAGAAATAGGATACAAAAAGGTGGGATGTTCACATTGGCCCTCAAGTCCCACCAGCTGTAAAGCAAGAAGGAAATTTCCTTCTATTATGTCCATATTTGCTTCTTTAGTTTATGTAATTTCATATAATTTTTATTTCATGTAACGTAACTCATATTTAGTAAAGTTAAATACAAAGAATACAATTTAGTGTTCTACAAAAGTATATACTTTCTTTGGTTTTCATGACATACTATTACAGGTAGACCATTTTCATTGAGTCTCCTCACACATTTAATGGTGGGTTTTCTTTCATTCTTAACCTTCTCTTAACCTTTGTCTCTTCTAATACCTCTCTTAACCTTATTCTCTTTTAACTCTTCATATACTCTCTTAGTGAACTTTACCTTGATTCTCTAGAAACAGCTCACATCCAAGATCTAATTAATTTATCTTCTTTTCCAAACTAAGTCCATCTTCTGACTTTTTTTTCCTGTTATATTGCTATCCTCTGGTTACTCAAGCAAGAAGAAATGAGTATATTCTCATTGTTTCAAAAAGAGAAAGAATAGTTTTATTTTGCTCCTGGAGATAATTACTATTAACAATCTGATAATGCATCTTTCCGGGTCCAGGCTTATCTTTCTGTCTCTTTCCTTTGTTTTATCCCTTCCTTCTCTCTCTTCTCTCTCTCTGTCTCTTTTTTTAAGATTTTATTTCTAAGTAATTTCTATGCCCAGCAGGGGGCTTGAACTCACAACCCTGAGATCAAGAGTCGCATGCTCCACTGACTGAGCCAGCCAGGTGCCCTCTCCTCTTCTCTTCTAAATTTAATGGGATCATACCACACTTCTTTTTTTTTTTTTTTTTAAAGATTTTATTTATTTATTTGACAGAGAGACAGCACAAGGAGGGAGAGGGAGAGGGAGAAGCAGGCTCTCCGCCGAGCAGGGAGCCAGACGTGGGGCTCGATCCCAGGACCCCAGGATCATGACCTGAGCCGAAAGCAGACGGTTAACCAACTAAGCCCCCAGGCGCCCCCATACCATACTTTTTGTTCTGACATGTGTTATTTCATTTTAGGCTATGTCTTAATTAAGTCTGTAGGTTCTGTGTGTATGTGTGAATGTATGCATATGTTTATTTAGGAATATAAGAACATTATCAGTGAGTAGAAAACTATTACATCTGAGTAAACATAGTTGAGATCTACAATTATATTGTTAGTATAGAAATAATCTCCAGTAATGTCTGCATACCTAATAGTCAAATTTCCAGCAACTTTCACTATCAAAAAAATAGCCAGAATCTTCAAAGGAATAAGACATTGTTCTTTTTCATGGCTGCCTTATATTCTCTAGTGTAGATGTCATTTAGCCATTTTGCTGTTGATGGACAGCTTGATTTTTGGTGGGGGGAGGTGTTTCAGAACATGCATTCCTCTACATCTTCTTCAGCTTTGAGCAGAAATGTGTTAATTAATAATACCCAATCTGATCGATAAAGAATGATACCTTTTTTAAGTTAGCATTCTCTTTATAACTATTCAGGTTATTTTTTTACATGATCTTCAGTTTGCATTTCTTCTTGGGTGAACAGCTTGAATATCCTTTGCTTAATTTTCAGATAGATAAAATACCTCATGACTTCATGTTTAAATTGCAAGTTCAAGACTATAGATCTGTTGTTAACCTTTTTTCTAATAACATCTCTATGTCTTTCCACACTGAGAAGCCTGGTTCTCAAAGACACAGGGATGATAGAATGAAAATATCCCCTAACTATTCATTTTTTTAAATCTCATAAGCAGAGTAGTCTCAGAATTGCACCATTAGTAATACTACCAGGATGATTACTGTAAAGTGTTAAGAAAACTAATTTTACATTAAAATGAGCAAAAGAAAAATTGCCAAGGTCAAATCCCAAGTTATCATAAGAATAAAAACACCAGGGACTTCATATATATGATTTTTTTCATGTTTCTGTTCATTGCTATTTTTTTTTCCTGCCTTTTCTTTATGTTTTTACTTTCCCAGTTATTGAATTTTGAGGATGTCTGTCTTTTTATTTCATTTTTATCTGATACTTTACTATTTTTTTTAATTCTTTATCTTTTTGATCAACCTTGAAAACAAAATTTTTTTAAAAGTAGGCTCTATGCCAACATGGGGCTCTCAAACTCATGACCCCAAGATCAAGAGTCGCTTCCTCTTTCAACTGAGCCAGCCAGGCACCCTACAACTGTGAAATTTTACCATGCATTCCTAAAATATAAAGTTAATTTCTTGACCATCTTCGAATAATACACAGACCTTAAAACACCTGAGCTCTGCTTACATGCTGTTTATGCCTAGCATTTCATTTCCTTTTTCTTAGCCTTCTAAGTTACAAACTTCTTTAAAAATCTTAAGACAGTCTTTTAAAAGACTTAGCTACATGTTTTATCAGTTTCTTTGCTTTATTATTATTTTTTGCACCTCAGTTTCCTTCTGGGATTATTATCCTTTATGAGATACATCCTTTAGAAGGTGTTTGTTGTTTCTAAACTAATTTTTATCCACAGATATTTTTATTTTACTTTTACTTTTCTAAGGCTATTTTGCAGGGTAACAATCATTTTTCTCTGGCTCCTGCTAAGATTTTTTTCCTTTGTTTTTGTTGTTCTATAATTTTAATACAGTTTTTTTTTTTAAAGATTTTATTTATTTATTCATGAGAGACAGAGAGAGGCAGAGGGAGAAGCAGGCTCCCAAGGAGCAGGGAGCCCGACGTGGGACTCGATCCCAGGACCCTGGGATCATGACCTGAGCCAAAGGCAGACACTTAACCATCTGAGCCACCCAGGCGCCCAATTTTAATACAGTTTTAATCAAGTTTTTTCCCAAAAAGATTCTGTTTAGTGTATATTATAAAAATCTATGGAACCATATCTTTAATCATCTGGAAAACTGTCAGCTACTAGCTTCTCAAATATTGTGTCTTCTCCATTCTCTGTTTTGGGATTCTGATAAGACCTCATCATTCTGTCCTTCATATCACTTGATAATCCCTTTCCTATTTTCATCCTCTTGTTTCTGCTGCATTCTAGGTGATTTCTTCAGCTCTCGTCGGTATACTAAGTACTTCAATAGTTCTCTTGTGCTGAGTTATTTTATCTCAGTAACCAAATTTTTCATTCCTAAAAATTCTGTTTGGTTCTTGTTCAAGTCTGCCTAGTCATCTTTTTTTTCCTTCTTTTTTTTTTAAGTAAACTCTTTGCCCAGTGTGGGGCTCAAACTCACGACCCCAGGATCAAGAGTCACATTCTCTATTGACTGAGCCAGCCAGGCACCCCTTCTTTATTTTTTTTTTTTAATGAAATGTTTTTAAAAATGCAGAAAGGTAGGGAGAATAGTAAAGAACCCTCATACACGTTGCATTTATCTTTTTTAAATCTGGAATATTTCCCTTTCCTATCTTTTTCTTTCATGACATTGGCTTCCCTTTTTTTTTTTTTTTTTTTAAGATTTATTTATTTACTTGAGAGAGAGAGCACAAGCGAGAAAGAGAGCAGGGGGAGCGGGGAGGGGCAGAAGAAGAGGGAAAAGCAGACAACCCACCAAGCAGGGAGCCCAATGCAGGGCTCCATTGGGATTATGACCCAAGCCCAAGGCAGACGCTTAACTGACTGAGCCACCCAGGCGCCCTCATGACATTGGCTTCTTGAAGTAGGGTCATTTTCCTAAAATTTTGCCACCTTCTGGATTTTTTTTTAACATTTTATCTTGTTCCTTTATTTCCTATAAAATAAATACTGGATCTGAAGGCTTGATTAGGTTTAGATTAAACATTTTTGACAGCAGGACTTCATAGCTTACACTGTCTACCTCATGTTGCATCATATCAGGAGACCGATATTATCAGGTTATTCCACTCTTAGGGATTCTAAGATTGATCACTGGGTTAAGGTGATGGCCACATTTCTTTATTAGAGAGTTATATTTTCTCCACCAAATAATCCGAGTGGGGGGATGGATATGTGTGATACTATTAAATCTTGCAAAAATTGCAATTCTCTTTCAGTCTTTCTGTAATGATTTTCACACCTATTAGTGAGCCTTGCCTGAATTAATTATTTAGAGATTATAAAATGCTAAATTTTCATTTCTGTTCTTTCTACATTTATTAGCTGCATTCTTCTGTAAACAGGATTTTACCCTTATCAGTCGGGACTGTTGGCTACCTTGGAATATAGTTCCTACTAGAAAGGCATGGTACATCTTAATTTTCTCCCTTTAATTGCTAGTTTTCAGAGTAAGGTCTTCTGTAATAGTTATCTGAAGTGGTGACAAATAGGTTGTGTGTGTGTGTGTGTGTGTGTGTGTGTGTGGTTTCATTTTGTTTTTGATGAAAGTGGGGCTTTCTTTTTTTGAGTATAATAGACCCATAGGATTTTATTTTATTTAAAGATTTTATTTATTTGAGAGAGAGAGTGAGAGGGAGAGCACATGAGAGGGGGGGAGGGTCAGAGGGAGAAGCAGACTCCCTGCTGAGCAGGGAGCCCTATGCGGGACTCGATCCAGGGACTCCAGGATCATGACCTGAGCCGAAGGCAGTCGCTCAACCAACTGAGTCACCCAGGCGCCCCTCCATCTTTTAAATCTTTAAACATTTCATTACTATATAAGATATTTCTGTTATCTGAAATACTTGGAAATCCATATAGGAGTAATTTTCTGCTGACTCTAGTGGTAAAGATGAGGTTTACTTTGGCTCCTTTCCAGGAGTTTGGGCTTAAACTGGAAATCTCAGGTTCAGTCCCTCCACCAGGGCTGATAACCAGCATCTGCTCCGGTTTTAGCTCACAGTTTTATTTTGCTTTTGTTGATGATTGTGGTGGTGGTGTGGGAGTCCCTTGGATTTCTCTTCCTGTGAGCTCAGCAGTTCAGTAAAAATTATGTTTTTATGCAGGTTCTAGTTGTTTTATCATAAGATTATTGTTAGGATATCTAATTCATTCATCTACCCTAAAGTGTTTACTTAGTCCAGAAGGTTTTTTCTGTTTTGTTGTTTGTTGTTTTTTCTGTTAAGTGTCCCTCTCCATTCTCTCTGTTTCTTCTCTGGAACTCAGATTAACAAGATGCCAGGTCCTCCCATTCTGTCTAATTTTTCTTTATACTTTGTAACTTTATTCTCTTATGCTGAATTCTGGGAGTCACGTAGTTATTAATTTTGTCTTCATTTACATTTAGTCTGTTTTCATCCCATTTATTATGCTTTTAATGATTATGACCTTTGTTCTTTCATGGCCACCTTTTGTTTGTTTTGTTTTCTTAAGATTTTATTTATTTATTTGACAGAGAGAGACACAGCGAGAGAAGGAACACAAGCAGGGGGAGTGGGAGAGGGAGAAGCAGGCTTCCCACTGACAGGGAGCCCGATGCCGGGCTCAATCCCAGGACCCTGGGATCATGACCTGAGCCGAAGGCAGACGCTTAACGACTGAGCCACCCAGGCGCCCCTTCCTGTTGCTTGTTTTTAATGAACCTATCAGCCTTTGAAATCTGAAGATGTTATCAGATATCTTTTGTTTCCTATATTAAAACTACTTATCCAGAGGTTAATTTTTTTATTACTAGTTTTTAATTCCTTTTTTAAAGATTTATTTATTTCACAGAGAGAGAGAGAGCGGGGTGGGGTGGGGGGCAGAGGAAGAGGGGAGAGAGAATCTCAAGCAGACTCCGTGCTGAGCACAGGGCTTGATCCCACGACCCTGAGATCATGACCTGAGCTGAAACCAAGAGTCGGATGCTCAACTGACTGAGCCACCCAAGAGCCCCAGTTTTTAATTCTTTTTAAAAAATCTTGTTTTTGGGCGCCTGGGTGGCTCAGTTGGTTAAACGACTGCCTTTGGCTCAGGTCATGATCCTGGAGTCCCGGGATCGAGTCCCGCATCGGGCTCCCTGCTCAGCAGGGAGTCTGCTTCTCCCTCTTCCCTCTTGTGCTCCCTGTCTCTCATTCTCTCTTTCTCAAATAAATAAATAAAATCTTAAAAAATAAATAATCTTGTTTTTTAAGTCTTTTATGTGTTTGTTGACTCTTAATTATAATTGTAGATGTCTCTAAATTGATACTTTTGTTAAATGCAACCTTATTTCCTTAGCTCGAGGAAGAATCCCTGCTTTGCTAATAGTGAATACAGGTTCTGATTTATAGGAGCCCTACTTCAATGGCAGAAGGTGGGAGAGAAGGAAACTTGACCTGAGAGATTTTTTGTAGGGTATATGGATAGTTTGTCTTCAGGCACTTACTGTAAGTTAATTGAGAGCAGCACTGCCTGATCTCCTTGTCTCAGTATTTATTAATGGACTCCCCAATGTTAAAACTTCTGGAAATCTAGTCTCATGACATTAGCCTAAGGGCAGCTATTAGCTTTATTTGCTCATTCAGCAACTTCTGGAATTCTGCCTGTACCGGAATTAACATGACGTTCTGCTGGAAAAGCTCACTTTTTTTTAAGGCCCTTCCTTTGGTTAGATTTTACCATCAGTCTGAGCCTATCTATTTTTAAACCATTTGTGAATTTTTCATGGTTCCTATCTGCTAGTGGCACCCATTCTGGCTTTTCAGTATTGCAGTTAACTTATTTTTAGAGTTGCTTTTTGTCATGTCATTGGGATTTGGAGAGGAAGAGTCAGGTAAAACCATCTTCATTAGTGATTTAAGGTCATCTTTGACTTCTTTCACCCGTACAGGGGATGAATTGCCAAATAACTACTGATTCTGCCTCTATAACAGCTCTTCTGCCTGTCCTCACTTCCTATTTCTGTACCCTCCACATTAGTCCAGATATTCATTTCTTATTTTAATGATCACCTGACTTGTCAGTGCTTTTTTTTCCTCACTTTGGATTAGGCTTGGTTTTTCTCACTTTGGTATCAATTTTCCCATCATTCATCTATGAAAAATGACACCTGGTAATCTTTTAAAATGAAGTTCAGATTTCTTAACCTGGTTTTGAAGGCTTCCTACCTCTTATTATACCCAATCTTTCTTTCTAACTTTGTTCCATTAATTCTCTGCAAAGCACTCTCCATCCAGGGGGCACCTGGGTGGCTCAGTCAGTTAAGCATCCCACTCTTCATTTCAGTTCAGGTCATGATCTCAGGGTCATGAGATGGAGCCCCATGTCAGGCTCCCTGCTCAGCGGGGAATCTGCTTGAGATTCTCTCCCTCTGCCCCTCCCCTCCACTCACACACTCTCTCTTTCAAATAAATAAATAAATCTTAGAAAAAAACAAAAACAAAACCTCTCTGTCCGCTTCATTTGTCCTCTCTTTGATGAATCCTTTCCTCATCTCAAGAGCCCAAAGTAACCTTTTCCTCCTTGAATTTCCTTTAGTTCTGTACCTCTGTAATGCCCTTCTCACTTTCAATTGTATAGAACATGTTTATGTAATATCTGGTCTCTCATTAGGCTGCACTTTTTTTTAGATCACTGTCCCTATCTTAATTTTTTTAAGATCCTCCATAGGAGCTAGTTTAGTAACTTCATATGTTATAGATAGCCAAAAAAATTTTATTTACTCAACGAAGGAAAATATGTTTAGATATATAAACCACTAAATTATTAACAAATTTTTAGAATATGATTGACTTTCTTTTATAGAGATTAGTCCTATTTACTGTGATCTCTTAGATATTCCTCCTGGTGAAGTACATGCTTAACCAGTGACATCATACTAACGATTTATAATAATTTTGTGTTGACTGAAGTAGAAATTGTAGCCCAAAATTGAGTTTCTGATTTCTAAATTAAATAAACACAGACAGGAAAATTTAGTCAAGGTAGATTCAAACAAAGACTATTTCAGTGGATATATTTAAATTACCGATACCATAATTATGAAACAGTATGACTAAGGAAGAAAATTTGACTTAAATGTGCTTATGTTATAAAAATTACACTGCTATTCAGTGTTATTTTACTTTTATTATCAGATTTATTTCAAGATAAATGTCTTTTACTAAAATGGTATTTGAAATTAGCAGGACTGAGTAACAGATGGAATGCTCTTTTGACCTTAGTATGAATAATTAACTGTACTCCCCAGTATATGAGGTACTTTTTCTTTTTTTGCCCACAAGCATAAAATAAAATTACCAGTTAATCAGTTACATGAACTAGCACAATATGAGATGTAGTAATCACGACCTAGTAACAGATTAGTCTTGCATAGTAGCATTAACTCTAACATTATGACTTAGAATTAGAAACCCTAATTTCTCCATAATTATTGATATTATTGAAAAAGCCTACCATACATGTTAATATAGCTACAATATGTGCTTCTTTTTCCTATTATGTTTAAGTGAACGAAAAGAATACTCTCCAGGAAGAAAATAAAAAACTTTCTGAACAGCTGCAGCAGAAAATTGAGTAAGTATCTTTCCTTAATTGCAACAGAAAATTGAATATTTTCCCTCAACTTCTCTTCCTTTATTACACTTAGCTATACAAACTGAGGATATTAAGAGTTGCATGTTTCATTTTAAAAAATGGTACAGTTTTCTGCAATAATATAAAGAAAATTACTTTGTGTTTTGGGAGTATACATGAAGAGTATATATGTATCTATTAGGTTAATGTATACATAAAGAAAAAACATTTTCATGTAAAACATTTTAATTTTTATAATTTATTTGAAATATATTTTATTTTTTTAAAGATTTATTTATTTGAGAAAAAGAGCATGAGCGGGGGGGAGGGGGATTTGCGGGGACCCCAAAGTGGGGCCCAATCTCACGACCCTAAGACCATGACCTGAGCCAAAACCAAGAGTCGGACACTCAACTGACTGAGGCACCTAGGCGCCCCTGAAATACTTATATTTTAAATAAATATTTGAGTTTTGTTACCTTTTCAGCCCTGACCCAAAAGCTTCATAAAAGCAATCAATAAGTTTTTCCTCTTACACACTTTTCAGGCCTGAAGAACTTCATTTTTCTGTTCCTCTCCCCCCCCCCCTATTTCTCATAAAGAATAAAAATAACAGGGGTGCCTGGGTGCCTCAGTCGGTTAAGTGTCTGCGTTAGGCTCAGGTCATGATCCCAGTGTCCTGGGATTGAGCCCTGCATTGGGCTTCCTGCTCGGCTGGGAGCCTGCTTCTCCCTCTCCCTCTGCCCCCAACCCCCTGGCTTGTGATCTCTCTCTCTCTCTGTCAAATAAATAAAATCTTTAAAAATAATAATAATAACTTGTGTTCTGTATACCTGTTACTCTTCTTTGTGCATTATGTTTATTATATCTAATCCTCCCTATGATTCTTCAAGGTGGTTTTTATTACCTCTGCATTTATAGACAAGGAAGCCAGAGTTCACAAAAGTCAAATAACATGCTATCGTCTCACAGCTAGTAGGGTAATAAGTCTATCACTCTGACCCCTATCTTTTGACTTAAAGGCCTCTGTTTTTTCCATTATTCAACAGTATCTCAAAAAAAATCTGTTTTTCTGGATGTGGTCTGACTGTCACAGAGCTGAGATATGGCCAGTTCTTAGTTCCCCTTGCTTATGAAATATTTTTTTAAGAGTTAGGATTCAGGATAGTCTTAATGGTGTCATAGAGCTCTTAAAGATTCTATTGCATTTGAGTGGACATCTACAAAAACTTTGGTAAACTATGCAGGTGTGACACATTATTATGGCTTAGAATAGTTATTGTCTTATTATGTATAAACACATCTTACAGGTGGAATTAAGATCCTTAACGGTATATACTTTTAAGTAGTGTCTATCCAATAGGATTTTGATATTCCTCCCATGTTATCAGTCCACTGAATATTAGCGAAGGAATTTTTGAGGGGGGATGATAGACAAGGAAAGCAGGCTATAGGATCAGACTGAGATTATGAAAGTGTCAACTCTTTGCAGTTTTACTCCTGTTGCATGTTGAGGTAAGGCTAGAACATACATCCACAATCTCTTATATATGATTCTAAAGCCCAAAAGTTGTTTTTTTTTTAAATGGTATTTACAACCTAACCTCACTTCAACTCACAGGATGCTATTTATATGGTCCTTATCGATCCCATCTCATGTGAGCATTCCTATGCTTTGCTGTAAAGATGGCAATGTACTTGACTACAGGATGATGCCTCGGGCTCCGCTGGAGCTATTATGTAATAAGCTGTATATGCTCCGTGTTACTCTTCATGTTAAAAAAATCTGAATTCCGAATCACATCCGGTTCCAAAGATTTCAGAGAAGTGATTGTTGACCTGCATTAATTAATGTTTTGTAAAGTGATTTACATGTAGCCTATGGTATTCTGAACATCTCAGCCTTGATATTTATGAATACCAAAGATAAACAAGATAATGAGCATGTAGAGATTGATACAGGCTTAGTGAGGTGAATGCCTCCAAAACAAGGCACATAAAAGGAATGGAAGCTGGATAATGTCATTTGCTCTGTGAAATATGAATTCGAATTCATTCAAACTAATTCTAGTTTATTTTTAGTGTTCTAAAAGTCACAAATTTTTCTGTTAAAGCTTGCTGGTATTTTAGAAAAGAAATAAAAGCTCAAGTTTGAAATTACAATAAAGATTAACCATATAGATGTGCTTCAAAGTATGCATCTTTTATTTCAGACGTGTCTGAATCAAAACAGTGTAGGGGCTTATCTAGTGTGTCTTTAAGTTCTCTTCTAAAATTTAAGATAGTTGTTCTCATAAGCCACCTCTTTTCTAGCTTGCTCTCCTTAAACATTTACTTTTGCTTGGCAGTTTAAAAAAATGGCAAGTATTATCTTTTCTTTGACTACCTAAACCACTGTAACATGCTATTAGTGCCTGAAATTCCTCTGAACTTTAGAAAAAACATTTGACTTATACCTCTGCTTGTTAAATGCAATAATTCTGACCTCAGCTGGTTTTGATTACAGGTAACTTATATAGTAGGACAGTTATTTAGTGACACTATAGTAAGAAATGAATTCAGAAAAAAATTGTTACAAAGTTTTTTAAAAATGTGTGTGTATACATATACATATATTCAACTCTGCCAGTCACAGAAAGCAATAAATAAGCTAAGTGTTGATGTCATGACTCTTTCTGTTTTGGGAAGTGGATGTACTGGATCAGTGAAGATCAAAGCAGTCCATACACTCAAGGGACTGTAAGATTCATTTCATTTTCACTCTTTTCCAAACTGAATTCCGTGTAGCAGTCCATACACTCAAGGGACTGTAAGATTCATTTCATTTTCACTCTTTTCCAAACTGAATTCCATGTATAACTTCTTTAACAAATAGCCATTGTTTGAACACTTCTACTATAAATTTAATCTCTCAAGCCTGTTTAATTTTAGTGAGATATTATTAGAAAGTTCTTTCTAAGTTTGTGTAGAAATCAGTCTACTTAGAGGTTGTTGATCCTGATTTTGCCAACTGGGAGCATCTGGGACAAGTTCTATCCCCTCTTCTACTTCGCATTCATGAAGACAACTGTCAGGGCCCTCCTGAGTCTTATTCTTCCTTAGGGAAATTATCCTCTGTTCTTTAACTGTTCCTCAGGAGGCATTTCTTCAGGACTTCAAAGGACCATTTCTCTTTAATGTTTTAGTTTGTCAATATCCTAATTAAGAACTCAGTATTCTAGGGCCACCTCCTGGGTGGCTCATTCGGTTAAGCATCCATCCAACTCTTGATTTCGGCTCAGGTCATGATCTCAGGGTCCTGAGATCGAGCCCCATGTTGGGCTCTGCAGTCAGCGGAGAGTCTGCTTGAGATTCTTTCTCTCCCTCTACGCCTCCTCACCACGCACGCACTTGAGCTCACGTGTGCGCTCTCTCTTAAAAAAAGAACTCTGTATTCTAGGTGTGGTCTGTACCATCTCCACTTTTCTGTATCTTTTTACTTCTATTAATGTGGTCACAGCACATAAATATTTCTGGTTGTTCCTTGTTGGGCTTACTGTGACTAGAACCTTGAAGTCAGAGTCTTTCCTATCCTCTACTTGTAGATGTTGTTTTAGATAAAAATACATGACTTCAGAGTCATGGCTTCATAGTAGGTTGTTGAAGAAACCTTATACCATTTAGCCTACTCCTTCATCTTAAAAGAAGAACACTATTGATTAAATACCATTTTCTGGGCATTGAATTACATCTTTATATATATTACTTCCTTTTCAGAGCTTTCCTACCAAAAAGGAAGTGGGAAATTACAGTACCATACTTTATAGATAAGGTAACTAAGGTTCAGAAAGGTTAACTCACTTACCCAATATGACTGATAAGTGTCAGACCAAGCATTTGAACCCAGGTCTGCCTCACTTCAGAGTTTGTATACCCTTTCTTGTAGTTTTGTGCTGAAGCATCCTCAAAAGCTTACCTGCCTGCATAGATGGCAGAGTTTGGATTCTGTCTCTTTTGATTCAGTTCAGTGAGGCTTATAATCTCACATTTAACCTGTTCTATTTTGTTTTGTTAGATTTGGCCCATTATTCCAACCCTTTAGGGGTCTTTCATATGTTGATTTTTTTCCTGCCATGTATTAGGTTAACTTTTATTCTGAGCTTTATGTCTTCCACAAATTTGATGAATATTCCATTAGTTCCCTTCATCAAAATCATTAATAAAATGTTGAGCAAAATCAGACTGAGGATGGAGCCCTGAGGCATACTACTACATATTTCTTTCATAATCGTTCTTCAGGAGATGATATCAAGAGATATCGCATGCCTTCCTGAGAGAGCTACATATACAATGAAACATTCCTCAGAATTAAAAGTAAGTCTTACTTGAGGGCGCCTGGGTGGCTCAGTTGGTTAAGCGACTGCCTTCGGCTCAGGTCATGATCCCGGAGTCCCGGGATCGAGTCCCACGTCGGGCTCCCCGCTCAGCAGGGAGTCTGCTTCTCCCTCTGACCTGACCCCCTCTTGTGCTCTCTCTCTCTCTCATTCTCTCTCTCAAATAAGTAAAATCTTTAAAAAAAAAAAATAAAAAAATAAAAGTAGTCTTACTTGAATTATTCATATTATAAACTTATACAGGTTCTAAGAGGTCACTAGTTTGTATTTAGGGATCTTTTCCCCTTTTTTGGAAATCAGAATGTTTAAGTAAACTTGATGACTATAACTGCTCATTGTGTTTAAATTATGTTTTAACTAACTGTAAGTTCTTTAGAGAAGAAAAGCTGAACATTAAAAACTTTTTTGTAGATTCTTTACAGAGGGAGACCCTGGATCTTTATAGGTCTTGAGAAAAAACAACTAAAGTTGTTTTGAAAGGAATTTAAGGGAAGGCCAACAAATAAAACACACAATCAAAAAAATTTTACTCTTGTGCTGTTAGAAAAGTAGAAGAAAGTTGACCAGTGTGCATAATTAACTAAAGCTACAGCATGAACTTTTAATGTTTCTGAAAAATCAGGGAGACCCAATGCTTTATAGAAGAGACTTGGTTAATACATGGAAGTTGTTTTGGGTTTTTTTTTTCCCTTTTATGACAAAAGCCAATACTTGTTTACTTATGGTGGGTTTTGTTTTTGTTTTGTTTTCCTTTTGTGATCCCCACTGCTCTGCCGGGAAATCAATTTCTTGTGACTCATTCATGTTCCAGGTTGAATTTTCATGACTAATAGGCAGATAGCCTGTGACGTTATTAGTTAAAGCAAGGTCAGATAGATTTCACACTCCATTAATTTATAAGGCTTTCTTATATAACCTTAGCTTACTCTGTTTTTACAGAATAAGACAGTTAAAAGTAGATATTAGCTCTAAAGATTTTCCTCAGTATAGAATATAGGATTATAGGCTACAAGTAATGTTGATATTATCCAGGAAATTAAGATATAAATCTGTGTTAGGAAAAATTAATCTTGTAATTTTTTTTAAATTGCTGTTGGTCATAGTTTATAAAATTCTCATTGCTTTTTGTTTGGAAATAGTATTACAGATTGATAATGAGTATATTAGATAGAGTGGTTTTATCACATAAAGCCTTAAATGCCTGACAAACTGGTAAGAATTGGCCAATAAGGTCAGTAATCATTTCACATGGGAAAGTCAATTGAGCTCAAGTTAATTAACTATTTACTCAATAACCACAATTCAGTCCAGACCCAGTCTTTAGGTGCCTTTGGTCTTGAATTGAGTTGGGCAAAAATATATGCCTGAAATCAGCACAAATTTACTTTTCTAATGGAATCTGGGAATCTCTCATATTCATTCATTCAACAAATATTTATTGAGCATGTACCAAGTGCCTACTATCGTAGACACTTGATGCATCAATCAACCAGATTCTTTATCATCTTAGAGCTTACATTCTGGCAGGTGAGCAATAGATAAATCAATTATATTCTATGTTTGAAAGCCATAAATACTGTAGATAAAGTAAACAGCAGAATAACAAGGAACAGGAGTACCTAAGGTATGGGAAGTAGGTTACAATCTTTTTTTTTTTAAGATTTTATGTATTTTAGAGAGAGCATGAGGAAGGAAGAGGGGCAGAGGGAGAGAATCTCAAACTGTGCTGAGCACAGAGCCAATGTGGGGCTCAGTCTTACAACCCTGAGATCATAACCTTAGCCAAAACCAAGAGTCCAGTGCTCAACCAACTGAGCCACCCAGGCACTCCAGGAGGTTACAATTTTAAATAGCATGTTCAAGGTAGGCACTGATGAGAAAGTAAAACTTCAGCCAGGACTTGAAGGAAATGAGATAGCTAAGTGATATCTGGGGATGAGCATTCCAAGCAGATGGAAGAGCTAGAGCAAGGAACCTATGGCAGGCTTCCTTCAGGAAGCGAGGATGAGTGGAGTAGAGTATAATAAAAAAATAAATCAGAGAGGTAATAGGGGGAGGGGGACAATTAGATCATTTAAAAGACTTTGGCTTGTGTTTTCAGTGAAATGGGGAGATATGGCAGGTTTTAATCAGAGGAGTGACACAATATGACTAAAGTTGTAGTAGAACTTTTCTGACTATATGTTAAGAGTAGATTGTAAGGGGGCCTGGGTAGAAGCAGTGGTGGAAACTCAAAGTGTGAATCCTACTTGTAGTCGGTTATTAGTCTCATGTCTATACTAAGGATAACACATTGAGTGCTTCTCAGTACTGTCCTGGGAATCTGGCTGCTGGGATTTAGATCCTGCTTCTGTTACTTATTTTTTAGAAAGTGACTTAACTTCCATATCTTCATTTTCTCATTTGTAAAATGAGAGTGATATTAATAGCACATACAGTTGTAATAATTAAACTGATCATGTAGAACTTCATGCCTAGCAATATAAACCTCCAACAAATGTTGGTAGTTATCGGTGTTAGTATTATTCATCACCCTGTATTTGTCATTTGCCAAGTCATGTTGATTCAACTACCACAGTATTTAACATTGGCCCCTTTCTTTCCATAGCTATTTTCAACATTCTAATTCAAACCCACAGAAACTCTTGCCTGGACCATGGTAGCCACTGCCGAATTGATTCCTTGCTTCCTTTCTTTCTGTCCCAGTCCGTGTTGCAGTCTTGCTGCTCGATTGTCACATTACTTCCATGCTCTAAAACCTTAATTAACTCTTTTCCTCTTGCTTTCCAAATTATGCACACTTTTAATCAAGGCTATTGTTCATGTAGTTCCAGCTTGCCCTTCTCTAACACCAGGTGCAGAGTATTGGATGCCTGTTACTCAAATGTGTGGATCCTCTGCTCATTTTCTCTGCCATTTGAAGTTCTTTTCATTTTACCTCAAGGTACCCCAACTACACTTTGTACTTCACTTCTCACAAGAGTATTCCCCGCTTGGTACTCTAATCATTTGAATACTTCTCTAATCCTTGTATTAATTAAATGCAAGGAATTAGGTGCACCTGGGTGGCTCAGTTAAGCATCTGCCTTCAGCTCAGGTCATGATCCCAGGGCCCTGGGATTGAGCCCTGCAATGGGCTCTCTGCTCAGTAGGGAGCCTGCTTCTCCCTCTCCCACTCCCCCTGCTTGTGTTCCCTTTCTCACTGTCTCTCTGTCAAATAAGTAAATAAAATCTTAAAAAAAAAAAAATGCAAGGCATTACATCTTTTACAACCTGTGTTCTTTTGTAAGTCCATACTAGGGATGTTTTAATAAATATTTGTTGAATTAATTTTCTTTCATTTGTCATTATCTTCCTCTAGAAATGATCAGCAGCACCAAGTGGCAGATCTTGACTCTGAGGAAAATGTTATTCCAGATTCACCAATAACAGCCTTTTCATTTTCTGGCATTAATCGGCTACGAAGAAAGGAGAACCTCCATGTCCGATACATAGAACAAACACATGCTAAACTGGAGCAGTCCGTGTGTACAAACGGTAAGGATTGGAGTTTTATTTTAGTTATCTGTTTTTGTATAAAAAAGTTTTCTGCTATGGTGAGTTTTTCTGTTCTTCCATCTAGTAGAGGGAAGATAGCCATTGTTAGGGAACTTACATCGTAACTGTAAGTTTAAGTTCCATTAGTGAGGTGACTGGGAAGGCATTTTCTGCCTATGTTGTGTATAGGCATGCATTACTTATCTGAATATGTAAATGCCCAGCATTTTATAAATGTAGTTTATAGGTTTTTCTCCTTTTATTTAATTCCTATGTCTGCATCTGAGTGGGATTAGAAGGAAAAAGGAAAAGGAACTTAATGTTAATTTTCACCTATTGTGTGCCAGGTAATACACTGAGTGATTCAAGTGCATTATTACCAAATTTTAATTCTTCTGCCAATCTTGGAAGGTAGCTGTCAGTATCTTCATTTTATTTATTTATTTATTTTTCCTAGGCAAAGAACTTTATTAACCTTGTTTCAAACTTTATTCCCAGGCTTCTTCAGCTTAATTAGCTGCAAAGAATGAATTGTGTATAAGCAAAAACTGAAAAGAGCTGCAGTGTCCAAGGGGCTTGGGCTTAAAAATATTAGAGATCTAGATTTTATCAGATCCATGAACAAAATTTTAAAAAGCAGTCATAATATAAAATAGCAGCTCCCGGTAACTTCTTCAAGTTTTATGTTCTTCAGAAGTTGACTCAATTCAGTTTGCTTCATTCTTGGAAGCTTCATCAAAATTCTCCACAAGATCCGGAACTTCATCATCATCATCCTCTCTGGTAGCAAGTGGTGCTTTTCCATCCACCGATTGTTTGGGCAGAGCTTCAGCCAGTCTTCTTAAACTAGTCAGACTGTCTGCACCAAGTTGGTTTAAGATACTGGGTAGCATTTCTGTCAGCCTCTTTGTCTCAGCATGGCCTGTAATGGTGAAAGTGTTCGCTGCCAGTGATGCCTGAACTTTGGGGTTGTTAAAATGGATCACTGTTCCTTGGTTTGTGAACATATTCACTTCTTCAATACCAGAGATATTGTTTACCCCTAACTTCTTTAAGGAGAACTGAAGTTTATTATCATCTGCTGTAGCCGTTCTATGAACCACCTTCTTCTTTCGGCGAGCAGTTCCTTTCCCACCAGTGCGCACTTGTGCTTGCAGTTTGACAAGTTTCTCCTGGTTCATGATAGTTTCTTTCATCTTGTTGGAGCGGAAATGGGACCGCGCGGGGGAATAGGGTTGGCGCTCAGGGGGTCTCGGGCGGACCGGCTGAGATTAGGTGCACACACGCAGGGACGCAAGATGGCAGCTAAAGGAGTATCTTCATTTTATAATGAAGAAAGGTTTGCTCTTTGGAGGGGTTAAATAACTGACTCAGGGTCACCTGTCAAGTAAGTAGGTGAGTCAGAATTCTAATACAGATCACCCTGGAGCTAAATTTTTATACTGTCCATGTCTTACCACAGCTACTCCTACCAGTAGCTTTAACTGGCTGTTTTTGTTTTAACTTGTAGCAATTGATGATAACCAAGAAATGGCTTTATAAAGTATCTACTTTGTGGCTTACCAGTGGCATATTTCTACTTCGAAGCCCACTTACCATTTCTGCTAAATACTTTGGAACTGCCTTTGCATATAGCCCTGAAATTTATCATGTGATGTGATACAATGATTATTTCTTTTAATATTGATATGAAATAAATGGTAAAGACTTTCATTTTTAACCTAAATTGTTTGTAACAAGGAAAACATTGGTTGGAGGGAAGGAGTGTGCATATTTCTAGAGATAATTTAATAATATAAATAAACTTGACAGTAGCTATGCCTTTAAAATAATAAGTAGATCTTATTTTTTGATATTGGAAAATTAGCAGGTTTTTTTTTCCATTTTATATGAACTTGCATCACCCTCTAGTGGAAAACAAAAGAACTGTTACAAATCTTATATTTAATTAGGAACTAAAGTAAAATGTGAGCTCTTGAATCTAAAATGAACATTCTTTGGCCTTTTTAGTCTGCTATCTGACAGAATCACTACAGATAAGCCTCTACATATTGGATCATGTTTAAATGCATCTGTCAGAATACCTAAAAAAACAAATCACAGCAGTTTTCTTTATTAGGAAAGTCTTTTTTTATATCTTGTCTAAATGTTTCTGGTTTATTTCTTCATCATATGAGAATAACCTGTAACTGTTTTAAAACTTGTCTGTTTTAGTCTTGCTCTGATCATTTTTACTTGGAATCTAAAATTTTGGTTATAAAATATAAGATCGTTTTTGAGCCATGCAAATTATTTTAAAACTTATTTAAGGACTAGGGCGCCTGGGTGGCTCAGTTGGTTAAGCGACTGCCTTCGGCTCAGGTCATGATCCTGGAGTCCCGGGATCGAGTCCCACATCGGGCTTCCTGCTCAACAGGGAGTCTGCTTCTCCCTCTGACCCTCTTCCCTCTCCTGCTTTCTATCTCTCGTTCTCTCTCTCTCTCAAATAAATAAATAAAATCTTTAAAAAAAAAAAAAACTTATTTAAGGACTACTTGGTCTTCTTCCCTTTCTAACTACCCTTGCTTATTTTAGAGTTTATAGTGCATTATAATATTTTCTAGTTAAAATTAATAAAAGTCTGTTTCCCTTTACTTTGTCCTTCTTTTGGTTTTCTTTAAATTAAATCCTTAAACATTGAAATGGTTTCTAGTAAGCATGTTTTGGTATTTCCTTCCAGAAAATAAAAACTCTAAAAACAAAGATTGTTGAGATATATGATGCCATATTCATTTTAAATGAGCCTACTGATTTGCAACAAATACACAAGGAAAAGATGTGTTAAAATATTAGAACTCTAGGGTACTTAGGTCAGAAGAAGCTTATCTAGTCTAGTCCTTTCCCACAGTCCTAACTTCCAGCTTTGTTTCTTAGTGAAACTAAAAGAATGAACTTTTAGAATATGAAGATTTTTATCAGTAAAATAACACTTCTAATGCACTTAAAGACAAGTTTGGTTTATTACATATTTTGGTATTTTGTATCATAATTGTTTATTTATATTTAATCTCTTTTCTCCCTTTAGAACTGAGAAAAGTTCCAAAGTCTTCAAATCATCCACAACATAAACCTAATGAAAGTGAAATTCTGGTGGCTGACACTTGTGATCAGAGTCAATCCCCAGTGGCTAGTAAGCAACATACTGAGATTTACTTTATAAGTTTAAAATTTGTGGTTACTTGTGGGCAAGAGAGGCCAACAGTCTGAATTAAGCAGTATTTTCCATATGATTTTGTTTGTATTATTGGTAAATAGCAGTCTTTTTCATATTGGAAAGTCATGTTATCCTATTATTCATAGTAATATCCCTATCCGTATTAATACACATTGCTAATAATTTTAACTAAACAAGCTTTCCTGTGCTTTATTCATTCATCCAACAAATACTTGAGTGCCTACTATATACCAGGCACTGAACAAAACAAAGCCCTTAACCTCATAGAGCTTACAATCTAGTTGAGGGAGAAAGAAAATAAATACATATTAGGTAGAAGCAAGTATTCTAAAGAATAATGCTGAGTCCTGGGATTGAGTCCTGCATCGGGCTCCCTGCTCAGCTTCTCCCTCCACCCTTCCCCCCCTGCTCGTGATCTCTCTCTCACTCCCTCGCGCTCTCTCAAATAAATAAAATCTTTTAAAAAAAAGAGATACTAGAAAGCCTCACTTTAGAAAGTGACACTTGAGGAGAGATGTAGGGAAGCAAGGGAGTCATGTGGATATGGGGAAAGGGACACCCCAGGTAGAGAAGTCAGAGCACAAAGGCCTTGGGACCAGGGTGTTGTTTGGTTCTTTATGAGGAACATGAAGGAAGCCTCTGTGGCTAGGGCCGAGTGAGTGAAGGGGAGATTGGTTTGGGCAACTCTGTTCTTTAGAGCTGCTGTTTACCAAAAGGAAAGAGACTAGGAGCGTCAGGTTTACAGAGTGGGAGGTGGGGATAGGGGTGGTTAGAAATCAAAAGTTTGGTTTTGAGAATATTATGAGGTGCTACATAGACATTCAAATAAGATTTTGGGTGAATAATTGGATGTGAGTTTAGAAAGGTCTAAGATAGAGATATGAATGGAAATTGTTAGCATGTGGGTGGTATTAAAGCCAGAAAACTAGATGAGATTACCAAGCAAGTGAATGTAGATAGAGAAGAGAAGTTCAAGTACTTAGCTCTGGGGTGCTTCATTATATAAAATAGTCATTCTCAGCTATTTTTCTTACCCCCACCGTAGCCTTTGTAGACATTTTTTTCCCTAACCACTTTTCCATGGAATTTCACTACTACAGATATACCGTATGAGTATATGTATATAAGTGCTTTATCCATAAAAAGATTGTTTTGCCTTCGGAACCATTTTTCACCTCTTTTTTTTTTTTTTTAAAGGAAGGTGTTTTGTTTTGTTTTTTTTAAGATTTTATTTATTTATTTGACAGAGACATAGCGAAAGAGGGAACACAAGCAGGGGGAGTGGGAGAGGGAGAAGCAGGCTTCCCGCGGAGCAGGGAGCCCGATGTGGGGCTTGATCCCAGAACCCTGGGATCATGACCTGAGCCGAAGGCAGACGCTTAACGACTGAGCCACCCAGGTGCCCCCATTTTTCACCTCCTTAAAAGTGATATTACAGCTGTCTAGATGGTGGTTTAGAGGTTGTGAAAATGAGGAGGAACCAACAAAGTGAGCTGCCAGTGAGAGAAAAACTGAGATGGGGCGCCTGGGTGGCTCAGTTGGTTAAGCGTCCAACTCTTGATTTCGGCTTAGGTTATGATCTTGGGGTCTTGGGATCGAGCCCCTCATTAGGCTCTGTGCTCAGCAAGGAATCTGCTTCTCTCCTTCTCCCTCTCCCTCTGTTCTCTGTTTTTGTCTCTCTTTCAAATAAATAAATACATCTTAAAAAAAAAAACTGAGATAAAGTAGTGTCCTTTAAGCCATGTGGGGAGAGGAGGGAGTGGTCAACTGTGGCAGACAGTGCTAATAGGTCAGGGAAGATGAAGACTGAAAATTCACCATTGGATTTGGTCACATGCAGATCATTGAGTGTCAAAACTTGTAACACGAATTGTTAAAAGTGTAATGGTATTCAGCTAGACTGTTGCACGTCAAGAGAAGCTGGCAGAGTAAGCAGAGAGAACACTTGTAAACAGGACCTTCAAGGTGTTTTATGGGAGAGGGGACGGGAGAATGGGAGAGTAGCTATAAAATGGGTCAAGTGAGGATGTTAAAAGATGGGATACTATAGCATATGCAGCATATTTTTTTTATTTATTTGAGAGAGAGTAAGCTGGGGAGTGGGGGAAGGAGCAGAGGGAGAGGGACAAGCAGACTCCACTCAGCGAGGGACCAGACACAGGGCTCGATCCCAGGACTCTGAGATCATGACCTGAGCTGAAACCAAGAGGCGGACGGTCAACAAACTGAGCCACCCAGGCGCCCCTGTGCAGCATATTTTTATGTTGGTGGAATGGTCAAGTACAGAGAGAGAAATGAGTAATTCTAAGGAAAGAGAGGGAACAGTTACTACATCCGTGAAAAGGTAAGAGGAGATGGTTGGTCAAGGTTAATCACATTCATTTAATGTGAGTACAAAACTTACTCTCTAAAAGCTAATAAGTCATTCATATTTGTGTGTGAGACAGGGAGTATGTGTCCATGTGTATAGACAGACTGTCTGGCAGAGGGTCCTGGGGACATAACACTGAGTGTGGCAGATCCTTATTTGTCTACGCTCTGGAACCCTTTCTCGTCTGCTGCTGCCAGGACTTTGCTCCCTCAGTTGTCCTCCTTTCTTATATCTCCACCTTCTCTGCATGTTTGTTCTTTTCAATATATGCATATGTTACCTTCTATCTTTTAAAAATAACCCCTCTCCTTTTTTTTTTTTTTAAAGATTTTATTTATTTGACAGAAACACAGCAAGAGAGGGAACACAAGCAGGGGGAGTGGGAGAGGGAGAAGCAGGCTTCCCGTGGAGCAGGGAGCCCGATGCGGGGCTCGATCCCAGGACCCCGGGATCATGACCTGAGGCTGAAGGCAGCTGCTTAATGACTGAGCCACCCAGGTGCCCCAAAATAACCCCTCAATTGTCTCCATTCTTAGCTGCAGCTTCTGTTCAAAGCTGAAAAAGTGGTCTGTGTTCTGTATTATCTCCCAATCATTCCAGTTGAATCCAGTAGGGGAAGGATTGCACTCTTCACCTCTCCATACCCCAGGGAGAGAGAGAGAGCGAGAGATCCCTCACTGGCCTATCTGGGCTTATGTCCTACTATAGTTACATCTTTTGCATTTTGATTTCCAGCAATTCACGTATCTGAACCCTTACACATACTTAGAGTCCTTCCCTCTGTCCCTGGGCCAGGTGACCTGCCCAGATCCTCTTGTTCTCAAGGGGTCAGCTGAGGCATCACTGGCTATAGCTTTCCCTGATAACCCAAGGCAGATTTAGGAGTTCTTCCTCTCTGTTTAAATCACTCCTTAGGTACCTTTAATGTTTATCACATTTTATTGCAATTCTCTTTTTTACCTTTCTGTTTCACCTGTATCACCCCTTAAACTCTTTGAGGACAAGAACTTTTTTTCTTTTCATCTAGTGCCTAGCACAATACCTAGAATTTAATATGTGCCCCATAAACACCTGTTGATTTGTTGAAACTCTGTACACATAAAACTTTGTAAAATACTTGAATGCAGGTAATTATGTATGTTTTAGCTTTAATCTTGAAAATTATGCAGTGCTGAAAATCTCTCCCACAAAGTATGTTTTCATGAAAGATATTATAAATATGGTTTTATATTCATGCCATATCTTAAACTACAAGAAATCCATCGCAATTATATATGATTTTTTAGGGTTTTTATTCAGTGGCAATAAGAAAAATAATCTGCCCATTGCATTCCGTTCATTTAGGAAAAATAGAAAATCTTAGCTGAAAAAATTTGGCAAATGTAAATGATAGATACCTGCAGTTTATTGCCATTTATGATAGATATTTTGGACTTTTTTGCACAGAATTTTAAAATTGTCCAGTACCATCGATAAAGTAGTTCTTTGAGCCTCTTTTTTTCCTTTTTTGTATTTTTCAATACATCTCATTTCTGCAATTACATAATTGTGGGGTTTTTTTTTTCTTATTTAGAAACACATGGAACAAGCAGTTGTCCTACTGATAAGTCATCTTTTAATTTAGCTACAGTTGTTGCTGAAACACTTGGATTTAGTGTTCAAGAAGAATCTGTAAGTAATTGTTTAGTTTGGTGATAATATGAATTAACTGGTGTCCTTTTAGGTCGGTTGTTAGAGAATTGAGCAAGAGAAGTTATTTTATCCAAGGATCAAGGGATAAAGGCCTAGAACAAAATTGATATGGTTAGAAGGGCCCATTTATATTATCTACCCCAGCATCCCAAAAACCTGAAGTCTTTAGAATTCTTCGTATTATAGGTTGTGGGTTGAATCAAAATTTAGGGAAGTGATGATGGCGTGGAGGGTTTGACCAACCCTTCCCTGCTTCCTGTATTCTCCCTACCCCTAGCTTGTTTTGTCTTACTGAAGACTTAAACTTTAAGGTTGGTGTCAGAATTTATTGGAATTTTTCAGTAGCCTTTAAACTGGGGTTTATTTTGGAAAACAGGCTGAATTCTTGGGACTGCTGTAGATGTTTTAGTTTTTTTGTCCTTATATGTGCAATCTCATTCTTAGGGATTGGGTCAGAAATTGATCCCATGAATTTCTTTTCATTTTTTTAGTACTTCCTTACATCAGGCACATTCACTTTTTTTCCTTAAGTGATCCCTAAAAATAGAAAGCTTACTCTTCAATTTTGTTTTATTTTGATGCAACTTTAAAATAGTATTCCTTTGCTTTAGTCAGTAAATGTATATTTGCTCTTATAAAATTGTCTTACTGTTAAATTCTTAAAAATTGAATTGATTTTTCATGTTTGGATTTTGTTTTTGTTCTTTCTAGTTTTAAATCACTCTTCAAGTGGTAGTGGGTAGTTTTTAACCTTTGAACTTCAAATGTGTTTTAATGATTTCTAATTCCCTCCTACCCATAAACCTGACAAGTAAGTAGTTTATATATTAAATATATTAAGGGAGCTAATCTCTAAAGACGTGCTGCTCAAGGTGTGATCCATAGGCCAACAGCATCTGGGTCACCTTAAAGTTTTGTTGGAGAATCTCAGACCCCACTCCAGACCTACTGCAAGAGAACTTGTGTTTTCACAAGATCCCCGGTTGATTTGAATGCATCTTAAAGTTTGAGAAGCACTGCTCTCTTTTAAATTCATCTCCTATCAGCATAAATAACTATCTTTATTCCTTTTGCCTCATCTTAATATGTTTTGGAATTGGAGTTGATGGAGTTTTACATACCAGTGATAGAATGTACTTATGTAGAATAGTAAAATATTGATGGCTTTCTCTCTTTAAACTTAGAAGTACTTCATATTTTTTTTTATCATGGTGAAATGCACATAACATAAAATTAACCATTTTAAAGTCTACAGTTCATGGCATTTAATACATTTACAGTATTATGCAGCTACCACCTCTCTGGTTCCAAAGCATTCTCATCACCCCAAAATAAAACTGGTACCTGTTAAACATTCAATTCTCATTCCCTACTACCCACAGCCCCTGGCAACCACCAGTCTGCTTTTTATCCTTAAAGATCTACCTATTCTGGATAATTCATATAAATGGAATCCTACATTATGTGGCTTTTGAGTCTGGCTTCTTTCACTTAGTCTGTTTTAGGGTTCATCCACATCACAGCATATATCAACATTTCATTCCTCTTTAAGAATGAATAATCTTTCATTGTATCTATGTACTTTATATTTTACTATTGAAGGAATCTCAGGGTCCCATGAGCCCTCTTGGTGATGAATTCTATCAATGTCTAGAAGATCACAAGAAACAACCTTTTGAGGAATCTATAAGAAACAATGAAGACAATTTAAGGTAATTTGGGGCACTTTGGTAAAAAACTTAGACTATTGGTGAGATCTCATTTCAGTGAGTTCTGTATAATCAAACTGTTTCTGTCAGCATATAGTTTGTCATTCTGGTTGTATTTATTTATTTATTTATTTTTAAGCAGGCTCCATGCCCATCGTGGGGCGTAAACTCAGGACCCTGAGATCAAGAGTTATGTGTTCTACCAACTGAGCCAGCCAAGAACCTGTATTAATTTTTATTTTAAAAAATATTTTTCCCATGAGGTGCCTGGGTAGCGAAATCAGTTAAGCGTCCTACTCTTGATTTCAGCTCATATCATGATTTCAGGGTCGTGAGATTGAGCCCCAAGTCAAGCTCCATGCTCAGAAGGGAGTCTGCTGGAGATTCTCTCTCTCTCTCAAATAAATAAATCTTTTAAAAATACATGTGTTCCCCACTTTATGATGAATTGAGGGCCTTTTGCATTACTATGGAGAGATATTATTTTTTAGGTTCTTTCTGTACTTCTATCAAGCATTATTTAAGAGTTTCCAGCCTTGTTCCTCTGCTTCTATAAAGACCCAGTCTCTGTTTGTTTTTCCAAAAACTAGATGTTATAAAATGCATCTATAAGCTTCGATGAATTTTCAATTGTGTTGCATCTCATTTACTAATTTCAGAACATCCACTAATAATACCTATATTTATGTATTGTCTTGCTTTTTTTTAAAAGTGCTTTTAGTTTTAGATGCATATATCATATTTAATTTGTCATCAAAGTAATTCATTAAAGTAGGTTTTATTACTCCTATTTAGTCGACAAAAATGCAGCTCTACAGAGATTAAATGCCTTATTTAACACCACATAACTCTTAAGGACCAGAGCCGGAGCTCTTACCCATTCCACATCTTCAAACTTAAACCCAATACTCTAGTGTACTATCACAGCTGTCTGCTCTGCTACAGGCAGGCTGGCTCTTAAGTTACGTTCAATTCTGTAGTAGAAGGATTTTGTTTCTTGAAGTTACTTATGAAGAGATTTCATATTAACAAAAGAATTTGGGTCTCTAGTGGAATTTATTAAAATACGATTTTCTTATATTAGTGAAGTTGTTTAAATTACTTAGGAAAAATATTTATAGATAGGAATATCAAGGTATTGAGATAGATTTACTGTATCATTTTTCCTCTGCTTTTTGTCAGCCAAATGAAGAAAAGCAGACACCTCTACCCTATTTCAAATGTTGGTTAATCATCTGAGTCTAATACATGGCTAAAACCCTTATTATTAATAATTCTATATTAGTGTAAGTTTTCTCATATGCTTGTCTTACAATTTTTACCCTATTTCTTCAGTAGGAAGAAAGTTTTACCAATCCTTATTTTTTTTAGATTTTCAGATTCTAAATCAAAGACTCCTTCTCAAGAAGAATTGACTACTCGGGTATCTTCTCCTGTATTTGGGGCTACCTCTAATGTGAAACGTAGTTTAGGTTTGAATACAAGTTTGTCCCCTTCTCTCTTAGAGAATGGGAAAAAACTTCTGAAAACAGCACCCTTCAACAACATTTCTACTTCTAGATCAGAGAAAACTAGATCAAAATCTGAAGATAGTGCCCTTTTCACACATCATAATTTTGGGTCTGAAGTGAACAAGATCATTAGCCATTCATCTTCAAATAAGCAGATGCTTATCAATAAAAATGTAAGTGAATCCAAAAATGAACAGGATGGTTTTGATCACATTAAAGATGCTGTCACTGATAAAGACAAACATGCGGTACCCCTGAAATCACTGGGAGGCAGAACATCCAAAAGAAAGAAAATTGAGGAAGAAACTGAAGATGAAGTTAGCTGCCCCCAAGCCTCTTTTGATAAAGAAAATGCCTTTCCTTTTTTACTGGATGGTCATTCTTCTGTGAATGGAGACTATGTGATGGATAAACCTCTAGATCTGTCTGATCGATTTTCGGCTATTCAGCGTCAAGAGAAAAGCCAAGGAAGTGAGACCTCTAAAATCAGATTTAGGCAAGTGACTCTCTTTGAGGCCTTGAAGCCCATTCCAAAGGGCTCTTCCTCAAGCCGCAAGGCCTTGAGCGGAAGCAGTGTGTTAACCAGAGATTCCCCAGAGGAGCCCTGTTTACAGGAGTGTATCCTCCAGTCCTTGGGTAAATCATCTCCAGATAATAAAACACCATTACAAATCAAGGAAGAAAATCCCATCTTTAAAATCCCTCTACGTCCACGTGAAAGTTTGGAGACCGAGAATCTTTTCGATGATATGAAGGTTTGTGTTAAATGTTCAAGTATTTTTATTAAAATGGTTGTTCATTATTTCATCTAGATGCTAATAATTCTTTCTGTTTAAGGGAACTGATTCTCATGAGCCAGTAAAAATAGCCAGGTCAGTCCGTGGAGCATGTGAACTTACATCCGTTCTTCAGTTAAATCCATGTAGAGTTGCTAAAACAAAATCTGTACAAAACAGTCAAGGTATGTTTACTATAGGTAGTATTTCCACTCTTTTTTAATGATCTCGAGTGTTACACAATATACATTCTTTGAATATACTGAATTGTTTTAGGAAAAACATTTCTTCCTGCATATTTCTGTGCTTACGGGATGATTCTCACTGGTTTCATTTTGCATGTGATTTTCTTGCTCTCATGCTTTTTGAAAAAATGAATTGAGGTCTTTAATACCTACTTTTTAGGTGATTTTGTGGATTTACCTATTTTATGTAATTTCTTATTTTCTTTACAAAAGCTTTACAAATTTTAAACTCTGTGGAGTTTTAAAATACATAAGGTAAAATTTTCATCATCCAAACCTTGTTCCTCCCCCCACAGGTAGCCTGTCCTTTTTCTTTGCCTTTACGTGTATATGTATAAACATATGTGTATATACATTTATGTGGGTTTTTAACTTCTTGTTTGAAAACCTTTTTTACTCTTAATAGGTATGTTAATCTTTTCATAATTTTGCTGTGTTTAAATGAGTTTTTTTGGTTTTTTGGCCACCAAATATTTCTGTACTTCCTATGTAGTATTTTTTCTTTTATTCTTTATTGCAAAGTTTTTCCTTTATTCTGGGTTTATTTTCCTTTTCTTCCTGAAGCACATTCTTTAGTGTTCTTCTAGAAGGCAAGAGTTTCAGTCTCTGTATGAAAACACTTTCTTCACTCCCATTTCTGTTTTTTTTTTTCATGCCACGAGGTGTGTTTTATTTTCATTAAACATACAAATAATTTGCTATAATATCCCAGGGCAAACCAGAGAATTTGGCAGTCCGATTGGGGGGGGGGGTCCCCTCAGAGACCCGCAGGCCGGTGGCGTCGGCACAGAGTGCCCGGGTTCACAGTGCCGCTTGTCGCTCGTGTCTATCTTGCAGGTGGCTCTTCTTCGTCCACATCACGACTGGGGTCTCGAATCCTCGGGGGTGGGGAATCCTCTAGGTTCTTAGGAAATTTCACTGCGCTTCTCCTGCTCAGTGGTCTCTTTGGTCGGCAGGGTGTTCTCCTGCGTCTCCGTTTTCTTCAGCTTGGCCTTATCGAAGCTGGCGATTTCCCCCATGTCCGCCTTGTCTGCCATTTTCTTAAAGCGATCCGTGGAGTTCCGCTCCGAGCCCGGCGCCTGGTGCTCCCACTCGCGTTGCTGCAGCAAGAGACCTCATTTCTGATTTTTTTTACATTTTTGGTTTTGGGTTTTTTTTTTTTTCTCATGACTGCTCTAGGGATTATAAACCCTACTTAACCTTTCACAATTTACTTAAAGTTAATATTATGCCACTTCGTGTTCTTTGTGTTTTATGTAGTTGTCATGCATGTCCACATACATTGAAAACTCCTTCAAACAATGTTACAATTTTAACTTTTAAAACAATTTTTGAGGGGTGCCCGGGTGGCTCAGTCGTTAAGTGTCTGCCTTCGGCTCAGGTCACGATCCCAGCGTCCTGGGATCGAGCCCCACATCGGGCTCCCTGCTCGGCAGGGAGCCTGCTTCTCCCTCTCCCACTCCTCATGCTTGTGTTCCCTCTCTCGCTGTGTCTCTCTCTGTCAAATAAATAAATAAAATCTTAAAAAAAACACAATTTTTGATATAAAAATCACTCATTAAAGTGTACAAGTCAGTTGTTTTGTATACTCAGAGTTGTACAACCATTACTGTAGTCTGAGTTTAGAACGTTTTTATCGCCTCAAAAAGAATAGTACCCATTAAGTTAATATCCAAAATATGTGAAGAACTTACACAACTCAATACCAAAAACACAAATAATTCAATTTAAAAATGGGCAGAGGACCTGAAGAGAAATTTTTTCAAAGAAGACATACGGATTGCCAACACACATGAAAAGATATTCCACATCACTAATCATCAGGGAAATAGAAATTAAATCCACAATGAGATGTCACTTTATACTTGTCAGAATGGCTAAAAGCAAAAACGCAAGAAATAACAAATTATGACAGATGTAGAGAAAAACAAAGCCTCATGCACCATTGGTGAGAATGCAAATTGGTACCGCTACTATGGAAAACGGTGTAGAGGTTCCTCAAAAAATTAAAAATAAAATTACCATATGATCCAATAATTCCACTACTGGGTGTTTACCCAAAGGAAATGAAAATACTAATTCAAAAAGATACATGGACCCCTATGTTTGTAGCAGCATTATTTACAATAGCCAAGATATGAAAGCAACCCAAGTGTCCATAGATAAATGAATGGATTTAAAAAAGATGTGGTTATGTATATACAGTGGAATATTACTCAGCCATAAAAAAGAATGAAATCTTGCCATTTTGCAACAACGCAGATGGACCTAGAGGATATAATGCTGAGTGAAATAAGTCAGACAGAGAAAGACAGAAACCATATGATTTCACTTATATGTGGAATTTAAGAAACAAATAAACAGAAGAGGCAAAACCAAAGCAGACTCTTAAATACAGAGAACGAACTGATGGTTGCCAAAAGGGAGGTGGGGGGATAGGAATGAGTGAAATAGGTAAAGGGGATTAAGAGTACACTTTCTTGATTAGCACTGAGAAGTATATAGAAATGTTGAATCATTGTATATTTGAGACATATATAACACTGTATGTTAATTCTATTTGAAGAAAAAAAATTTTCTAAGTAAAGAACAATACCCATTAGCAATCATTCTGCATTCCTCTCCCCTCTTCCCCAATCCTAGGCAACCACTAACCTACCCTCTGTCTCTATAGATTTGCCTATTCTGTGTTTTCATATAAACGGAATCATACAATATATGATCTTTTGTGACTTCTTTTATTTTCACTTTTTTCACTATTATAAATAATGCTTGCTATGAACATTGATGTACAATTTTATGTAGATGTATGTTTTCATTTTTCTTGAGTTACATATAGGAGTAGAATTGTTGGACCATATGCTAACTCTCTTTAACCTTTTGAGGAACTATGTGTTTTCCGAAGTGTCTGTCATTTCACATTCTCACCAGCAGCACATGAGGTTCCCATCTCTCCACATTCTCACCAATACTTGTTGTTACCTGTCTTTTTGATTCTAGCCATCCTATTGGGTGTGAAGTGTTATCTCATTGTGGTTTTGATTCGCCTTTCCCTGATGGCTACTGCTATCTTATCATGTGCTTATTTGCCAATTCCCTTCTTTGAAGGACTGTCTATTCAGATTCTTTGCTCATTTTCAGTTGGGGTATTTGTCATCTTATTGAGTTGTGAGAGTTCTTTATGTGTCCTAGATACAACCCTGTTAGCAGATAATGATTTACAAATCTTTTTTCACATTCTGTGGATCCCATTACGTTTTAAAGTAGTAAGAATGTTTAAAATCCATTTTAATTGTATTTTTTTCTCCTTACTGAAGATGTATCCTTTGAAAATATCCAGTGGAGCATAGATCCAGGAGCAGACCTTTCTCAATATAAAATGGATATTACTCTAATAGATACAAAGGTAAGTTAGAAAGTAAAACCAAGGCCCATGTGGTTATTCTAGTAAGTTGTTAGTCACCCTCCTCCCCTAACTCATTCTGTGACCTTAAGATAATCACATACCTCTTAAAACCTGATTTATTTATTCAGAAAAGTAAGAAATAAAAATGCTAATTTTTCTAACTTTATGGTATTTTTGAAAGGGTAATAATACCTTCTGACTTTAAAAGCCTTAGCTGGGACACCTGAGGGGGCTCAGTCAGTTAAGCGTCTGACTCTTGATTTCAGCTCAGGTCATGATCTCGGGGTCATGAGATCAAGCCCCACGTTGGGCTCTGCACTGGGTGTGGAGCCTACTTAAGACTCTCTCTCTCCCTTTCCCCCTGCCCCTCCTCTTTCTTTCCCTCTCTAAAGAAAAAATTTTTAAAAAGACCTTTGCTGGAAAATATTATTATGGCTTTAAAATAATGAAAAATGCTAGTTACATATTCTAATAATTCTATATATATTTCTTAAAGATTTTATTTATTTGAGAGAGAGCAAGCACGAGTGGGGGGAGGGGCAGAGGGACAAGTAGACTTCTCACTGAGCAGGGAGCTTGACACAGGGCTGGATCCCAGGACTCTGGTACCATAACCTGAGCTGAAGGCAGACACTTAATTGACTGAGCCACGCACGTGCCCCTTAATAATTTTATATTTTATCAAAATAATTCATATGCCTTGATTAGCTTTAAAAATAATGTTACTATCAAGAAAAAAATTCATTTTCCTAGTTGGCTATTTTTTAAATACTGTATATTTCTTTAAAAATTAAAATTCTGGGGTGCCTGGGTGACTCAGTCAGTTAAATGTCCAACTCTAGATTTTGGCTCTGGTCATGATCTCAGGGTCGTGAGATTGAGCCCTGCATCCAGTGTGGAGCCTGCTTAAGATTCTCTGTCTCCCTCTCCCTCTGCCCCTCCCTACCTCTTAAAAAAAATAGTAAAATTAAAATTCCTAGTGGAAATAACTCTTTTGGCTTGTATTTAGGTTCTACATAGTTTGAGAAGTTCTCTTTCACTTGGGAGCATATTAATGAAGTATTTAACTTGCTACAGTATGAAATTTGTTGTGTGTACACTGACATTCATTACTGTGAGACCAACTGGAGAAGAAAGGGAGGAGAAGCCCAGGGAGTTCAGTAGTGCACAATTCTCCCTTCCTTGGCAGCAGTCTTTCTTTTCATGGGCTTGAGAGAGGATGCTTGTATATTGAAGCTAAAATGTTTTACAGGCAATAAAACCTAAATCTATATATTCCTAAGGTAAAAATAAATATAACTTCATGCTCCTGAAATGTATACTTAAAATATGGTAAAAATGATAAATTTCATGCTATGTATATTTTACCAGAATTTTTAAAAAGTAATATATAAGACCATGTGGGATAATTGTTAAATTTTTTGAATTTTTAAATATTTAGGATGGCAGTCAGTCAAGATTAGCAGGAGGAGAGACAGTGGACATGGACTGCACATTGGTTAGTGAAACTGTGCTTTTAAAAATGAAGCAGGAGCAGAAGGGAGAAAAAAGCCCAAGTAAGATTTGATTTCTTTTTTTATTTAATAAAAATGTGGAAGGAAGTTTATAGTTGTACCATTGCATTGATGACCACAAGTTACCTCTTCACCATAAACCAGGTTTTTTTTCTTCTGATAAATAGATTTCTCTCAGTAAAGCTCAGTTTCAGTATTTCAAGGGCAAAAAATCCTTAGCCAAAATCTTTTTTGTTTTCCAGGAAGAATTCAAATTGTTTCCAGGATTCAGCAAACCACAGCCAGCTGCCAGTTTTATAAGTAAAGGTTTATTAGAACACAGCTTCACTTATTTGTTTATGTGTTGCCAATGGCTGCTTGCATGGTACCACAGCAGAGCTGAGTAGTAGCTGCAGACCTTATTGGGCCCACAGGCCAAAAATATTTCCTGACTGACCCTTTAAGAAAAAATTTGCTGATCCCTGGTGTTATCCCTAGATAATTTTTTGTAGAAGGGAATCTTGAGAGTCCTGTCTTAGAAATAGGAATTTGCAAAGCAATTTGATAAGGTGAGAAGGGGAGAGTCTGCTGAGAAGTATTTGTATAGACTTGTAAATTAGCAGCAAACTAAGAATAATAGTATATATGCTGAGTTACCCTGCCATATTCTGCTTCTACAGAAAAGGGGATTTGGCCTTTTGTAATAACAGACTATTAATTCTTCATCTAAAGTCTTGATTTTCCAAAAGAGACAGGAACAGTGGAAGGATTTTGGTTGGCACCACCTTAGCAACATCCCTAACTACAGAGGCATATGTCATGAGATCAACTAGGCCAGGAATAGTGTCACTTACACTCTTATGCTAAGGGTTAGGACCTGCCCCAGAGGATGCAGGGCCAAAAGCAAGGACATTTTCCAGTGATCATCTGTTAGAAACTGAAGACAGTCTATATGTACATTCCCTATCTTGTTCTGAATATTCTGTAATCTTCCTTCCCCGGGGCTGAAGCCAATCTTGTCCCCACTTCTTTTGAAACACTTTTATCTCAGGATGCCTGGTGGCTCAGTCAGTTAAGCATCTGACTCTTGGTTTCAGCTCAGGTCATGATCCTTAGGGTCGTGGAATTGAGCCCCACATGGGGCTTCCCTCCTCAGCGAGTACCCTTCTTCCCCTCTCTCTCTCCCTCTGCCCCTCTCCCCGCTTGTGCACTCTCTCTCTGACTCTCTCTCCCTCTCTCAAATAAATCTTATAAAAAAGAAAAAAAGAAACACTATCTCTTGCTGCCCTAACTGCAGTAAGTGAGGAAAAATTGTAGTAGTCTTTGCCTTAATTCTTTGTTCTTTAGGAATGAGTAACCATACAGTCAAGTAGCTGGCTGCCTACGTTGAAAGGCCTACCTATTAAAAGAAAAAAATTTAACAGTGATTTATTGTCCTTTTATAGCGAATGACACTTAAGTAACTTTCTTCTTAAGAAGGTACTTTGCTTTTAAGATTATTTTGTCTGGTACCAGCTCCCGATAATGTTTTCCTTATTTCTGTTTAAAAAAAGAAAAGGTAAAACTAAAGTATGACTACTTTGGCTTCAAATTTATCTAGTTAATTCAAAGAATATGATGGTTTCCCAAATATGTTTGAAGCAAGTATCATTTGGAAGTGAGGTTAGAATTTGAACTAATGAGTGGAGACAGTTTTGGCTACATAAGATATTGTGAGTACTATTGCTATTATAATAAACCACTCCGATAACTTAAAGGATTAAGACAACAGTCATTTTCTTATCTTTCACAGTTTCTATGGTTCAGGAAGAGTTTGGCTGGATGGTTCTGTCCCAGGGTCTCTTATGCAGTTGTAGGCAAATGGTAGCTAGAGCTGGAACAGCAGAGGGGTAGACAAGCTGACGGTGGCTTGGCATCGCTCTTCATTTAATTTCAGGGCTTCTCCATATGGCCTTTCCACGTGGGGCAGTTTGAGCTTCCTCATCACATGGAGACTAGGGTCCCAGAGTCAGCATCCCAAAAATAACAATGCAGAAGTGCATGGTATTTTTATGATCTGGCCTCAGAAGTTGTATAGTGTCACGAAGACCTACCCAAGTTCAAAGCAAGCAAGCAGCCCTTCCCACTCAGTGAGGAGTGTAAGACCAGCACCTAGGATAGGAGATATTTTTAAAGCCATATGTGGAAAAAGATAGTCCCGTGCATTTTACCCATAAGGTAGATCTTTTTAATACTTAGAATTGGTTAAAAATGAATCATACCAATAAAATACCCCAATGACTGCTAATATTTCAGTTTAAAAATATGTTTTATATTTCTACTGTGTATTAGACTTCCCAGATGCTGTGATAGAAAGATTAATAAGGATATAGTCTCTGTTGTCAAGTATTTCAGTCAGAAGTCAGACCCAAAAAAAATAAATTAGTGGGGCACATGGGTGGCTCAGTTGGTTAAGCATCTGACTCTTAATTTAGGCTCAGGTCATGATCTCAGGATTGAGCCCTGCATCGGGCTCCATGCTGGGTGTGAAGTCTCCTTAAGATTCTCTCTCTCCCTCTCCTTCCTACCCCTCCCTCCCTGCTCACACCCTCTCTCTCTCAAAAAAAAAAAAAAAAAAAAAAAATTTTTTTAATTAAAAAGAAAAACAAACTAGTGATTTAACATTGTGAATTATTAACAGCATATACAGAATACTTTGGGAATACCTACCTAACACACTGCCTAGCACATAGAAATTATATATTATTTACAAATTTGATCTTCAGTGTGAAAAGAAATAATGTTTAATCATTCAGTAAATATTGAGCTTCAATTCTATAGGGAAGTGTTTCAGGAACTGGAAATAATGAGTAAACAGAACAAAAGTACCTACTTCGTGGAACTTACCTTCTAATTTAAGGGGAGAAATAATCAAATATGTGGTATAATAGATGATGCTAAGTTCTGGAGAAAGATAAAATAGGGTAAGGGTGCTAGAACACCATGGATTGAGGGAGGTGGTGGTTATTTTATAGAGAAGAATCTGAGCAGGCTTCTGCTCTATCATGTGTGTTAGCCAACTGGATCTATTTCTGTTTTGTAGTAAACTGCCATTTTTCAAAATGTGATTATATAGTGGGAACTGTAGTTAGTACTCTGAGGATGAATTTAGCACTTAACATATCAAATGAGGAATTGAATTCATTATTTCTAGCAATACTCAACTACCAAGTGTTATTGATAATGTAAGAAAACACTTCTTTTGCTACCACATTAGAAATAAGCAGATGAGGGCGCCTGGGTGGCTCAGTTGGTTAAGCGACTGCCTTCGGCTCAGGTCATGATCCTGGAGTCCCAGGATCGAGTCCCGCATCAGGCTCACCGCTCGGCGGGGAGTCTGCTTCTCCCTCTGACCCGCCCCCCTCTCATGTGCTCTCTCTCTCTCTCTCATTCTCGCTCTCTCAGATAAATAATAAAATCTTAAAAAAATAAAAAAAAGAAATAAGCAGATGAGCAAGTTCTATAGATTTTAATGTCAGTTATTTATACACATTTTATTTAAACCTAATATTTTTCATCATTATGATGCATTTTCTATTCCTCACAGTTTTTTGGTAGGACTCGTTTTAGTGTAGTATGAATTATACATGAGCTAATAGGGAGAAAAAGATTTTTATGTATGTAATGAAAACAACAAACATTCTCTTCACATGAATAAAGGACATTTAAAGCCCTAACATAAAGTCTTTGTAAATATAGTAACTATCTAGACTTGGGGGTTTACTGTTGCCCCATGTACATCCTAGGCAAGTGTATTTTGTGGCAGTTACTACAAGTTTCACATTGGTCTATGCAGAAAGCAAAAAGCTTGCTTGTTGCCCTAAGCCAGTGCTCTTTTACATAGATGGAGAAAGAAAAATGAATGATAGCTTGGAAGATATGTTTGATCGGACAACACATGAAGAGTATGAATCCTGTTTGGCAGACAGCTTACCCCAGGTGGCAGATGAAGAAGAGGGATTGTCAACTACCACAAAGAAACCAAACAGTAAGGCTATTTTCTTTCTAATTATGGCTTCTTGGTTACACTTAGTTCAGTAAATTAAGTCAACGAGCTAGTTAATGGAGACTTGATGGGGTATATATTAATAATTAAAATTTCATATTTCTTGTATAAATTTCTTTTAGTTAGATAATTTCAGACCAACAAAAGAGTTACGAAAAAATAGCTCAGAGGAAAGAAAATAGTTCAGAGGATTCCCTGTACTTTTCATTCAGCTTCCCCTTATATTAATATGACCATAAAATAGTCATAAAAACTAAGAAATTAATCTTGATTGAATACTACCAATTTCTTTATAACTTGTGCATAAAGTTCATAAAAAAGTTTTGAGAACATTCTTTGTTAAGTAATAATCATTGTAATAGAGTTGGAAGGAGAAAGTTTTACAGAAAATTCAGACTAATTTTCTGTTTGAATGCTTTATCTTCCCAGACAAAATAATGTAACTATATGTATCCGTCTTTTTAAAATTCTTTTTTTTTAAAGATTTTATTTATTTATTTGACAGAGACACAGCAAGAGAGGGAACACAAGCAGAGGGGGTGGGAGAGGGAGAAGCAGGCTTCCTGCAGAGCAGGGAGCCTGATGCGGGGCTCGATCCCAGGACCCTGGGACCATGACCTGAGCCGAAGGCAGACGCCTAACGACTGAGCCACCCAGGTGCCCAGTCTTTTTAAAATTCTTATCAGGGTCCCTGGGTGGCTCAGTCAGTTAAGTGTGCCTTTGGCTTGGGTCATGATCCTGGGGTCCTGGGACCAAGCCCCTCCTCAGCAGGGAGCCTGTTTCTCCCTCTCCCTCTGCCTCTGTTCCCGACTCAGTTCTCTCTTGCTCTGTCTCTCAAAAAAATAAATAAAATCTTTTTTAAAAATTTTTTAAAAATAATAAAATTCTTTTCATTAGAAGCAGGGTTTATAGGGCAAGGTAGCATTCAAAAGAAGAATACTCTAAGTGAAATTCTTAACTAGATAATCTGAATTGAAAGTTAAAATTTTTGCAAAATGTCTCATTTTCTTTTTGTGAGTAAAAAAGGAATTTTTAGTCTAGTGAAAGGGTTATATATGAACACACCTTCTGCTTTGGAATAGTCTGTCTTGATTATGTTTTCCTCGTGCTCCCATTAGGTTTTAAAAAAATACAGCCCTGGGGCGCCTGGGTGGCTCAGTCATTAAGTGTCTGCCTTCGGCTCAGGTCATGATCCCAGGGTCCTGGGACCCAGCCCCACGTCGGGCTCCCTGCTCCGCGGGAAGCCTGCTTCTCCCTCTCCCACTCCCCCTGTTTGTGTTCCCTCTCTCGCTGTGTCTCTCTCTGTCAAATAAATAAATAAAATTTTTAAAATAAAGACATACATACATATATACATACAGCCCTTATGAGCTCAAAGTGAATGAGACCCTAACCACAGGTACAGAACAGCAGGCTTTTGCTTGCTCAGTCCATAGCAAAAACTTGATCCAAGCCAACTTTTGTGATAAAAATTTACAACTGTTCAGTTCACTTTTTTCATCCAAGAAGAGCCTTTTGCTAATTGTTTTCACTTAAAAAGGCCAGAGGGATATTCTTTTACAAGATATAATCATTAATTTCTATCTTTTTTTTTTTTTTAAGTTACATCTCACACTGACCATCTCAAAATTTCTTCTCACTTCTCTTGTGGCAGTGCTGCACTGTTTGATCTCTGGAAACTTCTGCTTCCTAGAGTATCCCAAGACTGTTTTCTTCCTCACATATATTTTTCTCTCATGCTTCTATTAACTACCTCTGTGTCTCTAGTTTGTCTTCTCTGATGAATCCCAGTCCTGCATTTTCTTTCAGGAAATGTAATGTAAATGCAAATGCTACTTTTGTGTCTCTTCAACAACTTAAACTTAACATATCCAAACCAGGTTCCATTTATTTCTTACCAAATATTTCTTACCAAACCTTTCAGGCTTTTTCATTTTTCCCAGTCACCTAGCATATAGTTTACGATTTTATTGTCCATTTATTTCATGTTCTTGACCCTCATATCACAAAGTTCTACCTAGTCTTTTAGGAAAGAACAAATTTCAGGGAGGATATCAAAAGCTTGGTTCTAGACATGTTAATACTTACTAGACATTCAATGGAAATGTTAGTAGGTAATTGATATGTGTCGAGTTTGGACAAAACAACCAGAATAAAAAAATGATTTCGGGGGCAGGAGGTCAACAGCAAGTAGATAATAGTACTTAAGGCCCTGAAACTGAGTGAGATCACCAAAGTATAGAAAAGAGAAGCATTTCAAGTTCTGACCTCTGGGGTATGGCAACTTTGAAAGGTTGGAGAAAGAAAGAGGAATCAGCAAAGGAAATTGAGAAGGAGGTGGAGCCAGTGAAGTAGGAGGGAAACAAGAGTATGTGCTGCTTGTGGACACCAAGTGAAATGTTTCTATATATTCATTACTCCTAGCCTTGTCCTCTCTCTTCTGAACCCCAAACTATTCAAATCAGAAATCTTTATTTTCTACCCAAATTTGATCCCCCCCACCCTCCACCACCTTTCCTGGTCTCATTAAACCTCAGTAACTATCCTCCCAGTTACTAAAGATAGAAATGTGGGAGTCATATTTGACTTCTTCTTTTACCTCTTCATGCCCAGTCTGATACCCTGGCAATACCATCTCCAAAATATGTTTCATGTCACTTCTCTCCATCCCTGTAGCCACTGTCCTAGTCTAAACCACTCTTCTCGCCACCTGTTCTACTACAGGCCTCCTGACTGGTCTTTTATGACAGTTGTTTCTCTCCAGTCTATTCTCTACAGAGACTCCAAACTCATTTATTTTAAATGTAAACTAGATTGTATTATTTTCTTATTTAAAAACCCTCAGTGAGGGACGCCTGGGTGGCTCAGTCATTAAAGCGTCTGCCTTCAGCTCAGGTCACGATCCCAGGGTCCAGGGATCGAGCCCCACATCAGGCTCCCTGCTCGATGGGAAGCCTGCTTCTCCCTCTCCCACTCCCCCTGCTTGTGTTCCCTCTCTCACTGTCTCTCTCTCTGTCAAATAAATAAACAAAATCTAAAAAAAATAAAAACCCTCAATGAAAAGATATTTGGCCAGTAAGCACATGTAAATATGCTCAACATTATTGGACAGGAGGGCCTGAGATACTACTTCACACCCACTGAAATGGTTAAGAAGATTGGTAATAATCTGACATTAGCAAGAGTAAAGAGCAGCTGGAACTCTCATACTCTGCTGGTTAGGTATCTAAAATTGTGCTGTGGAAAAGAGTTCAGCAAGGTTTTTTTAACAGCTTTATTGAGGTTTGTCAGATTTTTATGAAGTTATGTATACACGCAGCATAGTACCCAGCAATTCCACTCCTAGGTATATAAACAAGAAAAATGAAAACACTTTCACAAAGCATTGTGTTCAAGAATGTTCATAGCAGTGCTATGTGCAGTAGCTCAAAACTAGAAATAACCCATATGTCCATCAACAGGTGACTAAATATGAATTGTGGTAAACTCATTTAATGGAATACTACTTGTCAACAAAAAGGAGGTACTCGATTCAACAATGAATCTCCAAAACCTACTGAGCTAGAAAGATCCAAAAGATGGAAAAGAGTACATATTATGTAATTCCATTAATACAGAGTTCTAAAACAGGCGTAACTAAGCTGTGGTGGCAGAAATCATCCCTCCGTAGGGGGAGGGAAGAGACATCAGAGAACATTCATCTGTTTGAGAAGCAGAAGAATAGGAGGAAACTTCTAGGGGTGATGCAAGTTCTCTCTCTTGATTTGGATGGTAGTTACACTGGAGTAAACATTTGTCAAAATTAATCCTAGTATACTTAAAATCAGTGTGTTTTCTGTATAAATTATCCCTCAGTAAGTAGATTCTTTTCAAAAGTCTTCAGTGGTTTGCCTTTGCATTCAAACTCCTTTCAGCCTCTAGGGCCTATCATGATCTGGTGCTTGCCCACATCTCCGATCTCATCTTTCCTAACACCTTTCTTCACTCAATCTCAACCACACTGGCCTTCTCTTAGTTCTTATAACATACCAAACTTTTTCCCATCTCAGGACCTTTACCTAGAACATTCTCCACTCCTGCTTCTTGTGGCTGACTTCTTTTTATTCATCAGTTACCACCTTCCATGTCCTTCCTCAGAAAAGCCTTAGCTGTCGACTTGCTTAATGTCTTTTTCCCTCACTGTGGTATAGACTCCATGAGGACAGGAGACCTGGTTTCTCTTGTCGGACATTGCATGTCCCCAGAACTTAGCACCATGCATGATAAATTTTGATTATTTGAATACACAATAGCAGTTGGCTGTTTGCTGTTTGGGTCTAGACAACTTGGGATTCGGGTCCATGAGCTCTCGTTCTTATTTTGTCACCAATTTTCTGATAAAATTCTTTAACCTCTATTTCGTAGTTAATCTACCTCAAAGACACATTATAAAAATCAGTGGGACTGGGGCTCCTGGCTGGCTCAGTCAGTGGAGCATGTGACTCTTGATCTCAGGGTCGTGAGTTTAAGCCCTACATTGGGTGTAGAGCTTACTAAAAAAAAAAAAAAAAAAAAATCAGCAGGTCTAATAAGTGAAACATATTAGAAGCTGTCTTGTTTGGTGCCAAATGGTAATGGGCATCAGAATAATTCTTTTGAAGTCTAAAATAACTTTATATATAATCTACACATATGTACATACACTTTGTATATATAGTTTTTAAATCTAAAATAGTTTTATAGGTAAGATTTTTATCTCTAGTAATTCTGAGGTAAACAAGATAATCAGCACCCTCCTCATTATGCAGATGAAAAAGAGAAAATTAGTTACAGAAAATTTAAACGAGTTGTCCAAGAGCCTGAAGTATGAAATCCAATAAGAATGAAGTTTTGATATAGGTCATTCTTGTTCCAAAAAAGCTATTTCTCAATTTTGCATTCAGTTTGTGGTATGTGTGTTTTGTTTACAGTTCCTGGTGATAAACAAGATAAAGTCAAACAGAAAGCATTTGTGGAGCCGTATTTTAAAGATGATGAAAAGTAAGTTGGTCTTGATTAATACCAGTGATGTGATTGGAAGTACAGCAGAGCTATCTTTGTCAGAATACCTCTGAACTGTTAAATTGCTACTTTGGTTAAAGTCAAGTTCGTATCATTTACCTTATGTTCTTAACCAAAAAGAGGGACTCAAGCATAAAAAGGACAAATACTACAAATAAGGAAATTTATATTACCACTACTTTTTTTGACAGTGGTAATAGTTATTTTCTCTCTTTTTTATAACAAATGTTTTTATTCCTGTTCTGTTTTATTAGGGACTTTATTTGAACTTCAGGAATTTGTTATATACTGTAACTGTTATATAGTATAAGACTTTAGGTGGCAAGCCTTAGGTTGTGCTTGAGAATTACCGCATGAGGATTTTTAAACCTTAAAAGAAAAACTGAGCATCTTGATTTTGAACCATAATGCTGCTTTGTGCCTTTTATTCAAAGATGGCAAATTTTTTTTTTTAAGATTTTATTTATTTGAGAGAGAGAGAGAGAGAGAGCACAAGCAGGGGGAGGGACAGAGGAAGAGGGAGAAGCAGCTTCCCTGTTGAGCGGGAACCCAACATGGGGCTCAATCCCAGGACCCTGAGATTATGACCTGAGCTGAAGTCAGATGCTTAACTGACTGAGCTGCCCAGGCTTCCCCAAAGATGGCAAATTCTATAACTTTTAATCATGTACTATTCATTCTAGAAGTGAATTTAATCATAGTAATTCAATTCAAAAAATTTTTTTGTTTTTTTCTTCAAGTTTTACAATGTTAGCAAATTGAGTCACTCAATAAGCAAAGTTTATTTTATACTTATTTCTGTTGAGAATTTTAGGGATCTGACAGGCCAAGACGAATTTTTATTGATGCTGTAAGACTATTAGACAAGAGCTGTTGTTTTGTTGCTAAATGCTTAATTCTTTTCCTTTATTTACCAGTTCTCCAAAGAAATAGTACTCTAGCATTCCAAATGTGACTGGGGAGTTTTTATTTGTGGTGTCATTACGAACTCATGGATTTAAATGTTTCATGTGTTTTAGTCAAACCACCAGGGTTGCTCATTGCCATAGTTATTATTTCTAGATCTTTTAGGTGGACAGAGTTAGGAATAAGGTTTTTGTTTTGTTTTTTAAGATAACTACACTTTTTCATATTGATAGCTCCAATTCAAGTTCAGAACTACAGGATTTTGGGGGCGCCTGGGTGGCTCAGTCATTAAGCATCTGCCTTCGACTCAGGTCATGATCCCAGGGTCCTGGGATCGAGCCCCACATCGGGCTCCCTGCTCAGCGGGAGGCCTGCTTCTCCCTCTCCCACTCCCTCTGCTTGTGTTCCCTCTCTCGCCGTGTTTCTCTCTGTCAAATAAATAAATAAAATCTTTAAAAAAAAAAAAAGAACTACAGGATTTTTACATAACAACCTCTTCTGTCTCATATCTGTACCTACTTTCCCCCTACTGAGAATCCCACTTCTCAGTGCTACCCACATAATTTCTCATTTAACTTTATTCTTTAATATTTAGAGCAGTCTCAGAATAATATAAATTATCACCAATAATATGATTTATGAAAATGGTTTAAGATGTCTTTGTGGGCTTTTTGTTCTTAAGATATATTCTATTAGAACAACCATGTTATCTGCATCTTTTTTTTTTTTTAAGATTCTATTTATTTTTTTTTTTTTTAAAGATTTTATTTATTTGACAGAGACACAGCAAGAGAGGGAACACAAGCAGGGTTGGGGGAGAGAGAGGGAGAGCAGACTCCCGCTGAGCAGGGAGCCCGATGCGGGGCTCAATCCCAGGACCCTGGGCTCATGACCTGAGCTGAAGGCAGACGCTTAACAACTGAGCCACCCAAGTGCCCCTGCATCTTTTCATAAAATAAAAATTCTAAAAATGAAAAGAAAAGGTGTATCTATTTATAATAATAAATGTACAGTCCAGTCACTGTGCTTTAAAACCATCCGGGATAATTATTTTTGGGGCAGGTATGCCACTGACTCAGTCCCTAGGTTTGTTTTATTTTGCTTTTGAATTTTGTAGTTGTTTTTTATCTTTAATTTTTTTTTAATTATGTAAAATATGTACATGGTATCAGAGGCTACAAAACAAGGTATATTCAGATATGTCTAGTTTCCATCATTGTCCCCTTTACCCTATTAGCTCCCTCCCCCTAAAGGTAACCATTTAAAAACCATTAAAAAATACGGTTTTCAATCAATTTTAAAAAATAAAAGCTGATATCTGTACAGAAATATATTGTCATTCTCTCTCCCCTTAAACAAATGGTAGAATGCTATATATATAGTTTTCTCTGTTTTGCTTTTGCTTTTCTCATTTAAGTATGTATCCTGGAACATCACTCGTAATAGCATATAGTGGTATTCCGCATTTCCCTTTTTAGTTGTATAGTACTTTATTGTTTGTACCGTAGTTTATTCCTTAGTAATGAGTATTTGGGATGTTCACGGTTATATTACACAGAATGCTGCAGTGAATAACGTTGTACATTTTCTTTTCATATTGTTGTGTATCTTTGGGATAGATTCCTTGAAGTAGGCTTGTGGAGTGAGAACTGTCATTTCAAATGTTTCATATTGAAAGTTCACTAACTTTTTAAGAGTGTGAGTAGTTTTATTTATTCTGAAACCATTAGATAGCTGGAGACACAAGAGGTGGGTATAAGACATGAGGACAGTAAAAGTCTTAAGATTAGCGTTGTTCCTTTCCCCACAGACAATACTAGCAAACCCTGGGAAGATGGGTTGTGTTGTATGAGGGACAAGAAGCTTAGTCATCTCTCAGGCGATGCTTTAAGGTCTAGTACAGATGCCAGTCTGCTAGGAAATTCCCTGCAGCATTAGAACAATAGTAGCAGAATAAATAATACTCGAGAGGATACAGCCAAAATGTATTCTGTATAAACTTTTAAGAGTCCATAAACCATTTGAAAGAAAGCAATTTTTATCTGTCCTTTTAACTTACAGATTGCTCTAAAGTTGAGAGTTTTTGGGCTTAAGCTCCCACAAGACCTATAACCTCATATACTTTGACATAGAGCAATTAAAGCTTCCTTTTGAGAGAAAGTGCTTGCCAACTAGAGGGGCATGTGATCAGAATTCCTCAGAGGAGTAGATATGTTACCAAGTAGTTTTACAAATCAGTTTTTGTGAGTCAGGCTCTTGAAGCTCTCTGGGGATGTTTCTATTATAAACAAATATGTAGGGCACCTGGGTGGCTCAGTTGGTTAAGCGACTGCCTTCAGCTCAGGTCATGATCCTGGAGTCCCTGGATCGAGTCCCGCATCGGGCTCCCTGCTTGGCCGGGAGTCTGCTTCGCCCTCTGACCCTCCCCCCTCTCATGTGCGTGCTCTCTCTCTCTCTCTCTCTCTCAAATTAAAAAAAAAAAAAAAATCCATATAAACAAATATGTATACCATCACTTAAGTCTTCATTTACCTATTTGTTTGGACTTTTCTATATTGAGCTTTAAAACTTAAAGCAGGATACAGTATATTAAAAAGTTCTGTACTTCCTGCTTGCTTTTTCTTCCCAAAGCACTCTGTATCTCATTAATCCACACCTCAGTGGCTTTGACCCTCCTAGGTTCCCAGTAGTTCTCAGTAGGATCTGATCCATTTAAGGACAAGCACAAATAATTGTTCCTGACATTTTAAAGAATCCAGGGTGAGTGGAGGCAGCACAAGAAATTTTTAGAGAAAATGACCCATGAACGTACAAACAGAAGAATCTCTTTTTTGAGGAGGGGAGTAGGTTAGCCCAGAAATACAGGTCCTTAAAGAAAACTGAGTTAACAGGCAGTTACTCTCTTTCTTGGTTATGTTATAGAGTACCAATTCCTGACTTCAATAATATAATATTTCTTTATAAATTAGGTTATTTTAGGGGCACCTGGATGACTCTGTCAGTTAAGCATCCGACTCTTGATTTCAGTTCAGGTCATGATCTCAGGATTGTGAGATTGAGCCCCACTTGGAGCCTGCTTGGGATTTTCTCTTTCCCTCTCCCTCTGCCTCTCCCCCCACTCACTCACTCTCTCTTTCTCTCTATGTAAATACATAAACTATTTAAATAGTAATAAATTAGGTTATTTTATATATTATTTTCAGCCAATCAGAGGCAAAAATAGGAATAGTTATCTTTTTCAGTTAGAGAACAATATACATAAAAATACCTGACATAGAGTAAGCACCTAATAAGTATTTAATGAAGAATGCATGAAAAAATATGTTTTTCTAACATAGTAAACATTTCAAATAAAATGAATGAATGTTTTGGGATTATTTCTCCTCTGGGCCCTCACCTTCATTAATTAAAAATCTAAACCAAAGATCTTTGTAGTAACAAATGGATTAATTTTTAAATTTAATTCATTTTTCTTCCAGAGAAACTAGCTTACAAAATTTTCCTCATATTGAGGTAGTTCGGAAAAAAGAAGAGAGAAGAAAATTGCTTGGACACACATGTAAGGAATGTGAAATTGTAAGTATGAATGTGAATACTGTCCAGTGGGTTTTTTAAAATATGGCTTTCTAGATTAGAAATGCATGATTTAAAAATCATAGATAGAGACCATATTTGTATCTAGAAAGCTCGTTTGAGCCAGGAATAGCAGGATGGATAAATAAAGAGCACACTGGCTGTGATTTGGGGGATCTAAATACTTGGAAATGAAAGCCCTCAACCTCTCAGATTTTCATTAAGTGAATCTGGAACCTAAGCCCTCGTTCTTTTTACCAGCTTAAGATATCTGTGCCGTTTTTCTTTTCTGTGTTTATTTGTATTTGTTTTAATTTCTTTCCCCTGGTGTTATATTACAGCAAAGGCCCTTCCTTATTCATATACTATTTGGGGAAAATTCTGATATTTTAGTAGGAAACTTTAATGTTTATTACTTATCCCAGCACTCTCAGGAAATGACATATATTCATAATCAGTTTTTTCTAAATAACTGGTATAACCATAATTTCTTAACTTTTCCCCCAGACACTCCTTCTTAAACACAATGTGATGAGCAGGCTCTATGTCATCCTTAGAACACAATTATATTTTCCTTTTATACACTGGCTGTCTTGGACTAGTGAAGCAGAAGTAGTACTAACCATCCGCTCCCTAAATATCTCAGGCAGGTTCTGTGTTTTCTTGAAACATGTTTTTTTAATTTCTTCCCTTGCTGTCTGTTAACTATTAGATGCCTGCCTCTAGTGATTTAGTTCCCTTTTAAATTTTCTTTTTAACAGCCGTGGGCTAGAAAATTTGAAAACCAAGCAGATTAAAGTTATTTATGGATAGCTTGTAGTTCAGGTAAGCATTTGGTGAAAAATAGGCTCTAACTACCAGTGGGAGTGTAAATAGAGATCGCGATTTTGGAAAGCAATTTGGCAGTACAAGCAAAATCTGTATCATGAGTTTTCATAACACAAATTGAACATACCATGATTTCTTAACTAAAGAACATGGTCAAGCCTCCAGTTTTTAGTTAAGACCATAATTCTTTACAATCTGGAATTAACACTACCAGTTAGAAAAAAGCTCTTGTGCTAGAAGCACTGTTAATTTGCTTTCCTTCTCTCAGTAATCATTTCCTATGCTGTCTGTTATTCAGTCTCTAAAAACTGTCGTCTCAGGTGCCTGGGTGGCTCAGTAGGTTAAGCATCTGCCTTTAGCTCAGGTCATGATCCCGGGGTCCTGGGATCGAGCCCCATGTCAGGCTCTCTGCTGGGAGCCTGCTTCTCCCTCTCACTCTCCCTCTGTGCTCCCCCCTCCAAATAAATAAAATCTTTAAAACTAAATAAATAAAAACCATTATCTCGGTACATTTTATTCCAATATTTTTGTTAAGATAGGAGATAAATCTGTTCCCTGTTAACTCTCCCATGACCAGGAGCAAAAGTGCCAATCCTATGTATTTAAATACTCTCTATATGCTTACAGTTCTTAAATGTATCCCAGTGTCTTCCACCCGTGGAATATGTAGTACACATGTGGAAGTATAATAATCATCTCAAATTTCACCATGTCCAAAAGCAAACAGTTTCTACCGCTGATTCCCAAACCTCACCTGAGTCTCCTCTCTGTCCATTCTTCTGGCCGTTTAAACCAAAGCTCTTACAGTTTTCCTCTCTTCTTTCACATCTCAGTAACAAATCTATCAGCACATCCCGTCAGTTCTACCTTCAAAGTGTATCCCATTTCTATCCACTTGATATCACCACCGCTAAACCCCTGGACCAAGGCACCATTTCATCTTGTCTGGACTGTTGAAATAATTTGTTTCTAAGTGCTTTCCTTCTGTTGTTTTATTTTAATCAACTCTTTTTGGAAAAGCTGTGTTGAGAATTCCCATATACCTCTGTCCTCACTTTTCTTGTTTATACTTGTCTCTTCACAGTGTATGTTCTTTGTTTTTAAAGCAAGGTATTTCTGAGATGTTAACGGTTTTTCTTGCAGCCAGTGGGGAAATTGGGATTAAAGGTCCTTCTGTCGGCACTAAGTGCTTAAGTTCCTGGCCTCCCTGTGGGAGGGGAGAGGGAGTCAGGGAGAGGGAGTCAGGGATGCAGGGTGTCAAGACACAGGACAGGGCCTGAGGGCAGGCGGCAGCCCAGGGCGGCTTGGGTAGGACAGACATCGGCTTGGTTTCTGTCTTCACCGTGTGCTTTAACACAGTGAATGATCTTTTGTTTCCTGATGATCTTTTTAGAATAAAAATTAAATCATGCCATTTCTCTGCCCGAAACCCTTAAATGTCTCACCATCTCACTCAGAAATAGAACCCAAAGTCCTTATCGAGGACAGCAAACTCTGGCACCCCACTTGCTCTCTGAGTTTATCTTCTACCACTCTCCCAGTTGTCCGCTGTGTCACAGCTACACCAACCCACTGTTGCTTCTGTACGTGTTGTAATTTGGTGGCAGTGTTTCTCTAAATTGATTGATAACTGTTATTCTCTAGTTAGGGTCATCCCATCCCATGTCCAGACCATGGTAACAAAGGCTTGTATTCACAGCAATGAGAAAGATGAAAAAGATAACCCCCAAAAAAGTTGTTTCAGAGGTACTCAAAAAACCTTTCCTTCAAACTTAAGTTTTAGCCCTTAGGGTGCCACTTTCAATAGAAGATATCGTCAGTAAATTATCAATTTGACTTTCAGTTTCTCAAGTTTGAGGTGGAATTGGCTGGATTGTGTGATCCTGTCGCATGTTCTATTAAACTTTACACTGCTGCTTTGTTTTCTTAGGTCTAGAGCTTGAAGGACCTGTACATTTTTTACATATAAATTTTAACCTTGTTTTTATGAAGTTCAAGTTCTTTGGGTTGCAGTTGCAAGAAATTATATGTCTTTGATGGTAACTGAAAAATATGGTTTAAAGGGGGAAAGTCATAAATCTTGCAACATTCAAAGCTAAACTTTAATTCGTAAAAACTTGGATAAGAAAATTACTTCAAGGGCGCCTGGGTGCTCAGTTGGTTAAGCGACTGCCTTCGGCCCAGGTCATGATCCTGGAGTCCCGGGATCGAGTCCCGCATCGGGCTCCCTGCTTAGCAGGGAGTCTGCTTCTCCCTCTGACTCTCCCTGCTCTTGTGCTCTCTCTCTCTCTCATTCTCTCTCTCTCAAATAAAATCTTTTAAAAAAAAGAAAGAAAATTACTTCAAAACACACATGTTATATCCAAATAACACTGACAAAAATGCTGTTCCAAATACAGTTTTTGTTACTGGCCTGACAGTTGAATTTGCACTGGTAGATAAATCAGCTGCATCACTCAGCACACTATAAAGCTTAGCTGGCATTTTTTGTTTTTGTTTTTGTTTTTGTATTGTAAGACTTTATTGATGAGAAGAGCAGCATATTGGTTAGCATTCTGATACAAGCTCCTTTTCTCATTTGTGGAGTAAACACTTCACAGACCAGCACTAGTCACTGTTAGTATTAATTACTAATATTATCTTCAGTGAGTGTTGTTTTCCTTAACCTGCTGAATACTTTAACAGCTTTCTTAGTAGCTTCTAGTTTATAATCAATAAGCCTAACGGTCCATTTATTATTTCTAAGTGAAAAACTTACCAGTTTTTATTATTAGTATTATGCAGATATTCCAGCAGAAGAAAGAGAAAAGAAATTGGCTTCCTGCTCGAGACATCGATTCCGCTACATTCCACCCAACACACCAGAGAATTTCTGGGAAGTTGGTTTTCCTTCCACTCAGACGTGTATGGAAAGAGGTGAGAGTACAGATTATAACATTTTGGAATTCTTTTTTTTTTAAATACTGTATATGCTCAAATCTAACCATTAGACTTTTCCCCCATGGTTCCTCTTACCTTCTGCTCAGGGGCTAGTTCAGTGACATAAAAACAAATTCGTAAAGATAAAAGGCTCACTTTTAACTCTGAATAATGTCATTGAAATCAGAGATTGTGTATAATCACTTTAATATGATTGTGTATTCATTATCCTCGTTTATCATTCAAATTTCAGAAAGTTAATTTCTCTTATCCTGTCATCAAAATGACTTTTAATAAAATAATAACATTACAAAAGTTGCCAGCAAAGTTATATTGTTAAAAAGAGAGCATCTCTTTAAAGCAACTAGTCTGAATTTTAGCTTTTAAAACCTCACTTATCCAGAATGCTGGGTATTTATAAACCACATCTGAGTAAAAAGAACCTTTGTTTGGAGGACCGTTGCAACTAGCTCCTTCAACTATGGCACTGACATTTAATATGATTTGAGAATATATACAGCTTTGAAGCTCCAGATATTGAGTAGAAAGAGTTTTTCCAAAAGATGCAAAGTCTCTTGTAGCTATTACCATATTTTCACTTTCCCCATTAACAAGCCAAATTACATTCCCTTTGACATGATGACACTGCCTGGTCATCAAATAGAATTAAACAATCTGCATAGAGCCTGTGTTTGTACACCTACCATGGCCTTCAGAGGATATGGCCGAGTGCAAACCACATGATTCAGGATGCCTTAGGAGAATCGGATGGTTGAGGAGTATAGGGGCACGGGACGCCTGGGTGGATCATTCGTTGGGGCATGTCGTTTGAAGAAGTAGCTGCCACAGAAAGTCTTTTTGATAAGCACATGGAATTATAATAATGAAGAGTTCTTTTTTGTCCCCATTTGCAATCTGGAGGAGGCAGACTAGGAAAGTTCTTAAGAGCTCTGGTTCTGGAGGTTAGATGGTCCTTGGGCAAAGTCCCAGCTCTTCCACTTCCATAGCTTTGTGAACTTTAGCAAGTTCTTTAACTTCCTTGGGTCTCCGTAACCTCATCTCTGAAGGAAATATAGTAGAAGCTACTTCAAAAGAATGTGAGCATTAGCTGAGATAATGTATACAACACACTTGATAAATGTTTGCTGCTATTGTTAGTATAAACAAGGAAACTGATGCTAAGTAGTGAAATCTTTCATTAACATTGCACAGCTAATAATCAGAAGACCATGTAAACTAGAATACGTTATTTAATGAGACCACGCTGAAAGAAATACATGTTGCAAATACAGTCTTCTAAATCTGTCATTTGTTTTTAAGGTTACATTAAGGAAGACCTTGATCCTTGTCTGCGTCCCAAAAGACGGCAGCCTTACAATGCAATGTTTTCTCCAAAAAGCAAAGAGCAGAAGACATAAATGTTGAAGCAAAAACAGGACAGAAGACAGTTTGTTTCTTTTTAGTTATTTATAGTTAAAGTTGGTATTAAACACTGATTTTTTTTGATCTTCTGTAAACTGACTTATAAATCATTTTTCTATTGAAAGTGTTTTTAAATGGCATTTACCCACCACACAACTATTTAAAATGTGGATATGCTTATGTTGTATTGTCTTGCTTTTGCACCTTTAAAACAATAAGGTGCTTTCATTTTGCACTCTAACTTAAGAGCTATTTACTTTATTTGGTAATACCTAATTACAATTTTGAAAATATGATAGTGTAGTCTGTGATTTGTTGCCTTTCTATCTTTTCTTTTTACTCGACCTTCTCTTGGTATTTACATTCAGCAGTGGCTTTGTGTTAATCACTACAAATTTTCGTTCTCTTAATCACTTGTTCTTCTTTGGGTCGTTCCAGTGTCTGACATTTAAGTCTTTAAAAAAAAAAAAAAAAGGCTAAATTTTAATAGTCCTTTTAATTTTCCAGCTTCTTTCTTTTGTTTACTTGAAATGAGCTGCTGTTCTGTAGTGCATTCCTTTGGAGCCTCAACCACAAATATCAACCTTTCTTCCTTTTTCATATATCATAAATTAACATAGTTCTTTGATCTGATCATAATATTCCAGGTCTTCACATGGTCTCTTTTCATTATACTTTTCTGGTGCAGTTTTCCAGCTGAATTTGTCAAGTTCTTCTCTGCCCATGTGTTCAAGTTCAGTAATATTTCTCTGGAATGACTGATATCTTAACTTCCAGTTTGGCAACAAAATAGATTTCTCTATCAGCAAATTTCTGTTCCTCTAGGACCTAGTATCTGAGTCATCAAGATGACAGACCACATCTGTGTCACCATTTCCAGTGGCATTTTGTTTATCAGTGTCTTTTTTGAGTATTTCTTTAATCCCTATCTTGCCAGTATTGCTTAAGCAGGAGAACATGAGACACTGAATGGAATGCCTCACTAAAATCTCACCCTTTACATAAAGCCCTTCTCAGAGTTCCTAAGAATCTCTGCTTAGTCTCATCTTCATTGATCAAGGTTCTCATATGAATAAGTGACATCAGTTTGTGTTCTCACAGAGAGGATCACAAAAGAAATCACATATACTGAGTATCTACTGTAAGTCAGACCCCTTATGAGCATGCATGGCTTGGCTCTGAATGTGATCGGAATTTTTTTACAACCCTATCATAGCTTCTATTCAGCACTTTTCTTCACTTCCCAAATTGTTTATCCTATGTTTGATTTTTGTTCCCTGTTGGCAGTCAACCAATCTCTCCAAAATAATAGCAGCCATTCAGTGGTAACTTGCTATATGCCAGGAACTGTATTAATACTCTTTACATAGATTTTTCTCTTTTAATCCTTGAATATCTTGTGAATTCATGTTTCAGCTTAACATTAAGCTGCAAAAAATGGACCCAAAAACCAGATTAAACAACAAATGACTGGTTTTATTTTTCTCACGTTAAAAAGTCAAGGTCAGCAGTTCAAGGCTAGTAATGCAGCCCCATGATGCCCTCATAGACCCAGATTCTTCCAACTTCCTGCTCTTTCATACTTTGTATGTGGCCTTCATCCTTGTCACTATAAAGCAGTTATGCCACCTCTGTCATCATGTCCATGTTCTAGACAGAAGGAAAGGAAAAGAAAAAAAGCATATGTCATTTGTTTTTGTCCCTCTTTAAAAAGTTTTCCACTTTGGGGCGCCTGGGTGGCTGTCGTTAAGCGTCTGCCTTCAGCTCGGGTCATGATCCCAGGGTCCTGGGATCAAGCCCCGCATCATGCTCCCTGCTCAGCGGGAAGCCTGCTTCTCCCTCTCCCACTCCCCCTGCTTGTGTTCCTGCTCTGGCTATCTCTCTCTGTGTCAAATAAATAAATAAACTTTTTTAAAAAATTAAAAATAATAAGTTTTCCGCTTTAAATAAATAAATAAACTTGGGGGCAGGGGGCTTGGCACCTGGCTGGCTCAGTTGGAAGAGCATGCAACTCTTGATCTCAGGGTAGTGAGTTCGAGCCCCACATTGGGTGTAGAGATTTATCACTTAAATAAACTTGAAAAGTTTTCCAGAAAGGGACACCTGGGTGGCTCAGTTAAGCATCTGCCTTCGCCTCAGGTCATGATTCCAGGGTTCTGGGACTGAGTCCTGCATTGGGCTCCCTGCTCAGCGGGGAGCCTGCTTCTCCCTCTGCCGGCCGCTCCCTCTGCTTGTGCTCTTTCTCTCTGTCAAATAAATAAAATTTTTTTTAAAAAAAAGTTTTCCAGAAGGCTCCACCCAATAACTTTCCCTGTTTCGCAATGGCCAGAATTGTCACTTGGCTGCCGCTAATAACTAAGAGATGAAATTAGAGCCCAGGATTGCCTAATTCCAGAACCAGAGCTTGTATCCACTATAGTATAGTGGCCAGGAGTCTGAGAGACACCTGGATTGGAACAGGGCACCACAGGATATGCAGTTAGAGCTCTATACCTCCAGTGGATTTTCCTTTTTAAAAGGAAGCCTAAGGGGTGCTTCAGTGGCCCAGTCAGTTGAGTGACCGACTCTTGGTTTCCACTCAGGTCATGATCTCACGGTCCTGGGTTCGAGTGCTGGGTGAGGCTCCACACTCAGCATGGAGTCCGCTTGAAAGATTCTCTCTCTCCCTCTGCCCCTCCCCACTGCATTTGCTCACACACTTTCTCCCTCTTTCAAATAAATAAACCTTTAAAAAATAATAAATATAAAAGAATAACAGCCTAAACAGACAGCAAGCAAGAGATTGCCTGCCTCATAGCTTGACAATAATCTAACCATTCGTAACTAGCATTTTTCATTTTCTCTTCAGTCAGCCTGTGAGGTTAGGTAAACTGAGGTCCCTCTTCCCTTTTTTTTCCCCTCTCTCCTTTTATCTGTTATTGAACAGCTCTACATTAATATTTTTTTAAGATTTTTTATTTATTTGAGAGAGAGTGCAGAGTGAGTGGGAGAGAACACGAGTGGGTAGGGAGAGGGAGAAGCAGGCTCCCCGCTGAGCAGGGAGCCCAATGCGGGGTTTGATTTCAGGACCCTGGGATCATGAGCTGAGCCAAAGGCAGACACTTAACTGACTGAGCCACCCGGGTTCCCCTTATTACTTCATTTAAAGGTAGAACTGGTCAGGAGCGCCTGGTAGAACTGGCTCAGTTGGTTAAATATCTGCCTTCAGCTAAGGTCATGATCCCAGGGTCCTGGGATCGAGCCCCGTATTGGGCTCCCTGCTCAGCGAGAAGTCCACTTCTCCCTCTGCCTGCCACTCCCCCTGCTTGTGCTCTCTCATGCTCACTCTCTCTATCAAATAAATAAAATCTTTTAAAAAAATAAATGAAGTAAAAAATACTGTTTAAAAACACCTGAGTTAGAGGGATGCATTTAAATGCAAAACTATTTCATGACACATACTACATTCTCAAACTTGATAATGTAGGGGTGCCTGGCTGGCTTGGTCAGTGGACCATACAACTCTTGATCTTGGGGTGGTGAGTTCGAGCCCCATGTAGGGGGTAGAGATTACTTAAAAATAATTTTTAAAATCGTTTCTAAGGGGCACCTGGGTGCCTCAGATGAGTAAGCGTCTGCCTTCAGCTCAGGTCATGATCTCAGGGTCCTGGGAACGAGCCCCACATCAGGCTCCCTGCTTGGCGGGGAGCCTGCTTCTCCCTCTTCCTCTACTGTTCCCCCTGCTTGTGCTCTCTCACTCTATCAAATAAATAAATAAAATCTTTAAAAAAAATTTTTAAATAAAATCTTTTTTTAAAAAAGACAATGTACTGGGGCGCCTGGGGGGCTCAGTCGTTGAGCATCTGCCTTCGGCTCAGGTCATGATCCCAGGGTCCTGGGATCCTTCCTGCTCCGCAGGAAGCCTGCTTCTCCCTCTCTCTCCCCCTGCTTGTGTTCCCTCTCTCGCTGTGTCTCTCTCTGTCAAATAAAATCTTTAAAATAAATAAGGTAATGTACATAAAAGGGCTTTATTCATTTATAAAGCATTAGACATGTTAGATAATATTTAATATAAATATATGTTAATCCTATTTATATGTAGTTTACATAGTTTCAGGCTGCCTGTCAACTTTTTTTTTTTAAGATTTATGTATTTGAGAGAGTGGGGGAGTGTAAGAATCTCAAGCAGACTACCTGAGATCATAACCTGAGCCAAAATCAAGAGTCGAAGGCTTGACCAACTAAGCCACTCAGGCACCCCTACCTATAATCTTTTTAAATATATATATTTTTTAAGTAATCTCCACAGCCAGCATGGGGCTTGAACTCACAACCTCAAGATCAAAAGTCGCACGTTCCACCGACTGAGCCAGCGAAATGCCCCGAAGACCTCTGATTTTAAACCTTGAAAACATGTAAAACCTGTAGGTTAGCACTTAACATATAAGTAACACCTTTCCTGCCTTGATAAGCAGGTATCCTGATGAAAGTACGTGAAACCAAAGATTGTCAGAGGCTGTAGTTTCAATGAGTTAATCATGGGTACCCAAATGTATATAGACGACGTAATATGTTGTCTTGAGAAAAGCACAAAGTGAAACAGAAGATTATTCTCCAACACCTTTCATGTAGTGAAAATTTTCCCAAAGTCGAACTAGAAAGGCTGTTGTTGGTAGGCTCAGCGTGTAAACTGCATCTAGCATATGTGTTTAAAAATGCATAGAAGAGACGAACCATGAGAGACTGGACTCAGAAACAGGGTTTTGGGAGGGGAGTAGGGGGGATGGGTTAGCCTGGTGATGGGTGTTAAAGAGGGCACATACTGCATGGAGCACTGGGTGTTATACACACTGAATCATGGAACACTTCCTCAAAAACTAATGTAGTATATGGTGACCAACATAATAAAATTAACAAAAAAATTTTAAAAAATGCACAGAGGAGGGCGCCTGGCTGGCTTAATCTGTAGAGCATGCAAGTCTTGATCTTGGGGTCGTGAGTTCAAGCCCCACATTTGGGGCAGAGTTTACTTAAAAATTTTTTTTTAAATAAAAATGCATAGAGCACATTCTCGGGCCCTCTAAAAGAAATAACTGAAAAACTACAAAGATTCTTCCTCAGATTGTCTTCAATTCTTAATTCAGTTATAAAAAAGGAATAGTTTTACATAAACCAAATAGCACTAATACATTTATTTATCAAACATTTATCTTTACCAGGCACAATACTAAGTGCAGTCTCAGAATCAGGCAAAATTTTACAAGTTTCCTCCAAAGAAGCAAGCTTTTAAAGAAACCTACACCTAAAAATCTTATTCTGTTAATCCTGACATATTAACATAACAGCATGGGATTTAATTTTTAAAAATACCACTTCAGAAATGAGCATTTGAAACACATCTCAAATTTTACCATCCAGCTGTCTGTTCTCAGCAAGCTTGGCAGTTTAAGAGACATCTCAATATCTTTCTCTTTGCTGAGTTGATGCTGTTAGAATGGTTGCTTAAGAAACTCCAGTGTGTTTACACCTGCGTTCTTGAGCATGCACTTAAAGAATTAACAAAACAGTTGTCTGCTGTTGTCAGACCAGCAGAGGCCAGAAGAGAGCTGTTTTTAGAGAATACTCCCTGGAAAGTAGGGGATGAATAGGAAGGACTCTGATAAAAGAAAGTTTCTAGGATGAGTAGGATATGAATCGGGAGCCTTTGGTATAGTAAGGAAGGCTCAGTGGGCAAAAATGAGCTTTCCACACAGCTATTGTTGGAATAAGACAAATGGCAGAGGCAGTAATTCATGGTCTTAAAAAAATACCAAACTTTGTGTAGTTACCATATGCTAGGCATTTGGAGATACAAAGAGAGATGTGAGATCTTGTTATTACCCCATATGAGACCAGACATAAACATAGAAAAATGCCTGATAGGTTAAAGAATCTTAGACTGAGTACCAAAAAAAAAAACGGTAAAGATATAATTAGAATTCAAACTGTGCCTTAGGATAAATTAACCTAGAGAAGCAGAAAGGGAAAGATAAGCACTCCAAGTTGGGAAATTCACCTGAATGTGTAAATGTTAACATACCAAATCAGAAGGGGCCCTAGAGAGAATTTGGTTGCATCCCTTCCCTTTATAATGAGGAAACAGAAGCCCAAAGGGAATTAGTGACTTGCCAAGATTCCAGTGGGCTAGAACTAGAATGTAGTCTGGGACTTCCGTATGGTGCTCTTTCCCCTTCCTAAGTGCTGGAGGCATACTTCCTAGATACGTGTTACAGCTAGAGAGCAGAGCCAGGGGATATTAATAAGAGAGGCAGTACACTGGGTCCTAAAGGCAAGACTAAAGAGTTTGGACTTGAGTCTATAGTCCTATAGTTTTCAAACCATTAGTAACATCTCTTTATTAAGATTAAATCTGGGGGCGCCTGGGTGGTTCAGTTGGTTAAGCGACTGCCTTCGGCTCAGGTCATGATCCTGGAGTCCCAGGATCGAGTCCCACATCGGGCTTCCTGTTCAGCAGGGAGTCTGCTTCTCCCTCTGACCCTCTTCCCTCTCGTGCTCTCTGTCTCTCATTCTCTCTCTCTCAAATAAATAAATAAAATCTTTAAAAAAAAAAAGATTAAATCTGGGGACGCCTGGGTGGCTCAGTCGGTTAAGTGTCTGCCTTCGGCTCAGGTCATGATCCCAGGGTCCTGGGATCGAGCCCCGCATCAGGCTCCCTGCTCAGTGGGAAGCCTGCTTCTCCCTCTCCCTCTCCCCCGCTTGTGTTCCCTCTCTTGCTGTGTCTCTCTCTCTCAAATAAGTAAAAATCTTTAAAAAAATAAAAAAAACTTTAGCATACATCAGAATCACCTGAAAGGCAGTTACACCACAACTATGGGCCCCACCTCAAAGAAGGGAGGGGCCCAAAACTTAGATTTTCATGTGCTCCCAGGTGATGCTAATGCTGCTGGTACAGGGACCACAAGTACCTAATCATAGGTAGGAGGCTTCATAAATAGAGATTCTTAGGTTCTTCCTGTGGGGATTTTGATTCAGGGGTAGCCCGAGGATTTATAAGCTTAAAAAGTTCCACAGGCACCAGGGTGGTTCAGTCAGTTTCAGCTCAGGTCATGATTTAGGATTGTGAGATCCAGCCCTGTATCGGGCTCCGAGCTTAGAGAGGAGTATGCTTGAGATTCTCTCCCTCTGCTGGTCCTCCTGCCCCCGCCCACTCACACACGTGCTCCTGTGTGCACGCTCTCTAAAATATATAAATAAATAAAATCTTTAAAAATATAAAAAGTTCCAGATCATTAGGATGAGGCAAATCTAAGAAATTTTGCTTAGAACAACAGGGAAAATTAAGTAGAAAAATTTTAAGCTTCCGGCATCCCCTTGACTAAAAATATTTTGAGCTAGGTAGTAGTGCATTAATTTAGGTAGAATTATCAGGTTAGCAATATATGTAAGATGATTTTGGGGGGAGGGTAGGGGTAGTCGGGTATCAGAGTCAAGTGTACAAGAAAAAAATTCAATAACCTGTTATAGTATTCTAAGCACAAAGAGCAGCTAGGCCAAGATGATGGCAGTAGGAATGGGGGAAAAAAATTTAAGCAACCACTTCATGGTTGTTATATACCAGAACTCTGGCAGCTGAGGATACAAAGATGAAAATGATACCTATCACCAGCTCAGTGGTTATAAGGGACATTATGAAGTAAGAATCAATCGGATGAGGTCTCCCACTGGAAATGAGAAGAGACCCTTGTTCCACATGATATTTATAATTGTAAAACTTTAAAAAACAGATGAATTCATCCATAATTCTGAAGTGAACTTTTTTTTTTACACATTAAAGAATTTAATGTGTAAACTGAGCCTGGATGGCTCAGTCGTTAAGCATCTGCCTTCGGCTCAGGTCATGATCCCAGGGTCCTGGGATCGAGTCCCACATCGGGCTCCCTGCTCAGTGGGAAGCCTGCTTCTCCCTCTCCCACTCCCCCTGCTTGTGTTCCCTCTCTCGCTGTGTCTCTCTGTCAAATAAATAAAATCTTTAAAAAAAAAAAAAAGAGTTAAGCAACAATGACATAGTAGATATTTATCCCAAAAAAATAATTTATTAAATCATAGCCAAAAAAAACACCCCACAAAACACAGGAATATTTTATAAGGCTCTAACAGTTGGCTTGGAATATCCTTCCTGATGCATTTCCCTAATATGTGTTACTTTCTACTCAAGCTCAGGAGTACACATTATCATCCAGTTGGAGATTTGTCCAAGAGATCTGCCTTTTTTTTTTTTCTTTTCTTTTATCCTTTATTTATTTACTCATATAATCATTCGTTCATGTTTACCGACTCTGGGCCCTTTTCAGTGTCCATTAACATTTCCACCAAAGGCTGGCAGGACTAATAAAAGGTGAAACTCATACCAACCTTAGACCATCGAACTATTTTGACAAGATATTTGGGAGAAAAGGTGCCCTCAAAATATGAAGGATGGTTTGGATTTCTAGTGATCTAGGCAGTGGCCTAAAAACTTAAGTCAATAAATTTGGGAAAACAGAGATATAGACAAGCTAGAGAAGGCCTCTAAATTTAACTTTGAGGGCGCCTGGGTGGCTCAGTTGGTTAAGCGACTGCCTTTGGCTCAGGTCATGATCCTGGAGTCCCGGGATCGAGTCCTGCATCAGGCTCCCTGCTCAGCGGGGAGTCTGCTTCTCCCTCTGGCCCTCCCCCTCTCATGTGCTCTCTCCCTCTCTCTCTCATTCTTACTCTCTCAAAATAAATAAATAAATCTTTAAAAAATAAATAAAAATAAATTTAACTTCGAGAAAGGTATTCAGGTTTCCAGGTAGGATCCAATCAATAAAAATCATTCTTTAAATGCAGTAGAGATAAGCTAAAGCAACACCAGACAGAGATTCTAAGTTTCGAGGGAGAGGAGAACCTTGAAGAGGGGAGCTGAATTCACCCGACAGTGTTTCCATGGGATGGGAGACTGAGCCCCCCCAGGCTTCGCCTATCAGAGGGTTTCTACTGGGAAGCTGAGAACCCAGCAGAACTGCTAGGAGTCCCACAACACTGGAAGAACACTGGACACTTGGGCCTCATTACAGCTTTCCCCTCAAGATGTGTGTCAAATGTTGAAATAACTTCAACATTTGTATTGAAGTTATTTCAACATTTGACAGGGGGAGGGCAGGGGTAGTCAGGTATCAGAGTCAAGTATACAAGAAAAAAATTCAGTAATCTGTTACAATATTCTAAGCACAAAGAGGTCTCTTAGGCTCTTCTCTTTATCTTCCCTTTTTTTTAAGATTTATTTATTTCAGAGAGAGAAAGAGAGAGAGCACATAAGTAGGGGGAAGGGCAGAGGGAGGAGAGAGAATTCCAAGCTCTTTGTGCTTAGAATATTATAACATTACTGAATTTTTTTCTTGTACACTTGACTCTGATACCTGACTACCCCTGCCCTCCCCAAAAAATCAAAAACAGGATGGGAAGCTAAAAAGCTGTAAAGCTCTTTTAGGGAAAATGATTAAAATGGTGTATTTTATTTATATTTTACCACAATGAAAAAATTGTAAGAACAGTTTTGATCAGACTCACTATGCTAAGGAAACCAAGAATAAAGTTCAGGACTTGCCATAGGAAGGTGCCTGGTTAATATGCCAGACTCTTAGTTGAAAGACCCAGAAGGCTATGACGTTGGCAAGGAGTTGGCTTGGGATTCTCTCTCCTTCTCCCTCTGCCCACAAATTCAAGAGGCTCTTCGAATCTCAGGCAGCAGACACGCAAATCCAACCACATCTGGCCACATAATGGTGAGATGGTGGAGGTCCTGCGAAAAGTCTAAAAGCAGCCGAAGGAGGGAAAAATTCATTATCTTCAAATAAGTCACAATGAGATGACTGATTTCTTTATTTTTTTAAAAGATTTTACTTATTTATTTGAGAGAGAGAGAATGACAGATAGCACGAGAGGGAAGAGGGTCAGGAGGAGAAGCAGACTCCCCGCTGAGCAGGAAGCCCGATGTGGGACTCGATCCCGGGACTCAAGGATCATGACCCGAGCCGAAAGCAGTCGCTTAACAGACTGAGCCACCCAGGCACCCGACTGATTTCTTTAAATTGGAATCCAGGTGACAGTGGGATGGCAACCTTAAATTGCTGACAGAAAATAATTGATAACTTAGAATTCGATGCTCAAAGTATCTTTCAAAAGTAAAAAAGACATTTTTCAAAGAAAAGCTGAAAAATTCATCACCAGCAGACTTGCACTAAAATACTATCCTAAGTCCTCGAGGTCAAAGGAAAATGATTGCAAGCAAAAACATGGAAATATAGTTAGGAATGAATAGCACTAGAAATGGTAAATATGGACTTAATATATTGATTGTCAGATATTTTATCAAGTGGATTGTTTTTTAAGAGACAGAGAGAGGTGGGGGAGGGACAGAGGGAGAGAGAGAATCTTAAGTGGGCTCCATGCTGGACACAGGGCTCCATCTCACCACCCTGAGATCATGACCTGAGCTGAAATCAAGAATTGGATGCTTAACCGACTGAGCCACCCAGGTGCCCCTATCAAAGTGGATTTTATAGGAAGTTAGCATTAAGCCGAAGAAAATCACAGATATGACACAAAATGTCCTGCTGAGCATGCATCTGATGGACAGTTTCAAAGTATCACAGGTTAGGAGCACCTGGCTGGCTCAGTCGGTGAAACTCTTGATCTCAGGGTTATAAGTGTGAGCCCAAGCTCCTTGCGTCGGACTCCTTGCTCCGCAGACAGCCTGCTTCCCTCGCCTGCTGCTCCCCCTGCTTGTGTGGGCGCTCTCTCTCTCTCTCTCTCTCTGACAAATAAATATAATCTTTAAAATAAAATGAAATATTTTTTTAAAAATATCACAGGGTAAAAAGTGAATGCTAGAAATAATCTACTCTAATCCAACCTCTCATCATAAATAAATTGGGGGTACATGATTAGTTGTCTTTCTTTCTTTCTTTCTTTCTTTTTTTTTTAAAGATTTTATTTGTTTATTTGTCAGAGAGAGAGAGACAGCGAGAGCAGGAACACAAGCAGGGGGATTGGGAGAGGGAGAAGCGAGCTTCTCACCGAGCAGGGAGCCCAACGCGGGGCTCAATCCCAGGACCCTGGGATCATGACCTGAGCCGAAGGCAGACGCTTAACGACTGAGCCACCCAGGCGCCCCAGTTGTCTTTCTTTTCTACAGATGAAGAGATAAATTTGGAGTTATAAATGACAGGTGCAATGTCATGACAACTTTAGTATAAAAGTTATTTTTGTATTTTGATTGCTCAGGGTCAAGATTACCTTGATCCACACAGTTGGATCAAGTAAGTTGTTGTCAATGGAAAAGATTTTTTTTAAAGATTTTTTTATTTTTATTTATTTGAAAGAGAGAGAATGAGAGAGAGAGAGCACACATGAGAGGGGGGAGGGTCAGAGGGAGAAGCAGACTCCCCGCTGAGCAGGGAGCCCGATGCAGGGCTCGATCCCGGGACTCCAGGATCATGACCTGAGCCGAAGGCAGTCGTCCAACCAACTGAGCCACCCAGGCGCCCCTAATGGAAAACATTTTTAACATCTATCTTGTATCACATAAGACACTATTCTATTAAACTAATACAGAGTCTTGAAGAAGAATAATAAAGCAATTTTAAGGCAAAGTTGAATCACTCATAATACCTACAAGGGCTTATATTTCTTATCATAGATAAGAAAGCACATAAGTGGCCAAAACTTCCCCAAACTGTGTTCATTAATACTCACTTGTCTGATGGATTATACAGATGGTAGCAAATGCAACTGAGCCTTGCTTGCTATTTTTCAACATGTGTAGTACAGTTGTGATGTGTAATGTCTTAGTTGTGCAGTTTTCTGTGAGCTAACGTAGTAACCAGGCCAAATTTTTTTAAAGGCTTGTGTAAACTTTCTAAATGATTCCACATTTTTAAAAGAACTTCTAATATATGCACAGAGATAGTGGGGAAAGCTTTATTCTGAGTTGTCACAAAATTTGAGTTAATCTAGCAGTACAAGTTAACTCCATGCCATCCAATTTATCAAAATTTTGTATATAACATGTTTGCATGGCATGTTTTTTTAATTACAGGCCTTTAATAGTTTTATTTTTTTAATTGTGTTTATTTATTTGACACAGAGAGAGATAGCGAGAGAGAGAGAGAAAGAGAGAGAGCACAAACAGGAGTGGCAGGCAGAGGGCGAGGGAGAAGCAGGCTTCCCGCTAAGCAGGGAGCCCGATCCCAGGACCCTAGGATCATGACCCGAGCCAAAGGCAGACACTTAACCAACTGAGCCACCCAGGCACCCCTAAATGTGTTTTTAAAAAATAAAATCAGAATTAAACACTCAGGATCCTAAAATACTTGTATTCTTTTTGAAAACCATTGTTCCATTTTAATAACAGTTTTTAAAAAATTAATTAGGGGCACTTGGCTGGCTCATTTGGTAGAGTGTGCAACTTTTGCTCTCGGGATCATGAGTTCAAGCCCCACGTTGGGCATGGAGCCTACATAAATAAATAAATAAATAAATAAACAGACAAACAAACAGGGGCACCTGGCTGGCTTAGTTGGTGGAGCATGTGCCTCTTGATCTCAGAGTTGTAAGTTCAAGCCCTATGTTGGATGTAGAGATTACTTAAAAATAAAATCTTTTAAAAATAAATAGATAGAATAATAATTTAATTAAAATAATATCTGAAAGCAGAAATTCACACTGAAGAACTTATTACCAAAATGGTGAGGAAAATCACAACGTATCACCTCTTTTACTCAGAAGTCTAGGGTTCACTTGAGATCTTGCTTGTACCCTGAAGAGACATTCATTCATTTAACAAATATTTAGTAGGTGTCAATGTCCCTGTCATTGTTGTAGGGGCTGATGATTCAGCAGAGAACAAGTGAGAACAAATCCTTGCTCTCTCCAAATTGCATTCTTTTTTTTTTTTTTTTTAAGATTTTATTTATTTATTTGAGAGAGAGAGCACGAGAGGGAAGAGGGTCAGAGGGAGAAGCAGACTCCCCGCTCAGCGGGGAGCCCGATGCGGGACTCGATCCCGGGACTCCAGGATCATGACCTGAGCCGAAGGCAGTCGCTTAACCAACTGAGCCACCCAGGCACCCTCCAAATTGCATTCTAACAGGTGGCAGGGACTATTTTGATAGGAACCGTCAGGAAAGCCCTCAGTAAGACGATCAGAATGAAGTGCGGACCTGAACCACGGGACTATCTAGCGGAAGAGTTTTCTGAACAGAAGAGCACAAAGGCTGTAGGGGAGGAGCATGTAGCCTGAGGAGTCCTCGTTATCTGGAGCAGACAGATATCTGGGGGTATCTGGTGGGAAATATTGTCACAAAGGAAGGCAAGGAGAAGATAATTTAGTGCTTTGTGCCCAGAAGGGACTAGGTTTTTAGTCTAAGTGAGATGAGGAACCACTAGGGGAGGGGATGTGATTTGACCTGACCTGTTTAAAAGGGTTATTCAAGCTGATGCGGGGAGAGGATGAGATAATAGGGGGGCAAAAGGGGGAGTGGGCGTTATTGCAGCTGGTGGTGAGACATGGTGGTTTTTGAGGCTTAGCAGTGGAGCTGAGCATCAGTAGGACTCACTAGGTGACTTAAAAGGGTGGAAGGGAAATGAAGAGTCAAGGGTGGCTCCAAAGTTTCTAATTTACACAGCTAGGTGAAAATGGACAAGAGGCGGATTTGGGATGGCATGACAGGAATTTGTCTTGGACAGGTTGACACTGAGATGTGCATCAGGCTTCCAAATAGAGGCATTGGGTATCTGGCTTTGAAGTTCAGGGAAGAGGCAAGGTGGGAGATACCAGTCTGGGAGTCATCTACCTCCGGGCGCTATTGAAAGCAATTGGCCTGCATGAGGTCACCAGGGTTTAGTTGAAGGTAGAAAAGAGAAGAGTCTGGGAAGCTTGGGTTAGATTAGGGATGTGTCAAAACCATACCCACGGAAGAGTCTGGGTGGGGAGGATTACCTGCAGAGGATTACCAGAGGCTTCTTCTGGTAACAGAGACACTAGATTACAGGGCATGATGGCAGGAATCCTGATGGTTCCTTAGGGCAGGTGGATAATTGGTTGTAATTATGGCCTTCTTCTTGTCCCTAGCTCTCAGGAAGTTTGTATTAGCAAGGGCAGGGGGGAAGGTGCGGAATGTTGGAAGTGGAGGGTGCTCTACCTGGGGGGGACTGAGCTTCCCAACCAGGAAGCATGAGAGCGCCACCAGTCCAAGGGTCAGGGTCGCTCCCCTACAGGTTGAAGTCGGGCCTTTCTAGATCACCAGAGGCAGCACCAGAATGCGATGGAAAACAGGGAAGCTGGATGTCAGCTACCATTTCTGTTATCTGTGAGTTCCCCGCTAGACACACGTGCAAAAGGCCTGTCTGTGTGCAGTTGGGTCAGACACCCTTGTTTGGGTGCATGTGGTAAGTGGCAGTCAAATACTGCTGATCTGGTAGCTCTTCTTTCTCCATGACATCCATGTGCATGTCTATCTTTATTCTGATCTAGTATGTGCTGACATTACTGTTTGGATCTCAAGGAGCAATGGCGTTTCCTTTCCTTCCGAGTTCCCAAATAGAACCTAATCTGGGCCCCAAGTCCTGTCAGCTCACTTGAGAGGGTTTGTTGGGCGGCTCCAGGGATCCTCAGACAAACCTGACCATGAAATAAAAAACAATAATACAGCCAGGTAGTGATGTCAGGATGAGAGCCGCCTAAGACAAGCATGGTGGCTTCTATACACACACACACACACACGCAGCAAAAGGAAGATAAAGTCTTTTGGAATTGGATTCGTCTTTGTTGGCAAACCTTGGAGTCATGCTTCCTATTTTCTGATGCTTGTTCTTAAAACAGTCACTTGAACAGCATTGAATTATCTTCATAAGTAGGGCCTTTCTGCACCCTCCACATGACCCTACAATCAGACACCCTCCCCTACCGTCTCCAACACAGCCTCTCCCACAGAACTGCAGAGTGAGGGTCAGACCAATGACAATGGTACCACGCCGAGGCCAGCAGTGGCGCATGGCGCTTCTGCACAAAGCCACACTAGGAGGAAGCAAGGGTTTACTCTTCTGATCCCATTCTGTTTTTTTAAATATGGAACACTTCACGAATTTGCGAGTCATCCTTGCACAGGACCCATGCTAATCTTTTCTGTATCATTCCAATTTTAATATATGTGCTGCCAAAGCCAGCACTCTGATCCCATTCTAAGACCACTTTGTGTATAGATCCATTAAACTCGCAAACAATACAGCAGAAAAGATGCTCAAGGCCCAACACAGTGCCATAAACATAGAAGGCTTTAATATATGTTTGTTGAATGAATGCGTGATGAATGAGTCTGAGAACCAGAAACATGGGTTCCTGTCCAGGTTCAGCCAACACTTCACCGTGTTACCTCTGTTGTCTCTTTGCCTCTTTGGGCTTGAGGTTCCTTATCTATAAAATGAGGATTGGACAATATGACCTTTGAGGTCCCACCCAGCTTCATCAGCTTCTCACAATTAGATAATTAGCGCCTTTCAGTAGGGCAGACTGGAAGGGGTTAAAAGCACGGCCAGCAAACCAGGCAATCCAGGACAGGAGGTCCAGCTTTGTCACTTGGAGTAGGACATGGCCAGTGCACTCAAGCTCTCGAGCTTTCCACACTTCCCAGTAACGAAGTTATTACAAGGATTGAATCAGATGCTACAGGAGTTTCTTATAGTGCCTGGTCCACAGTAACTATTTAATCATTGATAGATGTCACCATTATTGTGGTGATGAATCAGAAAGAAGGCTTCTTGGAGAAGTCAGAACCTGAGCTGGAACTAGGTGGGGGAGGGAGTTTCATGAAGGAAAAGGGATCATATGAGCAAAGGCCTGGAAGCAATGGAACAGGAGGGGTGTTGCAGGTTGGGGTGGGGGCTGCAGGGAGAAGACAATTAACCAGGTTGGAGTGTCCAGTAGAGAAGTCACAGCCCATGGGGCACACACGAGTGCCTGCTAAGTCAGGATCTCTAAGTAAAATTGCGCAAATGACACTAAAACTCTAAGCCCCTGAAACCTCCCTTCTTTCTAAATGTTCAAACTCTGGAGGAGGGATAAAGAGCAAGTAACACTTGGCCATAGAATCGTTTCCTACACTGTCGTTTTTTGAAAGTGAATTTAACTCCCTACATTTTATTTCATAGATATTAACTGACCACGACTTATTTGCTCACAGCCATGTCGTTAAAGAAGAACAAGATGTTGGAGAAGGGTTTTCTGAAGGGAAATGTCGAAGAAAGGAGAGAAGAGTCCAAGGCACCAAGTACTCCCCATGGAGTGGATAGACCAGGGAAGGCAGCAGAGTGGAGTTTAGAGCCCGCCGGGGTTTGTTCCTTTGGGGTCCTAGAGTTGTAAGTACCTGTAGTGAGCACAGGAAAAATGGTGGCTGCCTTGCTCTTCCCACCCTGTTTTTTAAGCTACACTACATGACACGGCCTCTTGAGTGGCCTCGGGCCGCAGGAAGCCCTGGGCACCTGGGATGCTGGGAAGAAGTCCATAAAGAGACCATTCCTAAGAAGAGCCAGGAGGGTGCTATGGCAGTTCCTGTCAGCTCCCGGTTTGGGTATTTCATCAGGGTAGAATTTGTGCTTGTCTGTGGGGTATTTTGACAGATATGCCCCCACTGTCCGTGCTGACCCATCAGCCCTGGCAGGTTTGATGCTGAAAACAAAACCTGAGTAGCTCTACCTTTATTGGGAGTTTGTATGGGGTAACCCATAGCCCCAAGAAGGACCCTTGATGCCACTTACTTAGTACTATTATTTTCATAATAATACTAAGACATCATTTGCCTTTTCCTCTGTGTTGACATTTTTACTGATAGCACAAAGCAACCGTAGGTAAAACTGGTGCCTTAGCACAATCAAGGCAATAGTCATTGTATTCCCCACTGCATCCACTGACAAGGAAAAGAAGCAACTGCCACTTAAGAATGTCCTTGCTGGAGGTGTCTGGCTGGCTCAGTTGGTAGAGCATGCAACTCTTGATCTTGGGGTCATGAGTTTGAGCCCCATGTGGGGTGTAGAGATTACTTAAAAATAAAATCTTTAGGCACACCTGGGTGGCTCAGTCTGTTGAGTGTCCGGCTCTTGGTTTCAGCTCAGGTCGTGATCATGGGTTGTGGGATTGAGCCCCACATTGGACTTTGTGCTCAGTGGGGAGTCTGATCATGAAACAAGGCAAAGTAAGACCCCTAGGGTCTGGCATATTGTAGGAACTAAGAAAAGAAAGAAGAGAAGAGAAGGAGAGAAAATTTAGTCTTTCCTATAGAAAGATTTTGCTTCCAAGATATGAAGCTTCTCTATTAGTAGATCTAAAATCATAATCTTTTTAATGCTGTATGGATCATCTGTTAGACAATTTCAAGACCTCTAAGAAAGGAAATCTCTTCGTAAGAGATTTTAGGAGCTAGAGGGTTGTAAGTCTCAGGGTCATATGAGCTCCAGATTAATTCATCAACATGCAGAGTACCTGTTGTCTGCTCTGTAATTAGTATGGGGAGGAGGGTGGGAGGACTGTAAAGGGGGAAAAATCTGTTTTAGGGGAAAATATGTAAATACATCTGAGCAGAACTATGATGAAGAACATGATCTAAAGTGATATGAGGTTCTGAGAGACATGTGGCATCCTGTAATAGAACTGAGAGTTTGGGGACACCTGGCTGGCTCAGTTGGTAGAGCAGGCAATTCTTGATCTCCGGAGTTGTGAGTCCAAGCCCCACGTTGGGTGTAGAGATGACTTACAAATAAAATCTTAAAAAAAAAGAACCGAGAGTTTGGCCTGGAGTTCTCCCAGACTTAATGCTCTTTAAGGAGAGTGTTGTGTTGTGATTCGTGTTTTTTAATGAGATAATTGTAGATTCACATGCGGTTGTGAGAAGTAATACAGAGAGATCTCCTGGACACTTCACCCAGTTTCCCCCAATGCTAACATCTTGCAAAACTGTAGCATAATATCACAACCAGGATATTACCTTTGATACCATCCACCCATCTTATTCAGATTTCTTCAGTCTTATCTGTACCCATTTGTGTGTGTGCATTTAATTCTATACAGTTTTATCACATATTCGGGTGTCCACCACAGTCACCATGACAACCAATATTCTGTCTTCCATTTCTAAAGTTTTGTCATTTCAAAAGTGTTAGATAAATGGGAGCATACAGTATATAACTTTGGGATTGCCTTTTTTCACTCAGTGTAATTTATCCAAATTTTTGCACATCTCAGTACTTCCTTTTTATTGCTGACTGGTGTTCTATAGTATGGATCTACCACAGTTTGTTTAAACTGTTGGAGGACATCTGGGCTTTTCCCAGTTTGGGGCTATTACAAATAAAAGCTGCTGTGAGCATTCATGTAGTGGTTTTTGTGTGAATACACATTTTCATTTCTCTGGGAAATTGCCTGAGCGTCATTACTGGATCATATGGTAATAGCAGATTTAGTTTTTGGGTTTTTTTTCAGATTTAGTATTTGAAGAAACTGCCAAACTGTCTTCGAGAGCGGTTGGACCATTTTACATTCTTCGAAGCAATGTATGAGGGATCAGTTTCTCCACATCATTTAGTGTTAGTGACTATTGTAATGATAGTCACTATTTTTTATTTTCATCACTCTGATAGGTATGTAGTGATATCTCATTGAGGTTTTAATTTGCATTCCTCTGAAGGCTAATGATGTTGAACATCTTTTCACGTGTTTATTTCCATCTGTAGATCCTCTTCAGGACAGAAATGTCTCTCCATACATTTTGCCCATTTTCTAACAGGATTTTTTAACTGTTGAAAATGGTTTACATTGAAATGGAAATCTGCTTACTTTTGTCAATAGGAAGTCCATCTTGCAAAATTTATTTAAATGGAAGTCAGATTTAGGGGCGCCTGGGTGGCTCAGTCGTTAAGCATCTGCCTTCGGCTCAGGTCATGATCCCAGAGTCCTGGGATCAAGCATCGGGGATCCCTGCTCAGCAGGGAATCTGCTTCTCCCTCTCCCCCTGCCTGCTGCTCCCCCTGCTTGTGCTCTCTCTCGCTGTCAAATAAATAAATAAATAAAATCTTAAAAAAAAAAAAAAGTCAGCTTTACCTCATAGCAATTTCAGAGGTGCTAAGGGTTGTTTATGACTACCTGGTGAGTACCAGTTTTTAAGATAGGATCAGAAAAAAATAAAGCAGGTGGACTCCCTAGATTCTTAGGATTTTACCCCCTTCTGGGGTTAATGCTTCACACACAGACACACACACATCCTTTCCACAGGTCTGCTGGTTCATATCCATTTCTTTCACCAAAAGGGTGTCAAGCCAGTATGAACTACCTCAGGTGAAGACATAGACTGAAGTGGCTTGTTTCGATCCAGAGCATCTATCTGCCCCTGTTCCATGGTGAGGACTTTTGAGGATCACCTGGGCACAGTTAGAGTGACTCAGACATGATTACTGGTTCCCTCTGTAGACTCTTCACCTCCAGAGGGGCACGTGGCCAGCAGGTGTGCTCAAGAGTCCAAAAGGAGGGTTAGACAAATGCCTCTGGGTGGGGGTGGGGGGGGGTTGGAGTGTAAGGATTAGAGAGCAGACGTGTGGAGGAAGGCGGCTGCTGGGGAAGTCCTGTCCAGCTTTAGTCAGCAATCTCAAGCTTTCAATGCTCTTGGCCAACCTACCTTATCAAAGCTCTTAATGTATCAGCACAGGCCAGCACTCCACAACTTGGTAAGCTGCTCTAAGCCCGACAAAAGATTTTAAAAATATGTCTGAAAGTGCTCATTTCAAGTTTTGATTCCACTGTCTGCACATCCTTTGATGTCACATAAAAACTTTCGTCCCGTTGACCTTGTCCTTCTGAACACGGTTCTACCATTTGCTCAGAGAAACCTAAGATGTCTGCTTTCTCCTTCAAAAAAAAAAACTTTTCCCATTTCATTTTATATTTTCAGTTCCTTTTAGATGATAAGCTGACATTGAAGCACACTAATTGGTTATGTTATTTTTAAATGAATTTTTAATGGCAAATAATTTGTTCCATCTGGGAAAAGGCTGATGGCATTTTCAGCAACCAGGCACAAATCAAGATGGATTATTTCCAGCATTAAAAAAAAAAAAGAAAAAGTGTATTTAGATCCACATCTAAATACTGGTCGTTCAGTGTCGGCGGCATTTCCTGATCCTGAAGAGGGGCTAAGCCCTTGGCGGCTTCTCTCATCCCTGAGGCACTCGCCTCTCACAATATATAGAGACTTTTGCTCACCACACTCCCACCCCTCCATGCTTTCTGTCAGCCAGTTTCGGGTGGTTGCCAGGGACAACTGTGGTTCACACTGTGGTAGGAGTTCTCACCAAACTCAACCCAACCATTGGCAAAGGCATTAGGTGGTGTCATGCATCAGCCACTGAACTTGGCTTCTCCGGGTGCTGTTCCCATAGCACACCAGCCTCTTACTTAAGAGGAGGGAGCAGAAAGAGCCATCAGGCATTTAGGGAAAGCAAGGGATAAGATAGTACTGGGATCCCATTTTGATCCATCCAGCTCTCTCATCGGCCCTCTGGGAGCTCCAAAACTAAAGGCATTCATAAAAAGAGTATTTGTATTCAAAGCATTTGTACACTCATATTCCTAGCAGCGTTTTTCACAATAGCCAAATGTGAAACAACTCAAATGTCCGTGGATTGACGAGTGGATAAACAAAATGTGGTCTATATGTACAATGAATTATCATTCAGCCAGAAAAAGGAAGGCAATTCAGACACATGTGACAACATGGATGGACCTTGAAAAAGAATAAATGTTATATGATTCTACTTACCTAAGGTCCCTAGAATAGTCAAATTGACAGCAACAGAAAGTAGAAGAGCTGTTACCAGGGGCCGGGGAAGTGGGAAATAAGGAATTGTTTAATGGCTATAGAGTTTCACTTTGGGATGATGAAAAGTACTGGAGACAACAACGTGAATGGATTTTGTGTCACTGAACTATACACTTAAAAATGGTTAGAATGGTAAGTTTTATGTTTTGTATGTTTTATCACAATTAAAAAACAAAGGGAAGGAAATATGTTTGTGCTCTTCACTGCCCCCAGATTCTTTTTTAAAGAAAGGCTTCTGGTATCATTGCTAAGGGAGGCAATGGTTAGTGACCAAACTAGCCAATGGAGTGCCGATAAATATTCATCAACCGGCTTTCCAACAACAACAGAGTATCTGTATGCAAATATGTGTACAGAAGTTGATTATAAATTTTACTTATATAAAGGATGTGAATCACATGATTTGCAAGTAATAAAATATACAAAATCTTGGGGGCGCCTGGGTGGCTCAGTCATTAAGCATCTGTCTTCGGCTCAGGTCATGATCCCAAGATCTTGGTATCGAGCCCCGCATCGGGCTCCCTGCTCAGCGGGAAGCCTGCTTCTCCCTCTCCCACTCCCCCTGCTTGTGTTCCCTCTCTCGCTGTCTCTCTCTGTCAAATAAATAAAATCTTTTAAAAATATATATATATACACACAAACTCTTGTATGTCAATGATTTCTCAACAAAACTGATTTTCATGAAATGATTTCATTGACTTTGGCTGAACTCTTGTATCCACAGCCAACAGTGTTGCAATTGATGAACAAATATCGTTCTGACATGAATATTGGTTAATATTTTAATTTACTTTAATGAGTAAGACAAAAATGAAACAATAAAGACATAGGTGAGAACATCACTCATCAATGATGTAAGCAATTTTTTTTGATGAATTGGATGATAGTTTTTATACTGTGTTTTTTGTTTGTTTTTTTAAGTAGGTTCCACACCCAATGTGGGGTTTGAACCCTGAGATCAAGAGTCACATGCTGTACCAACTAAGCCAGCCAAGCACCCCTTCCCTTCCTTCTTGACCTAGCATAGCGGGAACTTAGGCTTAACAGGGACCATAGGAATCCATGTCTATCAAAGAAGTATGGGGAAATCTCCTGCAGGCTCAGCCTTCTAGGCATTTTCTTTCTAGTCTTCCGATGCTCAGTACAGCTATTTAATGAACTCAACAATCAGAAAAGAGGGAGAAACTCTAGTGGCTGTATTTTAAGTGGGAGTATTGGGGTGGCTGCCCATTAAGTGGGATTTCATTGGTGAGAAAAGCATACCACAGAAGGAACGGGTGGGAAAACTTAATAAGCCCTGTGATAAAATAAGGCAATAAAAATAGTGCAAATTTCTAGAGGCCTAAGAAAATATTTTTATTTTTATGTATTCATTTTTTTAAGTAAACTCTACACCCAACGTGGGGCTGCTACTCACAACCCCAGGATCAAGAGTCACATGCTCCACTGACTGAGCCAGCCAGGTGTCCCAGAAAATATTAAAAAAACAAACAAAAAAAACCTCAGTGACATCTGGTCATCAAATATTATGTAATTCATGGACCCTTTTAAAGAGAAAAAAAATTGTTACAGACTTAATTCAAAAGAAAAATAATTCTCACGGACCCTCAATTTTGCCTTGAATGATTTTTATTATGTTTTTTAAAGAGTACATAAAGCCCGTATGCTTATAACCCTCATATAATTGTAAAAATAAATGTACTAAAACACCAACAAAACCACAAAAATCAACAGTATTTTAATGAACAACACTAATGTAATGAGCAACATTAATCTAATGTGATGAATGATATTCTTCAGAACAAGTTGCCACTGTTGGGGTTTAACTGGTTTGTTGAAAAAAATTAATCAGTGAATAAATATTGACTTCATCAGTGCCATCAGCGGACAAATTATGGCATGACTGATCCTCCCAGACCCACCAGCTCTTCACTGCTACATAAACATCAGGGAGTGCAAAGTACTATCTCTCATAGAAGGAATGCTTTCTTCTCCCTTATATTTTCCCACACTTGTCACTATTCATAAACAAACAAAAGAAGAAAAAGCAAGGAGATCACATTCACCACATAGTTCACAAACGTATCTGGTATTTAATTTTACAGTATTAAACGTTGCCTGGGGAAAAATTTTTTCTTACTTTGTTTTCCGATAACTGATTTTAATACTCGCTTGAGACCCCATTCCTGCCCAGCAACGAGAAATGCCTTCCCAAGCCAGTTCCTCCAAGGGGAAAACAGTTTCTGACGGTCCTCCCGGAGAGAAACCCGTCTCTCATTGCCATTCGCCAACAGGCAGCGCCATCCAGCCTGTAGGCAGAAGCCACCCTGGGACTCCGTAGTAAAGGGCAGGGCTGATGTCTACTCGCGCTCCGCTCTCTCTTGTCTGCAAGGCCCGTTGCCCCTCGGACCGCCTGGACTACGATGTGCTTTCGCGCTGGCCCCGGGGCTGCCCTGGCACCCCGACCCCCTGGCGGACCCCCATCTTGCCCTCGGGTCTTCTCTGCCAGCCAGAGCTCTGTGCCCCACCCCACCCCCCAGCCCCGTCCCCGTCCCGGGCTCCATACTCCCGCTGAACCACAGCCGGTTTCTTACTCAGTCGGAGGGCTTTGTTCTCTGTGGCTTGGGTGGTTATCTGAAAGGCAGGGGCTGGGAGGAGGCGTCCCAATCTATGCACCACAGAAACTGGGGCGGGGGGAGGGGGGCGTTTCTTCAGACCCGGCGCGTGACTTTGTGCTGCGTATTAGCACTACCGCGAATTCCAGCAAATTCTGTGGACCTTCAAGGGGAGCAAATTTTGCCGCCCCCAAGATATGCCTCTTTGGTGTACTGATCATCTTAAGCTGATTGTTTTTGTTTTTCAAGATTTACTTATTTATTTGCAAGAGGGTGGGGGAGGGGCAGAGGGCGAAGGAAAGAGTCTTAAGCAGACTCCCCATGAGCGGGGAGCCCAAGGCTGGCTGGATCTCACGACCCTGAGATCACACCCTGAGCTGAGATCAGGAGTTGATCGCTTAACCAACTGCACCACCCAGGCCCCCTTAAGCTGATTATTTTTTTTTAAGAAACTGCAAACGCAGGGTGAAGCTTTGAAAAGTGAGAAGTTACCCTCTAGTAGGAAACCGTCACATTTATAAGAGAAATCTCCATTTGTAAGGGTGTCTCGACCCGGAAGAGGAGGCTATCTAGATCTCTAGGAATCTGTTACCAATGGAGATTGCTAGGAATTACATCTGCATAACAACCTTACCTTTGTTTCTTGTGCTTCTCCTGGTCACCTCCCAAAACTGACTGCCCACCCCCCAACCTCTTTTGTCTTAGGCTGAAGATGGTGTTTAAGGTTATTTGCTTTAGCCATTTGGGGGAATTCTGTTTTCTCGGGCCTCTCCCGTTGTACACAGGCTGTATACCTGTTATTAAACTGTCCTTTGTTTTCCTCCTGTTACTCTCTCTCAGGTCAATTTAATTACTAGACCAGCCATAGGGTCTAGAAGGGAAGAAGTAAAACTTTTCCACCCCTACAGCCCCCAGGACAAACCAGCACCTCGACCACTCCCTGAGCACAGACGTACCTGTTTCATTAGTGACAGATGCAGCTCAGGGGAGACTCTCATCTATAGGCACTATTAATCACAACTGAAGCTAACAAGAATCAACGTAGAATGGCTAAGACCAGCCATGTGCAGAAGCAAAGCACTTCAAAACAGGAGCCGGCAGCTCTGCCAAATATAATCAGGAGACAAGAGCCCCTCTCAAGCTAATCAAGAGACCAGAGGGCCTCTATCCTGTGGGCCATTGCATCCTTAGGACTGAAACCTTTTTTTTTTTAAAGATTTTATTTATTTATTTGAGAGAGAGAGAACGAGATAGAGCATGAGAGAGGGGAGGGTCAGAGGGAGAAGCAGACTCACCGCTGAGCAGGGAGCCCGATGCGGGACTTGATCCCGGGACTCCAGGATCATGACCTGAGCCAAAGGCAGTCGCTTAACCAACTGAGCCACCCAGGCGCCCGGACTGAAACCTTTTTTAAAGGTGCCTGGGTGGCTCAGTCAGTTAAGCATCGGACTCTTGATATCAGGTCGGGTCTTGATCTCAGGTTTGTGAGTTCAAGCTCTGCTTTGGGCTCCACACTGGACATGGAGGCTACTTAAAAAAAAATAATCTGTTTTATCACATTGTGACTGACAGCCTGACAGAAGGGTGGTGTGCTCTGGATGGATGCTAGAATCTAGGAGAGGGAGCCAAAGAGTAAATATTTGTCAGTGTTTATCCTGTGCTGCAAATACTATATGTTTGACAGGTCACTCACTGGATAAAATAAAAGCCAACATTTACAGGACACTTGCTATATGTGCCAGGCCAGAGGTAATCTTTATATTCACTCTCAGTTAATCCTGACAAACACATAATGAGGTAGGTTTGTCCATCAGTCTTTTGTGAGTTTGATTACTGGGAATCAGTCTCCTTTGGGACTGGTTTGCTCTGAGGGATCTGATGATACTGAATATCTGGACTTGCAAAGCTAAGAGTCTGGAACATAGTGACCCCGCCAATATACAACTACCCTGAGGGTGCCAGGCTGAAACAGATGGCTGGCCTCCCTTCAATCATCTTGATTACAAAAGAGATCATCTGTTCCAGCCCTCAGTTGACCTGGGCAGCTTATCAAAGTCATGTTTTCGTTGCAAGATGCTAGACTCCAAATATGCAAAGCCCAGATTGGAACAGACATGTGACATGGAGTTCAAATGGGCCAGTCTGCAGAAACTGGAACTGTTTTCATCCTACATGTTTTACTTTCAAGGACTCGTAAACAGAAACAAGAATGCATTCCACTAAAGACAGGTGACATGCCTGGAATGGCTTTTAGGGGACAAAAGTGGGCACAGAGTGGGGAATGCACTGGCAAGGATTCTAACTGCCGGAAAGGAGAGGAACCCCCTCTCCCAAAAAGGCATCTTGATAGAAGATTTAAAACTTGAATCATTGACATTATAGTCTTACTAAAACATGTAAATATCTAAAAGGAGGGAATTATAATTATTCTGACATTATGCGGTTTCCAACCTAATGTCAGTCTGAACTGATCACTCTAAGACACTCTACGATCACTCTAAGACACTCTAAGATTGCCCTGTGGCATGGGGAACACCCACCCGCCGCCCTCACATAATCTAAACCAGCAGGGCTGGGGGAGACTGGCATGCTGTTATTACACCAAGATGAAAGCGGCTGGCAAAGCGTGTCTGGTTTGGTAATTAGACCCCTCATTACAGCTCTCAAAAGTAAAGCCAGACCCAGCAACTTTCTTTGATGGTAAAATATTCCTTCCTTCTTCCAGACATGGATACTGATCTAAGCAGTGTATGTTGATAGTAACAAAAGTATAAAATATACACATGTGTATGTATAAAATATGTATAATGTATTGAAGATCAGAGAAAACTTATTAAACAGTACATACCTATGATCTGAAAGACAGTGAGACAGCCTCAAATATGTACATATGGATGATGAATGGGGGACCCATAATGCATCAATATGGACTCCATGGAGATGTGGGCAGAAAGGAAAAGGAGGGGTGCCTGGGTGGCTCAGTTGGTTGAGCATCCAACTCTTGGTTTCAGCTTGGGTCATGATCTTGGAGTTGCAGGATCAAACCCCTCATCAGGCTCGGCACTCAGTGCGGAGTCTGCTTGAGATTCTCTCCCTCTCCCTCTGCTCCTTCCTGTGCTCTCTCTCTCTGTCTTGAATAAATAAATAAAATCTTAAAAATAAAATCTAAAAAAAGGAAGAATATTTTGTAAATATTAAATATATATTTATATTTATACATATTTCATTAATTTTTAAAATACTGCTTTTACATATTATATATTATATGATGTATGTTATATATAATATGTATGTATATATGTATATTATATAGAATATATTCACATTTTATTTATACATATATATTTTAATACTCCTTTTTCTTCCTATCCATGTCTCCTTAAAGTCCAGGATGATGGGGGCGCCAGGGTGGCTCAGTCGTTAAGCGTCTGCCTTCGGCTCAGGTCATGATCCCAGGCGTCCCCACCAGTTGTCTTTTTTTTTTTTTAAGATTTTATTTATTTATTTGGGAGAGAGAATGAGATAGAGAGCATGAGGGGGGAGGGGGGAGGGTCAGAGGGAGAAGCAGACCCCCTGCTGAGCAGGAAGCTCCATGCGGGACTCAATCCCGGGACTCCAGGATCATGACCTGAGCCGAAGGCAGTGGCTTAACCAACTGAGCCACCCAGGCGCCCCAATTGTCTTTTTCAATCAAACCAAGCATGGTGATCGGTCTGCACCCCAGTGACATCAGAACTTCTAATCCTTTTTTTTTTTTTTTTTTTTTGAGAGAGAGAATGAGATAGAGAGAGCATGAGAAGGGGGAAGGGTCCGAGGGAGAAGCAGACTCCCCGCTGAGCAGGGAGCCCGTTGCGGGACTCGATCCCGGGACTCCAGGATCATGACCTGAGCCGAAGTCAGTCGCTTAACCAACTGAGCCACCCAGGTGCCCAGAACTTTTCTAATCCTTATAGGTCTCCATGGCTGTGTGCACAGAAAACATTGATCAGTCTAACCAAAAGCTACAGCCAGAGTAATTCTCAGAATTTCCTGTTGCAAATTTCTTTTTTTTTTAAGATTTTATTTATTTATTTGAGAGAGAGAGAGCACAAGAAGGAAGAGGGTCAGGAGGAGAAGCAGACTCCCTGCTGAGCAGGGAGCCCGATGTGGGACTCGATCCTGGGACTCCAGGATCATGACCCAAGCAGAAGGCAGTCGCTCAACCAACTGAGCCACCCAGTCGCCCCTCCTGTTGCAAATTTCTAAGAGACAGTTTCAGAAGGGTGGCAGTGACAAACTGAAGGAAAGTTTGGTGAGCCTGTGGACCAGGGAAAATAATGTATAGGCTGAAAATGTTTTTAAATAATTTTTTGAAAGATTTTATTTATTTATTTGACAGAGAGAGAGACAGTGAGAGAAGGAACACAAGCAGGGGGAGTGGGAGAGGGAGAAGCAGGCTTCCCACCAAGCAGGGAGCCTGATGCAGGGCTCGATCCCAGGACCCTGGGATCATGACCTGAACTGAAGGCAGACACTTAACCAACTGAGCCACCCAGGCACTCCGTTTTTTTAAATTTTACAATTTTTTTTTTACTGATTATTAAAGTAATACAGCTCATTGTAGAAAATATAACAATGCATAAAGAGAAGAAAAAAAAAGAATTGCCAATTACCCTTCTCCCACCGCGGCTGTGAACAACTGTTTCAACCTAAGAGGTGGAGCTTAAATGCATCTTCTGCGATCAACAAATGTCCTCCCGTATTCCGGTGTCTGCCCCTCATTCCAAGAGCTTCTCATCCACGCTCCCAAAGCCAATGACACTTCCTAGGGCAGCCTTATTGGTGACTCTTTTAAAGCCTAAACGGGCCCTGTTTAACTTTGAACATGGCTATTTTTGAGCAAAAGCCCCCTAAGTGGCGAATCTCCCATTGCAATGGTGCTCAGGGACTTCTGTAGCATGGGAAAGTGGGGCTGGCGCCAAAGTCAAGTCGCAGACATCCTTTCGCGTCTACCTTCTTCCCTTTTGAAATGATCTCTCTCTCTCACATCTCCTAACTGTTAAAATTCATTTAGAATAGCAGGGAGCCTATTGGGCCAAGTTGTCCAGTTTCACATGAGAATTTCTCATCATTCCCCAGCACACAGTCTTTCACAGCTTGTCTCCATGTCGGAATTACCCAGGGCTCTGAGGTCGCTGAACCCCAAATTGATTAAATCCCTTGAATTGGTTTGGAGAAAGGGTTGTCCTGTGTATTTATTAAATAAAATTATCTAGTGTCTTTCAGATTCTTTTACAATGAACTAATTCCCTTGTTTCCTGGGAATTCTTTGATAATCCAAAACTTCTGGCACATTTTACATGAGACTTTTCTAGGTTCTTCTTCCTTAGAAACAGGAAGTTGACAAAAAGTCCCAAACATTTATTTTAGTTCCCAAAATTGGGATGGATGTCCCTGGGTTCTAAAAATAGGAAAAGCCCTTCAACATTGAATTTTGTCTTTACCAAAATGTTCAATAGATTTAAAGTTAGTCTGAAATTTATCCACGACCACCCTGGTTGGGTTTGGAGGCATCTTTACACTCATAAATATTCTTGGCTCTGAAAATACTACACCTGGAAAATTGCTTTATTTCCATTCCTGGACAAAATAAATGATTATAATAACAACAAATATCATTGACAACGAGGGCATGCTTTTCATTGAACCATTCATTCTATTCTCTCTTTCATAACAGGAATTGCTTTATTATCTCATCTATGGGTCCCAACTACTGTGTTGCCTGTTTGCTTTTTTAAAAAATTTTTTATTGTTATGTTAATCAGCATACATTACATCATTAGTTTTGGATGTAGTGTTCCATGATTCATTGTTTGTGCATAACACCCAGTGCTCCACGCAGAATGTGCCCTCCTCAATACCCATCACCAGGCTAACCCATCCCCCCACCCCCCTCCCCTCTAGAACCCTCAGTTTGTTTTTCAGAGTCCATCATCTCTCATGGTTCGTCTCCCCCTCGCCTGCTTGCTTTTAATAACTTATTGAGGTGAAATTCTTATACAATTAAAGTGTTTTCAAGGGAACTGTTTCAAAGTGAACAATTCAGAGGCATTTACCCCATTCACGGTGTTGTGCAACCACCATCTCTATCCAGTTCCAAAACATTTCCAGCATTGCAAAGCAAAACCCTGGGCGCATGAAGCAATTTCTCCCGGTTCCCTCCTCCCCTCAGCCCCCGGCAAACCTCCCCCCTATCTGTGTTCTGTCGCTATGTGCTTATCTATTCTGGATCTTTCATGTAAATGAAGCCATACACTATGTAGTCTTTTGTCTGGCGTCTTTTGCTTAGCGTCCTGGTTTAAAGGCTCATCCACAGTGTAGCTTATGTCAGACCTTCATTCCTTTTTATGGCTGAGTAATTTTGTATTGTATGTATATAACAGTCTGTTTATCCATCGATGGATATTTGAGCTAGTCTTACCTTTTAGCTATTATGAAGAGTCTTGCTATGAGCATGTTCGTACAGGTGCTTGTTTAAGTTCCTGTTTCAATCATTTTGCGTACATCCCTAAAAGTAAAATTGCTGGATCATAGGGTAATTCTATGTTTAACTTTTTGAAGATCGGCCAACCTGCCTTCGACAGTAGCTATACCATTTTACACTCCTACTAGCAACATATGAGGGTTCCAATTTTTCAACATCCTTGCCAACAATTTTTCTTTCTTTCTTTTTTTTAATTATTATTATATGGGGTGCCTGGCCGGTTCAGTCAGTGGAGCTTGCAACTTTCGATCTCTGGGTGGTGGGTTTGAGCCCCACATTGGGTGTGGAGATTACTCAAAAATGAAATCTTTTTAAACATAATACAAAAAAATTATTGTTATAGCTATCCCTGTGTCACTGCCTGTTTCTCTAAATAAAGTTTTATTGGAACATAGCCATGTCCATTCCTTTACATGGTTATGATGCTTTTGCTACCATGGCAGAGACTGTATGGCCCATAAACCTAAAGTATTCACTATGTGGCCCTTTAAGAAAAAGTTTTCTGTACTCTAGTTTGGACAATTAGCCCTTCTTTTTAATTTGACATTTTATTTGACAGCTCCCCAAAATAAGACCAAATAGTATTGTGACCTTGAATGAGTTAGCTTATTTTTAGTCTTAAATTTCCTTGTCTGTAAAAAGATACAGTAGGACTCGATTTCCAAGTTCTCTTTTGGAATTTTATAATACTCTGAAAAACTATGGTATTTCCAAGATGGGCAATTAATTTGCAGTTTATACTTTACGTAGTCAGTAACTTGCTCGGCTTTGTTCTGGCTTAAATTAATGGTTTCCTCCATAATTCTCTTTGATCCATTCATCACACAAGCATAGGACAGTAGCCAATTCCCAGCTCATGCTGTTCTTTCTCTGTACCAAGTTGCAGTGATTTGGTGGGATTGTCCAGGAAGGTAAGGACAAAGGAGCAAGTGAAAATTCCTGGCTTCTCTAGTAAGGAGAAAAGAAATACTGTCAAAACCAAATGGCATCATTCATGGTTTCTTACATACACAGCTGTGCCCAGTTTAAGACCAACGCTCCCTTCTCTGGCCTCTCAACCTGGGGTGGGGAGCCAGGAAGAAAATTAAAAGAGATGGAGTGAGGGAGAGAGACAGAACAGACTAGTTCATTGTACGTGAAATGCATAGTCAAGGAATGCTGACGTTGGGCACCTCATATTAATAACCTAGTTACCCCCTTAGAAGGCTGTAAGGATGAACAAGATACTTAGCAGTCACCTCGATCTGCCAAGAGTTGGGTGTGGATGAGCCCCCAGGGAATATTGTAGCCCAGCCCCTCAGTTTCAAAATGAAGAAACAGAAATGCAATGTCTGGCCCATATTCACGGGGGGAATTGGCTGCAGAACATGGATAAGCCCCAGGTGCCCTGACTCCAGTCCAGGGAAGGGAGGTACCGGCGCCGACGAGAAGGCTGATGGGATGAAATGTGTAGCGCGGCCAGGAAGTAAGGGGGGTGTTCTGCTGGTCGGACCCTGCTGACACGAGAATAAATGCTGCTTGTTGTGGTCATGAACGATGTACCTGGTCCCCAGAGAGTTGTAAAACATACCTGGGTATTTCTTACCCTTGGGTCTCTAAGACGGTTTGCATGAAGCCCCACCATGAAGGGAGCACTGTTTTAAGGTTTACTCCTCAACAAGCTGATGTGTAATTGGTGAACAAACTATAAACCCTCTGGAGAGGGCTCAGACGGTGTATGTCCATCTCTCCACACAAGGAACCAGGTGTTCTTGGCCAAGCACCGCTGATGCCCCAGCTTGGCCTGGTATGACTTCAGTTGAACCAAGTTCTATCATCAGCAAGTCCTGCCCATGTACCCCCTGGGGTCCCGCCCGTGCCAGAGTTGGGGTGACTGCTAACTTGATGTGAAACTCTTATTATTGTTGTGGAACAACCTCTAGCTCTGAAATTGCTCAAAGTTCATTTCTTCCCCAGCTCTACTGAGGTACGGTTGACAAAAATTGTGTATATTTAGGTTGTATAACATGATTTTTTTAATGTGTACGCTGTGGTTTAATATATGTGTCCGTTGTGAAAAGATTACCACAGTGAAGTTAATGAATCTATCCACACATCAAATAGTTACCCTTTTTTTCTCCAGACTTCATTTTTCAAACCCAGGGCCACCACTCTCTAGTTCATGCGTGCTGAATCTCTTGCTGGCCCCACCCTGCTTCCTCCCCACACTTTGGCACAGGCTGTTTCCTTTGCTGGAAGGCACAGGTTCTAGATTTCCGCCAACTTCTACAAATCCCTCAGGACTCAAGTCCCATACCACCTCCTCCAGGAAGTCTTCCCTGACTTCATCGTTTCCCCATCTCACTTTTACCACAGCATGGATCATACCCTAACATGCTTTCCCGTTCACCTGTCCTCCTTCACAGAGAGTCGGCGAGTCTCTGGACAGATGCTGGCCCTTCTACCTCTGCCTGCCTCACGTTTAGTTCCCTAGCAACTTGCAGCAGGCACTCCACGAGGGAGGGAAGGGATGCGGAATGAGTGATCACGGGGTGTCCGCCTCTCCCTCTGAGCACCCTCCCTGCTGAGGCTCTGGAAGGGGACTTCCCTCATGGGTGCTCTTTGGCCGAGGGCACGCTTTTGTCCCACGACCCTGAGATCGTACCTGAGCTGAAGGCAGACGCTCAACCGACTGAGCCACCCAGGTGCCCCTTGGCCTGAGTTTTCATAGTCGCCTCAGTAAGTCCTCTTCCATTCTCCCTCTGTCACCCATAGCAGAGGGGACGGGCCTCCCAGAGATGAACTGGGGAGACAGCCTCTTGACTGCCCCTCTTCCATAGCATCTGAACGTAACTCCAGAACCAATCCAGCCCCATGGTTCCCCTCCTTAAAGTCTCCCTGGCTCCCGGGCCCCAGGGGTCTGCAAGCCGCCCCCCCACATTCCCCCACAGCTCGGTCCTCCCCAGACACCTGATGCCACCTGCCCATGGGAAGTTCTGCGCTCTTTCCTGACTCTGGGCCTCCTATCTGTGGTTGTCTCAATTTTGCCCTGCCTTGAGCCCCTTCGGACTCCTCCCCAGCTCCAAATACACCTTCTCCATGGATCTTTCCCCAGTCCTCCCACAGACTGAGCCCCATCTCCTCCTACCACCAGTCTGACATCTGGCAGCACCCCATTACCTTCTCCCCAGTTACATGTGAACTCCCCGAGGGCCGGTCGGGGCTTTACTCACCTCTGGAGCCCTGACAACTAACACACTGATGAGCAAGAGAATTGCCTTTTACATGGATGTCTAAGCCAGCTGGGTCCTCTGGTCTTCCTTAAGCTGGCATTACTGCAGGGGAGGTTAAGGGAGCAAAGGGGCTGGACGGGAGCTGAGCTGTGTGCTCTTCTTGGTTGGAAGCCCAGCACAAACATAGGGAATACCTCCCTATGCCAGCCGAGAGTCAGCTACGTATCTGCTAATTTTGCGTGCAAAACGTCTGCATGGCAAGCCCAGCCAGACCGGGCATGGGTCCTGTTAGCCGGGAGGGGTGAGCAGGGCAGTTCGGATGACAGTGGCGGCTGGGCGGGAGGGGAGGGCAGCACCTGGTGATGGAGGCACCATTCGGCGGAATTACCACACTCCTGGCCCTGCTTGGCTGTGGGGCAGCTACAGAAGCAGGAGCCCGGTCTCATTCTGGCAGGACACATTGGTCTCTCCTTCCTGGCCAACATCTTCTGGGAAGCATTACGGTGTAACGGAAGAGGCAGGCTTCAGAGCTGCGGAGACCTGAGACCAAATCCCAGCTCAGCCACTGCTAGCTGTGTGATCTCAAGCAAGTTACTCAACCTCTCTGATCTTCAGACTCCTCTTCTAAAAAATAGGAAATTAAAAAAACCTTATTTCACACGATTATTTATTCCCAGAGAAAATAGTTTTTGAGTCCTCATTTGTATCATATCTTATCTAGTCAATGGGAATAGGTAAGTCTTTAAATATTAGTTTCTTTTCTTTCTTCTATTTATTCCCTAGTCAAAGGCCAGAATCCTTAGAGAAATCCCCTTCATTCTTTCTCTCCTCCAGTGCCAATTATATTTCCTCCAAGGAAAGATCATCTAATAATAATAATAGTAACACCTAACACTTGTCAGGTACTTACTATGTGCTGGGCACTATTTGAAGTACTTACATATATTTACTAATTTAATCCTCCTAACACAAAGAGATTGGAATTTTACAAGTAAGGGAAAGGAGGCACGGAGAGCTAAGGAATTTGTCAAGGTCACGCGGCTAGCAGATAATGAAGCTGGGATTTGAACCTGAGCAGCCCAATTCCAGCCCCTAGTTGGAGCCAGTGTGTTAGAGATCATAGAGTTCAGTCTGGAGGATACCATGTCTGCATAGCTGTCTCTCTCCCCAATCCCTTCTTTTCTCTCTTCTCAGCTGAAGAAACTGAAGGTCACTTTGGGCAGGGTTAGGTGACAGGCTCAAAGTTACACAACTACATATGGCATTTGTCCTGAGCCCCATTTCTGTGCCCTTCCTCTGACATTGGGCAACACTAGACACTCAGTAGGAAGGCAAATGGCTGAAACTAGTAACTATTTTGAGTAAATCATTTGTATGACTTTATCCTTCTAGTTGTAACAATCGTTCAAAGGTATCCGATCTGATGGTAAAAAAATATATATATATTTCCATTAGATACCATAATATTTGTTTTCGTTTAATTAATACCAATCTGAAATGCATTCTTTGTTTTTGCTAGTGTTTCAATTTCTGCCCCCATAAATATTTGTGCTGTTGTCTTAGTTTCGATTAGCTTTGCTATTTTCCTTGGACTGGGTTTTTCCGATGGGATGGGAGTGCACTATTTACAGCCATCTTCGGAGCTTTGCGTCCCAAAATCACAGTAACCACAGCTCCGAGTTGACATCGATGTACAGTCAAAACAAGCCTGGGGTGCCCCATGAGCTCAGCAGTGCTGTGTCTCAGCACCGGGGTGACCCTGAAGCTCAAGACACCCAGAGGCAGCCATCACAAGGAGCAACATCAGGAACAAACCCGCCAGTGAATATCTTCATGAACTTTGCTCTTGGATTGACTGAGGTCACCACAATCCAGAACCGAAGTCTAGGGAAGAATGCTTTCTTGTGTCAAGGGGGTTCACGACCGAGGAGATAAGAGTCAGTAGGTGGCCTGGAGAAACTGGAGCATAAGTTTACAGAGGGTGCTGTGGGTGATGAGACCTCATAGGAAGAAAACTTGGCAGACAGAAGAATTTCCCAGCTCCCCTGTATGAGTTGGTTAATTCTTAGTTTTGATTTCCTCATCTGTAAAATGGGAATACTACTACTTGTCTTGCTTATCCCCCAGGGACCAAATGAGGAAATTAAGCAAATGAGATCAATTTGCAAACTGTAAAGTACTCTGGAAATGTGATCAATTATATTATCCCTATTCTGTAATGTTTATAATAAAGGAAGTGGCATTTCCCCAGAACAGTATATATAGTATATAACAGTGATTTCCACTAAAATGCACCAGGAAAAAAAAAAGGATACAATTCTCATGAGAAGTTTGCATTTTCAAATGCAAATGCCCTAACAGTCCCAGACACACGAGAAGGGGGAGGCCAGTGAAATGTGCACCACGGAAGAGCCAGCCCCTCTGTGTGCACAAGGCAGGACCAGACAGAGTCACCGGGCTCCTGCCCCAGGGTAAGGGGAGCTCAATGTCAAGGCAATGTTAGAGCATGCTATGGACTAAACTGTGTCCCCCAAATGCGTATGTTGAAGCCCTGACCCTCAATGTGGCAATATTTGGAAATAAGGTCTTTGGGAGGTAATTAAGGTTAAATGAGGGCATAAGGATGGAGTCCTAATCAACTAGGACTGGCAGCTTTATAAAAAGAAGAGCTATCCGCCTCCTTCCCCGCCCCCCCAACCCCCCTCAGCACCCTCCCTCTCCCTCAGAGGAAAGGCCACATGAGGACAAAGCAGTCATCTGCAAAAAAGGAAGAGAGCTGTCACCAGAACCTGAACCCTGCTGGAACTTTCATCTGGACTTCCAGCCTCCAGAACTGTAAGAAAATAAATTTCACTCAGTCTGTGATGTTTCATTATGGCAGCCCCCGAAGCCTGGGGCACTGACAACGTCTTCATTTTTGTTTTAAAACTAAAAAGAAAATAAAGTTTTTCTTTAAAATACATTAATCTCGGGGTGCCTGGGTGGCTTAGTTGGTTGAGCGTCTGCCTTTGGCTTGGGTCGTGATCTTGGGGTCCTGGGATTGAGCCCCGCATCAGGCTCCCTGCTAGGCGGGGAGTCTGCTTCTCCCTCTCCCTTTGCCCTCCCCCCGCTTGTGCTCTCTCACTCTCTCAAATAAATAAAATCTTAAGAAAAATTTAAAATACATTAACCTCTGCAATTTCTACCCATATGCTCAACAAAAATGAGAAAAACACAATTCCAGTGGAAAAGTCTTACTTACTGGGTACCCTTTCATCTCAAGGTGATCACCAGAGAAGTGAGAATTCACAGTAGTCTGCCCACCCAATTCTCCTCAGAATCAGCCTGCTCTTTTAAAAGTTCACAAAATCAGGGGCACCTGCCTGGCTCAGTTGGAAGAGCGTGGGGCTCTTGACCTCAGGGTCATGAGTTCGAGCAACACGTTGTGTGTAGAGATGACTTAAAATTAAAAAAAAAAAAAAAAACATTAAAAAGTTCACAAAATCAGGGGATGCCAGGGTTGCAGAGGATCTTACGTGGTACTGGTCTAGTCCTGTACCAAAGTTTCAATTTCATTCCCACAGTGGACAGACTGAAAACTCACCCGTTGGATTCTGACCACCTGAGATCATACCCTGGCTCTCTCCTTTCTTGGCTGTGGAACTCTGAAAAACTTGAAAAATCTCCAAATCCCAGTCTTCTCATCTATAAAACGGGAATAATAATCATAACAGCCTCCAGCTCAGGCCTGTTGTAAAGAAGAAACAAAGTAGTGTCTGGCACCCAGTAAGGATGCAGTTAATGTTAACTTCTTACTCTCGATCTCAGAAAAGTCAGGCCCAGGATACAGAAGACTGTGATGGAGCTAAACCTGCAGACCTCCCATTGGAGAGTCAACCCCACTCCTCAACGCCTGCCAGTTAGCTATCTATGGATCTGTAGAGCCAATTAACAGAGAATCAGAGTGAGGGGAGGAAAAGTATTAGAAGAGAATGAACAGAATTAATTTAATGACGTCCCATTCAGGAAATCCTTTAGCTCCAGACAAGGGAAGCATTGTCTACATGACACAGAAAGGGATTATTTGTGCAAATGTGCTTGCTGCTCCCTGCAATGAGCCTGGCACCGCTGCTCCAGTATGGTGGGAAGGGATGTCAACAGAGAGGCGGGCATGGTGCAGGCCCCTTCCCACCTTGGAGAACGGGTGACCTTGGAGGGTGCAGAGGACGCATCGTAGGCCACAGAGCAAAAATACGGCCCAGGTTCCTGGAGCACCAATTTTATGAAGCAAAATGCAAACATCTGCCTGAATTGTAAGGCAATATCTAATACCTGAAAGAACTTTCTGGCATGCGGTATTCTGTGTCTGGTTCTGCCTCCAGCTCCACAGGGGCTGTGACCTGGGCTTTGCGGAGGCGTCTGGGGCTCCACTGGCCCTGCCATCCCAGCAGGCTCGCAGAGGCTGCTTCCTTCTCTCCACAGAGTGAGCTTTGTCACACTGGACAGGCTCGGCCCCTCCTCCCTGAGGAAACACCTTGCACACCTCCCTCTGGCCCGTGGAGTCAAGCCCACGTTTCTTTAACTTGTCACAAGGCCCCGAAACCATTCATTCATTCATTTATTTAACAGAGAGAGCCCAAGCAGAGGGAGAAGCTTCCACGCTGAGCAGGGAGCCCCATGGGAGACTCGATCCGAGGACCCCCAGGATCATGACCTGAGCCGAAGGCAGATGCTTTACCGACTGAGCAACCCAGGAGCCCCTCCCCACAGCCTTTTAAACCTTTGATATCCCGCGGCTGCCCGCACACCTCGTTCCCTCCACCCCTCAGCACACCCCCTTCTCCAACAGGCCTTCCCTGTTCTTCCCGGGCCCCCCACCCCCCTGCAAAACCTTGGCTGTCTGAGAGTTCATTAGCAATCCCCTCCAGGGCAAAGCTTTCCCTCCCCGCCCCGCCCCGCCCCGCAGGTGCTCAGAACGCCGAGCGAGGTGCGCATACCCTCAGCACCTAACTACCAAGATTCACTGGCTGCTCAACGATTTTGCTCTCATTCGCTTTTCCAGTTTGCCGAGAAAGTTTCTTGACGAGGTTTGCACCGCTCTTTTAAAATGAAATCTCAGCAGATTTCATTTCCAAACAATTAAAACAGGAAGTGAAATTCTCAAGTGCGCTCCACTGTGACAAAAGTCACATTACGAAACCCAAGTGTCCTCGTCTGTTAGGTGGCTCCCGCGTCGGGGGCAGCGCGACTTGCCGGGGCTCCCGCAGTTGAGATTCCCCTGAAATTCACTGAAAGAGGTTCTCACCGCGTCTATTTCACTCGCTGCGGGGCAAAACGGCTGAGGGTTTTGCATGCCAAAGAAAGCCCCTGTCGACGCTGAGTCAGATCGTGGGAAGAAGGGGCTGCAGGGAGCCAGGCGGGAGGCCAGCGGCAGCTTAGAAGACACAAAAGTGTTTCCTTTATTGGGGGGAAAAAAAAACAGTTTTGTGGAGGAAGTTTTGTGTCCCCAGGCGAGTTCTGACTGCACTAAAACAGCTGAGCTAAGCTCTGCCAGCTTCTTCCAGAAAAAAGGGAGAAGAGAGGTGTCTGTCTTCCCCGCACGCACACCAGGGCAGAGTGAACTGACCCCAGTGAGTTCTGTTCGCCTTATAAGTAACACACCAGCCGCCACTCACGCTTGTCCCAAGGAATCCAGCAAAACTATTCTTGCTGTCAGGACATCACCTATTCTCAAGTACTTCTGGTTTTGTCTGATCGTGTTCATGTCTTTATCTTGTTTTGTTTTTCCCACAAATGGAAGTGAACAGTCGTCAATAAACAAATGAACGGAGGAAAAGAAATCAACAGCCAGGCTGGGAGCACAGGCGTGTGCCGGGGCCAGCAAGCAGAGAGGCTGAGACCGAGCTTGTTTTCTCTGGTTCTTACAAACAGGCTCATGTTTTGTGCCGCCCCAAACTCCGTAACGGCCCGTTCATTATATTGCTGTCGTTTGCTTTGTCATCCACCCGTTCAGGGGCCATTGCATGGAAAGTCACCTACTAACACCACGTAAATGGTTCTTAGACTGTAGAGCTTCAGTCACCCCAGGACTTACTAAAATGCAGAGGCGGGACCAGAATCCCAGGGTTTCAAGTTTCGGATTGTGTAGCAAGGGGGTGGGGCGCTGGAATTTGCATTTCTTAACAACTCCCAGGTGCTGCACATGTTACCAGCGCTAGGAGCACAGTCTGAGAAGCCCTGCCTGAATATATCCCCCATCAAATCCCTAGAAGGCCCAGAACTTAGGTGATGCTCATTAATTACTCATTAAACTGAACTGAAGCCATTTTGAAACAATCCTGGACTCCCTGAGATAACAGGCCGGGTTGTGCAAATATTTACACGTTTTCTCTTTTGAGACAGACACAGCTGTGCAAGAACAACTTTATAGAGCATAGCACAGATATTAGGTCCAGAACTGAGTAATTCGCAGCTGACTTAGTGGCGAGTTGACTTAGGTGTGGACATCCTGGGAATTATTAAGAAAAATAGGAAAATTACTTTCTCATTTTTACCACCTGCCCCTGCAGGCACCTCCTTCTTCTTCTCTCTTCTCCCTCATCCCCCCCTTCCCCCTCCACCCTTCTCCACCCACCTCCCCCTTCTCCACCCTCCCCTCCTTCTCCACCCTCCCTCCTTCTCCTCCCTCCCCCCTTTTCCTCCGTCTCTACAAGGCTATCAGTGAATATTTGTACAAATACTTTGAGTTCTTTGGAAGAGAGAAACTGTATTGTTGCCAAATGAAATAAATAATTTCTCTCTTCTTTAAGAAGGTAGACTGGGCAATACTATATTAAAAAAAAAAAAGGAACATCCCCCAAATTTGTCTTCTTTATAACATCTTGTGTATCAAACTTTAGGGTAAACAGAAAGCCTCAATTTTTTATGACCTTGAAGTCTATAGTCAAAGGTGATTTGTGCAGTGGGTTTACTAGTTGGCTATTTTATAAAATACTTTTAAATTTATAATGGTGGTTTGTTTTCTATAAACAGTGTCATATCAAATATCCTCTTGTGTTCTTGACTTCTCTCACTATTATCAAGTTATTTTATTGCTACTCATCAAGTGGCAAACCTGGAGAAATGTAAATTATATGGGCTTATAATTTAGCTTTCGTCCTGTCTTGGTTATTTTGCAAAGAGAGAAAGTAACCTTATAATTCTTACAATTTAAAAAATATGCCTCAGCCATTAACTTATTTGTATTTCAGATTACCATTCCGGGTAAAAATTTAATGCACATTCTAAGTGCAATGTGTCTCTCATATATCAGTCTGGTTCTTTTTTTATAGTGTTTTGGTACATTTTTAAAAAGGATTTTACTTATTTTAGAGAGAGAGCACACAAGCAGGGAGAGGAGCAGAGGGGAAGGAGAGGGAGAGAGAATCACCAGCAGACCCCACGTTGAGAGCCCGACTCGGGGCTTGATCTCATGACCCCGAGATCATGACCTGAGCCCAAACCAAGAGTTAACCGACTAAGCCACCCAGGCGCCCCTTGGTAACTTTTTTAAAGCTTTCTTTTCATTAATCTTTAGAAGATGAACACCATATATAAGCATATGGTGGGGGGTAGTTATAAGGGCACCTAATGAAATGTCTAGTAGCAGACCTTTTTCATATAGCTCTGTATCAGAATCACAAATAACACGTTTAACAACAGGAGCTCTAAATTTTAACCCTAGCTTTGGGAGGGAGTCTGCTTCTCTCTCCCCTTTCCCCCACTCCTTCTCTCTCTTGCTCACTCTCTTTCCCACTCAGAAAAATAAATACAATCTTTTAAAATAAACAAACAAACAAACAAACAAACAAACAAATAAATAAATAAAATCACCTTGTTCAAAACTATTAACTCTTTGTTGATGTTTTTTCTCCCTGATCCATCAGTTTCTGAAAGAATGACTTTTACATCTCCCATTCTGACCATACCAATTGTCAGTTTCCTCATGCGATTCTGATCCTTTTTTACTTCATCAATTTCAAGGCTGTGTTGCTAGGCACTGGCATCAGGTTTCTAAAATACAAGCAACCGGAAATTGACTTTGGCCCATTGGAAGACCTGAAACACTGGGCTCAGTGCTACCCAGCTGCACAGCAAGCCACAGAAGAAGCCACGTGAGGAAGTTGCAAATATCACACTATCTCTGCAAAGCTATGGATGCTGCTCTCCAGTGCCTTGAGCAGCTCCCAGCCATTGGAACATGACCAACAGAGCCAAAATGCTGCCCAGGAACTCCATCTTGCTGGAGACCCCAGCCTGCTGGAGAAATTCCGTGGTCTCTGCTTTTCCATGTCACTAGCTCCTAAATGGAGGGAGGCAAAGGTATGTCCATTAGCAGAGCCTAGATCACATGACTTGCCTTAGGGACCACGACTCTGGGAAAATGACAGTGGGATATTTTGAACTTCTATAGGAGGAGGTAGGGAATCCTTCAAAATGAGAAGTGGGTAAGGATTCTAGGCAGGATAAATGTCTACTCCAGCTCCATATCAATTCCTGATTATTCTATCTTTTTGATATGTTTGGTTGGTCCTTGACTTATATATTTTTGCTGTGAGATAGTACCTTCCTGACCTGCCTTTTTTCATGCGCCTTGCAGGGCTAACATTGGCCAGGGAGATTAGAGCTGGCCTTCACAATACTGAACAGGAGCCCCTATCCTGAAGTCTCTCCCTCGCCTGGATCTCCAATCCATCTTGCTTTGTTTCAAGCCCAGCCAGGGGAGAGGGCTTTCCTTCAGGGAAGAGTGCTTTTTTGTTTCCTTCTGGACTTCCCACAACTGGCTGCTTGCAGGAGAGTCCAGTCCATCTCCTAGAAGACAGACACTCCTGACAATGAGTGTACCAGCTCTTGCCGGGGCCAGGGTTCCTTAAAGGGAAGGAATCTACCTACAGCCCACTTCTTGGGTTTCCCTAAGAGCCAAAACTTGGCCTGGGGGGAGCAGGAAGTCCATTTCTGAGAGAAGTGAACAGAAAAGGGGAAAAGGAACTTTGATTTGTCTTTGGGGCTGAAATCTACTTATACCAAGTATTATCCAAGTACATAGAAAAAAGAACTATCACCTATTTAAGACATACAAAAATTTGGAGGAAACTATAACCAACACTGTATATCCAGTCTCTCAGCCTAAGAAATAAAGCAGCACAGCCTCAGCTGAAGCCCTCCCGGGTCCCACCCACATCCTAGCCCAGACGTTACCACCATCTTACACATTTTTTATCATTTCTATGTGTGTTTTAAGATTTGATATGGATGATAGCATACATATGCATTGTTCTGTAACTTGTGTTTTCACCCAACATTATGTTTGGGGGAATTTATCCATGTTGACAAATGTAACTCTTGTTTCCTTCATCTTAATGGCAATATAGCACTGTTTTGTATAAATATATCATGATTTTTTTTAAAGATTATTTATTTATTTATTTGAGAGAGAGAGAATGAGAGACAGAGAGCACAAGAGGGAAGAGGGTCAGAGGGAGAAGCAGACTCCCTGCTGAGCAGGGAGCCTGATGTGGGACTCGATCCCGGGACTCCAGGATCATGACCTGAGCCAAAGGCAGTTGCCTAACCAACTGAGCCACCCAGGTGCCCCAATATATCATGATTTTTAAAATTCTCCTTTTGATGGCCATTTCAGCGGTTTCCAATATTTTGCTATTATAGGCTATGCTGTCAAAATAGTCTTGCTCCTATTTCCTCGTGCATGTGTAGAAAAAAAAAAATCCCAGGAAATAAATTACCTAGTTTTGGTTTGAGGGCATACACATCTTTAATTTTTTTTTTTAAGTAGTCTCCACGCTGAGTGTGGAGCCCAATGCAGATCTTGAACTCACACCCCTGAGGTCAAGACCTGAGCTGAGATCAAGAGTCAGATGCTTAACCAAATGAGCCACCCAGGTACCCCTGCACATCTTTAATTTTACAAGTTATAACTCAGTTGCTTTAGTGGTTGTACCTATTTATTTATTTAAAAGTGTATTTCTTTATTTACTTAAGTAATCTTTATGCCCAATGTGGGGCTCGAACTCATGACCCCAAGATCAAGAGTCACATGTTCCTCCAACTGAGCCAACCAGGCACCCTAGTGTTGTACCAATTTACACTCTCATTTTAGTTTGTTTCCATAGCTCCATGTGGTACCCAACATTTGTAATTGCCAGCCTGCTTTATTTTTTTCCAACCTAGCAAATGTGAAGTGTTATCTCACTGTGGTTTTAATCTGCATTTCTCTGATTACTGGTGAGGTTGAGCATCTTTGCATGTATTTGTCATTCTGTTTCTCTTTGTATTTCTCTTTCCCGAATTGCCTGTTCATATCATTTGCCCATTTTCTACTGGTGCTTTTATGTTTCCTCATTGATTTGTAGAAATTCTTTACATATTTTGGATAATCCTTTGTTAATTATAGGCATCACAAACAGCTTCTCCTAGTCTGGTTTATTATTTCACTGAATTTATAATGTCTTTTGATAGGCCAAAGGGTTTTTTGTTTTGTTTTGTTTTTTAAAGATTTTATTTATTTATTTATTTATTTATTTATTTATTTATTTGAGAGAGCGCACATATGCACAAGTTGAAGGGGAGGAGCAAAGGGAGAGGGAGAAGCAGAGTCCCGGACATGGAGCTCAATTCCAGGACCCTGAGATCATGACCTGCACCAAAGGCAGATGCTTTATCAACTGAGCCACCCAGGTGCCCCCAAAGGTTTTTTAAAAAATTTAATGTAGTTAAATATGTAAGAAATTTGGAATAAGCATGAAAGATTGCTGGATGTTCTCAATAAAAAAATCATGCATTGTTTAGAGCACATTTTTCCAGGTTGTTGGATTTTAGTCACTCACTGTTTTGAGCTATTTTACAACTTTTAAGTTGCAAATACTGATAACAATGCAAAATAATTCTTGTCTCCCGACATGAAAATAAATTCTGTCTGGTGGCTGTTTGACTGACTCCTTCTGCCCTACCCCCTTAATCCCTCTTCTCCAACCTGCCTGTGGAAATTTATTTCAATATGCATTTATTCCCTCTGGATTTGTGGTTCTCTGCTTTCTCATTTTAACAGTTGTCACATCTGCCTGGTTCCCTCATTAATAAGGAAGTAAATAAAATCTTTAATATGTATTGATTTTATATCTGTATGATTTTACCTTTTTCTGAAAATTTCCTTTAACAAACATATTAATCTTTTCCTTTACTTTGTGTTTTTGAGTCTTAAGAAGTTATTCTCTCCCCCAACCTTATCAAGATATTTTCACCTATATTCCTTTAGGCTATTAAAGTTTTACCCTTATTATTTAAGCTCTCTGCAATAGATTTTTACTTATGAGGTGAGATGGTGATATAATTAATTTTTTCCCCCTATGGAGAGCCAGTTTTCCCAGTGCCATTTACTAAACCATTCACCTCTCCCCACTAATTGGTAATTCTATCTCTGTTGTGTATCAAGACTCCTTCGTGCATAAGTCTGTTTTGGGGTCCCCATTCTGTTCTACTGTTCTGCTCTTTCCATTTCTGCACCAGTGGCACACTTCCATAATTCTGGTAGCATTATAAGAAATCCTAACATCTCCTGCCATGTTCTTTGTATTTAAAATTACCATGGCTGGGGGCGCCTGGGTGGCTCAGTCATTAAGCATCTGCCTTTGGCTCAGGTCATGATCCCAGGGTCCTGGGATCGAGCCCCGCATTGGGCTCCCTGCTCAGCGAGAAGCCTTCTTCTCCCTCTCCCACTCCCCCTGCTTGTATTCCCTCTCTCGCTGTCTCTCTCTCCCTGTCAAATAAATAAATAAACAAATCTTTAAAATTACCATGGCTGTTTTTGACCCTTTACTTATCTGTATTAAGAATCAGCTTATGGGGCGCCTGGGTGGCTCAGTTGGTTAAGCGACTGCCTTCAGCTCAGGTCATGATCCTGGAGTCCCTGGATGGAGTCCCGCATCGGGCTCCCTGCTCGGCAGGGAGTCTGCTCTCCCTCTGACCCTCCCCCCCTCTCATGTGCTTTCTCTCTCTCTCATTCTCTCTCTCTCAAATAAATAAATAAAAAATCTTAAAAAAAAAAAAGAATCAGCTTATGAAGATACACAAAATATCAATTGGGATTTTTCATCTAAATTCTATTGGATTCAACAGATTGCTTTAGAGGGAATTGCTTTCTTTAGAATTTTATGTCTTCCCAAACACAAATATGGTGTATGTCTTCCATTTGTTTAGATTTCTTAAAATATTTTTTTTCATAGAGTTTTATAGTTTTCTCCACACCAAGTCTTTTCTTTTTCTCCACACCAAGTCTGGCACATCATTTGTTAGTTTAATTCCTAGGTAACTTGTGGTTTTGTCACTGTCATAAATGATATTTTTCAAATGTTTATTACTGGCATATAGTAATGCAATTGGATTTTTGATATATTGATATTATGTCCAGCAACCCACAATTGTTCTTAAAGTTAGAATTTTAATGTGTGATCTCTCCACCAATTCTTAGTCCTTCTTGGACACAAGGGACTCATTTCAGTTTTCAAACCTTCCTATGGAAGATCTTTCAACTCAGTACTTTGCAGAGTGTCAGGCACATTGCAGACACATTCAATAAATATTTGTTTAATAAATAATGGCCAAAAGAAGGCATTTTCATTTGAAGAATTTACATTTCTCTATGATCTGCAAATTCCATATTCAGCTATGTAAGCATTAAGAATGTGATATATGCATCCCCTCCCTTCCAATTTTATATGGGTAAAATCTGCTTGAAATAAATATTGAGAGCAACCCTGAAAGAAGGGAGGGAGGAATGGAATATCACAAATTGATACCCAGGGGGAGGAGAGGAGAGGGCACTGTTGCTAGGCAACCGACCTCATTCCAGGCAGGTACTGACCCAGTTCTATGAGGGTCTTCTTTCCCTCCCTCCTCTTCCTCATCCCCTCCTCTTCTCACCTGATACAGTCAAGAACATTACAGATAGAAATTTATTTTCCCTTTTGGAGAAGGCATGTTGGCATTAAGTTCAGGCTGTGATATAGTGTTCGTTCTGTGATTGTAGGCTTGGATTGTTGAGATCTGAAAGGAACCCTAGAGATACAGTGGCATTGTTTCTGAAGCAAATTATCCCCTGATGAGGAACTCGTAACAGAATGTCCAATCAGATGGGGACTTCCAGGTAGGAACGATGGGTTCTGCTTTGGTATTTGAAATGATTGTGGAATATCCACACACATACTGAGAAGTATGGGACTGGAGGCAGCTGAACTGTTTGAAGAAACTTACATTGAGAGGTCATCAGTTCAGTGTGAGTGGAGATTGGAGTCAGGGCAGTAGGCAAATCACTGTAGAGGGTTTGTAGTGTGAGAAGAGAAGAGGCTGGGCACAGAGCTCGGTATACCACTTCTTAGGGGAAGGAAGGCATGGCCAGGAAGAGACGCCTGTCAAGGATGCCTACAAGGAGGCGCTGGAGGGGTGGGAGGTGAAGGGGGGCAAGTGCGGACAGGAACCACGCAATGTTTTTGAGAGGAAGTGGGAAAGGGGCAGATGCCAAAGAAAAGTCAAGGAATATCAGCAGGGAGTGGACTTAGTGCAAGGTGACCACAGGTGACCATGGTGGGTAGATGAGTTCTTTGATCGTGCCCTTTGTCCTTGGGATGATGAGGCCCCGATCTGGCTACTTTGGTCAAGCCACTTAACTTCCATGGGTCTCTGTTTGCTCATCTATCAATTGGACGTGATAACAACAACTCCCTTCGGGACTGTTCTAAGGATTACTAAAAAGATACTCAGTGTCTTGGTGATGTCTCTACCCTTCACTCCTTCTATCTTTGTCCTGTCTCACCAAATATCACCCTTGGAGCCCATCTGACAGTTCATACCTCCCATATCCTCAGAGCCTTTCTCCGCAAATTCCGTTGTGCTTAAGTTTTCTTGAAAACCTTATTCTGGTGCAAGCATGCGGGGTAGGAGAGGGTTGCACTGTTTCCCCCACCCTGTACTCCCCAACCCTCCTGCAGAAACACAATCCCAACCCACCCCACACCTCAGCCATCCCTTCTGACCAACTTGTATTCTCTGGAAGTTGAGGGAACAAATGAGGCAAATGTCTCCCTGGAGATACACTGTACTTTGAGTGATTCTAAATGGAGATGTTCAATTGACCCTTCTGTCTTCTCCACCAAAAGAATGTACGGTTGCTAGGAAACGAACAATAGGTGTTAACCACACCTGGCAAGAAAATGCTCCTAACCTACAGAGGAATTATATTCAGGAGAATTTTTAGCTGCTGTTTCATTATCATCTTCCAGAAATTTAATTTCACAAATATGTATTGAACTTGTACATGCAAGGAACTCACAAAGCACAGATCTGATCACATCATTCCTCAACTCAAAAGCCTTCCATGCCCTTCCATTCACAAAAGAAGTCAAAACTGCTTAATCTGACCTACAAAGCCAGTTTTGCCCTACTACACTTCCTACTCCTGCCTCACCTGGCCACTGCTCACGCTCTCCGTTCTACTTTGTGGGTCTTCCTGAAATCCCATTCCGCTCTTGCCTCCACAATGACTCGCCATTCTTCAAAACCTTGTTTTAAAAAATACTATTAAGTCCAGAAAGGATGAATTGCTTGTTCCCATTGACTAATGACTTCAGGTGTGGCTGCATTCATTCAAGCAAGATTTTCTCTACTAGGTACTCAGTACATACACACCTTGTTTGCCTTCTTTCTTTATAGGGCACAGCTGGCAGCTGTTCTATTCTTGCCTCTGTCAAAAGGATTTCCCGGTGGTGACAAAACTCTAGCAACTGGTAATTCTTTGATTTCACAAATTATGGTCCTGACTTAATAAATATAGAGTTGAGAATTTTAAAATTTAAAAAGCAGCCAGTAATTATCCCAGAGTGGTTTTTAAAAAATTAAATACACTCTGTTACCCAGTCATGCTTAGTACAGCCGTGGGAGACATCCTCCTATATCGAGGATTTGTTCAGGTTTTCTTAAATTTGGATGTTCCCAGAATGCTTCTCCTTAAGAGAACAGGTATTGTTTGACGCTCCCTAGCTCATTCCTAAGGAAAGAAATGGCTTCTCCCCATGATACATAAACAATTCACCAGTAATCAGCCATCAAACCAGGATTATTAAGATAGCCAAATTTTTTCTTTTGACACATGCTTAAAATTCTCTCTAAATCTCTTTGTACAAACGAACCCCATTTCATGCAGCCCTGCATTTCACCTACTGCATTGTGACAACATATCTGATGGTGCAGTGGGTCTTTGAAATGTCATTAATTCGGGATGCCTGGGTGGCTCAGTCGTTAAGCATCTGCCTTCGGCTCAGGTCATGATCCCAGGGGCCTGGGATCGAGCCCCACATCGGGCTCCCTCTCCCACTCCCCCTGCTTGTGTTCCCTCTCTCTCTGTCAAATACATAAATAAAATCTTTTTTTAAAAATGTCATTACTTTGCCTCCCTTTACATATATGTTCCCTTGAGCCGGGGTGCATTTCTCAATGTGATCCTAAATTAGAACCAGTTGTATCCGCCAGAGTCTAGTATGAGAAGCAGGAACCAATTTGAGTATTTTGGAGGGAATTTAATAGAAGGAATTCAATATACAATTCAAGGTGAAAGAGTAGAGAAGCCAAACAGAGTAGCAACAGCTGAGGGAGCAGCGAGGGTTCATGGAGCCCAGGATTTGGCATCACCTGGCAGAAGCCCATCGCACAGAGGAGAAAAAGCTAGAACCAAAGACACCACCCAAGGTAGAGGGAGGGGGAGGAAAGCACCATGGCTTCTCCCTTTGTCCCCACTCCAATCTTCCAGGAGCTTCTGTTTGGTCAAATGGAAGCTACATCCAGCCAGAGGGTAAGGAACCTGAGAGATGTTGTTTCCTGAAATAGCAGATAAAGGGAGGTAGGAAAGGAGCAGGGCAGAGTCAGGGAAGGGATCTGACAGCAAACAGGGACACAATCCATGCCTTGAGCCCCAGAGATGCAGCTCTGTCGCACCAAATGTTTTTCTGATTCAGTTTTAAAAAAGCCTTTTCTAAGGGAGAAATGAATACCTCTGCATTAGAATCATGTCCCACATTTACATTTTAAGTGGTTTTCAGTTTATCACCAATTAATAAATGTCTTTCTTTTCAACATTTAATATTCAAATACCTGCTCATAAAAATGCACCTACTCCTATCTTTATCAAATTTAGTCCGTTGAGGTTTTTCTCCGTTTGGTTCTATGTTTAGCAGAACTTTCAAGTAGCACGTTGAGAGCTTTAGGTAAATTTAAATAATCTCCTTTAAATTAGAAGGAAATCTTAATGCACTGCAGGATCCCTTTAGCTAGGCTGAGCCTCAGTCATCTGAAAGTCCTTTGCCCCAAACGTTCAGCATGTACTTCTGGGAAATTCTGTACATGCTGGGAAGATCAGAACCATGTAGTGTGAGTAAGAATCTGCTAAAAACACCTAGAATAGGGGGAAGCAACATAGAAAGATCAATTTCTGTTCACAGTTAAACAGGACTATTTTTTTTTTTTAAAGATTTTATTTATTTATTTGAGAGAGAGAGAATGAGAGATAGAGAGCACGAGAGGGAAGAGGGTCAGAGGGAGAAGCAGACTCCCCGCTGAGCAGGGAGCCCGATGTGGGACTCGATCCCGGGACTCCAGGATCATGACCTGAGCCGAAGGCAGTTGCTTAACCAACTGAGCCACCCAGGCGCCCCTAAACAGGACTATTAAAACTGCATATTTACTTTTGGAAACTATAGTCTTCAGAAACTCTTGTCTACATGTAAGCCACAATATATAACTCCTTTACTATTGTCATCCATCTTTTTTTATTCTAAAAATAATAAATGTTCATTATAGAATATTTAGAAAATAAGGGAAAGTATAATAGTTAAAAATTTTGAAAACAACTTCTAACCTCTATTAATTGAATGCATTATGTGTATGTGTAAAACAGCCTGTGGACATACCATACAAACAGTTATATATCCTGATTTCCATCATTTACCATTTTATTTTGAGGATTTCTTCACACTATAATTTTCCTCATGGAAAAATCATTTTAATTGGCTCATATATTCCATTGTATGGCTGGCTGTACTATAATTTATTAAGCTATTTAGGAACCACATTGCCACTTATGTCTTCACAAGCCAACATGAAAAGACTGGTTTTTAGTCTATAAAAAGGAAGTGACGTCTTGAAAGAAGTTGGCATTTCCTTTTCTCAGGCTCTGATTGTCTCTCTTAGCTTTGGTTGACATTAGCTGCTTTCAAAGTCTCCTCCTTCTGTTATTTTGAAGAGTAGGAGTGAGTAGAGGCCACCACCTAAGGACCTCGGACCCAAGGGAGGTCAAGTGATGATTGTGAAGAAGGTAAGCCTTGTTCTTGTTTATAAATTGCAGGTCACTGCTGACATACTTAAGGGTATTTATATATTTAGATGCTTAGAGACCACTGTTGAGTGATGAATTATGAATGCCAGAGAAAGTTATGGCGAAGCACCTGATTTGATTTATTTGGGGTGTCCATTGGGTTTTCTTCTTCCTTTTGTATTTTTCTAGTACACATTAATTATTTGGAGTGGGACTGGTCCAGAGTAGTCTTTAGAGTCTAAAAAGAAGAGTAAATGAGATGATGCATAAAGAATTCGGCTCAATGACTGGTTTGCTGAAAATACTCCACAGATGCCAAGTGCTATTAGTATCATCATCAGTATCTTCATCTGAATAGGACTTCATAGCTTACAAAGAACTTTCACATACATTTACGCTTTTATTTTTTTATTTTTTTTTAAAGATTTTATTTATTTATTTGACAGAGAGAGCGAGAGAGCACAAGCAGGGGGAGCAGTAGAAGGAGAGGGAGAAGCAGGCTTCCCGCCGAGCAAGGAGCCCGATGCGGGGCTCGATCCCAGGACCCTGGGATCATGACCTGAGCCGAAGGCAGATGCTTAACCATCTGAGCCACCCAGGCGCCCCTACATTTACACTTTTAGTTGCCACAACAACTTGGGGAAATAGGCAAGGATGAGATTCCTTTTTACCTCCAGGTACTTCCTGGATGATGACTTGCTCACTTGCTGATGGCATGTAAATGGTCATTCTGGCCTGAATTATTACCGACTCTGATTTTGGCAAAAGCAGATAGACTGAGTGGACAAGGTTGGCAGAGTACTCTTTATTCTAGCAGACCTCAGCTCCAGACTCCTTGCTAATGAACTGTTTGCCATTACTTAAATCACTCTCAGTGTTTGGCAATGCCAATAATAATGAAAATAATAATACCACTGTGCCCTCTGAAATAGGGTTAACGATAAAGCACAAAGGAAGATAAAGAAGTCAAATTTATGTCTTTTTAGGAGTAGAACTTAGTTGTATTTTTACAAGACTATTCTAAACAATAGTGCACTTGCAAATTAAATATAACAATCTAAGCATTCTTATAGAGTGTTTGATACAAGCACTTAACATCCCCTTTCTTCTGCTGGATCTGCTTGCAGTCCAGGTATATAGTAATCCTTCAGACTGTTCCTAACACAGACCTGTACTCTTTTTAGCACCGATCTAGAGGCAAGAAGTTGGAAGGGAGGGTGCCTGGGTGGCTCAGTTGGTTAAGCGACTGCCTTCGGCTCAGGTCATGATCCTGGAGTCCCGGGATCGAGTCCCGCATTGGGCTCCCCGCTCAGCGGGGAGTCTGCTTCTCCCTCTGAGCCTCCCCCCTCTCATGCTCTCTCTCTCTCTCTCTCTCTCTCATTCTCTCTCTCAAATAAATAAATAAATAAAATCTTAAAAAAAAAAAAAAGAAGTTGGAAGGGAGCTACATCTGGGGAAAAAAACCCAAGGAGCTAGCCATGATTCAGTGAGAGACTGGCTGAAAAGTTGCATCCAGGTCAAGGTCATGGCTCCACCCATAAACTGAAGAGCCCAGGGGCCTCAGTGTCACACAAGTTTTGGCACTTAGGATTGCTCCAGATTAAGGTTCATCAATTTGTTTTCAAAAAGCTGCCCCCAAAGTCAGCAAGGTTAATCCTTTCTAAGCACTAAGCAATCAAATAGCCAGCAAGTGCATCCCACAGGGCTATGAAAAGGGAAAGCTGGACACACGGTCCTAATCATTTAAGAACCAGTCATGACAGAACTAATCATCAATATTCTGTTGAACAGTAGCACTCCACCATTAATGGACTCGACTTATGTTCCCCTCATTTCCAAAATATTTTATAAACACAACTGAAAAGCAACCTTTTTAGTTTCATTAAATGCTTGGATGAGGATTTGTAACTTGAATACTTTAGAAGGGCACACCTGCTAATTTTCTAAATTAGCAGGACAGGCAAGGAAGGTTGTTTAAATCATGGGCTCAGAGTTCCCAGCCTGGCAGAGAGCTTTCCAGGGAATACAAAGAGAGGCAGAAATAGAAGCGGTATTTGGATGCTGTTCAACTATATTTCGCTTTATCCAAGAGAAGATGTAGATGTCATTTGCCTACTAGAGACCATCAAACTAACACGGATAAAACAGGCAGCACTAAGCCTTGGATGATATGAACAGCTGCTAAAAACAGAGCATATGACCAATTCTTGACTTGTCTTGGCATTCTTGTCTCAGAAAAGAGAGGAAGCAAGGAAGGTAGCTACAACACTGAGTTTATGTTTGGTGAGGCAGAAGGGATGTATGAGTGATAGGGAAGGGTGGGGTCCTGGAGAATTAAGCAAATGTTCCACCTTAACCTTACTGACTCAAAAAAAAAAAAAAAAAGCAAAAAGATATCAAAAAGATACATACAATAAATGATGAATTTTGAATGATTAGCTTCAAAATTATCTAATGGCATAAATTATTAAAAATAATCTATAATAAAAATATCTATAATAATGGCATAGATTATTAAAAATAATCTAAGTTCTCCCCGGTAGGTGGGGTTATAGAAAAAACAGGAATGTCTATGTGCTGGTAATTGTTAAAATGAAGTGATAGATCCATGGGGGTTCATTAGGCTACTCTTTCTATTTGTGTATGTTTGACATTTCCCATAATAATAAGTAAAACAAAACAAAACAAAATAATGTATGACTGATTCCAAGGCTAAAAAAAAACTTTAAGAAGGAAGAATGACAAGCTTTGAAAAAAGAAACAGTGTATTGATAGAGGCATACACAATCCCATTTAGGGAGAAAATGTATGTTTTTGGAGTGGGGGGGTGGGAAGACAGCATCTAAAGCAGTGTGACTCAACTTGGAGCCATTTGGAAATTTGTGGGGACATTTTTGCTTATTGTAATCCCTGGCAATGCTGGTTCTCAGTGGTGGAAGGCCAGGAATGCTAAAACTCCTTTAATCTGAGGCACCTAGAACTGTTCCCTCAATGACAGTAGTGCCCCCATGGAACAGCACTGATGTGAGGAGACCCAAGTGCCAAAGTGGCCATTGAGGTGCTCTTCTATTAATCTGATCTGAAAGTCACATGATCCATGAAGGGGAAGGATAAATAGTAAAGGTTGAATAACAAAGGCCCTCATGGAATCGTAAGAAGTGGGTCAAGAAAGCCAAAGATTGAATGGTCAACAGTATATTCAGATACAATAAGAACATAACATTTGCAGGTTCCAGAAAGAGGGGATAATGTCCTCTAATCTAGAAAAGGTAGCACAAATATAGAAGAGAATTGGAAAGCAAACTGATAGGAGAAGTAGGGAGAACACACCACCGGGAACTTATGCCCATATCTCAACAAGGCTGCACCCAGATCACTTGCCCTGGAAGACTCAACACTTGCCTCAGGTTCTGGAAGTGATCCTGTCCTTATTAAGGAACAATCCAATAAACCACAGGCCATTGGGGGAGTGAGCAAGCCTGACCTCTGGAAAGAGCATGCCTGGTCTAGCCACGCACACTATGGATTAGGCCCTCACTTCAAAGAGCTCATTGAGCTCAAGACACATTGAAACAATTCCGAACATCAGAGACACCAGGAGATGAAATCCTCAATGAGTTGCACACTTGGTTAATAGCCTAAGTCCAAGAAAGGAAGAGCTGTGGCTCAAATCAGGAGGGAGCACTTTGTGGAGCAAAGGGATGTAACCCTGATCTTAAAAGAGGGGCAGCTTTTGAAGAACCATAGAAAACAAGAGAGGACGTATGCTTGGAAAGCACAGAATTGGCGGAAGGAAAGGAAATGAACAGAGGCCTCATCCTTTGACCGTGTCTTAATTTAGGCTTCATCTCTACCCACTTTCCTCACTGGCATGCGGCCTTCTTGTCTCGCTCAGCCCCTGGGTATTCCTGGGCTCTCCACTTCACGGCACACCTGCCTCTGAGTCATTGCCGCCCAGGCCCTCGGGTTTGTGTGTGCTCTGGCCCCACATCTTTCACAGCTCTTGGCCAAACACCCCAATGCCTGAGCCTCCTACAAGTAGGTGTCCCTGGCTGCCCTTGAACAAACGCCCAGACACGTTCCCAAGAAAGGGAATGAGCACAGTGTTTCACTCTGAAGCGAATTCATAGTCTTTGAGTGCTCTCATGGAATCGAATCCAAGGGAAAAGTTTGTCTAAAAATGTTCTCTTTCTCTCCTTTTGATTTATTCACTTTTTTTTTATTTTCTAAAAATTGGTACCAAAGCTGACAGAGAAATTCACCTAGATGCATCATGAATGATAGACTGGAAAGTTTTCAAATAATATTTACTAAAATGCTGGTAGCTGAATTGGTAGCAGTCTGGTATCTAGAATCAGCTTAAAAAGCTTTGATCCATCAGCTCCACCAAGAGTTGATACATCTGCCTGAGCTGTGATACCCACTGTGGCCAAAATACCTGCTTTGTAATTCCTGTGTGTGTCAGGGGGTAGTACCTTGTGATAGCCGAAAATGAATCCTCATGGTCCTTCTCAATGTGATTTTTAAAAACTACATCTTCTACATCTTTAATACCTTAATTAAATTTCTGACATCCACAGTCTTGTAATTAAGGAAAGCTATTTTTTCTTCCAAAAATTAGAAACCGTACTTCCTAGTAAAATGCCAAAGTACACACAAATAGGATGGGGTTGATGATATAATAAAAGGGCATTAAAATACAGTCCTCTTGGAGGCAGCTGAGGTGAGTGCCAGCAGAACACTGTGTTTTTCTTTATTTACTGGCTCTGCCAACACCATGTTTGGGTTCTTGGGTTGGTGCTTATCTGAAATCATGTTGACACAGGCATGAATGTTCTGAATTTTTGAAGTGTGTGTGTGTGTGTGTGTGTGTGTGTGTGTGTGGCTGTTGCTTGCTCTGCTTGCTGGAGCACATTTCTCTTAATGAAGAGCTTTTGAGAAGCTCTAAAAATTTCACAACATATAGACATTTAGTAACAACAGTATGTACTCCTTGGGAAAACAACTGGAGTGTCAAAGCACTTGATAGTGTTCTCGTACTACTGTTCAGTATAAAACACACGGGGAGGAGGGAATACTAGAGAGTTTCTCTGAAGACAGAGTTTTGGAGACAGTTTCTAGGAAGATCACAGCTTGGACACATCACGTTAGTGTATTGGCAATTGAGTTTTCATTTTTTTTTTTTAAGATTTTACTTATTCATTTGACAGAGAGAGAGAGAGCACAAGCAGGGGGAGCAGCAAAGGAAGAGGGAGGAGCCGGCTCCCAGCTGAGCAGGGAGCCTGATGTGGGACTTGATACCAGGATCCCGGGATCATGACCTGAGCCGAAGGCAGACACTTAACCGACTGAGCCACCCAGGCGCCCTGGCAACTGAGTTTTTAGAAAGACTGTACTCAGCTCTATACTCTGAACTTTCAATCTCATTCTGTTCCATATTTTAATAGATTCAGAATTGCTAATATCAACATACACTGATGAAGGGATTTCTTGTGAACACAAAACTAGAAAGAATGCTTCTCTTTTCCAGAGTCTGAATAGGACATGAGATAATGACTCCAACACAGTGTATTGTACATAAAGGTTTCTCAAGTAGTCGCTCAAATGTCTGTTGATGGATCATTAGCGAAAGGCAGATAAAAGACAAATATTAACATGAACTAGGAAGTTCAGACTTCTTCAAACCCCAAACACACGGAGCCTTATTCATTGAACGCGAGGGTGATTCTGTCTAAACTCTTATTTTGGTCTCTTAAAATTCTTCAACTATGTTTAGAGAATATGTCATCGGCTCATCTTTGCTTAGTAAACACACTTAGAGTCTAAGAAACAAATTGAAAATATAATATTAATTTTATATAGCATGAAATATGTGAAGAATGTTGAACATTATGCACATACCACTGATTTATGGCCTCAGTCTCTGCTGGACCCGATCCCTATGTTGGCTGCGGAAAGTAGGTCAACTAGCCGGGACAGATGCGTGGCCTCCCTGGGCCAGGCTGAGAAAACATTCCTTCAGTGTGTTGTCTCCGGCCCAGCTGTTTGTCCAGCGGCATCGAAAGGGCCAGCAGGTCGCTTCTGGATCCCAGCCTGTGAAGTCCTTCCTACTGTTGGCGGGCCAGGCACAGCCCTGCAAGGAGGGCCCCCCAACTCTGCATATCAGCTAGCTTTCCTTTATCTTAACGAAATGAAACACCCCCCAAACTCAAAACAACAAATGGTTTGATCGAATAGGCTGCTTAAAACCATTTTTTTATCAGCTTGCCCAAGAGTGAAAGAACAGAAAACAGCCAAAAGTTTATTAATTAAATATCCTTCTTTTGTTCCATTCTCACTCCTAGTGCTAATTCTGTCAGTGTTCCGGAATTCTCAGTCCTTAAAAAAGAACACTTGTAACAAGTTTTCACTCATACCACTTCTGACACCAAGTGAGGGCATTTTTTTGGTTTTGGTTTGTTTTTTTTCCTCCACATCAACCAGTTCTCCAATTCTCCAGGCACTGACTGGGTGTCGTACAATTCAGTTCAGTTCTGACACTCCCCGGAATTGGTGCAAACCCCATGGTTCTGAGGGTTCAGTCCCACAAGACCGTCCTCACTCCGGCTGCCAGCCACAAGCCCCCGTTTGTCTCTGGTACTTCTGACCAACTGGCTATAAACTTGGGCTTCCCACAACCCCCTCCTCAGGGTTGATAATTCTTTAGAAAGGTTCACAGAACTCAGGAAAACACTTCATTTACTATTTCTTTTTTTTTTTTTTAAAGATTTCATTTATTTATTTGAGAGAGAGAATGAGATAGAGAGCATGAGAGGGGGGAGGGTCAGAGGGAGAAGCAGACTCCCCGCTGAGCAGGGAGCCCGATGTGGGGCTCGATCCCGGGACTCCAGGACCATGACCTGAGCCGAAGGCAGTTGCTTAACCAACTGAGCCACCCAGGCGCCCCTTCATTTACTATTTCTGGTTTATGATAAAGGATTCAACTCAGGAGCAGCCAAATGGAAGAGATGCATGGGCCAAGGTATAGGGGAGGGACGTAGACCTTCCATGCTCTCTCTCTGGGCACCCCACTCTCCTGGCACCGTGATGTGTTCACCAACCCAGCAGCTCTCCAAATCCATTGTTTAGGGGTTTTAAGGAGATTTCATTGGACAGGCATGATTGATTAAGCCATTGGCCACTGGTGGTTGAACTCAATCTCTAGCCCCTCTCCCTCTGCGGAGGTCCAACCCTCTAATCATGGCTTGGTCTTTCTGGAGATAAGTTCCCACCTTGAAGCTACCTAGGGGGCAGCTATGAGAAGCCTAATTAGAACAGAAGAGCCTCCAGGATAGTCCAAGGGATTTAGGAGCTCGGTTTCAGGAACTGGTGACAAAGACCAAATATATATTTTTATTGTAATCACACTAGGTTTGTTACCTTTTTTAAAAAAAAAAGATTTATTTATTTGACAGAGAGAGAGCAGGAGCAGGGGGAGCTGCAGAGGGAGAAGCAGACTCCCCGCTGAGCAAGGAGCCCGACGAGGGACTCGATCCCAGGACCCTGGGAGCCGCTTCACTGACTGAGCCACCCAGGTGTCCCGAGATTTGTTATTTTTATTGATTCAGTATGGAGGGGAACAAACCCCATAACTCCCTTCTTGTTGCTCCAGTGCCACCGATTCCCCCTGGGAAGCTTGCTGGCAGATGATAGCCTTCGCAGCCCGGAGAAACAGTTTTGTTTTAGGTAGCATTGCTTTCTAGAAGCCTCCTTCAGCTTACCTTCCATTCTGGCTTTTGTGAGTCAATTGTCTGTTGATTGGTCACTGTGCTAAAAACAGATCAAAGATGGGTACTAAAAATAAGTTAGGAGGTTCAGGCTTATTCAAGCCCCAAGCACGCAGAGTTTCACTCATTTAAAGGGACCCTTGGTCCACAGATGAAGACAACTTTTCTCCCTATCCTTGGTCTTTGAATTGGTCACTAGCTTCCCCCCCCCCTTGGGGGGGGGTCAGGGGGCGTTAGGTAGGAACCTGTGGGGACCTTCGGCCATGGGAAAATGAGTTCTGACTCTGATGGGCCCAGCAAAATCGGGGAGACCTACCCAAGCGGGAGCAAGGGGGAGACAACCCCCATACCCTCGAACTGTTTCTACAGAAACCCTGAAGTCTCCTTCCTTCCTGCTCTTTCCCTCCCTCACGCCACACTCCCCAAAATGGCTCCTAGACATCAGCTAAAAGTGGCTATTTCTGAATTTCCTATAACAGTAACTTACAGAGTATATGATCACATATTTACAAATACATCTGGGGACACCCTTTCCTCAGAGGCTTTGAAATACTTCCATCTGCCAGAGCTGTTGACGCTTCCAAGGGTATAAGAACCCAAGGCTTAAGCTTAGGTTATCCGTCCCCTCCTGGAAGCGTCAGTGAGAAGTGGCGGGAGGAACCAGAAGCTAAAACCCCCGGAAGAGATGAGGGCTTTGAACCTCAGCAGGGCCGGGAAACACTCCAAGAGCAGATGTCACAGTTCTTCCCCTCAAGACCTCCAAAAAAGCACCATGAGAAATACAGGAACTGTGCAGCCAGGGCCCCACCCCATACAGCCATTCACAGGCAAACAGAGTGAACCACACCTCCCCCCACCCCCCAGCGCTGTGCAGGACGGGCCTCTGAGAATGAGAATGGTGACCTTCTCTGGAGACACACACCACAGGGAGCTTCCTGGGAGATGGGGTGTTTATCCACCACCCTGAGAGGATGTGGCTGTTGGTACAGATGACGTAATTCTGTTCCTCATCCACCCAGAGTCCTTCCCTAGGGCCTCCCCTTGTACCCTGGGAACAGCCCAGACTCTGGGTTGAGGAATTTTGAAGATTGGTTCTGCTACTTGAGGGTGGTGTGGCCTTGGGAGAGTTATTTAACCTAAGTCTCCAGGGTCTCATCTGTCAAGGGACTTAACTGTGTCTAATACTCTGTTTTCACCCCCAAGAGGGAGAATTCTGCCTTTCCTGGTAGATCCTGGGCCTTTTGTTGCGGGGTTAGGGTAAGGGAGGAAAATGAGAAGGGCCAGGGGAGGCTGATTTGATTCATACAGGGAAGCCCAGAGAGCACAAGTAAGAAGAAGGAAAAACCCATTGGGAAAGAATGAGTAAAAAGAGAGAGAGAAATGCCAGAGTTGGCTGAGCTGGGGGAAATCTGGGGGGTGTGGGGAGGAAAAGGAGGGCAGAGATTCAGGAGACAGCTGAGGACAGGTAGGGCACGTGACCCATATTTCGAGAGAGAGAGACAGAGAGAGAGAGCAAGCGAGCTGGGAGGCTTTGTATGATTATTAAACTGTCCTTTAGCCTTTCTAGAGATAATTCAGTTAAATACCAAGTAGTTTGATCAGATAGGTTGTTGAAAACCATTGCCTTGATCAGCTTGTCTGAGAGTGAAATAAGAACAGAAACGCCCAGAAGCCCATTAAATAAATGTCCCCTTCTTGGCCTCATGCTATAAACTTCAGTAGGTCAAGGGCTCAAACACGCCACGATAGCCCTGGTCCCTAGCAGGCGTGGTTGCTGACACGGGGAAGCCACCCATGAGATGTGTCACCAAATTTATTGTTTTCTGTAGTGCTTCTAAGTGTCAAGCCTGAAGAAGGTTGAGAATTATAGCCTCCTTTGACTTCACTGTCATGGGTCATGGGTCCCATGAGGTGTGATGTGGAGATGACCACCCTGGGAACCTCCAGATGAGTCACAAACCTTCTGGAAGCATCCATGCAGAGCTCATTTATGTCATCCAAAGCTTCCTGTATCCAAAAGAAACCTCATAAAAAGTCAGCTAAAACCATTCGTGCATTTCCTATATTTTTGACACTAGGAATAATAAAATGGAAAAAAAGTACTTTGCAGTCAAAGGAAATGTTTTTGCTTATACCTATGGCCAGGTGGGTATTCTCCACTGTGAACTGACAGGCTTTAATATTTGATGCAAGCATCTGAATACTCATATATCATAAACCTTTTTCCTTTTTTTTTTTTTTTTGTCCTACAATATTCACTGGTTTTAGTGACCCCCAAAGTCGTCTGGGATAGTTTTACATAGGAATTATATTTGGAAATAGAGTCCGAGGAATTCATGAAGCCTGAACCATCAGTTTATGTTACTTTTTAGTTTTTAGAAACCATTCCCATCAGATTTCTTTGTGTGATTTTTGTGTATTCCCATAAACCTGGGAGCTAAATAAAGGCTAAAAGAAGTAAACTTTGTTTCCCTCCTCTCTCCAGCTCTCACCCCCATCTCATTTGCACTCTGCTGCAGGATGCTCTAGTTCTCTTAACCTCCACCCCCATGGGCAGCGCGCAAAACTGTATCATCCCCTTAGTTCCGCAGAGACGAAACAAAGCAAGTAAAGTGAATCACTTGCCCATGAAACTGAGATGCTCCCGACAGGGTTGGAGGGACGTTTCGATTCCGAACCCCACCCCCCACCCCCGCCCAACCAGATATAGACCAAAGAACAGGGAACCTGAAGTCCATTCGCCAGCCCGAGGGCACGCGAAGCACCTATTCCCACAGTCTTAAAGATTTACTGCAGGACGAGTTGCAAGTACAAACATTCACCCGAATTCCTCCCACCCCCACTCTATTCTCAGGAGAGAACAGGCCGTTGTAAATGCGTGCCTGTGGGGCCCGGAGATGTTTTCAAGGGAAACAGCTAGAACTCGCATTCCCAGCTATATTTCAGGGGCAACTTCCACACCACTTACAAGAAATAATGGTGGGTTTTTTTGTTTGTTTGTTTGTTTGTTTGTTTTGCCCTGAATGGAAAATAATGTTTGTGTAGAAAGTTTTAAAAAAACCTAGAGATCAGAAAAAGAAAAATCACAGAATCCTAAAATTTTTGGTGGTAAATCCTTATAGGCTGCTTTTATGGATGTTTATATTTATGGAATATATATATGAAGGGGAAAAATGACTCTACATTTGCTAGATAAATTGATTTTTTTAAATTAACTATATGTCATGAATATGTTCCCACTTTATTCAATATTATTTCATATGAGCATTTGCAATGGCTATTTGAAATGGTTGCCATGAAAGGGGTGCTGTGATCTATTCTTTTTTTAAAGATTTATTTATTTTGAGAGAGTGAGAATGAGAGAAAGAGAGTACATGAGAGGGGGGAGGGTTAGAGGGAGAAGCAGGCTCCTCGCTGAGTGGGGAGCCTGATGCGGGACTCGATCCCGGGACTCCAGGATCATGACCTGAGCTGAAGGCAGTTGCTTAACTGACTGAGCCACCCAGGCGCCCTGTGCTGTGATCTATTTAACTAATTTAAATTAATCCCCATTGCTGGACATTAATCCCAATTTTCTGTTAAACAGATTATACCTCATATTGCTGAGGTATCTTCATATAAACCTCAGCAATATGTTCTTTCACAGAAGTTAGGGGATGTTGAAATGCCAGGTCACAGAGCATGCCCATTTTAAAGGTTTTTGACATGTGACTTTATTTTATTATTTTATTATTATTATTTTTTAAAGATTTTATTTATTTGTGAGAGAGAGAGAGCACAAGCAGGGGAAGTGGCAGCAGAGGGAGAAGCAGGCTCTCCGCTGAGCAAGGAGCCTGATGCAGGAATCCATCCCAGGACCCTGGGATCATGACCTGAGCCGAAGGCAGATGCTTAACCAACTGAGCCACCCAGGCGTATGGACATGCAACTTTAAACATCAATTTTCAGTCTTCCTAGTGTTGCCAACATTGCAAATTCTTTCAATAAAAATATTTTGCCAATTTGATAAAAAAAGATGGTTTCACTGTGTTTTTACTATGAATATATATCATTCCTAATGAGATTAAAGGGCTTTTTTCACTGTTCATTAACCATTTATATTTTTCTTTTTGTTTTGACTATATCCTCTCTTTAATTTTTTTGCAATACTTGTCTTTTTCTTGCTGATATAGAAGACCTCTTCAAACATTAAGGATAGGAAGCCTTTGTTAATATATTGGCAAGTTTTTCCTGGCTTGCTGTTTGTCTTAATTGCATTTATGATTTTTTTTTAAAGATTTTATTTATTTATTTGAGAGAGCGAGAATGAGAGAGAGAGAGCACATGAAAGCGGGGAGGGTCAGTGGGAGAAGCAGACTCCCTGCTGAGCAGGGAGCCCGATGTGGGACTCGATCCTGGGACTCCAGGATCATGACCTGAGCTGAAGGCAGTCGCTTAACCAACTGAGCCACCCAGGCGCCCTATGATTTTTTTTAATGTAAAGAAGTGTTTTACTTTTATGTTTTATGCAGTAGAAACTATTAATCTTCTTTACGTTTTCTGACTTAGCCTGTATAGGCTTTAAAAGCTTTCTCTAGGGGCTCCTGGGTGGCTCAGTCAGTTGGGCATCTGCTTCGGATCAGGTCATAATCCCCGGGGTCCTGGGATAGAGCCCCACATCGGGTTCCTTGCTCAGTGGGGAGCCTGCTTCTCCCTCTCCCAGCCTCCCCACTTGTGCTCTCTCTCTCTCTCTCTCCTTATCTCTCTCTCAAATAAAAATCTTTAAAAAAAATGCTCTAAGTCCCACAGACTTTTGTCGATAAATCATAGCTGTGTATCATACTGTTTTGTCATAGTTCTTCTATTGTTGTACAAGGTCAAAGAGACTGAAGGCCAGGAAGAGCTCTCAATGCTTACTTCCCCCTTATGTGTCCTGTGTTTAGTGAATTACAATCCATTCACTAAAAACATGTTTTAATCGAGCACCTCCTGTGTTCCAGGATTATCAAATGTAGATGCCATAGACACCCGTGCACATGTACTAAATAATTAACATGTGTGAACACTGCAGAGACCAGGGCAGGAAGGGAACTGGGCAAATCATTAAAAAGCTCCTGCCCCTTGAAAATTTAAAGTCCAAAATACTCTTGAGCTTTTAAAGAGGCAAGATGTATAGGACACACATGAATAACTGCAAGACAAGGGGGAAAGTATAAGTAGCTTGTGAGATGGGTAAAACCTCTCCGTGCTCCCACCATGGGGATCAGGGAGGGTCTGTAGAGAAAGTGACATCTGAAGTGAGCTTTCGAGGTAGAAGTGAAGGAGAGAGCACTCTCTTCCTCCTGCCTTCAAAGACCAGAGAAAGCAGGCACAGTTGACCCAACCTCTCCCTGTAGTACTATAAAAAAAGGTTACCAGTCAAATATGCTTGTCACCAACCCATGATGCCCACAAGAGGGGTTCAGTGAAAAGAGGCAGCATTTCTTTACGCTGCCTTTTGCATTTACAATGTGCATGTGGTATTTTTTGGGGTGTAGATAATTTTCTTTGTTACATGGTTAAATCTTCTCAGATGATGTGGCAGATTGTATTTTCCAAAGATGGCTGCACTAATATATATCCCACCCCACATGCTCTTCTTAGAATGTGACTATAACAGTTTTGAGAGATGGAGTCTCTGTTCCCTGCCATCGAACCTGGGTGGGCCTCCAGAATTGCCTCAACCAGTAGAATGTGGCAGAAGTGTGGCTGCATGACATCCAAGGCTAAGTCCTAAAAAGCACTCCTTCTCTCTCTTGAGACGCTTGCTCTCTGAACACAGCTACCATATTGTGAGGAAGTCCAGGCCACATGAAAGCCACAGGTCTCACCAACAGTCCCCATCACATTCGTGATCAACAGTGAGACAAGGAACAGGAGGACTCAAGGCTCATGATGTAATTTACATTTTGAGACAACTATTGTGGCTCCTGGAGACTTTGTTGGGGGGAAAGGAAAACAGATCAGGTGTGGAGGCAGGGAGAACAGGTCGGAGGCTACAGCTGTAACCCAGGACAGAGATGATGTGGTTTGGGTTAGGGTTATAGCAGTGGAGTAGGTGAGGAGTAGTCCTATTTGGGAAATGCTTTGAAGGTATAGCTCATGGGATTTGCTAATGGATAGGATGAGAGTCGGGAGGGAAAGAGAGGAGTCATTGATGATGTCTAGATTGTTAGCCTGAGCAGTTGGGTACTGGCCAAATGATGGTGTCATTTATTCAGATGAAGACACCTGAAGGAAAAGCAGCTTTTCAAGGCAGATAGTCAATAATTTGATCCTGGGCATGTTCAAACCTATTAGACATCCCAGTGGAAAAGGTAAATAAACAGTGGGAAATGTGAGTCTAGGGCTCAGAGAGGCTTAAGCTGGAGATACCAATGTGGGAATCATGGCATATAGGTGGTAGTCCAGATATTATTGCTGTGTAAGAAATGACCCCAAAACTTAGCTTAAAATAGCTATTTCATTTGCCCACCAATCTGTTGTGGGTTAAGAATTTAGCACAGGCACAACAGAAATGTTCAGTCTCTATGCCACAATTTCTGGGGTCTCAGCTTGGAAACCTCAAGGGCTGGAGGCAACATGATAGGTGGGCCTGGAATCACATGGAAGCATCTTTACTTAAAAATCTGACAACTCAGGCCGTCTATTTACTGGGACCTAGCAGAGGTTGTCAACCGGAATGCTTATGTTAACCGGAAGCTCCATGTAGCTTGAGCTTTCTTACAGCATGAAAGCCTTGGGATGGTTGGACTACTTACATGGCAGTTCAGGGTTGTAAAGTGAATAGACCAATGAACGAGGCAGAAGCTGCATCATCTTTCCTAACTTAGCCTTGAAAGTTTTCATTTTCATTTCACAGCCCATTTCATTCTATGGGCTACGAGAGAGTCACAGCCTGACTAGATTCAAGGTGAGATGGGGAGGGTGGTAGCTATAGATCCCTTCTCTTGATAAAAGGCATGTGAAGATCACATTACAGAAGAGCATGTAGGATGGAAATATTGTGGCCAACTCTGGAAAATATAGTTTGCTACAGAGGGAATTCATTTAGGGCTTCGTAATTCGATGAGATCACTTAGGAAGCAAACGTAGACTGAAGAAGTCCAGAACTGAGCCCTTGGCGCTCAACATTTAGAGGATGGGAGGAGGAGGAGGAGCCAATGGGCAGAAGGAAGTCTTGAGCAAATGTCATTTTTTTGCAGCAACCGTTCCTTCCTTATGAAATTCCTTTAGGAAGTGGGGTCAGGACAGGTTCGTGCGTTGGCCATCAGCTGGCCATCACCCTGGGGCCAGAACCAGCTTTCTCCAGTGGGCACTGCCTGGGGTCTCAACGGAGCCCAGCTGCTCAGTCCCATCAAGAGGATCAGTCCGTCAATACCTCCAGACCCTCAAGTGCTCAGTCTTCCATAACACAAGGTAGAGTGGGGAGGGTGGTGGCCATAGACCTCTCCTGTGGAGAGGGGGTGGCCCCAGTCCGGAAAACCCCTCCTTTCAGAAAACCATCTGTGCCTTTCTTCAAGAGCTAAAGGAGCCTCCATTTTACTCGACTTCAAAGAAAACTTAACTTCCAAAGAGTAGCATCTGGATTTAGATTTAACTTGACTTCGGTTTCCTTTAAAAGTATTTGGTGAAGGGCGCCTGGGTGGCTCAGTTGGTTAAGCGACTGCCTTCGGCTCAGGTCATGATCCTAGAGTCCCGGGATCGAGTCCCGCATTGGGCTCCCTGCTCAGCGGGGAGTCTGCTTCTCCCTCTGACCTTCCCCCCTCTCATGCTCTCTCTCTCTCTCTCATTCTCTCTCTCAAATAAATAAATAAATAAAATCTTTAAGAAAAAGAAGTATTTGGTGAATGTTGTCTTACATCTTGGAGAATTTCCTAAACTAAGAGAGTCTAAAGGTAATGATGTTTTCACCTCCAGGAAATGAAACTGCCAGAAGTTCCCTACATGGCAGGTCCCAAGGAACAACACAAAATAGTTTAAGTCCCTCTTCACAAGGACCCTGCGATAATAGTTAAAATAAACAGTCCGTGTATTGAAGAGTTGGAAGTTCTATGATTATAGAGCTGTCTTGCTGAAATGGGTTCTAACCTCTACAGAGTTATAAAGAATGAGGCACGTGCTGTTCCTTTAATTTTGTTCTTGCTCATGCAAATGATGCCCTATTACACCCAGCAATGCTTAACTACTAAGTTATAAACAACCACATAGCAATTTGGACCACTCCAGGGGGTGGGTAGGTCCTATCGGCTGCTTTGTGGTTTTCTGCAATTCCTATATTGAATACAAGAAGACTTGACCTGGGGCAGGCAGCAAGAAATGTGTAATTAGAAACACTTCCCAAGGAAATTAAGGTGACAAGTGAAGGCTTGAGGATTTCCGCAGGAGCCTGGGGCCGCAGATATTCATTAGAGGTACTTGGGAGGCACAGCTGCCCAGGCGAAAACCATGTCGAATTGCTGAGCGGCTGCATGCAGGCGTGGAGGACAGCCCAGAGCCGCCCAGAGCCAGAAATGGTGTCTATGGCAACACAACGCTCCATTTTTAAACTTTTCATTGCATAAAAAGAAACTGCTTACGCTTTTCTTTATCTTTCTTCCTACCAATTTCAGAGCTTGTACCAGCAGTGAATCCCCTCTAGGTCTAACATTTCCTGGTAGCTCATGACTTTCTGGGTTAAATGCTTTTGGCTTTACCTCCAACCAACCAGGAAGCATTTTCCAATCAAATTATTGTTTAACCAAAATAAAAGAAAATGCACTTTTACTGCTGTCAACAACAATTATCAGCTCTCCCTCTGAGTCTACATGGGACTAGCGGAGGTCTTAAATTTAAGAAGTGTCCCTCCAGGGGTCAGTTGAGAAGGGCTTTCTCTAAATACAGCAAAGTTGCCCTGAGTGCCCTTGAGGACCATTGGCTGTGGGCTGGGAGGATGCTGATCCACAGGCAGGAAGACTCGGGAAGGTTACACGTGCACCCCCCGGGGTCCCCAGTCATTCTTTGTCAGTGTCCTTCTCACCTTGCTGTTAAGCCAAATGCCCTAAGTGCTTCCACGGGGTGCGGGTGGGGGGCTGAGGGGGAAAAGATTGCTCTCAGGAGCAGTGACTATGTAAAACCCACACACATGATAATCATCACACTTCCTGAGTACCAGCCCTGTGCCCGGCAGGTGCTGCACCCCATGTTGTACATGCACCATATCTAGTGAGCTCCATCGGGCCCCTGGGAGGAGAACACAGTCATTCATTGTTCCTGTTTCACAGACGGGGAAACTGAGATTCAGAGAGGTTAGCTTGGTCAAGATCCACCACATCCTGATGAGGAGCAGAGCCAGAACTTGATCCCCAGTCTCTCATCAGAGCCTTAGCTTTTTATTTTTTTCTAAATTTTATTATCTACATATCCTCTAATTTATTACCTACATTTTATTTGTGGTAAAATACAGATAATAAAATTTATCATCTTCACCGTATCTTCTCATGTTGTGCAGCCATCACCACCCTCCGTCTCCAGAACTCTTTCCATCTTGCAGAACTGAACCTCTGTTCCCATTAAAAAACAACTCCCCATTCCCTCTTCCTCCATAGCAGCCCCTGGCAACCACCATTCCAATTTCTGTCTCTCTGAATTTCACTACGCTAGGTAGTGGGTTTATACAGTATTTGTCCTTTTATGACCGGCTTCATTTCATTTAGCAGACTGTCCTCAAGGGTCCTCCACATTGTAGCAGGTGTCAGCATTCCCTTCCTTTCTAAGGCTGAATAATATTCCATTGTACATCTACAACACATTTGTTCGTCATTCACCCAGGGGTGGATGCTCAGGTTGCCTCCACATTTTGGCTACTATGAATAATGCTGCTTTTAACCACTAAGATACATGGAGACTTGGAATGACTCTTAAAGGGGAGCACACAATCCACGGGCTGCCTGACACACCACCCCGCCGATCTGCCACGGACCATGGGGCCCATCAGCCCCTTTCAGAAGGCGCCACCTCACAGGCGGGGGAGAAAGGAGTTTGAGACCAAAACCTGTAGATTCACCACCTAGAGCTCCACACCTCCATGGTGGCACATCTGATGAGGAATTTAGGTGTCCAATTCCAGTCTCTATCCCTGAGACTTAGATTGTAGGGAAGACAAGGTTTTTCAAATCCAAACTTCTCAGTCCAGACTTGGCTGCAGGATTCCCCCACTGGACTAGAGCCTGTCTTGGGACTCCACGGGCTCATCTGCCAGCCCCTGCTGACTTCTTCCACCTGGAGGCTCCCAGTGGGGCTGGGGGTGACCAGTGTTCCCCTCCCAGGGGGCACTACCATAGGGGTTTGTGGAAATGTGAGGGGCACTCCTGGTTGTCCTATGGTCTGGTTTGGAGGCACTGCTGATAGCTAATGTGTGGGGCCAGGGACACACACTAGGCTCCCTGCCATGTGTGAGGCAGTGGCCCACAACAAATAATTGTTCTGCATCCTGAATCACTTTCACATGTCTCATTAAAATGTATCTTGTAAGTGAAAAAGCCATTATAATTATCTGAGCCTAAAACCTAATTATGTTTTACAAACGAACACACAGTAATTTTGCATGGTTTTTACAGGCACCAGATTTTCCAGGAATGCATTATTGAGTAAATTGAGGGAGATGGTGTTTTTTTATACTTGGAACTTTACCTAGAGTTGTGCACCATTTCGGAAAATCATGGCAATGCCATTCCTAGTATTTGAGTTGCAAAAAAAGTATAGACAACTTTATCAGTTACATTTGTTTTATTTCAAGTTTTTATGTAAATTTTAGTTGGTTAACATATATAATAAAATTTGTTTTAGGTATAGAATTCAGAGATTTATCAGTTACATACAACACCTAGTGCTCATCACAACAAGTGCCCTCTTTAATACCCATTGCCCATCTAGCCCATCCCCCACCCACCTCCCCTCCAGCAACCCTCAGTTTGTTCTCTATGGTTAAGAGTCTCTTATGGTTTGCTTCCCTATCAGTTACATTTGAATTGCCACATTGAGGAGAATCTACCTTTAGGGGCAAGTAGCCAACTCATTTCTTTTTTTTTTTTTTTAAGATTTTTTTTTTTTCTTTGACAGAGAGAGACACAGCAAGAGAGGGAACACAAGCAGGGGGAGTGGGAGAGGGAGAAGCAGGCTTCCCGCGGAGCAGGGAGTCCGATGCGGGGCTCGATCCCATGATCCTGGGATCATGACCTGAGCCGAAGGCAGACGCTTAATGAATGCGCCACCCAGCTGCCCCTCACTTTTATTTTTAAACATTATGTGTGTCGGTGGATTATATTGGACCGTAACTCCTCATCCAAAACTCTTGGGGCCAGATGTTTCAGAATTTTCCGGATCTTAGAAAAGTAGTGTGGTGGGGCGCCTGGGTGGCTCAGTTGGTTAAGCAACTGCCTTTGGCTCAGGTCATGATCTTCGAGTCACTGGATCGAGTCCCGCATCGGGCTCCCTGCTCAGCAGGGAGTCTGCTTCTCCCTCTGACCCTCCCCTCGCTCATGTGCTCTCTCTCTCTCAAAAAATAAATTAAAAAAAAATCTTTAAAAGAAAAGAAAAGTAGTGTGGTGCACATACGATATATTATATAACCCCTCAGCGGGGTCTGGAACAGCATCCTATTATCAAGCACACTAATATTTCTACAGCAAAACATAAATAGTGTGGGATGAATAAAGTCTATATGTAACTTCAGATGAGCTCAGGGCAGATTTTGCTGACAAAATTTTAAAAAAACCAACTTTGGATTTTCAAAGCTTTTTGGATTCTGGATAAGGGATTACAACCATCTATTACACGTGGCTCTCACTTGGCCATAATGAAGGGGAATTATAAGGCAGCGATAGGCTGAGACCATGGCTCCACCCACCTCCCAATGTCAGTTTCCCCCGGAGTTGGCGGCTCCATCCTACCCTTGAGCTTTTCCCTTCCCAAAGCCTCATCTAGGTTCAAGTGAATGTGAACCTAGACCCTTCTTTCCTGTCAGCTCCTGGAACTTTATAAAATAACTTTGTCAGGTAACCGCCATCACAGGTGATGCCCCTGAGGTGTCTAACCATATTGGATTGCTGCTCCCAGCAAGGGGGAGCCCTGTACTCAGCACCCCTGGCCTTTGCAGCTGGCCTCCTCCCCTTCCACTCTCATCCCAAAGGTAAGCTGTTCTCTCTGCCTGAAATGCCCGCTTTCTTCTCCCCCTTGTCCTCTGGGTGCCTCCGAACAGCAAACAGCATCTGTCACTCCCTCAGTTGAAATCCCATAACTCTTGGTATGTTCATTCATTACAAAAACATATTTTCTTGAGAGTTTACTATGTGCCAGGCCCTGGGCAAGGCTAAAGAATGTGGGCCCTTGTATAACCTTGGATTTCACTGGATAATGTCTCCCAAGGCCCTACTAATGGCATAAGACACTCATCAGCCTTCTGTTCTTGCCAATGGAGCAGGGGTTCCCTCCAGGGCTCCCCTCTGAGGAACAGTTCTGTTCCCACAGAGACAGGAACTCGTATTTGTAGGGCAGCTACTTGATGTGCCAAACACTCTGCAAAGTTCTCTTCTCTTCAGAAAGGGGATACTTGCTGGTGTGCCCAAGAGACAGAGTCCCAGGATAAATGTGCGTCATCTTTCCAGAATGTTAATTTCACTCAAAGATTTGAGGGAAAGTTAATTAGTATAAGGTAAGTAATTTAAGACATTTTTACATTACATCAATTGTGGAGATACTGTGAAGCAGAGTGCTAAATTAACACATTTTTCTTAGTTTATTATTTGAAGAGGTAATACATGCATGAGACAAAATTTGAAAAGTATAAAAAAGAGTTTAGAATGAAAATGTGGCCCTCTGTTCTCCAACCACCTGGCTTTACTCCCAGGAGGCAACCAGTATTCCTAGGTTCCTGGGAAGCCTCCAGGAGGTAATCGATACATAGTACAAGTAAGTACCTATGTATATGTTTGTTGTTTTGTTTTGTTTAGTACAAATGCTAGCATAAAAAACACACCACTCTGCAGCTTGCTTTTTTTTTCAGATAACACTACATGTTGGAGACCTTTTCATAACATGTTCATAAAGAATTATGTCATTATTTTAACAGCTGCACAGTATCTCATTGTATGGGTGGGCCAGAATTTGTTAACCAGCCCTATGAGGGTGGTTTCTAATAGTTTCCTTGTACAAACAACACTACAACAAATATGACCCTGAATAGTCTTCATTTGTACATGTGTTAGTGTATCTGTAGGAAAAATTCCTAGAAGTGGATCATAGGGCATGCTATAAGGTCCAGAGCTTTTCCAATCTACACTCTATCAGAGTATCTGTTTCCTCATCCCTTAGCCCATATACAATAGACAATAATGTGTTCTCAAACTTTATGACCTTGGCCAATTTGATATATAAAAATTGTATCTCATTAGAATTTTTATTTGCTTTTCTTAAATCATGTAAAAGTTTGAGTATCTTTTTTGCCCACATTGCCTAATGTGGGACTCATGACCCTGAGATCAAGAGTCGCATACTCCACCATCTGAGCCAAACAGGCACCCCCCTCTTTCTTTTTTTTTAATGTTTGAGATCCATTGGTATTTCTTATTCTGGGAACTGTTTTTTTCGTACCACTTGCCCATTGTTCTATTGGATTGTTGGCTTTTTTCTTATCAATGTTTAGGATGTCTTTAAATATTTAGGAAGGGTACCTTTTGTGATTTGAATTACAAATATTTCCCTTCAGTATGTTTGTCTTTTGATTTAGTTTGGTCCCACCCCCACCATATAGTCATCTGTAATTTTTTTTGTTTTGTTTGGGTTTTTTTGGTAGCTGAATTGACCTTTGCTTTCATAGCTTCTGGGTTTTTTCCCATTCTTAGGCTTCTCCCCTACCTGAGGTGATTAAAAAATATTTTCTCATTAATTCATGCCTCCAAAGATGTACTAAGGTCTGACTGTGCTAAGCACTGCTTTAGATGCTGGAGTTGCAGTGCTGCACTAAATGAACCATGGTTGCATGCTCTGAGTTTTTAGCACTTTTCCTAAGTACTTTCATGGTTTCATTTTTTTGCAATTAAATATTTCTTCTGTTGAGAATTGAATTTGGTATAAACTATAAGGGATCTTTTTTTTTTCTTCCCAACTAGCAACCCAGTTGTCCCAACATCACTGCTTAAATAATTTATCTTTTCTTTACTGGTTTGAGATGTCAGTGTTATCAGAGGCCAAATTCCCATGGCGCATGCATTTTTAAGCTAAAAAGAGGACCTCAAAGAAATGTCCTCCTTTAAGCTTCACTAACAGACCCCTCAGGCTGTTAGGAGTCTTTAGGAGCTCTCTCTTCTGCCTGTAGGAGCACTTGGGGGGAAGTCTAAGTACCACTGATGTCTTTTTATCCTCCTCGATCTTCACTAAGAACCTCCAAGGTAGATAGTGTATTTACATTTTCCAAGCAGGAAAATTAAGCCTAGAGAAATTAATAAAGTACCCCAGTAGGTTAGGCCCCTATTGTGTTATCTGCCCCACACTTCCCTTCTGGAAACTGGCAGCCCCTCCCACACACCATCCATCCGCCTCCAGCAGCCAACATCTGGTAGCCAAGCTGACTGGGCGGGGGCCTGCTCCACACAGGCTTTGCCAATCAGTCTTTCTCTGTAAATTTGAAATGGAAACCTAGAGGGGCCAGACTGTAAGTTATAAAGGTGGGAATCTGTGAGGGGCCACATTTCTTGCCCATGGAGAAAGGCAGAGGAACCTAATCTGTAGAGGGAGATGAGCCTGAATCAGGCACAAGACAAGGTTAGGGGCAAGAAAGGGCGAGTCCCCGGGCATTCATGTTCACGGTTCTCTGTGTGTCCGGCTGGGTATTAGCTGCTTCCCTGTTTTGGTGTTCCTCCAGACTTTCCTATATCTTTAGAACAAATTCTCCGTGAGCCACTTTGACACTTGGACAGGGTTTCTGTCACCTGCAATCAAAGGGATCCTAGGAAATGGCCGAATGGGGTCTGTTTCTGGAAGGGTTTGTTTCCTAAGCGTTCATTTGGATGTATCATAAACAGGGGCCAGAATGCTGTTTGGGCTTTGAATTGTGTCTCAAAGGGCAAATGAAGTGCGAGATTGTGGCCAGTGGCCAGTGTCCTCAGCCATGCACCCTGTGAGCCCATCTGTAACCACATTAAAGACAATGCCAGGACAAACTCAAAGCCTGCTTCTCTTTCAATGTGATAAAGACAAAGTTGTGATTTAGAAACATAAGATCTTAACCTTTCCCTGAGGTCACTGTGTGATGGTGTAGGACAAGAACTCAGGCCAAAATTTAGCCCGCATTTCGCCCTCTCACATGTTCTCTTCTCCCTAGGGTACTCTTGGTTCTTTCAGGAATTACAGCTGTGCCCCCTGCCCCCCCCGCCCCCGCTGTTGGAAGTCTGGAAGGCAGTTTCTCCTTAATGTCTCTCGCACTTGACCCTACTTTTCCATTCTCTCTGCCAATTCCGAGTTTCACTGCTTGTTGTAATAGAGTCCTAACGTTATTGCCCCCGTGCCTTTGCATGACTCAAAATGTCCCTTCTCACATGTACACTAGAGTCCAAGTTCAAATATCACCTTCTCTGTGGGGCCTCTTCGACCTCCAGGATTCAGCCGTTCCCCACTGACGCAGACCTCCACCCTAAGATATTACAGAAGGAGTTATCCAGGGATCAGCTCTGTGACCAGAGGCACGTCACCATGCTTCGCTTTTCTGAGCCTGGATCTTTATCCATCAGACAGGATAAATAGCAGGGCTGTGGTGAGAATTCAATAAACACTAATATGTAGAAATGGCTATTTCGGGGCTTGCACATAAAAAGGAGCCCACCCTTGTTCCCTTTGTTCCGCTTTCCCCAATTTTCTCAGCAGGTTGTTAACTCCCTGAGGCCTGGGACCTTGCCTTACTCTGAGGGCCTAGAAGGGAGCATGATAGAGCAGGAGCTCAATGCATGCTGAATGGATAAACATATAAATGGAAGAATGAATAAAAAACCCTTTCCACTCCTTGAGTCTCTCTGTTCAACCCAAATGCACATTCACCAAGTTAATCTTCTGTCGGTGTGGCTCTTCACACATGCTACTTCTTGTTTAAGAATCATCTATGGCTATTACCTATAGGTTCAGATTCCTTATTTTAAGTAATCTCTATACCCAACATGGGGCTCGAACTCACAACCCTGAAGTTAAGAGTCACAGGCTCTACCCTCTGAGCCAGCCAGGCACTCCTCAAATTCCTTATTTTAGATTCAGGGGTTTCATGATCTGGCCCTATATGCTGTTTTTCAACCTTATATCCCATTATTCACTGCTACAAATCTTTTAATGTAGCTGTTCTGGCAGGTCTCCTCATTGCCAGTCACTTCCAAAAAGTCCTTTCCTTTCTTATCCTTCATTCATACTCAGCCCCTTCCCCGAAAGGCATTTCTTTCAACCACTTCCTACCCAACAATGGCAGAGAAAGCTAGATGCCATCTAATATCCCTAAAGAAACTGAAAAAAGTCCCTAATAATTCCACCATTTGTTTGGGCACATTTTATTCCAGAACTTGTTTCCATGCATTGAAAAATATTTTTAAAAATTGTTAGTTGAGGGACACCTGGGTGGCTCAGTCGGTTAAGCGTCTGCCTTTGGCTCAGGTCATGGTCCTAGGGTCCTGAGATTGAGCCCCACATCGCTCTCCTTGCTCAGCGGGGGAGCCTTCTTCTCTCTCTGCCTGCCACTTGCCCTGCTTGTGCACTCTCTCCCTCTCTCTCTCTCTGACAAATAAATAAAACCTTAAAAAAATAAAAATAAAAATTGTCAGTTGAGAAGCAGTTCCTATAATGACCACATGCTTATTTATACTTAGATAAGCAAATAAAAATCACCATAATCATCACCATAATCCTGCTAGCCAGTGATTTAACTTCTGGTCACAATGTAGCCTTTAGACACATATTAGCATTTAAAACAACAATTCCATTTGTTGTTTACAAGGTTGAGATACTGTAATCTATCTGGTTTCTATTCTGCTTTATTTGGTTAGCATTGTTTCAAAAAACATTTTTCATGTCATTAAGAAAGTTCAGTAAAGGTAATTTTTTCAAAAACAGAAGCACAACATTATTTGAGTAAATGATAATTTACTTAGTATTTCCAATGTTCACATTTAGGGCTAATTTTTTCAAGTGTTCTTTATTTAAAATAATGCTTCAATGAATATTTTTGTGCATAAATTTTTTACCTTGTTTCTCAATAACTTCTTAGGATTATTATTATTATTTTTTTACAGATTTATTTATTTATTTTGAGAGAGTGAGAATGAGAGAGAGAGAGAGTACATGAGAGGGGGGAGGGTTAGAGGGAGAAGCAGGCTCCTCGCTCAGCAGGGAGCCCGATGCGGGACTCGATCCCGGAACTCCAGGATCATGACCTGAGCCAAAGGCAGTAGTCGCTTAACCAACGGAGCCACCCAGGCGCCCACTTCTTAGGATTATTAAAATAACTACATTTCTGGGGCGCCTGGCTAGCTTAGTTGGTATAGCATGCAACTCTTCACCTCAGGGTCCTAAGTTCAAGCCCCACATTGGGCTGGAAAAAGCCTACTTAAAAAAAAAAAAAAAAAAAGGGCGCCTGGGTGGCTCCGTTGGTTAAGCGACTACTGCCTTCGGCTCAGGTCATGATCCTAGAGTCTCGGGATCGAGTCCTGCATCGGGCTCCCTGCTTGGCGGGGAGTCTGCTTCTCCCTCTGACCCTCTTGCCTCTCGTGCTTTCTATCTCTCATTCTCTCTCTCTCTGAAATAAATAAATAAAATTAAGAAAAAAAAAGAAAACAAAACAACAACTACGTTTCTGGAGTGCTTACCATGTGCCAAGCATTTACTGCACTTTTTTTTTTTTTTAAGATTTTAGGGGTGCCTGGATGGCTCAGTCGGTTAAGCATCTGCCTTCGGCTCAGGTCATGATCCGGGAGTCCCAGGATTGAGCCCCACGTTGGGCTCCCTGCTTGGCAGGGAGTCCGCTTCTCCCTCTCCCTCTAACCCTCCCCCCGCTCGTGCTCTCTCTCTCTCTCAAATAAATAAATAAAATCTTTTAAAAAATAAAGATTTCATTTATTTATTAGAGAGAGAGAACATGAATGGGGTGAGGGGCAGAGGAAGAAGCAAAATCCCCACTGAGAAGGAGAGTTCTGGGCTCGATCCCAGGACTCTGGGATCATGACCTGTGCTGAAGGCAGAGGCTTAACTGACTGAGCCACCTGGGGAACCCCAGCATTTACTGCACTGTTAATGCACCAAATCTTCATAACAAGGCTATAAATTAGATATTATTCCCATTTCACAGATGACAACACTGAAGCACATCAGTTACTGCTCTATATTCTCAAAGCCATGATAGTGGGGCCAAAATTTAACCTAGTCAGTATGACCCCAAAGCTCATGCTCTCAATCATGAACTTTTAAAGCTCTTCATACGTAGTGTAAAGTCTGCTGCCAGACTTTCCAGAAAGGTTGTTCCAGTCGACACCACAAGCACTATGAGTGTCCATCACTTTTTTTTTTTTTAAGATTTTATTTATTTGAGAGAGAGAGAATGAGAGAGAGAAAGCACATGGGGGGGAGGGTCAGAGGGAGAAGCAGACTCCCTGCCGAGCAGGGAGCCTGATGTGGGACTCGATCCAAGGACTCCAGGATCATGACCTGAGCCGAAGGCAGTCGCTTAACCAACTGAGCCACCCAGGCGCCCCAAGTGTGTCCATCACTCTTAATCGCCCTTTTTTCCTTCTTTCTTTTTTAAAGATTTTATTAATTTATTTGAGAGACAGAGAGAGAGCACATGCAGGGGGGAGAAGCAGAGGAGAAGGAAGAGGGAGAGGGAGATAATCTCCAGCAGACTCCCAGCTGAGTGCAGACCGATGACACTGAGATCATGACCTGAGCCAAAACCAAGCGTTAGAGGATTAACTGACTGAGCCACCCAGGCGACCCATTAATAGTCCCTCCTACAAGTGATTGCCAGGCATTTGCATTTCACCTTCTGTGAGCTGACTCTTTATATCATTTGCCCACTTAACAGTCAAGGTTACTATGGATCGCCAATCAGTTCAGCAGTCTGATCACTGTCACTTCCCAGTGGCAGGCAAAGTGGTGAGGTTTCCCCCAGAATCGGGCCACATCCATCCCACCCTGATGTGACAATGACCTGAACAAATGCAAACACTATAAAATAATGCTATTATGCTGCGAGACACAGAGCCCTGTAGGCCAGCCTGTTTGTTCAGGGTTTATTTTATTTTATTTTTTTTAAGATTTTATTTATTTATTTATTTATTTGACAGAGAGAGAGAGAGAGAGAGAGAGAGAGAACACAAGTAGGCAGGCAGGCAGGCAGAGGCAGAGGGAGAAGCAGGCTGAGCAGGGAGCCCGATGTGGGGCTCTATCCCAGGACCCTGGGATCATGACCTGAGCCGAAGGCAGACGCTTAACCGACTGAGCCACCCAGGCGCCCCGGTTTATTTTTTTTTTAAAGATTTTATTTATTTATTTGACAGAGACACAGTGAGAGAGGGAACACAAGCAGGGGGAGTGGGAGAGGGAGAAGCAGGCTTCCCGCGGAGCAGGGAGCCCGATGCAGGGCTCGATCCCAGGGCCCTGGGATCATGACCTGAGCCGAAGGCAGATGCCCAAAGACTGAGCCCCCCAGGCGCCCCTGTTCGTTCAGGGTTTAGATCTGCCTTCTGCGGAGGCTGGTGCGTGCAGGCCGTATGTCTGCTGCATGGTTAGCCCCTACGATTTACATGAAAAGTGCTTTCTTCTTTGTTCATGAGCCGGCTCTGCATGCAGACCAGTATAATTTTTAAAAAATGGGTTAACCTCAAAGAAAACAAAACTAACAGTTTGCTATGATTTAAGTATAAAGGTAATACAACAAAGAAAATTCATTGATTTTTCTTGAAAATACTAATACCATAAAAATTCCTCAGTGGGATGATGGATGGCATTATGGGCATGAACAATGCCCGTCTGGAAGACTGAGGACATCTCATGGAAGCATCTGCAATGTATTTTCCTAACACAGTCTGACTCCAGGTTTCTACCATGTCCTCTGCCCACTTGCTAAACAGTGTGCTTCTCTGGGGTTCCTTGTATAATGACAACAGCCACCACTCATGATCATCCACTATGTGCTGGACACTTGGGAGATGTTTTACACACACCCTGGTTCTAATCTGCACAATAACCATGCAAGGTAGATAGGACTTGCTTCAGCCTTGAGATGGAGAAGCTGAGGCCCAGGGGTCACGGGGTTAGTGAGAGAGTTGGGATCTACAAACTCAAGCCTGTGTCCTTTGGCTGTGCCCTTCTCATGGTGGGCTTGTGGGATAGGCCACTTCACCCTAGATGTCTATGCCTTCTCCCTCACAGTTGGCTGGGCTGCATCCAACGGAGATTTCCAATGGATCAGAGGAATTTGAAGAGTAAAAGGATTTGCACTGTTGTCTTTGGATATCTACTCTAAAAACACCGTAGAGATGAGGAACGGTTTTACTAAAACACGTCTTCCCAGATTAATGAGGTATCTAAATCCATTCTTGACTTAAACTATTGTCCTTAATAAATTAGTAACACAGGCTTACGTGACTGTTCATACACTCCACGGACGTGCCCCCATCACCTGGGTCTCTCAGCTTCTCCTACAAGTTTTAAGAGCCTGGAGGCCCCACGTCCTCCTAGGCAGGGACTGTCGTAAAATATCATTCTTTCTCTTTCCTCCACAGAGTGTGAGGGGTCTGGAGGCAAAGTGTTCCTATGTGGGCCTAGGTGTTGGGCTGCGGGTACCAAGCACTGAGGGAAGGGCAGGACCTCAGACAGGACGAGGAGACTTGGAGGATCGCACTATGGCAACCGAGGAGCAGGAATGCATCTCCCCCGTGTGTCTCCTGTGTAGGAAAAGGGGGGTGTCTTAGGTGAGTGGTGCTAAGGGCAAAGGCTGAAATAACCTCTGCTCTTGGAGGTATGCTGGGGTTTAGTCGAATGCTGTGCATACAGCTCTTTCTTTTAAATACTTGATGTAGGGCGCCTGGGTGGCTCAGTTGGTTAAGTGACTGCCTTCGGCTCAGGTCATGATCCTGGAGTCCCGGGATCGAGTCCCGCATCGGGCTCCCTGCTCAGTAGGGAGTCTGCTTCTCCCTCTGACCCTCCCCCCTCTCATGCTGTCTCTCTCTATCTCATTCTCTCTGTCAAATAAATAAAATCTTAAAAAAAATAAATACTTGATGTATTTTGGGTGACAATATGGATGTGGCTTCCTCTGCCATTCGCTTGCGGGCTCCAGGACAAGATCACATCCTGTTCTCCTTGGTACTCACAGAACCTAACCCAGAACCTAGCACTGGAGTGGCGTTTAGGAAATACTGGGATGAGGACTATGAGTAAGTCACATTTTGTTAGCTGCTGTACGTGGCTCTATGGTCTGTTAGCTGCTGTACGTGGCTCTATGGTCTGTTAGCTGCTGTACGTGGCTCTATGGTCTGTTAGCTGCTGTACGTGGCTCTATGGTCTGTTAGCTGCTATACGTGGCTCTATGGTCCTCACTGACTTCAGTTCTGCATTCAATATCCCTGAGCTTCTAGTTAAGTCTCACTTAGGTGTTGCATCTGGTCTCAGATGGCCTAGAGAAATTAAAGAAGGAAATTCAAGTATCTGCGCCGAATTGTAAAGGGAAACAATGACACCCCTCATGTCCTTGCCCTTCTCCCTGGCCGAGAGAAATGATCAGAAGTCCCCACGGGGGGGGGGGGGGGGCGCCTGGGTGGCTCAGATGGTTGAGCATCTGCCTTCGGCTTGGGTCATGGTCCCAGAGTCCTGGGATCGAGTCCCGCATCGGGCTCCCTGCTCCTTGGGAGCCTGCTTCTCCCTCTGCCTCTCTCTCTCTGTGTGTGTGTGTGTCTCTCTCATGAATAAATAAATAAACTCTTTAAAAAAAAAAAGAAGTCCCCACGGGGAAGGTGAATTGCAGGGAGAAGAGCTCGGGTGTTGAGGACCACGTCTTGGGCATTCTCCGTTTCAAGTCTTGGCGATCTAACTTTCATTTGATGAAGGCAAGCAGCAGGTCTCTCACAGGTACTCTGCCTGTACTTTAGACCTACTGGCCTGGTTTGAGTGCTGGCCGTGCTTTTATGGAACATGCAGTAAAATAATGTGATCTGAACCAGAGCCGGCATCTGAAGTTTCTCGTGGTCCCACCTCCCTCTTGGCAGGACTAGTGCAAACTACAAAAACCTGGAACCAAAAATATCCTGGGGCCTTTGTTGTGTGCACTTTCTACATTTTGCATTTTTCTAATAACAGCTGCCTACTTGAGATACTCTGCTAGTTAGATAATTTATAATATCACTAATCCTCACAACTCTGCAAAGTAAGATATTACGAAACCTACCAAGCCAACCAAGGCAAAAAGCTTGTCATTTTCCCAAGCTCAAGCCCTCAAAGATTACAAGTGTGTAAGCTCTTAAGCAGGCAGCAGAACCACAGCGTCTGATGGCTTTTGTTATGAGTGTAATCCACTGTCATCTCTAAGCTAATTTTCAGACAAGAAGTTCTGCAGAATTACGTTTTTTAAAGGGTCAGTGATTACCTATAGGTTCTTTTTCTTTCTTTAACTGACTCCTGTACGTGTCAATCAGAACTGTTGATGCATGAAAAAAAGATTTTTAGAATGGGGCGCCTGGGGGCCTCAGTCCTTAGACATCTGCCTTTGGCTCAGGTCGTGATCCCAAGGTCGTGGAATCGAGCCCCGTGTCCAGCTCCCTGCTCCGCGGGAAGCCTGCTTCTCCCTCTCCCACTTCCCCTGCTTGTGTTCTGGCTCTCTATCTCTCTGTCAAATAAATAAATAAAATCTAAAAAAAAAAGTTTTTAGAATGGGTACTGGCAAGGGGCAGTATTAAAGTAAACGGGGCGGGGAGACCCCCCCCCCAAAACACAAAAACCTCTGCAGGCCAAGAATTACATTTCAAATTCTTTCTAGGCCTGCAATCCATGAGGAATGTGTATGCAGAACATCCTCTTCCTGAAGTGCCCCCCCCTTCCCTCTTAAGCACCCAGGTCAGTAGAAATTCTGGCTCTTGGCTGAGGCCTCCCCCACAGACCTCACCTCAAATATAAAGGTCCTTTTGATAACATTCACAGTTCCAGTCTGATTGCTCATTTGATCAGTTGATCAGAGTCTGCCTCACATTTTGATTTATTTATTTATTTTTAAATGTTTTATTTATTTATTCATGAGAGTCAGAGAGAGAGACAGAGAGAGGCAGAAGCAGGCTCCCCACTGAGCAGGGAGCCCGATGCGGGGCTTGATCCCAGGACCCTGGGATCATGACCTGAGCCGAAGGCAGACGCTTAACCATCTGAGCCACCCAGGCGCCCCTCACATTTTGATTTAAATGTGTCCTGAGCTTTGGCTTTGCTTCCCACTATTTTCACTATAGAGGGCACAAGGGCAAAGTGCCACACTTTTTTTTTTCTTTTTGTAGCAAGGTGGTGCTATGTACATAGAAGTTCCTCAGTAATATTTAATTAGTGATTTCATAGGTGAAAAATAAGTGAATTTGGAATAATTCAGGGAGTATGTAGATTGGGCTGATATAAATAACAACTGACATTTTTAAAGTACTTTAAGGTTTATAAAATGCTTCTCAAACAGTCTCATTTGTACCTCAGAATAACCTGCGGAGGAAATTGGCTTGGAGAGGTGAAGAGACTTGCTCTTGAAACTCTTCCTTCCAAGTTTGTACTATTTCCATGATGAGTTGACTCTTCAATACAAATGTAAGATTAAATCTGGAGATGGACCGCCGCATAAAACGTCCTCACCAGCAGAGGGCGCAGGACCACGTATGGGTCTTAGACTATGAAAGGTTTGTGTACTGGCCCAGTTAACGAGCTAGATGTCATTGGGCAAATAATTTTTCTGAGCCTTGTCTGTAAAATATCGATAATAACACACCACCGTCCCTCCTTGCAGAGTGCAAAGGATTGGAAATAGAAATATTCTGTGGCCGACACACAGTAGGTGAACAATAAACCATATCTCTCATGATCCCTATAAGAGAATCAATCGATCACAGGAACAGTGTGGAGGTTAAATAAGATACTGATTCTTGGTTGATGCTTTAATAAATATTTGAAATTAGTCTGCATGTTTGCCACCCAAAACAGACAAAGAGTTATATCAGATGGACAAAGAAATGAAGATTGATGAAAAAATAGACATTGCAGGCAAGAGTATAAAGGAACAAACTGCAACAACCTTTTTGGATGGGAAACCTTAAAAACATGATACTGCATTTGCCCCAGCATCTGTCTAACTAAGAAGATACTGGACGGTAGCAAGATTTAGAAGAACAAAGGAAGTCATCACCACTCTCTTTATAACAGCAAAAGTGGAAACAACCTAAATGTTCAATATAGGGTATAGGTTTAATAATTATAATCTCTCCATTGACTTGAACACTATGCAGCCATTAAAATGATCCTATAAAAGAATATTCTGATTGAAAAGATGATCACAACACAACAAACAAAAATCACAAGACACGAATGGCATACTTTCACTTGTTTAAAAATACAGGACAGGGCGCCTGGGTGGCTCAGTTATTAAGCGTCTGCCTTCGGCTCAGGTCATGATCCCAGGGTCCTGGGATCGAGCCCCGCATCGGGCTCCCTGCTCAGGAGGAAGCCTGCTTCTCCCTCTCCCATTCCCCCCGCTTGTGTTCCCTCTCTCGCTGTGTCTCTCTCTGTCAAATAAATAAATAATCTTTAAAAAATAAAATAAAATAAAAATACAGGACAGAAATAAAAAGTTTAACAGTTATCTGCATAGCAGATGAGATTGTTAGTGATGCTTTTTTATTAAAACTTCTTTTGGGCGCCAGGGTGGCTCAGTCGGTTAAGCGACTGCCTTCAGCTCAGGTCATGATCCTGGGGTCCCTGGATCGAGTCCCGCATCGGGCTCCCTGCTTGGCAGGGAGTCTGCTTCTCCCTCTGACCCCCCCCATGTGCTCTCTCTCTCTCTCATTCTCTCTCTCTCAAATAAATAAAATCTTTAAAAAAAAAAAACTTCTCTTTACTTACCTTATTCTCTAAATGTTGTGCAATCACCATTAGTCATTTTAGTAATAAAAAATAGTTACCATGAACAGAGTTGGTATCTTTCATTTAACACTGCCTGCAGGCACAACCAGGCCAGTGGTCATGCAAATTAAGTTAATTGTAATAAAGCCGCTTGGAAGTTTCAAGGTAGTTAGTTAAACAAAATAATTAAACTCCTAATGAAATTTCACAGAGCTGGTCACCAAGCTTTGATTTAGCTGCTGTAAGGCTGCTATAAATAGATCCCATTCTCTGCTTTTTCAAAAGGCCTAAAAATGGCATAAAATATGAACAGTTGTTCATGCAAAGGGCCATGTGTCATGTTTGTCCTAAGCAAATGTAACCTGAAACTCACCCATATCTCACACTCCAGGTTGGCTGCACATCTCTGGTGTATTTGCTCCACATTACTCAATTTACTTTCCTGAACTTGAAGAGGAGTGGAATTTCAATGTAGAGTTACCCATTAGTTCCAGGGCTAAATTTAAACCTTTAATTAAGTTAATCCCTTGATCTTAAGCACATTGCTTCTCCTTCAGAAAAGTGTAGAGAGGTGTCTTAGACGTCGCAGCGCTTAATAAAGTGTGACAATCGTTCCTTACTACATTTGGTAAGTCACCCAAACCACACAGGGAAACCAGTACACATTTTTTCAGGTGGCTCCTGGGGCCCCCTGGCCTCTCACCCCCCTCAGCCAACACAGGCATTTGTTGGGGCTAGGGCCCCGAGGTACAGCGTTCCCTGACTCCTCCCAGGTCCAGAGTTGCTGCTCTGGAACAGTCATCGAATCCTTGGGCAGGTACCCATCTTAAGAGAAGACATGGTAGGTGCCAAACGGATGTTTATGAAACAAATGACAGAAAGTAACCATCCATATTGTTCCCAGTTTATATGGGATAAAAGATCATAATCCACGAAATGTGCAGGGTGACAAGGGGAAAAGGGTGTGAGGCCATCACAGCTTTATTTCGGTCTTCCCAGAGTAAAAATTGACGTTGGCCTTTGCTGAGAGAGATGAAAAGTGACAGCGCCATCAAATGGGGATGTGTAAATTAGTCGGCCCAAACAGAAGATGTTCAAATGAGCCTGGGCTCTTATGCACCGAGGGTGTACATTTATCTCAGGGTCTGCACCCTCGGCCTGCGAATGAATGAGACACAAACTTAGTGGTTAAGGGACAGCTTTAAGGTGGGACTATCCACATAAGGGGTTGTGGACCTGCCCGTGTAACTATAAATAAGGACCTATTTCTCAGGGCCCAACGGCCGCGCGGGGTCCAGTTAACAAGCTCCTGGGCCAAATCTCAGCGTCCCTCCGAGTAACTATCCTGCAGACCCACAACTCTCCCGGGACCACATCCTCAAACCGCGACTCCGGGGTTCAGCTCGCACCCCCAATTCCCAGTGCGGGCGCGGCGGCGAAACGTGCTCGCCTCCCCGAGCTGGCTCCCGCGCGCCCTGGGAGCCACAAACTCCCCGCAGGAAGCTCGGGCTACCTGGACTGCCGGCAGATCCCCCGCCCAGCCACCCGCTCGGCTTTCCCTTCCTCCTCCTCTTCCTCCTCCTCCGGCCGCTCGCCTCCCGCCGCCTGCCTCCGCGGCCGCCGCCTGCGGCTTTGTTTTCCTCCCAGGTTTCATTCCCCACACGTGATACTGTGTTATTGCAAAGAGCGCTTCGGAGCGCGAGCGCAGGGCGCGCGCACCTATAAATACGGACTACCGAGCCGGGCGGCAGGAGATCGCAGGGGCGGGGAGGGCTCGGGACCAAGCGATCGGCGGCCGGCCGGCCGGCCAGCGAGCCAGCTAGCCGCGCGCGTGGGCCGGGGCGGCGGCGTCCCCAGCCGCAGCACCCAGGGGCGAGCATGGCCCGCCCGCGGGGGGGCCGGGCCGCCGCGCACGCCGCCTGCGCCCCGCGCCCTGCCCAGCCCGGGTCACCGGCGCTCGCGCTCGCCGCTTAGCACTCGGGCGCCGCTCGCTTCTCCGGGCATCGCGGAAATATCGCCGCAGACGGACACAATGGCGGCGACTGCCGCCACCACGGCCGCCACCGCCGGCACGGCAGCCTGCAGCAGCAGCAGCCGCGCCGGCACCGACGCCGCGGGCACCCGCGGATCGCAGCCGCCGCCGCAGCAGCCCCAGCCCACGGCCGCCGTGCCGGCCCGGCCGCCGCTGCCCGAGCCCCCCCGGAAGCCGCGCATGGACCCACGGCGCCGCCAGGCTGCTCTCTCCTTCCTCACCAACATCTCGCTGGACGGACGGCCGCCTCTGCAGGACGAGGAGTGGGGCGGCGGCGAGGAGAGCGGCGCGGCCAAGCCGGGAGCCGGCAGCGCCTGCGGCGCGAGGACTCGGCTCAGCCTGCTCGCCGCCGCCGAGCGGGGCGGCTGCAACGCGCTCGCCGCGGCGGGCACGGCGGCGGCGGTAGCAGCTGGATGGGGCCCCTGCCTCCCGCAGCCCTCGCCGCTGCCACTCCTGGCCCCCGGCAGCCACGCTGCGGGGCTCGGGCCCGGGGCGACCCGGGGCTTCGTGAGCCCCCTGGGCGCGGGCCGGGCGTCGGGGGAGCAGTTACAGCCGCCCCGGCCGGCGCCTCTCGCCTCCTGCGCTCCGCCGCAGCTGCCCGACCGGCCCGGGAACGCCGGGCGGGAGGAGTTGGAGGAGGACGATGCCTTTTCCAGCGTGCAGGTGCCGGCGGCCGCCTTTCTGGGCTCCGGGACCCCCGGGAGTGGGAGCGGCAGTCGGGGTCGCCTCAACTCGTTCACTCAGGGAATCCTGCCCATCGCCTTCTCCAGGCAGACTTCGCAGAACTACTGCTCCCTGGAGCAGCCAGGCCAGGGGGCCGGCACCAGCGCCTTGGAACAGTTGCAGAGGTCCCGGTGAGTATGCAGGACGCGACGAGCGCCTAACCCCCACGTCCCTCCCGGCCGGCTCTTGGCCGCGGGACACGGTCGCTCCCTCCTTCCGGCGCCTTGCCGGATCCCTGGGCTTCTGGCCCAAATCCCAAAGCACGAGGGCACGCGAAAGAGGGAGAGTCCCCAGGGAGTGTGTGTTCTCAGGTGCGCGCGTGAGCCTGGCACTCGCAGAGCAGAAGCATCACGCTCATGCTGAGAGTCGGGAGTTGCGGGAGCCCATTAAACAGCTGCACCCAAACCTCCCATTGCAAGGAGGACATCACGAACTTCTAGAAACCCCGTCCAGACCCAGAGGCGCGCTCTCCCCACGCCAGGCAAGACTTGGCGGGGCGCAAAGTCCAGCAGTGGGTCCGGCTGGTGGCTGAGTGGCGCGTGTGAGCCTGAGCTGCTTGAAGACGCGCGGTGAATCCCTCCTGAGAGGAGTTATTGCCTGCACTCAAAGTAGTCCCGTGTCCCAGGAAAACTTGGCGTTTTCCTAAGAAATGGAAAATCCTTACATTTCCTTGCACCGGGTCTTTGGAGTTTGGGGACAGGGAGGAAATAGGGCTTGAGGATTTTTTTCTCCAAGATGAATTTGCTAGAGTTAGTTACAAGCTTGAATTGGCCAGCTTAAGTAATCTGCAGGTTTTAGGCATCTTAGCAAAAATCTGAAATGTTGGAAATTTGCTTACTGTGAAGGAAAAAGCTGGAGTTTGTCAACATATTGTCAGAGGACAGTTGGGAATTAGGACTGTGTCAGCAGTGGGAACAGAGTTTGGAGAAGAACCTGCCTGGGGAGCAGTGGAGAAATGGAGGCCTGTTTCCTGGGAGGGAGTATCCTCCTTTGTTAGCTAATGAGGTCCCCTATGAAGTTATAGCAGGGGCTCCACCTTGGCTCAGTTATTTTAACCTCGGGGGGCCCCGATTTCCCCTTTTGAAATGGAAACATTTTGCAGGCCTCAAGATGAGAGAGAACATTTTCTGTTCCAGTCTCTCTCCTGTACCGCTCTTTTGAAAGCTCAGGCGTTTTTTTCTGGCCTAAGTAAGAAGGTGGGCTATTGGAAAAATTCACTTCCTCCCCCAACAGGCAGATGGGGAAAAACAAGCAAGGCTCATCCAGAAATTTGCTCCTTCTTCCCCAAAGGATGAAATCATGACCCTGCCTAGGTGTGTAGCCTCACGGTGTGATTGCGCATGGGCTGCAGGGAGGGGTGTGGAACAGGGAGGCAGCCTCGTGATTGCATGGATGAATTAGCGATGCTGGGCACAGGTGACTGCCTGGCCCTGGCATTTCCTGTCCAAGCACGCATCTCCCCATCAGCGGGCAAGTGCACAGGAGGGGAATCCCTTCCTTTCTGGGCGATTGGTGCATACTCAGCAGTTTCTGGGCAGCTCGCTGTTACCGCTTGACATCACACACTGGCTCATAACGACTCTATAGTTTGAGCGTTAGCCTAGCCAGGCCAGAGGGTCATGACAGGAATTGTAGTACACGTACATGTTATTCTAAGCCAGTGTGCAAGGCTGGCCTGTGTCTCACGGTAGACAGATGTGTTCCTGTGCTAAAAGCAGCTGGGGATCAGATTACCCCACACTTTTTCTCCAAGAATCTCATTGCAGGGGATATGGAAAATCTTCCATGTTACTATCTCTTTCTTTCTTTTCTTTTAAGATTTTATTTTATTTTAAGATTTTATTTATTTGACAGAGAGAGTACAAGCAGGGGGAGTGGCAGACAGAGGGAGAGGGAGAAGCAGGCTCCCCACTGAGCAGGGAGCCCGACGCGGGGCTCGATCCCAGAACCCTGGGATCATGACCCGAGCCAAAGGCAGACACTTAACCAACTGAGCCACCCAGGTGCCCCTAAGATTTTATTTTTAAGTCCTCTCTACACCCAACATGGTGCTGGAACTTAGAATCCTGAGATCAGGAGTCGCATGGTCCATCAACTGAGCCAGCCAGGCGCCCCTGTGTTAGTATTTCTGATCCAAAGAATAGCCACAATTTAATTTCCAGTCCCGTAAATATGAACCCCTTGGATGTTTTATGGATCCCCCACCCCCCAGCACGCATGTTGGGATGAGTCAGTCAAGAGAAAATGCTTCCTGACAGTCACATTTGCCTTAACTACTTAGTGATCATCCATATCTGGCAACTTGATGGCGCTTTTTTATAGCTGTCAACAGAAACAGCATGAAATTTAATGTACAGAGAGGAGGTAAATGGGTAAAAAGGGATTTAAGAAAGGCCTTGAAGAGTCTAGCTTGGCCACAGCTGTTGGAGTGGTCATGAACATGAAATATTCTAGGATGCTTTGTTTCTGACACCACACTGCTTTGATTGAGTGTGCTGCTTTTATGACCACTAACGAGTACTTTTACCTGCATAAACTGTGTGATGTAGAGTAGAAACTCATTTGAATAGGGCCCAGGGGCAATTTATGAGAACACCATTGGCTTTCCCTGGTGTGCCTCCCTTTAAGATACCCCGCTAGCCAGAGTGGTTCCATATGCTACTTCACGGGTGTTCTCTTGGGATGTCCTTTTTAAATCAAATTATACCTTCCTTGGATGTATCTCTTACTATTTAAGGAAGTCCATAGAACCTCGCTGCTCAAAAGTGTGGGCTCTGGGAACTTGAGCTTCACCAGAGTTCTTAGAAATGAACACTCTCTGGTCCTATTCCAGATTGTGTGCAAATCTGCATTTTAACAAGATCCCCAGGTGATTCATAGACAAAGTTTGGAAGGCATTGCCATAGTTAACCTGAAATCTGCCTTTATAATGAACTTGAGATATCCTATATTGGGTTTGTTATGAATATATAAAAATCAGAATTTCTGTCTGAAACCATGAAACGCTTTCTTGTGTGTTATTTCCGTCTGGACACTTGTAAAACCAATTGCAATCATTGCTCGGACTCCAGACTTTGAAATACAACAGAGGAAAATTTCTGTGCCCAGGCACCATTTCTGTGCCCAGGGCTGGACATTTGACCTATATTTCGTTGAATCTGTACAGCCACCCTGTGTGTAGGTAGGTGGTTTCACAGACCAGTGTTGGCCCAGATGGGAACCCAGATCTTTGACATCCCCCAAGGCTGCCATCTTTTCTTCCCTCACTCAGCTATATGCTTATGCCTTGCATGGGGTAGGCCCTAGAACAATTTTGGAGCTGTGGACTGGAAATGTTTGTCTGGGATGCAGCAGGCCAGTCATACTGGTGTGATTCTCTACTCTTGAGTCATCTCTCCTCCCCCCCATTTAACCTTTGGGCCCCCGGCTGCTTCTGCTCACGTCTCCATCGGAGCCTCTGGGGAACCCAGTCCTGTGGGCCTGGGCATCTTCCCAGCCTGCTGGACAGGGCTCCTGCCCTGGGAAGCCATCATGCTGGGGTTTGCTCTCTGGCTAGGTGTCAGAGGTGGGAAGCCAAGAAGATGCCTTCTAGCTTGACACCTTGCTGTGTGTCGTGCTTGGGCGGGGCCAGCTGTGTGCTGAAGGTGTTAATAGGTGAAAGGGAGTGTAAATTTATAAGGTGTGTTTTAAGTCTTCCTTTCACTTTAAAAATTTCATCTCCGGCAGCAGGGGCAGCTGCCCTGGGCCACTCCACTTCCTTGAGCTTCTGAATCGCAGGCAGCCGCCCAGAAGCACAGAGTCCAGCCCGGGTGAACCAGTGTGAGCCATCAGGCCTGACTGAGGACCCTGCACGGTGACCAGGGAATTAATTAAAAAACAAAACAAAACAACACGAGGGCTTTGCTTCTTAGAGCACCTGCGTTAGCATTGTGCCTTATGGATGGAGAGTTAGTTCGTACATGGAAACAGGGCCTGTGGGTGCAAAAGAACTCCCAAGTCTTGGGTTCAAATCCTGAAGCCACTGCAGGACCCTGGGCAAGTCAATCAGCCTTTCTGGGTCTGATTCCTCTAGGAAGCCGGGGCCTGTGTCAAGTGTGAATTGGGCTTATGTAATTGAGGGCTGAGGGCTGCCTCTGCGTAGGCATGTTCCAAATGCTTTAATATCCGGGCTTCGCAAATGTAAATATCTTTAGAATCCCCTAGGACCTTGAAAGAATGGGAAAATTCTGATAATGCAGGTCTGGGAGAGCCTCGAATCTGCATTTCTAACAGCTACAGTGGGATGCAAATGGACAGCCTTTTGAGAAGGAAGGCTCTACTGGCTACTGTGACTGTTCTGAGAAACCTGGTCGGAGTTGCTAAGTAATGTGCTCAAGGTCACTCAGTCCATTGGGGCAGAGCCCGGGCTGCTTTAGAGCTTCTAACCACCCCTCCCTCTGCCTTGGCCCTACTGGGGTGAATGTCCAGGTGCTGTATCCGTAGTCCCTGCCTTCAGTGAAAAGAAAAAAGGGGAAGTTATGTGGGCTGACCAGGAGATTGACAGCCAGAGTAAGAGAAGGGAGATGGACGTTTTTCCTCAACTTTGTTACCTCCTCGCTTTGTGACCTCAGGCAAGTCACCACCCTATGTTCCTGTTGTAAGCCACCTGACCCGTCTGGATTTTAGAAATCCGGACAGGACTTTGATCTCCTCCAGCAATAAGCAAACCCAGGTTACTGTTAAGCCATCTTTCCAGCAACATGAATGACAGAGGGCAAAGCTGCCGTCCCAAGCAGCTGGGACCAGGGCCCTGGTCAGGACGCTTGCCCAAGACTCGGCAGAGGCCGTGCCCTGCCAGAGACTGAGGTCAGTGGCCCGGGGTTCACCCGCTGCCCTCCCCTTTGCACTCACAAAGCCTGTAATGTTGTGGGCGAACTCAGAAGGGGATATAAATTGGAAGGCTGCTCACTGCTGGCAAGTGCCCAGAAAGGGCAGCAAAATGCTGACCTTTTGCCCTGTGGACAGGGGGTGGGGGAGCCGCAGCATGGCTATGTACCCTGTCCCCACGGCTGGCCTGGGGGGCTCTGCTTGCATGGACTTGTTCCCATGGGAAGGAGAGCTGTTGGGGGAGAGAGAGGTCTGGGGCAGGTGGCCTTTAAAGCACACTGGGAAGGAAAGGTAGGTGAGGCCCGGTGAGGTGACATGGTGTGAATCAGGGATGCCAGTCAGCACTTGGCAGCTCTGGATTCTGGGCCAGCCCCTGCCAGGCCTGGTAACCCTGGACAGGTCGCTTTCCACCTTTGGCCTCAGTTTCCTTAGGGACTTAAAGGGCTGGGATAGATGAGTTGCCACTCTTCCTGGCCTGGGGCTCTGAGCGGCTCAGTCCTGGGCCTGCTGCTGAGGACGGGGCGTGTTTAGCTCAGGACATGTAGCTAACCTAGCCTTAGAATGGGATGTTGGAGTGATATTGAGTTGGTGCCACGTGGCTCCAGTTGGCGGGACATGTGCCGATGAATGAAGGAATGAGTGGGTTTCCCCTGGTGTAAGAGAGAACTTTCCAAACACCTTCAGCTGTGCTCCCTCTGGCAGTGAAGGTGTCATAACTGGACTGGCCGCTTTAGGAGGCCATCCAAGCTGGAAGCCACTGCCTCAGGAGTTGGTCAGTCCCCAACCAATGACACCCCATTGAGAAGGAGATCTGTGCTGACCTCCTGGCTTGCTCAGGGGCCTTCAGCTTTGCAAAGCACTTTGTAGACATTGATTCCAGCCCCCTAAAAAACGTGGAGGGGCAGGAATCCAAGGCCACAGAATGGGCAAAGGGTGACTTTAGGTACTTTTTATCTGTCAGGTATGTAGTAGAGGAAATTCTAGTTTGGGTACTTACTGCCATGTGTCATTTATTCAACAAACATTGAATGTGATGACTCTCATTGGTGAGGTGCCAGTGGGCTAGTCATGGGAGATAGAGACATAAAAGGAGGTCTCTGTCTGTTGGGAGATCTAAATAACAAATGGACCAATGTTTCCAGTGATGAGTGCTTGGTTAGAGGTGAACGTGTTGTTTTGAGCCCCTCCCCTGTGGGACCGGACTCAGTGCCTTGACATGGTATTTTTATTTACCAAACATGTCCCAGGCATTATTCTAAGCACTTTATGAGGATTAAGCAAGTTCATATCTATAACCACCCCGAGACAGCACTACTGATGCATCACCCCCATTCTGAAGCAGAAAGTCCCTGGAGTCCGTGGGGGTGCTGTGTTCAAATGCAGGTAGTCTAGGGGCACCTGGGTGGCTCAGTCGGTCAAGTGTCTGCCTTCAGCTCAGGTCATGATCCCCGGGTCCTGGGATTGAGTCCCGCGTCGGGCTCCCTGCTCAGCTCTCTCTTGCATGTGCGTGCTCTCTCAAATAAATAAAATCTTTAAAAAAATTGTAAAAATGCAGGTTGTCTGGCTCCAGAGTCTGTGTCTTCCTGCGCTGTGGTTTGAGTCAGGCTCATAAACGCTCCTTCAACTGGCTTCAGCTGAACCGGGCAGAGGGTGGCCTACATGACCATAAGGGCCTTATTTCAGTTTCTGCCTTTCTGGCATTCAGGGAGGGCCCAGAGGACAGTCGGGGGTGGGCGAGGATTCCCATGACTCCAGGAGCCGGGTCCTGCCCGGTGCCTGCCCTGCCTCCCGAACTCTTCTCAGCTAGATGGCCCGGCTTCCGTTGCTGAGTTTATGCATCCGCTGCTTTGCCAAATGCCTTGCGGCGGCTCACAACACACACGAGCACGAGCCTGGCCCTCCCAGCACCGACTGTGGCCCCCGTGGCCTTTGTGACGAGGCTCTCATCCGTGAAATGGGAACAATACTGCTCCTTCCTGGGTATGTTTCCGTTGTTTGGGCCCTCTGTGTTCTTCTCCGTCTGTATCCCTTTCCCCCAACTCCGGGGTGCGGACTGCGGCCCACGGACTGTTGATAAATAACGTCTTCTGGAAACAGCGTTCATTTCTGTATTGCCTTTGGCTGCCTTGTGCGGCAAGAACAGCAGTGCGTAGTTGTCGCAGAGACTGCACGGTCCACAAAGCCTAAGCTAGTTATTCTCTGGCTCCTTACAGGAGACGTGTGCGACCCCCTGCCCCAGCCCAGTGCGCCGTACCCTGGAGGGGTGCCCTGGCCTTCATCCCTCCCTGGCCGCCCTCACCTCCTTGCCTCCTGGAGGCTCCTGGCCCCTGTTTGGGCCCACCCACTCCTTCTCCCCCCGGCTGGTAGAGAGAACTTTCCGAAACCCACATCTGACCCTGTCCGTTTTAAATTCCTTGTATTTCATGTGTGGCCACCTTCTGGCAACCACAGCAAACCACTTCCCCCCCCCCCCCCCAACAAACCGTCCTCGCCCCCCTCGCTGCCCGTCATGTCCATGCTGTGCTGGCTTTCCACAGGGCACCCCAGGCTTCTCCGTGGGAAGGGTCCCCACTCCCCTCCCACCAGATGCCCCTTCCTTCTGACCCGTCACCCCGCAGAGCCCTCCTGTTTGGCACTGAGCACCTTCTCCCAGCCTTAACTTCCTTTTTTTTTTTTTTTTTTAAAGATTTTATTTATTTGTTTGACAGAGAGAGACACAGCGAGAGAGGGAACACAAGCAGGGGGAGTGGGAGAGGGAGAAGCAGGCTTCCTGCAGAGCAGGGAGCCCGATGCGGGGCTCGATCCCAGGACGTTGGGACCATGACCTGAGCCGAAGGCAGCCACCTAACCAACTGAGCCACCCAGGCGCCCCATCCCAGCCTTAACTTTCTTCCTTCCCGGTGCATCTGTGCATACTGGCCCCGACCCCTCTCTGGTTCTTGGGCCCCTTGGGGGCTGGTTGGTGATGATCTGGGGCTGGTTCTCAGCAAAGTGGAGCAGCTCCCTCTGTAGAGCAGCCACAGAACCAAGCAAAACCCACATTCTCTGATGGTTAGTAGGGAAATTTGATCCCAAGACACTGCCAACTGCTTAAAAATCTGTGGGGCCCCTTGGTCCTCAAAGTCCCCCAATAATCCTGATACCCTCTTCCAGCCTTTTAGGTCTTTTATTTTCATGCAGCGGTCACCCCCAACCCTTTATTTGGTAAAACAGCCTCCCCGCCACCTCCTTCCTCAGTTGTGCAATAAGGAACCTCCCCTCCCCACTTGCATGTTTCTGTCCCCATCGTGAGGGTGAGGCAGGTGATGTAAGTTGTACCCCCATCTGGCCCACTTCACCCCTGTCTGCCTCTCCCCTTCCCCAGAGAGGGGAGGGAATGTGTATGGAGTTCTGAGTGCCTTTCAACAGCCTGTGTGCTTTATTTATTTATTTATTTTAAATATTTTACTTATTTATTTGATAGAGACACAGTGAGAATGGGAACACAAGCAGGGGGAGTGGGAGAGGGAGAAGCAGGCTTCCCGCGGAGCAGGGAGCCCGATGCGGGGCTCGATCCCAGGACTCCGGGATCATGACCTGAGCCGAAGGCAGAGGCTTAACGACTGAGCCACCCAGGAGCCCCTCCTGTGTGCTTTATGTGTATCATTTTTCATTTATGCAGCAATCCTGTGGAGCGGGGATGCCAGCCATCTTAGAGCTACAATTTGGAGGGGTAAAGGAAACTTGCCAAAGGCCCAGCTGGGATCTAGAGCTGGGATTTGAACTCTGGTTTCTCTGGCTTCTAAGCGGGTTTCTGCTAGACCCGGTGTGTGGTAGGTAGCTGGCTCCTACAGACGGGATTAGAGACAACCAATGGGGGAATCTGAGCTCGTTGATAGCCTGAAATCAATCCTGATGGGAATATTTACACCCCAGGAATCAGTCAACTTTACAAGTCCGCGATTCCTCTTTTTTTCCCCTCTAGAGAGCTGGTTTACCGACACATCATTTGGTTCCATTCTGCCCTTGGGGGGCTATGCACAATGTCACCATCAGGAGAAGAGTGTTGAAAACCAGAGCGTTTTTTATAAGAATCAGCTACTTCACGTAATGTGAATTTCCCCAAAGGTCACCACCACTTACTTTCCACCACAAAAAAAGATCGGACCCCCTCAAGTTTCAGCCTACGTGCAATTTAAGAACCAAGCTTTGCACAGACACTGTGGAGCTCAAGCAGACCGTTTAGTATTATGTGTAGGAATCACAAAAGTATTAGCCATTATTCTCTTTTACAGACTATGTGATGTTGTATTTTTATTTTTGTTTGGTTTTTAAAGGCCTCCAAGAACATATACTCAATCAGTTTCCTGGGTTTTTTTCCCCCCTTTTTGTTTGTGTTAGCATTTTGGATAATTGCACACTAGTTTATATTTAACAGGGTTATCGTTAATGCGGTTTGGAGTTTATTGCTGCACATTTAGTTACAAAGACTAAAAAGCTCGTAAAGCAGCACATGCAAACGCCAGAAGCTTAGGACTTGGAATAATGGGATAATATGTGTATGTGTGAGAGAGCCCGGTCCTGTGCTTGATTTAAAGGCCAGGGTGTACTTATACTTAAGCTCAACTCCATGATAGATGACGAAGCATTCAAGAAGAGATCAGTAAAATATTGAGAGTGCCAAAGATGCCTAGCACATGGATTTTTATTTTAAAGCACTTTACTCATTAACCCAATGATTTTATTTTATTTTTTTAATTTTTTTAAAGATTTTTATTTATTTATTTGACAGAGAGAGAGAGTGAGAGCAGGAGCACAAGCAGGGGGAGTGGGAGAGGGAGAAGCAGGCTTCCCGCCGAGCAGGGAGCCCGATGTGGGGCTCCATCCCCGGACCCTGGGATCATGACCTGAGCTGAAGGCAGATGCTTAACGACTGAGCCACCCAGGCGCCCCCCCCCCCCCAATGATTTTATAAAACCAACACTTACAACCCAATGTCTGCCTTGATTGTCTTAGGAAACGGGCTGGAGAATGTCAGGAACTAGAGGGCAGGCCATGTCTGTAGTTTTGCCTAAGGACAGGCATTGGCACACCAGGGGACAAATGGTTGATCCAGTGTTGAAAGGTGGTTCTCATTAGGTATTTAATGAGTTGAATAAAGGTTGTTTTGGAGGGGGAATAGCGAAGAAGGAAGATGACAGACGTCCATGGTCACGTGTGGGTAGTAATTGAGGGACTCGATTTAGCCATCGCAAAACAAAACATCTGATGATACAAGTTCTCTTTGCTTCTTTGGGGCTCTACAGTTTACAGAATGTTTTCGTATAGATTATTTCATCAAGTCATCTCAAAAAGGCAGTGTGCTAGCCATTTTATCGATTAGGAAGTCCAGACTATGAAGAACAAAGAGGTCCATGGTCATGAACTATGGGTGTGACAGAGCCGGAATTTTGTATCCAGTATGTTGAAGTACAAAGAAATATTGTGCCATAGTTTTGGCCGGCCAGTGCCTCTCAGCAGGCGGGATGCTGATTTTCATGTGATAAGCTCTGGGTCAGGCCCAAGAAGCCTGGTTGTGGAAAATTTCCCCAGTAACATCTTGCTCCAAAGTCAGTGTTTGGTGCTGGTTCCTGGGTCCCTGCCCCTGACTGCTCAGCCTCCTCCTCAGCTAATTGGGTGAACAGATTCAAGACTGGAAAGACCAGCTTTGGAGTTGGAAGGCTCTGCCACGTACTGCACTTTGGGGCACCTCAGTTAACCCCTCTGAACCTCAGCATCCTCATCTGTAGAATGGAGAAGAGAGTGCCTGCCTTTCTGGAGTATTGCAAGCCCTAAAATAAGAATGCAGCATGAAGCACCTTGCGGAGGTTTGGCCCTTGGTAGTTGATCGGTCAAATAATAGCTGTGAAGTCCACTCCAAATTGCCCTGCGCCTTACGCCATCTGTTGAGAAACTTGACGGGGTCTGCTAAGATCATCTGGTGCGGAGTTGTTTGCCTTGGTTGGAGCTCATGCTATGGTACACTGAACAGATAATTTGCTGCATAGTTTTAATTTCATAAATAGTAGTAAAGTAAAATCAGAGTGGTGAAGGAAAACAATACCCCTTCCGTTAGGCCCTGTGTTTTGCCTCTATTTACACTGGAGTCTTGACGATTTCCGTTGCCAAAATAAAGGTCTCAGGGACGGGAAGCAAGGAAGGCTGAATTCACATGTTCAGCATTGTCCCATTGGAACTGCAAAGTGGTGAGGTTGAGGGCGACAGCTGGTCTGGCCCACACATAGGCATGTGGAAGATGCTGCCCGGGGCACACGTGGGACTGCTGCCCCCAAAGAAAATTCTAGAAGATGCACCTTTGCTCCCTCCCTTTGCAGAAGCCACAGCCCTCGTTCTGTGGTCTGTGTGTTGCCTGCCCAGCTGCCTTTTCTAAGCAGGATATCCCCAAGAAGGTGAGGGACCTTGGGGCACCCCTCGAGCCCATGTGGTCATGACCATGGAGTCCATTGTATGCTACTCTGGTGACTTGTCCTCCTCACTGTTCAGAGGTCCTTTTGCATGTGGCCCTCACCTCTTCTCTTCGAGCAGAGTTAGAGTCCAGGGCTCCCAGCATGGCTTGGTGTTGGGTTGGCGGCAACCCACACCCCTCTGTGTGCCGGGTTGTTCACACGCCTCAGTGTGCACAGTCAAGTGGCTTCACTGTTCACAGATCAGTGGGGCCAGCACCTGCCTTCCAGGAGAGAAGTAGAACCCAAGGCGGCTGGGCTCCTGGGTAGCAAGAGAGGTCAGGCTCGCTGTTGCTGCCGTGGGCGCGGGCAGCTCTCTCGCAGAGGGCCCTGGAGCTGGGCCTGCAAGCGCACGATGGCTCAGTACACTGGGTGCTGAATTGTGGACGTGAGTTTCGTTTCAGAGCATGGAGGGAAGGGGCAGTGTGAGCAGAGCTGGATTTCCAACAGCTGGAGGCAGGTCAGATGGAGGAGGATGACCCCAGGAGTGCCTGCCTTACGTTTTTCACCGTTTGGGCATCCTCATTATACATTCAGAAAGGATGAACTTGTGTGTGTCCAGAATCTTTCACTTTTAGGGAGTTCCTCTACTTTTACACATGCAGAATTTTAGGAAGAGTGTCCGGAGGTTCATGGAGGCTGGAAACTTTCTCCATGAGGTGAGGATATCGGTGATGAAGCTGGCTGAGGGGTCCCAGAGGAAGGTGGGGGCCTGAGCACAGAGGCAGCACCAGGGCCTCTGACCATCACAGACATGTGACACTAGCTTGTCATCGTGACATGGATTGAGGGCATGTCCCTCAGTGGCAGCACTACCTGTCATCTCTGAAGTCCCTTGGGTCACCCACCTCTGCAGCCCTTGAGGTGTGTACTGGGTCGAATCATGTCCCCCAACATTCAGGTCCACCTGGAGCCCCAGAATGTTGACGTTGTTTGGAAATAGGGTCTTTGCAGCTGTAATTAGTTAAGACCTACTGGAGGAGGGTAGGCCCCGAAGCCAGGGGCTGGTGTTTTCATAAGAAGGCCATGTGAACACACAAGAGACCGAGAGGAGAACACCAGGGAAGATGGAGACAGAGAATGAGCAATGCATCTATGAGCCAAAGAATTGCCAGCAAGAACCAGAAACTGGAAGAAGCAAGGAAGAAGCAGAAGGAACCAACCCTGCCGACACCCAGATTTTGGACATCTAGTCTCCTGAACTGAGAGAATAAATTTCTGTTTTTTTGAAGCCACCCAGTTTGTGTTAATGTATTTCCCTAGGGAAACACACGTATGGTGGTGTCTCAGTATTCGACTTGGATCCGGTTCTCCGCCCGTGTGGACCAGCCTTCCTCATCCTGGCCCGTGGGAAAGGACAGAAATCCCAATGCACAGCCTGAAAGTGTGTCTATAGGTGGCTGGGGTACTGTGGAATGTGGGGGGGGGGACCTAAACTCTCTGGTGAACACTTCTGTTTTTGCTCAGTTCTTTGTCATAGCTGTAGACCAGTCATTCTCAGAATGTGGTCCCTGGAGCAGGAACACGAGCATCACCTAGGAACTCATTAGAAATGCAGTTTTCCAGGCCACACCCAGCCAGGCTGAATCCAGAATTCTGGAGGTGGGGACTAGCCATCTGTCCCTGAAGGCCCTTGAAGTTTATCTGGGGTCCATGCAAGTTTGGGAACAGCGTTGTCGCTGTGGACAAAGCCTGTTGTGTCTCAAGCTTTATTGCATCTTCTGGAAGATGTAAACAGTGTCTGGTGTTATATGACATATTTTTATTTTGCTTCAACACGTTTATCGAGGGTGAATCAGTGGAAGTTCTCTCCGGATGTGGGGCTCTGCCGAGGGCCCAGGGCATTCAGGTTGGAGGCTCCACATGACTGCTTTAGGCTCATCTTCCTTTTCTGTGCCTCCCCCCCATCTCTCTGGTGAGTTTCCAGACTCTGGCTCTGAGGGGCCCTTTCAGTTAGTCTTCCCTGCCTCCTTTGGCATTTCACAGTTCCCTCTATTTGCAGATCTCAGCAGTTTGTTCGAGTATTCCAGCAGGTGTGTTGGAAGCATTCTGCCATGTGCCAAGGACTGGGGGTACCGTGGGGCGCCAGAGAGATGGGGGGCCCCTGCCCTCATAGCTAGGTTTTAGTCTCTGGCGTGGAGATGGGCAAAAAAAGAGCAACCATAAAAAACTACATCAAGCAAATTCTGAAGAGTGCTCTGGAGGGAGTCGTTGAGGTCTGTAAACATCCCTTAAACATCATGGCTGGGAAAGGTTTTTCTAAATGAGAAAGCGGTTAGCCACTTAAGATGGGACATGTGTTTCAGACATCAGGAACCATGTGTCCTGGGGCCCTGGGATGGAAACATGGTGGTTGATGTGTTTAAGGAAGAAAAAGAAGGCGGGGGTAGTTGGACCATGGTGAATGCAGGGCTGGAGGGAGCTCAGGCCCCAGAGTTGGGCAGGGGCTGTAATCCACCAAGCCTTGCAAAACGCAGTGGGCAGTGCCCACTGTCTTGCAGCTGCAGCTGGAAGCCGTGGGAGAGCCACACAGGGGAGCGGTGCTCTGGCTTCTCTTTGAAGGGCCCACTGACATCTGTGTGGCAAGTGGATCGAAGGAGGGCAGGCATGGATGTGGGGAGACATTTGTGAACCCCTTGCCTCCAGGCAAGTATCCTGCCAAGAGACATGGTGGCCTGGCCTCAGGGTGGAGATGGCGAGGGGGTGACGGACTCCAGATGGACTAGAACTGACAGAACTTATGGGGGACTTGGTGGTCCCTCTTGTCATGGAGCTTACCTCCAGTTGGCGAGAGACCTGGATAACCCCCCATCAAGTGTAAGACCGCTGCTGTGGTGCGTGTTGAAGTCTGGAGTTCCTTGGTCCTGTTGCAGCCTGGCATAAGTGCCACAGTGGGTCGGACCCAGCTGTTGGGGGGAAGGCTGGCTCCTGGGGGTGCCCGCCGAACTAAGGTCTGAAGGGTGAGCAGTTAGCGGGGTGCGGAGCACTGAAGCAGACCACAGGACCAGCCCGGGAGTCCTGGAGGAAGCAGACGAAGGGTGGCGTCCGGGGCACGGAGAGTGAGGAGAGTGGGTGAACTCAGGGCCACGCTGGGGATGTTGACTGTCACCGGGAGAGTGCTCCAGAAGCCATCAGAGGGTTTCCATCTGGGGGGAATCATTTCCAAAATTCCGGTTTGGAAATAATGTGCCGCCGCAATGTGGAAGAAGAGGAGATGAGGGGAGCCGCAGGTGGGAGGCAGAGGTCCGCTGCTGGGGGCCGGGGAGGAAAGGAAGTGGCCGCCACTCACGTGAGGGCGGTGGGGATGGGGGTGGGGAGGCGTGGGCAGGGGTTCCACAGGGGTTGAGGACTTGGAGATGAATCGGCTGTGGAGGGTGAGCGAGCTGGGGGCATCCAGGGAAAAGCCCAGGTTTCTAGTGTGAGGACTGATGGAGGGCAGTGCTGTCCCTGGGATAGGGAGGAGGGCAGGGGCACGATCCAATGTGTGAGGTTGAAAAAAATTGTAGGGGCGCCTGGGCGGCTCAGTCAGTTGAGCATCTGCCTTTGGCTCAGATCATGATCCCAGGGTCCTGGGATCGAGCCTCCCGTGTCGGGCTCCCTGCTCAGCGGGGAGTCTGCTTCTCCCTCTGCCTCTACCCTTCCCCCTGCTCGTGCTCTCTCTCGCTGTCTCTCAATAAATAAATCTTTAAAAAAAGAAAAATTGTAGACCCGGAGGTGACTCTCTTTCTTCTCACTCTCTCCGCACCACCCCCCAGCTTATGCTTTTACAAAATTCCCAGACAGTTTGAGGTGGCCTATCTGTAGGGTCAGAAGGAACTTTTTGAGTGAAGATGCATACATTTTCCTTTTTCTTCCGACGTGGAGAAGGATATTTCTGCTTAGAGATGATCTCAAGTTTTATGCTCATTCCCAAGTTCTTTGGCCTAAAAATTCTAATAATTACCTTTTAAGGTAAATGTTGAGCATATCAATTAAAAAAAAAATACCCTAAGTCAGATTTTGTTCACTTAATTTCAGATAAAGACCTGTCATCTCTTTTTATTAAAGAAAAAAATATCCTTGAGTGAGATCCTAAGATTTTGCAAATAATTCCTAGTTCAGCTTGCGCATATTTGCGGCTCTTTACCAGGTGCTGAGGTCCCAGTGATCTGGAACATGGAGGGTGAAGCTACGTTCTCCAGGGGAAAAGGAGCCACCATTTGCCCATCTGCAAGATTGGTCGGCTGCACTAGCTAAACAGGGACTCAGGGTCGGGGTGACTTCGTACTTGCCCTGTGACTCAGAGTAAGGCCACGATGCCGTGTTAATATTTCAGCACAGTTGTATCTTTTTCTTGTTTTATTGGTGGTTTTTCATCATAACGACATGTTTACAGAACATTGACATTCTGAGCTCTGGAGGCATATGGAAATCGCTTCACATCCCAGATCTGCCATTTCCTGGGTGTGACCTTGGGCAGATTCTGTAATCCCCATGGAAGTCCACTCTCATCTATAAAGAGGATGGAAACAGCCCGTAATAATCAGACATCTCACGGTATGACTGCCAAGATTAAGTCCAGTGATTTCTGTAGAGCTCTTAGCACAGTGCCTGGCACATAGTTAGTTCTTGGTAAATATCTGATGCGATTATTACATCCCCTTATACTGTGCTGGTGCTCTGCATATCTTGGAGGGGCAGACCTCACCCTGTAAAGTAGGGAACTTACTTTTCCCGCCAAGTCACGTAGAGCTCAGCAGAGCAGGGATCCTGTCTCCCCAGTGAGACCGTACTTCTGCTACGGTGCTTTATTGCCTTTGATACGTGCATCGTTTTAACCCAACAAGTTTTGTGACCCTTCCTGAGCAAGATATGTTCTGAGAATCCGGGTGTTTCTTGACACTCGTACTGTTTGACACTTTTACTGTCTAAGAATATACCCTGATGTTGATGTCATTTACCGATTCAGCCCATGTTTGACTCTGGATGTGTCAGTGGGGAGCAGCTATGTGGAGATAGAGTAACTACAGCAGACTTTTCTGTTCGGCCCTGTTTGCTCCAAAGGCAAGTGAATAATTGAGGCCAGGCCGACTGGAAGAGATAGGAATGATATATTTCAATCTGGTCGCCCAATCTGGTTATACCCTCCCTGCAAGCTGCATTTCCCCGAGCTGGAAAGGATTTAGCCTGTAGAGCTTATTAAGAGGTGTGACATTCGTTATGTATGACTCTAGTTCTTTTGGAGCCAGGAAAATAAAAGTCAAGACTGGAATATAAGGAAATGGATAAGATACGTGCAGGCTGGTGAAATCTGGGCTAAAAAAAAAAATATTTACACGGGAGTTCAGCTTTGATTTTATATTGTCACAAATTGTTACCAGATGCCTGCATTTCAGACAGACTCCTGAGCTGATCCTAGAGTGTGAGTTGGAAAACAAATCACTTTGCCATTTGGAATGCTGATTGATATTTTAGAAGTTTCTTTTTTTGTCTTCAAAGGAAAAATAATGCATATTCCAGGCCTAGCAAACAGAACTTTTATAAATGGCAATTAACAGAAGATGCCCAAGGGAGGAAGTCTCCAGTTTCTTTTTATAACCCTGGCAAAAGTAATTGAGGTGACATTTTATTAACATTGGCATCTCCCACTTGTGCTGGGAGCTAGCTCAGCCTTGTGTAACTGGGTCCAGAGCTAGGAGTTGCATTTCCATTCCCTTCAAGCTCAGGTCGGAGGAGAAGCACAAGAGCACTTCTATCTGGGGTAGCTGGCCTTGTGTGGTCTCCATGTGGCAGGACCCCAGGCTCATGGGGTGGCTTGTACGTTTTCCCCTATGGTTTAAAAAAAAAAAAAATAGCTTTTAGTTTTGGGTCTTCGGTTTGGACTCAACAGTGTTCCCTTATCCTCCAGGCTGTTTTTCTTGCTGGCATTTGAATGACTCATAAAAATGAATTCTGCATGGCCTGACACCTCTGCCATGTTCCCCAAGTGCTTTCTAAAAGGTGCTGCTGTGTAAGAATAGAGGCTGATTTTCCCATTTTGAGTTGTTGGAGAGTTGCTGGGATGACTGGGCTGGCTGAGTCTGAATTCTGGCTCCACACCTTGGATGCTGTCCGACTCTGGTGAGAATCACTCTCTGAGGCTGAGTCTGGAAAAGAGGAATATCAGATCCGGGTAGTTGGAGGATTGCAGGAATGGAGTGGAGTGAGGTCACTCCGTGGCCTCCAGATGGGCCTTGGTATTTCCTACAGGGGACAAGCCGTAGACTTGTGGAAAATAAGTTCTCAGCACGGTACTGTAAAAAAAAAAAAATCCAGAAATAAATAGACCCCCCCCAAAGTTCAGACCTGTGTTGTTCAAGAGTCACGCAATAGTCCTGTTTCATGAAGTCAAGTCTCCGTGAACACCGAGTTAGCTGCAGACCCGGAGCACTGCCCCGTCGCTCGAGGGGAGGGACAGGGGTGGGCTCCTATGAGCCCTGCTCACATTTTCATCAGTCAGTCGATATATAACCTTGTTTTCTGTGTGTTTCTGGGTGAAGATACCTTACTAGATACTTAACTCATTAACACTGAACTCACAGCCCACAGTCACTCACACCTGAACGAAGCTTCTCTCATACACGTGTTTCTCCCTTGGGCATCTTGCAGCCGTCTTGCACTTAACACTAAATAGCACTTCAGTTCTTTGCCGGGGAAGAGGGGGGGCATTTTCAACAGCAGAATCACCAACAAAAATGCAAAAAATATGGGGCTGAATGTGCATCGAAAGGGACACTTGTTTACGGTATGAGAACGGAGACAGGAAGGCAGAGCCTCACCTTGTCACCTCAGCTGTAAAATTTTCCCTGCCCTGCCCCTGTGCACATGGCCATGAATGACTGCAAAAGCCTGGTAAGTATTTATTTGGGGGGTTACAAATAGATTTTAGCAAGTAAGTGAATTCACAGCTATGGAATCTGCAAAGAAGGAGAATCGACCGTCCTTTTTGCAGGTATTTATTGAGTGCGTGCTGTGTCCTGGTGGCTTTTCAAGAGTCTTGGAAGGGGGGTGTTTTCTGTTTTACAAAGGCCTGCCCCACCTGTTCTTATATTTATTCCTGATAACATCCTTGATAGGGGAAGGTCTGGCTTTGTTTTTTTGACAAAGGAAACCTAGAACCCGAGAGCTGATGTGACTCTGAGGCCCCGCATCCCAACCGAATCTGAGTTTCTGGCTCTGAATGCCGTTTTCTTCGCACCATGCTGGGCAGACAGGCGTAGGTGAGAGATAGGACAAGTGCTTCACACAGTAGAGTTGGAATGTGGACATCGTCTTGTGTGTGTTTTTTTAAAGATTTTATTTATTTATTTGACAGAGAGACACAGCGAGAGAGAGGGAACACAAGCAGGGGGAGTGGGAGAGGGAGAAGCAGGCTTCCCGCCGAGCAGGGAGCCCGATGCGGGGCTGGATCCCAGGACCCTGGGATCATGACCTGAGCCGAAGGCAGATGCTTAACGACTGAGCCACCCAGGCGCCCCTGCTGACATCCTATTTTAATACTGTTTAAAAAGTTACCTTCCTAATAATTTCTCTATGATCTCATTAGATAAAGGTGGCATAGCATTGTGACTAAGAGCATAAATTCTGAGGCCAGACTCCGTTTGGATCCTGGCTTTGCTACTTAATACCTGTGTGACTTGGGGCACTTCATAAGTCAAGAAAAACCTTCCTGACTCTTGGTTTCCTCATTTGTAAAATAAAGATAGTATTAACACTGTGTGGGGTTAATGTGAAAATTATGTGAATTAATTCATATTTAGTGCTTAGGTCTATGCCCGGCACACGGTAACCCTCTGTGTGTTAGCCATGATTATTGGTTAGCAGGATAGGTACTCAGGAAATTCATGTCGAGTCAGTCAACGATGACTCTAAAAATCAGGCAAATGGTAACATATGGTTGTAATTGCATGGCCCAGAGCCAAGAGGAGATTTTGCAATTTTCCAGTCCTTTTGATCCATTTGGGTGACATAGTTCAGACCTGGAAAATCTGTTTTAGAGCTTTATTTATCCAGTTTGTCTGCAAATTAAACAGACTTTTGTCACATCTGTGTCATTTTTGGTGAGTGGACAGCTAATCAGATGAGCAAATATTAGTGGGCACCTGCTGGGTGCCAGGCAACCTGCTGGGTTTAATCTTCCCTGCCTGTGAACATTCAAGTAAGAGAAGACAAGAATGAGATGTCACAAGGCTGAGCATGCTTAAGGCATATAAAGAGCACGGTTCCATGTCACCCTAAAATCTCCCATTTTTATGGCTACTAAAGTGTATTTAAAACTGCCAGGGTTTTTCTCTCCTTCCTTCCGCTGCTCAACATCTGGTAGAGATGTTAGTAAGAGGCAGTTGTGTGCCCCACACGGATGGGGATACCACATTGTGTGGAGGGTCCCCACACGGAAGCCATCCCTGGACACATGAGACCCATACCTTTCTAAACAGACGTCAGGCCGCCAACCCATTTCCTTGGTAATACCTTTTGTGTCACTGGCAGAAAGATAATTGCAAAGGATGGAATCTTATTTCCACATCTGTACAATTACGATGTGGTAGTCATTTGGAAAAAAATCGGTTCTTTCTCTTTTCTCTGGAAGCCCCAGTTTGGGACAGTCAAGTTACTTTCTGCATTTCTCCCCTTCCCCCAGCTCCCCTGCACGCACCCCCCCCCCCTCCACGGACTCAGGTCTAACAAAATTCATCTTTTCTGGGACATGCTTCCGTTAGGAGCAAGGGCATAGGACCCTGGACTGTGAGAGCAATGCAGGTGATTCCTCTTTGCTCTCTAGAAACAGGGTTTGGAACTTTGCAGCCCTGGTTTGGGGGGGGGGGTGCTTTCTGTTATTTGCTTACAAAAAATTGCAGACCTGAAGTCCTATTCGTCCTATCTGATAGTAAACTTTGCTTTGCCTCACCTGCTTGCATTCATGATACGAGCTCATACTATAATATAGAGTTCTCTTGTTTGAAAACTCCTATTAAGAGAAAAGGGCACCTTTCCTATAAGCAAGTGTTTTGTGACACATTTTAAGTAGACCTTTTACCCTAGAATAGTTTCTTCTACTGTACACACTTTTTTATCAGTGAACAAGTGATTCTTTCTTCAGAGTCTGTGTTTACTCAGCCTGGAGGCGACGGTGTGAGATAACACTGCTAAATAGATTCCAGTCAGATGATCCTGGCTGTGTGAGTTTATAAAAGACATCTGTTTAAATTCAAAAATAAATAATTAAAACACATGCACAGACAAAAGGTTGTTACTCCTAGCGAGATTAAAATTAGTCTACTGTGTTACAGAGGTTCTTTATATTTTTCTCCACAGAATTTGAATTTTTTTTCATTTCGTCGAAAGATCTACATAGAGAAAATGACAAAGGTTTAACTTTTTTTTTTTAACTCATTGCCAAGTTAAAAATATTCTCACATGGCAGGTAGGACTCTTTCATGTCTCTGGAGAATTGTAAGGTAATTCTTAATCAGTGGCTCCCTTGAAATTGCCTAAATAAGAGAAGATCTCCCGAGCAATTCTCCCAATCCAAAAAGATGTGTTGATTTTTTTTATTATGTTGTTAATCGCCATACGTTACATCATTAGTTTTTTTATTTTTTAAAGATTTTATTTATTTATTTGACAGAGAGAGACACAGGGAGAGAGGGAACACAAGCAGGCGGAGTGGGAGAGGGAGAAGCAGGCTTCCCCGCTGAGCAGGGAGCCCGATGTGGGACCCGATCCCGGGACCCTGGGATCATGACCTGAGCCGAAGGCAGACGCTTAACGGCTGAGCCACCCAGGCGCCCCACATCATTAGTTTTTTTGATGCAGTGTTCCATGATTCCTTGTTTGCGTATATAACACCCAGTGCTCCATTCAATACGTGCCCTCTTTAATACCCCTCACCAGGCCAACCCATCCCCCCACTCCCCTGCCCTCTAGAACCCTCCGTTTGTTTCTCAGGATTCATCGTCTGTCATGGTTCGTCTCCCATTCCGATTTCCCCCCCCTTCATTCTTCCCCTCAAGATGCGTTGATTTTTAAATAGGGGTTTTGGTGATGGATTACTAGAGTCTTGAATGAGACATGGGAAAAGACACAGGCAAAGTCATCTTCCAGTTTTCTTTTGCAAGCCCTCTGCCCCGGGCGTGGGGCCAGGCACACGGTGCACCGTGTAGGGGACGCCACCCTGCTGTTTGCTGTCCTGAGTGCTGCGGTGGCGGCCGGTCTGTCCAGTCGGCCCTTCCTAGAGGGACTTCCGCCCATCTCTTGTCTGCAGTCAGCAGAGGGCCCAGGGTTGGGGGGATGTGCTCCCAGGCATTTCCCCAGATGGTCCCCAAACATGCTTTGCAGGGGCCCTGTGTTCTGTCAGGTCTTCATCCTGAGACTCCCTTGTCGGTGAAAGCCCCTTCTTCTTCTTCTTTTTATATTTTTAAAGATTTTATTTTTAAGTAATCTCTACACCTGCTGGAACGCCCAACCCTGAGATCAAGAGTTGCTTGTTCCACTATCTGAGCTGGCCAGCCAGCCATCCCGGTGCAGGCCCTGCTAAACGCCAACTGGCCTGTGGACTGTGATAAAAATTTTGCTTTGAAAAATGGGAGAAAAACAACCCAAGACCAACTCTCACTTTATCCGTTACGTTTCGCCTCTGCACTTTCTGATAAAACACTTCACTGATGCTTTTTGGGAATCTATGTGTCAGAAAAGCTAGATCTAAATCATTGAAGCGTTCAAAATGAGCGACAGAACATGAATCCAATCACCTGTCATCCCGTTACTGCTAACACTTTGGTGTGACTCCTAGGATGGGGTTCCATTTGTCTTCCACTGTCCATGCCCTGTTTGTCGGGTCTGAGCTCTGTGACAGGGACTAGAGCAGGCACAGGCCACGGACACAGACTCTGCTCTCACAGTTTGAGGACTTGTGCACGGGCTGGTGCCTGCATACGTGTGCACTCACTTTTTAAGTGGTATCATGCTTTACGTGTTTGTGAATTGCTTTTTTCTTTTTCATTTAAGGTGAAAAAACAACCACATTTGTAAAGTATCAGGAAGACTCTAAAAAAAATTGTGATAAATCGTTTGCAAGCAAATTTGTATCATCTAGATAATCACTTCTAACGATTGCTGGGTGGGTTAACGTTCTTTTAAAAGCAAGATATTGTTAGCTTAGATAGCCAGCTGCTTAATGTCCTGCTGTCCTTCCAGATACTTAGGCCGCATAAGGGAGGCATGTACCTGACATTTGTTTTCCTTAGGCTCATTTTTTCAGGAATGTCTATTGCGTAAGCATATTTGCTGGGGGCTGGGCATAAGGGATTGAACAAAATGTCATTGGTTCTCACCCTCAGGGAACTTAAGAGCTCTGGACAGGATGCAGACAATTAAGAGAAGTAAGTAAGTAAGTACAAATATGGGTATAAGATGTGATAAGTGCCCTGGAAGAAGAGAACGTGGGCTGTGCGAGAGATTAATGGAGGAGGGAGAACAGCTTCCACTGGGTAGAGTCAAGGAAGGCTTCTTGAAGGAGGTATCTTCAACAGCTGGAAGAGAAGCTACCAGTACGGGAGGAGTGGATGGGAAAGAGTTAAGGACAGCAGAGGGAACAATGACATGTTCCAAGGCCATGTGGCTAGGAAGATCCCATTTGGGGGAAGAAATGCAAGAAGGTCAGTGTGGCTGAGAATTATAGCGTCAGGGGGAGAGATGGGCTAGGCTTCTTGTGCCTTACGGGTTTCCTGAACGGGTTTGTCGTTTCTTCTTAGTGCCGTGGGAGACACTCAATGGGTTTGAAGCCCAGAGCCGCCAGGTCCAGTTACTTCACATTGGCTACCCAGGAGATGGGGAGATGAGCCATGATCAGGCTGGGGAACCAGGGTTCAAGGTTTATTTCAGAAATAAACGAGGCAGTACTTATTGCTGCTGAATGTGGATGTGTTGGGGAGGGGAGTCAAAGATGAGTCCTGGGTTTGTGACTTGGCTTCTTGGTACCAGAAACTGAGGGGGGGGCAGCTCAAGGGGGACTGGTTTAATGGGAGAGGAAGAAGTTGAGTTTGGTGCATGAAGTCCGAGCTGCCGTGAGAATGCCACGTGGAGGTTTAAGGAAGGCAGAGGGGCCCACAGGGGCCGGGGGCTCCAAAGGGAGGCAGGTTGGGGAAACAGATTTTGGCATCATCAGCAGGTGTTCAGGGCGAAGGGAGACGGTGGACTCCCCAGGGAGGAGGTGTAGAGAGAGGTCAGAGTGATTAGCTCATCTAAGATCCCAGGGCTGAGAAGTTACAGAGCTGGCGTTTGAGCCCAGATGGCCAGGTTACCGAGTCTGGGTTCTTCTCTGGAATGCCGTGCTGCCCTCGGAGCTCTGCAGCCACCTGCGGGGTCTTTCATTGCACTGCTTTGGACAAACCAGCGTTACAAGGAAGTGGAATTGTTTCAGAAACTTTCTGTCGCCTGGAGCACCACTCTCTCTGGAAGCGACTAATGGCTCTTTCAGCTCTGTTTGAATATGAAGATGATTTCGGATATGAACGCCTAATTTCACCTTGCAAGCTAGGGTAAGGCTGTCTCCCTTTAGCCCATGACTGTGTTGTTGTTGGCCAGGCCCCCCACTCCCCAGGTCGACACAGTCCAGTGTCATCATCACGATGGCCTGTGGCGAATGTGCCGCCTGACCTCCCGGGCCCCCACATCAGCCAGCAGCGCGGGCCAGTGCATGGGCCATGTGTGGGCTGTGTGTTTTCCGGTGTATTTTTTTTTTTTAAGCATCTCTCCCTGAGTGTCCAGTTGCAGAAGCGGGAATGAGATTCTTTTCCCGTGTTAGGTTTAACTACAGACCAGCCTCTGCTGGGAGACAGGGGTCATGTTGGGAAAAGTTGGGTTTCTGTGTATCAGAAATTGCTCCTTGCATCCGTAAACCGAACTGAACAGGGAGTGTAAACCCACATGCCTAAGCTTTATATAACATCGAATTTACCGTCTTAGCCATTTGTAAGCATACAGGTCAGTGATATTAAGTACATTCACATTGTTTTGTGGTTAATCACCAAAACTCTTTTCATCTTGGGAGACTCTTAACTCTGTACCCATTAAATAATAACTCCCCATCGCCCCTTCTCCCCAGCCCTGGAAAACCGCAATTCTGCTATCTCTGAATTTGCCTGTTCTGGGTGTCCCATATAAGTGGAATCATACAGTATTTGCCTTTTTTTTTTTTTCTTCTTAAGCTAGAGAGTAAGAGCGGGTGGAGGGGTAAAGGGAGAGGGAAAGAGAGACTCTCCAGCGGGGCTTGACCTCATGACCCTGAGATCATGACCTGAGCCGAAATCAAGAGTTGGTTGCTTACCTGACTGAGCCACCCAGGCACCCCTAGTATTTGCCTTTTATAACCGGCTTCTTTCTTTTTTTAAAGATTTTATTTATTTATTTGACAGAGAGAGACACAGTGAGAGAGGGAAAACAAGCAGGGGGGAGTGGGAGAGGGAGAAGCAGACTTCCCGCGGAGCAGGGAGCCCGATGTGGGACTCGATCCCAGGACCCTGGGACCATGACCTGAGCTGAAGGCAAGACGCTTAACGACTGAGCCACCCAGGCGCCCTATAACTGGCTTATTTCATTCAGCATAAAGGCCATCCATGTTGTGCATATGTTAGAATCTCCTTCCTTTTTAAGGCTGAATTATATTCCATTGTGTATATTTTCCACATTTTGCTTATCCATTCATACGTTGACGGACATTCCCATTGTTTCTACTTTTTGGCTTTTGTGAATACTGCTATGAATGTGTATAAATCACACTCAAGATTTTGTTCTGTTTTTCCCCCACCCATCTAGAAGCAATCTCTCATAAGGGGTGATTTACAAAGGGAAGGGGAAGCTTAGTTTGAATGCAATGATTCCTCATCAGACTTGGTGCCTGAAAGTTCACATTTCAAGGGAAGTGACTGATTGCCTGTCTACTGGAAAGAAGCAATTCTAGGGATTTTTTTTCATGTGTGTGCAAGCAACTGGCTCAGAAATTAATCCTAATGGGCTGTCTTATCAACCTTTTATTTCTTGCCCGTTCTCCCTATTTTTTTCAGTAATGGCTCCAATTGATACTTTAATCCTACCCAGAATACCATAACAGTACATATTTATATCTTTCTAAATAACATGGATACCTCATTTCCCAAACTACATTTGTTTTTGTTTTGTTTTGTTTTTTCTGGCAAGAAAAAGGAATACCTGTGTGAGACATTTAGAAGAAGCAGAAATTCAAACTACCCGTAAACCCACCACCTGGAGATGACCAGGTAATGTTTTGGTGTAGGACACGTGCACACATGGACCAATTATTATCTGTTACGGTATATATATATATATATATATATATATATATATATATATATATGTATGTATACACACACACACACACACACACACACATAAAATATATTCTATCTTTTTGAATACTAGAGCCCAAACTGCACATACCGTTCTGTAAGTTTCCTTTTATCACTGAGTAAGACATTGTGAACACTCTCCCTTGTCACGAAACCATACCCTGCATGGGACTCTTGCTGCCTGCATAGCACTCCGTTCTCAGAAACGGAGTGGGTTCTCTCCCTGGTGCCTCCTCCAGAGTCAGGTGTCCCGCGGGTTCTGTGTTGAGCATGAGTTCTCTGCTGAAGATCTTAATGGAGGTGGAAGTGTGGCATTCCCCTCATTTTACGGTAGAAAAAAAAAAGGAGAAGTTAGCTCCAAACGACTTAACCAGGACGGGGGAAGCTGGAAATAGAAACCAGAGCGCTCATTCACTGCCTGGTGGCTCGAGTCAGTCCATAAAACTAATCTCGAGATCACTATCAGCGGAAATTATTTTCCCTAATCTCCTGGGAGTATGCTTTTAATATTTTATGTTTGCTTAATGGTAATTTCAATTCCATGTCTTTTTTTTTTTTTTTTTTTTACTTAAAAAAAAAAAATGAAAACTTTCCAGACTTGTTTGGGAGACTCGGGGATGTTTCCTCTCACATGGCTGGAAACCTGTGTGCACCTGGGACTGTCCCCCCAACACCCTCACTGCGAATCCTCAGGCCAGCAGCAGGCCAATTTTTTCAAAAGCTGTTTGGAGATTCAGGGTCTGTTTTATTTACCAGATGCCTCCCTTTTTGTGCTTTTATTGGCTCTTTCAAAATACTAGCCCTTAAAAGGCTAGCAAGGTGCCATCCATATGGAAATCATATTGGTTAGATTCTGTTGGTCGTGATTTGGATAGTGTTAATTTGGTGCTAATTGTTTTGGGGGGTTTTGAGGTGCTGATTATTTTGGTTTGTTCAGTCATTTAACAGGTAGTTATTGTGCACCTAAGGTGTGTTAGTCCTGGACTTAGGGACCTGTGAATCACTTAGGAGAGCCAGACAAGAACATCCACCAGACCGTGCAGGGCTGCAATGACGGAGCACTGCTCAGGATGCCATGGGAGCAAGGAGAGGCTCTGCAGAGAGGGGCAAGAGGAAGGAGGGAAGGGGCCATTCCAAACCAGAACCCCTGTAGCCCAAGGTATGCCCTGGGGGAGCTTAGCAGGCAGCTTTGCCTCCTTGGAGGGGAGGGTGTGTCTGGGGGGCGTGGAAGGATACCTGAGCCTGCAAGGGCTTGTACCCTTCCGTCAATTCTCACACTTAGAAGCAACGGGCCGTTTCCCATAAACACCGTAGAGCTGAGCTGAGCTGGCAACTCTCTGGGTGACACTCGTGGCTGTGTGGGCAATTCAGATGGTGGCAGCTCCTGGGACTCCCTCTGCCCTTTCACACCTGAGGCCCCTCAGGGTCACCCAGGGGCAACCCCTGAGGTATCTGATGGAACTGATACCAGTTTGCCTTTTAAAAGTAAAAAAAGCAAAACAAAACAGGCTTGGAACTCAAACAGGTATTTGCCCACTTGCGCTCACGCTCACGGCAGCATTATTCACAACAGCCGAAGCAGCCCACATATCCATCAGCGGATGAATGTCTCAGCCCAGTAGCGATGTATATGACTATTCAGTCTTTAAAAGGAAGGGAATTCTGACGCATGCACAATGTGGATGGACTTTGAGGACATTGTGCTAAGTGAAATAGGCCAGACACAAAAGTACAAGTGTTGAATGATTCCAGTTACGTGAAGTACCTAAAGTAATCAAAATCACAGAGAGAAAATAGGATGGTGGTTGCCTGTGGGGAGGAAAACTAGGAAGTTAGTATTTAATAAGAGGATTGTGTTTCAGTGTGGGATGAAAAATTTCTAGAGATGGATGGTGCTAATGGTGGTGCAACAATTTGAATATACTTAATGCCACTAAATTGTGCACTTAAAAATGGTTAAAATGGCAATTTTATGTTATGCATGTTTTATCACAATAAAAAAAAATTTAATGGCAGAAAAAAGCAAAGCATAGGGGCACCTGGGTGGCGCAGTCGGTTGGGCGGCCAACTCTTGGTTTCGGCTCAGGTCATGATCTCAGGGTCATGGGATCGAGCCCCATGTCGGGCTCCATGCTCAGCTTAGCACAGAGTCTGCTTGAGACTCTCGCTCCCTCTGCCCCTCCCCCCACTCGCTTGCATGCTCTCTCTCAAATACAAAAAAATACATCTTTCGGGCCCCTGCTCAGTGGGGAGCCTGCTTCTCCCTCTCTCCCTGTTCATGCTCGCGCTCTCTCTCTCTCTCTCTCTCTCTCTCTGTATCTCTGTGTCTCAAATGAATAAATAAAAATCTTTAAAAAAAAGAAGAAAAGCAAGCAAGGCATAGAGCTCCAGGCCAGGGCTGACTATTGAGCCTGCAAGAGGAGTCCCTTGGCCCCTCCGCTTCTTTCCTCAGGAGGAGCTCCCCCCCGCCCCCACTGCCTCCCGTGATGAGGACGAGGGCACGGCCCTCCATGGGGCAGAAGAGCAGTCAGATATTTGCACATGCCCATCTGTGCTGGAGGGATCCCCCCACAGGTCCCCATGATGCAGGGTCTCCACTGGGCCCCAGTCACCTAAAGACCTGGTCCTATGGTTAAATACATTAAGCCTGTCATGTCAGACCTTTTACAAAGAACCTGCCTAGTCTGTGAGGAAAACACAGTTCTGTTAATGGAGCCTTAGAGTTCCAAGAGCAAAGCTTGCCGTGTGGCCCAATCCAAGGTTCCAAAGTTAATTTTTTTTTAGTTTTTAAATTTTTATTATTATTTTATTTATTTATTTTTTATTTGACAGAGAGAGACTGAGAGAGGGAAGACAAGCAGGGGGAGTGGGAGAGGGAGAAGCAGGCTCTCTGCCGAGCAGGGAGCCCGATGTGGGGCTCGATCCCAGGACCCCGGGATCATGACCCTAGCTGAAGGCAGACGCTTAACGACTGAGCCACCCAGGCGCCCCAAAGTTAATTTTTTTTTAACGTAAAACATTTAATTTAAAAATGTTGACACTAGGGCGCCTGGGTGGCTCAGTTGGTTGGGCGACTGCCTTCGGCTCAGGTCATGATCCTGGAGTCCTGGGATCGAGTCCCACATCGGGCTCCCTGCTCAGCGGGGAGTCTGCTTCTCCCTCTGGCCCTCCCCCCTCTCGTGCTCTCTATCTCTCATTCTCTTTCTCTCAAATAAATAAATAAAATCTTTAAAAAAAATAAAAATGTTGACACTACAATATATAAAAATAACTATTATAAATGCACATAGTGTATTCTATCACTACCATGTTTACTTTTTTTTTTTTTTTTTAAGGAAACTGTAACTGTAAGCTACACTGTGGTTAAGACTTGTTATCTTCACCCTTGAAAAAGCCCACATTCTAGCACAGTGATGTATGGTCAGACTTAACAGCCCCAATGGTTAAACCCTTGAATCAAGTCATAACCAGTTTTATTGCAAAAGGACCCTGTACACATTTATCAGTTCTAGTACTTTAATAGCTACCCAACAAGTCATTCACATACAGAAACATGCATCATGAGACCCGTCCCTTCTGCATCTTAGCAACTTGGCTCCTCCTGAGCAATAGTACTCACATCACCGAGGCCTGTGAAGAGTCACTTTTCACAGTCGTCCTGAGCCGGAGGGAAAGACGGAGTGATTCAAGTACAAATGCAACATATTATAAACAGTTTCTTACCAAAAAAAAGTTACAAATTAAACGAAAATATTTTACAGAATACTACAAAACACCATAAAAACTGCCTTCACTTAAGCTTCCCCCTCCCGTATCCAGTGAGCCAACTAGATGTCTTTGGGTACGATGGTGATGCTCAGCCTGGATGGAACCTAGATTAGGATCTTCAAAGAAGCCCACCAGCCGCACTTCACTGGCCTCCAGAAGCGAGGCAATGGCGGCACCCCGAAACTTCAGATGGGTTTTGAAATCCTGAGTAATCTCCCTCACCAACCTCTGGAAAGGCAGCTTCTGGATCAGATGCTCAGGCTTGGTGGATTTCTGGTAACCATGGATCTCCTGAAGTGCTACGGTCCCAGACCTGTGGCCGTGGGGATTTTTCCCCACTGGTAGAGGGGGTGCTTTTCCCGGGGGCTTTGGTGGTCAGCTCTTTGCAGGGTGCTTTCCCAGCTGTGGATCTGTAGGCAGTCTGCATGGCTCGGGCCATTTTCTCTTCTTTTCTTTTCTTTTTTAAAGATTTTATTTATGAAAGAGAGACGTGGGAGGGGGCGAGGAGAGGGACAAGTGGACTCTGCCCTGAGCGAGGAGCCTGACTCGGGGCTCGATCCCCTGACCCTGAGATCATGATCTGAGCTGAAACCAAGAGCTGGATGCTCAACCGACTGAGCCACCCGGGCGCCCCTGGGGCCATTTTCTTTTACCCCATGCCGAAGTCTTAGACCGCTTGTCCAACCGCCGCTCTGCTCCTGCTGCCCCATGAATAGCTGCAGTCACCAAGCAAAGGAAAGATCTCCAATGAACAAACAAACTGCTGTGTGCTCCAAAGTTAATTTTTTATTATTTAAAAAAAACTTTTTTAAAGATTTTATTTATTTGTCAGAGAGAGAGAGCACAAGCAGGGAGAGTGGGAGAGGGAGAAGCAGGCTCCCCGCTGAGCAGGGAGCCCGATGCGGGGCTCAGTCCCAGGACCCTGGGATCATGACCTGAGCCGAAGGCAGACGCTTAACCAACTGAGCCACCCAGGCGTCCCCGGAGTTAATTTTTAAAAAACCATCATCCCTCCCCAGTTGGGTGAAACTTTATTTTTTTGGCAAAATAGCTCTCACTGGAAAATAAACTTTGAAGTTGTTTGAAGCTAGAAGAGCTTCCTTTCAAAGGTAGCAGAGACAGAAAGAGCTTCACTTGTTTTGAAACAAACTTCTGGAGAACTCCTCAGAATTTGCAAGGACTGTGGGACAGGTGTGTTGCTCCCATAGGTAGTGAGGGGGCTTGAAGTGGTGTGTGACCTGCAGAGGCTCTCCAGAGACTCCTTCAAAATCCCGTTGGTTTTCCCCTTATTGGAGCCAGCCACCTGTGGGGCCACAGGGGGCCTCAGAGTAGGTGGCTCCTTCCCAGGCTTGGCGGTGGCCCTGAGTGGGTCAGCAAGCCCTGCAGGAGGGAGGAATCACTGAGCAGCCCTCTGTCCTTCCCAGTTCCCCTCTGGAAGACAGCCCCATTCCTTCTGTAAGAGACACTTGTTGTGAGCTGTAGTTCTGGAAAAGGCGAGATGCAAGAATGAATCTCCCTTTGCAAAGTGCCACCTCAGACTGTGTCGTATAGACATTTCCCCATTCCTTACCTACCACCTTCTGGCTCTGTGCCCTTGGGCAAGTTATACACCATGTTGGGACCTCAGTTTCTCCATCTGTAAAATGGAAGTCAGTAGGACCTACCTTGCAGGGGTGTTGTGAGAAGTAAACACAGAGATATCTGTAAAGCCTTTAGCAGAAGGTTGCCTGGGTGACTCAGTCGGTTAAGCATTTGCCTTCGGCTCAGGTCATGATCCCAGGGTCCTGGATCGAGTCCCGCATCGGGCTCCTTGCTCAGCAGGGGGCTCTGCTTCTCCTTCTGCCTCTGCCACTCCCCCCTGCCCGTGCACTCTCTCAAATGTTTAAAAAAAAAAAAAAAGCCTTTAGCAGAGTGCTTAGTACAGAATGTTCACAAAATGAAATATAAATGTGTAACCAGGGCCTGCCGGCTTTTTGATCTGGTGTGATGTTCCTCCTGAGAGCCTCAGTGCTGTTGGAAGGAATATCTGAGCACACACAGGATGACTGTCCCCTTTCTCCCACACCTTCGCTCTGCGCCTCTGGAGGGTTGGATGGCAGGGACGCTTCTGAGCTTTATGCTCAGTGTTCTGGGTTCCAAGACCACACACCCAAGGCTTCTCAGGCAGCATGTTGATGGGCATTGGGTCCCTTGATGCCCGCATGCTTTTTATTAGTCTAAAAGCAGAAGCCAAAGCCAGGCTGCTGGGTTTTCTATGAACCTGGGAAAATGGGCTGTTGATGATTATAAGGCATTAAATCTTAGAGCCAATTTAGTAGGCACAGACCAGCCTCAGAGCGAGCCTCACCTGTCCTGATGCTTGACAAGCTTCAATTTCAAAGGACACATGTCAGAATCCAGGAACAGAATGTCTCAGACTGAGCAGGGAGCAAGGACAAATTGGAGGGGTGTTTTGTGTTGGTAAGGTTAAAACCTTTGTTCATATGTGTTGGCTGCAAAGAAGGTGAGGGTTTGCTCTTCCCTTCAGGGATGACCAGATAGTGTCATCCATGATTGGAGGCTGGTGGGCTTTGCCAGCACATGACCTGGGCAGCTGGGTGGTGCGAGGTCTCCTCCCCTGGATTAGTGATCTCCTGGGTCTTTCCCAGCGCTGACACCCAGGAGGCCTTCCCTGGTTTGCTCCTCCTTGCTCTCACCTCGAACACACCTTTTGGTGCACTCTCCACTTTTGTAATTCTGTCTTAATGGGTCTCCCCACCAGATTGTTCTTGGAGGCAGGCATCGTGCTCTTTGCAGCCTTGCTTCCCCAGCACCTCGTCACGGGTGTGTAATGCGTGATGGCTGAATGGCTGAATGCACACATGGTGTATCATTCTGGTGAGCTTTGTCCCACGTGGCAAGGGGAAGTTTCCTGCGCACTGAGCCTTCCCGTGGTATATATCCTCCTGTCAGCCCTGCATGCCTTCACTTATGCCTCTATTTCTTGGTAGAGCTTTACAACGTCTTTCTGTTTTGTTACTATTTGACTTTTGACAGATCAAGGTGTTATTATTTTTCCTTGCGATTTTTAGAAATCTACTCAGTTTTCAAAGAGGGCTCTCACTTCTAGTCTGGTGTCGCTTTGACTGTCATCCCTCAGTTTCTCCCCAGATGGCTGCCACCCCCTGGAACCCCAACTCCCTGGGCCTGGCCCCCATCAGGCACCCACCCACCACATGGGCCTTCGCTGGAGTTCTGGTTCCCTACAACTGCGTTGGCCTTGTGTCCGTGACAAAGAGGCATAGCTCAGAGCTCACCTGCATCCCAAGACTTCTGACTAAAGTCTTGAAGGTTGTTTGTTTTTAAGATTTTATTTATTTGAGAAAGGGAGTGTGAGCGTGGGGTAGGGTGCAGAGGGAGAAGGAGAGAGAGAATCTTAAGCAGGCTCCATGCCCAGCACGGAGCCTGATGTGGGGCTCGATGTCATAACCCTGAGGTCATGATCTGAGCTGAAATCAAGAGTCGGACCCTTAACCAGCTCTGCCACCCAGGCGCCCCAAAGTCTTGACATTTTAGAACTTTGTTTGCCCTGTCTCCGTACAAGGTCATGAGTCACCCAGAACGGGGGCTGAGTCAGCGTTTCTTCACTCTTCTTTGTATCCCTGATGCCCGGGACCGTTGAGTACTTGTGTGTATTGTGGTGACAGTAATAACAAGGGTAATGCCGTCTCACTTAGCGTCACATAATAGTGACAGCTGAATCTGGACCTCTGCCTGTTACCTCTGCTACCCCGTTAGCACCATCCTCTGCTTGATAACAGTGGTTTCTAATCTTTTCTTGGGATCTCATAGACTCTTTTCTAGAAAAGAGGGGGAAGTGGACATATGTACATACACACATACACACTTTGCACCTGGTTTTAAAAGTGCACAGAACCCCTGGGAAGTCAGGCATCCCAGTCTAAGGATCCTGTGCTGAAGAGTGACACCATTGAACATCCTTAGGGAAAGGGCGCCTGGGTGGCTCAGTGGGTTAAGCGCCTGGCTTTGGCTCAGGTCGTGATCTCAGGGTCCTGGGATCGAGTGCCATGTTGGGCTCAGCGGGGAGTCTGCTGCCCCCTCTCCCTCTGCTCCTCCCCCTACTCGTGCTCTTTCTTTCCTCTCATATAAATAAGTAAAATCTTAAAAAAAAAATCCTTAGGGAAATAAAATGGCAGGTGATCGCATTTATTTTAGTCCATTGCTTTCTGAAAACATTGGTTGAAAACCATGTATCTCCCCTCCCCCCCACCTTCCAGGTTTTTAGGAATATTATTTTCCACAATAACCATGTGGTATCATACAGAAGCCCTGGCATAAAGGGGCCATTCAGGCCTCTGGGATAGGCTTTTGTAAAGAATCCAATGAACAGTTGAATCCACATTACATCTAAGTGAATATTCATGTGGTTTTAGGCACAGTTCTTATGCCGCAAATTCACTTTGGAAACTTTCCTGAACAGCCTGGTAATTAGAACTGTGGTTGCTAATTATGTATACGGTGAGGCAGATGCGCTAATAATATATTTTCAAAGGGCTCCGAAAGAGCTGTTAAAAAATTAAACTACCTCCCCAGATGCTGACGGGAGCACAGAAGCACCTCAGAGGGGGTATTGTCTTCCGTCTTGCTTCTTGGATGCCTGAAGTTGCTCTCAGGTTCTCTCTTAGAAAACAGGATCAGCCTTTAATACAAAGGGAGTCCTTTGCCCGCGTGGCTTCCACTAGAGGCTAGGGAAATAAGTTATGGAAATTGAAGTCTCAGAGCTCCAAACAAACACTTGGATGTGTGCATCAAGGAGGTTGCCTGTTTGCCCCACAGGGAGAAAGGGTGGCTTTGTGGGTGCTCAGCAGGTGTTGGGTTTTGTCTTTCCAGGGTTTCCAGGATCTTTCCAGGGTTTGCCCAGGTCCACCTTCCCTTCCCCCACACTGCCTGGTGTGGAGGGCTGGAAACAAACCCAAAAGGACCAGTTCGACCCACATGAAAAAGGAAAGGAAGCCCCTCTGCTGGAAGGTAGTCTGCACCCGAGCCTTGCTCTCCTCCCATCTGCCTCTGGCCTGGGCAGGTCGGGCAACCTCTCAGTCTCCATAGCTCTGGTCAAGGGAAATTGAACCAGAGCCATAGTCTTCAACATTGTGTTATCTAGAGCTCTGAGGAGCTCGGCAAGAACTTTTGCAATTCCACAAACAGTTGATCTATTTTTCACTATGTGTTTTTCCTCAATATGCATTTATATATATATATATATATATATATATATATATATGTAGCATAGATATTTTAGCATTTATATATCATATGTAAGTATTTTAACAGCTTGATTGAGATACAGTTCACACCACCATCCATTTAAAGTGTACTATGCAGTGGGTTTAGTATACTCACAAAGTTGTACAACCATCACCACTATGTAATTTTCAAACATTTTCATCACCCTAAAAAGAAACCCTGTGGCCATTGGCAGCCATTCCCCATTCCCCGCACGTCTCACACCCAGCACTTGGACAACCACTAAAGGACACGGTCTGTCTCTAGGGATTTGCCTGTTCTGGGCAGTTCATATATTTGGAATCCCACAATATGGGGTCTTTTGTGACTGGCTTCTTTCACCTAGTGTCATGTTTTCAAGGTTCATCCGTTTTGTAGCATGTGTCCATAGTTTACTCTTTTTATGGACAAATCATATTGTATCTTGTTCACTCATTCGTGAGTTGTTGGACATTGGGGTTGTTTTCACATCTTGGCTGTTGTGCAAATTTTTACGGAGATATGCTTTTGTTTCTCTTGGGTTATATCTAGGAATGGAATTGCTAGTCATGTGGGGTAATTCTGTGTTTAACATTTTGAGGTGTAATGTACATGTATATAATATGTACATACATAATTTAATACATATGTATGTACATATATAGTTGTGTATTAATATATAAATATAAATTTAACATGCATAATATATATTTACATATATATAGTTGTATGTAAATGTTCTAAAAACTGCAGTAAAATATAAACCCAATAATGTTCTATAGCAAACCCTATCACATGGGTAACTATGTATGCATTAATTATGCATTAATTAATTTGTGCTGCCAGAATAAGTTGTTTTTGTGCAACTAAGCTTCACCTGCCACATCTATTTAATTGAATTGGGTCCTGAGATGTTTAAAACTGGTTGCCATAGGCACCTACTTGTCTGTGTCAGTTGAGATTATCTCTGTACTGTACAACCAAGACCAAAAGAAACAAATTAGATGCTGACATTGATCTTAGACTAGAAATGTCATCCATAATTCCTGGTTTCATACTGTTTGTACATCAAAATAGCTTCTCTGCTCTAATAGTGGTTGAGTTATAAGTACCTTTTATACATCCAATTTATAAAATTTTCAATTATTCTAATCTATTTTACATATTGGGATTTGACATAAAATTAGTTTGAAAAAAACATCCTGCTGCTCAGAAGTTTGAATATCAGTGATCCGATGATCCCCCAAGGCCCCAGCTTTGGTTTTGAAACTCATTCTCAGTACGGCTTTGGCTTCTGTTGGCTTGCCTGAGGGTCTCACGGGAGCAGTGAAGATCCATCCCTGGCCCCCCCGCTCCCGCCCCCCGAGTGGGCCAGCGGTAGCCACAGACTATGCTGTGCTATACTTCAGGATTTATTTAACATTTGTTATGACAAGGTAATGTAGTTATTAAAGGAGTTCCAAAGAAGGAAAGACAGTTATCTGGTCAAGGTACTTGCAGTCTGGTTGGAGATACAGGGTTTAAAAATAAGAATAAAATCGGGGCGCCTGGGTGGCTCAGTTGTTAAGCGTCTGCCTTCAGCTCAGGTCATGGTCCCAGGGTCCTGGGATCGAGCCCTGCATCGAGCTCCTGCTCAGCAGGAAGCCTGCTTCTCCTTCCCACTACCTTCTGTTTGTGTTACCTCTCTCGCTCTATCTCTGTCAAATAAATAAAATCTTTAAAAAAAAAAAGAATAAAATCAATCATTCTACAAGTATCTAGATATGAATATTTCCTAATACAGTAAAGATACCAAACGTAGGAATTCAGAAATAGGGACAGCTTTGCAGAGCAGGTGGCTCTGCATGGTGCCTTAGGAGGAGAGGGTAGGATTTGGATGGATGAAGAGCAAGTAAAGTAGATTCTGAGTTTTCTTTTGAACTAAGATTCGGTCACACTTGGGGGCATTCCTTGCCCCATAAACCCCTTATGAGGCCAGTGATTCTGAAGTCCCCAATCCCCATTCAGCTTCAATAAAGGGAATTAACATTTGGGGCAGGAGAAATAAGGCATTTTTAAAAAGCCTTCCAGAAAGAAATGAGATCACCTGGGCCCCGTGTTAGGAGAGAGGATGCTGTGGTTTGAAGCCGGATGGACAAGGAAGCATCAGTCTTTGTTTCCATAAGCTGCTATTGAGCGTGGGCCAAGGTTAATCTGAAAAACTAGAAAATAAAGATTGATGGAACCCCGTCAATCCTGAATTTGCTATAAATAATTGCATGCTGTTTCTGAGCTGTCAAAATCCATTTCTCCTGAAGGCCCTTTAGAACAGAGAAAGGTCAGGCTGGGAACCAAGGGAGAAACTCAGGGGAGCGATTATGCTGCAAGGGCAGCCTCCTAGAGGTCCCTTTAAATACTGATGTGGAAGTAACCAGCCTTCCTGACTCCCTGCTGGTCCTAATTAAATTAGCTCTCACCTTTCCAGGACTGGGGAGCCAGGGAGAGGGGTGCCCCTCCTGCCAGAGTTGGGCTTTCTCGTGGAGGAGGTGCACCTCAGCCTTTGTGCGGCAAACCCCACACAGCTGAGTGTAGAGAGCCCTCTTTTTGCTTTTGAATGGAAAGTGTGTATGTGGCTTAGAAAGTGTTGAGCCTGCAAAGGCATTCTTGCAAAGCACCAGTAAGTCCTCCTAATGATAGGGCAAGGAAGTGCGGTCGCCCGTGCTCAGCCCATTGTCAGGGTACGGTCTTTAAGAGAACGTCCCGTCCTGAAGACAGAGAAGAGTGTCCAGGATGAAACACGCTTCCTGAAGAGGCTTGAGATGAATGGAGGCCACACATCCATCAGATACAACTCGGTCCTCGTGGGCCTTCACCAGGCTCGGGAACCGGTTGCATTCAGCCTCTTTCTCAGGAAACAACCCCAGCCTACTGCGTCTGCACCCCTGTTCCCCGACAGGAGCCCTGCACGTGTTCGCACACCTCTTTTGTTCTTCTGGTGTCAGAAGGACACACTGCGTGAGGGTGCACTCACACTTAAGTGGCGCCAACCCCAGCCCCACCCATCCATTCTAGCTCCTCCCAGAACCAACCCTGGCCATCTGATAGGGGGCCTGTTTCCTGGCTCCTTTTAGGTTCTTCCCTGACTTTGCTTCCAAGGATTCCTCTGTGCCTGGTACATACCTGGTATTCCATCCTGTTCAGCTCTGGTAGGACAGTGTATGAGAAATCCGCCCTAGATTTGCCTTTTGACACTCTCACGCTAGTCGGGGTTGCTCCTTCTCCTTGCCTCTTCCCAATTGAATTTTGGTTCTCCTTTGAGCTCACTCATGCCATACCTGGTCTCTCCTGGCCTTAAATTCTGAGCCCAAGGTGTTGGATTTCCAATCGCCCTCCCCCACCTGGCCCAGGGAATCCCTTTTGCAGAGAACCGCTGGATTTGATTGCTTGAATTCTGATGTCCATCCAGAACATCCATGACTTGGCCCCATACTTCTTGCACTGGTTATGTTAGATTGACAGAGCTCTTTTGTCTCCAGGGTGAAGCTAACCCTTTTATTCTTGAGTGGTTTTCCATTGGTCATCTCTCTTTCCCTCCCTCACCGTGTCCTGGCTTGGTCCTCACTCTTTCCCCTCGATCCCCAGGTTGGTATACAGCATGTTTTGTCACAAGAACAACATCATTTATCGCTCAGCCACACAAAACCCCAAACCTTTCTGAATCCTGATTATGTCCGCTTTTGGTTTTTGCTTTCTGCACGTTTGTTCAGTTTAGAACACAACACTGTCACCCAGCCCACAGCCCTGGCTGGCCCCTTTATTTCCTGATACCCTGAGGGTGTCCCAGGAGACTGGGCAAGGGCCTTTGCAGTGACCCGGGGTGCTGTGGGACACTGCTGTCTTCTGACCTCCCCATCTAGTCCCTTTGTCAGAGGAGTTTGAACTTGTTTCCACAGCAAATCTTTGTGGATCTTACCCTGGGGAATGACATGACGGAAAGGGTGTTTTGTAAGGTTAGCAGGGTGGTGGTGGGCAGCGTGGACCCAGGCATCTGAGGAGGGAGTACCTGGCCAGTCCCTAAATCCTGCCAACAAGTCTGTCTCTGAACAGCCCTAAATACTGAGATGACCTCACACCTTGGTTTTCCAGGATTTGGCAAGTCTGATGAGAACTTTGAAATGAAAGTAAACTCAGGCAAGCCAAGTGCCTTTGTATTCTCTGTAAACACTTAAAGTTGCTTTCTTGACCTGCGTATAAAAATGTAGCGGACTCTGCACTGAGCATGGAGCCTGATGTGGGGCTCGATCTCATGTGGGGCTCGATCTCATGACCCTGAGATCATGACCCAAGCCGAAATCAAGAGTTAGACACTTCACCGATGGAGCCACCCAGGTGACCCCCCCCCCCCCTTTTCTTAAAGATAATCTTCTATTTTCCTTCTTTTTACAAGGAAAATTTCCACGACCCGCTGGGGTGTTTGAATTGTTTCCATCCGTATTCCGGGTATGGAGCTGGCTTTAGATGCATTAGCTGCTGTGGAAGGTTTTTCACAGGCAAGCCTGCTGTGTGTCCTTTGCTCAGAGGCAGAGCAAGGGCTGATTGGTCCAGTAGGGTGTTGGCTGATTGCCCCAGCCTGGGGGCCTGGCCCAGCTAGCCTGCCACTGCAGTGATAGATTCCTTGGCTCTCCTCTGGGGTCTCCTCCACAGTCAGACAGGCAGCCGTGGCCAGGTGAGCAATAAGGGCCATCTTCAGTGCCATCACCACTTTTGCTGCTGGACAAGGCTTTAGATCTGTGCAAAGCAGAATTAAGCCTGAATCTATTAAAAACATCTTCATGCTGAAGCTAAGGCCGATTTTGCTTTAAGACTGTGTATGTAGCTTCTGTTAAGAGGTGACAGCTGACTTTTCTTTCTTCATCTGTGAACACATATGTATTGGTGCAAAAACAGTTTGCTTCTTCATTGAGCCCAGTCTAATTTGACTTCTGCTAAAGGAGCATCTGGAATCTTGGCTTTAACTTTTGCCAAATCATGAACAAAGTTATCGTAACTTAGTTGCTGAATCTGTGGAGTAAGCTTCTGATGCTGTGGTGTCAACAACTCAGAGCTATGTTAGAGAAATGAAGGAAGTAATGGTGCATATTAGAGGTGCACTTGGCTTTCAGAGAGCCTGGTATTTGAAAACTAGCGTTTTCCCAAAGGTATATCAATGACAGTATGATTCTTGGATGTATGGAGGTTCTGCTCTTTAGGAGGGTTCCTTTAAGTAGTAGGCTCCCATAGTAAATAAGCTTACCAATTACAGACTTCTGCTCTGCTTTCTAGGAACACCTCTTGTGCATGAACTGAACACTATTCTTAGAACAAAAGAATAGGTCTGTGATGTGGAGATATAAGAGACAGGGTAGGATCTCAGGACATTTTACCAAGAGATTTTCTATCTGCTAAAGAGACCAGCCCTGCTAGTTTCTAGGTGAGTGGCCTCCCTGTTTTCTTGCTGGGTCCTGTTTGGGCCCCTTGGAAGCTTTGAGCTCTATAAGTCAGAAAAGGAGACTTAAGAGATGAAGCTCCCTTAGTCTCTTGGTTGAGGTGGGACTTCTTCGTGTCCAGCCCTGACTCCTTGCCTGCAGCTCTGTAGCACCAGCTTTACCTGGGGAAGGGGGTCTGCACCCTGATAGTCCTCGGAGTTCTCGGAGACCCCAGAAAGGTTTCGGACCACTCCCCCACACCTGCAGGTTGATGTTGTGAACCTGCAGGCATCGGGACCAGGCCTCGAGGTGAGGTTGGAACCCACTCCTCCTGGTGGCCCTTGGTCCCCCACCTCTCACCTCTGCTGACGTCCTTCCGTAGCTGGAGAACAGGGTACTCTAGGCGAGAACCCTGGATTCTTTGTTGGCCCCTCCTTCTTCATACCCTGCTCAGGCGCTGTGAGCGTCTCCACAGGGGAGACAGATTGCAGCTTTGTCCGAAGGCAGGGTGCTGTTCCCACTGCCCCTTGCTTTTATAAAGTCAACTCTTTTTTCTTTTCACGGTTTCAGTTACAGACAAATATATATATATTTACATTTCTAGGTAGATGTGGAACTAGGGAAAGGGTCTGAGAGGACATCAAATTCTTACAGGGTTCCCCTGGCTACTGGGTTTGCAGGTCATTTCTCAGTTTCCACTTTATACGTTTCCTGATTTGAATTTTTTTATGGTGAGATGTGTTACTTTTATAGTCATAAAAGCAGTTCAAATTCCACTTGGAAAAATGAATGTGTAATAATAGAAGAAATCCATTTTTTAAAAAAAGATTTTATTTATTTATTTGAGAGAGAATGAGAGACAGAGAATGTGAACACAAGTCCGGGGGAAGGGCAGAGAGAGAGGGAGAAGCAGGCTCCCCACTGAGCAGGAAGCCCAATACAGGGCTCGATCCCAGGACCCCGAGATCATGACCTGAGCCGAAGGCACACGCTTAACCAGGCACCCCCTTAGAAGAAACCCATTTTAAACATCATGTCTTATACCTGTGACTGTCACTCAGCTGTCCCTTCCTTCCTGCCCTTCCGCTAGATGAGGGTCTTCTGCCTCCCTCTACTTCCTGTTGCAGTGCGACATTGGGAAGCTTTCTGAGGATGCTGTTGGAGCTTCTGTTGATCAGACTGGGAACTCATATATTGAGTAGAGAGAGCCCACTGATAACTGTGTATAGGAAAGCACTGAGTGAAAATCAGGTGCTTTTTGGGAAAAGTCCATGAGAACCCCCCTGCCTGATGATGGAGTTCATCATTTTATTCAGCCAGCCTTAATTGAGTATCTACTGTTTGCTAAAATATGCTCTATCCCTAGGCCAAACAAGTGAGGAAAGCATGGCCCCTCACTTGAGTCAGCCCACCGTCTAGTGTGGTTCAGTTTTGTCTGAGGGAGATGGTCAGCGGGTAAAAGACATTGGTAAAAAAGCAAATAAAGTACAAGTATGTGCATGTCTTATGACTATATTAGTTATAGGTTATTTTGTGGTGGTTGTGTTTTTCTTTTTTGAGGTCATAATAACTGAGCAGATTTAAGCCATGACCTCAGCTTGCCCATCACCTGTGTAACTGAGGTATCCATGATGGCCTTACTTCCTTCACACCTGTGAAGGCATAACTGTGCCCTCCAGTGGCCCGTTTTATAGCCAGGAAGGGGGCTCCTTACATGGGGAGAGCTGGAGCCACGGAGGAAATTACCTTTTTGTGAGGATAGCGTTGGTTGGCCCAGATGGTCCAGGTTCCTTCTAGCTCTCAAAGCTTGTGTTTTGCTCCCAGAGATTTTTAACGGGCCCCAGGGGTTCCAATGGGCAGCCAAGGGGAGAGAGCATTGATCCAAACTTACTTCCTTGTTTGACACTGAGGCTAAGGCCAGGGGCCACCTTCCTCATCACTTGCTGGTCCTGTCAGAGTCACATGCTGTCCCCTGCGGGGCCCACTGCCTGACATTGGCTTTTGAGTCAAGCCGCTGCTTCAGGTCACCCCTTAAGGGGATTGCCCTTGACCAGCGGGCCCAGCTGGACCCTGGGATGACCCTGCCTGACCCCCTGATCAGCAGGGACAGCAGCGAGCTCAGAGTCCAGCTCTGGTGAGGCTTGTCTGACAGTTACCCCCCTGCCCATATCAGCTCTCTCTCAGAGGCACTCTGCTTACTGCACTAAGAGACGACCCCTTTCCAGAAGCTCTGATGAAGATGCCGGGGCAGAGCTCCCACCTTGCGCCTCACTCTCCTCGGGTCCCCAGCATCGCTGCCAACTGGGCTGACAAGAGCTATGGCCAGGAGGCCTTTCGGGATGGCCGGGCAGCTGCCCTACCTCCGTCAGCTTGTGTGGATAGTTACTCATTGTTACTGCGCTGACACTTTCGTGCCTAAAAGACACTTTCCAAATACTGGGCCTGGGTTTTGCCTCGTCTAGTCCATTGTTACCCCAGTCACATGTTTTTCCATGTGATTTTTTTCCCCCTCTCTTCTCCCAGTGACCTTTCCTTAAGTTTTAGCTAAGTGGATTCATTATAACCAGCCCTGAGTCTCAGGAGCACACAGTGACTTGCTCTGCAATGAACCATCAGCCCCGACGATAAGTGGATTAATTTGGTCCAGGTAGGTGTATCCCGATAAGCAGTCTTGTCACGGATTAGCACTTACTTGTCTAGACAGAGTCCAGCTTTCAAAAGATAATGTTCTCAAATGAGTCTGGGGGCTTTAGGGAAGCTGGTGTGTGTAGTCATTGAATGTGAGCCACATTGGCCTCAAAAGTATTCAGCGACAGTGTGGAAAGGCCCAAATCGTAACCATCAGACAAGGCAGGGAAGCCTGACGACTCAATTGAAGGACCAGTCATGGCCTCTTCTCATTTGATGATGTTGAAACGTAATGCTTGGGCTCTTACTTAATGTCTGCTTGCTTAATAAGAAGGCTATGTGTTGTCAGTCATTTAAACATGCGAAGACCTCTGCTTGTTAACTGTGCCCAATGATGAGGACTTTGCATGGTAATGGACTTCATTTATGAGGCAGGATTGCAGGGTGAAAAGTGCCTGGTGAAGGTTGGCCCCCTGCCCTGAGCCTTCTCTTCCATTTTGGGCTTTCTGAGGATAGAATGCAAAGGGAGAGGTTGTTACACACCTTGGAAGGATCTAGCAAGTGGCAAGAGGCAGAGATGAGCACCCCTGGGTTAACACCACAGGGCATGCCTTTGCGGCAGTGAACAAAGGCTTATTTTAAGTGGGAAGGTTAGGTACTGCATCTTTGTTTTCATGGCGCCTTTTGACTATAATGTCATTTGCAAACTCTGTATGTCTCTCTCAAAGAATATATACAGTTGTCCCTAAACAACATGGGGGTTAGGAACACTGCCCCCCAGTCCCGTGTGCAGGGGGAAATCTGCGTGTAATTTTTTACTCCCCCACAACTACTAGTAGACTGTTGGCCAGAAGGAAGCCTTACCAATAACAAGTAGCCAATGAACACATATTTTGTATGTTATAGGTATTATATACTCTATTCTTATAATAAAGGAAGCTGAAGAAAAGAAAACCATAAGGAAGGGAAATACACTTGTAGTACTGTTCCGTATTTATCAAAAACATTCACATGTAAGTGGACCTGCGCAGTCAATCCCATGGTGTTCAAGGGTCAAGTGGATGTTGCTTGGGTTCCATTCATGAAGAAGGGAAGCACATCCACTGAATTTAAAGGAACAAGTGGGTATTTGGCGTTTGGGTTTTCTTCCCTTTAAGGATACCAGACCTTAAATTCTGTGTGTGTGTGTGTGTGTGTGTGTGTGTGTGAATCTATACCTGTTCAACTCATGAAGAGAATATCAGATGTACTGGCTTTTCTTTTCTTTCCTTTTTTTAAGATTTTTATTTATTGATTTGACAGAGAGAGTGAGAGCGAGCGTGCGCATAAGCAGGGAGAGCAGCAGAGGGAGAAGCAGGTTCCCAGCTGAGCAGGGAGCCTGATATGGGACTCGATCCCAGAACCCTGGGATCATGACCTGAGTTGAAGGCAGACACTCAACTGACTGAGCCACCCAGGCACCCCAGATGTACTGACTTTTATTTTTTATTTTTAAGATTTTCTAAAAAATTTATTTGATAGAGACACAGCGAGAGAGAGGGAACACAAGCAGGGGGAGTGGGAGAGGGAGAAGCAGGCTTCCCGCTGAGCAGGGAGCCTGATGGCGGGGCTCCATCCCAGGACCCTAGGATCACGACCTGAGCCGAAGGCAGATGCTTAACGACTGAGTCACCCAGGCGCCCCTGTACTGGCTTTTAGAAAACAAATCCTTGGCACCTGGCTGGCTCAGTCAGTAGAGCATGTGACTCTTGATCTCAGGATTGTGAGTTCAAGCCCCACCTTGGGCATACAGATTGCTTTTATTTTTTTTTTAAGATTATTTATTTATTAGAGAGTGCAAATGAGTGGGGGGGAGGAGGAGAGGGAGAGGGAGAAGCAGACTGAGCTGAGCACTGTGCTGGACGTAGGGCTCGATCCCACCACCCCGAGATCATGACCTGAGCCAAAATCAAGAGTCAGACATGCAACTGACTGAGCCACCCAGGCGCCCCGTAAGATTTTATTTTTAAGTAATCTCTATACCCAGCGTGGGGCTTGAACTCACAACTCTGAGATCAAGAGTTGCATGCTCTACCAGCTGAGCCAGCCAGGTGCCCCTCTAATTTGGTTATTTTCCAAGTAAGCATCTTTCTTTTCTGGTGTAGGAAGAGCTGGATACAGCTTTTTGATAGGGAAATTGTCGGATTACGTGCTTTTGTGAATGGACCTATTTTTCCAGGGTGAACATCCTGGTCTGAGTGTTGGACGAGAGCCTTTGGGGTCCCAGGCTACATGCCAGGGCCTTGTATGTTCACCATGGGATTCACTTGGCATTTGCAGCTGGAGTCCCAGCCACGCTGTTCTTGGAGGGGCGGGGAGGCAGCCCCAAATGCTGGAGGAGGCCTGGGGGAACTAATTTTACAGGTGGCCAGTGCATCAGCAAAGGTGGCACGCAGTTCTTCTTAGAGGGTGTAGGTGTCAAAGGAGTGTGTGCCTCAGGTGGGTTCAGGCATAAGCCATTTTGGGGTGACCTTGCTACTGGCTGGGGTTGGAGGAGGGGCCAGAGCTAGGACAGCCAGGCTGATCCCAGTCCATTGAGCCAGGATGAGGGGGTGGTGGGGGAGGTGTCAGGTCAGGGTGCAGCCTCAGTGGGGGGAACTGGAGTGTTGTCAAAAACCCAGTAGCGGGGCGCCTGGGTGGCTCAGATGGTTAAGCCTCTGCCTTCGGCTCAGGTCACGATCCCAGGCTCCTGGGATCGAGTCCCGCATCGGGCTCCCTGCTCCGTGGGAGCCTGCTTCTCCCTCTGCTTCTCTCTCTCTCTCTCTCTCCCCCCTCTATCTCTCTCATGAATGAATAAATAAAATCTTAAAAAAAAAAACAACAAAAAACCCAGTAGCTACCCATCATTTTTTGCCCTGTGCCAGGGAATCTGTCTCTGTTTCTTATTCTCCTTTTCCAGTTTCGTAGATGAGGAAATTGAGGCTCAAAGATTAAGGAGTTTTCTAAGACTCCAAAGCCTCTGAACCCCAGGACCGAAATCTGAATTTGTTTGACTCAGCATGCATGGTGCTTGTGGAATTGCGCCTTTCTCTCGTTGGGGACCGTGGGGGCCCCGATCCCTAGGAACAGTGACAGGTGGGAGTGTGACTGACTGGGCATTTGCTCTATCCCAGCCTGGGACTCTGTACATGGAAGGGCTGTGCTTCAACTGATGGCCTGGTCAGGTCAAAGCCACAGCTGCAAGGGGCTGTCACAGGGGTCCTGGTGTAGCCGACTCCCTGGAGTTATAGAGCTGCGCAGGACAGCCCTACTTACTAATGAATTGGCCACCTACAAAATCACCACCTATAAAATCAGGTCCCACCCCCTTGGGCCCCCGTGTACCCCTCTCAGGTAAGACCCATGTCTCCCCACAACCATTGCCTCAGGTCTGGCTGACTATTAGAAATCTGGGAACATTATGGAAGTGGAAATTCAATGTAAGTTAAGTGCAGAGGGACATTGCAGATCTTGCAAATGATCCAGTGTGTCATGAAGACACTGGAGGTAATGTTATAGAACTCTTGGTACTCCCACATTGACAAATGAAGGTCTGAGAGAATACCAGTTTACCAATGAAGAACAAAGAAGGGGTGTGATGACTCTTTTGGAAAGGAATTGATATCAAGATTAAGAAAGGCACTTAGAAAATTGATGAAGCCCTTGAATCGTTTGCAAAAATGACCTTTCTGATTGTCTTATTAAAAGTAAAACATAAAGCAAAAGGTTCCAGGGTAGTTGGTCAGAAAAAGTACACACAAAACCAAAGAAAGAACACTCATTTCATTTTGTTGTTGTTCTTTAGGACAAATTAGAACATGGTTATAATTGCATGTCTTTAGCCTAATTTTATCAAATGTAATATGAAATAGGCTTATCCTTCGCATTATAGTCCCCTTTTTTCTTTCTTTTTTTTTTTTTTAAAGATTTTTATTTATTTATTTGAGAGGGCGAGAATGACAGAGAGAGTGCACATGAGAGGGGGCAGGGTTGGAGAGAGGAGCAGACTCCCCGCTGAGCGGGGAGCCCGATGCGGGACTCGATCCCGGGACTCCAGGATCATGACCTGAGCCGAAGGCAGCCGCTTAACCAACTGAGCCACCCAGGCGCCCTATAGTCCCCTTTTTTCAAGATAAAAACCCAATCGGATTTTTTTCTATCTACTTCCTCAGCCAAACCATTTACTATGAAATGATGGTCTTCGTTCAAATGGATTGATTGTAAAGTTACGAGCCTCTGCACACCACCCTGGTCCCTATAACAGATATCCTCAGTTAACTAGGACCTGTTCTTATTTTAATCTGGCAAAAGAAACTAGATTCAGGAGGTTTTGGCTGGTGGTTTGCAATTCTTTAGCAGCCCTGAAGAGTCCATGTTTTGCCATCATGCCCTGGTGTCTATTCTTACTGGTCTCTGAGAAACTTTCCCAAAGGAGTAATGTCTTCCTCGTTTCTAGTTGCTTTTGAAACCATGGCCATCCAGAGACCATAACTTTTTATTGCATCCTAATGATTTTGAGATTTTATTTAATACAATTTTAAAATTTATCAGTTAACCTGGTTCAGACCACGGGGTTTTGAATACTTAACAGTATTATCTAATGCTTTAGAAAAACTGCACACAGTTTCCAAGTTAAATAAGAGGCATCTTGTCTTTTTTGAGAAAATTGCAGCATTAAAAGGATCAACATAAAGTGGCACTATTAACCAGGGAGAATGTTCAGAATTCAGCAAGGCAAGATGGGCCTGGCATTCAGGGTGCAGGCTGGGAAAATGGCAGCCTCTTAAAGACAGCTTTTGTCCAGTCTTTTTTTTTTTCTAATAGACTTTATTTTTTAGAACTTTTAGATTTACAGAAATGCGTGATCCATTTTACAATGAGGTTTTTAACTTCTAGATTTTCTTCCCTCTTTCTGCAGACGTCGCCTCATCTCCCAGAGGTCATCCTTGGAGACTCTGGAAGATATTGAGGAGAATGCCCCTCTACGGAGGTAAGTTTTTACTGGTGTATTTATGTGTATGTAAATGGCCTGCAGTACAATATGACAGCCAAAGTCTGATTTTTTTTTTTAAGTCCTTGATGTACAGAATTAAATTTTTTAAATGATGGCCTGATCCCCAGACTCATAGTTTGGAAACCCCAAGCCTGAGGACCACTAGAGCAGTATTAAATCTCAATTATGTATTGGCAAAGCCCAGTTTGCACGGTGGATTTGGGTGCTGTTTCCTTTTCAATGTCAAAGCTGCTGCTTGATGAAGACGAGACCATCATTGTCCCAGCTTTCTTAGGTGCAGTGACACAGTGATCACAATCCTGGATTTCATTAGCAGGTGCCTACCACATGACTCCATCACTAGTTGCTGGGGAAACTCAATTAGGATAGCTGTGAGGGCTTCCTTGGGGGCTGAAAGTGATTTCTCCATTGGGATTGGGGAGGTGCTCGCAAGGTGTTTGGGTGACAGCAGTTGGCTGAGCTGTGCCGTGCCTCCGGCAGCTTTCCTTGCTCTCATCCTGTACCTCACCGCCGACCCCCATCTGTGCCTTGGTCTTCCCTGACCCTCCTTGAGTGGAGGAGACCGTATTCGCACAGCACATCTCCTTTAGTCTTCACAGCCGCTCAGCTGGTCTGGTTGCGGGGTGCTCTTCGGGCAGAAGGAACCAAGCCAGGATGGGATGCGGATGCTTCACAGGGCAGGCGCCGTGGCTTCACAGGGCATGCGCCACGGCTTCACAGGGCATGCGCGCGGGTTGCTCCGAGGGAGGCCCGCGGGAGAACGTACGCTCCCATTGGCTCGACCAGCTTCCGGTATCCACGTCTGCACACTTCGTGCTTTGGCCCCTGGCCAGGACTCGGAAGTGTGGGCTCCTCTTTTGAGCTTAAGAGAGTGCTGCTGTGGACGGAGGCTTCTCTCATCGTGGAGCCCGCCCCTTCCCCACCTTGGGCTTTACTCCCAGGTTAGTCCTGTCCACTGACCACCTGGATGAAAGGTGGAGCATAGACAGACAGCGGATCTGATCGAGAGTATTGGGTGACTGAGTCTTGCTGCTGATGTCATTCCAAAGACAAAGTCAGGGCCAGCCAGTCCGATTTCCACTTTTGAAGTCTTTTTGAAAGCTTCTGGTGTTTCGAGAGTCTGTGAGAGGTGTCAATTAAAGCAGTGTGGTAGCTGTGAGTCAAGGAAAACCAGGTAAAAAATGTTACTCTGTCCTCAGGGATTCAGGTAGTTAAAGGGGGGTGGGGAGGAGAAGGGCGAGGAGGAGCTACCTGCTGTGTGTCTGATCACGTGCCGCGTCGTCACCTCTGTACCCTCCTCCCAGAATCCACCCAGCTGATCCTCTGCCCTCTACCCTTCAGTGGCCGGATACTATAAGTGGGCACAGTAGAAAGAGCTTATCTGCCTTAGCTATAACTTATCCATCTCTTACTTACAGAATATTTATACTTAATTTCCAACAAATCTTGTGTAAATATAAAATTTAAAAAACAAGTCTGAAGCCAAGGCAATCTGGGCAATTTGGGAAGGCTTTATTTTACCTAATAGACTTTTAAAAAAAAAAGATCTAGTATTTACTTAGGATGAGCACTGGGTGTTGTACAGAATTGTTGAATGACTATATTGTACACTCGAAACTAATGTAATGCTGTGTGGAACTATAATAGAATTAAAAGTAACAACTAACTAAGTTAGAAATGTACTTATTCCTAGGAAATAAAGTTAGCATGGCATAGCAGAAGGGATATTCCTTTGGGAGTCTGGGGGCCTGAATTCTTGGTTTGATTCTTCTACTAACTGGTTACATGGCCTTAGACATTTTATTTAGCTTCTCTGGGGCCTCAGTTTTCCCATCTGTAAAATGGGAGGGCAAATTGACTGCTCTCTGAGGTCCTTTCCAGCTCCCAGTTTTGTGAAATGAATGTACCAGTAATGATACTGAAGTGTTTTGGGAACTGTGGGGGCGGAAGGCTATTAGCCCAGCTTGTTTTTAAACTCAGCACATTGAACAAATGGCTGCAAGGCATCTATTAAAAACCTTTTGCGTAATTAAGTGTATGCTGTAATCAGTGCTAACAAGAAAGAGCTAATCTTTCATTAAATTAGTTTTTAATTTAATTCTATCCTAATTTAATTTTGCATCACTTAAGATGTATGTTTTTAAATGGATACTGAAATTAATTCGTTCTTTGCTTAACCTGCCACAAGCTGAGTGCTCGGTCTTCCAGTTTCCTTGGCAATGGTTGCTAATGCCACAGTTCTCTTTTAAAACATTTCTTAGATTCCCTGGTGGTTTAGTTGAATGCTTTAAAAAATGCAAGACAACAAACAACTTGCTAAAGGAGGGGCTAGATTAGTAGTATATGCCCTTATAATTGGGTGCTGATACATTCTTTTTTAAAGTCTTGGTTTCTCTTGCACATCACAGTTTGCTAGTAAGTTAGTGTCCTGCACCTGCCTAGAACTCCAGGAGTTAAGCATTCATAATGAGAGCCTTTAGACTAAGGAGTTGTCCACCTGCCCGTTGGTGACCTGGTATCCTAGTATTAAGGAGCCAGGACGTTGCTACGAGGTGTCCAGAAAATCCTCAGTTTGGTGGTGGCAAATGTGCCAGCCATCTCCACCTGCCTCTGTTTTCCGGCCTGTCTGGGTTGATGGGTGTTGGCTGCTGCACCATTCAGTGATTATCGGTACCTCCTCCTCCCCCTGTGAGTGCCAACAATCCCCTGTGGCCCTTTTGCTGACTTCCAGTTCTAGCAGAAGGCCGGGGAATATTTGTGCGCAAACCTGAAGGGTAACGGCACGGGAGGCAGAGAGAAACTCAGGTCTTCCCTCCTCTGGGCTGGGATCCGTACCAGCTTTGGGCTGCTGGGGGCAAGAGTACCTACTAACCTGTCACAGTCCAGCTCTTGGGCCACTGTCCTCTGGCTGGCTGGCTTAGGAAGCTCTGCTGTTTGAGGGGAAGCAAGGTAAGGGTGTGAGGACACTTCTGGACACTTGGCCCTAACCAGAAACCAATGGAAGCATAGCCTTATGCTTTCAGAGATTCTCTTCTCTCCAGTGGCTACATGTCTCTAGAACCTTCTGCATTGTTTGTGAGAGACATTTGGGGACCTTGGGTGGCCTGCAGACTCAAACAGTCATTTTGGAGGTAGAACTGAGGCAGTTTGGGGTCCTAGGTCTGCTTCGGGAGAGCTGCCCCAAGAAGGCAGAGTGAGGCTCCATGCCCTTGGACCTCGGCAAGGCTAAATCTGAGTTTGGAAGCTTGCAGTGGGAAGGGGGATTGATGGGTGCTGTCTGTTCAAACCCTGCCTGAAGGCCACGGGAAACATTGACTAAATACAGGTCTTTAAAAGATTCTAAAACCAAGAATTCAGGACCCTTGGTGACAGCTACAATTTTAAGAATATAGGAAGCAAATAATAACAAAATATGCATGCTTTGTGGTTAATGGTCTGTTAATAATCACAACACCAAGATTTGTATACAGATATTTACATGTATATACACATGTATGAATGTGAATGCTTGTATTTGAATGCGTCACTTGACAGTTTATGAATCTCTTGTATATGTCATTACAATTAATCCTCACAACAAGGCCAGGAGGGATCTGAACTATTACTAGTGATAGGTCAGGATGGCAGAGTTGGTGAGTTTGGGGCTAGAGGCAGGGAGGACTGTGGTTGCTGCTGAAATGTCTTACAGGGCCACATGGGCTCTGCATGGTCCATGGACCCTGCCGTGATGTGGTGGACGTGAAGCGGGACTTTCCCTTCTCTAGACCCAAGGACTGGGGAGCCCCGTTTTCCCAATGAAAGCTACCAAATATACCATGTCTTTGCTTTAGCTTGCACTCATTCACTTCAGTATGTTTTTTTTTCCCAAGTAGGAAAAAAAAAATTCATTCTCAGCACTCCCAGGGGATGGCTTCTAGGAAAACTGGGTCTTTATTAGAGGGTGGGTAAGGGGGCTTGAGGGAACATACACCTGACGTCTGGGCCAGGGACTTCACCCAGTTTCCCTTGAGCTGCGCCCTTGGAATTGCTGTGCAGGTCTGTGACCTTGCCCGTTTCCCAGTCCTGTACCCCAGCATGCCCCCACGGCCCACCTGCCTTCAACTGTACCTCCTTGTTGGGTCATCTTGTTAGTCTTATACCAGAAGCCTCAAAGTTCAGAACTGACTGAACTCGGGTGGTGGCCCTACCCCAGAGCTCAGTGTGGCTTTGGGAAGCCGGGCACTGCTGCTCCAAAACTCACTCTTCGAAGCTTAATGTCCTCAGTACCCACACGCCATGGCAGGAGCCAGTCCTTGGGGCCAATGGTCAGAAAGGTTTAAGTAGACAAAAAAATTGGTAGCAAAAACCCAAACAGAGACATCACAGCTCCCTTTCTCAAGACAAGACCAAACTTCCTACTCTTATTTGTTGATTTCTTTTTCTTGCCCTTTTTCTTACTGTTGCAGTTGTATAACTTTAGAATTTGCCAGGTAACTTGGAAAAAAATACAGACAAACAAGATCTTTCTAGCTTGTGGTGTGTTCTGTTAGTCCTGTAGGGCAAGCAGTGTCATATATTCCAGGAAAAAAGTAATTTGAATCCCAGTCCATTTGTTCAACAAATGTTCATTTAAAAATGTATCTTGGGGAAAAAAGGAAAGAGAAAACAGTGGCTTGTTCCAAGTAAAGCCGTGACTTCCAGGCATAGTCAAGTTAAGCACTGAAGCAGCTGTCCAGGTGGTGCAGGCCAGAGTCCTGCTACGGAAGAAAAATGATCTGGCGTTGCTTTTAAACTAAATTTTCCAATGTTTTTCTTCCCCCTGTAAATTCTTTAAATTCACAGTTTTCTGTTCCCGTTACTGGTGTTGATACAGGAGGATTCTTTTTAAGATGACAAGAAAGAATAATGTCTTTGGAATCCATGTAGGTTATGTTATTGTAACTGTGAGGACAATAGTTTTCATTAGCTGGCTTTCCAGAGACCCATATCAGGATTATCAAGGAAGTTGTCTTTCATTGTGTTTTTTTTTTTTTTTTTTTTTTTTTTTTTAAGCTTCCTCTCTTCCAGCCGTATTGTCCTCATTATCCTCGGGGTGATTCAAACCATTTGTCTGGTCTTCCTTCCTGTCTTTGTGTGGAGATGTCTCAGCTGTCCTGTGGGCAACTGACCGTGTTTTTGAAATGACTTTATTTTTCAGATGTCGAACTCTCTCAGGTTCGCCCAGACCAAAGAACTTTAAGAAGATTCATTTTATCAAGAACATGCGGCAGCACGATACCAGGAATGGCAGGTATCACACTCTATCGAGAACCGCCCCTCCAGCCTCCCTGCGGGGGCGGGGGGTGTCCAGTGACGATGGGAGCAGGGGACTGTTGGCCTGGCCAGAGAAGCCTACGCTGCTCACATGAACAGAACCTCACAGAACCTTCCCAAACAGACTGTTTCCGTCCCACTCGCACTAGAATCACCCAGAGAAGTCTATAGAAAATGATGCTCTCAATAGCGGCCAAAGATTCAGTGAGGTTTTCAGGGTGCCTACAAAGGGACTGTTTAATAGCACTCAAATACATTTTCGTAGAAAACCGAACAGAAAAAGTTGCATTTTTTTTTTTCTTTTTCTGCTTTGTTGCGTGTTATTTCCTTTTTTTCACTAAGGCTGTATGCTCTGGTCCGTAAATACCCCACCAGTGTGTGCCTGAACTTGGCTTTGGTGCTCTCTGATGACTCTTCAGGAGAGCAGGATGGCAGCTTTGCCAGCAGGTGGTTTTTGGGCGCCGATTCGGATTCCTGGGCCTGCCGACATCTGGAGCACGCGTTTCTCTTGCTCTTCCATTGCTCTTTTGGAAAGTGCTATTAAATGAAAATGACCCTGATTGAAATTTGCGTAACCCTGATATTAAAACTCCTGGCGACGAATAGATCAGATCCTTGTCACGGGCATGCTTCTGTTGGAAGGGCTAATGAGTCTATTCACGGCAGCCTGACGGCAGCACGGGAACAGAGCTCCAAGACCTCTCAGGATCCCTGATGCTCTGTACCCTTTAGTGATGGCTCCTCCCCACTGACCTGTGACCTGCTGAGCAGTTTCCCGTTAGCGGGAGAGTCAGAGACACCACCCCAGAGCAGAGGTCCTTCCACAGAGACCATTTTGTTTTAGTGCCTCCGGATTTACAGAAACCCATATAGCCCCCACTGATAATCTCTAATCCATATCAAATGAAAATTGCTAAAAAGTCTTGAGTTAGACGCATGGACTGACTGAGGCCCAGCCTACCTGTCTGTAATCTGGTATAAAATACACGCTCTACAACCCGAAAGATAACACTAATGATTACATTTTTTAAAGACTTGTTTTCTTGAAGTTAATATCTATTTTTTAAACCAACTGAAATAAGGAACATAATTTTATAGCTTTTGAGTGGTTTCAGAATAGCAGAACTGAGCTCCCTCATCAACGAGGGTTTGTGTAGTCGGTGTATATTCCTATTTTAAATACAGAGTTTTTAGTTAAAATGTACCCAGCTGTCATCTGTTAAAGAGAATACTCTGAGTTTCTCTCACTTAATCTCATTCTCAGTTATTGTGCCTTGTTCCCTGAACCGTCCTGTTTTATTTTTCTTTTGAGGCTCTTACTGAACTGAAACCTCACTCATGCCATTTTTAGTATAATTACTCATCGTTTATTTACATTTGTGTTCTTGTCATAATCTCCTTAACCATAAAATAAACATAGATAGCCTTTAATTCCCAAATCAAATCAAGACAAAGCCAAAGAAGTGGGCCAGATGAGTGGGCTTCCCCACCTCTGGTGGTGCTGATGCTGCGGAGGATGCAGCGGCAGCGAAGCACCTGGCCTGGTGTGGGAGTGAGAGGATGTAGCTACTAAGACGTTTGGGCCGATGGGATTGCCGGCGTACAGGACAGAGGTGGCCTCCCCAGCGCACCCTTGACCCAGGAGCAGCGTAAACAGTCCAGAAGGCATGCAGTGGCTTGCAGTTTTGCTGGGGAATTTTCAGAGGGAGCCAGGAAGGATTATTAGCTTATCTGAAGATCTGAGAACTGGAATTTAGGGCAGGAAAGCAAGCTAAGCGCTGCTCTGGGAACCACAGACTATGGGCTGTGCCACAGTCAGTTGTCTCTGCCCAGGTGAGAGGTGCTCTCCTTTCTTCCTCTGGGTTATTGGTAAGGCTGGATTGTCCTTAGATAGATGAAAGAACTTGAGAGGACACCAGGAAGAAAATACGATTTCTGAGGCGACAGAAGGAAATTGTGGTCAAGAGCTGATGAGTGGGAGGATGTGACCCAGCCTTTTGAGAAAGGAAAGAATTGCCCCCACCACAGCTGGGCAGCAGGCATGACACTGTCCTAATAGAGGGGTGCGTGGATGAGCTGTAGTCCAGCAGCAGTGGGGAGGAGGGATCCTGGTCGTGCTCTCGGAGGGGCAGGTGCATGGTCAGGGGTCTCTGATTCTGCCATCTAGGGTGTACTGAGGCACGTGCGCGGCACCACACCAGAGGGTGCGTTCTCTGGGAGCGCGGATCGAGCTTGGGTTTGCCTGCCGGGGTTGGGAAGGAATGAGGCTTTACAGCAAAGGCTGGAGGTATTCGTTAAAGAGCTTGAAGGTCTAGACTGAAAATGGAATGCCCTGGGTATCCTGCCTCTTGTACCCGGGGAAGGAGACTGAGAAGGGGCCCTCAGAGTCCCCAGGCCCAGTCCTACAGCGGTTCCCACTCATGGCTATGCCAGCTCCCAAGTGTCCGTGTGATCTTCAACTAGCGCACACCAGACTCAAGACTGCAGGCCGGACCCAGCGCCCACTTGCTGCTCTGGACCTGAAGACCTCAGAGTGGAGGCTGCTCCGTCCCCAGGCCTGCTGAGTGTGTGTCACTGGCACCAACATGGAAGGGGGTTGGGGCTCCAGGCTCAGCAAGAACTAGTGAAGCTGACCCCAGGAGAGGGGAGCATCTGTTCTGGGCCTCAGTGCCCAACCTGTGAATATGAAAAACGGTTTAAGACAGGAAGGAGAAAAATCATAAAAACTGAGAACCAAATGTGATAAAAGACAATACTTGCATTAGACTCAAGTGGACGTAATGATCAGCAATGTCGGGGTAGCGGCTTAGAAACAAACATTGGGGGCCCGGCCAGCTTCGTGTTCTCCCACTTCTCTCTGTGACATTAGAGGAATCTCGATGTCTGAAGTAGAGGTGAGCACCTTAAATAAAAGGTGTGGTTCTGATGGAGGATGGAATCTTCTTGAAGGAAAACCTATCTTCACCTTCTTCAAAATCAGTGAATTCTGTGCAGCTGGCCTTGGGGGACCTGCCGGAAGGCTCTGTGTGGGATAAAGTGCAGAGCACCAAGCTCGGCGTGTTTCGGCGTCATGTTGCAGACCCATGAGCCAGGTGGGGCTGAAGGCTGCGGCCTGGACACAGGTTAGAAACCCGGTGATGGAAGCTTCGGCTCTACCGTTGGGACCAGATGGTATCATGAGTTCTTGACCAGCCCCGCGTGGTGCTTTATCTCCTCGCAGTTAGGGGACGTGATGAGGGGAGCCGCCATGCTCCGGTTCCACTTCTGGTGTAACACAAACACAACATAGGTTGGTAATGGGAAAGTTGTGTTGGACTTGATGGTTGTGAAAGGCAGCGGTGCTTGGCTGGGTTTTAGGAAGACAGATCTCAGAACGTTCAGACTATGAGGTGGATTCTTGTGGCTGCAACCACATGGCCAAAAGGGATTATAAAATACATGGATCATGAAGTGATAATGGGTAACATTTATTGAGTGCTTACTGGGTACCAGGCTCTAAGTACTTTATATGCTTTGTTTCATTAACTCAGTGGGTAATTGTTGGGTAAGTGAGTAGAGAGATCTTTTAAGTGACTTTCAGTCTTCGGAACTGTATATCTTGAGGAAGGGAAAGAATTTAGAAACAACCTTCAGAGGAAAGTATTGCTATTATTGTGTTAGGTAAAATGATGCCCCCCAGAGACATCCATGTCATATCCCTGGGACCTGTGACTATGTTAGGTCACGTGGCATGGGGGAGTTGAGGTTGCAGATGGAGTTGAGGTCGCTGACCAGTTGCCCTGGAAATAGAATTATCCTGGATTATCTGGGTTTGCCCGGGTAATCACTGGCGTTCTTAAACGTGGAAGAGGGAGGCAGGAGAGTGTCAGAGTGATAGGGTGTGAGAAAGACTCAACTCGCCATTGCTGGCTTTGAAGATGGCGAAAGGGGACATGAGCCAATGACTATGGCCTCCCCTAGAAGCTGGAAGAGGCAAGAAAACAGATTCTTTCTTTGAGCCTTCAGTGGGAACCAGCTCTAACCCCTCGATGTTAGCCCTATGAGACCCATTTCAGAGTTCTGACCACCAGAGTTAGAAGATGATAACTCTGTTGTTTTAAGCCACTGACTTTGTGGTAATTTGTTACCACAGCCATAGGAAACGAAAACACTCGCCATCCCAGTTAACAAAGGAGGAAGCTGGAGCACATAGCTGGAGAGTGGGGGGTGGGATCCAGATCCAGGCATCAGATTGCAAAGTTCGCTCTCATAATCAAAGGGAGAGGTGGGAGGTAAAAGTCCAAATATTATCAGACAGCAGGTCATGGTGGATTTGGAGAAAACTACTGAATTCCGCTTTTTAAAATCCATTAGCTAAAGGCCAAAGACTAATAAAAGAATGGCTTAAGTAAACTTGTAAGAATAGTTTGAGGAGCCCTAAAGTCCAGAGTGAAGTAAAGATTGATGAAAGAAAAATTGGCACACTCGTACGTGGCTGGTGGGAATGTAAATGGTGCAGCCACTATGGAAAACAGTTTGGCAGTTCCTCAAAAAGTTAAACATACAATTATCCTATAACCCAGCAATTCTACCACCAGGTATATACCTAAAAGAATCGAAAAGAGGAATTCGAACAGATAGTTGTGTGCCAGTGTTCATAGTAACATCATTTACAACAGCCAAAGGGTAGAAACAAACCAAGTGTTCATCAGAAGATGAGTGGATAAACAAAATACAGTGTATCCGTACAAAGGAATATTATTCAGCCATAATTGAGTGAAGTCCTGATAACATGCTACATTATGTATGAACCCTGAAAACAGCATGCTGACTGAAATAAGCCAGACACAAAAGGTTACATAGTATATGATTCCATTTATACAAAATAACCAGGATAGGTAAATCTATAGAGACAGTGTGGATAAGCAGTTGCCAGGGACTGGGTGAGGGGGATAGAGTTTCTGTTTGGGGTAATGGAAAAGTTCTGGGAGCAGTGGTGATGATTGCACAGGGTTGTGCATGTACTTAATGACAGTGAATCTACACCGAAAAATGGTTTTCTGTTCTAGATGTATTTTGCCACAATCAAACAAAATGCCAGCAATAGCCATGGGGCTTTTAAAACCACATTCAGAAGGGGAGGGGGAAGGGATGATAAACTTCTTGGGGTTGGTGGTACAAGGACAGAGCAGATGCCAGCAGCCGGCCTTGTTTTCGCTTCTTCAACATGCAGAACTGTGAAATGGCGACTCTAAACCAGGCAACGTGCTGGGCACGCCGCAGCATTCAGTAAATAGATACCACTTATTGTGGAATAAAGGAACGGAGAGAGGCCTTACATTTTGAAGTGAGTGCTAGTCTTTGGGGCCTAGATCCCAGGGAATGGGAAGAATTTAGAAACAACAAATGATCTTTAAAATGTCATTGAGAATAAAGGAAGTTTTAAGTCGAATGCCAGGCAGATGTTGCCTTAAAGAAGTCAAAAACAGACCAAGGTGGTAGCAGAGGGTGAGCTCTAACAATCATAGGCTAGCAAGCACGCCTCAGGCGGATTGCTGGCAGAGCTCTGGGGAGGACTGTTAAACAGATGGTTTGCGTGCTTTCAGAAAGAGTGGAGGTTGCTAGTCGTCAACGTGACTTCGCTGAGAAGGAGTCACGTTAGGTTAACTTCATCTTCGTACTGATGGAATAACTAGGTTAGTAAATTAGCGGACTGCCATAGACATGACATTTCTTGATCTCGGCGAAATGTTAAGACTGTTCCTCATTATCACCCAGCCCAGCGGTCGCTGGGGGATTGTGAAGCTGGAGCACCTGCAGGCAGCGACCACAGTCCGCCTGAACGGGGCTCGAAGGAACGTAGCACACCATGTTCTCCTGAGCGTGTTGCCTCCTCTGCAGAGCCAAAGCCAGCAAGCCTCACTGTGGGCCATACGGGAGACCAAAGGCAGGGGGAGAAGGGGAATGTGTTACAGATGATGACCACGTGCCTCAGTTCCCCAGCGGCTGGAGATGCTAGGCCCAGCTCAGGGAGGTTAAACTCAGCAGGCACAAATGTAATGGAGGTCGGTGATCGTTTACAGTTCGGGATAAAGGCTCTTCAGAAGTTCGTGTGAAACGTATCTTGGAATTTAGATGGGCAGTGTTTTCCAGAGAGCCTGGCAGTGTGTTGTAACTCTGGAGTGAGCTAGTGTAGCTTGTCCTCAGGAGGGAAATGCATCACTTTCACACCTAGCCAGGGTCAGTCCCATCTGTCCTGTTGTGATCAGCATGAGTGTCATGTTTTAGAACACTGGATTTGCATTGGCATGGCTTCACTGCAGTGGCCCAGGATTTTCCAAGCCCCTTCCCCATGGAAGGATGAATGACACATGGTGAATGGGAACAGCCAGAGTCCATTTCATTGAACTGCCTATATATAAACAGCCATTTTTGGGGAAGGAGACATGTGCCTCCAGACAGAAGGTGCCCGATAAAGTAGTTCCTTAACTACGTGGAATGCAGGGTGATACCTGTACGGGTACTGGCACCTGCCCTGCGCTGGGACCGTTGGAAGTGATGGGTTATTTCTATAAATAAATCAGACAAAGATCCTCCTTCAGGGACTTACAGGCTCCCTGAGGAGGTGGAGGCGGGGGGCAAGGCCTCACTGATGGGGAGATTTTTTTTTTTAAGTAGTCTCCACACCCAGCCCGGAGCCCAGTTCAGGGTTTGAACTCATGATCCTGAGATGACCTGAGCTGAGATCAAGGGTCGGTCGCTTCACAGACTGAGCCACCCAGGCACCCCAGTGGGGAGACTTTAAGGCAGAGGTCTGAAGGAGGTGAGGGAGCTAGCTCTGTGCTGTTCCAGCGGGGAAGGGTATTGGGGGGAAGGGACAGCAGCCGCAGAGTCACTCAGGCTGGAACGTGGCTGTGGGGTATGCCTGAGGAACCGTAGGAGAGCTGGCATGGGAGACGAGTAGAGAGAGGGGGAGACAGGAGGAGAAGTTCTGGAGGATGGATTGTGATGAGGTCTGTTTTTATCGTGAGCCCGATGAGAGCCGTGGAGGGTGCCGAGCAGAGGACCAGTGTGGTCTGGCTTGCGTTTGAACAGGAGCACTCCGGCTAGCCAAAAATCAAGGGCAAGCATTGCAGGACTTTTTTGGTAACCTTATCGTTACAGAAAATTAGCGGATGTGTATATTGTGCATTGTCTTTTAAAAAAGTGAGTTTGTTTTGATAATGAGGTTTAAAAATGACTTGAAGTCTTCAAAAAACTATTACAAATGTATGAGCAAACCCTCTGTCACGAAAGAGAGATGACCAGTGATCCCGTGCCATAGCATCTGGAACAAGGCCCCTGAATATCCTGTGAGGAGGGTGGTTGTCACGTGGGAGCTGTGGGCTGCTTAGTCAGAGAAAAGCCAGTCACCGCTCACTCTAATCTGCATCTATACAAAGAGCCCCACTGTCCGCTGGGGAAGAGAGGTTCAGCAAAAGTGAAGACAGATCTTGGTCCTTGAGGATAAGATACACCCTTGCAGATGTGACCAGCATTGCCAGGCCAGTGAGTGCCAGTGGAGAGCAGATTGCTGGCCAGGTGGAACGGGGCCATCAGAATGGAAGGTGGAGCTTCTGAGCATGAAGACTGGAGACACGCAGGTGGCCTAGTGACCTTTCAGGGCATTTATGTCTAGTGACCATCATGGTCCTGTTAGGAAAGGACCTTTTTTCTTGGTGCTTCCAGTTCTTGAGCCTCAAACATTTGTCTTTGAGAGTGATAGGAGGCAAGAGCCCTCATTGCAAGTGGGTGACACCCTCAGGCACGTGGCTGGTGGGCATGATTTGGCACTGGTTTTCAGGCATCTGCACGGTACCCAGGTGATGGCTGCCAAGTACACTGGAAGCGCCCACCCCCTGGGTCTGCTTTGAGAATCGTTTCACTCTGAACAGGCAGAGAATTGTTTGCAGTGACTGACTGGGCTGTCTCATCCTTTGGGAGGAATTTTCAAAGAGGTTTAAAAGGGTTTGAGATGGGGTGGACACAAAGAGGTGAGCTCTAGAGTGTTGCCTCTTTAAAGTGTGGACTCAGCAGGAAGGAAAAAATATAAAAGATTTTAGCTTCCTTTATCTGCTTTCCAAAGTCAGGTGGGAAAAGTATGGTAACTGAAGTCAAGTTGTAGCCTTTTCTTTTTATACTGAAAATTTTGGAGGGAAGGCATGGGATGGGTAATAACTAAATTAAGACCTTGCCTGTGATCTCATCAGTCCCAATCTGTCAGCCTAGTTTAGTTTGAAAAACGAGTTGGAGGAAATGGCACATCTCAAAAAAAAATAAATAAATAAAACCTCTAGTTAATTTCTGGACCAACCTTTTCGAAAGAAGAAAAGTGTCATTTGCTTTTTCTCTCCTGAAATGAATGCATCTGATCTGATGCATGTCGAGCATCTTCTGTGAGGCGCTGTGTAATATCTGCCCCTCCCAAGCATGCTTTTGCCATCGAGGAGCTTTTGTTAGTGTTCAAAGACTGGAGCCCGCCATCCCCCAGTAGCGCAGGCTGGCAGGGAAGCATCTTTATTTGTACCCACCTGTGTCTAAGCAGCCGTCAGCCCGAAACCTCAGGCCTGGGGGGCAGTGAGTGGACAGACTGAAGAAGGCTTCTGCCATCCCCAGGACTCGCTTGGACTCCTGACCCCAAATGGCCCTCAGGACCGCCCTCCGTGTGCCAACCCAGCAGCTTTCCTTCGCACCTTCCCTGGTGCTGTGAGTGGCGGGAGGAGCTGAACACGTAGACCATCTGCCAGGGATGCAGGTACCTCGGGGCCGGCGCCATCAGGCTAGCTCTTAACATCCATGCCTTTATACTGGGACTCTGCACCAAGCTTTAGACAGATGATTTTCAGTGCTTCACGTGTGTGGACGTATTCAAAGTGTGCAAACACTTGCTGCTGCTTTTGAACCAGTTTGATTTACAGGAAATAAAATGAGTCACAGAGGTAGGGATTGGGAGTTAGAACCTTCTCTTGGTGGTTCTGCTTCCATTCTCTGCTTGGCGAGAGGGCCTGGGAACCCGGGAGAGACCAGATCACGGTCCCCACCAGTGGTACACAGCAGTCAAAGGAGAAAACCACCGTGCAGATGGCTTCGGGCTGGGGGCCAGGGCTCAGGACACCGCGACCGGTCCTGTCCTGGAGGCGCACAAGAGCAGGTAGTAGAGGGCTCCATGGCTCAAGGTTAGACTTCTTAACCTTACATTCAGCTTGTTTTCTTCCTACTTCCCTTTTCCTGGCTGGTTTGTGTACCCCCACCCCCCCAGATTCTTTTGCTGCGTCCCAACCCCAGTACTTCAGAATGGGATCTTCTTTGGCTACAGAGTCATTGCCGATGTAATTAGTTGAGATTGTACTGGGGCCAGGCGGGCCCCTAATCTAATCTGCCTAGCGTCCTTGTTAAAAGGGGGAAATTTGGAGACAGACCTATATGCAGGGAGAATGCCATGTGGCTATGTGAAGGTTGGTGTTATGTTGCCGCCTGCGGAGGTGCTACCAGGAGCTGGGAGAGAGGCCTGGAGCAGACCCTTCCCTAGTGCCTTCGCCAGAGGGGAGCATGGCCCTGTGGATGCCGTGGGCTCGGACTTCTGGCCTCCCGGACCAAGAGATAAGCAGTTCCTGTGTGTAAGCCATTTGCAGGTGGTCCCTTATTACGGCCGCCCCCGCAGACGTGCTCCCTTTCTTGCTCACACAACTGTCAGGAGCTCTAATGCCTACCCTGTCTTGGGGAGCTCATCTAGCCACAGCTTTGGTCACTGTCACCATCACCGTCTTAACCACTTCCGGGCTTCCTGAGCCCCAGGACTCACTCCCTCCCCAGCTCAGGAGGCCTTTTAGGAGCAAGCCTGCAACCTCACCAGTTTCTACTGATCTTCGATCACCAAAACACCATCCAGCTCTGCAGGATTATTTATAGTAAGTGTGTGATTATGAGGAGAGTTCAGTGATCCATGGAAGAAATCTCCACAGAAATTACATTAGGGTATATTGATGATCATCCATTCAGCACGTTTTTTTGATGCCAAGCCTTTTCTTTGCATTTTGGCCTGTGGATCGGATTCTGTCTCTGGCATCAAAACCACACATCATTATTCCCACCTATTGCTGCCATGTCCAGATTGGGCTTCTTTATTTTATTTGTTAAGATACTATTTACTTTTAAATTTTTTTAAAGATTTTTATTTTATGTATTTTTTTAAGATTTTTTTTAAGATTGTATTTATTTATTACATAGACAGCAAGAGAGGGAACACAAGGGGGCAGTGGGAGAGGGAGAAGCAGGCTCCCCGCTGAGCAAGGAGCCCGATGTGGGACTCGATCCCAGGACCCTGGGATCATGACCTGAGCCGAAGGCAGACACTTAACCGACTGAGCCACCCAGGCGCCCCTTAAGGTTTTATTTTTAAGTAATCTCTACACCCACCGTGGGGCTTGAATTCACAACCCTGAGATCAGGAGTTCCGTGCTCTTCTGACTGAGCCAGCCAAGAGCCCCAAGATTTTTTTTGTTTTTAAGATTTTATTTATTTGACGGAGAGATAGTGAGAGCAGGAACACAAGCAGGCGGAGTGGGAGAGGGAGAAGCAGGCTCCCCGCTGAGCAGGGAGCCCGATGTGGGACTTAATCCCAGGACCCTGGGATCATGACCCGAGCCAAAGGCAGACGCTTAAGCGACTGAGCCACCCAGGCACCCCAAGATTTTTATTTAAGTAATCTTGACACCCAACGTGCGGCTCGAACTCCTAATCCCGAGATAAAGAGTCACGTTTTCCACTGACTGAGCCAGCCAGGCATCCCCAGATTGAACGTCATTAAAGTTACTCAAGAATTTAAGTGCAAAATCCTATTGGATTTTCAGTGTTTTGCTAATCTTTGAAAGTTGTCTTTCTAGCATCCCCCCTTTTTTAAAAAGTGACTTACTTGAATACTTTTTTTTTTTTTAAGTATTTGGTGTTTCTTTGTAGCGTTGCTCCTTTTTTCCCTTCACATTTCATCAGTCTGTGCAGTCTTTATTGAACAAGTATGAGCAACAAGTATAACTGGTATAAACAGGTTGTGGATGGACATAACTGACTCTTAGTAAGTGTACAGTTCAGTGTGGGTATTCTAGTGAACAGCCTCCAAGCCTGAGCTTTGAGCGTGCTGTAAATGTTGGTCAAAGTGACTCACAGAGGGGCGTGGAGACCCTGGTGGATCAGGCACGTGAGGTCAGCAGAGTTTTCTTGCATTCTCAGTTCCTCCAGTAGGCCTTCTACTCTTTCCTCTCAGCCTTGACTCATACAATCCCTCCACCAGCTTATCTTCTCCTAGCCCCTTATCCCTCAGGGCTTAGCTTAGGTGTCACTTCCTCTAGGAAGCCCACCTTGCCTCCCTCAGGCCAGGTTAGCTGTCCCGTGGATAGCAACCTCTTATTTCCCAGTCAGGCCACTCCCTCCACCACAAGCTTTGTGAGGATGGAGCTCTCATCTTTGTCATCCGTCATCACATCCCCAAGGTCTGGCATAGAGTGAGTGCTCAGGAAGTATTTGTGAAGGGAGAGGGAGGAGAGGCAGATCACACACAGTTGTTCCTCAGGGGTCTTCCACCACTCCCTATGCCGTGGGGTAAGATAGGCCCCCGTAAGCCGGCGGTGACGGCCTGGCTGTGGTAGCGGTGTTGGCAGTCCGGGGTGGCTGTGAAGATGGGGGTGGTGTGAGCAGTCGTGATGAGTAGGCGAACATAGCCACTCATGCTAATACCACCGGCTTGTGTTTGTGGGCTACTCAGATGCTTTCTCCCATCTAACTCAGGCCAGCTCTGGGTCCCCCACTTCCCCTCACTCTGACTGCCTGGGAGCCTGACACATCCCTGCGACGGTCGTGTTTCCCCGCATCCTGGGCTCTGTGTTCCCTTTTCCCACCCATTGGAATTCCACTCCCCCGCTAGGACCCAACCCGGATTCCAAACACCTGCCCCGGGCCTCAGCCCTACCTCTTGCTCAGGCTTCTAGTCCCTCTTCTGCACAGGCTCCTTCCGTCCTTCTCCCGGAATTGGGAGATTGTCTTCTTCCACTCCAGGATGCAAGGGACAGAGCTCTTTGTGAAGAGCAGGCTCGGAATGCCCGCAGGTGGTCTGCTCTTGCCCTCCTCCCAACTATGCACGTGCAGGGGTGAGTGTTCCTAAGGAGGAAGAGCATCCCCCACCCCCAGGGCTAATAAGAGTTTAAATAGAGGAAGCAAGAACATCTTGATTTTGTTTTAATTTTCATTCATCTGCTATGTATTGCCAGCCCTTCAGAAAGCGAGGTGGGGGTGTCAAGGCTCCCCCCCCCACCCTACTCCCCCGCAGCTTGTAACAAAATACCGTGGGAGGAGGAAGCAGTTGTGGGGGGCGGGGGCTGGGAAGAGAAAGCGCCCGGCAGGCTCTGATCCTGAGATTTCATAATAATCGTTTGTTTTCTGGCGTCAATCTTAACAGCTTTAGTTTCTCCACGCACCCGGCCACTGTGCATGAGTGCGCGGCCCACCTGCGCGGGAAGCGTGTGGCGCTGCACAGCCATGGGAGCAAAGTGACCCAATGCCAGCTGGATTCACTGTCCAGGGCTTCCCTCCAAATCATCAGGGAAACAGTAAAAGTGTGCTCGCTCACCACTCCGGAGGCCAAAAAGTCAGCAGTCAGGGTGTCAGCAGGACCTTGTGCCTTCTGAAGGCTCTAGAGAAGGATCATCTGTCACCTAGTCCAGCTTCTGGGGGTGGCTGACAGTCCCGGGCATCTTGGGCTTTTGGCTGTGCTACTCCGGTCCCTGCCTCTGTTGTCACACAGCCTTTCCTCTCTGTGTATCTGGGGGTCTCCAAATGTCTGTCTTTATGAAATCCAGCCACTGGGTCTGAGGCCCATCCTAATTCAGTATGAATGCATCCCAACTTGATTACATCTGCAAAGACCATATTTCTGGCCACATTCACAGATGCCATGGACTTCAACATGTTTTTTGGGGGGATCACGATTCAATCTCTGACACCAACATTTGCAGGCGTGTGTTTTCTTTCTTCCTGGTCATGTAGGGAATGAACTACAGAATTGGGGAATGCAATATACATGCATGCCCAATACCTAACGTAGACTCCTGGACACCCCTGGGCTGTGTTCATGCTCACCCACCATTGTTGCAAATGTGATTTTCTTTGCTCTTAACTTTAGACGTTAGTAGCTTGTTTTTATGTCCTTAAGAGCGTAGTTCTGCTCTCATGGACTATTTCACCTGGGAGAGATTGAACTTTCTCACAGCCAAAAGAGATGCCCCAGGGTTGTGGAAATAGAACAGAAAGCCAGTTTTCAGCATTGGAGGGAACACTTGAGGGTCCAGGATGGCATGAGATCTTGCCTGGCTCTGGGCTAAGGGGTTGAGAGCAGATTTAATGACTGTGGTCTGTGATGCTCTGTCGACCATGGGGCCCTTGTGCATCTCCTGGCTATTTGGAACACTCCAGTATCTCCAAGGCAGTGTGTGCCTTTGGAAGCTTTGTGGCCGGGAACCCCTAGTTCCCTCATACCAGAAACACTTTTCTAAGCAAGGAACTGAAGCAATGTGAAGAAGAAAGATGGTGCTCTTAACGCATCCTGGAGAGGTTTGGAAAACATTGTGTATCCAGAAGCAGCTCTGCCCATGTGGGCCGCAGCCCTGGGATGGGAGCTTTTTCCTTTGTTTTGTTGTTGTTTTCTTTTTCCTTCTCTGGCAGATGTTTGTATGGAAATGTGATCTTTAATTCCTTAAAGACCTATCTCTCTCGAATTAATTTCTCTTTTGAAGTTATAATCTTTTATGTAATGCTTTCTGATCACCTTGACTCCAAGTCAAGTGTTAAGTGTCACAGAAGGGAAAATCGTGTGGGCTTTCTGCTTGCAACTTGGGCATACAAGAAATAACTACAGCGGTTGGAGGCCAACACATGGAGGTAGCCAGTTTCCTAAGTCCCCTGGAAATGGAATGTGGCTGTCTTGTGTCATTTCTTGACAACTACCATCTGATTTAATTCTTTCACAAATACAGAAGGCAAACAAATCTGATTTTCTTGGGCATCACCATGATGATGGATATTTCCCCATTACTTACAAAGAGGAAAGCTGCAAATTCACAGGAATCCTCCAGGTTTGGGACACAGCAACTGGTCACGATGGGCCTCTCTTTAGATTCACACTGCTCAGAGTTGCTCGTGGAGGAGATAGAAGGAAAGAGCTTGCCACTTGTTGATATTTGCCTGCTCTGGCTAAAGCCTGAAGCCCCTCCTGGATTTGGAGCTACTTCGGGAAACACGTTGGATGTGTTCTTGGGAGCTCTGTTGGCTATTTCCAGCTCCCCAGGGCTTGAACAGCCACAGACTTGTGTCGAACTGCTGTGCGGGTCTCTGCTCTGGATTCCTCCTCTGAACCCTGCATAACGTGGGAGTCAACAGGATGGTTCCACCCAGAAATGGAAGGGAAGTACTCAAAGATGCCATGTTCTTACTTATCTCCTCGCCGCTCTGGCTGCTTGAGAATGGCCAACAAGAAAAGGACTAGCTCTACTGGATTGGTGGGAAACATTCCATATTCATAGTTGTTCAGCTTGACCTGTGCAGTAGAATAACACGTTTTTCTGAATGAGACTCAGGCTGTCAGCCTCTTCTCGACCTAAATGGTGAGGACCACACAGATGAGCACTCGTTTAGAGAACAGTGCACCCCATTTGCTAAAAGGCACGTTGTGAATGGAACTTTGGAAAGAATAATTTCCCATGCATTTATGTTCTCTCGTTTTCTTGTTCTATTAGAAATGTCCAAACAAATTCAGTGTGTGGGAAGGAAGCACACATTAGCACTAAGTAATGAAGAAAACGCACTAACACTAAGCCATTTAAGTTTGTTCGATACGTTCCTTCTTCTGTGTTGCAGGAGACTTGGATGCTGAGCGCCTCGAGGAATGAGTAGTTCCAGGCTCTTCTCCTGGGTGGATGGCAGGAGTTGGTGGGGCTTATTTGGAGAACCTCTGTCCTTCCATTTGGGAAGGCGCTCAGGCTGAGCAGAGCAGGAGAATGAGGCGCCGGCAGCTCTGATGTCAGGGCGGTTGTGATAGGTCACCCTCTGGCCCCACCCATTCCCAGCCTGGTCACCTGCAGGCCAGGCTGGAAAGCCACCCTAGAGAATGTGGATGAAGGTTGACTGCTTGGTGTCCAGGAAGTCCGTGGATACCCAGGCAAACCCACAGGGACAGACTCTTCTAGTAAGTCTTAGAGAAGGGCAAAGCATCAGGGCACATGGTGCTTAAGAGCATGGCTTCGGATCCCCGACTGGTCTCACCTGCTAGTGTGTCCCCTTTGGCATGTCACTTGACTTGCTTTCATCAGTTGAAGCTTTTAGAATTGGGCATCTAATGGATACTTAGCTTTAACTATTATTATGTCTGCCTAAGTAAACGTACACAAGCATTACAGTGTCCGGATCTGCTGCTGGTCACCCAGAGAGCCCGAGGAGGCTGGCTGGTGTTTAACAAGGTGGTGTGCTCATGATTTATTTAGCTCTTGGCCCTTGAGGCCTTAGTGGCCCACTCTGGATGTGGCACTCTTGTCCTTGCAGCAGTGACAGGGTTTGGGTCTATGGTATCTGATGAGAAGCCTCTCCCTCGAGAGAGGAGAGACAGCTCTGTGTGAGGGTTACACATCTGTAGTCATGTGTCATCCCTCACCTGCCCTTGGAGCACACCTTTGACATCTTAGCAGGCCTGTGTATTTTAGCACAGAGGTCTGAAGAGGTTCGGAATCCAGCTGCTATGCTGGTAAAACGTCCCTCAACTCAAGAAGGCAGTTCCCAGTAAAACTAGTTAATATTTATTGAGTGTCATTATTTGCCAGGCATTGCTCTGAGGGCTTTCCCAGTATAGACTGACTTACTCTTCACAGCATTCCTATAGGCTAGTTAGTAATTTTATCCTGTCCTTTTCGTTGAGGAAACTGAGGCTCAGAAGAGTTAGTAAAGGGTGCAAGGTCATACAAAGATGATACAGCTGATATTTGAGGCTGGGACCATGGCTTCAGTCCTGTAAACCATTGTCGACATGAATCACTGTGCGATGAACGGTTAGCCCTGGTCCTGCCTTCCCAGTGACAGGGACTCAGGGGCTGCTCTGAAGCACAGCATTGCCCACACTGTTTATGGAGGGGTTGCCATGTGCCCCACCCTTGGACTCATCCTCTGGAAGAGGAGGGAGGCAACGGTGAGCAGCCCTTTGTGATCGGTGTCCTTCTGGCAGTGGAAATAAAGAGCCAGAGAGAAAGGATCCAAAAAGGGAATGAGTAACTTGGTGAAGGGGGAGGAAATGCTTCCTGGGGCCATGACTTCTCAGCTAGGTTTGGTGGAATAAATAGGAATTCACTAAGCATACTAAATTGGACACGGCAGGCAGCAGGGTCTTTTAAAGGTGGGGGACAGCAAGTCCTTTAGCATGGATGGATGAATGATAAGAGTGGGCGGGGGGGTGGGGAGTGGGTAGTCCTGTTTGTTGAGACCGGAGAAGCAGAAAGAGCCAGAAGACAGAGGGCCTGCTTTGCCGTGCCAAGGAACCCAACTTTATACTGGGCAGGTAGACAATTTAATATCATAGTTGTAAAAATAAGGTCACAATCTCCAAACCTTGATGCAGTTAGTAGTATTAGTTTTTTTTTCCCTCTGATTTTATCATCATGATTATTGAAGAAAAATCTGATGTGTGTTGCTACTGTGTTAAAGAATGTTGGGTTTTTAATCTCCTCCACTTGTTTCTCTTTTTTTTTTATCAGCAATTCTCTGGCAAAAGTTATTTTCATATGCCAGGATAAGTACTTTTGAGAGTTTTTTTTTAATGTTTTCTTAAGTGGCCTTTGATTGCATAAGAGTATCATGCAGAACTGTTTCCAGTAGTATCTTTATAGCCGGAATGGAGGCTAAGACTGATTATGTAATTGTTCCCTTAATTTATTCTCAGAACCTAACATGCTGCCAGCATATAAAAAAAAAACCCCAACGATCACAATGGCATCTAAGTGACTCTTGCTCACGGTTTCTGGCACTATTGCTTTTGCATCATTCACTGCAGAGGAGAAATGGATGGTTCCAGTGTGGCATGACTGTTGGCAGCACTGGGCGCTCCAGACTCATGGCTCTGTCTGCTCTGTCCTGCCGTGCAACCCACAGCCAACTCTCGCTAGAGAGGATTCGTGTGTACTCCTTAGAGACCCTCGCCAGCGTCTGGCGTGTTAACCTTTGGCTGAGGAGAGGCGGCGGACTTCTGCTGCGCTGAGGTTGCATTTTGCAAGGAGCACAGAATACCATCTGTCAGGGGAGGCGCGGGAGTGTGCAAATATTGCTGTGAATTCCACAAATGCTTAATTGCTACAGTTGTTTCTTTTTTTTTTAATTTAACAGTCTTTGCATTTAGTTTGTTTGTTTGTTGTTTGTTCTTTTTTTTTATTTTTTAGAATAGTCCTTATCAGTGGCAGAAGATCCTTCTGTAGTATATTTTCAGTGCTGCCCTATCGTGACAGTGCCCAAGTTGGGTATGTATATGCATGCTTGCTTTATAGTTCTCTGGGTGAAAAGTTGTGACACCATGTGCGTAATGTGGTTGGCCTTCCCATTTCAAAGAACTTGCCTTGCTTTGACACTGCAAATTCAGTACTTGTAAATTTGAAAGAAAGAAAGCTCCACTTTCTTTTCAGCCAGAAAGCTTCCTTGTTATTTTGCGTGTGTGCGTGTGTGTGTCCTCACCGTGTGGCCTGCTGTTTCCAAATGTGCATTTTGTCACCTCTTCTAATACTGTAAAGCAAGAGCAATCCGGGGACCCACCCCATTCCTCAGGGCCATGTCGACTTTTGGAGAAAGGTAGGTGAAGAAAGGAATCAAAACAAACCATGTGAACGTCCTGCCTCTTGCATCTTGGGCTTGGGGCTGGAAACTGACCAGCAAGCTGGAGCAAATAACAAAGCAAAATGGTACCAGGAACAGACCTCTGTGATTCACCACAGGCCAAAGGAACGCTTACTTCTCTAGCTCAACAAGCCCTTCCTTTTGCTCTGAAGAAAAGTAGGTAAGTGAGGCTCTGTCCTTGCAGAGCCTCCCCTTTAGTCCCCGTGCCAAACTCTGTGCTCATCTCCTCTGAGTCTTTGCAGCCTTGCCCCTCACTTGTTACTGCATCCGGTGTTGTCAGGGAGCTGCTGGTATTTAGGGTAGGACAGCTCACCCCATAGGATGCCAGGAATCTTGCGGGATGTTGGCTCTGGCCTCTACAAACTAAGTGCTGGAATTGCCCCCTAGACACTGTGACAACGACACACTACCCACTCATGACCATCGCCCCAAGGGAGGGTGGTGTGGCCCCTGGTGCTGATTCACCATTTATTCATCTTCCACCATATTGCACGAGCTCTTCCGTGGTCATGCCTGTTCACCATGGCTTTCCTTCCCCCCACCGTAGATCTGTCAGACTCGCACCCATTCAACTCACCACGGTCCTTATTTGTACTCTACACCGTAAGCTTCTTTGGACAGAAAGTAACACATCTTCTTCATGGAATTCTGACTCAGTCATTTATTAGACGTGTGCCTTAAAGAGTAGCAGTAATCTTACTGTTGATTGAGCACGTACTTTGTGCCGGTCCTTTTCACTCCCTGCATCTTTACAACAACCTTGCAAAGTAGGTGTTCTCGAAAAAGTAACAGCAAACCCTTCAGGTCAGGGGTTCAAGGATCACCTGGGCGTGGCCGGCAGAGCTGCCCGCAAGAGACCTCATGAGGAGGCTTGCGTGACCTTACCCACCTGCTGTGGTCCCAGGTTTGGCTGCACCTGAGAGCAGGCTTATTCCCTGTGGACACTAGGTGGTACCAGCTCACAGACCTCTGTGTGACCCAGAAGGCCAGTTCATTAATCTTACACAAATCATCACCCCAGGGCCCAGATTATTTCAGTGTGACCAGCCTGTAAGCACATTTCCAGGGAGATCTGAATCAGCCGTGGAAGGCTCTGTGCAAGTATGTCCTCTCATGGCCAGCTTGGATGGCCACTGTGGGGTTGGCCTTATTTTTCTATTTTTCTGGGCTTCCCTTGCTGACCTTTCTGATTGATGTATTCTTCCTTTGGCCATGGTCCATTTATTCATTTATTGAGTCCTTTTATGTGAGTAGGTGCTGGGATAAAGGTGGGCCTGGTTCCTGTCTCTTGGAACTTAAAACCAAGAGGGGGAGACACATTAAAATTTCACATACAATTAATTAGCACTTTTAATTAATGCTAAAGATGTTCGGTCAGGTGACTGCCAGCTCTTCCTGGCTGAGAACTCATTCGGTTTCTGTAACGTAATCTCACTTCTCTGTGCTTTTGTCTTAGAACTGTTCCGTGTTTGTTTCATTCTGGAATGGTGTCTTTATTTCCAAGTTCTGGGGCCCCCTTACTATGGTACCCAAGTACTTATCCCCATTTTATAGATAGGACCACTGATCCTCAAGAGTTATGGTCTCAAACATCAGCTTTGGGCCAGAATGGGAGTTTGAACCCAAGTCTGTCCAGCCGTAGGACTTTCCACGACTCACTCTGGCCAACAGGCAAAACAAGTTCCATATTCACAGAAAGCCGTCTGTGAAATGGAGCTTTTATGATAACTGTCTCGCAGAGGTGAACTAAGACTCACAGGGCGACTGACTATACGGGGTCCAGCACAGCACCTCACACAGAGGTAGATGGGGCCAACTTGTCAAGGACCCCAAATTTCTTTTTTTTCCTTAAGATTTTATTTGACAGAGAGAGACACAGCGAGAGAGGGAACACAAGCAGGGGGAGTGGGGGAGGGAGAAGAAGGCTTCCCGCAGAGCAGGGAGCCTGATATGGGGCTTGATCCCAGGACCCCAGGATCATGACCTGAGCCAAAGGCAGATGCTTAACGACTGAGCCACCCAGGTGCCCCAAGGACCCCACATTTCTTAAGTAAACGCAATGTGGGGATCGATGAGGAGAACTCGGGAGACTTGTAGTTTTCTGCTTGGGCGAATCGCTCGCCTCTGTGAGCCTCTGCTTTTGTTCCTCTGTAGGATGGGGATCGCAAGTTGCTACCGGTGTCATTAACTTTGAAGATCACTGCATTTTACGCAGAGCTCGTGGGAACATATTTTAACTTAAACTGCCCAGGAAGAGATCACCCAGACTATCTGTTTGATATCCTTATTAGAAATGCATGGCCGTCCCCATCTTTGACACCTGGAGGAAATGCTAGCTGGCCACCAGGGTACAGGGAGAGGGGCGGCCGTCACTGCCTGGGTCTCCTTGACTCCCACTGGGAGGGCCCCGTGTGTTACAGGGGAGATGGCACAGGGTGGCCGGCTCGCTCAGCTCTCCAGCTGCTGGCCCCAGAGGAAGCAACAAAGTGTGTTTAGGGGGATCACAGGGCATAAACTTTAGATCTTTGACATGAATAAACTCTATTCCTTCAAACTTTACAAATGAGGAAACCAAGGTGCAGTAAGGTTAATTTTCTGTAACAGAAAAACACCAGGTCCTTTGTAATGCCTGACAGAGAAAAGAACATGCCTGTTTCTGTAGTATATTCTGCTTAAGAACTCACACAAGAAACTACGAACACCATTCAAAATATTGTAATTTAGCAGCAGGATGAAGAAGCAGTACTGCTTTGTAAATTTTTTGATTAGCAGACATCCTATTCATGAATAACTGCCACTTAAAACTAGGATTGTTTTTATTAAGTATTGGGAAATCGCTATACTCAAGTAATGGAAGTATTTATACTGGTAAATTATATACATACATACTTTACGGTACTTTAGTTCATGCCTGTATTAACTAATACCTTTCTGCTGGAGTTCTCGGTGTGACTGGGACACAAATCCAAGCATTGCAGGGGTGGGAAGGATTTCAGAGATGACGTGGCCTGGCCTCCTTGCTTCATAGCTGGGGCCCCTTGGGCACAGGGGTGGATGCCCAGCAGAACCAGCAGCTCCAGAACCCAGTACTCCAGCCACCTTAGCCCATTGACTTTGTGGTTTCTGGTCGCCATTTTTCTGTTGTGCTTATGCACATGGACTGAGCCACAGGCGCCTGATTATTCCAGACAAGCGTAAACCCCCCCTGCTAAAAGGGATGGTGTCCAGCTCCAACTTCATCATAAGGAAGTTTTAAAAACAGGAAACTCAGAAGTTCATCCAGTGTGTACTTGAACCTCTTTTATGAGGAAAGCATCTATCAGGATGGCCTTATCTCTTTCCTGCTCTGTTTTCTGGCTTCTCCTGCTGCGCTGGAGCTTCCCAAGTCTGGCTCTCACGTCTTGGCTGGCCCTGACCCCAAAGCTTTGTTCTTGGTTTTAAACTGAGCTGAGCACTTACTTTGGCTCCTGACATCAGTTGAACAAAGCAGACAGGCCAGTCTGAGGAGAGGTTTTACTAGTTATTCGTTCATTTACTCATGCGTTTCTTCTGCCCCTATGGGTACAAGGCCTTGATGGAGGCTGGGAGGGTTTAGGGATGAGTAAGACCCACTCTTCAGGATCTTATTACCAAGCTGGAAGCCAGACATGTAAACAACCAACCCAGCACAACTTGGGAGTCCCAGAGAAGTGCTACGGAGTGCTTTAACTGCCCCCAGATCTTTAGCAACACCCACATTTATATTGTATCTACTATTGGCAGTAAAAGCCAAGAGCTTGCTGTGTAAGTCTCCATCCCCTCCCAAGTATATTGCCACCCGTGCCTGCCTCCTGAGTAGAAATTCAGGCACTACTACGGCACAGCAGGATTTACTCATTCACTCCACAGAACCCATCAAACCTACATGTGCCAGGCACTGTTCTAAGCAGTAGGGATACAGTGGTGAACATGAAAATGTCTCTTGACTTGTCACCCTCTAAGGGTAGGAGACACAAACCAGCTAGTAAAGACAGTGACCATCAGATGCAAGAACAAACAATGAAGTGAGTCCTCAGCAGTGTGCAGCTGGAGCATAGAGGAAGGTGCTTAAGGAACTCAGGGATCAGGGAGTGCTCCCCAGAGACAGCAGCTCTTAATCAAGACTTAGAAGTATGAGGTCTTGGAGAAGCGGAGAAGGATTTTTCCAGCCTCACTGTTGATGTCTGAGGATATAGAAGGTGGTCTGGCCCCTTGTGAACTGCTTGGGGGTGGGGTGGGGATTCTCTATAACGCCTGGCACGTTGAGAGAATTGGGTAAAGCACCATCCCCGCAGGGCCCCCATTGCTGACCCAGACTGCAGCGATTTCCCCTAGGTAGTGAGGGGAGGGGGTAGAGACAGAAGTGAGCTGTCCTGGACGTCACGGCCACAGGCCCATCACTCAGCCTGCTCCAGGTCTCAGTTCGTACAGTGTGGAGGTTTGACTAGACTCTCCAGAGATCCTGCACACTCCGTTCTCATCCTTGTCAATTTTGCCAATGTGGAAGCTGTTAAGTCTGGTTGAATGAGGAGTTTATGAATGAGGCATGCTGTTCACACTTTCCATCCACTGACAATCAGCTGCTAGAACTAGAGCTCCTATCTGAATAATGATTCTCCATTCAGTTTTTTAAAATTTGAGGTTTTTTTGTTTTTTTTGTTTTAAGCACAGGTCTGGTGACTTTGCAGTTTTGTTTGGTACATGGTCTCCCAGTGTGGGCTTGTTTGGGGTCATTTTGTATGCCATCAGGTTTATATTTCCAAGCTGACAGTAGAATCATTCACAGTGATTTCTAGAGCTCCTGCTTGAAGCAGACCGCTCTGGTTGTTTAGCAAATACTATACTCTTCAAACTGTTCTTTCCTGCCTTGATTCATAGATAAAGATACTTGAGAAAAAGAGCCTATTTCCTTAGGATTTGCTGATTAGGTAGTCCCACATCTGTGTGAACACAGTAACAGTAGGAACACAAGCTGAAGCATAAAAAAGGCTTATGGTATGTCAGGCGCCATGCTAAGGGCTTTTTATACATTCACTCATTTAATCTTCACCAGAAGCTCATGAGGTGGGTTCTGGAATTCTCAGTTTACGGGTATGAGGTTGGGGCAGACTGGCATAGCAGTGGTGGCCAAGGTAGGAGGGAGGGCGGGCAGGCCGACCGCAGGCTCTGTGAGGTGCTGTATTCTCTGCTTTGGGGCAGATGGACCCCACAGGAGCAGTTCCCAAAGCACTGACGCACAGCTGAGAGCCGAGTGTGTATTTTTTTCACCGTCATGCCCTGGGGCTCCGCCTGCTGGCTCAGGACCACCAGTGCGAGACACTGGCTGGCTAGTGCGTATCTGGGTGCTGGTGGAGCTCTGTGTATGTGCCCTAGGAGGGCCATGTCCTGGGGACCCAGTGGCGTTGGTGCTGGGTGGTGACCTTCCAAAGGCTTTGGAGGTTGTACTTCACCTTGCAGCCTGGCTCCTCCAAGGGCAAACCCCAGGCATCTCTGGGTGGAGTCTTGGGTGAAAATAATTTGTGATTCCCCTCATCTGAATGTTTGTTGGCTAGAGAATAGGAGGGTCCATAGAAGTGGGGAGGAGGTAGCATGATGCAGGTATCAGCGTGGTGCAGACACCCAGGCTGCGTGTGGGCGTCGCTGGTTCAGGATCCTGAAGTGCTGCTTGCTGAGGTCTCCCCAGTACCCACCCAGCCCTAGCCAGTCACCCCACAAACACCACCAGGAGGCGATTCAGACACTGGTAAGGGTCTTCTTCCTGTCTTTACACCATGCTGGAAAATGCTGCTCTTTGAGAAAGTGTGCTAAGTAGTTACATTAGCACCAAATATGTCTTTCCTTCACAAAAGGATTGGTGACAGGGCTTTTTTTTTTTTTTTTTTTTAAATAAAAGGCCTCCTTGCTTGCTTAATGAGCTCTCTTCTTTCTTAAAATATCATTTGATTAGCAGAGTTTGCGTGCATACAGCACTTCAAGAAATCATCTGTTAGATAAAACAAGATGCTTCTAATAACTGTCCTTCGTTCCTGCTCTTCCAGTTTAGGAACTCAGAGTCTTGCTGTGGCTCTGATGGGCACGGAGAGATGGAGTACAGGGTGGGATATGCTCAGACAACAGGATCCTCCCTGACTGTTGGGGGCAGGCAGTGGACTTAGGGTGGTCCACAGAATGTCCAGGAAAGAGAGAAAGCAGTATAGACACCCAGGAGCGAGCCCGTGGGAAGCAGTGCAGCTGGGACAAACGTGCGGCCACACTCTGGGCTTCTCCTGTGGAAACACTGCTGTGGATGTCTCCACCCCACAGCTCTGACCCCCGGCTCCACTCTGTGTTAGTTCTACCTCCAGCCTCCACAGGAGGGCTTGGGCTCAGCAGAACGTAGGCCGCCTCCGGGCATCTGGGAAATGTAGTCTTTGGCCTTCCTGGGTACTGTGGGCCTGTCTGCCATCTCTGCTATAAGTGGCTCACTAGAGAATCCACCTGTGCCCACACTGAATCTGTGGAGGCCACCGAAGGACCCCAGGCCTTAACCCGGCATCAGTCCCAGGAGGGAACCCTCAGGATGTAAGGATCCCTTTACTCTGCCCCCCCCACCCCCGCAAACATGCTTCCCTGAAAGAGGAAACTCTTAGTGTTTTCAAACAGTCGTGTAGTTTGTAAAGAAATAGAGGGAAATGGCAGAAAGGAACAAAAACATAGACCTTGCATTTACCCAGATAAACACTCATTCCAGTGTTCATTCTTTCCCAAACTTCTAAATTTCCCGGTGGCTATCTTTTGGTCTCATCTTGAAGAACTTGCTCTTCCTTTACTATTTCTTTAGTACGGATCCATTGCTTCAAGTTTTATCGGAAAATGTCTTTGTTTCACTTTCATTTTGTTGTTTTTTTTTTTTTTCAATTTTATTGAGAAGACAATGTTTAATCAGACTCCATACATCTCCAAATCCCAAGCGAAAGCAGCACCCCCAGCCCTGCAGCCTCCCAGCCCTGGGCCCCGAAACTGGTGCTGCCAGCCCCCTCGGTTCTCACCAGTGCCACTGTGGGCTCCTGACCACAGCCCTCAGCCGGAACTAGTGTTGAGTTTAGGAAAATAGGACCAAAGTCAGATACGTGGGAGCCCTCGCACCCTGGATGCTTGTCATTTTTGCAACTCGAGGTTTATGACCCCTGCTGAAAGTCTCTTTTGTGGTTTTCTAGAGTAGTGAGCACAGAGACAGGGCCTTAGGCTCTGGCCTCAGTTCTTCTCTCAGACCCATCTTCTTCCCATGGCCTCTCTTGTTGGCCTTAGTAGGATACCCGGCTCCATGACAGGTTCTCCTTGCCTTTGGGGCATTTATACTTGGTGCAGAGTTTGAAAGACTATTCTTGCCCCTCATCCCACTGGAGCTTCTTACTGATGGAACTCAGACCTCTCCTCCAGGGCCCTTTCTCAGGCCACCCTCATAGTCCCCCCTAACGCCCTGCCTCAAGGCCCTACTAAGAGGCCACTCGTGTTCCATGGTACCCTTAGGCTTGTCTGAGCACTTAACAAATACATTTTCATGTCTTTGTATTTGACCTTAACCCTCCTTGAGGGTGGATTGTCTTAGTTCTCAAGGCATCACTCACACCGCAGTGTGCCTAGTGACACTGTATTTGTTGAATGAATGATACAAATGGTATTTCTGAGGACTGTGTCTCTAGACTTTGGAGAATGGCTAATTTTACGACTATATCATTGCCCCCTAAAAATGATGGCCAGACTGTCTGCCTCAGCAGGAGCAGGTGCTCCCTGGGGTCCTCAGCCTGGCACCCCATCCCTGTGGGCATCTTGATAGGAATGGCAGCACTCGATGGGCAGTCAGAAGGAGGGGTCTGGAAGATGCCAACAAGGATGATCGGTCATGGACCTCTGCGCCCTGCTTTTCTGCAAATAACTGTCATGGCCACAGTGAAAGCTGCTAAGTCTGTGGTGACTAAAGGTGGGGTCAGGCTGAACCCAGATGCAGGTGCTAAGCCCCATCTAGGTTCCCTCGCCTGACCTACCCAGCCAGACGACTCCCCCATATGTTAGCCTCACCAACACAATGGATCACTTGTGCTGTGCTCCTTGAGTTGCTCACAAATATTAACACCCCGCATATTAAACCCAGGAATGCCAAGGGCCTTTTGCTGATGTCACACCTGGTCTGCCCAAGCTCCATCAGTTTCCTGGCTTTCAGCTGGCTGGCTTTTCCAGCCCTTGATCAACATGTGATTTTCCTTTTCATATATACTGCTTTTGCTTAAAGCAAGGGTCATCTTTGAGTTGACTTTTGCACAGTTAGAAGGGGTTGGTTTTCCCAGGCCCAGTACTACCCATGGGGCAGTGGGGAGCTTCATCTTGTCACTGGTGCCCTTTCCATGTTAGGTGAAGTGAGGCTCTGCCTTGGTCCTTCCCACCACCCACTGACACCTTCACACACTGGCGTGTTGTCTGGTCCTCGCTGTCTGGCCTTTTCTGGGGCCCAGCATGGCCATGTCTAATCAGGCACATGTGTTGGGAAGATGTTGGGATTTACTTGCATGCTTAGACTGAAGACTGGCTTACAGGCTGCGCTAACTCCTTTCAAGTAAATTGCAGTTGGGCCCGAGTCCCACTAATCATTAACAAGGGTGAGTTGTCATTCATAACACAGGCCTGTGGGCTGAGCTCAATGAGCAAAAACCACTTGCAAGGGTGTAGAAGCCCCTCCTGGACATGAGGGCATTGCCACTTCTCGGGGTATCCCCAGGCTAACTCCCTAAAGGATACATGACCCAGAAGATTCGCCACATGCTATTTCATGAGTTCAGTGGTAAGGAGCACACTTCAACTCCAAAGATAGATCTTTAGAGCTAGAAGGGACTTGGAGACTGTTCAGTCCTGTGGTTTTCAGACTTTTTTTTTTTTTTTTCTGAAGAAATCATTCCTCCAATACAAGTTTACACAGAATGCCCATAAATAAAATAGCTAACCACAGTTATTCCAGAAAAGTGAGTGGGAATAAGAAGCCCACTCATTTTCACTCCATCCTTCATGGTCCCAGTAGGAAAACCACAGTCCTCCATCCCTGCCTTTTGTGCTGAGGGGCATCTGAAGCCAAGGAGCATAGGATGCGTGGGATAGAGCCGGCGGTCAGGCAGAATCCGCAGTCCCAGCAAATTAATTAGCTTTGCTGGTCCCAGGCCCACTCATCTGTAAAACTGGCTATGATGTCAGCCTTGGAGTTTTGACAGTATTAAATATGAAAGCTCTGAGCAGCCTGCCAGGCCGTACGTAGTAGGTACTCATTAAATGTTCACTTTGGTTCCATTTTTGTCGAGTCACAGAATTATTTCATTGTTCTTTTTAAGTCTGCCCCAACACAGCAAATCTCAGTCCGATTTTTGATGAGTTAGCCGGCCCTTTTTCTACAAACAACAAGGGATTCATCTTCAGATCTGCTTTTATCTGGTCTTTAAATTGTTTTCCTTAGTGGTACATGCTTATTTTTAAACATCTAGAATGTGTGTAAAAATGAAAGGAAGGTAAAATTTACTGAGCCCTTACCTCCTGAACAAAACCTTCATTAACATTTTGGCCTATTTCCTTCCAGTCTTTTTTTTTCTCTTATCCCCTACATGTGCTTGTATGGGATATGAGGAGCTGATTGTTTTGTTTTCATCTCTCTTGCTGGTGGGAAGAAGCTTTGCCAAATCCCACCTTTCAAAACAAGCTATTGGAAGCTGGTCACAGAAGAGGAACAGATGTTGCCCATCTCTTTCACTATAACTGTAACATCAAACCTTCTCATAGCTGTAAACACTCCTCTCAGATTAAGCTTGTAAATTATACTATTTTCTGGGAAGAGTCCCAGCCTTGAACCAGCTCCTCTTCTCTCAACCAGCAGTTTGCCAAGGCCCGACGGAGTCTTTTTGCCTTTTATCCACATGAGTCACTGCCTTCTCTTTTCTAGTGTGGATCTGTGGTTTGGCTTGGCAACCCTTTGCTTACAAAATAAATTGCAAGTAAGTTTCCCGACTCTCTTAAGTAGGCAGACCCCACTTGATTAACAGCTCTTAGTGTTAGAGCTAAGACCACTGTCCCCTCCTCTTGGGCCCTGGTCCTGTCCTCTGGGCTGCTGTGCTATCACCCTGGGGCCAGGAGCTGCCAAGCAATCTATGGGTTCAGAAGTAGAGAGAGGGGAGAAATTGTGAGACAGGAACAGCTTAGGAGTGAGGATCCTGGGGTCCTGAGAAGGAAAAGGAGGTCCAGAGAGGAAAGTGGAAATAATGCAAACTTGATCGCCTTTAAAATGTTGAAGGTTAGCCCCAAACCAGGAAACCATGAGAGAGACTCCACTTTTTCCTATTTCTTCACCCTCTTACATGCCTCTGAGCTGTTGCTCCTGAAACCAGAACTCTTGCTTTACTATGGGGCTAGTTCGGTGACATTATAGGCTAAAAGAGCGCACTGTGGGCTGATCTCCATTTGCAACATCATTTCAGTGGGAAATGCGTTCTGAGTTCCAGAAGGCCAACTCAAAAGCTTTGGAACACAACCCACTGGTGAGTGAGAGACTGCAGGCATCGTACTGAGGGCCAGTCCCAGGACTGTCTGCATACGGGGACTGACACAAGCGCCCAGATGCACTTTATTTCCTGAAACTGACATCAGTAGGTATTTCTGTATATAGGGATCCAATCAGAAGGAAGTAGCAGTGAACCCAGTTAACTTGTGATTCGGTTATGTAAAATAACCACATCGGATGATTCCAGCTTGATGATGTGTGTGTGTAGGAACGGACCCATTCAGATAACCAGACCTGACTGAACGATAGTGACTGGGTTCGCTTACTGTGGATATGTGTGAGACCATGTGGTGAAGAACATGGCTTCGCAGCGCAGCACAAGGTACTTCTGGGGGCATGTTTTAACATAGCAGTGTCCAGGGTTGCCTGGGTGGCTCAGTCATTTGAGTGTCCGACTCTTGGTTTTGGGTCAGGTTGTGATCTCAGGGTCATCAGATCGAGCTCCAAATTGGCTCCACGCTGAGCGGGGAGACTGCTTGAGATTCTCTGCCTCTCCCTCTACGTCCCCTCCACCCCCCGCCCCAGCTCCCCTCTCACTCTCTCTCAAATAAATAAATCTTTTTTTTTAAGATTTTATTTGCTAGAGAGAGCACAAGCAGGGGGAGCAGCAGGCAGAGGGAGAAGCAGGCTCCCCGCTGAGCAGGGAGCCCAATGTGGGGCTCGATCCCAGGACCCTGAGATCATAACCTGAGCCAAAGGCAGACACTTAACCGACTGAGCCACCCAGGTGTCCCAATAAATAAATAAATCTTAAAAAAATAAAAGAGCAGTGCCCACGTATTTGTTTATGTCCTTCTTAGCTTTTGGCATGGGGGGCATTTCAGATGAGGTCATTCTCTTGGGTCTGTTTCCTGAGTGTTGATTGTTTTGTGACATAGCTTCTGAGAGGGGGCCTGGAAGCCTAAGTGCCCCCTGCCATCCCCCTCTTCCTCCCTACCCACTTTCCCCCTGCACATCTCTTTTCGTTGTGGAAAATTACACATTCACAAATTGTGTTTCTTTCCTCACACCAGCCATATTCCCACACAGACAGATTCTGGAATGATCTGATGGATGAATCATGCCGTTATCCAGCTATTTATAAGAGCTGCCCTTAGACAAAGATTTTGGTGTAAGCTACATTAAGTCCTCTTCATTGTCTGCCAGTTAACCTTGAGGGGATGGCTTATCGATGGAGTGCTGAGTGTGAGGGGCAGGACTTGTAGACTAAAAGCCGCTTTGATTTCACTTTTTCCTGTCAGCCCTGGGCTTTGTCCCATTGACTCTGAACTGTGGTGGTGTAACGCTCTGCTCTGATACAAGTAAGCAGATCCAATCCAAGATGGCAGCTGTATTGTATCTGAAGAGGCGAGAAATAGGACTTCCTAAACTATGATAAATGCTTGTATCACTGAGTTCCAGTTGATGCATAATCTCTTAATTAAAACTAGCTCACAAGTGGTATTTCCTAATCAGCTTTCAAGCTTTGCTCTCTGCAGCAAATTTTTTTTTTCTGAAAGATCTGGAAAACCTAATATTTAACTGGCTTTTAAATTGTTTATGCATCAAAGTGTTCAAACTATTGTTGTCCCTTAACGAGCAAGTGCCCAGTGATGCTTCTGTTTGGCATTCCAAGGTCTCAAGTTTAGAGCACCATTAAATGATCACAAGTGGCAGGCCATCTTGGAGGCTGAAAGCCCTGGAAACTAGTTAATTGGATTACTCACACAGTTCCATCTACTTTCCAGGTGTTAAGTATTTAAATCATTTTTTATTAGGAGTAACATTGGTTCACTAATTATATGCTCCTTAAGGAAAAGGCCTTACCTTAAACTTTTTTTCTTTTTTAAAGATTTTGTCAGAGAGAGAGAGAGAGAGAGAGCACGCACAAGCAGGGGAGGAGGGGCAGAGGGAGAGGCAGGCTCCCCGTGGAGCAGGGAGCCCCATTTGCAACATTGATCATGAGCAACATTGCAACATGATCCTGGGATCGTGACCTGAGCCAAAGGCAGACACTTAACCGACTGAGCCACCCAGGTGCCCCGAAACTTCTTGTTATTTAATAGGGAATCTTGTTTGATCAGTTCCATGCATTATGGCTCCTTGAGCATCAGAAAAGGTAATGAAAGATCATTTTGCCCGTTACACTGGATGAAATCAGGAGTGGCCGTAGTGTGGTTACAGTGACCTAGGTAATCCCCTTTGGGCACCAGGATATCTAGATTGGCCATGTGCTCTGACCAGATGATTCCACAACTGCAAAATCATGTGTATTTGCTCTTTGCCGTGGGAGCCGAAACTAAGACACGTCCAGGGGGTTTCCAACCACCAAGTCACAGGCTTTCGAGGAGAGCTACATTCAATGAACTGCAGGGCCATCCTCTGAAGAATAGGGTTTCGCTCCACAAAGAACCTCTATTTCTGCCCCTTGCTTAAGGGTATATGGCTGTCTCCCCAAATGCATTTTCATCTTCTGTTTTCACCACCTCCCACATCTTCTATAAGCCCCTACCCCGTACCCCCTTAAACCATCTCCCATCCATCCCCATCCCCACTGGCCAGACTTTGTAAGAAAACCTTTGTGCTGGGTTTTCAGAGTGTGTCTGTTGCTTACAGCCTCTGCAAAAGAAACTTGAATAGATGAGAAATGAGCTCTTGCAGCTAAGTAGGTCTGAGCTATCGTGTCCCCGGGCCTGCGGAAGAGAAGAAAACAGACCCTTGCATTGTCCATGGTTCCTGACCCCTGGTTCTGTTAGTGCATAGGTCCAAATGAGATCCTTCCGTAGGACCTGCCTAGCCATGTTTGTCTGTGAGTGCAAGCTACAGCATGTAAACCGTAATGCACACGGTTTTGGCCAGTATCCACATCTGGTATTTGAACTTGCCTCCATGCCATTTTTAGAAGGAGGTGGAACATAAATAAATTAATATTTGGACTCTACATGTATCTGGGAAAAATAATCTCCTAGGCTTTTCAAAGAAACTGGAAAGTCCGACTTCAGTCTGCTTTCAATTACAGCTGCAGCTCTGTGTTCCCCAGCTCTCTCCTGCTCCTGGAGGGTTAATGCCGGCTTTTGAGCCAAACCGATATTTCTTGTTTTCATACACCATTTTAATGAGAATTCAGAATAATGATGTTAGAAAGAAAACATCAAGATTTTATCACTACTCCCCGGGGACTTCTGCTTAGTCCTTTTTCACTGGAGTTTTGATTTTTTTAAAGATTTTTTTTTAAGATTTTATTTATTTATCAGAGAGAGAGAGACAGGCAGGCAGAGGGAGAAGCAAGGAGCTCCTTGCTCAGCAAGGAGCCTAATGTGGAGCTCGATCCCAGGACCCTGGGATCATGACCTGAGCCAAAGGCAGACGCCTAACTGACTGAGCCACCCAGGCGTCCCTTCACTGGAGTTTTTAAAAGCTATTTTCTGAGTGAAGCAGCTGCACCATTCACAGTTCCCCTCAAAGGGGGGCGTCCGGGGCCATAGGTCTCTTGCTTGCTTTTCACTCACGGGTAAGTCCTATCTGTAGTAGTCCTACACCCTTTCTGTAAATCAGGTGGTGCCATGTGAAATCACTGTGTACATAGGTCAAAATGGGCAAATAACAGCATTTTCGTGTGGCTCGTGTTAATACCAGCCTTCAGCAGAGCACTTAGCTAAGGAACCAGCACTGATGAGACAGCAAAGAGCCAGGCTGCCTGGCTTCTTTAAGTAAATACTACATATCAGACATCGTGTATATCTGGACACAAACATGGAATGAGCCTCTGTCCCTGCCTGCAGCCAACTCTCCATTCAGGAGCACTCTTAAAATGGGCATATTTTAATATTCTTATTTCTTTGGGTTTCCTTACCTCATGAAGATGGGCCCTGCTTTTAAATTAGTTTCAGCCCTAAATAACATTTTCTGTCTGGCAAAATGGAAACAAGGAGACAGTTGTTTGGGAGTTGGGAATTTGAGGCACGTGCTTGCCAGGGTGCACTTCGGGCAAGGAGGACGTCGTGGAAGCGAGCCGGAGAGCCTTTCATGAAATGCAAGGCGCTGCGCTCTTTGTACCTGCTCCCCTTCCTGGGCTGCCATGGCTGTCCCCTTTCTTCTTGCCCTTCACGGCTACTTTTGCCTCGTTGCCTGGTTCAGGTTCTTGCTCTGTTGGCATTTCCCTTTGTGAGGGCCGGCAGCCTGGATGGCTCCCGCAGGAGGCAGGGCAGCAGGGTGGGTGGTCTCTGGCATGTGCCATCCCTGGATTCTGGTGGCCTTGCTGAGCCCCGCTCGGCTCCCCTCCTGCTTGCGTGGTCCTTCCAGCTGCACATTTAAGATCCATACCTGGAATGCAGGTCTCTTTTCACAGGGCATGTTTATAAAGTGACGTGATTTCAATCATCCTGGACCTCACAGCCCCCTGCAGAGGAGGCATATCCCGAAAGTACTCTCATTGCTCAGAATATGCTTGGAGCTCTGGATGGGTCTGCAACTTCTAGCAGTGTTTACAGCTCTATGAGTTACTGTTCTGCACCATCCCTAGGGGGTGAGCTTGATGCCTGGAATTACTTGAAGTCATTCACACTCATTTACAGTCCAGTCAGTAGGCGGGGCGGGGGGGGGGAGCACTGATTCAAGTAATAGTGTTCAGAGCAAAAATATGTATAAATGCAAAGTTTGCAGACTGGAATGGGTTGGTTATTTGCTTTTTTTTGCGTGACTTTAGTGTTGATTCCCAGAGGGGCTCCAGAAAGTTTTGAGCATAGCAATACCATGGCGTCCTAAGGAGACTACCTTTAAAAAATGCAGTACTTACTGGATGCAAATTTTGGCTATTCCCTTTTTTATTTTTAATATTTGAGAGTGAGAGCATGCGCAAGCAGTGGGGAGGGGCAGAAGGAGAGGGACGAGCAGACTCCCCACTGAGCGCGAAGCCCACTCGGGGCTTGATCCCAGGACCCCAAGATCATGACCTGAGCTGAAAATCAGATGCCTAACCGACTGAGCCACCCAGGTGCCCCTTGGCTATTTCTTTTAAAACTGTCATTAATCACACTTCTGCATTAGAGGTAGGCTTACAGAGCCAGTGATCGCTCAACTAAATCAGAGAAGCCCTGTTTTCCTTCGCAGAAGGGGAGGTTCCTTGTCTCTTCCCTCACTCACCCGGCTCCCTCTCTTTTTCCTTGAATTCTTTATCTTCGGCCTGGAGAGGCTTGCCTTTACATTTTGCTTGTTCTTGCTTAGGTTGTGGGAGCCAGCCCCTGAATGTGGTGCCTCTCTCCAGGCCACACAGCAAGAACACTGCCGAGCCTGAGATGACTTTTGACTAACAAGCACCACATCCTAGAGCCAGAAACTGGAAGACAGTCCTTCCCAAACATGGCTGCATTTTAGAATCCCCTGGCAAGTGTTTAAAACTGACACCCAGGTTGCACCCCATACCAACTGAAACAGAATGTCTGCGGGTGGGGTTCAGGCTGCGGTAGTTTGTCAGAGATCCCCAGGTGATTCTAATCAGCATCCAAGCCCGAGGACCACTGCAAGGAGGGGGATTATCCTTGACAATGTGAGCAGTTACACCTGAGCGTAACCACAGCCAGCTCAGTCTTGCGTCTCTCAGGCAACCTGAGGTGCTAGAAACAGCCCTGGCTGCAAAACCAGTCTCTACAGCCTACTATCCTGGTGACCTTGGCAAGTCACTTAGCCTCCTGTGGGCTTTTCTCTGTGAAATAAGATAATAATAGCAATACCTGTCTGATAGGCTCATGTTAAGGGATGGCAGAGATGATGCATAGAAGTCTTTGTAAATTGTGAAGTGCTGTGTAAATGCCTGATAATACTGGAGATTGTTCTTTTATAGAAAGATGATCGTGTTCCCGGTCCCCTGGCAAGGAGGCTGGGGTGACTGTGGTGGCATTAATCCCTTAATTACCAGCAGTACTCCTGGGAACAGTTTAGGACAAGAATTGATTTCTCTTGTCTAATAAAGGGGGCGGCCAGGAGAGGTGGTCTCTGCCAGCTTTAAAATGAAACCAGCAGCCAGAGCCTAAGAGAACCAACCATTGCCCCGTGATGCCCAGGGAATGCTCCCTGGCTTCCTGTTAGTGGACTGTGAGCTGAGGGGCCTTGTATAGAGGATCATCAGTTGTCCTTCGGCTTCTGAGCCTGCCTTTCATCTGCAGGGTTGCATTTCGTTTATATCAAAGTGGATGAAACAAGGTGGTGCTAACGGGCCCCCAGGAGGGTCAGAGGGATATCCTGTTGGCCAGGGCCTGCGTGCTCGTTTTCGTCAGTGTGATTGTGGTGTCTTGTGTAGTAAACATCGTCGTGGCTCTTTTGAGTACAAACCAAAGCATTTTTTTCCTTGGGCTTGTCCTCCCCAGGGACTTGAAGTTGGATGGAGGGAAGCAATCCACAGGTGCTGTGAGCTTGAAAGAGATTATTGGCCTTGAAGGTGTGGAGCTGGGAGCTGACGGGAAGGTAAGGCTTCCTAGCTTCCAATCGGCAAGTCGCTGCCGACACCACCAGGGTCAGGACTTGGAAGCAGCGTGACAGACCACGACCCTTGCTTATGGTGGAGGAACCAGGTCTGGGGCCAGCCCGTCCCCTCTCCCCTAGCGTGCCCTCAGAAACCCACTGAGCCAGTGAGGAAATAGCAGCATAGTATTTCTCCCCCAGTGCTATTTATGATGGAATGCCGGATACTGACGAGTATCCCACACACCCATGCATGTTCTGGAATCGAGTGGTTTGAGCATGCATTAACCGATGGTGTCAGCAAGCTACATTCCCGCTACTAGAAAGTTTGTTTTGGGGGGGTGGGGGAGGGAGGCTTCCCACGGTCCTGAGAAGCTGAGTCTGTCAGCCTTAGTGAGCACCTAGCAGGAGAGCTGTTACATTCCTCCTTATCTGCAATCCAGTGAGCTGCTGGGTGGAAGTCTGAGGGGTGAAAGTTCAAAGATGAACTTGACCTTTTTGTGCTGGATCCAGGTAATCTTTGTAAACCCTTCAAAAGCCTGTTTATGGAGATGAAGCAAGTATTTGGGGAAGCCATCTCAGGGTAGCTTGCTTCCAGCTGAAGCTGCTGGGGCAGCTAGTGACCTCCCCACCTCCCCTCTGCCAGAACAGCTGGTCACCACTGTGCCCGGACGTCATCAGCCCTGAGCCCACGAGCAGGGGGTATATGGGCCGTGCTTCTCCAAGTAGGTGGAAAGAAAAACACTTGTTCTGTGTCCATTCCTGAAGGTTGAGTGTTCACGCAGGAATGAGGGAGGTGAGCGAGAGACAAGCATCAGAGATCACATCTGCCAACAGAACATGCAGAAGGCCACAGCCCCTTATCAGACACTCTTGGGGCCTGACGTGTTCTGGAATTCTGCACTTGGTGGGGTATAAAGCTCGTGTGGTGTTCAAAAAAAGAGAAAAAGCCAGTGCGGTATGTGCCTCGTGTATTACACAACATCCCAGTGCTTCTGGGATAGTTCTCAAACTACCATATGACACGAATATTCACACAAAGTGCAATAAATTAAAACTATACGTAGCCTCAAATTAGTTGAGTTTAGGTTTTGGCACAAATACCAAAACAAATTTCATCTCAGATCTCATTGGATTTTAGAAGTGCAGATGTAAGAATATGAATGCAAACCTATCATTGCCTGGGAGTAATCCATTTTGTCCGTTTTTGTCTTCTCCTTTTAGACTGTTTCTTACACCCAATTTCTGTTACCCACAAATGCCTTCGGAGCCCGGAGAAATACCATAGACTCCACCTCCTCCTTCTCCCAGTTCCGTAACCTGAGCCACCGCAGCCTCTCCATAGGACGCACAAGCAGCACCCAGGGGAGCCTGGACACAGGTAACCTTGGGCAGGGCCAGGGCCGGGCAGCGCGTGGAGAAGGGTGCCTCGGTGCGCCGTGTGGGCTGGGTCTCCCTGTGTGCAGAGTGGAGGACGGGTGCCTCTGGACGGAGCATGAACCCATCCCACAGGCCACGTGACTTTGGGGCAAGCCCAGTTTCAGACCATACAAGTTCACAGCCAGGCCACAGGGGGGCCTCACCAATGAGATGTTTTAGCCACCAACTCCCAAGCTCCCGCAAGGACAAATGCCAAGGCCATCTGTAGCGTGCAGATAATGGCTGGACCGCCCTCTCCCCCCACTCAGCTCCTTATCTCACCGTGCTTCTTGCCGATATTTTCCCAGTGTTCCAATTGGGATCAGGTGTGAGAACTTTTTGTGATTCTCGTGGCCTGTGAGTGTGAAGGAGGGCTTGCTTGCTTCTAGCTTTGCCTCTACACACCTTTGTAAGACGCGAACAAGGGAGAAAACTCCAGAGAAACTCCAGGTGAAGGGGGAGTTCCTCAGGCCTGTCTGGGTGCTGAGTTCGGAAGCACCGTCCTTCGGTTCCCACCAGCTCTAGCCATTGACAGCTGTCTGCCCTGGCGCCGCTCTGATCTGTGGACGGACACGGTAGCCTGCCTGGAAGCCTTCACACCAGAAACATGCAGCTCACGTGGCAGGACTTGAGTTACTCGTTTGATCTGCAGGTTTAGCAAGTGCGCCTTCTTGGTGCCCCATTTTGTAACCCGAGTGCTCGCTTTATCTTTCATGCTCTGTGAGGTTTTGTGCTCTCCCAGGTCCGGGGGAGTGATACATAGTTTTCTAAAGTGGAAAAACTGTCAGAACGTTAAGTATTTTGTGACCCCCCCCCCCTCGTGCAGGGGATACCCTTCACTGGCATGTAGGGATGTTTCCTGAGGGGCAGAGTGTGCATTGTGACTCTGGGCTCAACGACCTGAGGCCGGCCTTGCTTCAGTCTAACTTTAGTCTTGGCGTTCGCCCTCCTGCTTCTGCTTCAGGGAGTCCGGGGCCCCTATTGATTATTTTGTGTGTGATCCTCAGGTAGCGACCTGGGAGACTTTATGGACTATGACCCAAATCTCCTGGATGACCCCCAGTGGCCTTGTGGCAAGCACAAACGAGTTCTGATCTTTCCTTCGTACATGGTGAGTAGTGGTGGAGAGACAGTCTGCTCACCCCCTCAGCCTCACCCCTGCTGCCCCCTCAGGCATGCTCACCCTAATAGGCGGCTGCTCTCTGGCATCAGGGGGCTGGTTCAAACACTGCGCGGCCTGGGAAGCTTCTGGGGGACTCCCCAGTGTAGGTTGCTCACAGAAGGCCCAGCATAGGCTGGTCCTGGGTTCTTCTGGTCACCTGGCCTGCATACACCACTTTGGTCAGGGACCCTCACCTCTGGGGGGACACACCTGAGCTCCTACATCTGTAGACCCTGCTAGGGGAGGGCCAGGCCCCACAGGTTCAGCTCTGTTTGGAGTTCCCTGGTGACTGTAGGCCTCCACGTGCACTCCAGGCAAACAGTGGGCACTGGGCTCCAGATGACAGAATTCTCTGTCAAGAGAATTCTTGAGAGAGCGAAGGTAGGCCACTCTGGGCGTTAAATGCAAAACCTTTACTTGCCGTTTTTGCTTCATGGACTCTTCCTGTTTTCCCTTTGTGTAATTTTGGTTTCTGCTTTTGGCTGACCACCATTTCCCACCACTTGGTCTGCCGTTTCTCCAGATGCCTGTGGGGCCTGTCTGGGTCCTGTGTACTTTCTTGGGGCAGACTTGCCCCAACTCAGCGGCAGGCGGATCCTGGGCAGCTGTGGGAGAAGGGGAGAGCTGGGCTTGTGGGAAAGCTGCCAGGCCAGGTCTGCCGCACATAGCATCAGGTAGGAGAGCACCAACCCAGAATGCTCCCACCACCTCCCTGACAGGCCCCAAGGGGGCGGGCGCAGCTCAAAACATCCCGCTCCAGTTCCCTTGCTCCTCCACAGCCCATGCCGTTCTCAGCAGCCCCAGCCTTGGGAATGAACAAACGGTCCTTTTTCTCTTCTGGGCTCTTGTGTCTGCAGAGGCCAGAGTGGGACCCCGTTTACTCAGAGGGCCCCTGAACACTCACTCTGAACTGAGAGGTCTCAGCACTGGGGTTCCACCCTCCAGCCTCGCTTTCTTCCCTGAACATTTGGCAAGTAGCTGCCATCAGAGAGACACCAGGCAGAACTCAGGTCCTTCGCAGTTGCTTCCAGCAAAAATCCTATTCTAATACACTATGCTGAGTCAGCATGAATTGCCAAAGGCATTGAGTTTAAAATTGCCCCTGCTTCTCACTCCCCCAACCTTATTTCCCACCTCCTAACACAAAAAGCAGAACCAGAGCCATGTATGTTTTTTTCCCCCCACTCCGAGACCTGTTAAGATTAGTTGTTACTTTTACAGCGCCAGGCCATATTCATGTAAGCTAGCACATAATAAGTGTTTAATAAATGGCTAGAACCACCGCCCTCATGTGAAGGAGGAAGCAACTGAAACGTCATGACTTGTGTAAGAATAGGATTCTTTATGTTGTTCATTGCTTTACTTACTAAGTAATGGTCAGGAAACTGTGGCTTGGGGAGTCAGTGAGGCTGTCACAGTTGACAGGAAGTGGGGGCTGAGGCTGGTGCTCTTCTCACTTGGCCTGGGCCTCCCACATCCCTCAGCAGTCAGTGGCAGAACGGCCGACCTCAGGGGAGGACGTGAGAATGACTGGGCCAACAGTTTAACAGATTTTTAAGTAAGCAAGAGAATAAGAGGGGGCACTATTTTTGACCGACTGGGGTGTGGCAGGGAGCTCTTCTCTGGGCTGGGTTATGTCTGGCGATGACATGGGCCTCTCCTGTAGGCCTGGTGGCAGTTTGGTGCCAGATCTTATTTATTTTTTTCTTTAAGTGATTTCACTGTGAGCCTCAAGGTTCTGGGCCGCAGCTACATGCACGTGCCTGTGCACACAGGCCATTTTCCTCCTTGGGCAGTGTGCTAGATGACTTGCGAAGTCAGCATATATGTCCTCTCCTCTGTGTTTTATGTTCCTAACTGGCTCATTTTTCATTTTCCCAGCTTGCATCTGCAGCCCCTGCTTCCTGTAATAGTATGTGTTTTAGAGAATGAAATGGCTCGTGAACTGCATTTTCTGGTCAGTTCCGTAAGATGTACATCTCCTCTTCTGGCCGCAGAGATTTGTACTTTGATCAGATATGGGACAGCCACTTTTCAGCATTCTCCTCTGTCACTGCCATGCATGTCTTGTATTACAGAGAGCCTCAGACTGGCTCCCAGGAGACTTCTCTAGAAGCAGGCAGGGATTATGGGGCTGTTTCACATGCAAACTTGCACAAGTATGCATGGGGGTTTTGGTTTTGGTTGGTTTGCTTGAAGATACAGGATTTGTCTACTAAGCCAGTACTGACTGAGGCCCTACTGTGTGCCAGGCCAGATGCTTCCTTATATAGTGGAGAACAAACTGGCCACAATCCCCATTTTCCTCAGCCTTACAGCAGGTGGGGAAGTCAGACGGTGAGCAAGCAGACAAGTCACTGCGGTCATGAGGAGGGTGAAGAAAAGTGGTAGGAGATGATGGGGGTGGGGTGGGGGGGTGAAGGTGGGAGGTCTACCTCCAGGAAGGTTCCCCTGAAGAAATGGCATTGAAGGTGAGTGTGAGGGGTAAGAAGGAGCAGCCATTCCAGGCCTTGGTGGGAAAGGCCCATGTGCAAGACCCTGTCTTGTCAAGGGGGGGGGTGAAAGAGGAAGAGTGTATCAAATCAGTATTTTTAACAATGACAGTCACTGTCCTTCCCTCTACACACGTGCACCCACATGCATACACACACACACACAAGTGGAGAAGGCAAGCCCAGAGAATGATGATCCTGACAGATTTTCCATACTTACTCGACCCCAGGCACACGGAGCTGTGCTTGTAATAGGCACTGACTACCAGGGTAAACAGAGCTACACGGTTACTTGACCCAGGCTGTTGAAAACCTTCTTTGAGGGTCTGGGGCCCATCTTGGCCTGTGGGTGGGTGGGAGGCACTCTGCCTGGACAAACTCACCCAGCTTAGAGGAACCCTCATCATTGGCAGGGCACTCCCTGCAGGTGGATGTCAGACCTGTGCGAAGCCTGTGAGGCCCCGACTCCTCTGTCCCCTCCCCCAGGTCTTCCTGTCAGTGGCCTTTGCTGGAAGGCTGGGCAAGGGTGCGGCCAGGTGCCAGGCTGACTGTATACGCAGCACTGCCCACCGCCCTTCATATTGGCCCTCGAGGCCTGTGGGGTCCTAGTGCCTAAGCCTATGCCTGCCTCCCTTAGGTCGCCAGCGCAGTTCAGGGGAGGCCAGCCCAGTGGAGGCCTCAAGCCTGAGAACCAGGGGCTGTTGTTCTGAGAACCAGGGGCTGTGGCATTTCAGGGTTTGAGATGTTCATGCGGCCTCTGCAGAATCAAGCAACCCAGAAAGTGATGCGCTAAACCTTTCGCCCCATTGCATCCCCCAGCCACCATTTACTTGTTTTCTCTTTTCATGTTAAGTTGTAATTTATGTATGATCAAACGCACACATTTTAAGTGTATAGTTCCATGAATTTTGTCACCTCTGCTTCAATCAAGATAGAACATTTCTTTCCGCATGGAAAGTTCCCTCCTGTCCATACTGTTCTGACTTTGTCACCATAAACTAGTTATTCTAGCGCTTTATATAAGTGGAATCATATACTATGTGCTTTTTATTTTTTATTTTTTTTGGTCCTTCTTCCTTCATAGAATAGGTGAGATTCACTCATGTTGCACATATCAGTAGTTTGGGTTTTTTTAAATTGCCGAGTAGGGTTCCCTTGTAAGGACATACCCCAATTTATTTATCTCCACTCCTATTGATGGACATTTGGGTGGTTTCCTGGGTAGGGATACCATGAATATTGCTGCCATGGGCATTCTTACACAAATGTTGCATGGACATATATTTTCATTTCTCCTGGGTAAATACCCAGGAGCGGGCTTTTGGGTCCTAGTGTAGCTGATGTTAACCTGCCAGGATGTGGTTGGATGTGTATTTTCATTCATGTGTGTTCTAAGTACGAGATAAAAAGGCCACTCGTGGCCACAGTTTCCATGCCTTCAAAAGTGGGAGAGTTCCAGAGGCAGACATTTCCCTGAGGCCTAGAAGGAAGCCTGTCATGTACAAAGTTTGTGGCAGCCGTTTATAGAGCTGGCCTTGCATTTAGAGTGACACTGGTTTTTAACTTTCACCTGTGTAAGTCACTCCCACGATTAGCCGCTGTGGAAGGGCAAAGGGGAAACTTTGAAGTAAAAAAAAAAAAAACTCGTGGGGCAAGTCTAGAAACCCAAGTCGCAGCTGCCCCTGTGGTTTTGGCCCTGAATCTTCTAGACGGTGACCACAGAGTAGGAAAGTATGTTGAGCCTCCTGGCTACATGCAGGTTCTTATAGGGCCTTAGCTTAATAATGGTGTTTCTCAGTGTGGTGAGGGTGGGCTCGAGGCCTCGAGTGAGAACCGGGTGCTTCCTGCTCTGTGCGCCGCCTGCCTTGTAATTAAAGTTTTGCCAGAAAGTGGTTGTTTATCATTAGAACCTGGCAGCTGAAGTCAGTAGTGGTTTTGTTTTTTCTTCCTTTTCTGGGTGTGGTGAGCAATTAAGAGGAGAAAGTAAGCAAAAGAGCTGACTGAGATAATGCCAACAAAGTTAACATTATTTGAATGTGTATCTGGTCCCTTTTCCTGTCTCAGGAAGAAATCCCTCTCAAACTGTTTTGACATCAGAAGGAAAACCGACTAATAACCTTTATGATATCTATAGGTATATAAATCTCGAGAGGACATCTCTTGGATTGATCTTCTTGATAAAGTGCCTATTCACTACTCCTAGAAAAACTCCTCCTTCCTACCCCCAGACCTCCCCAGTGTTGTGGGAATATGTCTTAGAACTTTTTCGGCACAGTATGAGATGGCTGAGCGGTGGGAAATTTAAGACTCAATAAAAGGAAGGCTAAGTCAACTTTCTGTGTGGCAGGCAGTTGGGCTCTGGTTTTCCTCACCGTATTTCTTTTCCACTGAAAGCCATCTTGATGACATAGGTACTTACCTGTCTGCAGGGTGGGCTTACAGAGAAGCTAAAGCAGCTTGAGCCCCAGGGGATCGTCCCTTGTAAGGCTCCTTCCAGGGCCCTCAGGTTTCAAGGTGCTTGAAGCTCATTCAGTTTAGGCAAAGTAGTAAGTCATTACAATAACACCATTGCTAGGCCTCTCCTGAGACTTGGAAGGGCTTTAGAGCTTCCCCAGCTCTACGGTAAATCTGCCAGGCACCTGCATAGGAGCTGAGCAGTGGGATCTCAGGCCCACCAGCTTTTGGTGCACGTGTTAAAATAAAATGCCTTCTTAAATGCCCTATTGCATTGTGGTGGGTTTGTTTTCTGGCTTTAGGGTTTTTTTGGGTTGTGTGTATGTGACAGCTTTATTGGATATAATTCACATAGCATACAGTTGACTTTATTTTAAAGTGTATAGGGGCGCTTTGGCTGGCTCAGTTGGTGGAGCATGCTACTCTTGGTCCAGGGGTTGAGTTCAAGCCCCACATTAGGCATAGCGCCCACTAAAAATAGAAAATAAGTGTATAATTAAGTGGTTTTTAGAACATTCACAAAGTTGTGCAGCCATCACCATAATTAATTTCAGGGCGTTTTCATCATCCCCAGAAGAAGCTCCTGTACCCTTGGCCCTCCACCCCTAAGCCCTCGGCAACCACGAATCTTCCTGTCTCTGTAGACTTGCCTGTTCTGGACACTTCATAAAAATGGAATCATACACTGTGTGGTCTTTTGTGTCTGGCTTTTACTTAGATAATGTTTTCAGGGTTCATCCATGTTGTAGTGTGTATCAATATTGTGGTTTTCTTCTCATCTTTTCTTAAGAATACAAAATGAAATATTAGCTTTACATTTTACGCAAGATGCTGTAGCATCTGCTTCCTTTCTATGTGTTTGTCTCAGATTTTCAGTGACCATTTTGTGGTCTTAACATGGTACCCCGTGCACAGTTCATCAGCTCCTGCTCTGAGGCAACCAATTAAGAAGCATGTATTTAGAAGTGCATCCAAATAGTGTGTGTGTGTGTGTGTGTGTGAGAGTGAACTCAGGGCCACACCCACCCAGAGTCCTCTCAAGTGAGTGAAGACACTAGTCTAGAAGTTTCTGTAGTACCACATAAGTATTTGACAAATACCTGAAACTGTGGGCCTGCTTTGCACCTCCTGGTAAATCCACACTAGCAGTGTAAACCTGAAGCAAAAGCAGTTTTTCCTGTGTTTCTCTCCTTGATTTGCGAACGATTTCATTTTAGTGAGGGAAACTGAAGAGCTGCCCCCCTCAGGGCTAGGACGGGAGAGTAAATCCAGGGTTATGGATTTGGAATCCGATGGGTAGAAATAGCAACAAATGCTGCCCCAGGCTATGAAGGCCTTCCACTCGTTCCCACAGTTTTCCTTGTGATTTACTTGTTCTCTTACTGAAAGGGGAAAATGCCGAGAAGAGCCGAAATGCCCAGCTGTTCGTGGTTAGATGGATGGAGGGAGGGCCGCCGCTCTGCTTAACGACCTGAGTGAGAACGGAACATCTGCGTTCCAGTGCCCGGCTGAGCTTGGGGGGCCGGGACGGTCAGGCAGGAGGACCCCGGCCATGCGGGGGCTGTGTAGGGGGCCGTTGGGGGCTGGAAGGAGCTGCAGGGAGCACTGCCTGATAGCCCTCCTTCCTTTGGAATGTTCTGCCCCAGGAGCTCCTCTGACCCAGAGGGAAACTGTAGCTGAGTCTAGAGCAAGTGCACATCTGTTCTGAGCTGCTCATAAGAACTCCCGGGGAGATGTGCAGGGCCGGAGGGTAGGGAAGACAGGAGGGACTTACCAGGCCCCAAAGTGGAAGCACCTTTTATATTGTTTTCAGTTGAAACCAATCCAGCAGCCTGTCAGCTCTGAGCCCCTCTTTGTTCTCCAGCATTGTTATTGGGGAATAGGTACCCCCACACACACCTGCTGCCTCAGCTCCCTGACTCACCTGCCCCCCCCCCCGTCTCCCACTGCGTCCAGCGCCCCCTGAGGCGCCCCCCTGCACAGCATTGTGGCCGGTGCTGTGAGCCCGGGGAGGCCCCAGGTCCCTTCCTTCCCTCCTCTCCTAAGTTAGTCTTTGTTCTTGAAAAAGCCAAAGATCTCTCAATGTGTCCATATGGTAGACTCTTCCAGATAGATAGCTAAGTTCTGGCCTTCCCCTCTTTTCCTGGTGTCTTGGAAGGTAGCTGAGGTGTCAGCCTCACAGCGGGCCTTCGTGACGCTGCCTCCCCTCCCCAGCGGGCTGGGCCCCTTTCTGAATCGCGCCTCTGCGTTTTGGGTGGTCTCCTCCCAGCTGACCTTCCTCTCTCCCCTTTCATGCAGCTGCGTACACAGCTTCCTTGCAGGCAGGCCACCGCACGAACGTGCACTCAGGCTACCTTTCATCCCAAGAGTGGAATGGCCCCCTCTGCAAAATTGCAAGCACCACCGGACTGGAGCTCTCCATGTGCCACGCAGCCTGGCCCAGCTGTCGGCCTCTGCCCTGGGCCCTACATCTGGCAAATCCCACGGCCTGGAATTAGGTGGCATTGGAAACAGTGGTCACTCCGTCTGTCCCAGGCCGTCCCAGGCCAGGAAGGAACCACAGCCTGTTTATTAGCTCTTTGATTCATAGTAACGTGCACGGGCAAAACCTGGGCATTATGAGTCTCTATACAGTTAGACTTGAAGGGGAGCCTGGTGCATAGCAGTGGCCTCACTTTTAGTTCATTTTTCTCTCAAACCAGAAGGGCTGAGTAACTGGGGGCCCGTTGTAACCCCATGCGTGCAGCTTAGCCTCTGGTACTGCCCCCTCGGCTCACCTCTGTCGCTGGAAAGAGGGTAGCCGCCTTCCGGGTGGTCGAGAGGTCCTGCCTCTCAAGAGGTCATAAGGCACCCTCAAGACAGGACCACGCAGGAGAATCGTGGCTGCTTCTGTTCTGGAGAGCGGTTCTCAATAGGAACTGGAGCGGAGGATAGCAAGGAACGTCATCCCCTCTGGGAACTGCCTGACCCGGCAGCCGTGGGCTCGGGGTCATTCATCCAGTACCCAGAGTCTGGGCTGTGCGGGGTCAGCAGGGAGCAGACAGTCGCTTTGGGGGCTGCCCACTCAGCTGCCCTGGTTGTGGGCCCCAACCTGCTGAGTTTTAAGTCAGATCTGAAACAGACCCACAAATCTGTCGACATGCAGCAGATGATGGAGAAGCCAGATGAAGAACCTGAAGCAGGACACTGAGCAGTTTCACTAGGCCCCCCAGCTACTGGGCAGTGGAACTGGGGTCCGACCCAGGGGTTATGGCTCCAGAGTTTGTGATCTTCCCCCACAGAGCCGCAGTTCAGAGAAGCAGAGACTATAGCAAGACTGAAGATGGAGCCGTCCCAGCAAGCAAGGGAGGTGGAGAAAGAAAAAACTAGAAGGGCTCCCACACAGCGAGGCCAAGGCCAAGAGCACCTGCTGCCTGGGTCAGAGCCACGGCCAGTGGGGCAGCTGTGTCCAGCCTGGGAAGAGCAGCTGGAGTGAGCCCCGCAAGGCTGTGTAGCAGCACCCTTACGATCAAGCACCGCTGCACTGGGTTGAACGGTTGAGATCCTAACCCCTACGACCTCAGACTGTGACCCTTATTTGGAACTAGGCTGTTTGCAGATATAAACTAGTTAAGCTGGGGTTATACTGGAGTAAGGCGGGCCTAACCCAGTATGACTTGATGTCGTTATAAACAGAGAGGCAGAGAGAAGACAGCCATGTGAGCAGACACGTGGGGAGCATACCGGGTGAGGATTGGCAGAGACTACAGGGATGCATCCACAAGCCAGGGGGTGCCTGGGACTACCAGAAGCTAGGAACAAGCAAGGAAGGATTCTAGCCATAGTTTGAGAGAGAATGGAACCCATCTGGCACCTTGATCTGAGACTCGTAGCCTCCAGAACCGGGAGACTGTTGTTTAAGCCGCACAGCCTGTGGTACTGGGTGATGGCAGCACAGGAAACTGATGCAAACACTGTTGGGTTCTCTACCTGCCTAAGGTGCTCAGACTGGCATCCCCAGTCCACCACCATTCTCCTGCTGTCTTGCGTCGTGGAGGCCTTTCACTGCCCCAGAAGCCAGCCTACCCCACCGCCATCGATGTCAGCAGATAGACTGAAGTAATGGCATCACTGGGCCCGTGCCTTGGGGATGGTGGCTGCAACCTCCAATAGTCCGTATTCTCCTCTCCTTCCCTGGATGCCTTTGGACTTCTCAGAGCAGCCAGCCTAGAAAGGCCAGGCCCAGCTCTCCCATATCCAATCTCTGCCACACTGTCCTGAAGGCTGCCAGCCACATGGGGGTCAGGAAATGGGGCTTGACAGAGATGGAGGTTTGCAAAGATCCCCCACCCCTAAATGTACCATACCTACTTTAGAAAAGACCCACAGAGTAGCCCAGTGACAGCCAGATAAAGAAGTAGAGGGTTAGGCTGCCAGCAGGCTTCCCACTCCACGCCGGGAACAGTGGCAAGGACATGGCCTTAAGGCTGGAAACTCCACACAGGGAGGATGACAGAATGCTGCTTCTGTACCTCTGGACAGCAGAGCTGGATTCAGAGGAATTCTGTCACCTAGAAGATGGCTTCTAGGTGACTGAAGGGCTTGGCTCTCCCTGCAGCTGCTGTGTGCTGCCCACACTGGGAGCCAGGCATTGGGCCCAGGGACTCTGTGTTGGCTCACTGGCCCGCCATCTGCCCCCCTCTCCAGGACCAGCCTGGAAGTAAATGTACGTGTCCATTTCTGCTCTCAGGAAAAGTAGGCCTTGGGCTCTGTACCCCAAGAGCAAGGACGGGGTTACTTGTGAAAACGGTCTCTCCTGCAAGGCCTGGGCTCAGGGCTGCAAGCTGAGCTGGGTTGTTGGTGTTTGTGAGGTCCTTCTGAGATGGAAAGAACAGCAGAAAGAAGCCCAGCTTCTGCTTCAGCGGTACCTTCTTGTGCTGGTGCGTGGGACAGGAGGAACCAGAATGGTATTTGGAATCCTAGCTGCAAAGGAATCTGGACGTACAGCAGGGCGCATCCTGGGAGAGGGCCGGCTCTCCAGACCATAGCATGTAGTGAAGGTGAATCACTGGAAGAGTGATCTGGCCGCTGGGGCTTTAGGGAAGATGATCCCGTAGAAGCAGCTCCAGGCCAAGCCGTGGCTGGGTGCTAGCCAGACAAGGAGACTCTGCTGGGTGTGCAAGTCACCCGGGCAACGTGACTGTGGGGATGGATCCCAGACCCCCTCCGCCCCCCCGCCACCCTCACACGCTGACTCAGCGCGACTGGAGCAGAGCCCAGCCCTCTGCCATCTCCTGTCTCTGTGCTCTTGATAGACTGATAGACTTCTCCAGTGTCCTTTAGGTACGTGGTGTTCTCTCTGTCGGCGCTTCGGGAGAAACCTGTGAAGCAGCCGCGCCAGGTGTTTTTCCTCATTCAGGGAAGCAGAGGCGAGGCCTCAGGAGGCTGAACCTCTTTCTCAGGGCTGCCACCTTGCTGGAGGCAGAGCTGCCCACCATCAGCTGGCCCTTCCTACCTGCCGGCAGTCTCGAGCTGGCTCCCCTGCTCCTTTTAGCCCGATTAAGAGTGGAAACGCAGGAAGGCAGTGCAGGTGGTGAGCTGGGAGCCCCGGCTTCCGGGGCTGGCCCTGCCCCTTCCCCCCTCTGAGCCTCTGCGTCCACGTCCGGGAGACGAGGTGGCTGGCTCGCAGCTGCAGGCCGCTTCTCTGTGTGTGTATCTGCGTACAGGGCAGAGCAGAGCTGCTGTGGCTGCCACAGGGAAGGATCCAGACCACCCCTTTCCGCTCTGGGATATCCTTGTTTGGAGCTCACCGGGCTTCAGTCCCCAGCAAAGGCCTGTGAGTCTGCTCGAGACTTGCATCCACCAAGGATGAGCAGGAGAGTCTGTCCCTGAGAGTTCGGGGTGCCTGGTGTGGGGTAGAAGAGGGAGGGAGGGCTGGGTATTTTGGGAACAGAAGAATTGGCTGATTGGACAGTGGGCCCAGCTTGAGGTAACCGTGTTAGAGGTAGTTCCCCATTCTGCTGCCGCTTTCCTAAATGACAAATCGTACATCCTGTTCAGCCCCGTCTGCCAGGGATGATAAACGCATCTTGGAGGGCTGCCACAGGGGAAGCGCCCACTCTGCGAGACAGTAAGTGCCTCCGTGAAGTCCCATGCCCCACTCCTCTTGCCGCCCAGCACAACATCACTGCACACAAGTGTGTGCATGCTCGTGTTTGCACACTGGGGCCACGGAGCCACTCCCTAGCTCCTTGCCAGCACATCACAGGTGCATGCACAGGGCGGCTCCCAGAACGGCTGTGTCCTGGGCCAGCTGAGGGAGAGCCTTCTGGATCGGGCCAGAAAGACATGGCGCCATGGAAGAACTCTTGGCATCGCACCAAGTCTGCTTCCACCCAGAATTTGAGAAGGTTCTGAACAAGTGTGGTAGAACCGTTTTGAGTTCATCTTGCCATGGTTTCGCTTTTACTCGCCAAAGCTGCTGTTACAAAGGTGCTGTTTAGATCAGTGTGAATCGGGACATGCTGGCTGTGTCTCCTCTCGGTTATTAATGGACACCGGAGGCCTCCCACGAGCCAGTTCTAAAATCCTGTCCGGTCAAGCGTCTTCTGAACGGAGGTGTTTACAGCTAGCCACCCGCTGGTGTAGAGCCATGGAGGAACGTGATGATGTGTCCCTCGGGAGAGGCCAGGCCGCAGAAGCCGTCCCCAGGAACGGGACTTCTGGGTAAAATCCGTACCTGCTCCTTTCGTGGGCTCTGCCTGGCGAAGGTTATTGCCAGCAGCCAGCCAGAGAGGCATCAGGCATTGTTGCTGCCCTTCGAGAGCAGAATCCCGAGGAGGGGGAGTGAGGCCAACCTGGTGAGACCCAGCCAGAGACTGTGTTTCATTCAGAGTTAATACCGTACAGCACAAATGAGCCAGGAAGACCTGGCGCCTCAGAAGGGGCTCGAAGGAACCAGTCTTTAAAGATGGATGGGATTAGAAAGGGGGAGGGGAGGAGCGCCTGACTGGCACAGTCTGGAGAGCACGCAGCTCTTGATCTCAGGGTTGTGAGTTCAAGCCCCACATTGGGCTAAGAGCCTGCCGAAAAAAAGAAGGGGAGGTGAAGAGAAAGAAACGGAAGGTTTAAAAGACTGTTACTAGTAGCTGACATCATGTACACGCAATGGAAGGTTACCCAGCCTTAAAAAGGAAGGGAATTCTGACCTGAGATGCACTGTGGTTGAACCTGGAGCACATGATGCTGAGGGAGACAGGCCAGCCACGAAAGGACAAACACTGTTATGATTCCACTTGTACGAGGGGCCTAGAGAAGTCAGGTTCAGAGACAGCAGAATGGCGGTTGCCAGTGGGAGCTGGGGTGGGGGTGGGGGAACAGGGAGTTGTTGAAGGGGGGACAGAATTTTGGTTTTGCAAGATGATGAAAGTTCCGGAGATGGGTGGTGTGATGGCCACACACCAGCATGAATGTACTTAATGCCACCACACCGCGTACTTTAAAATGGTTGAAACGGTAAGTTTTATGTGATGTATATTTTCCCACAACGAAAAAATAGCTAACGTTTATCGAGTGCTTGCTGTATGCCAAGCGCAGCACCGAGCCCTTGACTTCCCCTGTAGTTCTTATAATAGCCATGTGAAGTAGGCACTGTTAGCTGTTTTCGTCTTACAGATGTGGAACCTGATGTTTCGGGTAGTTAGATAAATGTCCCACCGCCGGACGACTAGCGATGGTCAAGTGTGGCTTGAAGCCTCACGTGTGCGGGTCTACCGGCCGTGCCCTAAACGCTGCTAAGTAACAGGCTGAGGCCCAGGAACTGAAAGAGGGGCTCCCTCCCTGCCAGACACTGATTGCTGGCTGTGTGGAGGCCACTGCTTTCCAAAGTCGCCTGCTGGAGCAGGGATTTGTGTCCCAGACACCGTGTCCCTGCAGGTGCTCGGGCTCAGGGGGGCCCTTGTCGTGCCTCTCCTGCGGGCTTCCTCACCGCTTGGTGCTGTCAGAAGTGGCATAAGTTGGCCATAATGTGCACATAATTGTTACCCATGACCCTTATTTTATTTATTTATTTATTTTTTAAGACTTAGCACACGCACAAGTAGGGGGAGCAGCAGAGGGAGAAGCAGGCTCCCCGCTGAGCAGGGAGCCCGGCTCAGATCATGATCTCAAGGTCCTGGGATCAAGCCCCATGTGAGGCTCCCTACTCAGTGGGGAGTCTGCTTCTCCCTCTCCCTCTGCCCTCCCCTCCCCACTGGGGCTGTCTCTCTCTTTCAAATAAATAAAATCTTTAAAAAAATTTTTAAAAGAGTGACCTGAGTTGCCCGACCTGTTACAGACCACAGTAATCGACTACGTGAAGCCCTCAGATCTCAAGAAGGACATGAATGAGACCTTCAAGGAGAAGTTTCCTCACATTAAGTTAACACTCAGCAAAATAAGGAGGTACGTGAGGCTCGACATCCACTTGAACTCTCCATTCAAGCCCTCTCCTGGCATGCATGAATAACCTCACGCTTTGTATGCTGGTTCCTCGTGTAGTTTGGGGAAGTAAAACACAGGTGCGTGCGGCAAGGAGCGGCTCACCCGGTGTTGGCTGACTCCTGCCTCCGTGAGTGAGAGCCAAGAGAAGCAGGGCAGAAGGCAGAGCTCTTGACACGAGTTGACATGGATGTGAGGGGAGTTTCCTTAAGTGAAAGAATCAGTATTTCCTACTGTCTGAGGCTTAGCAGTTCAGTCAGGGTTATGTTACAGAAAACTCAATAGGAAACATTCAGTTCCCTGCTTTCTCAAATGTAGACAAAACAGAAAAGAGTTGGTTTGATGGCATTTGAGATAATTCTTCGCCCACAGTCGTCCACCCGAGATTTGACAGCCAAAGCAAAGTCAGGCCCATGTTTCCCCTGCAGCTGATTGGATTGACTTTGTGGTGACCCACATCTGCCGGGTCGGAGAGGAGCTGCCTGGGGTTGCGTCTATCAGGACAGACGCTCAGTGCACATAGTGACGGAAGCTAGACTATATGCCAGCACAGCGTGGGAGTATGTGCCAATACTTACATGCTGTGTAGCCCAATACTGATTTGATTCTGGCATGTTCCAAGCCAGATGTGAGAAAAATGAAGTAGTCACACTTTGTCCGTTTGCTGGGTAGCATTCCTCAGTACCCTGGCTGTTGTGCTGTCCTAATCCCTCTTCGTCATAGTGTTTGAACATGGCAGATCCTCAGTAGAGTTGATACCAAGGACCTAGTTTATTTCTCTAGGTGTCTGTCTGGAATGATCATAGTTCCCCTCATAGTTTCCCTTTGGACAGCTCTACACCTAGTTTCCAGAGACCCTCAGACACCACCTGGGTTCAGTGTGGCCTTCTGTGTCCCTTGTTGATGTGGTCTACAGTTCCACCAAGAGAAAAGAGCCCCAGCAGCTTAAGTCTGTTACCCACGTAGAATGGAAATTTCTTACGCCTCAGGATTTAGTCCCATTCCATGTCACCCTTCTGGGAATGAGAAAAAGGAAATGCTTTCAGGACGGACTAGTCTTTCTCTTTGGAGTCCTGAAACTGCCAAGTTCTGATAATGTTCCTTCCTGTCTTTCTCTAGTCTGAAGCGAGAGATGCGGAAGCTTGCCCAGGAGGACTGTGGCTTCGAGGAGCCCACAGTGGCCATGGCCTTTGTCTATTTTGAGAAGCTCGCTCTCAAGGGAAAGCTAAACAAACAGAACCGGAAGCTTTGTGCTGGAGCATGTGTACTATTAGCAGCCAAAATCGGAAGTGACCTGAAAAAGCACGAAGTGAAGCATTTAATTGACGTGAGTGACCTGAGTCCTGTTGGCTGAGGGAGCACATGGGAAGAACCTGGGTGGTGATCCTACCCGGCAGAATTCTGATTGTTAGTAGCCACGGAGAGACCGGGGCTGTGAGGTCATCCTGCAGTGGAGGTCGGGCCCCCCACAGCTCAGGCTGTCCTGGAACAGAGGGATGGTCCACTTTGACAAGACCGAAGATCCCCAGTATTGGGTCTGGCCATAAAAATCCATTTCCAGACACCATGAGGGGTGAAATTATTCTCAAACCACAGAAGCCACTGTCACGGGAAGGGGACTTGGGGGCAGTGTGACCACAGAGCGTCCGTCAGACACTTTGGCTCAACAGACCTTGGCTTCCTGTGGCCTTAGTTGCCTCTTCTTTGAGGAAGGGCATGGGTTTGATTGAGGGGTCCCTCCTCCTTTTAAAGGAGAGCCCCCTCAAAGCAAGGAAACCCCAATCTTGGGTGGCTATGTGAATGCCTGTTTTAAAATAGTGTTTTCATAGAAAATTTGAGAAACAGTAAAACCAACAGATCAGAAGACCGTTGCCATTGAAAAGATAGCTTCTTATCACAGTTCCCAAGAGAAGTGGCTTAGCTCGGTCTGCCATAGCAAAATCCCATAGACGGGGCGGCTTAAACCAGACACTTTCTTCTCACGGTTCTGGAGGCCAGGGAGTCCCAAGATCAAGGTGACAGCGACAGGTCCTGGTGAGCACGCCCTCCTTGGCTTGTGACGGCCTCCCTTTCACTATGTCCCCACATGGCAGGGCAAGTGAACAAGCAGGCTCTCTGCTCTCTTCTTACAAGGGCACTAATCACATCCTGAGGACTGCACTCATCAGCTCCTCAACCTCCTGAAGCCCCCCACTTAATATCAGCACGTTGGAGGATAGGGTGTCCACATATGAATTGGGGCGGGGGGGGGCGGGAAACACCGTACTGTGGTTGGTCAGGAGGCAGAAGGAGAAGGGGGAACTGTGGGCAGGAAGGAACAGTCAGGGTACGCAGGCTTCGGACTGGCTAGCTAGAGTCATTTGAGTGGACTCTGGGGCAGTTGCGCTGTCCCTACTTGTCTCCCTGGCCCTGGGTGCTGAGGGCAAGTGGAGTGTGAGAGGCAGATGGGGGAGATGGTGGAGGTGTGGGCCTCAGATTGGCTGGTTTGCACATTAAAGGTGTGCACCCTCTCTGGGAACTGGCTAGTTGTGCACCCTCTCTAGGAACTGGCTAACCCTACCTAAAAGGGGCTGAGCCTCCAGGGTCAGCGAGGCCCCAGACTGCAAAGCTCAGAATCCAGCAACTACAAGTCGTGGCTACAACAATGCCCTGTGTGTCTGGTTGTGCGGCTGGCTCAGCGGCAAAGGAGAAAAAGCAGAAAGGGAGCTGTTGGAGGTACTTCCCACATAAGAAAGAGTATTCTTTTTTGCTTTAACTTACCGTTTTTATTAAGTGTACAGTTCAGTGGTATCAAGCACACTCATACTCTTGTGTGGCCGTCACCACCATCCATCTCCAGAACTTTTTCTTCTGGCAGAACTGAAACTCTGTCCCCATTAAGCACTGACTCCCCCTCCCCTCCCAGGCCTTGGCCACCACCGTTCTGCTTTCTGTCTCTGAACCTGACTCGAGCGATCTCGCGTAAGTGGAATCCCATACTATTTGTCTTTTGTGACGGGCTTATTTCTCTTAGCATTAGGTTTTCAGGATCCATCCATGTTGTAACAGGTGTCAGAATTTCCTTCCTTTTTAAGGCTGAATAATACCTCACTGGCTGTATATCCCACAGTTTGCTTATCCATTCATCCATAGATGGGAGAAAGTGTTAAGTCAGTGCTTTACTGCTTCTAAGAAATGGCGCATAATTGTCTAACTTGTATATACTTTTAGGAACATGGAAGGGATCTTTGGTTACCAAATCAGAGCTGAGAATCAACAGATTTACATATTCACTGAACTAATCTTTACGAGTGTGATGTTATGCACATTTATTGGTAGTCGAGTAATGGACCATCCGGCAAAAGCCTATAGTGTCCATGCAGAACCTACGGGCCACGGTCAGACATTGGCAGGAGTTGTGAGGCTGACTCAAGGTCCCCTCCCAGTTGTAATTGGAACATGGCCACTAATGGCTCTGCCCATGAGTTCTGTTGTCCTTGTTTTTATTAAGCCAGAGCAGAATGCACCCTGGCAAAAACAAGGCCTTCCCTACCTCCCCACCCCCACCCTGTTCTCCTTCCTTTCGGCTCCCGCAGCCTCCACCACTGGGTGGAACGAGAGGCTGTGCAGGAGGAGGGGGTGGCCCTGGGTGCGAGCTGAGCACAGCTGCATGCTCAGGCCCTTCATACCCACAGGCTCCAGCTGGACCACGGCCTGAAAGGCAGATGATCGCAGCAGGTCTTGGGTCCTTGCGTGTGAAACGAAAGGCCCAAGCTGCAGTCAGCTGCCCCAATCCTGAACTTACCACAGAGTTACTACTGTCGTAGAGGATTTGTGACCTTTGTCGTCTTCCCTCCACACCTGAATCATCTACGGTAACAGGTGGAGTTTGAACCCCGGTTGAGGTTGGAGCTGAGCGTTGCAATTGACTGTGCGTGTCCCCGTAGACAAACTTCTTGCTCTCTTGACCCTGTTCTCTGTGCCCCGTGAAGGGGACATGAATATAGCATTGACCTTGCATGATTATTGAGAGATTAAATGAAGTCAGGGGCCGTATGTCAGGCGCCTGGCAGGCCGCGCATCCTTGGGGTGGTTCAGTTCCTTCTCCACTAGGACTGAGAGCAGGAAGTACAGCTGGTGCCCCCCTTTCTTCCTCCACAGTCGTGCCCCTAAGTGGTTTCTCCGTAAACACTCACTGCCGGGTGGATAGAGAGCGTACACATGGAGAGAGAGTTTTATTTCAAAGCTAAAATGCTCTTGATTTCCTTTCATTCTGTTGCAGAAACTGGAAGAGAAGTTCCGGCTAAATAGACGAGAACTGATTGCCTTTGAATTCCCAGTGTTAGTGGCCTTGGAGTTTGCTCTTCATCTGCCGGAGCATGAAGTCATGCCCCATTACAGACGCCTAATCCAGAGCTCCTAGCACAGGCCCCAAGGAGGGCTCCGGCCCACTTCCTCGGAGCTCGTGGAACAGCACTTACTACTGGAAATGCAAAAACAGAACTCGACATACCAGCCGTTTTTCCTCCCAACATGTTTTTGAGTAGAAGCAGTACCGGAAACTCTTCAGGGAGTCCTGGTGAGCCGGGATGAGCCGTGAGCGGTTTATTACGCAGCAGGGAAAGGGGAGACCTGTGTGGAAGGTGGCAGAAGGCCTTTTGGCTTTCCCCTGGCAAGACTTCCCAGCTGTCCCCACGCTGCTGTTCTTCCCGGGCACATACAAACCTCGCAAGCATGGTCCAGGGGGCCTCCCCTCCAGACCTGGTCCAACTTAGGAGTGCAAAGTTCTAGAGCAGAGTGGGGAAGAGAATTTGCAGCAGCCAGGGAGGAGCTTTTAAAAGAGGGTTCACTGTGTCAAGAGAGTGTGCCAATCTATTTGTGTGTCCACTCTTGGAAGTGCACTCCCACGCCCCCCCCCCAGACCCGGGGCACGCAGGGGGGAGAATGTGTGTGTCTGAGAGATTCCATGTCAGCCCTCCTCGGCCCCCAAAGCCAGTCCCGGCCACCACAGAGCAGACCTCTGCCTGGGGGTCCTGAGCCAGCCTGACCTTCGGCAGTTCTACATAATCTCTGGGTTCCGCCATCCTCCCTCCCTCCGCAACAGATGGTCTGACATCCTCTGCCCTCAGAAAATGCCAGAGTTTCGGTTACTGCTCCTGCCACCAACGGGACAAAGAAGACGGTTCTCGGCGTCGGCCGGGGCACGTGGAAGGGTGTGGCCTGCGGTGCTCTGCCTCTTCCCGCCGCCAGGCCGCGTGCGCACATTTGACCTCCGCCCTTTGCCCGCGCTGGAGCCGGCCGGGGCTGCGCTCCGTGGTGTGTATGCCTGTGCTCTACGTTAGAGTGCGTAATAAGCACGTTGATTGTGCTCGCTCTGTATAAATATTTTCTAAAAATCCAGAGTAGGTGTAAGCTGCATGACTGGTGTTTGGAGGCTTCTGACAGCTGGGACACACTGCAGCTGGAGCTGAGGTTCGGTCAACTGGAGAGGCAGGGGCTGCTCATGGCCCCGTACAGCGGTCTGTGCAGAATTGCAGCTGTGACTTGCCCCAGCTGGCCGGGACGACCCGTACTAAAGGCCATAAAGGCCATCACCACACCCAGCACCTCGCAGCCACAAGGTGGGGGGGGGGGGGGCTGCTGGAGTTCTGACAGGAGGAGGCCTGGGGCCATGTAAAAAGAGAATTAAAATACTTTGTTTCTATATACATGTATGCATATGTGTAGACACCTGTGTGTCACCGGTCACCCCTTGCCCTGCATTACAGATTCATCTGCCACCATCCCCACTTGCACACGGATTTGGAGCTTCTTACACCACCCCCCCAGGGAAGGGGTGCCGGGGAGGCCGAGCACAGCTTTACTTAGAGCTAGAAAGAATCTGAGGGTCGTACAGGATGGAGGAACTTAGGAAACAGCTGGGGAGAGATCAGAACACTCCCCTTTCTCCAGAGTCCTAGTTTTAACTGAATTTAGTACTGAGTACTGTGCTAACCAATTTCCTTGGCTGGATTCAGTGGCAAGACCCTGATTTTGTCAGGGGCTACGATGAACATAATCTCTAAATCAGCTAACCGTTAAGGGGTACCTACCTCCTGCGAATGAGGCAAATGGGGAATGAAGCACGAGGTGTTCAGAGCATCTCTAGCGCCTGAACATGCCCTTTTCCCTCCTGGTGTCTGTCATTTGCCACTCTCTGATGAGCCGCCCCAGGTTCGCAGCCTGCTCGGCTCCCTGGTGAGTCCCTGGCGAGTCCCTGGCAGATGGAAAGCCTCTCTGAGGAGCAAGGCCACTGGCATCTAGAAACTGCCCACAGAGCTCCCCACCGTCCATCTGCCTTGGAGGTCCTGCCAAGTTCAGGGGGGCGGCTGATGGGTGACACATGCCACCAGGGTCTTTCCTGGGTCTTAAAATCAGGCTAGTAGTGTTGAATTTGGGGATGTTTGGTTTTCAGCATTTACAAGATGAACTTAAAAAAAAAATGGACCAACAATTTCCTAAGACTTCTTTTTAAACTATTTTGGCCTGTGGTGCAGGGAGGGGTCTAAGAATGATTTTGTCAAGAGGCTTCTTTTGCTTGTCCTTGACATGAGCTTTCTAAAGGTAGGAGGAGGAGACCGAGGGTAGGAGACGAAGGTCACCCACTGCCAGAGCCACCCCGGTGACATGCGTCCCCGACACTGCTCCAGCCTGGGCCTTTGACAAGGAGGCAGGGACTCTGTGCCTATATGGAGAGGCGGAGGCCACGTGGCAGACTGTTCTAGAAGACCTGGAGGCCCTGCCCTTTCACCCTCCACCACAAGGGGCAGGTTCAGCCCTGCCTCTCTCAGGGGAGCCCTCCTAGCCGCGTGCCCCGCAGGCCCGCACTAGACGAGCTGCTGGGCCTGGCTCGGTGCCCCAGCCTGGGCTTCTCTCTAGTCAGCCTTGCCTCTTCATCAGAGATGGACACCAGCCGAGCAGACAGGCGCGCGTAGCCGCTCTGTCCCCGAGCAGGGGCCCCGCCTGGGAGGGGTCTGTTCCCCCGCCCCTGGCGTAGCTGCCCCAGGGGCCTGAGGTCACTATTTGCCCTCCGTTTCCCCCCAGGCAAACCTCCATGGACATAGGAAACACACCAAATGCAAAGCTATTCGTTTCTTTGTGTTCCCCCCACCCTTTTTATTTTTTTTTAAAGATTTTATTTATTTGAGAGAGAATGAGAGATAGCACGAGAGAGAAGAGGGTCAGAGGGAGAAGCAGACTCCCCGCCGAGCAGGGAGCCCGATGCGGGACTCGATCCCGGGACTCCAGGGTCAGGACCTGAGCTGAAGGCAGTCACTTAACCGACTGAGCCACCCAGGCGCCCCCCACCCTCGTTTTTAACTTAAAAAATTCCCCTGCTACAATTTCTGTGGTCTTCACGCAGCTGGCCCATTGTGGGGTGGTCCCTTACTGCACATAACCCACTCCGTTCCCCAGGCCCTGCCCTGCTGTTGTGGGAGAGGCGACCCTGGAGAGCCTTCCCTCCTCCTCATTACTCTCTTCTGTCCCCTTCATTCCCCCAACAGCAAAAAATAAAACTGTTTCCAGCCCCTGCTGCCGAATTGTTTCTCTCTGACATTTCTGGTTCAGGCGTGAACGGCCGGCCTCTCCCTCCGGCTGCCTCGCTAGCTCCTCAGAGCCTGAGGCCGCCTTGCCGCCCTCGCCGGCTGCTGGAGAACATTTGAGCCAGGTAGTTTTGTTACCTGTTAATGAAATATCGGTGCATTGCTGGGGAAAGTTCTTCAAAGAAAGGGGGCTTGTGAGGGGGGTGGCCCGAGTTCCTCTTCCGGGGAGAGGGGGGCTCTGAGAACCCTCTGGTTAAGGACGGCGCTGGCCAGGTCACAGCAGGGCCAGGTAGGAGCGCTGGCGGCCTGGGAAAGGAGGAAACATGACGACTATAAATCCCGAGTCACATGTCGTTAACACCAACTTAAAAGGCGTCTTCCAGGAGGGCAACTGTGAGGCATAACTGAAGTAAAAAGCTATAAAAGAAAATAACCCATGAAAGGAGCGGTCTTACTGCCCAAGGAACTCACTGCAGTATGGGAGAGGGCTAATTCAGAGCCCCCCTCATAAAGGACCATTCAGACTTCTAAATAGATGTTCCAGAAAGTCTGCAAACACGGCTGGTCACGGCATGAAAACACGCCTGGCGAGTATGGCGCTGGCCTCCTCCGTCGCCTGCCGCCGTCGCCCGACTCTGAGTGTGGTCCCACCCCCAGCAGCACCTGGGGACTTGTTACCAGTGCAGAATCCGCATCTTCAGATTTCATGAAGACTTGGGTACATTAAAATCTTAGAGGCACTGTTCCTCTGAATAAGCACAAGAAATAAAGTTTTTGTCTAAAAAAACAAAAACCCCAGAGTTGTCTAAAATAGAAATGCAGAAACACTGTAAATGGTTTTTAATACCCCCCCCCCCCAAAAAATAGCACCAGTCTCTCACTGAAAGGTAGTTTTGACATTATACAGCCACCACTTCTAACATTATCTGGAAGCACCTGGCCAGAAAGATTTAAACCGGACTGAGCTATAGCTCACGTATTGTAAATCACAGCTGGTCCACAATAGATGGCCTCATCCAGGGTTGACTGGGTTCGCTGTTCAGGTGAGGCTTGTGTCCCAGGTGTCGGGCCCAGGCGGAGGAGAGTTGTAGTTGGTGGGGGACCAGGGCTGCTGAGGGCTGCACACTCATGACCTTGGAGACCTCATGAATGAGCAGCCTTCCCCTTTTGCTTTTTCACTGGGGTCCACCTACCATTTTTAAATAGGTCTTACGTTAGGTTCTGTGGGTGACAACAGGAACCCCAAGGGCCTGTCCCTGAAGGGCTTCCAGATGTTGAGGAGGGACCACTGGGAGGGTGGGGTAGAAGGCATCTTTCCCAGGTGCCATGATACTAATCTCCAGAGGGAGCTCTGAATGCAGAAGCTCGGAAGCGCAGGGCAGGCCAGATTCTCCAGCTGGGCCTGGAGCGGAGGAGTCCGAGGCAGCAGGCTGGTAAATGCTGCTCAGGAGTCAGCCTGGCACACGATGACAAGGCAGGCCAAGTTAGGGCCATCGTTTGGCCCTAGGAGTAAAGACCAAAAAGATTGGCAAGTTGAAATCAGGGACAACTTACCAAGGCACGCAGCTGGCTCCGTGAGAAGCCAGAGACACGAACTGTGATAGGCAGATAAGCCCTTGGACATTGTTGGCAGAGCTGGGAGGACGGCGTACTCACCGAGCAGATACCACACACCACACCTGTGCTGGGCACTCCGAGCACAGGTTCTTATGTATCTCTTAAACCGTAAAACTACGGATCCCACTCCCACTTGATAGCTGAAGGAACAGGCTCTGAAAAACACTTTCCTAAGAGCTCACAGTTATAAAGTAGGAAAGGCAGGCTTCAAATCCAGGTCTGATTCCAAAGCCCAACCAGCCCTCCTGCCTCAAGCTGTGGGTCACCCCAGAGAAGCTAAGAATGTGGAAGGCCTGAGCCAGCCTGACCTCAGCTGTTCCCCTCGACCTGCTGCCCGGATGGCCCCTCGGGTTAGCTGGGGCCCTCTCCCCACCCACACGGCAGCCACCGGCCCTTTCTGTAGAGGAGGAAGGGATCTAGAGCTGCAAAGTCCATGGCTTTGACCTCTGGGATACGAGCAGCCTTCACAGCAGATGTGGGACACACTTCTGGGCCCTGGGAGAACATGGGCTTTTCGGAAAACATGCTTCTGCCACAGGTGAGCTAAGGGGCTTTTGTAACTAAGTGGAAGATCACGTGAAACACGCCAGTGTTGGTGGCCACCAACATTCATCCCATCAGGTTCTCATCGCTGACGTATGGGTTTTCCACTGTGTTCTAGTGATCACAAATTCCCTTTGCTTCATGACTGCACATTCCCTGGCTGCTAGTCCTCCATCAGTACGTGACCGGCAAATGCACACTCGTTTTTCTCTACGACGAGGCCAAGTACACATCCGGCAGGCAGTCCATTGGCACGAAAAGCCATAGCACCATGGAGTCCAGACAACAGCTTAAGGATTATGAGCTGCTTGAGACATCACACCTCGGCCCCCAAATGTCCCTTGCAGAACACAGGCCTCGTCAGATGGGCACAGAGACACTTTCACGGTCACTAACTGCTACTCTCGACCACAGAGCTCAGGAGGACAGGAACTGTATCCACCACCATATCCGCAGCACTCAGCACTGTGCGTGGTGCACAGAACTCACCAAATAAATGTTAGTCAAGTCTAAGGAGCCATAATCGCAAAACAATCACCCCATCGGGTGAATGATCAATCAGGTCTCTGCTCTGGTCTTTCTCAGCTCGGACCCCACAGACCACGCCACCCAAGCTCCCTTGCCCTCCAGCTGCCACTTCGGCTCTGCCAAAGGGAGAATAAGAGCAGGAGAAGGAGGTCCAGCTCTGTGGTCCCACAGCCCAACCCCCACCCTCCCAAGGGACCCTGCTAGTCCTGAGGTCACTCGGCCTCCTTGGTACCTAACCTGTCCACACCTTCCATAAGTCGCTTCTTCACTGAACTCACTTTAATCGCCCCACCCCCCAACCCTTTGCAAGGGCCAACCCCACCTGGCACACCCAGCTGGCAGACCAGAACACAGTGTTTCATCAAGCATGAGCAATTGGAAAAACAAGCATTCTAGATTTCCAAGTCACTCTGGAAACAAACAGTGGAAATTGTCCCACAAAACCATCAAGAATGAGTGAAAACAGTCAAGATCACAGGCCGTTAAAAAAAAAAAAAAAAGTTTGGCTTCAATGAATCTGACCATAAAAACAGCCTTCCTCAAGGTGCTGGTGGTATCCAGGCCCCCTCCCCACCAAACGGACATTCCTTTGGAACCCAAAAGTTCTTGGTCATTCCCCTCTGAGGGGCTTTGATCAATCCTAAAAGTTGACCAAAAAGAGAAAAAAAACCCAGGGGGTCCAATGGGGAGGCTGATGGCATCTTCTGCCAGAACCACTCACTTCAAAGCGTTTTTGTAAAAACCCTGCGTTCCAGACCCCACCCACCAGCCCAGCCCTAGTCCTGTTGGGGTGCAGTGGGGTGAGGTGGGGGGCACTGCGTCGGTCTTCCCAAAGGTACCCCTCGGGCCTGATGGGACAGACACGGATGCTGCTCGGGCCACGAGGGATTCCAGCCCAGACAGGACATCCTAAGTTTTTAAGAGTACAACTCCAGGAGGCCCAAGGGGCCAGGCCGTTGTGTGAAGGTATAAAGAGAACAGAAATAACTGTTGGTGAGAAGCCTATGGCCCTGAGCCCTAGGACGGCTGGGATGAGGAGCAGCGGGGAGCTACATGGCTGACGATGAGGCAGAGCCCCCACGCTGCTCTCCTGGCCGAGCGGGCGCCTCCGCCGTCTCGCCCCGGAGGAGACACAGGGAGCACGGCCCTGCGGGGGCGGCCTGGGCGCCTGCTTGCCCACCCGATGCCAGCGGCTGAGCCCGTTCCTCCCGTCGGCCGGGCCAAGACGGGTCCCCCACCGGGACCAGAGGCCTCTCCTGCCTCTACGCGCTCACACAGTCACACTCACAGACGTGCGTACACACACACACAGCATTTGCCATCATTTTCTCAGAAACCACAAACCATCCACTGGCACACGGTCACATGAGGCAGGTGGCAGTGTGGCAGGGGGCGGGGGGCACCGATTCTGCGATCCTGTCTGCCCGGCCCCGGTCACCTGCTGTCAGCTCGAGCTGGCCTGAGAATTCCACCTTTCCAGGCAGAGGCTGTGGTATTTCACTCATGTATGCCCTGCCCCCGTGACTCGCACCCCAGGAAGCGCCCCTCCGTCCCATCCCCGCGGCTGGGTGTGCAGAGGTGCCAGCCGCCCCTCAGGGACCCGAGAGCCGGCGGGCCATGGTGATGGCCGCGGCCAGGAGGCAGCTCCCACACCTGTGGGCCCTTGCCGCTGCCTTTAGCCCAAAGGACCCCCAAGTGCTGACTGCAGGACCCTGGGGAGACCAGGGGGCCTGCCCGTCTGCTCTCCCCACCCCCCACGGCCCCCACCACAAAGTGGGAGTTCCACGGCTCTGGCCAAACTCACCTGCACTGATGTCCTTGTAGGGGTCCCCCTGCCAGATGGAGCTGGCTGATGGCTTCTCTCCCCCTTGTCTGCTCCCTTCCAGAGGCTTCCCACGTGCAGGACCAGGAAGGCTCGAGCAGCGTGGGCCCGGCTGCCTGGCCTGCTAGTGTGGGCACCCCCCACCCAGTCTGGGGAAGGGCGTTGTGACAAACGGCCTAGAGCATAGGGACATCCTGCCCCTCAGCCCCGCAGCTGCGTCTGCACAGAGCCCAGGTGCCAACGCTCACATGAAGAACCCAGGCCCCCCGTCTAGTGAATGGCTCCGCAGCCAGTGCTCATCACAACACCCCCTGCAGGAAGAGGGGCTGCCTTCTCAGCCTTCACTGCTGTCCCCCACTCCTCCCTCTCCACCCTCCTGCTGCCCAGCAGACCGCCCCAGGACACACGGAATATCGCAGGTGCATTCCATACAGCCCCAGCCCCCCAACAACAGACAGTCTGTTGCTCACCGTTATGGAGGCTGGAAGCCCAAGAGGGAGGTGTCGGCGGTGTTGGCTTCCTCTGGGGTCTCTCCCTCTGCCTCATCTTTCTTTTCTTTGCGCCTGCGCATCCCCGGCCTCTCTTTGCGGGTGTGGATTCCCTCTTCTTATAAGGACAGCCGACTGGACGAGCTCTCTCCCAGATGGGCCTCATTGACCCTTCCCTGCCTCTTTAAAGGCCCCATCTCCAAACAGGGTGACCTTCTGACCTCTGGGGGTTAGGGCTTCCACACAGCACCTTAAGGGGCACACAGTCCAGCTCAGAACACTCAGAGTGGGCATGACATGCCACCAAGCCAAGGCCATTCACACGTCCACTCAGCTTCCACACACCTGTCAGATCCAAATGCAAACAGGCTCTTTGGATGGGATGCTTCCTGCCCTCTATCCAGCCCTGCTGTCAGCTCCCAGGTGGGTCTCCTGAGGTCCTAGATTGTTCTGTGTTCTTTCTACCCCAGCCCACTTCCAGCCCCTAGTCTTCTGCTCTCAGAAAGGGTTTGCTTTCCGGGCAGCACATATACTAAAAAGAAGGGAAGGAGAGGGGAGGGAAGGAGGAGGGAGGAAGGAAAGAAAGATGGAAGGAAGGAAGGAGTGAGTTGTTTTCCTCTTCCCTACCAGGACACTCCTTTGCTTCCCAGTCTTTGCAATGCAGTCACTTTCCTCACTGGCTCATCCCCCAGTTGCCTTTGTCACAAGCTCTCCGGGCTGTCCCACACCCTGCAGTCAACCCATAGCCTGCTTTTCCTCCTTCCTGTCTAGCTGCACCTCTGCTGCACATCTGGGATCTCCTGCCCCACCCGAGCCTCAAAGCTCCCTCTGGTCCTTGGCTACCATCTCTCCTTCTGGCCCAGCAAGGGGCCTCCTGCTTCCAGACCTGTCACACAGCCCCCCTCTCCCTTTCCAGGCTTCCTCAGCATCTTAGTACACACCCCTGCCTCACAGCCACTGAACACAGATGACCTCTCTAAGCACACCGACCGTCCTACAGAGTCAATTTCGCCGAAACCTCTGGCCATCCCAAGTTTGGGAAGTCCCTTTAATTCCCAATCACCTTTTGGCGATGGGGATTTTCTGGAGCTGTCTGTGGTCATTGGAGTCCCTGAGGTCTCACTTTTAAGAGAGCTTATTTGCTCTGCAGGATTCCCAGAGTTCACATGCCACAGCAATTTGCTCTCCCCAAGTGATCTAAGAAGGTGTGCCAACTCAACCATCCTGAAAGAGCCAGCACGAGCTTTTTATTTTTGCAGAATGATTAAAATGACTCTCAGCAAGTCTCTACCCCAGTTCTAAATCAAAGCATGAGCCCCAGCTGCTGAGGACTGAATAGGAATCAGACACGAATGGAGAGGCAGAGGAGAATTAGGTATTTATTATTTAGACTTCCCCAAACGGAAACAGTTCTCTCAGTTCCAATTAAGACAAGATCTGGGCTTCTGTTGTTGCTAAAAGAAGTTTCCAGAGCCCAGGTACTATTAAGGACACATTTTCTGCTGGGAAACTAAAGATCTGATGAGTGCTTGTCAAAGGACGGTGTCCTAGTAGGACCAGATGCATCAGAATCACCTGGCATGCCTTTTAGAAATGAAAAAGCCTGGGAATTCTAGAATCTCTGGGAGCGAGATGCTGGAATCCGTATTTGCAGCAAGTTCCCCAGTGGTTCTTCTACATTTAGAAGTTTGAGAATCGTAACTGTTAGTGTGAGGGGTCGCCACAAGTAACTGGCAGGCCTTCTCAAGCTTCGATACGCATGTGAGCTTGTTAAAAAGCAGATGCTGAGTCGTTGGGTCGAGGAGGGCACTGGAGATTCTAGGGACAGTGTTGCTGGGCCACAAGTCACATTTTTAGTATTTTTAGTAGCACGGATCTGGAAAACATGTTTCCCTTGCATTGTCTGTGTGTGTGCGCACGCGTGCATATATTACGGTAATTAACAGCATAGCACTCTCACGTGCTTTATCTCCCCTAGTGAAATATAATGAGGCTAGTTTTAATAATGATTCTAAACCTTATTTAAACAAACCACTGCCCTCTCAAGCAGTCACTTGGTTCGCAGCGCACAGGAGTGGTTCAAAGAAAGGCTCTGATGTCAGAGGGGAAAGTTCTGGTAACGGGTGCTCTCGGCCCATCACCAGCGAGTGAGCCAGGGCCAGGGTGGGAACCTTCCCGAGCTTCGGACCTTAGCTGTAAAATGGGGTTGACTCCGGCTTTTTCTCTCAGGAAGTGGTGAGGGGCACACCAGATAATGAATAGAAAGTATATAGGTGGCACCTGACACACAGCTGCTCTCACGCCTAGCCTCGTAGCAGTAAGTCCTGGGAGAAAGCACGTGGGGGATGCCTCGTCCAGGTCTGGCCTTGGGGGCCAGTTTGTAAGTGGGATAAGAAATCAGTCTCTTTGGATGCCTGGGTGGCTCAATCATAAGCGTCTGCCTTCGGCTCCGGTCATGGTCCCGGGGTCCTGGGATCGAGCCCTGCGTCGGGCTCCCTGCTCAGGCAGGAAGCCTGCTTCTCCCTCTCACTCCCCCTGCTTGTGTTCCTTCTCTCGCTGTGTCTCTTTCTGTCAAATAAATAAATAAAATGTTAAAAAAAAATCAGTCTCCGAAAGACACCCCTTCCCCTCCATTTTGACCTGAAATACTATCATTTACTGAGCCATCACCTATTCCAGTCACTTTGGGCACCAAATGACTTCTGGCATTTTCAAGAAATAAAATCCAGCTTTGTCTAAGTCTGCTTCGTCTGCTATAACAAAAATGCCACAGCCCGGGCGGCTTGAACCACAGACGTTTCTTTCTCAGGTCTGGGGGTGGGGAAGTCCAAGATCAACGCACCTGCAGAGCTGGTGGCTGGTGAGGCCCTCATCTTCTTATTGTATCTTCACGTGGCGGAGAACAAAGAGAGGGGCAAGTTCTCCTGTGGGGTTGTTTGTTTTTGTTTTTTTGAAAGAGAGAGAGAGTGTGCAGGTGAGGGGAAGGTGGGGAGGGGCAAAGGGAGAGGGAGAATCTCAAGCAGGCTCCACCCTCAGCATTCAGCACGGAGCCCGACATACGGCCCGATCTCACGACCCCGAGATCATGACCTGAGCTGAAATCAAGAGTTGGAGGCTTAACTGACTGAGCCACCCCGGCGCCTCTCTTGTGTTTCTTCCTATAAGGGCACTAGTCCCCTCATGGGGGCTCTACCTTCATGACCCAATTACCCTCAAAGGCTCCATCTCTAAATACCATTGCACTGGGGATAAGGGTTTCAATATATGAACTTTGCAGGGACACAACAATCCAGTCCATAACAAGCCTTAAAGAGAGAAAATGGTTAATTCCAGAAGATTTGTTCCAGTGATGCTCTGAGGGATGCCCGTGTCCTTGGAGCAATTGTGTGGCATCTGTCTTGACTGGCCCCCAGCCTCCCTTCTGCCTCCATTCTGACTGGCTGCTCTTGCAGTGGAGGTGACAGGTCCCCATAGAGAAACCCTGGCATGGAAGCCATCTATTCTTCACCTGTCTCTTCCCCCTTTCCCAACCCAGGACAGGGATAACTGTCTATCACGGCTCTGGATCATGCCTGGTATGTGTTCCAAGTAGACATTCCCCCAAAATGGTGGCAAAACTCAATCCACACATTCTTTTGGCCAGGCACTGTGCTAGGTGCTGGGGCACAGTAGTGAGGAGTAGTTACTACAGACGAGGTGACTATCTTGCTGCAGCTTACAGGCTATCGGCAAGACAAACTGTCAAATGGCTACATAACTTTGACAAGTCCTTCGGTGGAGGGGTTCATTGTGTGTTAATGAGCATCTCGTTGAGAGCTCTGACCTGGTCAAGGAAATCAGGGAAGAAGTGATTCTTGACCCAAGATAGGAAAAATGAATAGCAGTAAAATGGACAAGGCAAGAAGGAAGAGATTTTCTAGGAGGGAGAGCACATGCAAAGCCCCAGCATCAGGAGGCAGTGTGGTGTGTGGCCCTGGACCAGACCAGAGAGATAGGTAGGTTCAATGTATTAGTCAGGGTTCTCCAGAGGAACAGAACCAAGAGGGAGGATGGAGAGGTAGGTAGGTAGATAGATGGATGATAGATAGATAGATAGATAGATAGATAGATAGATAGATAGATAGATAGATAGATGATAGATAGGCAGGCTTATATGCCTGTGGAGGCTGAGAAGTCCCCAGATATGCAGTCAGAAAGCTGGACACCCAGGAGAGCCAAAGGTGTAAGCTCTAGTCTGAAAGCCACCAGGCTCAAGACCCAAGAAGAGTGGATCTTTCCATTTGAGTCTGAAGGCAGAAAGATCAGTGTCCCAGCTCAGACTATCGGGCAGGAGGATTTCCCTCTTACTCAGCCTTTTTGTTCTATTCAGGTCTTCGGTTGATTGGATGAGACCCAGCAACATTAGAAAGGGCAACCTGCCTTTTGAAGTCTACCAATTCAAATACTGATCTCATTCAGAAACACCCTCACAGACACACCTAGAATAATGTTTGGCCAAATGTCTGGGCACTTTATGGCCCAGTCAAGTTGATACATCAAATGAACCGTCACAATTGGACTATGAAGGGCCTTGTTGACCACGAGGAATTTATCTTTATCCTCTGGACAATATAACAACTTTAACGCATTTAAATAGGATCATGACATAAGCAGATTTGAGATTTGGAAACTAAATTCAGGCAGGAGTCTCAGGGGAAGCTCAGCAAGAAATAAGCACGGGCAAGGGCTGACCAGTCAGGAGTCTTCTGCAGTGATCAGGACATGGGGTGTCAGCTTGGGGAGTGGGTGGTGAGAGACCCCAGAGATTTTTAGGACTTGGTAGTGGATATGGGAGGAGAGGAAGAAGGAGAGGTCATGGTTGAACCCAAGTTTCTAGCCTGGACAACTACAAGGAGGGGGGTGCCCACACTAAGGTAAGAAGCACCCAAAGAGGTCCAGGAGTGGGAGGGAAGAGGGTGAGTTCAGGCTTCCATCTCGTGACAGAAGCCCTTCAGCAGGATGGAGTTTTCACCATCCTGTGAAATGTGGGACTACGTTTCCTCTCGTATCCGGGTATGGCCAAGTGTATTGGTTTTCTGTGGCTGCAGTAACAAAGTACCACAAACTGAATGACTTGACATACATTTATTGTCTCATAGCTCTGGAGCCTGGAAGTCCAAAATGGAGGTGGTGGCTAGGTCAGTTCTTTCTAGAGGCTCTGAGAGAAAATCTGTTCCATAGTTCTCTCTCAGCTTCTGATGGTGGCTGGCAATTCTTGGTGTCCCTTGGTTTGTAGAGGGATCACTGCAATCTCTGCCCCTGTCTTCACAGAGCATTCTCTCCTGTGTCTCAGTGTCTTCACATGGTCACCTTCTCCCCATGAATATCTGCATGCTCAACTTTCTAACATCTTATAAGGGCACCAGTCACATGATTAGGACCCACCCTAAGTCAGTGTGATCTCATCGTAACTGGATTATATGTACAAAGACTCTATTTCCAAATAAGGTCACATGCATAGGTACTTGTCCCTAAGATTTGAACATATCTTTTGGGGGGGATGGTAGGCAACAATCCAACCCATAATATCACATGACTGATTTTGTCTGTTTGTTTTGTCAGTGGAACATGAGTCGAAGCGCTATTTCCCAGGCCAAAGCTTTTAAAACTCAGGTGTGGCTTTTACACTCCCCTTTCCCCTCCCAAAGGAGTTCAGGACATGTCACGCCAATATGTGCCACGTTGGCATACTGGTTACTTTGAGCTGAAGGCACTAGAAAAACAACAAATGCAGTGGGAGGCTTTCTCTGCACTCTCCCTACCTGCCTAAAGTTGGATCCTCCGAAAGGAGCTCGGTTGTCATAGATTCCCCTCCTGGGGAGTTTCATCAACGGGGAAGACTGACTCTCACCGCAGGAGAGGAGACTGGAAGCCAGCGCCACAGCCAGACAAGCTTTGTCACACACTGTCCCCCCTCGTCCTTCCTAAAAATCATTTCCTCTTTCCTGGGTTGTCTTTACCTCCCCCGCCTTCCTCTGTAAGACAGTATATAAGCTCTCAATTCTCACCACTTTGTTGCGGGGGGTTGGTATTCACTTTGTTTTTTTTCTGTGATGCCCACAGGCATGTAATAGTAAAAACAAATGCATTTGTATAGTTTTCTCCTATTAATCTGCCTGTTGTCAGTTTGTTTCATAGACCCAGCTATTAAATCTAGGAGGGCAGAGGGAAAGCATTTCTTTCCTCCTCCCTATACTACTCGCTGGATAAATGCAGTGGAGTCTGAGGATACAGCAGGTGGCAGAGCAGCTGGTGGGAGGAACCGGGACCTTTGATTCACCGTGTGAGAGAAGCAACCAGCGGAGCAGGAACTCTGCTCTGGACTGGTGTACTGGAGAGGCGTAAGCTTTTACTATGCTAAGCCCCTGAAATTCGCGCGTTGGTCTGTCACAGTGCTAACTTCACTTCTACAGAGATTTTGGCCTGCAAAGGCTTGGGGACAGTCAGAGGAGATGTCATGTAGACATCGAGCTCCAAAGGCAGGTCGGGCTAGAGGCGGACGTTTCTAAATGATGCGTGCATAGACGGTAGCTGGGGCTACTCGAAGGCACGGCATTGCCACGGGAGCAAGCCTAGAGGGAGGAGGGACGCCCCAGGCCCAGGCCTGGGGGGACAATCATGTTTAATACCTGGATAGACTAGAATGAGTCTGCAAAGAAGAGAAAGAGCGGGGTGAGAGAGGTAGCAGGACTCCCAGGGCGCGTAGGCTCACGGGCAACAAGGAGCGGGAGACCCAGGCCCTGAGAGGCCGTGTGTGACGAGGCTTGCAAAGGATCAACCGGATTGAAAGACGGGATGGTCGCTGAGGATGAGCACTGTTGTAGAAGGGGCTTGAGGTCAGGCTAGAGAGTGGAGGAGTGAGAAGGAGGCAAGAAGATGGCATCAGCAAGCAGAGAAAATTCTCGACGAGTTGAGTTGTGGGAGGAAGGAGCTGGGGCTGAAGCTCAAAGCTGAGAACCAAAACCTTCTAGTCCACACTCAGCCTGGACGCAGAGAAGTGAAGCCACCCCTGATGCCCAGTTAGCCAACGTGGCTATTCTACTGTCTTCATTAGCATTTCTTTACTCTTTGGGGACTGTCCTCCAAGCAGATAGTGTGATTGTTTACTACAGAAACGCCCCCAAAGACCCTTCAACTCTTGAGCCTGAAGATGCTTTGAGTCCTTCCCCGGCCACCCCCACCAACCCTGGGCTGTGGGGCGGTGCTTGTGACCCAGTCCTGGACCCCCACATTGGAAGACTCACCTCAAAGCAAACTTCCAATTCTTGACGCATCCTGAGTTTGTGTTCCCAGCTCTGAAAACCACGCTGCGCTCGCTTCCCGACGGCCTGCCTGCCGCAGCAAGGCCAGTGGCTCCGTCTTATCCGTGGCCATGTTGGTATGTGGGAAGCCATCTCCTGGCAACGGGAGGAAGAAAGAAGTCAAGTTCAGCATTTTTTTTCTTGGTTTCTGTTTTGTTGTTGTTAAGAAAGACTTGAGGGTGTTTAAAGCCAGTTGAAAAAGAGGGGTCAATTAATGAAGAGGGAGATGTGGTTAGGTTCCCGAGGTGGCAGGAGGAGCTGGAATCCAAATGAGCAGAGAAGGAGGGATTGATGCTAAGCCGGAGAGGAGGCACCCCTCAGCCATGAAAGGAAGGGGAGAGAGGTGCCGATGAGAGCTGGTTTGTGTGGATGTGATGGGAAGGTGAAGTTCTCATCTGGCAGCTTCTACTTTCCCTTCAGGAGGAGCTGAGGCCCAGCTACCCTGGAGAGGGGAGGGCAAACAAGGGGAAAGGGGTTTGGAGAAAGCGAAAGTGTTTGGAACAGTCACGGAGATCCGGGAATGTGAACCTGCCTGAGAAAGGACCGGTTGCTTGAGTACAGAGTGCCATTTTTTTTTTAAAGATTTTATTTATTTATTTGAGAGAGAGAGAGAATGAGAGATAGAGAGCACAAGAGGGAAGAGGGTCAGAGGGAGAAGCAGACTCCCCGCCGAGCAGGAAGCCCGATGAGGGACTCGATCCCAGGGCTCCAGGATCATGACCTGAGCCAAAGGCAGTCGCCCAACCAACTGAGCCACCCAGGTGCCCTACAGAGTGCCATTTGAGACTGGTGTTTATGGGCGCCTGGAGAATGTAATGTACCCTGTTCTGTGACCCCTGAATGGGGACCTCTGGGGTGCCTGCATGTTCCACGCTCACCTGGATATGTAAGTGCTAATAGACGTAAAAGTCACTTTACTTTATTGCCACATACCATTTATTCCAAGTCTCCTGCCACCTAAAGCCAACCACCATGGAAAGCCATCATGGATGAGTATAAAGATATTGATAGTAATATTTACTGCTTGTCATGTGCTCCATACTGCACCATGTGCACATACATACACATACATGCTATATGTACCCAGACGCATGTACATAAATACATGGTGAATATATACACACATATCATTTACATATATATGTATCTTTTTCCCATTTAATTATTTCAACAAACCTATGAAGGGGTTCTTGTCCATGTTAACGACAGGAGGACAGGGGCTGGGGGGCAGGGGGGGTGTTCCTCACCTCACCAGAGCCTCCCCAATCTCTGCAGACCTCGACACAGGCAGCACTAGACCTGCCTGACCAAGGGACCCGGGGAGGGAGGTAGGGGATTCTTGATAATGGAGAATCTCCTTTGCCACAGGATAAAAATAAATTCCGTGCCTAGGACAGGGTGGAATTTTCTGTCTGGTGCCCCCCTTGTGGGCAAAGTTGATCAAAGGCAACCTGAGAGCCCCCGGGGGGAATCACACATGGTAACAAGCTGACCATACTTCCCCTTCTCCCTCCCGACTTCCTCTGCCCCCTTGGGTGCCCACAGTCTCCCAGGGCAGCTTCCCCACCTCAAGCGCCACCACTGTCCCATCTACTGGCCCCCGGTAATGTTCTATGCTGTCTTTAACTTGCCAAAAGGCCAGGGCAGTGCTAAGTTCTCAAAAAAGGGAGAGAAAAAGACCCCCTCTCCCTCTCAGTTTCACCTTTGATCCCACTGCCCATGGCCCCCAGGGTCTTCTGGAAATACTTCCTTGGACTTATGTCTGGAGCACCCTTCCCATCTCAGGCCTGAAAAACATGAGTCCCTGAGGTAGATGTGTGTGTGTGTGTGTGTGTGTGTGTGTGTGTGTGAGCATGTGTACGGTGGGGGTGTGGCAACAGTGGGTGGAAACGTAGCAATATTCTGCATTTCCCTCATCATCCTCTTTACCTCACCCACTTGTGCACACAGGCTGCCTGCAGACTTCAGGCTCCACGAGATTGCTCCGGGCCCATAGGACTGGTCTGATTCCAATTTACCTCAAGCCAGGGGCCTCTTGCTGTTAAAGCGATATATATTTGTTAAGCTTTTGGCCTCAAACTGGGTGGGGCACCTTGGGGCCACTCCAGACATATGGACCTTGCCCTCTGGGGGTTGGTGAGATAAACCTGAGGCCCATAGTGCCCTCAGAGGACCATGGCTTCCCCGTCGTACTAGAGCAGGGACAAGCTGGTGGCTCAGCGCAGAGGGAGACCGGCTGGACGCACAAGGTGGAAAGGAAAATGCAGGGCGGGGTGTCCTCATGGCCCCTGTCAGGAGCTTGGTCAGGAGGAGTGACTTGTTTTGTTTTGTGGGGAGATCTGATGAGGACACCCACACCCCAAGGTCACGGTCATGCAGCCCAGCTCTTGCAGGGGCCACGGGAGGGGGGATGGGTATTAAGGAAAGTGTTGATCCCTGGTGGGCTGCTTTTCAGATGTCTAAAAACAGAACTTGTGGTTTTGACCATAAAGAGCGGAGAGATGCAAAAGAACAAATTTATGACTCCACTTCCATGAGGTACCTAGCTTCAGCGAATTCATGCGCACAGGAAGTAGACTCGAGGTTCCCAGGGGCTGCGGGAAAGAAGGGATCGGGGTACTGTCCATTGGGTACTGAATTTCCATCTGGGATGATGAAAAGTTCCAGAAATGACGGTGATAGTGGTACAACACTGTGAATGTACCTAATGCCACGGAAACAGACACTAAAAATGGTCAAAATAGTACATTTAATGTTAGACGTATTTTACCACAATATTTAAAGATACAAAAATAAAGAAATGGCTGAGGATGCAAGAGACACTGTGTGGGAGCAGAACAGGCCTGGGGCAGGGTGGAGCCCAGAACCGGGCCGGAGAATATTCCAGAAGAGGACTCCAGCGTGCAGTGTGTTCAGTGCGGATATTTCAGTGTTCTTCAGCCTGCTACTCATAGCTCGGTCCCCTTGCGTTCACTCGAAGTGATGTGGAACCTAGGACTCAGTTGTTCTCCATCGTTCCCCAGCCGGCATGGACCGCAGAGGCCACCCCAGCGCCCGCCAGCCCCTCCCTGCCTCGAGGCTCCGTCCTCCTTGGCCTCGGGTTGTTGCCCTGTGACTGCAGGATGCACACACTCAGCTGCAGCCCCACCCCTGCCTCCTCCTTCTGGGGTGCGGTAGCCGAAGAGATAGGGCTGGACTCGCTAATGCGGGGGGAACCACCTGATATGAACTCTGCAGGCCCCAAGGAGCTCAGGGCAGCAGTTCTTTCCAAACGTCCTTCTGCTCTGCCTCTCACTTTTTCCTTCTCCCCTGTACCCATCGTCACCTGTATTGACTACAATATCGCCGCAAACCAGGCCACCCCCAATGGCAGCAGAATAAGCTAACAGACATTCCTGATTTCTCGTGCCCCTCGGGGTCGGTTGGACAGTTCTGCTTACCAAAGCCGAGCTCAGCGGGTCTCCGCCGGGCTCATTTAGGTGTCCGCAGCCGGCTAAGGGCAAGCTGGTCTGGGATGGCCTTGCAGGGAGGACTTAGCCCTGCTCCACGTGGTCTCTTAGCGTCCAGCAGGCAAGTCCGGGCTTGTTCTCATGGTGGAAGCTGTCAAAGAAACATGCCCTGGACAGAGTTAAACAGGCAAGGAAATCTACTCAAGACTATTGCAAGAGAGGTAAAGGTCATTGTAACGGGACAGAGACTGCACTCAACTCCGAATCCAACAGAGAGCTGGGGACGTATAGCCAGTGGGCAGGGTAGAGGGAGTCAGTGGATGGAAAAATACCAGGAACTCGGTTAGGTATGGGGGAGAAGGGAGGGATGTTTGCTAAACTGGCTGGGCAGGAATCTTGCTGAGCTGAACTCAGCAGCCAAGGAAAAGGCCTGGTGGGGAGGAGGGCTCTGAGAAGAGTCCCAGAGAGCAAGTGCAAGAGTACAAGGCTTCTTAAGGCCTTAGCTCAAAACTGGGACTGTCACTTCCACTGCCTTTATAAGCCAAACAAGTCCCAAGGCTGGCTCAGATGCAAGCAGTGGTGAAATGGCTCCATCGAGTTGCAAATGGCAGGGGCACAAGGAAGGGTGAACCCTGGCACCATCTTTGCAACAGATTCCCTACTGTTTTCACGGGAAGACCCTCTTCACTCACCAAGACCCTTGGGCGGAATGTATAGCCCCCAACCCTTCCCGTATTCTGACTTAGCTGGTAAGCTGGCTGAGCATGGAAGGCTTACCTGCACTGGAGGGGACAGACTGGAAGGTGCCAGAATTGGAACCGAGGCAACCGAGGGACTCATGTACTAAGGAGGTTCTCAAGGCCAAAAGAATAAGATGGGAACCTTGTGAACACAATGTGTGTAAATCAGAGACTTGGTCTTAGGGAAAAGTAAACTCTGGTTGTCAGAAGGTAAGTGGAGCCTCACACGGGGACTAGAACAAGATTTCTTTTATAGAAAATCGTAATATTAATAATCACCACCCTTCCTTGGGCATCCAATGTGTGCTAGGCATTGTGCGAAATGCTATACATTTAACTGTGCTTTGTTTTTAAATCAGCCCTGGTATTATACCCTCCATTTTTATCATTACACAAATTAAGACTCAGAGTCCAAGACCACAGAATTGGCAAGTGTAGAGGATTTAAAGAGCATTCAGGCCAACACACCCAGAACACCTTCTGAGGGCAGGCTCTGTGTAAGGCACTGAGGAACCAGTGACGAACAGACGTGGCCCTGTCTTCCAGGAGCTTACGACATCAGGGGCAGGGCAGATAGCAGGGAGGTCATTTTTATGTTGTGAGGTAACTGTGTGTATAAAGAGATCGGAGGAGAGGCATTCATTCAGGTATGTCTTGCGCCCCAGTTTTCCCACATGCCTTTCCCACTGCACCGTACGGCTCCTTGGAGGCTCTTTACATTAGGGTTGCCTTTGGCAACCTGGTAACAGAGACCGGAAATAACAAAGGAGAACTTAATTATTTTCTCCCACTTAAAACGGTTGGAGGTGGCTCCACTGTCTTGTCAGAAGCCCAAGCTCCTTCCAACTTCTGCCCCACTGTCCTTAGAACACAGTTTCCAACTTGAAGGTCGGAAGTGCCCAAGATATATGCTAGAACTCTAGCTATCATGACCTCAACCTAAGAAAGAAGCTGGAAGAAGGCAGGAGGTCTACCTCTCTGAGCTCTTTGAAGGAACTATCCCCAAGTGTCACCCACCAAATTCTGCTTACATCTCCTTGGCCTGAACCCAGTCAAATAAGCTGCATGGGCTACACAGGAGGTGTGTGTGTGGGGGGGTGCATCTATTACCTGTATACACAGCCTCTCAACTAAAACTGATTGCTATGACTGCTATTACCAGGTGTCACGGGTTGAACTGTGGCCCCCATATAAAGGTATGTTGGAGTCCTCACCCCCAGTACCTCAGAATGTGATCTTATTTGGAGATGAGGTCTCTACAGAGGTAATCAAGTTACAGTGAGGTCGTTAGGCTGGGTCCTAATCCAGAATGTCTGGTGTTCTTATAAAAAGAGGGAATTTGGACACAAAGACATGTGTAGAGGGGAGACCATGTGAAGAGACACAGGGACGAGAGGCGTGGGACGGACTGCTCCCTCTCAGCCCTCAGAACCAACCCCGCCCAAACCCCATCTCTGACTTCCAGCCTCCAGCACTGTGAGGCAATACATTGTTGTTTAAGCCACTCGGTCTGTGGCACTTTGTTACTGCAGGCCTAGCAAACAAATACACTAAGGAAGAAGAAGAGATGTACATTGGGTAAGCAATTAGCCCGTTCCACACCAGCATCCTGGAGCTGTGCCTCAGAGCTCCAACACGCCACTGAGGGAAGGCCGACCGTGGGGACCCCGAGCAGGGGTGGTAGACAGGGATGGGGACGTGGGGGCCGCAGAGGAGGGAACCACCCCCAGCCCAGGCCTACAGCCCCTCTGTCCGTCAGGTCTGTTCCCCTCACCCATGGTGAGGTTACAAACAGGCCTCTACTGGGCCTCCACCAAGGCTGTGGCCAGGAAACTTGAGAAGGCAGCTCCCCATGATGCTCTCCATTCTCTGCCTCCTGATCCATGTCCTCATGTCATGTGCCCCTGAATCGGTTGTGTCAGAGTGCAAACTCCCGCAACGGCCATGTTTGTTTTTCCCTTTTGCCCAGGACAGAGTGCTTGACTTAGACGAGACATGATAAGCAGTAGATAGAAACACAAACAGAAAGCACACGTTTGACTCAGTTGTACCTTCAAGACCCTCAGGGGGAACAGCAGCTGGGAGCTGAAAGCTTCAAGTGCTGCCACCTGACCTGAGAGTGGTGACCAGTCCTCCTCTCCCCTGTCCAACTTCCCCACACGCAGGAGACCCAGACCTCTGTTCCCCACACGCAGGAGACCCAGACCTCTGTTCCCCAAAGCGCAGCCAACACCAGCATGTCTTGCAATAACAGACTTGACCGAAGGCCTGAGGATCAAATGGGGCATTGCTGAAAAATAAACTGAGACCAGAGCCCCCGGGGCTCTGGAAGAGTGTTGCCCACGCCCCCTCCTGCTGCCTCTCTCCTGAGCTCCCTCACCTGCCTCCAGGTGCTGGGGGTCCCTTATTCCTAACCCCACCCCTCAGTTTTTCCACGGCCCATGTTCTCCCACCCCGGGCCGAGATGCGGCTGCTATGGAAAGCAGCCTTGGAGAGTAGTACGTGAACTACTTAAAAACCTGAGTCTAACACAAAAGACCCCATATTGCATGATCCCCATTCACACGAAATCTCCAGAACAGACAAACCTGTAGATGTAGAAAGCAAACTGCCCGGTCATCAGGAGCAGGGGAGGGAGGAATGACCATGAGTGCAGGGTTTCTTTCTGGAGTGATGAAATGTTCTCAAATTAGATAGTGTGATGGTTGCAGAATCATGTGAACATACTAAAACCCACGGAATTGTACACTTTAAATGGATACATTGTAGGGCATGTGAATTACATGGAGGTAAAGCTGCATTTTTTAAGAACAGCTCTGTCTGCCGTTCTTCTTAAAGGCTCAGGGCCTCTGTGAGGACGGGGAATGGATACAGTGACCCTTGAATGACATAGCTTTGAACTGATCAGGTCCACTTATACGTGGATTTTTTTCCAAAAAATATACCTAAAGTACTATCCATGCATTTTCTCTTCCTTACCATCTTAATAGCATTTTCTTTTCTCTAGCTTAAATTGTTATAAGAATATAGTATATAATACATATAACATACAAAATACATGTCATCAACTGTTGATGTTATCAGTAAGGCTTTTGGTCAACAGGCTATTTGTAATTAAGTTTTTGGGGAGTTAGAGGTTCTATGTGGGTTTTCGACTGTGTGGGGCGTCAGTACCCTTCTCCCCTGCATTGTACCAGGGTCAACTGTATTTGCTTTCCATCTCCGGTCACACAGAAAGTCCCTCGGAGCTGCTCCTGCCAGAACGAGGGAGATTGGGCCTCGGGGACAACCTCGATCATCCCCATGGGTGGCAGGATGTGCCCACAGCCTCACCTACGTGAGGAGCCAGGCCCACCTTCAGCAACGGAGTGCACAGAAGCACCTGTGACCAAGACCAGCCCCCGGGCATTCAGCGCGTGTGTGAAGAATGAAGGATTGAGGAGAAAATGAAGGAATGATGGACATCACTTGCCAGGGCACAGAGAGAGCCCTGGGATTCTACCTCTGACTTAGCGCCTTCTCCCCCAGCTCCCCGTAACTTTCTGCCCCCACACACCCCCTGGCCCTGGGAACCAGGCCTGGATTAATCCCTGGCCTCCCAAGTCTCCCCTGCTCTCCCTGAGGCTCACTCGGAATGACGGTGTGAAGACAAATGGGCGCGAAGGCCCAGCCTCGCCAGCCCCGCGGACCCTTTCACACTGCAGGCCAGAAATAAATGACTCAAATGTTCCTTTTAGCTCAGGCACGTGTTGAAATGGGATTCCACTCTCAGCTGCCAAGGGCGGGGAGCTGAGGGGGTGACAGGGACGTGGCTCTTCAGACCCCTCCCCAGCAGATCCTGGATGGAGCCACACAAAGCTTTATACACCACTGTTTGTTTTACGAAGGGCAGGCCACCGAAAATCAGCTCCCTGCAGGAGCAAAGAACCCCTCATTTCACTGGGAGCTTGGGGTGTCTGCTGCCTTCTGAAAGGTTCCAGAACAGAGGGAGCCTTGTGCAGTCTCCGGAATGGGCTCGGCCTCCCAGGCCGTTCGCCACCCCCGTTCAGAGGACCCAGGGGCTGCCCGGCAGGTGGCTGGCGCAGGGGCTGGGCGGTGAGCAGCACCCACCTTGCGAGAGGGCCGCCAGCGCGGGGCTCGCTCCTCTGGTTTGCTCAGAACCCAGCCATCTGGTGAGGGGGCTGAGGGGGTGGGCAACGCCCATGGACAACCCAGAGCATGGGGAGGGGCCAGGGAGACGGGTAGTGAAAACATTCTGGAGTCTGGGCTGAGGAGCAGGGAGCTTGGGGAGGTTTCCTGTCCTGTCAGAGTCTCCGATGCCTCCTCTAGAGGTCGGACCTTCAGGGCTGTAAACAGTTGATGATAGAACGTATCGGGAGCACCTGCACCCTGTAAGGAGCATCCTGGGCACTCCGAAGCCTAAGCTCTCCCATCCCAGCACCCAACCTCCCTCCCCGGCCTCCCACAGGCTTTGGCCTTGGCCCTCGACCGCCACTCCCTGCACACGGTCAGACTTGCCTGCCTCCGACTGGGCTCCATCTGCTCTCTCAGGTCCGGGCCCCCTGTCCCTTGGCATGGGGAGGGCCCGCAAGCAGGGCCATGAGCTCAGGCGGCCTCCTTCAAGATCTCACACCCCCTTTAACTAGCCCCAGGGCCTCAGGGGAGTTACTCACCTTCTCTGTGGCTGCCTTCTCCTCTGCAAAACGAAGCCACTGGCAAGCCCTCCACCAGAGGCTCCTTGTGAGGACACAGGGAGATGCCTCACGAGTGGAGCACTTTGAGCAGCTCTGCTTGGCGCAGGGTCAGCCTCAGCGCGGGGCCACGCAGCACGCCAGCCCCCCAGCTGCATGCCCAAGTGTGCCTGAGATCCCGCACATCGTGGAAGAGAAATTCCTTACTACTCAGGAGATGCTCGGAAGAGTCTGAGTTTCCCTTCTCGGCTTTATTTTCTTAAAGGCCCTTAAATCTCTGAAATTCCATTATTTACTCGTTTGCCGTCTGTCTCCATCACTACCAGAAAGCAAGCTTCAGGAAGGCCAAACAGCCTGAAACGTAGTGGACTCTCGATACGTTTCAGATGAACGAATGAATGAAGGAGGTACTTTAGCCCAGAGTACAGATCTGCCCTGTAATGGGCTCTGGGCAAGCCTGGGACCGTCAGCTGGGGCCCTGCTCCCCGGGGCTAGAGGTCAGTTGGAGCAGCGGACTCCTTCTCCTGGAGCAACAGTCTCTTCTGGGGAGGAGCTCAGAGTGCTCAGATTGGAGCCACGTAAGAGGACCAGCGTTCCAGAACCTCTGCTCTATTATCTATTGCTGTGTGACAGACTTTCCCTGAAACCTAGTGGCTTAACACAGTTTCTCATAATTTTGTGGTCGGGAATTCACGCAGGTGCGGTGGGGCTGGGTGACTCTTCTGCTCCACGTGGCATCCATTGAGGTCACCTGATGGCAGTCACCTGGAAGATGGGCTGGTCCAGGGGGTCCAGGACAGCTTCCCTCACAGTCTGGTGGCCTGGTGTAGTGTCTAGAAGGGGGTGCTCAGTAGGGCCTGTCTACCAGAGCACCTGCACCTGGTCTCTGCAGCACAGAATCCTCAGTGTGGCCAGACTTCCGCATGTCAGCCCAGGGCTCCCAGAGCTTGTTCTAGAAGACTAAGGCAGATGCTGCAAAGTTCCTCTTGACTTGACCTTGGAAGTCATGTAGCATCACTTCCACTATGTCCTACTGGTGGAAGCAAGTCACCGAGCTAGCCAAGGTTCAAGAGAAAGGGCCAGAAACCACACAGGGGAGTGAATACCCTCAGGGTGGGGGTGTGGGCATCTTGGGAACAAGCTAGCACAGCCTCCCTCTGGGTGGGGTAGAGGTTACAGAACCTGAAGCCAGGGCAGGGCCGGGAGAAGCTCAAGAGCCTCACTCCTTACTGGCCTTCCCCGGAACAAGAATCAAAGGACCACAGGCTCCCAAAGAGTCCCAACCCCTTGAGCTTCCAAATGATTCCATATTCTATTTCAGTACTTTGCCCAAGCCAGCCACTCAAGAAAGATACCACGTTCTAAGCGTTCCTAACCACCTACTGCATTCGTATGTGCTTACGTTTTCAGCCAGATCTGTAACTGTACCCGCTTTGGTGGGCCTGCAGACCAAGTGCACGGTCACCTAGGCTCCTTCAACCTTCAGACTCCGCAGCCACCAGAACATGCCAGTCCCTGAGAAACCGAGCCTGAGCACTCAGCGGTGACTGCTCGTTCTGGAAACGGTAAGAGCTATAGTTCAGATGGGAGCAGCACGACTCCCAAAGGGCTGCTGGTCACTCCAACCCCATGCAGGGAGGATCTCAGACACAGCCCGAGGGAGGAGGCTGGTGGGACCAATGGGGACACAGGGAAGGCGGCTGGGACGCAGACCATAGGCCTCACCCTTTGGTAAAGACGTGGCCTCCAGGGAGAAAGCCACAAGTGACCTCACTGATGTCAGGCATCCACACGGAAGCACTTAAGTGCAGAATGGACAACTCCCTGTAAAATGTGAGGGGCTTCCTTTCTCCTTCACAACAGAACTCTCTCGGGTGAGGGTGGACAGGCTTCATCAGAGAGACCTGGCTTCGAGCTCTCACTGGGTGACCCTGGAAAAGTTACTGAACCTCTCTGAATCTCCCTGGTAAAACAGGGGGAAATGCTGCCTGCCACACGAAATGATGTGACACGTAGAAAGTGCCCAGCACACAGCGGCCTTTGATAAGCATTCAATAACTCAGTGTCTTAGATATTGTTATGGGGTCGGTATCTCCAGCAGCTTCTGCTAACACCTCTTCTTCACCACTTCCCTGGCTCAGTGTAGGTGAACTGCTCCAGATTAGCACTGACCAACAGACACATCATGCGAGCCAAATCTATAGATTGCAGTTTTCTAGCAGGCCCATTAAAAAAGGTAAAAAGAGGGCGCCTGGGTGGCTCAGTTGGTTAAGCGACTGCCTTTGGCTCAGGTCATGATCCTGGAGTCCCGGGATTGAGTCCCACATCGGGCTCCCTGCTCGGCAGGGAGTCTGCTTCTCCCTCTGACCCACTTCCCTCTCGTGCTATCTCTCATTCTCTCTCTCAGATAAATAAATAAAATCTTTAAAAAAAAAAGGTAAAAAGAAATGAGAAATTCTTTTTGATAATATGTTTTATTTAATCTAACATATCAACATATTATTTCAATCCATAACCAGTATAAAAATTATTACAAAATATTTTACATCCTTTTTTTATACTAAATCTTTCAAATCAGCGTATACTTACACTTATTTACGGCACGTCTGAATTTGGATGCTTACCCTTTTGGTGCTCAATGGTCACACATGGCTACGTCGAGTCACCCTGCTGGACCGCACAGGCCCAGTAGAAGGAGCTGGGTCACCCTCCCTGTTCAGAGCTAAGTAGCCTGGATGTTGGTAGAAGTTTGGGCCTGTGTTTAAGATGCAAGAACTCTCCCCCTGGCCCCCATTCCCAAGGATAACAACTGTTTTTGCAATACTCTCCAGGCGAGTTTGAAGAGAAGAGAAAGGCAAATTACCACAAAAACAAACGGTTTATTTATTTATTTTTTCTATCCATAGCAAATTAGTAACAATACACAATCACACAGAACCTTGCCTCTCCGGATGGAAAGCATACTCTTTATTTATACAAATGAAAAAACCAAGCACCTTGGCTTTGACCTCGGGCCAGCAAGGTCATCGGGATCATCAGGACCCTGACAGGACATGGCGAAACGGATCATTTTCGACAGAAGGGAGTGCTGGTGTTACCTGGGGATTCCCACCCCCAGAGGGGCCCAGAGAGCCACAGATAATGAGAGCTAAGGAGGCTGCAGTAATCTGGGCCAGCCCCTGGATCTACAGAGCTCTGGGTTCACCTGCATTCAGAGCTGAGCATGTGAACTTGGGTATAAAACAGACGTTAAGGCTTGGGGAGAAAAAAAAAAGCCCTAGAAAAGATGGAAGCTGAAGGAAACAGAACGGTCTATTGAAGAAACACCTTATCCTCTGCCTCATGCTAGTGTCAAAGTAAGAAAAGACCTGAGACTTTAAAACAATGAAACTGGACCGCTTTCTTACACCATACACAAAAATAAACTCAACACAGATTAAAGACCTAAATGTGAGACCTGAAACCATACAAATCCTAGAAGACAGCACAGGCGGTAATCATTCTGACATCAGCTGTAGCAACATTGTTCTAGCTATGTCTCCTGAGGCAAGAGAATAAAACACAAAAATAAACTAGTGGGACTACATCAAAATAAAAAGCCCTGCACCATCAACAAAGCAAAAAGCAACCATCAACAAAACAAAAAGACAACCTACTGAATGGGAGAAGATATTTGCAAATGATATATTCAATAGGGGTTAGTATCCAAAATTTATAAAGAATTTATACAACTCAACACCAAAAAAAGCAAACGATCTAATTAAAACAATGGGCAGAGGACCTGAACAGACATTTCTCCAAAGAAGACCTACAGATGGCCAACAGACACATGGAAAGGTGCTCAACATCACTCATCCTCAGGGAAATGCAAGTCAAAACCACTAAGAGGTATCACCTCACACCTGTCAGAATGGCTAAACTAAAGAAGACAAGAAACAAGTGTTGGTGAGGATGTGGGGAAAAAGGAACCCTCGTGCACTGTTGGTGGGAATGCAAACTGCTGCAGCCACTGTGGAGAACAGTATGGAGGTTCCTCAAAAAGTTAAAAATAGAGCTACCCTATGATCCAGTAATTCCACCATTGGGTATTTACCCAGGGAAAATGAAAACACTAACTTGAAAAGACATATGCACCCCTACGTTTATTGCAGCGTTATTTACAATAGCTTTATGGGTAAAGAAAATGTGTACACACACACACAATGGAATATTAAACAGCCATAAAAAAGAGATGAGATCATGCCATGTCAGATAACGTAAATAGACCTAGAGGGTATTATGCTAAGTGAAATGTCGTCAGAGAGAGACAAATACTATATGACTCCACTTATAAACAGAATCTAAAAAAAATGAATAAACAAAGAGCAGAATCAAAACTAGAAGTACAGAGAACAAACTGATGATTGCCAGAGAGGTTGGGGGTACAAGGTTGGGCAAAACAGGGGAAGGGGGAGAGGGAATGAGTTACGGAATGAGTAAGGCACGGCAATAAAAGGCACAGCAAAAGGAATACAGTCAATATTATAACAATGTATGGGGACAGATGGTACACTTGTGGTGAGCACAGCATAATGTATAAACTTGTCAAGTCACCAAGTTGTACACCTGAAATCAATATAATGTGTGTGTCAACTCTAGTCAAATTAAAAAATTAAAATAAAAAAATAAAAACAATGGGACTCTGGAATGCCAATTAAAAAAAATCAAATGAACAAAAATTTAAAAATCCTCAGTAGAGATTCTTTTAAGAAGACGTCTCCTTGGGGCGCCTGGGTGGCTCAGTGGGTTAAGTGTCTGCCTTCAGCTCAGGTCATGATCTCAGGGTCCTGGGATCAAGTCCCGTGTTGGGCTCCTTGCTCAGCGGGAGTCTGCTTCTCCCTCTGCCGCTTCCCCCTGCTCATGCTCTCTTTCTCTCTCAAATAAATAAATAAAATCTTAAAAAAAAAAAAAAGAACAGGTCTCCTGGAAACCAGAGATGGGCCCATTAACTGTGCATGATTCTTTCCAGACTTAGGAATCTCCACTTGCCCTAATGGCACTTGGAAAGACAGGCTTATGATGACATTTGGCCATATGCCACTTTCCACAAAAGAAGAACTCAGTTGTACAGAGAGTTTTGTGGGGGCAAAAGAAGGGCAATTCTAAACTCACTTTTCTACTTGATCCTCAGCCTCTATACAGTTTAACGCCCCAGATGAAGAACAAAAAGCAAACTGAAACAGTATCTATGTCCAGGTCACTCTGAACATCTTTACCTTAAATGACACGCAGAGACCAGGAAAAGACAAGGAAATGGATTTAAGGTACCCAAGTTCCAAATACACGAATCCATTCCCATCTGTGTCATTTTCTGTTTGTTTTTTCAACAAGCTGGAGAGAACGTGCAGGAAGAATGGCCCCTGACTGAGCTAACCTTATTCTTCACAGAGCCGAGAATGGACAGGCTCATTTCCTAGATGCTAAAGATGGTTCTCCCTCGACGCGCAGGTCCAACACCACAACCCTGGCTTCCTGCCTGGGGAAGACTCACCATGACTTCACTACCTTCTATATCTCTAAATGACCAAAACCAACACCCGGCAGAATAGTTAAGGTATTGAGAACCTGTCATGAGCAGAAATATTGGGAGTTAGACACTATTCTCTGAAACCTTCATTGTGGGTTCAGAATCAAGTTACCATTTCATGCATATTCATTCCTTTTGACTCCCCCAGAGGCAAGGTTTAGAGTTTTTTTGTTTTTTTGTTTTTTTAGGTTTAGAGTTTTAATCCAATTTTTAATCTAGCCTGAAATATATACTTCAGTGTTCAATGATTTGAAACCTCCTCTGAGCCATCAGGGAATTAAATGGATTAAAAGCTTTAAGGAATATGAATATAAATGTGTGTGCTTGTGTGTATCCATATGTTCTATGTTTGTTTCACTGTCCAGGGAGCATCAGGAATTATAATCCCTATTCCCTTTGGTGCTCATTGAGGAGCAAGTGAACCTAATAGTGGGCAAAGAAAGTGTGTACAGAATTCAACACAACACAATACACGGTCACCAAAAGGCTTCAGCACTCAATCCGGAGTAACAGTGTCCTTGCTGGTGTCTTACTTGGCTCAGAACTTTGGTTCAACCCTCATCTCTGCCCCTGTCCCCCAGTGGAAGCCCTCCTGGGGAATTCTGTCTGTGCTCGTAAGCCAGTGAGGGTAGGCTCCAGGCAAGCCCATGAGAGCAAGGGAAGGACGTCCCCAGAAGAGTCTCTAAGGTTGTAAAAACACAAAACAGAAAGTGCCAGGAAATGCCTTGAGCCCACCATCAAATAGTCAAAGCAGTGTTTGATGACAGGTGTTTAATAAGGAGGCCGGCATATCCATCCAGGTGAGCAGAGCCATCCCTGTACAGGGGGACTACCATAGCTGAGTCTGCACCACTGGGCATGGTGTGGTCAGCAGGACCTGAGGGAGCCTCTCGGAGCAGGAAGACACAACACAGTCCATTCTCTACAGCAGCCCAGAGACCCATGGAGAGAGTTCTCCTTCATGCTGTGAGAAGCGGTGGCCTCACCGTCCCTGCTTTCTTCCCTCTAACACACTTGACAGGGAGGTCCGACGTCCAGAGGCTGTGTACCCCAGCTGGCACCTGTGAGTCGACTCTTCCTGCCCTTAGGAGCCCTTCCGCTCTGAGAAAACCAGCAAGGCCTCTCCAAGTCCACCGAGCAAGAGGCTGCAAAAAACAGCAAGAGGTCAGCTTTCCTGTCCCTTGAGCCTGGAAGCCGTGGACCCACCGAGCTGCCCAGCACCCACCTGCAGCAGGGCAAGGGATCCCTCATTCTGTGGCGGGGACTCTCTCGTCCCCCCCATCCCCCAAGCCTGCCCTGCTGCTGGGTCTGGCCCTGTAACTGCCTGGTCGTCCCAAGTGAACGCCAGAGGTGAGCCAGGAGGGGGAGTGGGCTGCAAGGTGGGGTTTGATCCTTCCCCCTGGGAAGAAGGTAGTGTGTCTCACTCATCCTGATCCAGTGGAGCTGACTGTGCTCCAGCAAATGTTCTGCCGCAGACACAGAGGGGAGAGGGTGTCCCATGTAGCCACCGGGGGCTTTCTGCTGGTGAGGGTTGATGACAGAACACCACGCAGGTATCCATAACCTTATCGTTATTGAGGTGACAGTCTCCGAACCCTGTTATTTCACTGAAACTAACAACATTTAGAGATGAAAATACTAAAGGCGAATCACGAATTTCCCGTCAGAGCAGAAAGAAATATGGTCAGCGATTCGAAAATGAAAAGGTAGTGGGAAAACTGCAGACGGGAAGAAGGAGGAGTTAGAATATTTTAACATGCCTCAAATTGAGTACATCCAAAGGTCTGTACATTTTCTGTTTTAAACTTCTCTGTAGACAATCTGCTGTCTGTCTGAATCCCCAGCTTCTCCCCACAAAGCCTTCTGGTCACTGGGCTGGGCCATCCCTGCAGGATTATGACGGGAGGTCCCTGGTGATGGAATGCCCTTGGTCAGAGGTGCCAAGAGCCTGTCAGTTCTACGTGTGCGACCCGTCTTCTCCCACCTCCCCCATGTACCCATACGCCACACACTCACATTTAGCGAATGGTGTCCTTATGTTTCTGACGTACGCCCGGGGTACCGACTCTATGAAACACACGGAGGCTGTGCACACTACATTCCCAGTGAGAAACGTCACCTATGTGATGACTCCAACATAAAGCTAACTTTACCGTTTGCCCTGTTCGGCACAGGAATGAACTGAGTGTGAGACTATTGAAACAATACACTGGGTTCAAACTGTGGCTCAGGCACTGATTAGCTACATGATCCCGTGCATGCTTTTCAGCTTTCGCCTCATCCGGGCCACGGGAGGTGGTCACATCCAGCAGTCTCTGTGAGGCTGAAAGGGATATACATGAAGCCATCAGCCCCCACACTTGGCCTATAATGGACAAGCGATAAAATACTATCCTGTTGACTAGTTGACCGCCGCCCACCCTGAGAGCTGACCTCCCGACTCTGCTTGAAGACTTCACATGAGGGGCACGGCCCGCTGTTGAGCAGCCGGCCACGGGGTTCAAGCCAGCCTCGATGGGCATCTTACTCATGGAAGACCCTGGGCAAATGGTACGCCCTCCAGGCGTAAGTCCTTCCTCAGACTAACCCAGCAGCTGCTTCTTACAACCTCACCTCTGAGTCCAAGTTCTGCTTTCTAGAGCACCAGAGACCAGATCTATGCCCTTACCCCCATCAACCCTAGAGAGCGGGGGACAAGCCCCAAACCACCATCCTCTCCTGTCCCTGTGACTGAAGCCTCCAGGAGAGAGCAGAGGCACTCGCCAAGCAGCCAGTCACTGGGGAAGGGGGCCAGGAGGGTGTCCCACCCCCCCAGGGGAACAGCTGGGATGGAAAGGCAAAGGGCGTGAGGGGGATGTGTGCCTGATATCCGAAGCTCCAAGTTGGAATGTACTTTCTTCTTTGTACAGAAATATTAGAAATAGTGACAAGAAGCCGATAAATTCTCTTGAACGCGCATTTAACTCATAATAATGTAACTGAGGTTAGTATCTACGTTATAAGCAAAGCAAATGTCTGAGGACCTTCCTAGATCTATAATCACTGTTTACAGGATTGTTTCTGTGAGAAACTGGGGTCCAAGTTCCAAAAGACCATATTTGGAAACACGACCCATTTGTGCTGGGCCCTGGTCTAGTTCCGGGACGTGGGAGGGCCTATCGCCTCTTCTCTTTGGATGAAGAAGTAACTGTGAAGGGGGAAGCCATTCTTCTGGTACAGAGGCTCCTTTTATGCAGATCTACTGTTCCTTTCAACATCCCTTAAGGAACACACACACACACACACACACACACTCTTCTTAAACCCCCCCACACACACACACACACTCTTCTTAAACCCCTCCGGGGCAAGTGCGGAGTCATGGTGACCTGGCGCAAAGGCTGCACAGGCCCTTGGGCTGGGGAGGGGCTTATTTCTGCAACATAACCGGGGGCTCAGTCATTTCTACAGCTTCCAGTAATCCTCCTTAGTCACCAGGGAGAAGTACAGGCCATGGGCTGGCTCGTTGCCCCTTCTCCCCCCACAGCCTTAGAACAATGCCCAAGTGTAATAACCTTGCATCTCATCCGTTGGGCTTAGCTATTGCATGAAACACCAAAGCAGCTTAGTGAAGGCTCAGAAAGGAAAGGAACCTTGGTTCAGTTTACTGGCAAGAGAGCCAGGGAGGTGAGCTTTGATGTTGTTTTCTAAACAGCAGGAGAAGCTGACACAGGGTGCAAGAATCTTAACAGCATTACAACTATTTAAGTCAGAGCCTCACTGAACTGTTTGCAAGTCTTGTAATCCCCACCATTCCTGAAGTGAACACACTTCAAGCAACTAAGGCATACACACCAGGGTAGAGAGCACACCCAGCCAGAAATATTCAGCACTAGCTTCTCTTCCGGGGAGGGGGAGGTTATTCTCAGCACCCCTCCAATCCTTCTCTGTCCTCCCATCAGAAGAGGCTCAATTTTACATTCGCTACCGTGCTTATTCAAGCACCTACTGACCCCATGAGATGGGGGTCACTGTACCCTTTGCCGGCTGGAGGCCCAGTACTTCATGCAGCACCCGATACATATTTTCTCAATGAATGACGATAAATTCTTATCCTTGCTCGCCCTCCTCCCGTCTATATTCCAAACGATTTTGGCTTTTTCTCTTTTCCTCACCAAAAGATATCTGCCTAATGTACCACTCCCTTGGAGACTTGCTAAGGGACAGTTCATATTCTGATAAATTATTCTGCGTTGAGAGGTAATTAGTGATAGTTATGTAGAAAGCCCTTCTTGGCATTTTAGAGTTTTTAACTAAAGTGGAAAACTGATAAATTTCAGTCACTGTGACCCTGGCTGCACTCTGGGATGCACTTGGGGGAGTACTTCCTTCACCCCTAAATTCACTCTTCCAATAAAGGGGTTTGGGCAGTCTCCACGCAGTGTCCTGAACTTAAAGGCATGAGACATCGTTACTCAAAGATGGTATGAGACCACTTTCTAAAGACTGCTGGTGTTAGTGAGGTTTGTGCTAAGATCGAGCATGACGGTAACCCATGATCAACGGCAGGCTCCGTGAATGATTGGCAAAGGTGAGAAGTGATCACAGAATCCTCAGAACAAAGAAGTTGTGTTTTGGTTATTTGTTTTCTCTTCTTGTACCTAAACTATTGCAAAGACAAGACAGTCTCTCCTGGTCCAAAAAGGATTCAAAGAAGGGGTACCCACAACTAACTCTACTCAACAGGGACACTGCTCATAGTTCAGAATTTTTTCTTTTGTATGTCTTAGATCCCCTTTGTTGAAATTTTGGTTTAGAGGAAATTCATATCGATATATACCATAAAACTCTGTTAATTAAAAGTGAATAATTAAATATTAATCGGGATATTTAAATTCGGGGCTTGCAGTAGATTGTTTTTGTAATTAAAAACAAGGTAATTTGCTGGACAAGAGCAGTTGCTTTTAAGAAAAGACTTTAAGGGGCGCCTGGGTGGCTCAGCCGTTAAGCGTCTGCCTTTGGCTCAGGTCATGATCCCAGGGTCCTGGGATCGAGCCCCACATCGGGCTCCCTGCTCAGCAGGAAGCCTGCTTCTCCCTCTTCCTCTCCCCCTGCTTGTGTTCCCTCTCTCTCTGTCTCTCTCTGTCAAAATAAATAAAATCTTAAAAAAAAAAAAGACTTTAAAAGTTGACCAACATCGGTACTTAGGTTTATAATTTTTCTTGCATACAGGAATTAGAAGGCTGGCCACGCATTTATTCAGCCCTTAGGGCTAGGTGGAAAGACGCACAGGGGCAGGACTATGGTTCCCCTCCTGGAGGAGCTCACAGCGGCAGGCAGATGGGGTGTGCACACCCACCTGTCACTCAGCATGGTGCGAGCTGATGGGGCTGTGTGCAGAGAGGGTGGGAGGGGCTGCCGAGGACCTGAATTATCTGGTCCCAAATGTCAACAGTGCTGAGGTGAAAAACCCTAATTTTATTTTATTTTAAAGATTTTTATTTATTTGAGAGAGAGACAGAGAGAGAGAGATTGAGCATGAGCAGGGTGAGGAGCAGCCGGAGAAGCAGGCTGCCGTATGGGCAGGGAGCCCGATGTGGGGCCCCACCCCAGGCCCCTGGAATCATGACCTGAGCCGAAGGCAGAGGATTAACCAACTGAGCCACCCAGGTGCCCCAAAAAACCCTACTTTAAGATCATGAGCTGTTCTGTGCAGCTCAAGCTGCTGCTGCCCCTGCCCCCCAGAAGGCAGATAATGATGCATCGTGCACTCATTTCCTGGATGGTGACCTCGCTGGGGCCACAGACTGTGTCGATAGCCTCAGAGCCCATCAAACACTTTTTTGTGAAATGAATGGATAAACGAGCAAATGGAGGTTGGGATGTAGCTGATACAGGGTCCGCCAGCCTGGCGTGGGGGAGGCTGTGCTGACTTCGATAGTCCATGCCCACATAAGGGGGCCGCCTCTACCTATTCCAGCAACCAGTGCCATGCGGAAGTACAGGCCCAATGTAACTGTTGGTCCCCATTTTCAAAAGAATCTGGAAATCTGGACCCTTATGGGGAAATCACCTGATTTCTCACCGTTAACTAATTTAAAATTTGTGACCCAAAAAACAAGAAACAATGACGATACAGGCAAACATGGTAGGTCCCAACAAAACAGTTCTGCGGTGCCTGCCCTTTGTGACTTCTGATCAGTCTAAGCTCCCACAAGCCAGAGGGCAGCCCCACCCGGGCCCCAGCTCCGGGAGCTGGTCACCCAGTCTCAGCCTGAGCACACCGCTATATGGCCAGTGCAGACTAGCTCTGTGCAAAAGACAGAATGTCTGAAATACGGTCTGACACTCCTCTTCTGGTGGCTCACTCTGTGGTTGGAAAATTCTTTGAGGCTGAAAACACACCATCCTTAAACTCAAGAGTTCTCAAAAATCAGGAAATTCCAAAGTCAAGGTTCCTTTTGCAATAATCACACATGCTGTTTCCTTGATTTGAGTACACACAGCCTTTCTTTCCATTTTGTGCAGGGCATACCATAAAGCTCACAGGATGTGAAAGAGCCTGGAGGCTTGGCTTCTTACAGACTGCTGCTGAGATACTCGAGCTTAGCACGTCCCCCCTGCCGGAGAGCCATCTGACTCCGCTAGTTCTCACACTCACTTCCACAACTGGGTTCTTAAAAGTTCATTCTGAAATTTTGGACAAAACAGAGTTGGTGGAGGCTCATCTGTGAGAAAGAAAACCACCGTCAAGAATCTAGACTACCACCATGAAAGTGAAGATACAGACATTTGGGGAAGAGTCTCAAGAATGTAGCAGGTATCTTGGCAGTTGGGTGTCTGGACGTCACCTGCCCGCTGTGGGTGTCAGGCCTTCCTGGAAGGACAGGTGCAGGGGAAGAAGGAGGGGGCACAGGATTAGCTCCCTGCCCCACAGCCCCAGCTCTGGTTCCAAATCACTGACTCTCACCATGGGCACCTCCTGCCTCTCCAGCCTTCCCTGTCTTCCCGGGGCCAGAGGGCCCAAACCTTCTTCCCCCCATAGCCTCACTAAGCCTCTCTGTTCTGCATAAGGTCCACGTCAGGCCAGTTCGACAGCCCTCTGATGGCCCGTCCTCTCTCCTTCCTTCGGCCCTCGCGTTTGCTGTGCATTCAGACCACGGCTCTCTTATCCCACAAATTATCTTTATGATTTCCCTGCCCCTTCGCCTCCTTGAGGGCTGAATGATGACTTATTTTGCATGCAGTAGTCACTCAATAAATATTTTTAGCTAACCGATAGAATTATATAGTATTAAAAAACCTAAGACAATGAGATCTTTTTCCTATCATTTCACTGGACATTCTTAGTTCACCATGTCAGCCCTTGAACAAGAAATAGAGCTGTCTCGCCCTGGGTAACGCTCCTTCTGTGTTGCTGTCGAATTATCTAGAAGTTCTTTATAGATGGTCATACTGGTGAGAAGAGGAATATATAGGCTAATTTCTCTTATAACTCCACTGCTGGTAAATCCTTGGTGTTTGCCTAGTCAGTCGTAAGGAGGTACATGAAGGTTATGGGACTTTGGACACACACAGGTCTGCTTTTGAATCCTCGTCCAATCATAGTAGCTATAAAATCTTGGAAAAATAACAATATATATAAAACTAGTGGTTCACCAGTAGTGCTTACGCTCGTGTGGACGAGTGGCTGAAAGGTATGCGGGTGATGTTCTGTTTCTTGATCTGGGTGCTGGCTATAGTAGGTTCGGGATAATCAGTTTGTGGAAATTCATAAAATTGCATATTCATGATATATATGTACTCCTCGGAATGTATATTTACAAGTCAATAAAATATAGACCCCAAACACCCTTTCTTCAACATTTGAGAGAAAAAAAATAGTATCCTGATGAAACCCAAACAATGAATTTGTTTTTCCTCTCTCTGTGCAAAAGACTTACCATCCCACCGTTGCACTGGTCAGGGTCATATCAAACAGCAATACTGATGAGCCAGCTGTGATGACCTGCAGAAATAATTTCAACAAAAGGCCATCAGACCAGCAGGACTTGGATAACCTTCTCCAGAGTCCTTGTTTACAAGCTGAGTTCATGTTAGTTCAGATGCCAGACATAACCCGTTTCTACTTCACGTCCTTTCCCCCCACACACTTGCTAGGCCGCTGTATTTAGTGCTCCCTCTGAGGTAAGTGTTTGGTGGAAAAAATGCTAAATCCTAGTCTATTTGGGAGGTGAGAATCTTCAAAGAAACATTTAACTTCCCAACTCTCCAAAAGAGGAGGCACATAGCCAACATCTCACCCAACTCTCTCCAGGGCAGGGAGCTAGTAAGAATATGCATTTCCATCTTGTCTCAATGTGCAGACATAATCCCCAAGGCCAGTTGTGCTCATCTACCTGTTCCCACATCCTCCAGATAAGAGGATGTCACCCTGCCTTTGCCCACAGCACCATCTCTCACCCTGTCCTTACTAATGCCCCATCTTTCTGGCCCATGATAGAAGTTTTAAGAAACCAGGTGTTTCCTGGGCGAGGGAACAATTAAATCATTAATTAATTATTTGCAGGGGCACCTGGCTGGCTCAGTTGGAGAAGCGTGTGACTCTTGATCTCAAGGTAGAGTTGGAGCCCCACGTTGGGTGCAGAGATTACTAAAAAAATAAACTTAAAAAAAATATTTGCAAATACCTAGAGGCCAAAAGAGAGGGAAGAGGTTACCCCCACATCTCTCAAAGCTAGAAATGACAGAAAAGTCTCTTCGGAATGGCAGTAATGGGACTCACACTCCTACAGTTATCACTAAACAGGCAGCACAGAGAGTGTGGGTGAACCAAAGACCCAACTTTGTTACCAGTTGGAATGCCGGCTCAGGAAAAGATGTTTTTTTTCCCAGAATCCTGTATTCTAAAATCCAAGACAGCTTCCATTGGGAAGGTGAGCCTACGGACTTGCTTTCTTGCAATGGGAAGCAGAAGCAGGCTGTCGTGGGATGGGTTGCTCAGTCTGGACACCCTGGGAAATGTGAAAAGCCATCATGCTGTCCTGGAGGCCTCTTCAGGTCTCCAGTCTGGGAACCAGGCGGCAAGCAGGTGGCCAGAAGGAAGGAGAATGGTTACATGAATCTCATCCTTATTCGTGTACCATCTCAAAAAGGAGTTTGGAAATACAAACCAGGAACCTTCAGTACAGAAACTCTGCGAGGTTTCAGAACCCGTGTAATTTACCCACTTGAGGTCCCTCTCTGTTTGCTTCTTTTATGGATTTCCAGCAAAAACCCTGACAACAAAACAGACCTGTGTTGTCTTCAGGAAAAAAAATGAGGTGGCAACCAGGTCAGTGAGACAGCTGTAAAGCAGAACCCGAAGACCAAGGGGAGAGAGATTTGTCAGTGCTGCGGGGAGGGGAGCAGGATGAATGGCAGTGGATCTCCTACCCTCCCCTTGTTTCACTTAACATTATACTTAGGACATTGCATCTATGGAGGGGGCCTAAAATTTTATTAGCTTGCCACGCAACTGTCTGGTTTTGGAAACAAGGTTATACTGACCACATAAGTTAGTGCTTCCGCTTCCCTGCTTACCTTCCTATAAAGGATGAAGGTGATCTTTACTGCGGACGTTAACTCTGACTTCAACCCCTTTGGGCCTTGGCCTTCTAGTTGGGACTGGCCTTTAACGGCCACCGTCCTAATCAAATCTGCTCTTTCTCCCCGATTCAAGTTTGTCATTTTCCCTTTTTCCAAAAATGTGTTTCGTCTAGGTTTTCCAACTCATTAACATTTCGCTATTTGGAAAAAAAATAGTTTTTTTCCTCATTTGTGCCCACTTTTATTACCTTCCCTTTTATTCTTACTTTACTGTCATTTTCTCTTTCTTTTTTTTTTTCCTTCCTTAGTCTTAACCAAAACTCAGCTTGTTAATCCCTCTTTACTTTTGCCACTTCTTGGGTATTTCCTGGGATGGAGCCAATGGGGATTTCTTAGAACTGCCGAAACAGGCTCCGTTCTACTGATGGATGGCCGTGATGTTGGCAGCTTGGCGTTAACAGAACACCTCCCTACATTTATGAAGGGCCCAAGTGGCCTTTCCTCATTCTTCACCATTGTCTTCAGGTTCTCCCCTTTTCACCAGCTCTTCACGGCCTTCTCTGATGGGCTTCGTCCCTTACTCTCTGATTGCGTCTCTCACACAGCTTTCCATCTAGCATGGGAGGCCGCCACCCCCACATGGCCTGCAGTCCTCACGGGCTGGGAGGCGCGCCTCCCTTCCTCCGAGCACCTCTCTAGCACAGGAGGAGTCCCATCTGCCGTGAGACAGACAACCGGCCTGTTTATTCCTATTAACCGCACCTTTTGCCAAGAAAAACACATCTTAAAACTTCCAAACCAGCCCTTACTTAAACTCACATTGGTTGAGTAGCCACACTGGAGCCTCGGCCATGTGCTGCTTCCTGGAAATGTTTGTACAGTCTCCTGCCTTTCTCCCGGGGCACTTTTTCAGACTTCTCTAAAGTTTTATCTCTCAATGAGCACCTTTTCGGCTGGCTGAGACACTCACTAAAATGTCACAAAGAGGTGTGTCTTATTTCTGTAATGAATGTATGGTGAAGTTGTCTACACTACGGAGCTACTGTAAAGCTCAAGAGGCCACCCCGTGATCTCTTCAGTAAGAACCATCAGTTTCTGGGGCTTCTCTACTTTCTTTTGCTTCCATTGCCAGCCCTAGCAGTCAGCACTGGAGGCATTTTCTCTCTCTCTCTCTCACACACACACGCACACACACACTCACCAAAGTTCTACCACTTCACAAAAGTCACTGCCGAAGATGGGAAGAGTAGCGGCCAACAACGCCTCGCTAAGAGGCAGACACTGGGCAGTCAGCTAGCCTGACTTGCCCACTAAGTGACTTGCACCCACACATCAACCTCACCATGTGTGAGGTTCAAATTCCTCCCTCAGCAAAGTGGAAGATTTCTATATGCCCTGGGCTGCTCAAGAACACTCAAAAGTGGGAATGATACACCTGCTCATGCCAAGGGTCCAGTCCACTTCCAGTTCCACTGAGGAACAAACAGAAGCCAGGAGTAGCTGAGGGTGCATGGCTGGGTGCAGAGTGTCCTACGCATGGTCACCTAGAGGCAGGACCTGAGAGGGGGGAAGGGGCTCCCCAAGATCAAATGTGGGGGAACTGTGACCGAGAGAGGGAGGCTCCAGGGGCCTGGGACCCTCACAGCAGGTTAGCCTCCTCTCACAGCCAGAAGCTCAAGAAAGGGCCCACACCAGCTCCATACAGCTTTTTGTTTTTTTTTAAGATTTTATTTTTTAAGTAATCTCTACACCCAACATGGGGCTCGAACTCACAACCCTGAGACCAAGAGTCGCATGCTCTACCGACTGAGCCAGCCAGGCGCCCCTTCATATGGCTTTTTTAGAAAATAAGAATCCACTGAAAGCAGGAACTCAAACAGATTTGCATACCCGTGTTCGTAGCAGTATTATTCACAATAGCCCAGATTTGGAAGCAACCCAAGTATCCATCAATGGATGAATGGATCAGCAAAATGTGGTACATTCAGCCTTTAAAAGGAAGGCAATTCAGACACATGCTACAGCATGGATGAACCTGAAAGACATACTAGGTGAAATAAGCCAGATACAGAAATACAAAATACAAATGTTGTAGGATTCCACTTATATTAGGTACCTAGAGTCATCACATTCATAGAGACAGAAAGTAGAATGGAAGTTACCAGGGCTTGGGGGGAACTGGGAGTGGGGAGTTAGTGTGAATGGGGACAGAGTTTCAGGTTTGGATGACGAAAAAGTTCTGGTGACGAATGTTAGTAAACGTGTAAACTTTTTTTTTTAAGCCTTTAAAATGGCTAAAATGTGCTCAAGAAACAGACTTTGAGTTACTCCTAGAACTTGCCATTCAAGAGACTTCAGTAGCAGCCCTTAAATAGCAATTGTTGTTCTTGCTTTCAGAAAGCATGTTTAAAAATACAAATTCTCCCCCCCAGAAGAAAGAGTCCTGTGGTCTGAGGAATGTCTCAGTCGTACACACAGATCTGAACAACAAACACCAGGACCAGCCGCGGGCTGAGGGATGCCAACAACAGCAGAGCTCAATACATCGTGCCGGCCAACGGGCCTTTGAACTTCCTGGCTTTGTCAGCGGATGTCACAACCTCTGTTATTGAAGCAGATTTTGGTATTTAAAGCAGATCAGGCTTGTTTTTTAAACATGCATTCCGATCCTAAGACAAATTTTCTGTTTGTCCAAAGTGAAAGGGGAGTGGTGGTTGGTGGGAACCTGCCAGACAATCATGCATTTAGGGGGGGATCAGAGAGTTGGGCTTGTTGTTTGTGATTGCTTTGTTGTTGTTGTTTAAACACATGCGACTTAAGAAGAAAGGGACCGAATGCAGCACAGAGAAAAGGCCTTGCACTGTCACTGCCTCAGGGACCGCCCGCACCTCCCACTTAAACTCATTGTAGTGTTTCTAACACGGTTTCACACCATCATGTTTGCTCAGCAAAGACCTTCTGCCTGGAACAACTTCACACAATTGGCCTCCCCACACTATTCCTGCTCGCTTTTGAAAATCCATTTCTAGAAAACTTCTACAGCTTTAAAAAAAAATAAAAGATTTATTTATTTTAGAGAGAGGGAGAGCGCACAAGAGCATGGGGGGGAGGGGGAGAGAGAGAGAGTGGGAGAGAGAATCCTCAAGCAGACTCCCTGCTGAGCACAGAGCTGACAAGGGGCTCGATCCCAGGACCCTGAGATCATGACCTTAGCCAAAACCAAGAGTTAGATGCTTAACCGACTGAGCCACCCAGGCGCCCCTAGAAAACTTCTATGAACCTGACCCCCCCCACCCCATCCACACATCTGGGTGGATCAGGCACCTCTTCCAGAGGCTTCCATACCCCTTGGCACTGCACGCGCCAAACTATGGAAATGTGTGGTCTCCCCCACCAGGGCCTATTATGTTCCTCTCTGTATGTTCTACAGAGACCCACACACAGTAAGTGGCCGATACACTTCACTGGAGCTGGCAAGTCACAGTCTTGTTTATTTTTAAATCCCTTTTCATACATTAGGGGCAGTTGGAAGCCAGACTGGAGAACAACAGAGACACTCTGCTGCTCCTCCTCTGTGCTTCTTTCCCCACTTACCTCCAGGAGGCTAGAAAGAGCTCCGCAGGGAGGATTCACGACTGGCTCACTCTGGCTTCAAGTCCAAACATGTCAGGAAAGATTCTGATTGTCTCCTGAACCAACTGACCATGCCTGTGGTGGGGGTGGGGGTGGGGGTGTGTGTGTGTGTGGGGGGGGGAGAATAATGTAAAAACGCGGAAGTTCAACCCTGAACTTCAGGGTTGGAATGAAGGAAGGCACATTTCCCTGGAGGAAGGAGGGGAAGTGCTGGGCAGACAGAAGAAGATATGTCTTGCATGCCCTTGCCATTAACACCACCTGGGAGCCCGTAGGAAATGCAGAGTATCAGGCCCCACTTCAGACCTACTGAACAACATCTACATTTGAACAGACAGCCAGGTGATAGGCTTTCATATTCAGACGTGAGGAGTTCTGCTCTACACCTTCCAACTCCAGCACTGTCTCAAGAACTACTCTGTGCAGCTGGTACGGATGGCTTGACGTGGCCACATCTCCAAGGAAAGGGAGGCTCTAACTCCTTCCCAGGCCACGGAGCAGGAGGTATATGTCAGTTTGTCCTGCAGTCCATCTGTGTTGTAGGCTCACCTATGAATGTTACTAATAGGCCTTTTTAGGGTAAAGAGTAAAACCATAAAAATTTATAAACCGAGAGCAGATTATCTCTTTTTCACCCAAGACCCAAGGAACTATTCCAAATCCACCAGACACCAACCACAGCTAAGGCTGAGAACTCTATTTGGCAATTTAAAAACATTCAATTTAACCCTTACTATCAATCCTCTGATTTATTATAATGATCAGTGTAATTATTAACGATAGACAGCTCAAGCTAAACTGGGTGTGGCTATTCATAGTTTGGTATCACCTCATTCAAGTGTACAATGAGTCTTCACCCTGTCAGGTATCAGAATAATGTTTCCCATAAGCACAATGGGATCAAGAACATAGATGAGGGACAAAAGGAGATGAAGGGCATGGGAAGGAAGGATCAATTTTAAAATGAGAAAACTCCTGGGTGACTTTCAACAAACTCCTACATTTTATAGAAGAAGAGCTGAGTTAGGAAAGACGTGACATGACTATCTTGTTCAGAGATGGTAAGGGAAGAAAGTGACCACAATTTAAAGAGGACCAAAAATGTGCCAGACGTCTGCTCTGTAATGTTACATGTATGAGCTCATGTGCTCCTCCCAACATCCCTGCACAGGAGGGTGCTTAGCCCATTTTACAGGTGAAGAAACTGAAGCTCCTAGAGGTGACGTTGCTCAAGGCACAGAGTCACCACGAGGGAAGAGCTGGGACTAACTACCCAGGTCTGACTCCTGTGCCGACCCTCCCCTTCCACCTCGGGTAGTTGCCCTCAGCGGCAGTCCTGCTGAACCCTGGGCACGTCGACCTGACTCAGCCTCTCAACCCCGGCCACACATCGGTCTCCTCTCAAAACACCCAAAAGACAAAAACTAAAGTCCTGTCCAGTACCAGTCACATTGGGCGCCTGAGTGGCTCAGTTGGTTAAGCGTCTGCCTTTGGCTCAGGTGATGATCTGGGGGTTGTGGGATCAAGCCCCACGTCCATCCGTCTGGGCTAACCATTCAGCAGGGAGCCTGCTTCTCCCTCTGCCCCTCGCCCTACCCCCGCCCCGACCACTTGTCCTCTCTCTTTCTCTCAAATAATAAAATCTTAAAAAAAAAAAAAAAAGAATTCCCTAGTAATTTTCATAGGAGGGTATGGTTGAATCCCTGGTTATTGACGTATCATTAGGTTGAGTAAACGTGTCCACAAAACTGCCAAAATTCATAGAACCGCTTTGTAACATCGATGAATAGGCCAGAACCTGGCCATTTGTGGCCAGACATCATCATCCCCATCACCATTATCACCATCATCTCTGTAACTATCACTTATTGCACCGTTTTACATTCCCACCAGCAGGGTGTGGGGATTCCAATTTCTTCACATGCTTGACCTTATTGGTCTTTTTTTTACAGCCATCCTAGTGGGTGTGAAGTGGAATCTCATTGTGATTTTGGTTTGCATTTCCCTGGAGGCTACTGATGTTGGGTATCTTTTCATGGGGCTATTGGCCATATGTGTGTCTTCTCTAAAGAACTGTCTATTCGGATCCTTTGCCCCCTTTTAAATTGAGTTCTCTCTCTTTACTATTGACTGATAAGAGGTCTTTCTATATTCTAGATACAAGTCCCTTATCAGATATATAATTTGCTGTGGGTTGTCTTTTCATTTTCTTGATGGCGTACTTTGCAACAAAGTTTGTAATTCTGATGAAGTCCCATTTATCAGTTTTTTTCTTTTGTGGCTTGTGCTTTTGGTGTCAAGGCCACATTTCAAGTAGCAAGGAATTCTAAATCACTATTCCTTCCAACACCTTAACTGACACTAAACATGTATCAGACCATTATATTGTGGTTTCCTTTTTATAGAATCTTTTATTCTACCTCCAAATATTTATATTTTACTTTAGAACATGGTCTATCTATCCAAATTATATACTACTTTCCTTGATTTACAATGAGGTGTTTTTTTTTTTTAAAGATTTTATTTATTAATTTGACAGAGAGAGACACAGCAAGAGAGGGAACACAAGCAGGGGGAGTCGCAGAGGGAGAAGCAGGCTCCCCACTGAGGAGGGAGCCCGATGCGGGGCTGGATCCCAGGACCCCGGGATCATGACCTGAGCCAAAGGCAGATGCTTAAAGAATGAGCCACCCAGGTGCCCCGATTTACAATGAGTTTTAAATGTGATTTTATGGGGTGCCTGGCTGGCTCAATTGGTAAAGCATGAGACTTTTTTTTTTAAGGATTTTATTTATTTATATGTTTATTTGAGAGAGAGAGAGAGAAAGGGAGGGAGAAGCAGACTCCCTGCTGAGCAGAGACCCTGACTTGGGGCTCAATCCCAGGACCCTGAGATCATGACCTGAGCAGAAGGCAGACGCTTAACTGACTGAGTCACCCAGGCATCCTGAGCATGTGGCTCTTATCTCAGGGTTGTGAGTGCAGCCCCATGCTGGGCATAGAGATTACTTAAAAATACATACATACATACATACATGCGATTTTCAGAAAGATCTGGAGATCAAATAAGCACATACATTTAGTAAGGGTCTAGAAAACTCCACACAGTAAATCCCCAAATATACTCATAGTAATTTTGAACAGGTTGGTGATGAGTTCTTTAACAGGAATAAAGAAATAAGACTGTTGAGATTACCTCATCTCTCCCCTAAATTTCATCACTTTAAAGATGTTATTCCATTGTCTGTTGGCATTCCTAGTGACAGGGGAAATGTCAGTTACTTGCTTATCTTAAGGTAATGTCTTTTTTCTCTGGTTATTATAAGATTTTTCCCTTCATCTCTGGTTTTCAACAGTTTGACTAGGATATGCCTAAGTATGGTTTTCTTTGTATTTTTTGTTTGGGGTTTGGTGAGCTTCAAGCTGCAATTGATATCTTTCGGCAGTTACGGAAACTTTTCAGCCATTATCCCTTCAAATACTGTGTCTGCCCAATCTCTCTCTTTTAGAACTGCGGTTACACATACATTGGATTTTTTGGACAATTTCCCATGTCTCTCACGCTTTCTTCTGTTCTCTCCATTCTTTTTCCCCCTTTATGTCTCACGAATCCTGCAAACTGTGTCCAGTCTACTCTTCTTGGACCAAGCCAGATCCTTAGTCCCCACCCAAAATCAGCAAGCTCCTCCCCTCCCTGCCAACCGCCTTGAAGAAAAGACCTTGTGTTATTCAGTATACCTAGGAAGGGTCCTTCCTGCTCTGGAAGTTTATTTATGTGGTTCTCATTGCTTTCACCGGTCTCTGATTTGTTTTTCTTTTTTTAAGTAGGCTTCACATCTGGTGTAGAGCCCAGTGAAGGGCTTGAACTCATGACCCCGAGATCAAGACCTGAGCTGAGATCAAGAGTCAGACACTTAACTGACTAAGCCACCCAGGTGCCCCTCTGATTTCTTTAAAAATATTATTTTTGCAATTTATTTGCTTTTCTCCCTAGTTGCTTCAGTTGAATGTTGGCCTGTCACAAAGCACAACACTCTACTCTGAAGTAAAAGGTTTCCATTTATTATATAGATAAGAAAACTGAGACCCAGAGAAATGGTAAGCTACTGGTTTTCAAACCAGGCTTGGCTAACCACTGTTTTCCTAGAGCCTCCTTGGATGTCATGGTGAGTCGAGGTGGGGAGGCTTTATTTGATTTGTTCTGAACATCTTCCTGACAGTGACAATCTTATTAACTCATTACAATTTTAATTACCTTTGTTCTTTTATCATAGTCTAGGATCATATATATCATATATGGATCCATACTCTAGGATCACACACACACACACACACACACACACACACACACACACACACACACACACACACACACACACACACACACACACACACACACACACACACACACACACACACACACACACACACACACACACACACACACACACACACACACCAGCCTCAGGCAACAGGACTTTCTCGAAGGCACAATCTCTTTCTCTTTCTCTCAGACAGTTTCAGGTATGATGCAACTGATGGGGATTAATAAGGCAGCTGGTGGTGAAAGCAACATTTGGGTTCTTCCTCATGATTCTCTCTGCCCATGGGGGAGGAAACTCTTCCGCCTCCTGGCCTTTCACTCTCATCAAAGTTCACTCAGATGGGAAGACTTACTCATCTTGTACGTTTACTGAAGCTCATTACACGAGTTAGGGGGATTCTAGTGCTTTACACACAAAACCCAGACTCTAAATGGTTTCTCTCTTCTTTTGAATCCAGGCAGTAAAATTCCCTGGAGTCTCTGTCTCCATCTGTTGGGGATGGGAATGGAGGATGGGGAGGAAGCCATGCCTCCTATAGGGAGCAGAAAGCCTTAAGTCTCTAAACATTTTCAACATTTCAACTCTCTTGACATTTTCAGCTCAACTTTGTTTCCCACTTGCCTACTATTCCTTGTGCATGTATTCTCTTTGTCTACACCCAAGAAGGGAAGAGGAGTGGGTAGTAGAGTTTAAGTATCAAAACTCTGAACTTTCCAACACATGCTATGTACTGAAAAGACCTGTGTGTCTGATCATTCCATCTCACTCTGGTCCTTTGCTGTAACTTCAAAAATCTGTGGCCCTTTGGACATTTTTTTCTCTTAGATTTGTAGCTTCCTGGCACAGTTGTGCAGAAGGTGTTAGCTCTTTCCCAGGCCGGGTGTCAGACTTTTCTCTTCAGTATTCACATTTCTCAAGTGGCCATATTATATGGACACTGATGTGCTATTTCCTGGTACCTCTGGAGGGCTTCTTCCTTTTACCTCTCTCTGGGCATTCCACTTCAGCTCATCCTAAAATATCTGACTTGTCTAATTTTCTATCATATACTATGTTTTTTAAGAGTCTATAAATATGCCAAGGACTGCTTCTTTGCCAAGCTGTATAAAGGGCAAAATAATGTTGTCATACTTAGAACATCCAATTGTTGAAGACGAACAGAGAATTTGAGATGACCCTAACTTTCAAACTCAATTCAGAGACCGCCTGGTGGGGAGTCAATAGATTCTTCATTCTGGTACTTTTTCTCAACTTTCTCAGTTTCATTTTATTCAGTAAATGTACTCATCTACTGACAGACTTTTTAAAATGATTGGTTTCTGCCAAAGTGATTTTTAAAATTTTGTCCTGCTGATTGAAAAGTTCTATCAGTCTCCCAAGCTAAACAGTGCTCTGTGCTTCTGGGAAGGAAGGGCATGTGGCTAAGGTGTTTAATTTTCTGAGTTGTTTTGATTCACTCAAAGGAGAGATCTAATCTCTGCAGTTTATTTTTAGAAATGAAATAAATTGCAGCTCAAAGGAGTTTTAAATAAAAGCACCATAATTATATTTACTCCAAGGCCTGAGGATTTTTTTCATCTCCTTTTGATATGAGTTCAATTCATGACATTGTTATCCTGAGTAATAATGGAGGAAAAAGAATGGATTTGCCAAAAGAGACACATCCAGACCTCCTTGCAGTGTTTAAGGAAATGTAGTGCCCATTTGATGAAAACCTTTTTGCGGCTTTAAACCTGCCTCCTTCCTCAATCCCAGTTCCTGAAGGAATATCAGGTGGGAGTAGTGAGGCCGTAACGTCATGGGCTGTGCCTTCTCCAGCTCTGGTCACAGACAGTTTTGCAAGATCTGAGAGTGAGAACTCCTGAGGAATGTACAAAGCTTATGCAAGATTCACCCCGACAGCTCAAGTCCACTTGAGGGATTTACACAAACCATGACGGCTTTCAGCTCTTGCTCTACAGCTTGGCGCACCCTGTAAATGTCAGTGAGCTCTTCTGCTATGGCCTGAACTGTGCCCCACCCCCACCCCCCAACTCGTATGTTGAAGCCCTAACGTCCAATGTGATGGTATATGGAGATGGGACCTTTGGAAGGCAACTGGGGTTAGATGGGCTCATGGTGGGGGGAAGGGCTCCTCACGATGGGCTTAGTGACCTTATGAGACCAGAGAGCTTGCTCTCTCTCTCTCTCTCTTTGCCATGTGAAGACACAGCTAGAAGGCAGCCATCTGCAACCCGAGGGGAGAGCTCCCTCCAGACACCAGCCCTGCCGGCACCTTCATCACGGACGTGCAGCCTCCAGAACCGCGAGGAATAAATGTCTGTGGCTCCAGCCGCCCAGTCTGTGGTATTTGGTAATGGCAACATGAGCTAAGACACTATTCCTTGCTCTTTTGGAGGCTTTAAAAAAGTGAAAGTTAAAAAAACAATGACTAACTGTTTCAGAAGAAGCTTTTACCGAATTAGAAGTGAAAAAGGAAAAAGGGCTTTGAGTTACTGCTGGAATGAAGCAGAGGCCAAATGACGCGCCCCGAGCCCTCCCTGGGTACCAGAGAGGAGAAAACGACAGGCCAGCACCCGCGCTCACACGCCCTCCGCAGCCTCGCTGCTTCTAGAGAGGCCACGAAGCAGATCGTTTCAGTGGGACATGTTAAGTGCCGAGATTACGGGCATACTCTGGATATTGTGGGAGCGAGCCCCACATCGAGATGATAAGAATTATGCAGTGAGGAAGCTGGGGAAGGGCTTTCCACATAGAAGGAATAGTACCAACAAGTCAGCAAACTCGAAGCCACTGGGTGGAGCCCAAAGCCACTGGAGCACGAAGTGTGAGGTGAGGAGTGACCACCGTAAAAGCTGAGAAAAAAACAAAACAATAGCTGGGGACCCCTTTTTCCTAGCACGGTCCTAAAAAAAATCCCATGGAAAATCCTACCCCTTAAGGACGACGGGCAGCCGGTTCGAGGACGACCGGGCGCGTCGTTTGATCAGCACGCCAGAGGTAAGCCTGCACTGGGACTCCGCGTGAGCCCACGCCGATCTCGTGAGCGTCTGCTTTTGTGCCCGTGTCTGTGGGAGAGCCGGGCCAGCAGTGTCCTGGGAGTCCTGGGCATCGCAGACTCCTGAGGGACCTCAGGCAGGCCAGCCCCCTCTCTGGATTTCAGCTTTCCCCTCCATGAGAAACAAAGACATCATCTATAAAGTATTTCTCAGGGATTAAATTTTAGTCTCTCACTTAAAAAATTTTTTAAAGGGGGTGGGGGATTTTATTCATTCCCTGACTTATTCCAGTGAGAATTTTCAAGAAGCTTAAAAAGACAGTGGTTACAGACAAAATATACGGATTACAAGCGGATAAGAGAGAGGAAGTGTACACGTGCGTATCTGCCTTTGTTTCTCTCACGTACATGCCCGGAGTGGGACTGCTGCGTCCTACACAGTACCTCGTTTAGCTGCAGTGTTTTCTAAGCCAGAAATGCTATGCGGCATCCTCGCCAACACTCGGTATTGTCAGTCTCTACAATTTCGGCCGTTCTGGTGGGTGTGTGGTTCCACATCAGATTTGAGGCCACTTCTGTCTCAATGCCCCGATCTCTTGCAGCTAACCTAGTCCAGGCTGAAAGCCGCCATTTCCCTCCTGAACACCCAGCCAACAATCCTTAGGACCCATACTTCTTTCTTTCTTCTTCGTTTTTTTTAAATAAACACTTGTGTAGAACTTCCAAAATGATAACTCAGGTTCTCTGAGTTCTTTGAAAAATTGAAAAAAGCACTTTGAAACCTACGGTGTCACCTGGATCTGGTCACTTTAGATTTCTCTTGATACTAGAATGGCAAAATGGAACAAAGCAGAAGCGAAGGCTCTCTATCAACCCAGATAGGCAGCTCTGAAACTGCAGCTGAACCCAAAATGCAAACAGCACTTCAAACGTTTCTCCATCTGTGAAGGAAAGGCTCATTCTTTTCAAGCAATACTATACTAGCTGATGTAAAATGCTCCACACACATTATTTCACACAATCCCTGCAACATTTCCATGACGTCATACAATGATTCCCATTTTACAGATGAGAAAACTGATACATACGAAGGCTAAGTAATCTCTCCAAGGTTACATTGCTAGAGTGGAATTCTGATCCAGGCCTTTCTGTCTCCCAAGAGCAGGGCTGTCTGTCAGTACTCTCTACTGTCTCATCAGTCTTTAAATCTCTGCTGAATAAATTTGCTGAATGTAACATGTTCCAACAGAACAACTTGAAAAAAAATTTTCAGGGAAAAGAAAAACCTCATAAGAAGCGTGAGTACAGAAACCCAGGTAGGCCTTACATAATCTGTAAACAGTCAACAGCCTGACTATAAGTTGAGGAAAAGAGGAATAACCATTACTGACTTCACAGAAGATACATCAGGACTTAATGAGATCTGAGTGGTTCACGAAGTTATAGCTCAACTCAGATACCAGGATGGGGGTGGGGAATACTTTCATGAAGAAGTATCTCCTGATCACGGACCATGGCCTCAGCTGTGGGGGATACGAGAAGACACTCCCTCAGAAAGGAGTGAACTCCTTTTCTAATTTCTTGAGAGTTCTAGCCATCCGTGAAAGACAAAACTGAGGGGCGCCCGGGTGGCTCAGTCTGTTAAGCGTCTGCCTTCGGCTCAGGTCATTATCTCAGGGTCCTGGGATCGAGCCCTGGGTCTAGGTCCCTGCTCAGCGGGGAGTCGGCTTCTCCCTCTCCCTCTGCCCCTCCCTCCGCTCATGCTGTCTCTCTCTCTAATAAATAAAATCTTTAAAAAAAAAAGACAAAACTGATATACTCCAATGAAAAGTGACACCAAATAACCGCCAAACCCCTCCTTGCCAAAGTGCTGAACTCCCAAATCCTAACATTTTAAGGGCACACAGACGGAAGAGCTCTGAACAGCATGACCAAATGTCACAAACATTTGGCAATTTGGGATAGTAGTGTCAACGATGTTCACAGTACAATTTGTAAGGTAAGGATTTGTAAGGATGCAGGGCCCAAAGTCATGAGAACACCTCTTACTCTCACTTGAAAAAAAAAATTTGTTTTCCCAGGTGAAAATCCTTTGCGGGGAGAGAGGGCAGTGCAGAGATAATAACAGGTGACTGGATCCTTGAAACCAAAGTGTTCTAATTCCAAGAAGATAAATTGAACACAGTGTGGAAAAAAAAAAAGTAAAATCTTGTTTCTTTTTTTGGGGGTAGTCACTGTACAAAGGACAAACCAGAGACTTGAAAACAGTGGCCCCTAATTCCATTTTCACTAAAAAAGGTAAGAGGCACTTAAACGGTCACCAAACTCTTTGCAGTTCAAATTTTGCATCTGGAAACGCATCGACCCTTTACGCATTATTTAGGCATATTTATGGAGAGCGGGGGCACTCCAGCAGGTGTTGGGGATATAACCTTGAGTAGGATATGCCCTGCCTCCCTTGTGCTCACCTGCACTAAACACCCAGGTGGCTGGCTCAGGCGGAGTGACCGGCTTGTTATGATTTTTCTAATTAGCCTGATCCTTGCCCTTATTTTTCTTCTCCTGACATGGAGGTGAGGCAAAGTGGTGGGTATTTTATTTATCAACTCTTGACTAATCACCTACCACATTCTGGGCCAAACGTGGCGTGCGCCTGGAAAACTGTGCAGAAAACACACAAAGCCCCAACTAGGGAACAATGAACGGCGTGAGGTGAGGCAGGAAAGAAACAAGATAAAACTTTCCTTGGAGAAAGATGTGGCTCGGGGGCTACACAGGGAGCATGCCCTCCAGCCCCCAGAAGTCATACGACAAGAGGACAGATGTGGAGGTGTCGCCAGGGAGATCCTGTTCCCCTCACAACCTTCCTCCACCAACACCCCCCAGGAGGGCACAGAAACAATACAATTAACACACAGTCTAACACTAGTTGTGTTTATATGGTACCAGGCAATTCGCTGTTGACTGAAAAAAAACTTTCCTTGCTGCATATACACTGACTGGCTGGCTATTCTGGAGTCATACAAACAAGCACAACCTGCTTGTACTTAACTGCCTGGCCTTACAGTTGGACAAACACATATAAACAAAAACAACATCACCAAAAGTCTTTCACATCCACGGGTCATTCCTTTCTATCACGCGTCAAAACTCAGCTTTCCCAGAATGAACGTCTGCTCCTTCGGACTTCCCAAGAACGGTTTCATTTCATCAGGTCTGACTATGGCCGCTCATGGTCTCATGGCACAGGCAACTCACTTCTGCCCCCAGCCTGCCCTCTGGTTTGGGCACGGACAGGGTCTGAAAAGCTCTTTGCGGATGACCCTGGGCTCGGCCACACCTTAGGAAATCTAGTTTTAGCGATGCAGAGAGAGGGTCTCTAGAAGGAAACAATAAAGACATATATGCATCACAAGAGCATTATTGGGGGCGGTGGGAGGTACTTCAGGAGATATCTGCAGAATTCCACCTTTCTCTATATCTGATGTGAGTGCACAGACCTGCAAAGCTGTGTACAAGATCAGCATTCGCTCAGCACTCATTTATGCAGTACTATCCCAGAGTGAACTAAGTACACATCAGTATATCCCGGACAGGCGCCTTGTAACTACACGTCCCCAATTAACTGGCCTTTGTGTTGCAAAAATCACTTTTAGTTATTTTAAATGACATATAAGCCTTGGAGCCAGGAAATTTATAGAAATTTGGGGTATTTCCTTAGTAAATGAACTGCTGCAAATTCATTCAGGCAGAAGTTGTGAAAGCCAGAATTGTTATCATACTTTTGCAGAAGAGAACATTGTGATGGTCAATGGCACTAAAAATAGCCCAGAAAAGAATTAGGAGCGCATAATTGGAAACAAGAAAACAACAAACTTATCCAAAATAGCAAAATGTCCTCTAGCATCACTCCCTTCCCTACGAATTGTTTTGACAATGGGAAATGGAATTTAATTTTTTTTTCTTTAATCCACAACTGTATTTCCCCTCCCATGTGCCCTCTGGGAAAACCTTATTCATAAACGAAGAATTCCCAGATAGCTAACTTCTTTGCTGACTGTTTCCATACGGCTCAACAATAACAAGGCAGCTCCCGAACGTGCCACTTCAAGTTCCTGTTGCTTTGACAGTGATGTCCTGGAAAGACATCCACAAGCTGTTTTTGTTGCCCAGCTAGAGACTGTAAAGGAAATCAGGCACTGCCTCTAGGTTTTAATTTTCCATGAAAAGTTATTCTCATTGCCATAGCTGTTTAAACTGTGAAAAAGAAAAAGGATTTAATTAGGTCATAGCCGTAATTAGATTTTTGAGCACACTCTTTCGACATAAAAGTCACTTTACAGCAGAGCTCCACTGGGTTTAATCATTTATTTTTTTTTAAGATACTTGTTTTGTTTTTTTTTTAAGATTTTATTTATTTGAGAGAGAGAATGAGAGAGAGAGAGAGCATGAGAGGGGGGAGGGTCAGAGGGAGAAGCAGACTCCCCACTGAGCAGGGAGCCCGACGCAGGACTCGATCCCGGGACTCCAGGATCATGACCCGAGCCGAAGGCAGTCGCTTAACCGACTGAGCCACCCAGGCGCCCCTAATCATTTATTTTCATCAGACCATTTCTGATGCATTACGGTGCTGAATAACCACCGAAGGAGGGCACAAGGGATACTAACAACTATACAGAAAGTGATTCCTCCCAGTGAACTTTCCAAGGTTATGGGAAGAGGGGGTGGAGTCTTAGGCTGCGAAGAGGGAAGAAATTCAAACGGTGAACTGAGGGGGCATGGGGGAGGCTCTTCTTTCCTGATTCCCTTTCCCCATGCAGGAAGTGTGGGAAGACAGTGATGGGCTCGCCACGCCCAACAGACAGTGAGGATGACAAGAATGATGAGGGTAATAAAGACAAGGAAGTACTTGTGCCCGCTTGGGCAGCATATATACTAAAATTAGAACGATACGGAGACAATTAGCATGCCCCTCCAAGGATGACATGCAAATGCATGAAGGGCTCCCTACTTTGCTGTAACTACTCGAGGTGATGGATGTTAAGTGAACTTATTACAGTGATCGTTTCACAATATATACAAATATCAAATCATTTTGTGGCGCACCTTAAGCTAATACAATGTCATATGTCAATTACATCTCAATAAAACTGGAGTGGGGGAGGAGTAATAGCAGCAACAGAGGAGGAAGAAGGAAGAGAATTAACCCTCTGTTCAGCACAGGCGCCCTAGTGAGAGCAAAATGGGATGGGCATCGTAACTCCCAGGATTTTCCCATAGTCTGCTGTGTGTGTGTGTGTGTGTGTGTGTGTGTGTGTGTGTGTGTACACGGGCACGCCAGACACTGAACCTAAGAAGTCTGACTCCTGAACCTGAAAGATGTGTTTACTTGTCACCTCCTCAGAAGTTCAAGATATGACTCGAAGCAAGCCTTGAAACTTCTGGATAAATACATCTAAAAAATTTAAGTAAAGGGTAAAAAAATTATGTTATTTAGAAGACATAAAACTTGTATGATTTCATTTAAACGACACCAAGCTGTTCCTTTTTTTTTTTTAAGATTTTATTTATTTATTTGACAGAGAGAGAGACAGCAAGAGAGGGAACACAAGCGGGGGGAGTGGGAGAGGGAGAAGCAGGCTTCCTGCGGAGCAGGGAGCCTGATGCGGGGCTCGATCCCAGGACCCTGGGACCATGACCTGAGCCAAAGGCAGACGCTTAACCAACTGAGCCACCCAGGCGCCCCTAAGCTGTGCCTTCTTAAAAAAAAAAAAAAAATTCTACCAGAAACAGGAAGAGGTTTATCAATGGTCTTGGAGACATTTTAAAATTCCGAACATCAGGGGCACCTGAGTGACTCAGTCGTTAAGCGTCTGCCTTCGGCTCAGGTCATGATACAGGGTCCTGGGATCAAGCCCCGCATCGGGCTCCCTGCTCCGCGGGAAGCCTGCTTCTCCCTCTCCCACTCCCCCTGCTTGTGTTCTTTCTTTCGCTGTGTCTCTGTCAAATAAATAAATAAAATCTTTAAAAAACAAACAAGTAAATAAATAAATAAGATTGCGAACATCAAACCCTAACAGCATCTGTTGACAATGCTTTTTACAAGTTTACAAGTTCACTGTAAAACCGGCTTAATTTTACCTAGTAAACTGACATAGCCAAGACTCCTTTAAAAAGGAGAAATGTCAACATGTCATTGAAAAAAGAAAGACATTAGGCCACGTTCCCAAGATCTGGCAAAACAGCCAGAAAGGCAGTCAAAACTCAGAAAACTTCTTATCCACTTAAGAGACCTTCATAAGGATAAATCAACGGGAGGCTGAAACTTACCAGCAGAATCTTCTCCCCTCTTTTAAGAGCGATTCCTACGTGGGAAACACAGTTGAGGATGGTGGTCGAGTTACTACACAAGGAGGTGTTGTCATAGAGAGAACTGTGAAGGCTCCCTGGCAATCCCAGCGTGTAATTAGGGCACCATCACCCAACAGCCAGCAGGGTGGGCTCCATGGAAACCAACAAACACACATTTTCACAGGCCTAGCAATTGTTCTGAATCAATGACTCTTTATATAGGTTTAAAAACATTGTGAATGGTGCATCAATTGCTTCTCTTGTTAGACAATATCTGATTAAATATGTGTGAGAGGCCTTCTTCTCATGCATGCTGAATGTCCAGTAGTGTCTAGAGTAGGCTGCCCACAGCTAAATTCACTTACCTAGAACTACAGAATATGAATGACAACTTCAGACTCCAGAAATTCCTGGTTAATTTGGTGAAAGAATTAAACTAGTAGTTGACAGGGCCAGGGAGGACCTGCCCATGGCCGGCCCTCACTCTCCTAGGGCTGTGTCAGTATTATTCAATCCTCTCAGTATAGCACACATTATTATTATATTTGTTTACAGATGAGAAAATGAAGCACACATCTAGAAATGTCAGACCTGGGACTCAAAGCTAGGTCAAAATGAAGTCTCGGTCCAGGTTGATATAACTACGTAATAATGCTCTGTGTTTGTCTACCACATTTCACCCTCCAGCTACCTTCACATACATTATCTCATATATTCTGCTTTTATCTTGAAACACTGAGTCCAGTTTTGGAATTTTCTAATTTTGCAATCTATTCTTCCTTGATCCTTTGTCTGCCTGCCCCACTTCTGCGCCCACCACACAGTCCACGTTTGAAGACTCACATAGGACCATGTCTGGGAAGGTTTCCCCATCCTCTTCCCAGACTGTGAGAGAAGCATCTTCCTAAGCAGCAATGGGAAAGGAAACCCCATTGTATAAGCATGGATTTTGACTATCCAAACTCTAAATAAAAACAGGGACAAACATTCCAATTAACCACCAGTAGCATTTACACATAATCTTCCATGAGAGAAGGCAGACTTTGGTGATAGGGATGGAAGATCCGATTGCTGAGTGGTTTCCTACTTTATTTTGAATGGGTTCTATTAAGGACTTTTAAAATCCAGTAAATGCTTAATTAAGTAGGCACTGAGAAGTCCTTGCTCTAGTCTTTTCTCCATCTGGATCTTTCTGACCTCTTGGGGGCATTTTGTTTTACTCCTTTCAACTCTTCCTTAGACTTCCCCACACGGAACTTTTGGGGCTCCCCTCGGCTATCGCTTCTCTCTCCTGCACATTATCGATCTCTGGCATCTAAGTGTCTCCCAAGCGAAGCCCTAGCCCTTAGCTCTGCTCTGCCCAAACCCTCTCACTCCCTCAGTGAGCTCATCTACTTCTTTACGCTCTTGATGCCAACTCCACTGCTCTAGGCGAAGCCCAAACAGACACGTGAACCCGAGTTCTCCCCTGCATTTCACCCCATGTTTCCAACATGAAACAGCTCCATTTAGATATTTTCTCACCATACACATCTAAAACATATTTCACCAGCTTTCCTCCCAATGTTCTTTCATAACCCGCCCCCCATTTCTGTCTGTGACGCCATGGATTTCTCATGTCCCGAGCCACAAACCTTGGAGTCTTTTGTGATCTTCCCTAGACCCAGACAACTGTCGCACACACCTTACTGCTTTAACAGATCTGAGTCTTTGTTAACTAATTTGGTATCTAATTCCTTTGTTATCTAACTCATTACACATCACACAACACTTATATGATAGATTAAATAATTACAATTTATTTTGCTTCAGACGATCAGTCACGTTGACCTTTCACCTCTACTGCCATCACTCACTACCTTGATTTGCCTCCCTTCTAAATGCTTGGAACTCATTTCCAATGCAATCTGCTGTCAGCCGGTCTCATTCAGAAGTTCACAGTGGTCTCTGGGGGCATGGCTTTTAGGGCTTCCTAATCTGTCTCTTCTGGGCCCAATTTCCCCCTCACACCTTCACACTCTCCTCCTCCTCCGGTCAAATTGATTTCCTCACGGTTCCCCAACTGCACATCCCACCTCAGGGCCCCTGCCGCTCAACCTGGAAGGCCCTCCTTCCATCTTCCCTCCTCCCAGGCAAGACGGGCTTGCAGGGGCCAGTTCGGTCTCTCCACTGCATCAGCCCACTCACAGGTTCCCTTTTCCCAGCTCCTGAAGTCATACCACCCTGCTCAGCAATGAGCTCTAAGAGTCTCACCCTTGTCACTCTTACCTCCTCCTCTGGATTATAAGATGCCTTTGGCAAGCACTACACATACACTAATGCACTTCTTCCACCCCCGACTCCAAAAGTTTCCCTAATCAATGTTGACTGACTGACATGTCTGGGAAGAAGGCCATTCAAAGAGAGGCCATGCACTTTGATATAAGGCACTCTTCATACCACCCAGGGGGGCGCGTGGTTGGCTCAGTCAGTAGAGAATGCAATTCTTGATCCGATCTCAGGGTTCTCTGAGTTCGAGTGTGATGTTGGGTGTGGAGATTACTTTAAAAAAAAATTTTTTTTCCATTTAAGAGCACCTGGCTGGCTCCGTCGGTAGAGCATGTGACTCTTAATCTCAAGGTTGTGGGTTCGAGCCCCGTGTTAGGTGTAGAGATTGCTTAAAAATAAAATCTTAAAAAACAGTATCACCCAAACTCTAAGAATCTAGCATAACTTAAAATCCCATGGAATTAACAGCTGTTTCAGGCAGGCAGTAAATCATGACAGTGTCAGGGAAGGGACCGGGGGAGGCAAGCTAGGTATGCAACAGGTAAGGAGGCGCATGTTATTCTCTGGTGCTGACCCCACTGTGCATGGCCCTGAGAGTGAGGGCCGCCCTCATCCCAGCCCATGCACATGAAAGCTGAGACTCTATCAATCAAAAAAATAAACCAAATCAAGAGACGCATCCTAGGCAAGCTATAGAAAAATCTTTCCCAGGGCCGTAAGGAGAACAGACTAAGTAAGACTTGGCTTGCTGGTCTACCACAGACTCAGGACAATACGGCAGCAGCAACTACGGCATTAGCTTAAAGGAAAAAAGCATTCTTATGGAGGCAGCTTTGAAATGGGGAGCAAACACTGATTCTAAGGACCCTAGAGGGCCAGAGCTGCTGTCTGGGAATGCCTCTCCTCTCCTGGCTCATCCTCAACAAAAACTCACACTGGCCTCAACTGTTTCTTCCCAATGGATGCTGACAACACCAGTCAGTTTAAAGTTAACAAGGATGAGACAAGGCACTATTTGATCAAGAAAAAATTCTCACACGAGAACTTAAATCTGCTAGAAAAACCCATTAGCATACCACATCTTCCTTATATGTGTACACATTTCAATGCTTTCCTCTTAAATTCATTCACTTTTTCTTGTACCAATGCTTCACAAGTGGGAAGGGATTCCAAGATTTCATGAAGATGAAGTTAGATTTCACACACCCGAATTTATAAAACTGAAGGGAGGAATGTAAAAAGTTGCTAAATATTCTGTTATTTTTAGCTTTTTAGAATGTTTCTTAAATCCACAGATTTAAAAAAAAAAACAATAACAACAGTGGTAACAATATAAAGTGACTCAGAGGCACTTTTTTCCCACGCTGAGCTTTCTCAGACCTAAAGAAGATACTAAGATAAGAACTGGAGAGAAGCATGGATGCCTTGGAAGTGATGAAGTTCATGTGACAACTCCCAGGAAAATACCAGAGAATGGATCCATCTGGAGCAAGGAAGAAGGTACCCTTAGCCCCTTCTGAATGACGTCCCTTTCTGCGTATCTTTGAGTGTTTCCACAGAATCCAAATTCTCCTCTGGGGCCAATGGAACAACCTCTGAGTCACTTTCCGAACATGCTGGCACTCAGTAGAGTCACAATGACGTCATGGGGAAATGGTGTATTGCTAACTACAATTATGTTGTATTCAAATGTCAGCACATTTTGATGTGTAGGTGGCCCAAAGAACGGGTAAATATTCTGCCACTGAGGATAACAGAGCTTATTTTCAAACAGAAAAGAAAAAGGAGAAGAGGGGAGGGAGAAAAAGAGAAAGACTGCTTGATGTATTGAGGCTGGAAAAGACCTTAGTGGCTCCTCTAATCCATCTTCCACATTTAAGGAGGATTAGCATTAAACCACAGCAGCCAATTAAAAATCCTTCCACTTCTGAATCAACTACAGAGAAGGAAATTATAAACCTCCCTCCCAGTTTAAGAGGAAAAGAAAAAATAAAATAAATAAAAAGGAGCCTCATGAAAGTAATGGCCAAACAGGCAAAGCCATACACATAGGAAAAATACCCTCCCTAGTCCTGAAAGACAAGATTTAAACACTATTCTTTGAGCACTTTGTAGCTTTGAGGGATGGTTCACATGCCATAAAATTCACCCACTGTAAATGTAAAATTCAATGATTTTTAATGAACACATTCAAGAAATTAATTTAAATGATGGTGCAACCATCACTACAACCCAGTTTTAGAACATTTCCATTACCTAAAAAAAACTTCCTTGAGCCTCTTTTAGTCAGTCTCTGCTCCAAGAAACCATCACTACGCTTTCTGTCTCCCTAAATTTGCCTTTTTTGGAAATTTCACAGAAATGGCATCATACTATACGTATTCTTTTGCGACCGGCTTATTTCACCAAGCATCATGGTTCTGAGATTCATCCGTGGCATAGCAATGTGTTAGTAGCCCGTCCCTCTTTACTACCAAACGGCATCCCACTGTATGTGCACGGCACATCTCATTCACACATTCACCAGCTGATGGACATTTAGATTGTGCACAGTTTGGGGCTACTATGAAGAAAGCTACTCTGAGTGTTCATGTTAAAGTCTTTTTGTTTTCATTTCTCTTGGGTAGATTTCTAGGAACAGAATTGCTGGGTTGTATAGTCAGTTTATGTTTAACATTGTAAGAAACTATCAAGACAGTTTTCTAAAGTGGCTAAACCATTTCACATTCCTGCCAGTAATTTGTGAGGGTCCCAGTTTCCCCACATCCTTGTCAGCACTTGATATCATCTGTATTGTTTTATTATAGCCACCCTGGTGAGTGTGTAGTGGTATCTCATCATGGTTTTAATCTGCATTTTCCTAATGACTAATGACATTGAGTTCCTTTTAATGGACTTTATGAACCATTCATATATCTCCTTTGGTGAAATGTCTATTCACATCTTTTTTCCTTTTTTAAAATTTAAGCTTTTATTTAGATTCCAATTAGTTACCGTACAGTGTAATATTAGTTTCAGGTGTACGATGTAGTGATTCAACACTTGCATACATTATCTGGTGCTCATCACAAGTGCCCTCCTTAATCCCCATCCCCTAGTTTACCCATCCCCCTTTCACCTCGCCCCTAGTAACCATCAGTTTGTTCTCTATAGTTAAGAGTCTGTTTCTTGGTTTGCCTCTCTCTCTATTTTCCCCTTTTCTCATTTGTTTTGTTTCTTACATCTCATATATGTGTGAAATCATATTGTCTCTGTCTTCCTCTTTTTATTATAGTCTCTAGCTCCAACCATGTTGTTGCAAGTGGCAAGATATTTTTTTATGGCTGAGTAATATTCCATTATATACATATATATGTATTCACATCTTTTGACCATTTTTGGTTTTTTATTTTTTAAAACAGATTTATTTATTTGAGAGAGAGAGAGTGCAGGGAAGAGAGGCAGCGAGAGAGGGGGACAGAGTCTTTTTTTTTTTTTTAGCCACTAATGTTTATTGGGCCAGATGCCAGGAAGGTAGGGTATGTGCAGGGGGACAGTGTCTTAAGCAGACTCCAAGATGAGCAGGGCGCCTGATGAGGGGCTCGATCTCATGACCCTGAGATCACAACTTGAGCTGAAACCAAGAGTTGGATGCCTAACCAAATGCGCCACCCAGGTCCCCCGATCATTTTTTAATTGGGTTGTATGTAGTCTCATTGAAGTGTAAGAATTCTTAAGACATTCTAGAAACAAGTCCTTAATCAGATATATAATCTGTAAATCTTTTCTCCTAGGCTGTGGCTTTTCACTTTCTTAAACAGTGTCTTTTGACCATTAATTTGAATTGCAAAATATTTTAATTTAAATGAAGTCTAATTTATCAATTACTTTATGGCTTATGCTTTTGGTGTCATATCTAAGAACTCTTTGCTTAAACCAAGGTCAGTCAGATGTCTTCTCATGTTTTCTTCTAAGAGTCTTCTAGTTTTAGTGCCTACATTTAGGTTCATGATCCATGTTGAGTTGGTGATGTGAGATGAGGGGCTAAGTCCTTTTTTTTTTGGCTTATAGATATTTGATTGTTCCAGCACCATGTGTTGTAAAGAAAATCCTTTCCCTGTTCAATTGCCTTGGCACCTATCTTGAAAGTCAACAGACCATAAATGCCTCTCCTTATGCCAACACCATAATGTCTGGATGATTCTAGCTTTATAGTGAGTTTTCAACCCCAAATTTCTTTTTCTTTTTCAAAACTGTTTTGGCTATTGAATTTCCAAATACACTTTAGGATCAGTTTGTGAATTCGTACAAAAGCGTTTGCTGGGATTCTGACGGATTACGTTGAACCTATTGATCGACTTAGGAAGAATTTCCATCTTAACAACATTGAGTCTCTCCATTTATTGAGATCTTCTTAAATTTCTCTTAGAGAGACTTTACAGTTTTCAGTCTTGAACTTCTTTGTTAAGTTCCTACGTATTTTTTGTAATGCTATTATGAATGGACTTGTTTTCCTAATTTCATTTTTATGAACATGACTGTTACTAATACATAAAACTACAACTGATTTTTGTACATTGATCTTGTATCGTGAGACCTTGATAAATTGTTTTATTAGTTCAATTAATGTTTTTATAGATTTCTTAGGATTTTCTACATATAGGAGAATGTCATCTGTGAATACAGACAATTTAATTTCTTTCTGCTCTGGATGCCTTTTTTTTTTTTTTTTTTTTTGGCCATACCTCACTGCCCAATAGAAGTGGTGAGCACAAACATTCTTATGTTGTTCCCAATCTTAGAGGGAAAGTCTTTCACCATTTGGCGTAATGTTAACTATAGGTTTTTTCACATATGCCTTTTATCAGGTTAAGAAGATTCCCTTCTATTACTAGTGTGTTGAGAGTTTTTATCATGAATTTTGGATGTTGGATTTTATCAAATGATTTTTCTGCACCTATTGACATGGCTACATTTTTTGCTCCTTATTCTATAACTATAATGTATTATATTAATTTTCATTTGTTAAACCAACTTTGTATTCCTGATAAATATCACTTGATCATGCTATAAAATTCTTTTTATATGCTGCCATATTTGGTTTGCTACTATTTTGCTAAAGATCTGTGTTCATGAAAAATATTGATCTATAGGTTTCTTATGATTTTCTTTTGTCTGGCTTTAGTATCCAGGTAACTAACCTTATAGAATAAATTGGGTGTTATTCTCTTTCCTCTGCTTTCTAAAAGATTTTGTAAAGAAAAAATATTTCATTTAAAAATATTTGATAGAGGGATGCCTTGGTGGCTCAGTCAGTTAAGCGTCTGCCTTCGGCTCAGGTCATGATCCCAGGGTCCAGGGACTGAGTCCCACATCGGGCTCCCTGATCAACAGGGAGTCTGCTTCTCCCTCTGCCACTCCCCCACTTGTGCTCTCTCTTGCTCTCTCTCTCTCTGGCAAACAAATAAATAAAATCTTAAAAAAAAAAAAAGAACAAGAAAAAAACATAAAAATTAAAAAATAAAATAAAATAAAAATAAAAGTATTTGACAGAATTCATCAGTAAAGCCCATTGGGCCTGAGTTTTTCTTTGTGGAAAGATGTTTAATTACTATTTACATTTATTTACTTGTTAGAGAAGTTTATTCAGATTTTCTATTTATTCTTCAATTTTCCTAATTTGTACCTTTCTGGGACTTTGTCCATTTTCCTCTAAATTGTCTAATTTGCTGGCATAATATAAATGAAGAAAGTTATTCATAATATATAATGCTCTTAGTTTCTATAGAATCAGTAGTGATGTCCTTCATTTCATTTCTAATGTTGTGTCTTATTTTCTTAGTCATTCTGGCTAGAGGTTTGTCAATTTTGTTGGTGTTTTCAGGGAACCAACGATTTTCCTTATTATTTTTGTTTTGAATTTCATTAATTTCCACTTTAAAGTTTATCATATCCTTCCTTCTGCTTACTATGGATTTAATTTGCTCTTTTTCTAGTTTCTTAAGGTAGCAGCTCAGATTATGATTTGAGACCTTTCTTTTTTCTGATATGGGTGTTTATAGCTATAAATTTCCCTCTAAGCACTACTTTAACTGCATCTCATAAATTCTGACATATTGTGTGGTTTTATTTTCATTTGGCTCAAAATACTTTTATTTTCCCTTGTGATGTCTTCTTTGCCCCATGGGCTATTTAGAGCTATGTTATTTAATTTCCAAATAAATGGGGTTTTTTTCTAGATTTTTTTTTCTGTTGTAAATTTCTAATATAATTCTGTGACAAAAGAACATAGTTTACATGATTTCAATCTTTTTAAATTTCCTGAGACTTGTTTTGTGACCCAGCACAACATCTATACTGAAGAATGTTTCATGTGTATTTGAGAAGAATGCATCTTCTGCAGTCAGTGGGTGGAGTATCATATGTCCGTTATGACAAGTTGGTTGATAGTATTGTTCAAGTCATCTATACCTTCGATATCCTTGTTTTTCTATCTAGTTCTTCTATCAACTTTGAGAGTGCAGGATTGGCATCTCTATTATTGTTGAATAATTTATTTCTCCTTTCTATTCTGTCACTTTTTGTTTCATACATTTTGGGGTACTGTTGTTAGGTGCATATACATTTATAACTGTCATATCTTTCTAGTGTATCAATCCTTTTATCATTAACAAATGTCTTTGTTTTTCCCTAGTAATATTTCCTGTCATAAAGTCTATTTTGTCTGATTTTATTTTTTATTTATTTTTTTAAGATTTTATTTATTTGACAGAGAGGGAGAGAGAGACAGAGCACAAGCAGGGGGGAGTGGCAGGCAGAGGGAGAGGGAGAAGCACGCTCCCTGCTCAGCAGGAAGCCCAAAGTGGGGCTCGATCCCAGGACCCTGGGATCATGACCTGAGCCGAAGGCAGACGCTTAACCGTCTGAGCCATCCAGGCGCCCCTGTCTGATTTTAATATAGTCACTCTAGCTAGCTTGCTAATAAGCTACTGTTTGCATGGTGATATTTTTCCATCCTTTACTTTCATCCTATTTATGTCTTTGAATCTAAGGTGTGTCCTTTGTAGACAGCATATAGGTGTGTCTTGCTTTTTTATCCAGTCTGACAATCTTTGCTTTTTGAGTGGGATATTTAGTCTATTCACATGTAACATAATAATTGGGGCGCCTGGGTGGCTCAGTTGTTAAGCATCTGCCTTCGGCTCAGGTCATGATCCCAGGGTCCTGGGATCGAGCCCCACATCAGGCTCCCTGCTCGGCGGGAAGCCTGCTTCTGCCTCTCCCACTCCCCCTGCTTGTGTTCCCTCTCTCGCTGTGTCTCTCTCTGTCAAATAAATAAATAAATAATCTTAAAAAAAAAACATGTAATATAATGATTGATATAGAGGCTAGCAATAAATCTCTTAGTCTTTATCTGGGAATGTCTTTATTTCTCCTTCACATTTGAAGGACAGTTTTGCTGTATGTAGACTTCATGGTTGACAGACTTTTCTTTCAGCATGTTGGATATGTTATCCTATTGCCTTCTGGTTTCCATTGTTTTTGATAAGTCATCCATCGACTGTATTTTTTTTCTACACCGCTTTCCTCTTCCTCTGGAACTCTCATAACACATATGTTGATATGCTTGATGTTGTTTCACAGGTCTCTGAGCTTCTGTTCATAATTCTTCAGTTATTAAAAAATCTTTGCTCTTTAGATTGAATACTTTCTTTTGCTCCACCTTCCAGGTCACTTATTTTTCCTTCTGCCATTTAAATCTGTTGTTGAGTACCTCTAGGGAATTTTTCATTTCATTTCATTTCGGTCATTGTATTTTCCAATTACAGAATTTCCACTTGGGTCTCTTTTTTTTTAATCATCTCTCTTTATTGAGATTCTGTATTCATTGAGTCTTTCTATTAATTATTTTTTTTAAAGATTTTATTTGACAGAGAGAGACACAGTGAAAGAGGGAACACAAGCAGAGGGAGTGGGAGAGGGAGAAGCAGGCTTCCCGCTGAGCAGGGAGCCTGATGCGGGGCTCGATCCCAGGACCCTGGGATCATGACCTGAGCCGAAGGCAGACACTTAACGACTGAGCCACCCAGGTGCCCCTCTATTAATTCTTTAAACATGGTTTCCTTTAGATCTCTAAGTATATTTATTTTTTTAAAATTTTTTATTGTTATGTTAATCACCATACATTGCATTAGTTTTTGATGTAGTGTTCCATGATTCACTGTTTGTGCGTAACACCCAGTGCTCCATGCAGAATGTGCCCTCTTTAATACCCATCACCAGGCTAACCCATCTTCCCACCCCCCCTCCCCTCTAGAACCCTCAGTTTGTTTTTCAGAGTCCATTGTCTCTCATGGTTCGTCTCCCCCTCCAATCTCCCCCCCTTCATTCTTCCCCTCCTGCTATCTTCTTCTTCTTTTCTTTTTTTTTCTTAACATATATTGCATTATTTGTTTCAGAGGTACAGATCTGTGATTCAACAGTCTTGCACAATTCACAGCGCTCACCATAGCACATACCCTCCCCAATGTCTATCACCCAGCCACCCCATCCCTCCCAACCCCCCCACCCCAGCAACCCTCAGTTTCCTGATATTAAGAATTCCTCTTATCAGTGAGGTCATATGATACATGTCTTTCTCTGATTGACTTATTTCGCTCAGCATAACACCCTCCAGTTCCATCCACGTCATTGCAAATGGCAAGCTCTCATTCCTTTTGATGGCTGCATAATATTCCATTGTGTGTGTGTATATATATACCACATCTTCTTTATCCATTCATCTGTCAATGGACGTCTTGGCTCTTTCCACAGTTTGGCTATTGTCGACATTGCTTCTAAGCGTATTTAAATAGCTGCTTTGCAGTCTTTTTCCACTAAGTCCTATGTCGGAAGACACTCAGACATAGCCCCTATTAACTGCATTTTTCCTGTGTATGGATCATGCTTTCTGGTTTCTTTGGATGCCCCTAACTTTTTTGTTGTTGAATACTGGACATATAATATAGGATAGCAACTTTGGATTCTGACTTTTCCCAGAGCACTGTTGTTGGTATTGCTGTTTTGCTTGTTTAGTAATTTGCCTGGACTAAGTCTATGAAATTAGTCTCCCATATAAGGTACAGTTGCTGATGTCCTTTACTCAGTTTTTTTCTTCTTTTTATTTTTAAGCTTTTTCTGGCTTTCTAGAAGTCATCCCCATTTCTGCATAGCTTAGTGTTCTAGCAAAAACTAGTCAGAGGTTTTGTTCAAACACCTTCAGCCAGAAAGGCTTCTTCTCTCTGCTTCTGACTGTGTGTGGGCTAGGGAGCACACTCAAACTTCAGGCTGAAGTTTTTCATGCCTGCCCCAGCTTTTGCTGGCTCTCTCCCATCTTCTGTGTGTGCATGCAGGCTCTGCTGGCCAGGGACATGTGGGTGTTTTGGGCACACTCCATCTCCGCTGCTCGTGCACACAGACTACGGTCAATCTGGGACACATGGAGAGCTATCAAGCCCCTGCTTGCTGTCTCATCTCCCCGAACTCCCTATTAAGTGCTCAGCTAGACCACTGGTCCATTGCTTGCCCCAAAGAGGACTGGAAATTCAAGACAGTGGAGTTACTGGCTCTTACCGATTTACCACTAACATGGCCGTTTTAACTAAAAATACTCCAAATAGAGTATTCTGGAAGCGGCAGCAAGGCTGCTGGTTTTCACAGCCTGCCCTGCTCTGGTTGAGATATCACACGGACAGAGCTGAGGAGGAGGGAATGAGAATGACCTTAGGTAAGACTGCCACAGGCTCACGTTGCTCCTACCCAGAGTTCTGCAGTTTTCAGGAACAAATGCTTGCTTTCTCAGTTTGTTGTATGCCTTTGGTCAATTTTTAGAGAGCTGAAATGGATATTTTTGACAGTCTTTTTCCAGCTTTCCAGTTACTTTCTGGGAGGAGGATTTGTCAACCTCCTCATTCCGTCACACTGGAAGTCAGTATCTCAGCCACTCTTTACATTTTACTGTAATTAGAATTATCAATGCTATTAAAAAGCAGACCTATGGAGGTGAAAATATTACTGTGAAATGTTGTTTTTGAAGAAAAATGTTTGGTTTTGTTTTCTGGGAAAAAAATCAACCAACAAACAGAGATGACTCGAGGTACGACCTTAAATGATTATTTCATTAGGTTAAATCAAGAAATCTCATTTCTTGGGGCGCCTGGGTGGCTCAGTCAGTTAAGCGTCTGCCTTCAGCTCAGGTCATGATCCCAGGGTCCTGGGGTCACGTCCCAGCAGGGAGCCTGCTTCTCCCTCTCCCTCTGCCTGCCACTCCGCCTGCTTGTGCTCTCTCTCTCCTTCTGACAAATAAAATCTTAAAAAAAAAAAAAAGAAATCTCGTTTCTCAGAAGCAGCACATAGGGCCTTGCAACTCAACTCTTTCACAGGCACAAAAGAAATGAAAGGCTCCGCTAGAAAAAAGTTAGTCCCAAAGCATTTCAGTCACGACTGAGCATGCCACAGCTGCTTTTTCTGCTCCTTATTTTCCTACCTCTCTATCTTATGCCTCAACCATGATCATCAGATATGCAACGGGCATTCTTTTAATAGTCTGTTTTCTGAAGGCTTCATCAAAGTCCTCCTACCTGGCCATTTGTCTCTTCTCCTTTCTCCACCACCCCTGACAGACTTGGGCTCTGGGCACCCTCACAGCCCCGAGGAAGGAAGAGAAGACCTGCCCCATGTACCCAGGAATCCAGTCTCATGGAACTGGAGAAGACTTAAGAGATTTCTGGAGGCCAAACCTCTCATGTTCAGATGGGAAAATTAAAGCTCAGGCAAGTTAAGGGGATTATCCCTTCCAGGAGTGTGATAAAGATTACGTCATGCTGATAAAATCGGCAGAGGACCACAGAAATCGTCATCATTGAAGGATCAAGGCTCAGGGCCCATGACTGGAAATGACTTCATGAAGATCAGACCTGACATTACACATGCTCCAAAAACATTGGACATGAAGACTCCTGAGATTGATTTTTTCCCCACTCCTTCACTCTTTCTTACCTTAGCAAAGAAAATCCAGGCTGCACACTGCCCTGGGGCCATAAGGCTTTTCAGCTTCACTGTGCTGAGCATGAGAAAGAATCCTAACAATCCGCTGGAAGGAGAAAATATTCTTTTGTTAGTGAGGCTTGTCTTCCTTTTAAGCAATAGCTATTTTCTCTTACATTTTACCAGTTTCTAATTATTACAGAACCTTGTATCTCATCTGGGTTTTCTAGTGATCTCTGGATTTAAAAACCCAGGAAGCTCTAATTTTCTAAGGAGCTATGATAAGAGTTCCACTGGGTAGCGGGCCCTGGGGGAGGGAGTATAGAAACTTGGGAAGTCTCTGACTAAATCATGAAAGAAAAAAAGTGTGGAGGACAATACCTCCTGCTCTCTCCCATATTATTTCTGGAGCTTGGTGCTTGCCAAGGTAGAACTTCAACTTTTTTCAAGCAGAACAAACTGCCAGAAAAAGACTTCCAAAGCGAAACTCACCATATGGGGACAAAGGGTCTGGACTGACTCCTGGGTTCAAGGTAAGAATCTGAAGGGGGGGGCTGGCTCCAGGAGCAGATGTCCCCCAAACCAGGCTGAGTTACACAGCTGTTATGCTTTGGGAATGATGCCTAAGCCCATGTGTGTGACCTGAGAGACCACGCCGCATGGGGAGTCCTAGCGATCTGGAGCAGCAAGGCACTGGCATAGGAGTGGACAGGGAAGTAGTGGTCTATGCTGGAACTATTTCTGAAAGCATCACTGTGTGGTCAAGGACAAAGCGAAGGGCACTCCAACAGAATGGTCACTCCTCCTTGCATTTGGAGGCTGGGCAATTGGGAGAGAATCCATGATAGAGGTTGACTGCTTGTCAAGCAGGGGCTTGAGTGTGACCTACTAGAAACTGAAAAGCAAGAGATATGACTGCAGTTGTACCCCAAACCACAGAGGCAGGTCCTATGAGCTGTAGCTCATTTGTACCTCCAGGGTCTCAAGTGCCACCCTGTCATCTCACCTTTATTACAGGCACTGCTGTGGGGCCCCAACTCAGATCATGAGCTCTGAGAGGGCAGGGCCCAATCTTGGGCTTCTCTGTGTGGTCCCCAACGGAGCCAAACATGGTGCCTTGGTCACGGTAGGTATGACATAAATATTTGACAGGTTTACTGAGAAGCAGGTTGGATTGAGTTAAACAGCTGTAAGGCCAAATTTCACAGAAATGTGTGCCTTCGCTTCATTAGATTAGGTTAGTTCATAGCCACATTCTTGGGGCAGGACCAAGGACAGGGATGAGGATTCCCTTGCGTATCTTTCAGCCTGTTGGACCCTGATATCCTGCAAAGTTTGTTCAGATTTGCATCTGTAGTCATGGGAGGCTGGGCGGCTATGGATGAAGACAGTCAGTCATTCACACCCAAAAGGCAAGGAGGTCCAGTGGGTAAGCAGCAGGCTGGAAACTGAGTGACCTGGGTTGTGCCCACTGACCCTCGTGACCTTGACTCATCCCCCCTTTTGACCCTTTTTTTCTTGCCTCAGGTTCTGTGTTGTTAAAGCAGGAATATGCATAGTGGTCCTCATCCTATCTTAATGGAAATCTGAGACTTTCAGAACGGAAAGCCTCCCTAGCCCCAAATCTCACTTTATTAACAAGCAAACTGAGGAGCAGGCACAATCAGAATCCAGGTGTCCTGGTTCTTTCAAAGGTTCTCCACAGTGAAGATACCTTCTTGACCCAACAAAGACTGAGTGTCATGCTGCAGGTGCCCACAGCCACTGCGAGGTTGGGAGCGGAAAGTAAGGTGGCCGGCGCTCCAGAGCTCCTGCTGGTGGCATCCACCCCTGCCTCCAGGGAGGTGACAACTTTATAGGTGCCTGTGCTGCCTCCCATACCCCCTCCCCTCCGATCCCCCCCGCCACCTCCAGCCAGAGGAAGGGCATGATTCCATGTCCCCTTTCCCCTCAGCACAGACTCTGCTAGAACAGAGCCACTCCCAGTCTGTGCCCAACACGCTTGGGAAAGCATCCATGACTCCTTCCCATCCCTTGACTGGTATGTCTTTGAATCGTCTCCAAATTACTCACGGGTCCCTCTCTTTCTCCTTCCACACTCAGCTCTTCTACCCCTCGCTGTGGAGGCAGACCTTAAAAGCAATGGGAGGATCCCAGAAGTATAAGAGCCCGGGTTCCCCGTTAATGTTTCTCTGGGTCATGGCTACCACTGTCCCCTCGGGCCTCCATGACTCCTTCTGAGTTCCTCCAGGGCCTCTGAAGGTGACAACACTTAGTCTGAGATATGGCCGTGGAGGAATCATGAGATGATGTGGGGAAAACAGATACATTCTTAAAAGAGGTCAAGCTTCATACTGCAGCCGGGGGTTAGGGGTGGGTAGAACGTAAGAGATTCCTAGCAATTCAAGCAACAATTGCCAAATCTTTAAAGTATAAAACCCTGATTTTTCATGCTGGGTTGCAAGAAAGTTGCAGACTAAAAGGAGCAGAAATGTAGCTAGACTATCGCCCCAAAAAGCCAGCATCAACGGGCTATGAACTATGGTCTCTGTTTCAAAGAACTGAGCGACGATTGTACTCCCCTCCGCACCGTGTTTGCTGGTGTTGCCAAAAAGCCTGACCCAAAGGGAAACAAGTCCACAGACACCAGAGGAGCACTAACACTCATGCCACCCGAGCCTAGCTAATGGGCAGCCCACAAGGCCTGACCAAACTGACAGGAACTGGGAAGACGAATTCTGTCAGTATCCTCCCGAAAGTTAGCTGAGGATGATAAGTGCCATTCTGAGGCTCCAATGCAAAAGCAAACTATACAATATTGATTTTTTTTTTGTCCTAACACACCCCTATCAGAAACAGTCCAGAGCCACACACCAGCTTTTTGACTGTAAAGAACCACTGCCCCACAAGGTACCACCTTTTATGTGTGGGAAGAAGTGGTCTGGCTTAGCAATGGCTCATGGTCTGTGGACATTTTAGTTAATTATAGTCAAACTGAGCAGATAATAGTAATGGCCATCATTTACTAGGCCAGGCGAGATGCTTGGAGCTTACACACGTTATTTAGTATACGTGATCAGCCAGGAGGGGTATTATCTTTCCACTTTACAGATGAGGAAACTCGACTAAAGCTCGGGAGAACCAGGATAGCTTGCCCAAAGAACCAACACATTAGCAAGCAGCAAGGCTCGCACTCAACCCAAGACTGGGCTGATAGGGTGGGAAACCCTATCAGAACACACACCTCGAGACTATCTACAGAAGCCTTTCCATTTCTCAGCACGAGAAAGTCAAGCAACGTGGGAATCATGGCTAGAAAGGAGTAGAGGGTGGGTCTGAACTCTATGTATATGTACCCATCTCATTGGTCTCAGTACCTCCCAAGGCCATGTAGTAAAGGTCACTTTGTTGTCTAGATGTCGCCTAGTCACTGGTTTCCAAAACCTGTTTCTCAGGGCCTCAGGATTTAGTCAAGGTTTTTGGGAGGGCGCCCTTTAGGGACAAAGCAGGGGCCAAGGAGGAAGCTGAACGGGTGCAATTCTGGACCCAAATCTTCCCTTGAACTGAACCTGATGCATCATTTTATACACTGAAGTTCTGTTTAGGAATGGCTTGTGGAGAGAAAAACAGTGCAGGGTTCTTGGCTCTTCTGCCCTTTCCAAAGAACTTCTGTAGGACACAGGTCCCCCAGGCCCCAGGCCAGCCCTGAGCACCTAAGGATGTGGATGACAACCCGTGGATGGTCGAGGGAGCAGCTTCCTGGCCCGGCCACCACTCTCTTCTGCCCTCATCTGGATAACCAACCGGCAGTGACCCTGGAGTTGATGAAGACAGACAAATTAATAGGGCCAGGGGTTTATGGGTTAAGCTTACCTGGCACAGCAGCTGCCATGGAATCTGTAGAAATACAGGAATGGGAAGTCCGGGACGCTGATGAGATCACCTAAGGGGCATAGCAACGGTGAGACAATGGGTCCCCACACACCCCATCCCCAGCGGCCCAGGGAAACACAGGCGAGGGTCTTTAGCACAGCCATCTGAGCACTGAGCTGCCCGGCACTGAATTCCCTCTGCCATCCCCAGGGTTTCTGTGTTAGCGGCATCATTTTAAAATAATAGGGTGATGATCCATAATGCCCAGTTAGCGAGAATCTGCCCTGCACGGGGCCCTATGCTAAAAGCTCTATGTACGACATCTCTTTCAGTCCTTGTAATAACTCTCTGGTGTTTTAGTATCCCCATTTAACTGGTGCTCAGAGAAGTTAAAGGATGTGTCTAGGATTGCACAACTCTTGAACTGGGAAGCCGGAATGTACACGCCCCAGTCACTCCAAACCCTACAATCTTTCCTCATCACCCGGCAGCCATCCCTGCCCAAGGCGGAGTGTAGGAAAAAAAGAATCTTTTTTTTTTTTAAACATTATTCTATTCTTTTCTGCTTTATGTCTAAAAAAAGATTGTGAATGCATGCCTCTGACATCTTTTTTTCATTTGGTGTTTAATTACTGCACAAATGGCGCAGGGGCCAGACCGACCAAGCTTACTCATTTGGGTTTAAGGTCCAAAGGGTGCATTTATTTCTAGTGAAGTAAATTCATTCTTTTAGTTCCACTTGGTGCAAGAGGAAATAATCACACATATTGGCTGCTTCCCTCTCTGGAATTTGAACTTGGTCACAAACAAGAAGTCAGGAGATTAAAAAAGCAGAAAGCCTTCCAAAAATGTCCAGAGAAAAGGAATTAAGCATTTCCACAGCAGATAGCCTAATCCTCCCATATCTGGAGTTTCTGAGACTCAGGAGGAGCCAGACCTTCGGACCCCCAGGCCTCAGTCTGTCTCCCAGATCCGGATGGACCGGAGCAAGAAAGGCTGATCTTCCTAAGTTATAGGGACTCACAGTGTGCTACCTGCATGTGCAACATACAGTTGGTAATTCCTTCATCACTGCACTTATAATGAAGAGGGTTAGAACAAGACACAACGGGCTGCTACCCTTCCTCAGAGACCGAACTGATTTCAATTAATTCAACCACCTCTTGGGAAGGAAAGGCCTGAATTTCATCTCCTTAGAGGGTTTTTTTTTTTTATCACGACTATTGTTTTGTTTTGTTTCGTTTGTGCATATGTGCGTGTGCTTAACTACAAAGGGGGAGGGTCTCTCGGGATCTGGTTTTCGTGCAGCCCAACCAGAGGTTCAGAGCTCTCGCTTTCTTCCTGCCACGACTCCCCTGACCGCTTCCACTGTCTACGCGGGCCGGCGCTGGTGGAGGGGTTTTGCAAATGACATCATCAGGCTCAGTGCGGGAAGAGCATGATTTCTGCGGGAGGCCCTTTCCGCACAGAAGTGACAGTGAGGTAACCCGGGGGCATCCCAGCCCCAGAGGGCGGCCAGAGCCGCCCCCCCATGCAGGTGGGCAAAGTGACAGTCCATGCAGGGTTTCGCCCTCTCTGGCCGCTGTGGTTCTTGGCCCCCTTCCAGTGTCCCTCTCAGTGCGAGGGCACTGGCCGTACAGTCCGTGCGGTGAGGAGGAAGGGCAGAGAGGAGATGAGCTAAGTGCAGGACCTCGAGATTCCTCGGGCACTGCTCCTCTCTGCACCCAGGCTCTCATCAGAACAGGGTTCGCGGGGCACTGGCAGCCTTTCCAGCCCAGCGTGGGCTGCGGGGGGGGGGGGGGGGGGGCTCTGACGAGCCATGGGGTGGTGTGAGGCGGGCTGGAAGGCAGGAAGATGAAGGAAAAACATCACGGTCCTAGGGAATTTACCGGTTACGTGATCACCTTCACCGAAACCCTGAAAACGGAGCCTATAAATTCCTGACAGAGAGAACGGCTCACCATTTATCTTTGAGCCATTTCTAAGCCTACACGTTTCCCACACAGTACTTAGTTGACGCTATGCCTGTCTCTCCTTGTGTAACCACCAAGTCCCTGAGCGGAGGGATTCTGCCTCACTCATCTCATATCCAGGGCGTTGGGATCACCCCCGGCATAGGCTAAACCAGCAGTATACCTGAAAGCACCTAAATCTTCTTGCTTCCCCTGCAGAGAACATTCCCCTTTCCAGCTGGCTCTGCTGGTCCTTCATTTCAAATGTGCCCCAAATGCTTCCCCTCTGATGCTGGCAGCCTGGCTCCTCTCTTCCCCCAGTTCTTCAATAAGGAGGGTGCACGCCAACCTCTACCCAGCAGAGGTTAATGACCATGCCACCGATGGCCCCGATGACAAGGCAGCGTGTGGCTGGCTGGCCCAAACCCGTGAGAACTCAGTCCAGGAACCTGAAAAATTGGTAAGGGTGCTCAGAAGACAATGCTCCTGCACCAGCTATCAGGGAATGCACAATTTCAGCACAAATTACGTAGCCCAACAGTCGTGAATGTGTTTTGTGGCAGCAACACGCAGCCTTCTACAACACAGTCCTCGTTAGGCCTTTGCTTTTCTCTTCAGTTTTTACTTAAATTGCAGTTAGTTAAGACACAGTGTCATATTCGTTTCGGGTGGACAGACAGTGATTGGACACTTCCAGGCATCACCCGGTGCTCGTCACAGCATGACCCTTTCTGCTGACATTTCTGAGTGAGGGAGTGAATCCAATTTCTCTGAAGATCAAGGCATGAAATTCCCACGGTGAAGAGTGTGGTCCAATCTTACCACATTCAAGACTAACTGATATCTGAACATAAAGAAAACTTCCTCTCACCAGATTTTAGCCCTGGGAACCAGCAGGAAAATGGAAGGTCAGTTCCAAGAAGTAATCAGCGTTACTTCTTTGTCTCACACATGAGTACACACCAGGTGACATGGTCATTTCTGGGTCCAGTTCCTGTGGGTCCCTCTGCTCGCTGGGTCCCTGAAATTTCTCCCTCTTGAACACACAACAGAGGGGGCCTGATACAAAGATGAAATGCAAACTTGCAAACAGAGGAAGAATTTCTCTTCTCTACTAGTGCTTAAAATGGTCCAAGGGGAAGCAAGGTTCCAAGGTTCTTGAAGCCTCTGTGTGAATCATGAGGTTGAACGACAAGAGGGGGAGGTAGATTCCATCCACCAAGGAGCAAATGCAGTGCTCGAAGAGGGAAATGTGGCAGGGTCTGCACTCAGGATAAAGAGAACTATCTACCTGATCCTTACCACCATCTCCCAATGCACTCCCAAGCCTGGGACCCAAAGGGCCATATCTGCCTCTACAGAAACACTTATCTTTCTAGTCACTCAGGAATAGTGAGAAGGGCAGCTTGGTCAAGAGCACTATCAAGAAACCATGCAGACTAGCTAAAATAAGACTGAACACCAAGGGCGCCTGGGTGGCTCAGTTGGTTAAGCGACTGCCTTCGGCTCAGGTCACGATCCTAGAGTCCCGGGATCGAGTCCCACATCAGGCTCCCTGCTCAGCAGGGAGTCTGCTTCTCCCTCTGACCCTCTTCCCTCTCGTGCTCTCTATCTCTCATTCTCTCTCTCTCAAATAAAAATCTTAAAAAAAAAAAAAAAGACTGAACACCAAATGTTAGTAACAATGTGGAGGAACTGGAACTCTCAGACATTGCTGAGTAGGAATGTAAAATGGTATAAACGCTTTAGGAAACTGGCACTTTCTTAAAAGTTAAATGTACATCTATTCTAAGACACAGAAATTCTATTCCTAGGGTATTCATCCATGAGACATGAAAACCTAAGTCCACAAAAAATTCTTGTATAAGAATGTTCGTGGGGGGGAGGCACCTGGCTGGCTCAGTTGGTAAAGTGTGTGACTCTTTTTTTTTTTTTTAAAGATTTTATTCATTTATTTGACGGAGAGAGACAGTGAGAGAGTAGGGGGAGTGGGAGAGGGAGAAGCAGGCTTCCGCCGAGCATGGAGCCCAATATGGGGCTCAATCCCAGGACCCTGGGATCATGACCTGAGCCGAAGGCAGACGCTTAACCGACAGAGCCACCCAGGCGCCCCTAAAGTGTGTGACTCTTGATCTCAGGGTTATAGGTTCGAGCCCCATATTGGGTGTATAGATTACGTAAAAATAAAATCTTTAAAAAGAAATTTAAAAAAGAACATTCATGGAAGCTTTATTCATAACAGCTAAAAACTGGAAACAGTGCAAAGTGCAAGTGAACATCAGCAGGTGAATGGATAAACAAAAGGTGGTATGTTCAGACACTAGCACCCTACTCAGTAATAGAAGGGAATCAATTAGTGAAACAGACAACAACCTGGATGAATCTCAGAACACTACACTGAATGAAGAGCCAGACAAAAAGGAACACTTGCTGTGTGCTTCCACTTATACAAGGCTCTAGGATAAACAGAATTTAACTATGGTAACAGAAATCAGATCTGTGGTGGCTTTGGTGGTGGATGAGAAGTGAATAATGAGAAAGGGGCATGAGGAAACTTTCTATAGTGACAGAAATGGTCTGTATCTTCAAGGCAGTGTAAGCTACACAGGTGTATACCTTTGTCAAAATTGATCAAGCCGTACACATAAGATAGGTGCAATTCATATACATAAATTATACCTCAATAATTTTTTTTTGAGAGAGAGAGTGTGCACATGCAAGCGGGGGTGGGGGGGGGAGAAGGGGCAGAGTGAGAGGTAGAAAGAGAATCTTAAGCTGACTCCATGCTCAGCGTGGAGTCTGACATGGAGCTCGATCTCACGACCCTGAGATCATGACCTGAGCTGAAATCAAGAGTTGGACACTTGGGGCACCTGGGTGGCTCAGTCAGTTAAGCATCTGCCTTTGGCTCAGGTCATGATCCCAGGGTCCTGAGATCAAGTCCCCCATCAGGCTCCCTGCTCAGCGGGGGCCTGCTTCTCTATCTGCCTACCGTTCCCCCTGCTGTGCTCTCTCCTCTCTCTCTCTCTCACAAATAAATAAAATCTTAAAAAAAAAAAAAAAAGAGTTGGATACTTAACCAACTGAGCCACCCAGGCACCCCTATTCCTCAATTTTTTAATGTTTTAAAAGTATAGGGCTACTGAAAGGGGTCCTCTAAGCAAAGAGAGAGCCTAAAAGTAACATAGACCAGAAAGGAACACAGACAATATACAGTACAGTCACCTTACAGGCAATACAATGGCACTAAATTCATATCTTTCAATAGTTACCCTGAATGTAAATGGGCTAAATGCCCCAATCAAAAGACACAGGCTATCAGATTGGATAAAAAAAACAAGACCCATCGATATGTTGTCTGCAAGAGATTCATTTTAGATACAAAGACACCCTCAGATTGAAAGTGAGGGGGTGGAAAATCATTTACCATGCTAATGGACACCAAAAGAAAGCTGGGGTGGCAATCCTTATATCAGACAAATTAGATTTTATTTTTTTTTAAATTTTATTTATTTATTTGAGAGAGAGAGAGAGAGCACATGAGAGGGGGGAGGGTTAGAGGGAGAAGCAGACTCCCTGTCAAGCAGGGAGCCCGATGCGGGACTCGATCCAGGGACTCCAGGATCATGACCTGAGCCGAAGGCAGTCACTTAACCGACTGAGCCACCCAGGCGCCCGACAAATTAGATTTTAAACCAAAGACTGTAATAAGAGATGAGGAAGGACACTATATCCTACTTAAAGGGTCTATCCAACAAGAAGATCTAACAATTGTAAATATCTATACCCCTAATATGAGAGCAGCCAATTATATAAGCCAATTATTAACAAAAGCAAAGAAACACATGGACAACAATACAGTAATAGTGGGGGACTTTAACACCCCCCTCACTGAAATGGACAGATCATCTAAGCAAAAGATCAACAAGGAAATAAGGACTTTAAATGACACATTGGACCAAATGGACTTCACAGATATATTCAGAACATTCCATCCCAAAGCAAGAGAATGCACATTCTTCTCCAGTGCCCATGGAACATTCTCCAGAAGAGATCACATCCTAGGTCACAAATCAGGTCTCAACTGGCACCAAAAATTGGGATCATTCCCTGCATATTTTCGGACCACAGTGCTTTGAAACTAGAACTCAATCACAAGAGGAAAGTCGGAAAGAACTCAAATACATGGAGGCTAAAGAGCATCCTACTAAAGAATGAATGGGTCAACCAGGAAATTAAAGAAGAATTAAAAAAATTCATGGAAACAAATGAAAATGAAAACACAACTGTTCAGAATCTTTGGGATGCAGCAAAGGCAGTCCTGAGAGGAAAGTATATAGCAATACAAGCCTTTCTCAAGAAACAAGAAAGGTCTTAAATATACAACCTAACCTTACACCTAAAGGAGCTGGAGAAAAGAACAGCAAATAAAGCCTAAACTCAGCAGGAGAAGAGAAATAGTAAAGATCAGAGCAGAAATCAATGAAATAGAAACCGAAAGAACAGTAGAACAGATCAGTGAAACTAGGAGCTGGTTCTTTGAAAGAATTAACAAGATTGATAAACCCCTGGCCAGACATATCAAAAAGAAAAGAGAAATGACCCAAATAAATAAAATCATGAATGAAAGAGAAGAGATCACAACCAACACCAAAGAAATACAATTATAAGAACATATTATGAGCTAATATATGCCAGCAAATTAGATAATCTGGAAGAAATAGATGCATTCCTAGAGATGTATAAACTACCAAACTTCCTGAACCAGGAAGAAATAGAAAACCTGAATAGACCCATAACCAGGAAGGAAATTGAAGCAGTAATCAAAAATCTCCCAACAAACAAGAGCCCAGGGGCAGATGGCTTCCCAGGGGAATTCTACGAAAGATTTAAAGAAGAATTAATACCTATCCTTCTGAAACTGTTCCAAAAAAGAGAAAATGGGAGGAAAACTTCCAAACTAATTTTATGAGGCCAGCATTACCTTGATCCCCAAATCAGACAAAGACTCCAACAAAAAGGAGAATTACAGACCAATATCCCTGATGAACATGGATGCAAAAATTCTCACCAAAATACTAGCCAATAGGATCCAACAGTACATTAAAAGGTTATTCACCACGATCAAGTGGGATTTATTCCTGGGCTGCAAGGTTGGTTCAACATCCACAAATCAATCAATGTGATACAATACATTAATAAAGGAAAGAACAAGAACCATATGATCCTCTCAATAGATGCAGAAAAAGCATTTGACAAAGTACAGCATCCTTTCTTGATTAAAATGCTTCAGAGTGTAGGGATACAGGATACATACCTCAATATCATAAAAGCCATCCATGAAAAACCCACAGTGAATATCATTCTCAATGGGAAAAACTGAGAGCTTTCCCTGTAAGGTCAGGAACACGGCAGGGATGTCCACTATCACCACTGCTATTCAACATAGTACTAGAAGTCCTAGCCACAGCAATCAGACAACAAAAAGAAATAAAAGGCATCCAAACTGGCAAAGAAGAAGTCAAACTCTCACTCTTTGCAGATATGATACTTTATGTGAAAAACCTAAAAGACTCCACCCCAAAACAGCCAGAACTCATAAAGGAATTCAGTAAAGTGGCAGGATATAAAATCAATGCACAGAAATCAGTTGCATTTATATACACCAACAACAAGACAGAAGAAAGAGAAATTAAGGAGTCGATCCCATTTACAATCGCACTCAAAACCATAAGATACCTAGGAATAAATCTAATCAAAGAGGAAAAGAATCTGTACTCAGAAAACTATAAATTACTCATGAAAGAAATTGAGGAAGACACAAAGAAATGGAAAAATGTTCCATGCTCATGGATTGGAAGAACAAATATTGTGAAGATGTCAATGCTACCTAGGGCAATCTACACATTCAACGCAATCCCTATGAAAATACCATCCACTTTTTTCAAAGAAATGGAACAAATAATCCTAAAATTTGTATGGAACCAGAAAAGACCCCGAATAGCCAGAGGAATGTTGAAAAAGAAAAGCAAAGCTGGTGGCATCACAATCCCGGTCTTCAAGCTCTATTACAAAGCTGTCATCATCAAGACAGTATGGTACTGGCACAAAAACAGACACATAGATCAATGGAACAAAATAAAGAGCCCAGAAATGGACCTTCAACTCTAAGGTCAACTAATCTTCAACAAAGCAGGAAATAATGTCCAATGGAAAAAAGACAGTCTCTTCAACAAATGGTGTTGGGAAAATTGGACAGCCACATGCAGAAGAATGAAACGGGACTATTTCCTTACACCACACACAAAAATAGACTCAAAATGGATGAAAGACCTAAATGTGAGACAGGAGTCCATCAAAATCCTAAAGGAGAATACAGGCAGCAACCTCTTCGACCTCAGCCGTAGCAACTTCTTCCTGGAAACATCGCCAAAGGCAAGGGAAGCAAGGGCAAAAATGAACTATTGGGACTTCATCAAGATAAAAAGCTTTTGCACAGCAAAAGAAACAGTCAACAAAACCAAAAGACAACCGACAGGATGGGAAAAGATATTTGCAAATGACATATCAGATAAAGGGCTAGTATCCAAAATCTATAAAGAACTTATTAAACTCAACACCCAAAGAACAAATGATCCAATCAAGAAATGGGCAGAAGACAGGAACAGACATTTTTCCAAAGAAGACATCCAATGGCCAACAGACACATGAAAAAGTGCTCAACATCGCTCAGCATCAGGGAAATCCAAATCAAAACCTCAACGAGATACCACCTCACACCAGTCAGAATGGCTAAAATTAACAAGTCAGGAAACCGACAGATGTTGGCAGAGATGCAGAGAAAGGGGAACCCTCCTACACAGTTGGTGGGAATGCAAGCTGGTGCAGCCACTCTGGAAAACAGTACGGAGGTTCCTCAAAAAGTTGAAAATAGAGCTACCATACGACCCAGCAAATTGCACTACTGGGTATTTACCCCAAAGATACAAATGTAGTGATCCAAAGGGGTATGTGCACCCTGATGTTTATAGCAGCAATGTCCACAACAGACAAACTATGGAAAGAGCCAAGATGTCCATCGACAGATGAATGGATAAAGAAGATGTGGTATATACACACACACACACACACACACACACACACACACACACACACAATAGAATATTATGCAGCCATCAAAAGGAATGAAATCTTGGGCACCTGGGTGGCTCAGTCGTTAAGCGTCTGCCTTCGGCTCAGGTCATGGTCTCAGGGTCCTGGGATCGAGTCCCACATCGGGCTCCCTGCTCCGCGAGAGGCCTGCTTCTCCCTCTCCTACTCCCCCTGCTTGTGTTCCTGCTCTCGCTGTCTCTGTCTCTGTCAAATAAATAAATAAAATCTTTGAAAAAAAAAAAAAGGAATGAAATCTTGCCATTTGCAACGATATGGATGGAACTGGAGGGTGTTATGCTGAGCGAAATAAGTCAGTCAGAGAAAGACATGTATCATATGACCTCACTGATATGAGGAATTCTTAATCTCAGGAAACAAACTGAGGGTTGCTGGAGTGATAGGGGGTGGGAGGGATGGGGTGGCTGGGTGACAGACATTGGGGAGGGTATGTGCTATGGTGAGTGCTGTGAATTGTACAAGACTGATGAATCACAGATCTGTACCTCTGAAACAAATAATACATCATATGTTAAAAGAAGAAGAAGAAGAAGAAGAAGAAGAAGAAGAAGAAGAAGAAGAAGAAGAAAGCAGGAAGGGAAAAATGAAGGGGGGGAAATTGGAGGGGGAGACGAACCATGAGAGACTATGGACTCTGAGAAACAAACCAAGGGTTCTAAAGGGGAGGGGGTTGGGGGGATGGGTTAGCCTGGTGATGGGTATTAAAGAGGGCACGCACTGCATGGAGCACTGGGTGTTATACCCAAACAATGAATCATGGAACACTACATCAAAAACTAATGATGTAATGTATTGTGATTCACATAACATAACAAAAAAATAAATAATGTAAAATAATTAATTGATTAATTAATTAAAGTACTACTAAATAATTAAGAGACAAGTGAAAAAAAGAAGAGGTGGAAAGAAACCGAAAGGAATAAAGCCCTGCTTTAAAATGTCAGCAATTGTGGGGCATCTGGCTGGCTCAGCGGGTAGAGCATGTGACTCCTGATCTCAGGGTTGTGAGTTTGAATTCCACATTGGGTGTAGAGATTACTTAAATAAATAAAACTTTAAGAAATTTTAAAAAATAAAATGCCACCAATTGTTAACAGATCCTTCATAAAAACACCGCACCCATGAGTCCTGAGGACTTACTGTGTCTTAACTGGTGCAGGTGTGGGGAATCAGGAACATGTTCTCCCTGATACTCAGGCCCTGCCATGGACATTCTAGATGGAAAGTGTAATAATCAAGTGGGAAAGACTAAGGATTGTTCTAACTTAAAAACAGGCTAGACTACCCATGGGTCCAATGAGAAAGCTAACAAATTGGAAGGAGCTGTCCTATCACAGCAGTCCTCAAATACTTCTGGAGAAGAGAGATTTTCCTCCAGTGTTTTATTTGCTTAAACTTTGTAATTGTATTCCGCTATGAGAAAATATCATCAGGACCCATCAAAGAGTTGAGGGTAATTGATTTAGGTTTATAAAGCCGAGAAAAACTGATCCTCCAGTACTCTTCTAGATTCTGAGCTTCCATCATCTCAGGAATCTCATCTTTACTGTTCCTGAATGCTCTTTGAAGCAAAAAGGCAGTGCTTACAGTTGCTCTGGTTGTGCACTGCACAATTTCAAAGCAGAGCACTTTAGCTAGATCACGACTGTAATGTGGCAGCCCTGAGAGTTTCTAAAAGTTAAAGCTGATCAAAATTTACACAGTCTCTTTTCATGTGGATTTCACAAGCAGCTTCCCTATTCTAGTCAGGATTGTTTTGCTACTCAACATTCCTGACCCAAACAGGCCCTTAAGGACCAGCCTGTTGATAGTAAGGTTTCAAGTCAAAGGCACTCCACTGACCAGAGGTGAAAAGAAAAACACCCATATACATCTTTAAGGCCCCTTGGCACACAATTTGTAAAAGTTCTAAGAAAGCGACAAACAGGATCACAGTGACCACACGCAGAGCACCTTCATACACACAGAAGTAGGTGTGATTTTACAGTGTTTCCCTGGGATGCTCGTGGGTTAGAAGCTGGACTTGGTGCTGGTACAGATGAAAATCTTCGGCTTCTTCTGGAAGGTTGCCACCAGTTTGTACAGAGCCCCACACCCACCTTCACCAGGGCTGCTGCTGGAGTCTGCTATGATGGCTGCTGAGGCCTGAAGGCCTACCTGAACCCTACAGCTTTGGGGAGCTGGGAGCCTCAGCCACCTACAGCAAGGGAGGCCACGGCTACCTCAGCTATTGCCACCAGGGTCACAGCCAGTCTCACAGGCCAGCAAAATCCTTCTCAGGAGCCCATCTTTGTTTACCTGGCCTCTTCAGAGACAATCATCTCAGCGACCTGAAAACTGCAACACAACAAACCTGCATCCAGGAGTCCTTCCACAGAAGTGTACCCAGTCTCTCTCTGATGAACCCCAGAGGCTTTACAACTCCCTGAGCTGCCCACCACAGACATACCAATCATTCACCATACCAAGCGATCAAAGCCTGCAGAAGGAATGGGACTAAGCATCTGATGTCCATTCTTGTTTTTTAATATAATCTGAAGGAAAATTAATCTTTGTAAACATCTTTTTCTGGTATAACTGAGTTCCGAACAAGTTCTCAAATAAGAATGATTTTTTTATCCCCTATACATTTTTTTGAGAGAGAGAGAGAGTGGGAGGAAGGGTAGAGAGAGAAGTAAAGAGAGAGAATCTTAAGCAGGCTCCAAGCTCAGCACAGAGCCCAGTGTAAGGCTTGATCTCACCACCTTGAGATCATGACCTGAGCCAAAATCAAGAATCAGATGCCTAACGACTGAGCCACCCAGGTGCCCCATGTCCCCTATACATTTTTAAAAATTCAGTGGTTTTTAGCATATTAAGAGTTGTACAACCATCATCATTACCAATTTCCAGAACATTTCATCACCTCAAAAAGAATCTGGGGCCTATCTTAAATTACTCTTCTGCCCAGGCCATTCTACGACCATAGGCTATTGACCACTTTGTGTGCCCAGAGAGTAAGTAAGTGCCCAAGATATTCTTGCATTGGCCTAAAAGTTTAGCAATAAGTCAGGGTAAAATGTGGGAATGCTGGCCAAACTATATATACTATTGCCAGCAACCCTGTGCTCAGAAACTGGTAGAAAAATGCCCCTCAAACCAAAAGGAGCTCCAGGGGAGCCTGGGTGGCTCAGTCAGTTAAGCATCTGATTCTTGATCTCGGCTCAGGTCATGATCTCAGGATTGTGAGCTCAAGCCCCGCATCACGCTCTGAGCTGAGCATGGAGCCTGCTTAAGATTCTCTCTCTCTCTCCCCCTCTGCACCTCCCCTTCTCCCTTGCATGTGTGCACGAACGCATGTTCTCTCTTTCAAAAACAAAACAAAGTAAAAACAAAAACCAAGAGAAGCTCCAAAAAGAAATTTAATAAAATCGTATAAAATTATTCACTCACTCAGAAGACTTTATAATAAACTGTAGAATCCCTAAAAAAGAAGCATTTAAAAAGAAAAACCTGGGAGAAGGGTCAGGACCTAAACTCCGGTGTCTCTGCTACACACCTCCCCTCCACCATCTTGGCCACATCCCTTAACTGCTATTGGCTTCAATTTCCTCATTTGTAAAAGGTGGTGGCAACTTGGATAATCACTAAGATTCCTTCCAGCTCTGAGAATCATGAGTAACAAACGAACAAGCATCACCTCTTAGATGAAAGGCAGAGTGATTTATTTAGGTGAGGATTTGTCACCCAAATCCACCACTAATCAGTCAGGGAGCAAAGGAGCATGCAAATCAAAGCCTTTCCAAAGGCTTTGAACAAAACACAGTTGCAAGGGGGAGGGTGCTTCGGGGGCTCGTGAATATCTCTTGGGTGGCAACCACCTGACTGCATGAAAGAATGACAAGAGGCACACTCAAAGGCAGACAAGCAGCAGCTTGGGTGAGCAGAAACAGGTAGGGTTCACACCATGGGCGTCATATGATTTTTATTTTACAAAGGATAGGTTTTCAACACGAGAGTGCAGAGGGCACTCAGCAGCAAACCTTACAGTCGGAAGATAACCCCAGGCTGTGGGAATGGGCAGAAAATAGCAGACGTGCATCAGTGTGGGCAAGTGTAGAATAATGCTCTGAGAAAAAAGTAATTCAAATTATCCTCATGAGACACGGGTTCAGATGAGTCATATACAAACCAGAAACACTCCGTCACTATCGACAGTTTTCTCAGGAGACTAGTTCAAATAATCCGAAGCAGCTAAAGGTACCAACAGAAAGCGCTCATTGTTTTGGGCACAACAGGAACTAGAAAGGGCTTTAGAAATAACCCAGGTCACCTTTCTCATTTTAACTGAGACTCTGAGGGCTTGGGAAATGCCTTATGCCCAGCAAATGGCCAACAAACATGAGTTTGAAGGAGACTGACCAATAAAATGTGTAGTTCCAGCCATACCGCATGCAGATACTATTTTGTTATATTTGGCATCAACTTCAAAACCTTTCAGAGTAAAAAACCACAAAGGAACAGAGTATTGTGGGCAATTCCTGAATCCGAAAAACAACTCTAGAGTAACCGAGGCAGCCAACAGGGCAAAGGTAAGCTTTAAAACTCGACTTCCTTAATCTGCAATTATGAATATTGCATGACCACATATGATAAAAGTGTGTGAAAGGATGTCAGTCAGCAGTAGGGTGAATCTGAACTTTTTCACCAAATCCTTTTACACTAGGATTGAAGCAATTCTGGATGTTTGAAGAAGGAACTTTAGAAGAGGAGAAGGCAAGCACTAGTTTATCCAGCAGATAACAAGCCTGTCTGGACAGCTGAGGCCGCACCAGATGAAAACACAGATGTCAAAATTTAAGAAGGGGTAAGTATAAATTCATGGGCGATAAATCCACAATGGGTCATTGAGATCAGTTTCAAGTACGTGGACAATGCCTAACCCCAGTGCTTCCATCCTGGAAGGCAAATCACTCTCCTATAAAATGTCCCTCAGAGATGCAACTGGGTCAGAGCACTGGGTTGAATGGGCAATATAAAACAAGCAAACTGACTTACCTGTGGGATGGGATGCAAGTGCCAGGAGCACCACACTGAAAATGAAACAGCAGAGCAGTGAGGAAGTCTTCCCAGCACTGAGGAAACAGCAACATACAATTCTGTCCATTCTGCTCAGAAACAGTGAAATTTGCCTAAGAGCAGATTAGCTGCACCAAATGGTCTCACTCATCAGTGAGAGGGTGAGATCTCCTGAGATGCCTCAGGTTTTAGCAAGAGGGTTGACCGCACCCGTGATGGGCCAAGGACCCACACCCCACCCCCAGGCCAGCTGTGTGGCCATTATCACCACACCTAATTTGCCAAGAGTACGAGTAAGCTAAACAAAGCCAACTTGGAATTACAGATCAGCTGCAACCGAAAAGCCAGCTGTCGAGTGTGAGCTAAATCTGTCTGCCATAAAATTAACTCTGTAGAAGGTAAGCTAAATTTCCAAGAAGACATCCCACAGAATGATCCATCCCATCCACCATGTGCCTGGAAACTACCTGGACTGATTTGCAATGGAAGCCGAAAAGGATGAGGAGAAGGAGGAGTGTTCCTCTGATGCTGGCTATGTTGGTCCTTCCTCTCCAGAAGCTTCTCCCATCTCCCAGTACCCGCCCACCACGCCTTCACACTGCCCTGGCCCACCTTCTACACCTTTTCCATCACGACTCCATGCCATGCAGGCAGCTATCTGGTTAGAGGTTAGGAATACAACTTTTTATCCAAGGATAGGAGGGGATTTTTTTATTTTTAATGCTAGACAGCCTACTCTGGTTCTTTTTTTTTTTTTTTTTTTTTAGAAAGAAAAGTAAAAACCAAACTTTATTGTTGCTTTTTACCATTTGGTAGCATTTTACACACAGGCTTCGATCTTCAGAATACCCTGGATTCAGTAGAAAAACCTTTTTAAATGAAGTTTTGTACAATAGAAACTTCTCAGCAGTCAAAATTTAGACTGTAAAAAAATACATGCAAAACATACTTTTCTGAAAACACTTAACTTTGAACAAAGCACCGAACTACACAAATGCAGAATGAAAACAGCATTTCAACTCCACCAAAGTAGTCATCATAAAAGGTGTAAAAGTCACCTAACTTCACTAGGCACTGTTCACTTTTTAAACAGGAGACAATAAAAAATATTGTCCACAAACAATATCCCAACTCTAGGGTAGGTTTCAGAAAATCTTCAACTTCATGCTTTAACAGCGACGAGGCGAATATGATTGAGATCTGGAACGTGATCTGTATCCTCCACGACTATAATAAGGAGAAGGTGACCGCCTTCTGATCCCTGTCTTGAGCAGCTCTCCATCCTCCTCCACCTCCACCTCCTCCTCTGTATGATCTGCTGTAGTAGTCTCGATCATCATAGCCTCGATCATATCCTCTGTCATAGTAATCCCGACGGCGTGAGCTGCCATAGGTAGGTCTCCCCATGTAAATTCCTGGCGTTGGGGTATGTGGTCTTTTTGTTATAGAGAAATCAACTCTGATCCTACGTCCATCAAGCTCCATTCCATTGGCACGCTCTTTTGCTTCCTTGGCATCATCTACATTTTCAAAATACACAAAGGCAAATCCTCTTGAACGTCTAGACTGCTGGTCATATACAATAGACACATCAGCAATGGGGCCATATTTAGAGAATACTTCTCTTAGATCTCTTTCTGTAGTGTACAAGCTCAATCCAAATACTCCAAGACAGCAGTTGGGATCAGGATTTGCCCGATTCCCAACATGACGCCTGCGAGTAGACATGGGAGAATGACTGTGGCTATGCCGTCTTCGATAATCTCGACTGTAAGACCTGCTACGGGATCGTCTATGGGAGCGGGACCGAGATCTTGATCTTGTGTAATGCCTTCGAGAACTTCTTCTGGATCTAGACCTAGATTCAGATCTGGACCTGGACTTTGATCTGGAACGCCTGGAATCTTCCTTGGAGCGAGACCTTGCTGGGGTATGCCTTGCAGATTTCCCAGATCCATGAGCACTTCCACTTCTGGAAGCAGAACGGGATTCCCGCTCGCCGTAGTTCTGCTCGCCGCTGTCGCTCATGACTCCTAGCTGCTGTCGCCGCTCGACGTGCTTCAATCGAGGCTGCCAACCTCTTGCGCCTTCTGTACGGAGGCTCCGCCGCAGCCTCACAGAACGCACAGCTTCCCGAGCCGCTGAGTACCGAAGCCGCCTACTCTGGTTCTTAATGCTGGCTGGACACCAGAATGGCCAACACCCTGGCTAGAATCTCTAAGGGCAAGATCCAAGCTTCAGTTGTTTTCCTTTGTTACAGCCCCAGGGTGCTCTAAAGGGCACCGGGATGGAGAACCACCAAAGTCTCTAGTTGGTGACATTATAGGCGGTGTGGGGGACAGTTTGAACGGGGAAGGCACTGTTAGCTTGACAGCCCTGCCCCCTCCCTGCTCCGGGGTTAAATCCTTGCACCATTTCTGTTTTTCTCAATCTCTTCCTTTGCTCTGCCCCTCAAGTACTGGTTCTCCGATGACTCAGAGGAGCTGTGTCATGCAAAGAGGCAGAAGGTGAGGAGGGTCAGGAGAGAGGCAATGAAGGAGAGCCATGTGTTAGGTCATTCAGAAGTTGTAGGTTTGTAAGACAGGCCTTACAGGTAGCTACAAAAAATATGCACACTACAAACTAACCTGGAGATGTTCTGTCCTTTGCTGGCCATCTCTTCTTTCTTTGGCAAACACAGACCCTGTACAATACTCCATTATGTTATCTCACTGGATCCCCTTTTGGTTATAACTCCTATGACAGGATAGAAGAGGCCCCTTTCCATCCCAAAGTATCTCCCAGAGCTTGCCATGGTACCCCAAATCCCATCATTGGCATCATCCCAAAGGGTGTCTCCGAAATAAAATATTAGGGGATAAAAATAAGAAGAAATAATTAAATGAAAGAGTTGATCCTCTAATCTCTGTTTGAGTTTTGCAAATATAGTGGCATACCACTCCTAATTCCTATGCTGTGACCTCCTATAGGGCAAGAACCATATTTTATTCCTCCTGGATCCCAAGTGTCTAGCAGGGCCACACATACAGTAGGCGCCGCATATGTGTTTGGAATTGTAATTAATCGCCTCCAGGAGTATTTGTGGTGGGCAGTATAGAGAAGTATACCTATTTGTGGTGGGCAGAAGAGAAGTATACCTTGAAGCCCCCTATATTTCTAAGACTATATGCGACATGTAAACTCTATAGAAGAACTTACACTCCTATAAAAGGCATATGATAACAGATCGACAGCAGATTTTTAAAATGCATTCAACAGCTGTTTATTGAATGTCTGGTCAGTGCCAGATTCTGTTCTAATTTGGGGATATGGCAATGAACAAAACAGAAAACCTTCCTCTACTTCCTATATAGGAAATATAAAGGGGAAATAGAAAAATCTGTTCTCCACAGGCTGAAGTCAACAAAGTTATACCCCAGACAGATTGCATGTCTATTTCCTTTTGACACACACACACACACACACACACACAGTTTCATCTGCAAAATGGGGGGTGGAATAGCAGCAGGGAACAGATGATAATTTTCCATTTAATATTTAATAATGTCTGCTTGTGTTAAAAGGAAATGGTGTTGGGCATGTATCCCGTAATATTCATTCCTTATAAATTACCTAAATTTCTTAAAATGCTGGTAAAGGCCGTATCATTGTTAGACATTCCATTTATTTTCAGCCCCAGATCCAACCCCCTCCTTTATTCCTTCCTTCATCCTTTCCGGTCTGCCTCGGGCCTTAGACCTCTGTTTATATGAGAAACACCGGAAGTCAGGGTCAGGGAGCAAATACACCCTCAAGAAAATAGGAGTATGTGCCAAAGTAGAGACCCGCTCAACTACCGGCTTCCCTCAAAAAAAAGCAGGATCAAACCAGTTCTTGGCCCGGGCAGCTGCTGCACTGATCCAAGGGACCCCTCAGTGTCCTGTGCCCAGGGGAAATCGAGAAGCAGCCCTCACTCTAACTCACACATCTTCATCACAGGGACTGAAAGAAGACTCGGGAACAGAATCATGGCTTTAGCCAGTGTGTAGATGCCCAGCCAGGAAGACTTGAGCACCGGGCTCAGCCCGGGGTGGGTGGGGGGAACCGGGCTGGCAGGAGGATGAGTCGGGGGTCACAGAGGCTCACTTTTCCATCCCCTTATTCCTTTGCTGCTCGAGTGGACTCTAAGTTCTATGGAGAAAAAGAACTGCCCCAAGTGTTCTGATGTCATGGGAACATGTTAAACATCCAGAGCCTTCTTCATTTTCAGAAACATCTCTTGAAAAGGCAGCTGGTGTGTCCGGGCAGAGTGGAACTAATGATTGTTTTCAGCGGAGTACAAAAGAGGCCTACAGCCATGCCTGTGGTGGATCCTTTTGAAAAGGCATTTTAATAAACTAAGACATTTATGAGCTTTATCTGCAGATGGAGAATACAGCTCATGTTGAATGTTTAAGATGAACTTCCTGCAGAAATCAGCATGGCTAAGTGCTGAGTGGCACATCCCCAGCCTCGGTCACCTTTGCAAGCGTTGCTGCATTAGGGCAAACTTGGGCTCCCAGCGGCAGATCTCACCCTTCTTTCCCTCTCAGCTAGGTCCCGCGGTGTACACTCAGAGACCACAAAACTCCAAGAACACTCCCAGCTATTCTATTTAGCAGAAAGAGCCCTATTCTTTGCTTGGCTGGGGGCAAGGGTATGAATGGCAGTGCATATACCATATTTAAATGTTATAAATCAAACCTCAAACTTCATCCTACCTCAGTAAATATACCTTCAAAAAACCTGGAAGTCTAGGTTAGAATTTAGAATTCTTGGAGTCCCTGGAGCTTCATGTCAGAATGTGGCAGCACGGACAGATCCAACCTCTGGCTCCTGGCTCCCAGTGAGCCCCCTTCTCTCTCCACCCCAGGCTCCATCCTGCACACTGAAGCCTCATACACTTGTGTGTGGACAAATCAGCATGCAAGTCCACTCTCCTGCAAGTCCTCTCCCACTAACAGTCTGTCTTTGGACACTCCTTGGGTCTAGGAATGAGTTAGGAAGTCGAGCTCAGAACCACCTGAGCAGGGAATTCTAGGTCCCAGGCTAGAAGGGAGGGTGTGGGCCCTGGGAAGAAATGTCCCCTTAACCTTACAGATCCACAACCCATGGGGAGAGGCATGGCCTTCTGAAGTGTGGAGCCAGAAAGAGGTCCCTTTTGTCTGGTCTACGGACAGAACCGCTATTTGGTTTTCTCAACTTCTAGTCGTCTCACAAATTATTTAGCTTGCCTTTCTGGTAGGCACATTGGCTCAGAGCTCTCTAATCAAAATATTATTGGGAAATAAAAATCCGTTAGTTCTAGAAATATATGAGTTGTTCTTTGAAAATGTAAGTTATATTTTACCTGAACATATAGTTTAAGTACTGCTGGTCAATGTCGCTAAGGAATGAGAAAAAAAAAAGATAAAACATGTGAAATAATAGAAGTGTTTTACATACACAAAAGAGTCATTATATTCTAATAATTATATCTATGGTTAAGTTTCTACATTTAAAAATTGTCAATAAATGGTATGAAGGGTACTTTATATTCAAAACTTGTTCCTGGCTCATTTTTAAGAAAACACTTCCTAGTTAATAGTAATCACACACATTTTCACCTATGACGGATTATCTCTGCGTGTACATTTGCCACCAGGAAAGGAGAGTCAACTCTCTCAGGCCATTGGACTGGCTCCTAAGGCCACCATATTTGACAGATAAAAATACAGGTCACCCAAATACATCTGGATCTCAGATAAAGAATCATGTTCAAGTATATTCCAAATATTGCATGGGCCATAATTACACTAAAAAAAGGATTCACTACTTACCTGAAATTCAAATTTAACTGGGCACCCTGTATTTTATCTGGCAACTCCACTGGCTTCTAGCTGCACAAACACTTCATTAAAAGAACAAAAGGTGTTCTACGGGACCTAAAGTCACAGTCTCCAAGTGTATAATCTTCTCCCAGGGGTCCTTCTGGCGGCCCCCAAAACCCAGAGGCCAGGGGACCAGTCCAGGGCCTCTGACCTCCCAGCTGCAGGCCAACCCATGCCGGGACTCCTGTCTCTTTCATTGACATTTGCTAAGGCTGGTCCCTTGACTGCACAACAGGGGCCTCATTTTACCCCAGCACAGAGCTCGTGACTGGGGAACCTCTGAGTCTAAACAAAATCAAGTTAGGAAGGAGCTGAGTAAACAAGAAAAAAGAGTTGGCCTCTGAGCTGCAAGAAATAAACTGGGGCCCCAAAGCCTCGGGTCACATTTTTATAAAAATGTTCTCTAAAAAGCTGTCCCTGAAGGAAGGGGGCAGAGGCTCCCCTGCTCTTCTCCCACTGCTGACGGCGGGTAGGATAGGGTGCTGGTGGATCCCGCCTGCAAGGGCCCAACAGCAGGAGAGACGGCTCTGGGGGCCCCAGGCACGCTCACGACACCGTGGGTCTCACCCCTTGGCTTGAACGAAACAACAACCCACCCCACTTGAAAAGTTTACCTTAGCGCATTGGGTTTCCGGGCCTTCTGCAATATCTCATAAGCCCCTGAAAACGAAGCCGCGCATGTTACTGGCACAGGACGTTCCACGTGAATCAGCACAGGCGAGCGCCGCTCCTCCCCCGAGGAGCACCCCCGGCCGACAGGGGGCGACAACAACACTCTGGAGGGAGTCCAGGATGCGAGCGCAGTAATCCCCTGCGATGACCAGTCAATACAGAGAGTGCTGGGCCAGGAGGGCTCGTGATCAGCAGAAGGATACAACGCACAGGAAACTTTCGGCTTCCTTTGCAGGGTGCGCAGGAGAAAGGAACACGCTGCATTTCTGAATCGTGTGTAACCAAGTCAGGGCCCTGCTCTCTCCCTAAGACTACAGACGGGAAAACACTGAACGAATGATTGGAAATAAAGTCAGATGGCCCTTGTGTTTCCCCTGCGTCCATTTCTTTGGGTATGCTGCTGAAGGACACTGTTTTGTTAAACACAAACTTCTGGATCTCTTCTCACCATTTTTAGAGAAGATCAGCCAGCGTTTCTCAAGTAGACTTGAGCAAGCATGGCTAGAGCCATGGTGAGTTAATTAATGTTTGTCAAGAAAAAGAGAAGACTATATCAGAAATGGGAACATTTGAGGAAAACTCCAAAACAGGAAAGTCAGATCAGAAAACGCCCATTTAAGTTTAACCTTGACACCTTGTCTGTAATCTTCCTATTGTTCAGGGTCACCGAAAAGTGGATATATAATGAGGTCTAAATAATAAGCCTCAATTATTTAAGTAAGCATTCTTTTAAAACTTACCTACGCAGAGTAAGTGAATTACAGCCCAGAAATATCCACCAGGATCAAACTGTAACACAGGATTTAAAAAATATAATAATAAAACGGCTATAAGTAGAGCCAAATGGGATCCAGCGTGGCAATCAGAAACCCTAAATGTCGGTGCACGGTGCCAACCCAGGGTGCCACAACAGGACTCTGGGGCCTTTGGCCAGTCCATCCTCATTTCTCACCCCGATGCCTATGACATCTTCCTAATAGGGCTCTCTGCCTCCAGCACCCTTTTTCCTGTTCTCCACACTACCCTCACTGTCTCTAAAAGACTAATTGGATGGTGTCACCTACTGCTTAAAATCATTCAACAGTCCCCCAGTGATTTTCAGGATAAAATCCAAACTCATGGCACCCGACGATCTCTAGGACAAGCCCCTGTCAAGCCCATCAGTCCTATCTACAACACCCCTTCCAGAGAAAGAACTTGCACTTCCCCAAGCCCGGATGCTTCCCCCCACCAACACGGTTGAGGGGCGTTCCCTCTCTTCTTCCCTTCCTTATTTTTCTGCGCAGAAGTTTATCTCATCTGCCACACTCTATTTCATGTATCACCTGTCTCTTTCTCCACCATTCCCTAGCCTGTAAATTCCAAGACAGGAATTTGCCCCTGTGCAAAAGTGAGTAAGTGCTCACTAAAGCTGAATCACAGAAAGGCAGGACACCTCCACGACTGTGCCCACACCTGCTTTCTTCTCCTGGCCATCTGGTCCTCTCCCTCCAAGATTTAAGTCCAGAGAGCAGAGTCTGGCTTTAGCATCAGAAAGATCTGGTGTAAAATCTGAAACCCCCACTTACTCATTAGCTGGTGACCTTTGGGGCCTCGTTATTCTTTAGCTATGCAATGGAGACAATAAGAGTCCCTCTCCTTGTGAAACTGTGAGATTTTAAATAAAATAAGGCACATGAAGCATTGGCCCAGAGCCTGGCACATAGCTAGCTCCCTATAATTGTTAGCTCCTCCTATTTCCCCGGTCCCCGAGTCTTCATAGGTGCCACATGGCGTCCCCTATCTCCCCACGACAGAGCCCCGGCCTCCCCATGTTATAATTATGTTTCTTGTCTGTCCTCCTCTCCTTTGTTCTGCCTGGACTCCGACTTCTGCCTGGATGAGGACAATTCTTCTTTGTGTCCCCAGAGCCTGGCTCAGTGCCTGACACTTGATGGGGATTTAATAACTGCTAGGGGAGAAGAGAGAGAAAACAGAAAACAGCGAGACTGCTACTGGAGGGGTAAGGGGGTGGGGCCTAATAAGGAAAAACTCAGGATAACTAAGTGAAAATCACTCTGCAGATGAGGCCCTCGGGATGAGAGGGAAAATCTACATCACCTCAATGCACGAGGCTAGAGCAACTCGGGCTGGGGCTCGTGGGTCCTCCAAGCGCATACAGAGGGCCGACGGCAGCCACCACGGTGCCCAGAGGCCAGAGCTCGCCCGGGCTGCTGCAGCCCTGGGGAGAAGACAAAGGCCTGCAGAAGGGGTACTGACATGGCCACGAGGCACCCAGCCTAGAAGCTTTTTTTTTTTTTTTTTTTAGATTTTATTTATTTGACAGAGACAGAGCAAGAGAGGGAACACAAGCAGGGGGAGTGGGAGAGTGAGAAGCAGGCCTCCCGCGGAGCAGGGAGCCCGATGCGGGGCTCGGTCCCAAGACCCTGGGATCATGACCTGAACTGAAGGCAGACGCTTAACGACTGAGCGACCCAGGCGCTCTGCCTGGAAGCTTTTAAATGCCTTTGCACAGGCTGGGGTTCTTCTGATTCCTGAAGGAAGGACTAAGAAGTTCTGCTCATACGTGCAGGCTTCGGAGAGTAAAAGACACTTGGAAGGCAAAATGAGAGCCCTTGAACTTACCTGGGGGTCGTTGAAGGGAAGGCATCCTGCAGCAGCCAGGAGGAAGAGAGCACTGTGCAAAGAGATAAAACAGGCAGCTTCACTTTTCAACATCAAAGCGTTGCCCGGAGAGTGTGGGGGTTGAAACACATCGAGTGGAGTGAGCACGGGGCCAAGACCCTGCAAGACCCCACCCCGTGCCCCTGTTCCTCCTCGAGAACCTCACTACCTATGCAGTTATCAACTGGGTGCTCCACCGGGGACCAGAGAGTTCCCTCCCTGGGGCTCAGCTGGCCTTGTCCCCAGATATGGGCACTCGCAGGACATTTGCAAAACCATGGCTGGCTCGCTCGAGAAAAACAGGATGCCCGTGAAACAGGTTATAAGAAATTTTTTAAACTGCAGATCCCCAAAAATACACTAGTGGAAAACTGGGTAATCAGATTGCAGTTCTACCACTTAGGAAAAAGAAAACGCCATGGAAAGCATGTTAAAATCTTTTGCACTTCACCTTCACCAAATGATCAAGCTTAACATCTCCAATGATGGGACAGGTGTATGTCATATGCCTCCTAATATGATGTACTAAGAAGGGCACGTCACTCACGTGGCATTCCTGCCAAATATGCATAACCCACCTAGCATGGCCAGTGGAACCGGGATGGGGGAATCCCCAGAGCTGGGACCTCACAGCCCTGGGGCGGTCAGCGTGACACGGGTCATCCTGGGGCACAGGAAGGTCCTCCGCTCCAGCCCGCCCTCCTTCTACAGCCTCGCCAACTTTGAAGGCACACACACACATGGCCTCAAGAAGACTCCAAGGCCCCAGACTGTCAAAGGACTCAGAGGCAAAGGGTGGGGTGAGCGGAGGTAGGCGGGTAGAAGCGTTTCTGGGACTGCACAGGATCAGGCAGGTTTTAGGTGGGAGGAGAGGACAACCCTAATAGCTTTGGTCTACCTACAGTAGAAGGCTTTCTAGGATATAGGGCGCTTCCCCATCCACAGGCAATGAATGTTACTGGTCCTCTCAAACAGAGAGCCCCTCGGGGCTGAGAGGAGATGGGGGACAGCCAGGTGGGCGACAGCGCTTGGTTTCCCACCAAACTTGGCCTTGAGCAATACCTGATTATATCAGGTATTAGTGGGCTTTAATGCCTCTTTAATACCTGCTAATCTTTTAAACAAGACGATGAGTCCTAACAGTGTTGTGTTTTGTTTTTTTTCCAAGTAGCCGTCTGTAATCAAGGCAAAAAAAGAGATTGGATGAAAGCCCAGAAATATTTGAAACAAAAGGTCCTAAATCCATGCGTCAAAGCATTTCTGTTGGTTTTCTATCATCAAGACTGAGCTTCAGAGCTATGGCTGCAGAGGCCAGAAGCAGCCAGAGAACAGGGTTACAGGTTGGCACCCAGGGGGGCCCAGGGGATCGGCCTGAGAGTCCAGCCGGGCTCGTGTTTCAGCCAAGGGAACGAGGCAGGAAGGGCTAGGAAGCCTGCCCTTCATCACCTTGCTGTGGCCCAAGACCACGACTCCGATCCCTCATCTTGCAGCCAGTGTTTGCTCCACCATGGGAATCAAAAAAACCCAATCAACTGCAAACACGATTTTAAACATTTTAAGTCCTTTTTCGTGTTTTCCATTTTCCTTCTCCCATCAGTATTGCACAACTCTTAGTGAACTTTTGGGCTTCAGTGACTGAAATCTAGCACGGGTTATTTTCCCCTTAGGAACAGAATATTTCAGGGGAAAAAAAAACCACGAGAGAGAAAGAGATAGTAAAATTTAGAAGAAGACACAAAATAGGGGTATATAACTGTTTATAATAAATTCTGTCAACTCTCAAATAGGCATCTCCAACAGCTTATCATCATTTAAAATCAGGTTAAGTCTTCTATTTTAGAGGGCTGTGGTTTGCTGGTTTTTTTTTTTAACTTACCTACAGATCTTTTTTATTTTTTTAAAGATTTTATTTTATTTATTTGACAGAGAGAGAGAACGCAAGAGAGAGAGCACAAGCAGGGGGAGTGGGAGAGGGAGAAGCAGGCTTCCTGCGGAGCAGGGAGCCCGACGCGGGGCTCGATCCCAGGACCCTGGGCTCATGACCTGAGTCGAAGGCAGACATTTAATGACCGAGCCACCCAGGTGCCCCTAAACTTACCTACAGATCTTTGCAGGAGAAGTTTTCTGTATGAAAATAAAGAGACTTACAGTTAGTCTTTATAAGTCCTCTTTTTCCCCTTAAAAGAAAATATTTAGATCAAGAGGCAAATAAAGGTTGAATAAGCTTATTGGGGGCTTAAGAGCTGGCTGCACCTCTGTATTTCTGGAGGCCTTTTCTGCTTGGACTACACAAAGGATGACTCAGAGGTCCAGAGCTGAGTCACTTGGGCAAAGCACTCTGGGTGTGCGGTTTTACTACCCTCACCCCTGGAACTGGGTTTACCCACAAAACCCCAAAATGATGCCAGGGCCAAGCCTTCAAATATCTTACATGCCAAGAAAGGGAGAGAGAGAGGAATTGATGAGACCTGTGGAAGAAGAGAAATCAAGCTCTCATTCAACTTCTATTCCAGTCTGCTTCCTTATGTTTGCCTTTCACTGATCCAGCTCTGACTCTGAGCAGGGCTGTAAGTTCTCTGGGATGATGTATAAATGAAGAAACAGGAAAAAGGAGAAGGGACAGTTGACTCCACCTCTAGGGAGAGAGAAAGGGCAGACTGGGGAAATCTAAACTTGGCTGAAATCTAAACTCCCTGAAATGAAGAAATTCTAATGCAGGTCCTACCTTTATCCTCTCCTTTTTATTAGTCATTTTTTTTATTTTAAAGATTTTATTTATTTATTTATTTATTTAGAGAGTGAGAGCAGGAGCTGAGGGGGGGGCGGTGGCAGAGGGAAAGGGAGAAAGAGAACCTCAAGCAGACTCTGCACCTAGCCCAGAAGGGGCTCCATCTCACAACTCTGAGATCATGACCTGAGCCAAAACCAAGAGTTGCATGCTCAATCAACTGAGCCGCCCAGGCGGCCCATTGTTTTTATTAGTCATTTTAAGGGAGTTAGTCCTTTGCACTCAGGTATAAAGTTCTAGCAGGAAGAAGCACAGAAGTTTCCGTATTTGATAGAGGAAATAACAGATTAATTCTGGACATTTCAAAGGATTACTTTGCTAGTTGGGGACAAACTACAGCTTTTCGACTCCAGTTCTTGAAAGTGAAGTATGAACATATTGTTTAAAAATGAAGCACTCAAAAGATACAAACTTCCAGTTATAAAAGTAAGTCTTGGGGATGTCATGTTCAGCATAGCATGGTGACTAGAGTTACTAATACCATACTGTAGATTTAAAAGTTGCTCAGAGAGTAGATCTTGAAAGTATTCATGACAAGAAAAAAAAATCTGTATAACTACATATGGTGACGGATGCTAGCTAGACTTACGGTGATCATTTGCAAGATATATAAATATCAAGCCATTATGTTGGACACCTGAAATGAATATGTTATACGTCAATCATATCTCTGTTTTTTTAGAAACGTGAAGACTGACAAGGTAACATGGTTTGTTATGAAGGCTATCTTCAGTTTTCATGCATTACTAAATAATCCAGTTTGCGTTGTTTTAATAAATAGATCCTGTTTGCGGGCAAACTAGTGGCTTGCTAGAGCCTTCCCTCTCATCTCCATGGAACCTGCCTCAGCTGGCCACACCAACCTTGACTCCACTGCCACCTGGTGGGGACACATCCCTTCAGTACAGAAAGGATGACCCAAAAAGGTGACCTGGCTCAGGGCACCTGGAGAAGTGCCCCCATCATGGGAAAATGTGTCACTGCAAGCTTCTGGGCTCAGGGTAATCAACATCTCAACAGTTTGGCGGAAAAATAGGAACAGACAGGACAGAGGAAGAGTATGTCCCAGCTGTTCCATGAGTAGTAACAGGTGCATCCAGCAACTGTCTGGCGGCTTCCGTCACAGGGCAGCAAATCCACACAGTGCTCTAAACAGTTTGCCCATTCCACAGAGGAGAGGGTGCTTTTTATTTTAAATGCCTCTGGCTAGAGGAGTCAGAACCTGAGATATGGGGATTAGAACAAGCAATAAATGCATTAGTGAGCTCTGCTTCCCAGGGCTCCAAAAACAACTCAGGAGTTAATGTCAGACGTTCACCTTTTGAGGCTCCTCAGTCCGAAAGTCACCCAGGCATAAGTCCTAGTGATATCTCAGTGTTCTGAGTGGGTCAGTATAACTTCCCAAAAGTCATATCGCCAAAAATAACAATAAATAGCTAACATTACGGGTGGTCAGCTAACTTACTCGGAGGACTACTTACTCTGTGCTGGTGTTGTTCTAACCCCTCTACGTGGATTGACTTATTTCATTATGGGTTAAGTCTCAGGTTATATGCTACAGATGTGGACACCAAGGCACGGAGAAATTAGCTAAGCTGCCCAAGCTCCCAAGGTCTGGGCTCAGGCAATCTAGCTCCAGAGCCTGACCTTTCATGATGCTATTCTGCCACAACCAGCCCGCCAGTCCTGCAGGACACCCCGCCAGCCCTTTCAGACTACTACCTTCATCTGCTGCTTCCTCTGCCTGCCTGGAGTGCCCTTTCTCCCTGCACTTTGAAAATTCCTACCATCCGCAGGACTGGGTTCAAATCTTGCCCTTGGCCCTTCCAAGCAGACTTACCAGTGGTCACCCCAGTCCACCCACACCCCTGTTCCAGCCCATATAACATTCTATGGGCATCCCAGAGTTTATGTGTTGGCTCCTCCATTCAGCTGAGCTCTGTGAGGGTGATCAGTGTGTCCAGTTTACCTCCATAGCTGCAGGCCTAGCCAGACGTTTGATACACAGTGTAGACTTAAGAAATGCTGAACAAACGAACAAAAGAATGAAGAGCAGCATTCTAATGTTCAACTGTGACAAGTCTATCTGCAAGGTAGTGAGACCAATTCCACAAGCCACACATTACCTTAGAGTCAAATTACGTGTGCATGTGTTTGCGCATGCATGCACAAAGTACTGTGGGAGGTGAGAGTGAACCACAGCTCCAGACAGAGTTTATCCTTAAAACCTGGGAACAAGGTCACGAGGAGGTCAACCTTCCTCTCCAGAGTGGAGTCTGGTGAAACCGACACATACTGGACAAAAGAGGTCTCACTGTGAGTCACAGGTAAAGTCTAAGAGGTGTCACATAGCTGTGCTCCTGGTAATATCTGGTCACTCTGTCGAGGCTCCAAGTGAAATGATCAGGAAACTGAATCATGCGGGAACAGATCACAGCCAATCTTTAATCTTTATCACAGAGAAGATTTTAATGCCAACTTACTAGAAACCACCTATAAGTCTAGAAACAGGGATTGGGCAACACATCATATTCCATGTGGAGTGGAATGAGGACACGAATAGAGATTCCTGACAAACTGATCAATGGAAAATAGGATATATTATATTATCTGTGTAAGAATGTCTATATACGTGCATTGAAAAAAAGTCTGACAGAATAGAGTAATATCCTGTGCGAAGTAGGATCACAGCTGATTTCTGGGACTTTCTTCCTCTGCATATTCTACAACTTACTATTGTTTATTACACTCATAAAGGAAAGAAGCGTTTTTTAAAATGACACTAAGTAAGTATGTAATTCATACCACTGTTTCCTAATTTGCCCTGACAAGAAAGGATATTGTTTATAAAGGAAATAATCAACAAAACTAAAAGACAACCTACTGACTGGGAGAAGATATTTGCAAATGATGTATCTGATAAAAGGTTAGTATCCAAAATATATAAACTCAACAATATTATACAACTCAACACTCAAAAAACAAATAATCTGATTAAGAGTGGGCAGAAGTCATGGACAGACATTTCTCAAAGAAGACATATAGATGGCCATACAGACACATGAGAAGATGCTCAACATCACTCATCATCAGGGAAATGCAAATCAAAACCACAATGAGGTATCACCTCACACTTGTCAGAAAGGCTGAAATCAACAACACAAGAAACAACAAGTGTTGGCAAGGATGTGGAGAAAAAGGAGCCCTCGTGCTTCTCTGATAGGAATGCAGACTGGTGCAGCCACTGTGGAAAACGGTATGGAGGTTCCTCAAAAAAATTAAAAATAGAATTACTCTATGATCCAGTAATTCTACTACTAAGTATTTACCCAAAGAATATGAAAACACCAACTCGAAAAGATACATGCAACCCCATGCTTATTGCAGCATTATTTACAATAGCCAAATTATGAAAGCAGCCCAACTACCCATTGACAGATGAACGGATAAAGAAGTGGTACATATACATACAATGGAATACTGCTGAGCCAAAGAAAAGAATGAAATCTTGCCATTTGTGACAACACGATGGAGCTAGAGAGTGTAATGCTAAATGAAATCAGTCAGAGAAGGACAGATGCCATATGTATAATTTAAGAAACAAAAAAACAAACGTAGAAAAAAAGATAAAGCAAAAAACAGACCTTAACTATAGAGAACAAACTGAGGGGAGGTGGTGAGGGGATGGGGGAAATGGGTGATGGAAATGAAGAGCACACTTCTCATGATGAGCACTGAGCAATGTATAGAGTTGCTGAATCACCATATTGTACACCTGAAACTAATATAACGCTGTATGTTAACTGTACTGGAATTAAAATTAAAAAAAAAAGAAATGATGTTGTTTAGTGTTAGGGATGAAATGGAGATGAAGATTCAAAATATTTTGGTATTTATCCAATTTCTTCCAAGGACAGGTCCTCTCAGCCTGGAAGTCTGGCCCCTGGTCTCTGCCTGATGGAAATACCCGCGAAGGCACTCTAACCTGTTTCTTATACTCAGCCTCACCTCTGTGATCCAACTGGTCCATCAGGAAGCAATACCCTATAGAGATGCCTGGATCTCTTGCCCAGACCAGGTAAATCTTCATTTTCAATTCACAACAGAAGCATCCACTGTGTAGATAAGAAGCATGAGTCCATCTCCCAGAAGCTGAGCAGCTCTTGGGGAGTGGCTGAACTTCAGTGACTAGTTAGTGAATATTCAGCTTGGCAGTGGTTCTGGGACTGGATTTTGGGGCTACGAAGACAACCATGTGGTCCCTGCCAAGAGGGGGCTCAGAGGAAGCAGACAGAGACCCAGGGAAACTCCTACCACATTTCATTGAACCTCTGATGCCACCGAGTATAAAATCCCCCCCCATTCTTTATATATTACTAAGAAAGAAAGCGTTTGACCAGGGCACACCATTGATTATAGAAGCATTCTGACTGCAGATAGTGAATATGTTTTTTCAACGTGAGAAAAAGCAGCACGTGTTAGAATTGATGAAATATGGAAATCACAAGGTGGTGTGCTAAGTAAAATGTCAGGGAGAGGTCTCATGCTCCTTGAGGTGTCAGAGGTGTCAAGCTCCAGCTGCATGCAGACCAGCCTAAAATACCAAGGGCCTCCCTCGTGAGACCTCAAGAGTCGCCACCACGCCCTCTCTCACCTCCTGCAGTCCTGTCTCCTCCACAGACAGCTGGATGAACTGTCAGCACTGTAAATCTGATCGGTCCGTCTGGGCTTTCACACCCAACCCTGGCCTCCCACTGCACTCAGCATACACGCCAAACTCCCAGGTCAGCCTCAAAGGCTCATCCTAAGTCTCCAGCCTCATCCTAAGCCCTCCTCTCTTATCAAGCATCAGCCGCACTGGCCCAAAGTGACTCCTGCCAAGTCCCTTCCTACATCTGGTCCTTTGCGTCTGCTGCTTCCCCTTCCTGGCCCCACCTGGTGAACTCCTGCTCAGCCTTTGTCTGTGGTTAAATGTCATTTCCCCATAGTGGCCTCTCTGTCCGTACAGTCCAGCAGGTGGGTGTCATGATTTGCTCAGCTGATGCTCCATAGGAGTAGCCCAGAGCAGCGGGACCATGCCCCTGCCTCACTACTGTAGACCCAGAGCCTGGCATGGTGGGTGTGTATACAGGTACGTAAAATATTCAGAATGAATGAGTGGGTGCTTGAAGAGGTTCTCTGACAGATCAGAGAAAAGAACACATCACGGCATGGTCTAGGAAAAATGAGAAGTTTGGTTGGGGCTGGATTTTCTAAAACCTGAGAGGGGTATGGCACCTTTGCATGCCTCCATGCAGGTCATGGGCAGCCCCCATGTCCGTGGGGGGACATGATCAGATCCATTTCAGAAGGTTGCTTGGGTGCAGTGTGGAGGAAGGGGAGCATCGGGAGGGGCAGGGAAACCAGCCAGGCACACGGCACATCGGGCAGGCGAAGGCAGGTGATGGCGTGCACAGAACACGATAACCACCTAAGCCAGGACCGCTCAGCCCAGGCCCTACTTGGCGGCCCAAGGGTTCAGGGGAGCAAGATCTCATTTGGCCCCTAACCAGGTAGCCCTGAAAAAAGAATGAGGACCTGAGCCAAGGTGGCAGCAGAGTGAGAACAGAGAGGAGGGGACAGATTCAGACATAGGGTGTGGGGGGAAGGAAGACCAGAGCAGAACTCTCAGGGGACCCCTATGTTTCTGACTTGGGTGGTGATGACCAGAATCAGGATCAGCACGTAAGAAGCAGGTTGTGAAAACAGAGCAGTCCCAGTTTGGTCCCTCTGTATTTCATATGCCCGGGAGACAGCTGCGGGGAGAGCCAGAGGCAGCAACCACAGGGGTCTGAGCTCAAGAGAGAGGTCTGGGCTGGATATGGGGCACAGGAGTCCCCGGGGAACTGAGGGGGATGCTGCCACGGGCGTGGATGAGACTGTCCAGAAAGTGTGTGCATGGGAACAAAGGGCACCTGACACAGAGCCCTGGGAGACCCTGTAGGGCAGACGAAGGAAGGAGGAAGAGCCGGAGACTGGGGAAGAGAATCAGCAGGTCACGGGGGCCAAGAGACTCAAGGGAAGGCAGCGGTGAACCTGGTGACGAATGGTGTAAAAGGCCAACAGAGTCGCATCAATGCAGGCCCCAGTGACTTCAGCCAGAGCAACTTCAGGGTAATGGTGGGGGCAGGAGCAGGCTGCAGGCGAGAAGGCCACAAGGCCATGGACAGCTCTGAAGCCAACCCTCCCTCAGGCACTGTGCTGGGGGAGGGCAAGGATGCGGTGGGGCAGGGGTGGAGGGGTGCACAGGCGAGGGAGCCCGCTGGCATGGTTTCAGAAACAGCCTTCCAGAGCTGGGGTAGGGTGAGCGAGTCTCCCAGGGCCTGCTCCGTCCTTGGGGGCCTGAGAACACGGAGAGTGTCTGTGGGCTGAGGGAAGAAAGGCAGCAGAGACGGAGAGAGGTTAGCTCTCCAGGCCAGAAGAGGCAGTCAGTCCATGGGATGACAGGGCGCACAGGTGTGCGGAGGGGCCTCGGCCATGGGAAGGACACCTCTCTCTCCTGCACACCTGTAAGAAGTGAGCTGCCTGAATGACCAACTAGCCTCTCTAGTTGAAAAGTTCCAGATTTCGAAACCATTTCGAAAGGGCAGATTTCATTAGAAAGAAAGAACTCCCAAGAGAGGAACCAAATTAAAACCACCACTAATAGTGTTAATAAATATAGCAAACATGTACAGAGCACCTACTCTGCGCCAGAAACCGCTGGATACACTTCACACGGGTGCCTCGCTGTGTCCTCCCAACAACTGTAGGAGCTGGGTGTCATTACCATCCCCCTTTCCCAGGGGGAGGCACAGAAGGTGAAGACACTTGCTCCAACTGGTGTGACGCAGAGCTGGGCTTGGGAAGCAAAGGGAACTCGCCCAGGGTGGGCTGATGCTCCCAGCACCCTATGCAAGGCTCTGCGATACGTTTCCCCGCGGCCCTGGGATGAGCTGCGGGCGGGAAGGCTGCCCCCCACCACCCCTCCTCGGCCCACAGTAAACTCCTCCTTGTATCCCAAGGTGCTCACTCTGCCCTGAGCTGCAGCTGAGCACCGTTCAGATCCACGAGCATCCCCACATAAGCCTGATGAACCGAAGGGATGTCGAAAACATGATCCTTGAAATGAGGGATGACTGCCAGGCAGTCATGACCACTGTCAGGAAACAGATGGCAAGACAAGGTAGACACTAATTTGGGCCATAAGAAAAGGTGCATCTTTGAAATTTAAAGCAAGGGAAGCGAAACTAGCATTTTGCATTACCATTTACCTCTTTCCGAAAACACATCTGGTGCCCACAGAGGATAACTTCAGCTACATTATGCAAAGTGAGAAACACAGGAATGGCCTGAAAGAAAACAGAATGTAATAAGCATGAAAATGTTTTCTTTGATCCCATAATTACATAATACTTGATTTCTGCTTAAAAATAACGATCCGTGGGAACTTCTGGCATCCACATTTACAATCCTCTCCAGCAAAAACTCTTCCGCATGGATTAGTGCTCTCTGTTGTAGTATTATTCTTGGCAAGGCGGACGTAGAGGCTCAACACATATTTATTAAGCACCTACTGCATGTCAGGCACCGCGCCAGATGCAGGAAACACATCCCGTGCCCAGGGTGGATATGTGATAGGGAGACTGTCCCTATCGAGGTAAGAGCTCTCGTGGGATATGCAAAAAGGCGCACCTACCCCACGTGGGCAGAGGAAGTGAGGTCCAGAGGCTAAATGAGAACGGAATGACAAACTGGAGTGTGCCAAACCAGAGGAGGCAGAGGGTGCTGCAGTCCAGGTGAAAGTGAACCCACTCCTCCGGGAACAGGGGTGGGGGTAGGGGTGGGGCTGAGCAGCAGACCGTGAAGCGAGAAGCTGGGGAGAGGTCATCAGGCCATATCAGAGTCAGGACAGTGCCAAGAGCCAAGGAGCCGCTGAAGAGTTTCAAGGCAGTGACATGATTTGATCTGCATGTTTAAAGGAACTTGGGCTCCCAGTAGAGGACAGAAGGCAGAGACGGCTGGGAAAGTCTAGGGCTGTGGCAGACTGAAAAATGGGCCCCTGCAAGACAGTCACACTCTAATCCCCAGGACCTGTGAATGTCACCCAACATGGCAAAAAGGGGTCTTTGCAATTGTGATTAAGTGCAGAACTTGAGGTGGGGAGTTTGCTCTGGGTTATCTGGGGAGGCCCTAAATGCAAACACATGTATTTGTCAGAGAAAGAGATCTGACACACACAGAGGGGGAAGCGACATGACCACAGAGCCAGGGACTGCAGTGATGCAGCCACAAGCCAAGAAATGCTAGCAGCCGCCAGAAGCTGCAGGAGCCAAGGACTTGGATTCTCCCCCAGAGCCTCCGGAGCGCGCTGTAGCCCCTGCTCCCACACCCTGATTTGGGCACAATAATGCTGATTTCAGACTTCTGGTCTCCACAACTGAAGAGAATAAGTTTCTGCTGCTTTAAGCCACCTGATGTGTGGTCATTTGGTACAGGGGCCATGGGAAGCTAATACAAGGAATGGCAAGACTGCAGCCTAAACTTGGTAGTGGCAATGAAAATGCAGTGTCCACAGTAAGGAATTATTTAGGAGACTGAACTGAGGTAAATATCTGAATAACCAGGATCAACTGTGGAACAACAACAATAACAAAAAAACGGGAGGGGGATAAAGATATTAAAAAAACCCTAATACTCCAGAGAGTTATTAAGTTACATTTACGATCACTAGGTTATTCGCTAAGAATGGCTGTCTCTCCTAATTTGGTGGCTAATCTTGACCCGATGAGCAGGAAGGATTAAAGGGCATGGGATTTTGTTATGGTCTCTGTTGTTGATGATGATGGCAATATTTCCTGAAAGACAGAAAAAGACCGAGCACAGGTGAAACCAAGCAGAGGCAAACCTTAGTTTGCTCCTCTGTATGGGGGTAACAATAGCTACGACCCAGAGCACCTGGGAGGAATGACAGAAGTAGCTAAAGGACCTAGATGAGTGGTTCGGGAGCTCTGCGTGAAAGATGGTCAGTTTTAACATGTGGCCCACCCTCAGCAGCCTTGACAGAGGACCCTGAGCAGGGAAACTGTTCCAGCTTGGAGGACCCACTTAAGATCATGCTGCTCGCCTACTTCCAGATGGATCTATTCTTTATCTTTTCGGAGCATATATTTTTACCTTGTTTTTAAAACTCATAACTTTGTAGCTCTGCCCTATTTTAGTATTTTGTTCTAACTTGCACTGTTTTATTTCTTTTGGAGTTCTTGCATTCCATTTTCCTGCCTTTGTAACGTTTTCTACTCTTAATTTATCTTTCACCAAAAGTGCAACTCAAACTGTTTTTTTCCTTTTAAAATTATACTTTATAAAAATAAATAATAATAAACCATACTTTAAAATTAAACAATCCAATTAAAAATGGGCAGATGACATGAACAGACATTTCTCTAAAGACCTACAGATGGCCACAGACACATGAAAAGACACTCAACATCACTCATCATCAGGGAAATGCAAATCAGAACTACGATGAGATACCACCTCACACCTGTCAGAATGGCTAAACTCAAGAAGACAAGAAACAACAGGTGTTGGCGAGGATGTAGAGAAAAAGGAAACCTCGTGCACTGTTGTTGGGAATGCAAACTGGTGCAGCCACTGTGGAAAACAGTACCGAGGTGCCTCAAAAAGTTAACAATAGAATTGCTCTATGATCCAGCCATCACACTACTGGGTATTTACCCAAAAAATACAAAAACATTAATTCAAAGAGACATATGCACCCCAATGTTTATAGCAGCATTATTTACAATAGCTAAATTATGGAAGCAGCCTAAGTGCCCATTGATAGATGACTAGATAAAGAGGTGGTGTATATATATACAATGGAATATTATTCAGCCATCAAAAAGAATGAAATCTTGTCATTTGCAACAACACGGATGGAGCTAGAGAGTATAATGCTAAGGGAGATAAGTCAGTCAGAGAGACAAATACCATGATTTCACTCACATGTGGAATTTAAGAAACAAAACAAAGGGTGAAAAAAGAGAGACAAACCTAGAATCAGACTCTTAACTACAAAGAACAAACTAATGGTTACCAGAGGGGAGGTGGGGGCAGGGGATGAGGGAAATAGGTGATGGAGATTAAGGAGTGCACCTGTAATGAGCACCAGCTGATATATGGGATTGTTGAATCACTACATCGTCCACCTGAAACTAATACAACATGGTATGTTGACCACACTGGAATTAAAATAAAAAAAAGTGAAGTTAAAAAAAATCATACTTTATTTTTATTATTTCCTAATTTTTTCATTTATCTTTTGTGCTTTTTATTCCTCTTAAATTTTTATATTTTGAATTAATTTTTATGTGTTTTAAGATCGTTAAAGAGATTTTTTTTCACTGGCTTTATCCATTAGGCCTATGTTTGGCAAACTTAGGGCCTGGCCTTCCAGTTCTTGGCTTAAGAAGATAGAAAAAAAAATCTTGGACAGGTTAATTATGTATACATGAAAATGAATACAAAAGGGTGACTTGGATGTTATTTATTTAAAATTAAGACCTTTTTAAAAACGCTTTTGCCTCCTTGACTATAAAGCCAGTAAGGAGACCAGATTTAGGAACTCTAGACCCTAACTCCAGACCTCAAAGAGGCTAATTTTCTCAATTTTAATAAACTGTGACTAGGTTTTCAATCTCCCTAGGCCCTGCTCTGATCACATTCTGGAAAAGGATCTATCGATACACAGAGAATTGGTTTTCAAGTACACTAATGAGAGCTACCAACAATGTGTTGGACACAGTGCTAATTATTTTAATTGCGTTCTCTTATTTAAATCTCCTTCCAACAACTCAATTAGTGGGCGCTATTACCTTGATTTATAGAAAGGAGCCTAATACTTAGAAGATGAGGCAACTTGCTGAGTGCTCACGGCTGGCTCGGGGCCAAGAGCTGTGGCTCCCATCCAGGCTTCTCTAACTGTAGAGTCCATGCTCCTAACCTCGATACCATGATACCCCAATTACAGCAAGTCCCCCAGGGTAACCTTCCTGGCCCTACAACTGTCCACAAAGTCCAGTAGGAGTGGTGTGTTCCAAATCCCACCAGTCTGCTTCCTCCAGTAAGAACACTGGTATGACCTAAACTACATGAACTCAGTAAACTCTGTGACATGTTTTAAAGGATAGTTTCCATTTCTGCTCTAACAAATTTAAATCTGGATTTCTCAAGCCATTTTTCCACTGAGAAGCTAGCAGGTTTCAGAAACAGTAATTCTACAATTGACGATCTCAGCCTCCATAGAGATCTATGAAAAACAACTATTAACGCAGTTCGCAAACTTTAATTACTGATTTTTCTTGGCCTCTAACTCTGTACAAGTCCCAGTCTGTGAACTGTGCTATCCATTCAGGAGACCCTCGAGTGATTGATTCTTTTAGAAAACCTGCCTTTTAAAGAAAACAAAGACAGAAAACCTGCCCTTTGTTATCTTATGGAGTGAGGCTCAGCAGTACTTATGTCAAATCAGACAAAAGTTCTGAGAAATTCTAATAGCCATGATAATAACTAAGATATATTGAATGCTTATTATGTGCTAGCTGCTATTCTAACTGCTTTTGCATACCTCATTGTCATAACTCTATGAAGTAGATACTATTAACATCCCCACTATGCAGATGAGATAATGAAGGAATATATTTTGGTTCTCTTTTTTAACCTGCCTCTTGATAATCTGAAAACCACTTTTAGAAAATCTATATACTTACTTGCTGCTAAAGAGAACAGAAACATAAGTATGTTCTTCCACGTTGTCAGGGCTCTAGGAATGGCCTCAACCACCTGGTTGAGGTCCTACCATCTTTCATCAGGAAAAATGGTCAAGATCAACTACTATAAAGCCCATATCATCATTTTTAACACAAAATGTAATTAATCAAATTCAACTACACTGAGGGCCAATTCATTTAGTTACTTAGGGGCACAGTTTGCAACTAATTTTTCTTAGACTGCATTAGCTTAAAATTCCAACATCTTACCATGTACCATTGGACATTTTTCTCTGGTTGTGAAGAGAAGTTGGTATCTAGTACTTAAAATTTTTCATTATTCTCATGCTTTCCAGAATGGAAATTTTGAGGCTTTGTTATTTGTTCAGGTGTTGGGCCTGAGTTAGAACAGTTGTCTATGGAAAATCCTGGCCCTGTCCATAGGCACGGTCTTGGGTCACTCTGCAGACACTGACGCCTCCCTTTTCCAAGCAGAGTCCTGGGTCAGCTTCTTAATTTTGGTTAAAGAATGTCAATCCTATCTTCGTTTTGGGTGATTTTTCAATATGTAGGTGTGGGCTTAATCTACAAGAGAGAATAATTGCACTCCAGGCCTGACCTGTTGGCTACCCAATTTTTATCAAAAGCATGCACGCGGGAAACAGTATTTCTGGAGGGTTGCCTGAGGGCAGCCCGTGAAGGGAGCCAGATACGCAGAGTAGCAGTTTTAGGCCCAGACAACTGCTCCTATTGAACTTTTCTATTTTATCATGCATCCAGAAATGCTCTAAGAACCCTAGGAAACCAGGTTGTCACTGTGTTTGTTATTAGGGTGTTATTAAAGACCCTACCTCACTAGGTGGCCCAGCCTACAGTTTTTGAGGACTCAGAACCTGAAAGCAAGGAAGCTTTGCTCTTCTTCAGCTATGACCTCACTCTTGTTTTTCTTGCAACTTTTTAAATCTGAAGATCACTGACACACAATGTTACATTAGTTTTGGGTGTACAACATAGTGAGTCAACACTGCTATGTTATGCTCCGCCTAACAGGTGTAGCAATGACCTCTGCTCTTATCTTACAAGCATGAGAGTCCTGTAACTTCTTTATTTTTTATTTTTAAAAAGATTTTATTTATTTATTTGAGAGACAGAGAGAACCCACATGAGCAGGGGGAGGGGCAGACGGAGAAGCAGATTCCCCAAGTCTTGTAACTTTTTTATTTGCCTACAGAATGCCAAAAATTGAATTCAGGCCCCGACTGCATTATTTTGTAGGATATTACAGCATAAATTTCTATGTGCTAAGTCTCTCTGTGGCCTCATCTAGTTCTTCGGTTATTCTGTACCTAGATTTCTTGTAAAATTCTGTTCATAAAAAAATGTCTGTTTTGGGGCGCCTGGGTGGCTCAGTCAGTCAAGCATTTGCCCCTTGATCTCAGCTCAGGTCTTGATCTCAGGGTTGTGAGTTCAGGCCCTGTGTTGGGCTCCATGCTGGGTGTGGAGCCTACTTAAAAAAATGTCTATCTTATTTTAATTATTCTTTTAAGCCACCACCCATCCTTTGTGGAAGATGGTGAGGTATTCGAATAAGTATATGTCCATATCCATGAATACATTCATAAGTTGACTTGCGTGAGTTAAATTTAAGTGTTTATTTACATTAATCTTACGATTCTGTCATTACATGCAAAGCCCTTGAGTGCAGAGGACCAGACTCCCCTCTTAGCAATGTTATCTCCAGGATGAGTTTGGAGGCCATCTCTGTCGTTCATTTGTTCATCACCTAAAGTAGCTGGCCTGTGTCTTATGGACCTTACTGTGACATTTTAAAAAATACCAGGGGTTCTTCCACCTTGATGGTGAGATGCCTGGGCATAAGAAAAGGTTCAGGGGATGGCAGCTTGTTCCAGCTCATTTCACTTTGGAGCATAAATGTACAGGCCCGAACAGAGGACAAACTGGCCTACTCTCAGTGAATTGTTCTTTTTCTCATACTTTTTACCCAGGTGCATAGAAATGAATGAGTTAAACCAAATGTACATATTCTACGGTGCCCAAAAGAATTCTGAGCAAAGCAAATGAGAACCTGTTATCATCCCCTCCTCTTCATATAATCCTCAAGAAAACCTCTATCAGAGTCCAGGGTTTGTTTGTTTGTTTGTTTGTTTTTAATAAATACTTTTAAATTGAGGTAAAATATACACATAAAAGTTACCATTTTAACCATTTTTAGCTGTACAGTTCAGTGGTATTAAGTACATTCACAGTGTTGTGCAACTATCACCACCAGAACGCTTTCAATTTGCAAAATTCAAACACTGTCCCCATTAAATACTAACTCCTCATTCTCTCCTCCCTCCAGTCCCTGGCAAGCACCATTCTGCTTTCTGCCTCTATGATTCTGACTACTCTAAGCACCTCACAGATGTGGAATCAGACAGTATTTGTCCTTTCGTGACTGGCTCATTTCACTTAACACGATGTCCTCAAAGTTCATCCACGGTGTCACATGTGTCAGAATTGCCTTCCTTCTTAAGGTTAAATAATATTCCATGGCATGCATTTGCCACATTTTGTTTATCCATTCCCCGATCCGTGGACACTTGGGTTGCTTCCAACTTTTGGCTATTGTAAATAATGCTACCATGAACACAGGGGTACAAATATCTGTTCAACTCCGTGCTTTCAATTTTTTGGGGGGTATAAGCCCAGAAGTGAAATTGCTGGATCATACAGTAAGTTTATTTTTAATTTTTTGAGGAACCATCCTAGTGTTTTCTAGAGCAGTTGCACCAGTTTAGATTCCCAACTATGGTGCCCAACGGTTCCAATTTCTCCACATCCTTCCCAACACTGGTTATTTTCTGGTTTTTTGAGGACAGCCATCCTAATGGGTATGAAGTAGTATCTCCTTATGGTTTTGATTTGCATTTCCCTAATGATTAATGATGCTGAGCATATTTTCCTGGGCTTATCAGCCATCTGTATATCTTCTTTGAAGAAGTGTCTATTCGAGTCTGTTGGCCATTTTTGAATTAGGTTGGTTTTCGTTGTTGAGTTGAGGACTTATCTCTATATTCTGGATATTAATCCCCGCTGAATGACAAAACTAAAACAATTTAGTAACAAGTTTGATGCCCTTTATTCAAGGGAAAACAACTCTTGCATTGGAAGAGTATGGTGCCCCAGAAGCAGTGGAGCCCTCCTCCCAAGGGGTGCTGGACAAGACTGAGTTTTATGAAGCATGAGAAGTGGCAACAGGGAAAAGCTTTGATTGGCTGGGATGGCATAGCTGGCCTTCTTTAGGATGATCAAGGAACAAGGAAGTAAGTATAGATCCCAGAGTTGCCTTGGCGTTTTGGGATTGGTTGTCTGGATGTACTGTGTTTCTGGTCAAGTGGGGCATTTCCAGGAATGCTAAAGTTTGCTTTCCTGATGTAGCACCCCAGAGAGGAGGAGCTCCATCTTGGGCCTAAAATTTTATTTCCACATCCCTTATCAGATAAATGATTTGCAAATACTTTCTCCCATTCAGTGGGTTGCTTTTTTACTCTGTTGATAGTGGCCTTTGGTACACCAAAGTTTTACATTTTGATGAAGTCCAATTTATCTATTTTTTTCTTTTGTTGCCTGTGTCTTTGGTGTTGTATCCAAGAAATCATTGCCAAATCTAATGTCGTAAAGTTTTCCCCTCAGAGCTGTTTTAATAAGTCATTTTATAAGGGTTATGGAGAACGTCATCTTTAAAAATTTATTTTTTTACTTATTATTTTAGAGAAAGAGAGAGCGGGGGGGGTGCTGAGGGAGAGAATCCCAAGCAGACTCTCCACTGAGTGCAGAGCCTCGATCTCATGAGCCTGAGATCATGACCTAAGCCGAAATCGAGTCAGATACTTAACTGACTAAACCACCCAGGCACCCTGAGAATGTCATCTTTAGATGGAGCAAGAAGATAACTAAAATCCTGAGGGAGGGTTTACTCTTTTGCCACTGAGCCTACACCTTAAAGAGTAATCCTTGCAAATGGACTCTAGCGAGCTCTGGTAAGAAAACAACATAAAAGAGAGCTGCCTCAAATGAGCAGTAACAGTGAACATAAGAGGAAGAGTCTCCATTTTACATCAACAATGACATTCTTTTCCTTTGCAGATCCAAGTTCCTTTATGTAATATTCGAGCCAAACAAATGGGGAGGGGACTCATGGGCTCCAGTTTGCCTAACTAATTTGCTCCATCTGGGTCTAATTATCCATGTGCGTTTCCTCACCAACACCCCATCCAATCTCCATCGCAACGTGCGGAGTGAATGTCATGCCCGTGGAAGACAAACCCTGACAAGCAGATAGGGAAGGACCAAGATCAAAGAGCTGGGTGAGAAATCAAGAGCAGTCCTGTCAAGATGCCTTAACTTGGATTTGCAGAGTCCTGCAACGATGGACCCTGGCTTCCGAAGCAAGAAAACAACATGGTTTGAGCGGCCAGATCACCAACACCAGGATGGCCTCTCACTGGCAAGCTCACTAATGTCTGACTTTGCACATCTGTTCTAAACACTCACCAGCACAGGCTTTGAGACAATCCTGTCTAGCTGACCAGGCTTCGGCTGGGAAATTACAACAAGAGTATTAATGACCGGTCGAGGTTGTACTGACCCTCCAAAGACTGACACTCACGCCATCAGAACCATCATCACTGACCTTATTCAGCATAGGATAGCTGGAGAAGCTGACCCAAATTAGCCCAAGTAGAAGGGACAGCAAATACACGGTTCCTCTCCACTCCCCACAGCCCAGTCCTCATGGGCTGATCTCCCCTGGTTGATGTGATTTAAGGAGGAAAAAGGGTAACTTTTGGAGGTGAACTGTTGTGGTTGGATAGGCTTGGGTTTGCACCTCCGCTTTAACATTTATGCGTTGTTGACCTTGGCCAAATAATTTGGATCTCAGTTTTCTCATCTGTAAGTGGGAGTAATTAAGTCTGACTTCATATGTCATGAAGAGGGGCGATGGAAAGTGCCTGGCACATACTAACACCTCAAGGTCAGGAACCATCTCTTATTTGTCTTTAAGCACCTAGCACACAGTAGATCCCTGATAAATATTTGCTGAATGGATAGCCCCAAGAATAACCCCCTTCCCTTAACTCTGTACATCATTTGGTTGTGAGGTGGAAAATTCAGTAAAGAATTTTCCCTGCTGCGCCTTTACAGAGTTAAATCTGCTTCCTCTTAGGAGTTGCACATCAGAAGAAGAGAGCTTCAAAATCTTGTCAGATAAAGGAGGGCTTTATGGAGCAGAACTCCCTCGAAAGTGTTCTGCATAACAATACACCCACGGCTTTTAACGGAGCACTTTCCCCCAATTCCTTGTGGATTCATTAAACTGACAGCTTGGCACCAGCATATTGATGCCTGTTTTCTATCTAACACAAGCTGTATGAGTGCCTCGTGTTTAACACACTCTATAAATTTGTAAGCAACTATGTAAAAACAAAAAACTCAGAAAACAAAGAAAAGATGCTGGGTTGTTATTTCACTCAGAAACAATAATGAGTGTCTCTTTTCTATACTCCTCCCACTCTAATTGGGTATATTTGGGTTTGGGTTGTTTTCCTTTGTTCAAAGAGTTTGAATTGCAGCAGCTTCTTCTTACCCTTTAAAGAAGGCTGTGCCCTAGGCCAGGGCCACTGATAGTACCAGTCCTCCCCCAAAATAAGGAGCTCAAGCCAGAAGGTAAATCAGGGCACTGCTTCCTTCTTCAAAAAGTCTTGCTATGAAAAAAAAAACGTCAGCTCAACTAAACAGTGTGTTTAGTGCCAAAGTTGATATACACTCTGGCACAATCTCCTTATGGACAACTAACAGAGCTCACAGACTGACACCACCATGTGTGGATCACCCTCTGAGAAGCAGTGTTCTTGGTTACAGAACTCCCCATCTGCCTGAGAATGTACTGGACTGACCTTTACAATGGACTTCTGAGGGATTTTAGGCTACCTAGTAACCTTAGCCCTTCTTTTGGTGAAGCATCCCAATATCAAGGATCTGCCACCCCCTCTCTCAGTCTACGGGATCCAGACAGGGATCCTGTCTGAGCAGGGCTGGCCAAACAGTGCTCCGAGTCTCTGCAGCCACAGTGAATGGTCCGGGAACACCCGTATCCAGGGACGACCAATCAGCATAATTCCATCTTCCTAGTGAGCTTTCAGACCTGGGAAGGGCAGTGGCCCTACTGGTGTATTCAGAGTGAATCCTGAGGTTCCTGCAGGAGCTACAAGGAAGAGTCTCTTTCCATTACACTTCATGTTTAAGGATGTGAGCCTAGAGTCAACAACACCCATGAGGGGAGAGCCTGGCTGTGAAACGGAGCAAAGACAAGAGCAGAACTAAAAGAGAGACAGAAACTGGGTTCTGAGAATGTCATTGGAACCTCTGGATCAAGCCATGCCTGATCTACAGCTTTTCAATTCTGTGAACTAGTTCATTTCCTTTTTGCTTAGACTAGTTTATGAGCTTTCTGTAACTTGTAACTAAACGAGTCTAAAGTTCCGCCTGACTACTCTACCCTGGGCTATTCTAAAATCCACATACGCTGGCCCTAAGGAGACAAATCTGAAAAGGCAAAAGGTCTGGAGTCAGAGGAGCTACCACGAGCTGGGGCTAGAGGCAGGTTACCAAGACTTTCCACACCTGAGTTCCTTCCTCTGTCAGCTGATTAACATCTGCTTCATCCGCTGCCTGTCAGGTGACTGAGAATCACATAAAAAGATACAGAGGAAATCACTATGGAAACATACAGAAAAAGCACTGTACAAACAAAAAATGTTATTATTAGCACAACAATAGTTATTCAAACTTCAAAATTATGGCGTCTATAACTATCCAGATCCTATAGGAAATTTTCAAAGCCTCTGAACAAGAATACATTGTTTTTCAAATGAACGAACATAGGAGGTGAAAAGAAGAGAGGCAAACCAAGAAACAGACTCTTAACTGTAGAGAACACACTGCTGGTTACCAGAGGGAAGGGGGATGAGGGGATGGGTTCTATTGGTGATGGGGATTAAGTAAGTCACCTGTTGTGACGAGCACCGGGTGTTGTATGAAGTGTTGAATCACTACATTCTACACCTGAAACTAATATTACACTGTATGTTAACTAACTGGAATTTGAATTAAAACTTAAAAAAAAAGAATGCATTGTTAATTTATTAACACCCGTATTCTGCTATACGAGGGGGAGCGCCCTCTGCAGGCCAGCAGGTGTAAAGCGAGGCAGCAGACACGGAAGCCGACAGAAAGAAGGGGCAGCTGGAAGCCAGTGCAGGTCTCAGGTTCTGGGCTGAGCACCAATATGTGCTGTGGGTCATTTCTTGGGCCCACCCAGGACGTTTCTCCCCCATTGGACACATCATCCCAATGACTCAAGCTTATGAATCATGAAAGAAAAATTATGATTTAATCACCACTAGTAACTCTCAACTGCTATTTTGCAAACTTCGTGGTTGTCCTAACAATAATACTGTTGTGCGGGTAGGCAGATTTCGTGTTTGTTTTAATGTTTTCATATCTGAGACTGAAGGGACCAACATAACAACAGACTTTCCATAAAAAGACTGAAGAGTTCCATAAATTTTGCACTTTTCCAAAGGTCAGAACACAATCATTTTATGATAGATAAAGACAGTACAAGCAGGGGACAAGACAGAAAGAGGCATTACTGACTTTTAAACCTCGTTCTGAGTCCCTCGTCAATGGCCGTATCAATGGATTCTCTTTTGATGGAAAAAATAACTAAATTTTTATATTTTCATATAGCATAACCGGAAGAAGTTTATTCTTTACAGTTCCCTCCTTTGAGGAGCTCAAACGGGCAGCTGGGGTGGGAGAACAGGGGGACACTTGTTTTATTAGTGTCCCCACAGACTGGGTACCAACGCTGTGCCAGGCATGTACATTGCTACTGAGCCCAGCACCCCCCAGTCCACATCACCAATGGGCAGGGTTACAGTTCCTCAGAAGCAAGGAGTAGGCTGAGCCCGCTCTCCCTGCTCCCGAGGACAGCCTGCATTCAGGCAGAGTGGACTGGCCCTGTCTGTGTCAGCCTCCATACAGATCACCTCTCTCTCTCCCTGCGTCTCCATCTATGCCTCTTCATCTTGTAAAACAAGTTGGCCCGACCCTGTTACCTGGTTATCCTCAATTCAGGGAGAGGGGTAAAAGGCCCCACGTTGTTCTCCAATCTAGCTGTACCATTATGAAAGCTGATGTCGTGTCCCCTACTGATTCAAGGTGCAGTAAGTTAAAAAGCAAAGGGGAGGAGGAAAGAGAAACTGTCTCTCTAAAAAGTCTCTAACACTTACCAGTTTGGATAATGCTCTGGAACCAGCATAGATTATACCCACAAACAGCACCGAAGCAGGAAGCCACGCTGAAACATCAGATCTGGGAAGAGGGAAAGAGGCCATCATATTTCTGTCATTTCCTGTCCAAAAGACATAGTTGGGAGGCATGACCCTTTGGATGCACCAAATACAATGACGGTGCTTGTCTAATATCTCTGAGCGACCCGTGAAGTGTGATGCGTCTGTGTCCACTAAGAGTGAGGGAGGCTGACAGAACCATCCAGCCACCCTGCCTGTTCCCCAGGCCACAACGGGGCGAGACAAGCTGGAGATGGAAGACAGCTTCCTGCAGTTTGGGAGAGAGAACAGATCTGATTTTTTTTTTTTTAAGGGGCAGTGAACATTATTCTTTGGATTTTAAGAAGCCAGAAGCTTTGAACTCACGCTGAATTATTAAAAATGTAAAAAGACTATTTACCTAGGCAATGTATCAAATGGCTCCATGGAACCACAACAAAAGGAAGAAAGTGTCAAAGGACAGAATTTTAAAAAGAATGCCAGAACTGTGGGCGCCTGGGTGGCTCAGTTGGTTAAGCGACTGCCTTCGGTTCAGCTCATGATCCTGGAGTCCCGGGATCGAGTCCCGCATCAGGCTCCCTGCTCAGCAGGGAGTCTGCTTCTCCCTCTGACCCTCTTCCCTCTCATGCTCTCTATCTCTCATTCTCTCTCTCTCAAATAAATAAATAAAATCTTTAAAATAAATAAATAAATAAAAAGAATGCCAGAACTCAAGCTGGGTGGCCATGTGCTGACGTTTTCCACAGTTAACCTGGAATCTCTAAGGACTTCTGAAGGGTACATTTCTTTGATTCATTTGTGGCCACACCCAAAACTGCTTTTTCTCAATGCAGTTTAGAATCTTGCTCTCTTCAAGAAAAGCAAAATCCCGGTTTTTACATAGAGCACCAATCACTTGCTGCCCCCATCCGTCACCAACATATTCGGTCCACTAATGTCAGTTCCCTAGAGTTATTCTAATAATAGATAGAAATAAATGAGAGCGTTCCAGCAGAATTCAACATAATAATCCCAGATAACTCAATGAACTGCTCTCCTGGGATGGTGCCTGCTCAAGAAATGTTCTTTGTTAACTTTATTAGCACGGGCAGGCGCTCCATCGGTGATCAGACCTGCTTTTGTAAGCTCCCTAGTGAACCTGGTGTTAAAATGTCTCTAGTCTCGAGTGAGGCTTCCAAACCCTACTTCCTGAATATATTCATTCAACAAATATTTACAGCAATTTGCAAGGTGTTGACAGCACCAGAATTATTATTAACAGCAGCATCATAGTTAACATTTATTGAGCACTTGCTACAAACGAGGCACTATGCTAAGTGTTTTCTATGCTGTGTCTTTAAAAAATCTGCACAACACGGGGCGCCTGGGTGGCTCAGCTGGTAAGTGTCTGACTCTAGATCTCAGCTCAGGTCTTGATCTCAGGCCCGTGAGTTCAAGCCCCATGCTGGGCTCCACACTGGGCATGGAGCTTGCTTAAAATAAATAAATAAATAAAATCTGTACAATGACCTTATGAAGAAAATATTATTATTATTATCCCCATTGTGCAAATGAGAAAACTGAGGCATAAAGAGTTTAAATAACGTGCCTGTGGTCAGAAGAGCTGGTAATGGCAAAGGCAGAATTTGAATTCAGGTCATCTGACTTTTAAAGCCCTAGCTTTAAGTCACCCTTTCATACTTTGCCCTCAAGGACCTCAGGATGTAACGGGAGACACTGACCTATACATAAATAAGCTGCAAACACAGCATGATTTTGCTCTCTTAGCAGACCAAGCAGCTAATTACCTGAGGAATATTCTCTGCTCTTCCTGGTCCTGCTGCAATCACAGATGTCTGCCCTCGCACCCAAAAAGTGAACAGAGAAAGGAAGATGCCATTCTCCATCCTAATGGGCCAAGCAGAACATCAAAGCAATTGCTATTCCTCTAGGAAAGGGCTTTCCCATTAGACATTAAGCTCACAAGGGTCAAGGGAGACAGGATTCAGGCCCCTGGCCCGCTGAGCACCAGAAGGCAGCCCACACCGCAGGGAGCACAGGGGAGGAGGGAAGGAGGGCAGTGCGTGACATAGCAGGGTGCCCAGCTGCCGCAGGCCCAGTACTCTGGGACGTGAGCTCAGTGAGGCCCCAGGCATTTGTGCTCTGTTCCCTCTTAAACAAAGAAAACGCCTGTCCAGTCGTATGCTCCAAGAGACATCGGGGCATCTGAGTGACCATGGATGTGAAAAAGAAAACATGGCTAGAGGACACCTTGTATCTTTACCCTCTACCCTAAACACAAAGAAATTACTTTAACTGGGGCACCTGGGTGGCTCAGTCGGTTAAGCGTCTGGCTTCGGCTCAGGTCATGATCCCAGGGCACTGGGATCGAGCCCCGAGCATTGGGCTCCCTGCTCAGCTTGCTTCTCCCTTTCCCTCTGCTGCTCCCACCCCCTCCACTTGTACTTTCTCTCCCTCTCCCTCTCGTTCGCTCTCTCTCAAATAAATAAATCTTTTAAAAAAAAATTATTTTAACTATAAAAAATAAACACAGATTTAGTTGGACCAAAGAGACTTCTGGGAAATGTTACAGAGCAGCTGTGTGAGCATTTGGATCCGAGCATGGCACTGTGACCCAGGCACGGGAGCTTGTGTTCTCCACAATCATGTCACTCAGGGCCCACCTTCTAAGTGGACAGAGCCAAAGCACCATGCACCGATGGTGGAAATTTTGACACCTGCAGGAGCAGCTGGATGCCTGACCCTGTCTTGGCCCTCAGGAGCTCTTCTCAGAGACAGCTGTCTCCCTCCTCCACACATCAACAAAAAAGTATAGCTGCTATTGAGAAGAATAAATATGAATCACTGGGGACAGTGCTGCCAAAACAGATACGGGCAAAATCAGTGTGAAAGGATTGGGGGGGGGATAATTAAAAATCAAGAAGAATTCTGCATTCATATTGTTCCAAAGTATCAAAATTCTCATTCCACTGAAAATCACAGGGTATTCGTTAGATGTAGTTGATGCAAGAAAACACTCAAGGGAACCCAGTAGACAATCCGTATGCCAAGAAAAAGCCTTCCCATGAGATTTGCAAATGAATGCACATTTATACATCTTAAGTCAAAATAGATTGTTTCATCCAAAAATGATTTATCTTTCAATTAACCCATTAATGATCAGAGTCAGATAATATATAATATATATATTATTAATGTGTCTCCCACCTCTCAAATAAACTGTAAGTTTCACAAAGGTGGGAGCCATGCGTGTTTTGCTCATATAAATAAATGTCAAATATTACACAGATGAAGGTTTTAAGGAAACTAAAGGACTAAGATGCACCCTAAGGGCATCTGATCTAGTCAGTGAGGATACGGAAACCTTCCTCTAATAAGTGACATTTGAGATAAAACTCAAAGTTAAAGTGGGTACAGGGGGTGGGGTAGAGAAGCAGAAGGGACCCAACATTCCCCCCTCTCCTTGGTCTGTTACTCAAAGCAATAAAAGTCTCTTAAGGTTCAGTAAGATTCTGTCACAAGTTTGTTCTTCTCTAACTCTTCATTCCCAAATTCTTTGCAACACTGATCTCACTTAATTTATACACCAGCAGGAGAATCGGGCAAACAGAATGGCAGTCACAGAAGAGCACACTGTTTCTCCCTCCCAGAGAGAACGTGCCCCAAGGAGTCTAGTCCGATGACAGGTGAACAGCATTTGAAGAACTGTTTATACTTGCTGCTTTAGGAATCAGACTTGGGCTCTCTGGCTTACAGGGTTTTCCACGACTATCAGTTCCTGTGCTATCGTAACATGGACAGGTCAGACCTTCCAACGGTTACCTGGGGCAAATAAAATGCAAGACAACCGAGTTTTCCATGCTTTTCCAGGTTGTGTGGAGACAAGGTGGGAACAGGGACTACAAGAGTAGTGCTTTTTTGTGCTTTTGCCATCTCTTGAAATATTTGTTTTTTTAAAGATTTATTTATATGAGAGAGAGCGTGCACGCAAGCACAAGCGGGGGGAAGGGCAGAGGGAGAGGGAGACAGAATCCCAAGCAGACTCCCAGGGGAGTCTGATGTGGGGCTCGATCCCAGGACCCTGAGATCATGACCTGAGCTGGAACAAGGAGTCGGTTGCTCAACCGACTGAGCCACCCAGGGGCCTCTTAAAATACTTTTTTAAAAAATATTTCTTCAGGGGCGCCTGGGTGGCTCAGTTGGTTAAGCGACTGCCTTCGGCTCAGGTCATGATCCTGGAGTCCCGGGATCGAGTCCCACATCGGGCTCCCTGCTCAGCAGGGAGTCTGCTTCTCCCTCTGACCCTCCCCCCTCTCATGTGCTCTCTCTCTCTCATTCTCGCTCTCTCAAATAAATAAATAAAATATTAAAAAAAAAATATTTCTTCAGGACAAAATGAAACTATAATTTTAAAATCTGAGTTAATTCTGCTAAAATGGAGGATTATTTTCCAGGGAGATACAGCAATAAGTGATGGAAATTATACCTGGTTCTGGGCACTGAGGAGTATAACCTTATAATATGCACATGGTTACCCAAATCCTTGGGAATTATAATCAGCTCTCTTCACTGCCAAGGAATGTTTCAGCAGTTAGCTAACTTTAGCCAAGAGCTCTAAGAGATGGACAAACTTCACACATTTCCCTGGACTGTGCCCTTTTCATCTAGGGCTGGAAGTATCTAGGGGTCACCTAGGTCACTAGGCATGGGGGCAGAGGAAGGATGCACAAGTCCAGAGCAGTGCATGGCACAACAACACTCAATAAATGTTCTGGGTTTTGCTACACATAACTCCAAAGACAGAAGCCACTATGGAAGATTTATAGATCCACCTACATGAAATGCACTGGCCAAAAAACACCATAAAGAAAATCAAGAGCTAGGGTGCCTGGGTGGCTCAGTTGTTAAGCATCTGCCTTCGGCTTAGGTCATGATCTCAGGGTCCTGGGATCGAGCCCCGAGCATCAGGCTCCCTGCTCAGCGGGAAGCCTGCTTCACCCTCTCCCACTCCTCCTGCTTGTGTTCCCTCTCTCTCTGTCTCTCTCTCTGTCAAATAAATAAAATCTTAAAAAAAAAAATCAAGAGATGATTAATGACCTAGGAAAAATTACAGGCAACATATAAAACAGGCTGGAATTTCATGTTCTTAATGTCTAATGAATGTTTACAATTCAATAAGAAAAAAAAATCAGCTCCACAAAAGAAAAATAGTCAGTGGGCAAAACCAAGTATTTGTGTGTGTGAGTGTGTGTGTGTATTTCTTTCTCTCACACAGCACACATAAGAAATACAATAGCCAATAAACATATGAAAAGTTATACATATATATATACACATACACACTACTTGGCTATACTTCTCAAAAGCTTTAAAAATATGCATACTCTATGGGTGCCTGGGTGGCTCAGTTGGTTAAGCGACTGCCTTCGGCTCAGGTCATGATCCCGGAGTCCCGGAATCGAGTCCCTCATCGGGCTCCCTGCTCGGCGAGGAGCCTGCTTCTCCCTCTGGCCCTCCCCTCTCTCATGTACTCTCTCTCTCTCTCTCATTCTCGCTCTCCCAAATAAATAAATAAATCTTTAAAAAATATGCATACTCTATACAATAGTTAAAGGTAGTTAGCCACAATGACGTTTTCATTTGCAAGGAAAATAAAACTGCATTCTGGCCTCACCGTTGGTCATCAAGTATGCCAAGCACCTCAGGGTTTACTATTGCCTCCCCGCCCAGAACCCTCTCCCTCCAGACACCTGCATGGCTCACTCTCTCACATATTCAGACCTCTGCTCAAAAGTCATCTTACCCATGAACAAGGAACAACCCCCCCACCCCCACCCACTAGAACACACTCAGGCACACACACAGACATGCCTACTCCCCTACCTGGCTTCATTTTTCTCTACACTTACTGCCATCTGACACATCATATACTTCCATTTTCCTTTGTTTCTTGTCCATCTATCTCAACGAGAAGGTATGCTCTATGAGGGCAAGGATTTTTGTCTGTTTTGTTCACTGTGCACCCCTCCCCCCACCAAGAACAATGTCTGGTATATCTGCTAGACACTCAAATATTTGCTGAAGCAATCATCATGTATTACTTTGTAACTTAAAAAAAAAGATTTTCCCTTCTTTCTCTAGATGGATATAAGGGGAAAAACAACAGCCACAAACACACCAGAAAACTCAAGGCATGACCCTAATTCACATTTCTTCCTATGCTTTTCTGAAGCCCTTCAGAGACTTTGCTCTGAACAGAATTGCTAGTGCTTAGAGCTACTAGGTTTTTAAGGGCAGGGATGAAAGTAAAAAATACCTGCATCCTGCCATTTGCCTCTTTGAAATGGCCCTAATGGGAATTCTAACAATAAACAATAAACGTTTCTAATAATCAAGTTGTAACCTCTAACTGGGACAAAGGAAAACTAACTGCAGTGAAAAACAAACCAACATGTTTTCTTCAAAAGACATGAAATCAGAAACATGGCATGGAGGCAGTCATTTTGTTTTCTATAATAATTTATCTCGTTTTCTTATTAAAAAGGCATACCTATCCATGCTAGAAAATTTTCAAAATACAGGTAATCAAGAAAAACATTACAATGACCATCCCACTACCCAAAGATAACCACTGTTACTACCTTGCTAAGTCTACCCTCCAAAGAGTGCCCATATGCACGTATATGAACACGCAGTGAAAATGGGATCCTACCAAACACGAACGCATTGTTCCATAATCTGCTTAACATCTGTGTCAAAAAATCATCACCGATTTGATTGCTGGACATAGAAATGAATCCTCTTTTTACTATTCTAATGCTGTAAGAGTTATCCTTGAATACTCTTTTCATATTCATGTTTTTGCAGTGGAATTGCTGTTCAAAGATCCATGCATCAAAGTGCAGAACTGGTTATGAAATCGCCTTCCAGAGAACTTACCCTGACTCTACCCTCTGCTATGGGCTACATGCTTGTATTCCCCCAAAATTCAGATGTTGACATCTGAAACCCAGCGTGTTGTATTTGGAGGTGGGGCCTCTGGGAGGTAATAAGGTCATGAGGGTGGAGCCCTCATGATGGGATTAGTGCCCTTTAAAAGAGACCTTGCTTTCTCTCTCTCTCTCTTTTTCTTTCTCTCTCCCTCCCTCTCCCTCTCCACAGTGAAGGATACAAGAAGACAGACCAGAAGAGGTCCTCGCCAGAACCTAACCATGCTGGCACCCTGATCCCGGACCTCCCAACCTCCAGAACTATGAGAAATCAATGTCTGCTCTTTAAGCCACCCAATCTCTGGTATTTTTGTTATAGCAGCCTGAGCTTAGATTATTTATATATTTATATTTTTTAATATATATAAAATTTATATGTTTATATATAATCTATATATATAGATTATATATTTTATTTATATATTTATTACATATTATATAATATATAGGTATTTATATAAATAAATAGATATATATTTATTATATATATTTCCTAAATAGTTATTATATAAACACATACTATATGTTCATATATAAATAAATATATATCTATATAAATATATTATATATAATACATATTTAATATATAATATTTATATAATACATATTTGTATATTTATAAGTACATACTTATTTTTATATAATATATATACTCTTCCACTGCAACTCTAAGATTCTACAAAAACCAAATACCTGCACATTAGGAACAAACCAGGCACATTTTCTCCATCTATAATTTATAAGGTGGCACCATCTGGGCCTCCCATGCTCGTTTAGTCTTTCCTTGTCCTATGTGCCAACAAAGGAGGCAAGCTGGAATTAAATCCTGAGGTGGTCCTGGAAGAATCTCGGGTCTCTGTGGTACGAGGACCTCTGAGGAGCTGCTGAGCCAGTGAGTGTGTGTATCTGTGTGCATAGGGAGGGATCTCATGGCAACTCCTCGGGGGAAAGGACTATTTGCCACGGGGTCTGGTTTGAAAACTGTGGTGATAACATAGCTTTTCTTACATGATTTGTAAGCACAAGTATTGCATCTTGTTTGAGTCGTGGGCTTGTTTGTTTTCTTGCTGGTGCACTCTCCGGTCTCTAAGAACCCTGATGAATAAAGCATTTTACAAGCAGCTAACAATAGTCTGTTGCCATGAATTATAAAACTGTCGTTATCAAGATGAAGGCTAATTAAATTAAATCACTTGTTTTTCAAATAGAGCATGCATTACGGAAGGAGCATCTGCTCCCTCAAAACATTCAGAAGTTTGTCTGTTCATGGGTGCCTGAAGGGCTCCTGGAGCCAAGTTCTTGAAAACTCTCTGCATTATGCTGACACCTAGTGGAACTAAAAACAGTTTCCAAACAAAAAATACCAAGCCACCAAGACTTGAAGACTATTGGAATAGCCTAAAGCAGTAACACCTCACAACTGTAGAGTCAAATTTGCTTTATAGTTTACAAGGACTTCTCCATTTCTGCTCCTCCTCCTTCCTCCTCTTCTTCTTTTGACTTCTACATATATTAACTCCCTACTTACAGCAGATGCCTAGATTTCATTTGTTGGGGTCCATTATTGGTAGATGTGGTCCTCCAAGAATCTTACTCACTATTCTCCCTCTTTCCTCCTATTCTTAGACCTTTCCTCCTTCATTCTTCATTCTTCCTCGGACTCACAGAGGGTCAACTCCCTTGACAAAGTTCAGCCCTAATATTACTTGAACTCAAGAACCCTATGATGATACTGTTTTTCACAAGGCATAACTTAGAACAAGAGTCAGCAAACTATAGCCCAGGGGCCAAATACCACCTGTACCGTATTACTATAATGTATGCTTTAAACCTCTTACAATTTAATTTGATAATTATACCTCAATAAAGCTGAAAAAAAAAAAATCCTGTCCTTCTACCATCCCTGGCCTCATGGACTCTTCTCCTGAGAACTACCATAATCACCACACCAACACCAATCAGATTTTATTCAATATTATGTCTCTTCAGTGGTTCTCCATATGTTTCCTGAAAATGCTTTGAAAGCTGGTTTTATTACTCCCAAAAAGTCATTCCTACATATCTACATAAAGCAATCCTCTGGAGAAAAAAAAAAAAACAATAACAGGAAAAAATATCAAAAACACAAGAATTTGAGTGTTAACTTTCCTCAGTGGGCAAAGGTAACTGTTTGTCAAACTATAAGAGTCACTCAAAATGAAATGCCAACACATTAAAACATATTTGAGAAATTCCAAACACCAGTAGCTTTGATGAAGACGAACTATCTCACTTAAAAACAAATAATCAATCATAAAAAGAACTATCCTAATTGATTTGCTCACTGTTCATTTCTTTAGGGACAGGGCTGAGTTAATTTGGAGATTTTATCAAAGAAATTGTTTATGGTTCTCCAGCAAAGATCCTCAATGGAAAATTTAGGAGCGGGGCTTCCTTCTTCATCTGTTAGAAACCTCTAGTCACGAGGCACCTGGATGGCTCAGATGGTTAAGCATCTGCCATCGGATCAGGTCACGATCCCAAGGTCCTGGGATCAAGCCCCATGTTGGGCTCCTTGCTCAGCGGGGAACCTGCTTCTCCCTCTCCCTCTGCCCCCCATTCATGCTTGCTCTCTCTCTCTCTCAAATAAATAAATAAAATCTTAAAAAAAAAAAAAGAAACCCTAGTCACAAAGGTATCGTGACACAGAATTATTAACTTAGAACTTCTCATACTTGAAAACTTGGGAGTTAAAAATTTGCTGTCTTAGGTATAGGGAACAAAAAGTAGTAAGTACATTAAAAAGTACCTTCCAGATGTCTTTATTTAAACATGTAGTCTGGTAATAAAGGAACCAGAGGATGGTGTGTAAAGTCTCCAATGAAATCACACCTGATTCTATAAGCAATGGTTCGAGAATCTAGTAAAGAACGCCATGGTCTCTCTGGCAGATGTCCGGTCACAGTGCTCTGGATCACATTCTGGAAACAAAGAGCCTACAGCACAGGACTTCAACATCTACTAGAAAAATCACATCGACGTTCGGCAATGGTTTGGCCATGGCAGTAGCTGCCATATAAGGACAAACCAGTGCCTAAAAACCAGGGCTCTCTTCCCCGAGACAGAAGGCCTCAGGGCATTGCCCAACCCTTGGTGATAACTGGTTGCTGAGTAAAACTCTTGGAGAAGATTGATCCCATCGGGTCACTCAATGGAGTTAACACATGACATGGCCGTGACTGACCAACACAGCAGATATGGCCTCTCTGCGGAGTAGGAAATGTGGTGCCAAGTTCTGTGACCTGGTTTTTTGTTTTGTTTCGTTTTTTAAAGATTTTATTTATTTATTTCACAGAAAGCGAGAGCAAGAACATAAGCAGGGGGAGTGGGAGAGGGAGAAGCAGGCTTCCCGCGGAGAACGGAGCCCAATGTGGGGCTCCATCCCAGGACCCTGGGATCAAGACCCGAGCCAGAGGCAGACATTTAACAACTGAGCCACCCAGGCACACCATCTGTGACCGGTTTTAAGAGGGAATCTGGGATTCTGCTGTGCTCCAGGCTATCAGGAGGCTAAATGAGCTCTCCTGGCATATGTTATTAAATACCGATTTGGAGACCACCCACCAGCCCCACTGGTACAATCCCCACTCCACAATGACCTCAGGGACTCCAAGCTGTCTGCCTGCTGCTGTTTCCATTTTTAGGAGAAAACTACTAAATCTACTGGATCACTTCCTCCAGGGAAAGAACCTGAGAATTTTTTACTTTACCCAGTTCTATGAGTCATTCTTCCTTCCCCTCCCCAAAAGGCAGAAAAAGAATTCTGTCAATGGATGGACGGATAAACAAACATAAAATGGAATATTATTCAGCCTCAAAGAGGAAGGAGATCTTAACACTTGCGACAATTCTGAGGATGTTATGTTAAGTGAAATAACAAGTCACAAAAGGACAAATACTGTATGCTTCCACTTAAGTGAGTTACCTAGAGTAGGCAAATTCATAGAAATGAAAAGTAGAACAGTGGTTACCGGGGGCTGGAGGGAGGGAAGGCAGGATGGAGAGTTACTGTTTGTTATGGAATTTCTGTTTGGGATGATGGAAAAGTTCTGCAAATGGATGGTGGTGATGGTTGCACAACATTGCGAATGCACTTAATGCCACTGAATTGTACACTTAAAAACTGTTTAAAAATGGTAAATTTTATATTACGTATATTTTTCCACAGAACTTTTTAAAAAAGATTTTATTTATTTATTTATTTGAGAGAGAGAGAATGAGAGAAAGCACGAGAGGGAAGAGGGTCAGAGGGAGAAGCAGACTCCCCGCTGAGCGGGGAGTCCGATGCAGGACTCGATCCTAGGACTCCAGGATCATGACCTGAGCCCAAGGCAGTCGCTCAACCAACTGAGCCACCCAGGCGCCCCAGAAATTTTTTTAAGTATGACCAATAGCATAGCTTTTAATGAAACATGGCTAAAGTAATGTTTTGGGGTTTGGGGGTTTTTTATTTTTTGTTTTTTTTAGAGAGAGTATTATTAGTTTCAGAGATAGAGTTCAGCGATTCATCAGTCATATAACACCCAGCGCTCATTACATCACGTGCCCTCCTTAATGTCCATCACCCAGTTACCCCCTCCCCCCAGTTCCATCCTCTCCAGCAACCCTCAGTTTGTTTCCTATGATTAAGAGTCTCTTATGGTTTGTCTCCCTCTGTGATTTTATTTTTCCCTCCCTTCCCCTATGACCCTCTGTTTTGTTTCTTAAATCCACATATGAGTGAAATCATATGATAACTGTCTTTCTCTGATTGACTTACTTCACTTAGCATAATACCCTATAGTTCCATCCACGTTGTTGTAAATGGCAAGATTTCGTTTTGTTTTTTTTTTTTTTGATGGCTGAGTAGTATTCCATTGAATATATATCCCACATCTTCTTTATCCATTCATCTGTTGATGGACATCTGGGTTCTTTCCACAGTTTTGCTGTTGTGGACATTGCTGCTATAAACAATGGGGTACAGGTGCCCCTTTGGATCAGTACATTTGTATTATTTAAAAGACTATTATGAAGTAAATAATTCACATCAGAAATTATAAGATATTATCAGGAACACTGTAAACAGAGTGGAGGACCCATGTTGATGAGCACCAGTGGACCCCAGTCCCCAATCTGACAGTTCCTTCATTCTAGTCCAGTCTCTTGCCTCTGTGAAGGAATAAACTGAACCATTTGGAATCAGGATGCTTCATTATTTAACTAAATATTAGAACTATCACAGGCCTTGTGGATTCAGGGCACTATTTGTTTAAATGAAGACCCAGTTCTCACTGAACCATCCACCGTAACAGTGGAGTATGAAGTAAACCCTCTGCTTAATATCACATATAAAATCCCAAAAGCGGGCGCCTGGGTGGCTCAGTTGGTTAAGCGACTGCCTTCGGCTCAGGTCATGATCCTGGAGTCCCGGGATCGAGTCCCGCATCAGGCTCCCTGCTCAGCAGGGAGTCTGCTTCTCCCTCTGACCCTCTTCCCTCTTGTGCTATCTCTCATTCTCTCCCTCTCACATAAATAAATAAAATCTTTAAAAAAATAAAAAATAAAAAAAATAAAATCCCAAAAGCATCTTTATTTTATGAAGGTGAGGATATTATACAGGTGAAGGTCAATGACCTGATCATTCAGTAGGGCTGTTTGTCTTGTCCATATAAAGCTTGACTTCATTTGCTTTTCATTTTGTGCATCACTGGCATGATGTCCTGGAAGAATCATAACAGTTTATCTAGGTGAGGCAGGAGTGGATAGCCAATTCAGATTATAATTTTGGCTGAAAAATGTCACGGTCTTTGAGATTTCTTTCAAATCTAGTCAATAAGTTGTCTTAATAGATTCGTAACAACTAATTTAATGTGTGATGTGAAATGGACCCTGGATCAGAATCGGAGGGGGAGGAACGTAATAAGGGATATTATTGAGAAAACTGGAAAAATATGAATTTAGTCTGGAGACGAGATAATAGTATTACATCAATATTAATTTCCTCATTTTGATTACTGAGCTGTAGTCATGTAAGAAAATGTCCTTGCGGGGCACCTGCATAGCTCAGTTGGTTAAGTGACTGCCTTTGGCTCAGGTCATGATCCTGGGGTCCTGGAATCGAGCCCCACTTCAGGCTCCTTGCTCAGCAGGAGTCTGCTTCTCCCTCTCCCACTGCCTGCTAGTCTACCTGCCTATGCTCAATCTCTGTGTGTCAAATAAGCAAATAAAATATTAAAAGAAAAGAAAAGAAAGTGTCCTTGCTCTTAGAAAATACACATGAAAGGGGCACCTGGGGGCGCAGTTGATTGGGCGATCAACTCCTGGTTTTGGCTCAGGTGGTGATCTCAGGGTCGTGAGATTGAGCCCCACATTGGGCTTTGTGCTCAGCATGGAGTCTGCTTGAGATTCTCCCTCACTCTCTGCCACTCCCACTTGTGCATTCCTGTGCCCTCTCAAGTAAATAAGTAAATCTTGAAAAAAAAACAAAGAAAATACAAACTAAAGGATTTAGAAGTAAAGAAAAGAGGCATTTTACTCTCAAATCTGCAACTTACTCTGATATAGTTCAGGAAAAAAAAAATATATCTCAAGAGCAAATGGTGGGAGAGGCGTGGTAAAGTAATAATTGAGGAACATGAGTAAAGGGTATGGAAGTTCTTTGTACTATTTCTAACTGTTCTGTAAAGTAGTAAATAATTTCAAAATTAAAAATTTACCAAAAACATTTAAGTTGATTTAGAAACTCATTCACCATGCTCCCATGATCTATAACAAAGCCCAATTAATACAGTGTTATAAATTATGTATCTTGATTAATCTTAATATTATTTTAGTAATCTATTTAGTATCTAGTAACCAGGAAAACACTCCTTGAGTTCTATATGATTATAAAAGCACTAAAATCTCAAGGTTAGAAGGGAACTAAGAAGAAAAAAAAAAAAAAAAAGAAGGGAACTAAGAGATGAAGCAACTCAAATAAACATCCATGTTTCCCAAAGTAACACCAGAAGTTAAATAATGTGAAAAGAATGCAGGGTATGAATCATGAATCAAGCAAGAAGAGGTTGTTCTACCTTGAACTGCCGTGGATCTCGGCCCAGCCCAGTTTCCATGACACATGAAGCAAAAGTCCACCAATCAATGTCTGCCACCTGAAAAGAATACATGCCAATGTGAATTTGAGAGAGTGCTATGGTCTCAAACACCATCCAGCCCCAGCAGACCCAATGGCTGACGTAAATATACACACCCAAGCCTTCCTACATCTCTTTTCTCCCATTCTCTCCTAACTGGTTTCCCAGTGCCCAGACCCCTCCTTCTCAACCTGTACTATTCTCGAGTCCAGCTGTACTGTTCAGTGCTGACACTGATATTCTTCTCTTCTTATGCTAGACTTTTCCCCGAACAATCTCACCCACAGTCCCCACTTCTCCCATTGCCCCGCACTTGATGATTCCCAAATCCCTGTGCTCACCTGGATACTGCCACCTTGATACCCTACAAGCTCCCAATGATAATTTGCCTAAAACATTACCTTGAACTTCCCTTCCCCATCCTGATCTACTGCCCCATCCCTAACCAGCCAAACCAGAGCCCAGATGTCATCCTAGCTCTTCCTCCTTAGTCACCTCCCTCATCTGCTCACAAAATCCTACTGCACGTAATCCCCGAACAGTTCTCAAGTGCCATACCTTCTCTTTCCCATACCTTCTGCCTCTGCCTAATGCAGACTCCCCTTGTGGCACACCTGAACCGAGCATCAGTCCCCTAACTGGTGTCCCTATCCCCAGGAGGGTCCCACAACATCCATTCTCTACCTGCAGCCACAGGGCTTGTTCTAGAATGCAAACTTAACTTTGCCACTCGCTCATTTTAAAAACGGTTGATTCTTCCCAGGTGGCCGGCAGCAACTCCCAATCTCCTCTGCCATGACACACTGGGGGCCACGTAGCTCATGTGAGACGCACTTCCTCAGCATGCAGAGCACAGGGGGGACCAGGCTGTGAATTACGCACCCCTGCCCCTCCCACGGCACAAAGCACAGCAAAGTTCAAAATGAGTGAGAGGCTACTACAGGCATGACTTCCCCTCGTTTTACTCTAATTGCTTTATTTTAGGTGAGCCATTCATAGACTTCAAAACCTTATTTTATGACTTGAGACACCTCACCTCGGAAGTGATTACAACACACTCGTGGGTTGTGACATAACAGTGGAGAACTGCTGGCCACCAGGATAAAGTCACTTGCATGTGACACACAAGCCTTCCCATACTTGCAGTCTCCCCTTTCCAGGACCAGCTACCGTCCATCTGCCACGGGCAGCGACATTCCAGCCATACTGAACCTCCCACAGCCTCGGGAATGTGCCAGGTCATCCCATACTTTTAAGAGTTTCCATGTGCTACCCTCTTGACCCATCACATTCTCCCATCTCCTTGTGTGTTGGCGAACACCTGCTCATCCTGTAAGATCCAGCTTTTACGCCTCCTTTGTGAAACCTTCTCTAACCCGGCCAAGCAGAGCAGACAGATATGGGTCATGCCCTCCAACAGCGTAATCTAGACCAGTGGCACTCAACCGTATGTTCCCCCCCAGGTGACATTTGGCAGTACCTAGAGACATTTTTGGTTGTTATAACTGGAGGTGGGGGAAGGGAGGGTGGCAACTGGCATCTAGTGAGTCGTAGCCAGGGATGCTGCCAAAATATCTTACAATGTGCAGGACAGCCCCATAACAAAGGGTTACCCAGCTCAAAATGTCAATAGTAATTTGAGAGATGACAGTGGCCCGTGAAGGGGCAATTTGGAAGAAGGTGGACAGATTCTGAAGATGTTTAGGAGGTCCTGGTGGTTAACTAGATGTCAGGGATGAAGGAGACAAAGGAATCAACTCCCACGTTTCTGGGAGTTCTTCAGTTGTGCAACTGGATGGAAGGTACCATTCACTGCAAGTAAATTTAAGGGACAGGCAGGAGAGAAAAGAAAGCTGTATGAGGGCAGGGATCTTTGCTTTCTCCACTGATGTACCTCTCATGTCTAAAACAGTGCCTGGCACACAGTATGCACCCAATAAGGATTTGTAGAATGAGCTACTCTGCCCAACTGTGTACCTCCTATGTGCCAGGCATTGTTCTAAGCACTTAGAACATTGTTCTAAGCATTCTTTTATCCAGTGATAAAAGAGATTAAAAACAAATTCTTCCATTTGTAGACCTTACAATCTGTTGGAGGAGGGACATTCAGTCTGACCCATCCACAGATACACAGGGGAAAAGGCAATCCAGATGTAGAGATCCTCCTTTCGCACCTAAGTTCCCTAAGTCTCTCTACCTGGAGAGAACTGCAAGACAGTCAGGACCACAAAATGATTCCTATCCACTAAAAGAGAAAACAACATCCCAGCTTTATTGACGGAAATACAGTGGTTCCCCCCCGTTACTTGTGGGAGATCATTTTAAGACCCTCGGGGATGCCTGAAACTGCAGATAGTGCCAAACCAAATATATGTTGTGTTTTTTCCTACACGTACATACCTATGATAAAGTTTAATTTATAAATTAGGCCCCGTAGGAGATTAACAACAATAACCAATAATAAAACAGAACAATTATAACAATATGCTGTAATAAAAGTTATGTGAATGTGGTTTCTCTCTCAAAATCTCTGTACTCACCCGTCTTCTCACGATGCTGCAAGATGATAAATGCCTAGATGGTGAGGTGAAGTGAGGTGAATGAGGTAGGCATTCTGACATACCCGGAGGCTACCACTCACCTCTGACAAGTCAGGGGAGAATCATCTATTTCCAGAGAGAACTGACCGTGGGTGACCAAAACCGCAGAAAGCAAAACCATGGATAAGGGGGGACTACTGTATATGTAATCATAAACAATATTTTTTTAAGTTTTGTTATGAAATATTAGGGAGAAACTTGACAAGGTCATTCTGAATTTCACCTGAAATAATATACTGGTGATACTATAAAGAACAAAAATCCAGGGGCACCTGGGTGGCTCAGTCATTGGGCATCTGCCTTCGGCTTGGGTCTTGATCCCAGAGTCCTGGGATCGAGCCCCGCATCGGGCTCCTTGCTCGGCAGGAGGCCTGCTTCTCCCTCTCCCATTCCCCCTGCTTGTGTTCCCTCTCTCGCTGTGTTTCTGTCAAGTAAATAAATAAAATCTTTAAAAAAAAATAAAAATTTAAAAATTTAAAAAATTTAAAAAAAAAGAACAAAAATCCAAAAGTATAAAAAAGGAAGTGCTTTCTTTAAAGTCTTCTTCCCTTGCCTGTTCACTCTCTGCACAGCTTTCACCTTTCTATAGGTAACCACTCTTGGTAGTTTCTTCACCTTTTTTTATTTTTATTTACTAATTTTTTAAAGATTTTTATTTATTTATTTGTCAGAGAGAGAGAGCACAAGCAGGGGGAGTAGCAGGCAGATGGAGAAGCAGGTTCCCCGCTGAGCAGGGAGCCCGATGTGGGGCTCGATCCCAGGACCCTGGGATCATGACCTGAGCCAAAGTTAGTCGCTTAACCGACTGAGCCACCCAGGTGCCCCTTCACCTTTTTTTAAATAAGGAAAACATACACACACATTTCTACACGATGGTGTTGTACCACTGTTACAGACTTGCTTTTGTCCCCCATTAAATGCATTTTGAAAACCTTTTCATTTCAATACCTGAGAGTGTCATTATTTTTGTCATTTGAATAATATTCCATTAAGGCTATAATATAATTTATTTAATGGGTTCTGTAGAGATGAAAATCAGGTTGTTTAAAAATGCTTGCTGTCACAGAGCTGCAATGTTTCCCATGTATGTCTTCGTACATATTTCATTTACAAATTGCAAGTAAACCTCTCAAATAAATCCCTGGAAGTGGAATTGCAGAATTGAAGGATTCACACTGTTGCAATAGTGTTACATATTGCCAAAGTGTCACTCACAGATACTGTACCAATTTGCCACCCCAGATCCACGTAGGAGAGCACCTGTTTTCTACATCTTCACCAATGTTGTGTTACCAAATTCTGAAATTTTATTTTGCAAATCTTATAGGCAAAAGAGGATTTTTCAATTTGATTTTAATTATATTTTTCTTATGAGTGAAGAATTATTTGTAAATAGAGATTTTTGGTTTTGACATTAAATTCTAGCTTTAGGGGCACCTGGGTGGCTCAGTCAGTTAAGCAGCTACCTTCGACTCAGGTCATGATCTAGGGGTCCTGGGACTGGATCCTACCTTGGGTTCCCTGCTTAGCGAGGAGTCTGCCTCCCCCTCTCCCTCTGCCCCTCTGCACCGCTCTCTCGCTCTCGCTCACTCTCTCTCTCAAATAAATAAAATTAAAAAAATAAAATAAAATAAAATCTAGCTTTAGGGCACTAAGATTGTATAATTGTTACTTTGGTCAAATTATTGTTTGTTTTATTCATAGTGATTATTCCCTGGGCATTTGAGAAGAGGGTATAGTTTCTATTTTAAAGATGCAGGGTTTGATATTTACTTGTTAATTGTATTATTTAGCTTATATATATATACATACACACATACACACACATGGACACTAGCTTTTTGTTTGTCCAACTGAATGTCATGGAAAAATAGTGGCAAATTTGTCTCCCATTAATTGTATGTTTCTATGTATTCCTGATATTTCTGCCCCACTGTCTGGCTGGTAGATATTCATCACTATTTTATTTTCATTTTGAACGGCACACTCCAACATGTCTTTTCATAACATTTATAATGTGTCTTTTCATTTTGAACTGCGTGCTTTATTTAGCATCATAACACATCTTTCTTCATATGTTTAGTCCTTTTTGTCCTGAACCTTGTCTGGCAAAGATCATGACCCCTGCTCTTTTGTTTGCATTTGTATAATCTTAAAAAAAAAAAAAAAGAATGAGGGATGTCCTGCTCTATGACATATTTAAATGCTATAATAATTAAAACAATTTAGCACTAGCCCCTTTTCATAAAAATTGACAAATACTCAAAAATAGACCCTAGAAAAATAACTTTATATATGATATTAACAACCCAAAGGCAAAAGGAAGGGTTATACAATAAAATATAAAATATAGAGCTAGTATATGAGGCTCAGTCAGTGGAGCATGCAACTCTTGATCTTGGCATTGTGAATTCGAGCCCTGCATTGGGCTCCATGCTCAGCATGGAGTCTGCTTGAGATTCTCTCTCCCTCACCCTCTGCTCCTCACACTTATGCTCTCTTTCTCTCTCTCTCAAATAAATAAATAAACCTTTTTAAAAAAAACATAGGGGTAGTATAAATGAAACTAGGGGAGGGATGATTTCCTCACATTACACATTTAAATAAATGGACAATGATTAAAAATTGAATAAAGCTTTAATGAAATGTAGGTAAATATCTACATGAGCTTGTGATGGAGAAGAATAAACATTAAAGCAATGGTACCAATCACAATCATCAATATTTGTCCACTATAAAAATAAAACAATTTTTTAAAGATTTTATGTATTTATATGGGAGAGAGACAGAGAGAGCAAGCATAAGCAGGGGGAGGGGCAGAGGAAGAGGGAGAAGCAGACTCCCCACTGAGCAGGGGGCCTGATGCAGGGCTGGATCCCAGGACCCTGAGATCATGACCTGAGCCAAAGGTAGACACCCAACCGACTGAGCCACCCAAGCACCCTAAAACGACTATTTTTTTAAAAGCTTGAGTGGTGCAGTCAGTTAAGCATCCAATTCTTGGTTTCAGCTCAGGTCGTGATCTTGGGATTGTGAAATTGAGCCCTGTGTGAGGCTCCGCACTCAGCACAGAGTCGGCTTGAGTTTCTCTTTCCTTTCTCTGTTCCTCTCTCCCACGCTCACACTTTCTTTCTCTCTCTAAAATAAATAAATCTTAACTAACTAAATTAATTAATTAAATAAAAAGCTTGAGTGGGGAAAAGGTGAGGAAGGGAAATGTGAGTGCCAGAGCACTCTGTGCTGCTTCTACAACATCTCCACTATGACCTAGCTCCACACCCCTTTTTCCTCATCTCTTTTTTCTAAGAATGGCATTCTTCAATCATAAGACCACATGCTAGGTTTATCTGTAGTTCTTTCTGCTGCTTCCGTCTTACGTCTGAGCAATAAATTCTCTATGACCTCACTTAAAAATATATTTAAATAATTAAAATAAGTATGAACAAAATGAAAAGGCAAAGGACAAACTGCAAAAAAGGAAATTTCTAATAAACATGATGGACAAGTGGTTGGCATTCTTAAAATATGAAGAAGTCATTAAATTAATAAGAAAGATACTAAAACCCCAGTAAAAATAAAAGGGAAAAGGCACAAGTAGACAATTCACTGATAAAAGCAATATAAGTGGGTAACATACATAAGAAAACAGTCCAGCTACATGAAAAATGTAAGACAAAACAATGTGATACCATTTGGGGCTCATGCATCAGAGAGGAGAAAAACAGTCATGGTTTGAGTACAGTATTATAGAAACTTTGTCACAGACGATGTAAATTGGTAACACATTTCTGAAAAAGAATTTAATATTCAGGAGGAATACTAAAGAAGTTCATATTCTTTAACTGAAATTTCCTTTTTTTTTTTAAGGTTTTATTTATTCATTTGAGACACAGAGATACAGAGAGAGAGAGAGAGAGCATGAGCAGGGAAAGAGGCAGAGGGAGAGGGAGAAGCAGGCTCCCCGCTGAGCAGGGAACCCAATGTGGGGCTCGATCCCAGGACCCTGGGATCATGACCCGAGCTGAAGGCAGACGCTTAACCATCTGAACCACCCAGGCGCCCCTAACTGAAATTCCTTCTTACATAGGAATCTATCCCAAAGAAATAGCTAGAAATTTGACAGATTTGAATATAAAAAATGTCTGATAACATTGTTGTTTTTATGCCCCCAAAATGGGACACAATTTAAATGCCCATTAATAGAATGGCTAAATAAATTACCGTATGTCTATTTCATAAAAAAAAAATCCATGTAGTCATTAAAATATTTTATTTTATTTTTTTAAAGATTTTATTTATTTATTTGAGAGAGAGAGAGAATGAGAGATAGAGAGCATGAGAGGGAAGAGGGTCAGAGGGAGAAGCAGACTCCCCGCTGAGCAGGGAGCCCGACACAGGACTCGATCCCAGGACTCCAGGATCATGACCTGAGCCGAAGGCAATCGCTTAACCAACTGAGCCACCCAGGTGCCCTATTTTATTTTTTTAAAGATTTATTTATTTGAGAGAGAGACAAAGCACTCGAGCAGGGGAGAGGGAGAGAAAGAATCTCAAGCAGACTCCCTGCTGAACTCAGAGCCCAAAGTGGGGCTCGATCTCACGATCCTGAGATCATGACCTGAGCAGAAATCAAGAGTCAGAAGCTTAACCTACTGAGCCACCCAGGCACCCCAAAAATATTTTAAAGAACAGCTAATGATGCTGGTTGGACATGTCCAACAAATATGTATAAAGAGCATAAAAGATACTCACCCTTGGAATAATGTAGGGTAGGTAAATTTCAAGACAGACAGGACATACTGAAAAACAAATACCAGATTAGTGGACATTTTCAAATTGATTGTATAATCAAAGAAATCCCTACTGAAGAAACATAAATACACTCAAGTTTCAAAAAGGCTTTTATCCTTCCCCCCAAAAATCACACATTGGGCAAAAATTTAAAAAAAGAAAGACCTTCCAAGTCATACTAAAAAGAGCAGGTCTATTTTTCCCCAGTATTGTCAGAAGCCTGACCACCCATCGGTCAGGAAATGGAACTGGGATCATCAGCAAATTGGAATGCACAGCAGCTGGGTGTGATGCTGTGGAGGTCCAACCACTCAAGCCTCTTTCCAGACTCCAGAAGTGCCATGTTGGAACCACAGCAACTGTTGAAAACTGGACTTAAGTCTCTTTTCTCAGGGTATCCACCTTATCTACTGTCCAATTTACCTAAAAATCCAACCCCCCTTCTTTGTTTCTCTTTAAGGAAGAACTGCACCCTAGTCTTTATTTCCTTCATTTTTCTTCAATTTGGGGGAATTTGGCTTTTGCATTCTGAAGATCTTTTTTTTTTTTAACTAATTCTGCTGAGGCATCATAATTTTTTCTGTGCTTTAGCATTTTAAGGATTTTGTAAAACCAACCCGACTAAGGTCAACATGTATTTCTATTATGTCTTTTACAACACTTCAGGAATGAGCGGACTGTGTTTTGTCTTTCTGGGTATCTTTTTCTATTTTTCCTACTATTGAACACTAAGAATTTTTGTAAAGTTTAACAGCCATTAAAGGCTGTAGGTAAGGACTCTACTGATTCTTCACATGATCTAGAAAACAGAGTGGACTGGTAGTGGGCAAAGTTACATACTTATTTTTTCCCATGGGTTAACCTACACATAGGCCTCCTCGTATGAGCTCCTAAATGTCACAATTACAGCTAACAGCTGTGCTCTGATCTGTATTCACTAAGAGATGGACCTTCTTCTTCTTCTCTGAAATCAATTTATTCACATAATTCCATATGCTCCTCCCCACTTTTCCCTGATATTTTCATTCTACATTTTTTTTAAGACTTTTATTTATTTATTGAGAGAGAGAGAGAATGGTAGAGAGAGAGCATGAGAGTGAAGAAGGTCAGAGGGAGAAGCAGACTCCCCGCCGAGCAGGGAGCCCGATGCGGGACTTGATCCTGGGACTCCAGGATCATGACCTGAGCCGAAGGCAGTCGCCTAACCAACTGAGCCACCCAGGCACCCCCTGATATTTTCATTCTAAAACAGAGATAGAGAAAGGATAAAGTGAGCATCTGGGCCATGTGCTACATCACCCTTAATAACCTTCATGAAGATAGTAAATATTTATTTAGTTTATTGTGTGCTGAGCTTTGTCGTAGAAACTGGGAGGGAGACAGAAAGTGCTGAAGCTCTTACTTCACCTGGCTAAAGAAGACTGAAAAAAGAAATCTCTGACAAATGGAATCTAAGTCCTAATACTTATTCTTTCAGCAATTCTTCACGTCACTGAAAAGGGTTGCTTTTTGGTGGAACAGCAGCGAGTGCTTCTCAAAGAAAAAAAGGGAGCAATCTGGGAGCCTTTGAAAGGAGAATAGACGTGGAGTTTGTCTCCAGGCTGAAGGCTTAATAGCTGTAAGGGGAAGAAGGACAAGTGGCTGCCTTGGGCCCTAAGCCTGGTTACTGCCAGAACCGCCCACACGCTGGAGCAACATGCCACTCAGACTAGATCAACACTTGCTGTTCAAACTAAAATCAACCATTTTTTAACACAAGAAGCAATAAGACTAAAACAGACAAGATTTTTTTGAATGAATTTTCTTTTTACAAACAGAGGGAAATAGTCTGAGGAAGAAACTATACTGAGAAATAAGAAAATTTTAAAAAATTAGCACAGAGTCTTCTAAAAACTGGAAGAGAGGAACCTGTCCTGTAAACACAAAATAATCTTCACTAATTCAAAAGAAAATTCAGGAGCGCCTGGGTGGCTCAGTCATTAAGCGTCTGCCTTCGGCTCCTGGGATCAAGCCCCACATCGAGCCCCACATCAGGCTCCCTGCTCAGTGGGAAGCCTGCTTCTCCCTCTCCCACTCCCCCTGCTTGTGTTCCCTCTCTCACTGTGTTGCTCTCTATCAAATAAATAAATAAAATCTTTTAAAAGAAAGCAAGAAAAAAAATTCATTTGGAGAGGCTATATGCTGGGGAGGGCCACTACACACCTCTTTTCTCATTTGGCCCTGACTTGGTCCAAGCCAACCTGGTCTGGAGGCCAAAAGGAAGCATAACTGTCCTGGTTGAAACAGTGGCATAGTCTAAGAGTTACAAAGTCCCTACCAGAGTCCCACTGTGAAGGACTACCTCTCCCACCCCTACCAGGAAGGTACTATGTATGGATCTTTAAAGGCCCATCACCAGAACTAAAAATCAACTGGACAGGGGGAAGGAGGGTTCTGGCACATCCTCTGAGCACACTTAAGACAGCCACTCACATTAAGAGAGAAGGTATAGGGAAATGCTATTTGTTAATAGTTTTTTTTTTTCCAGAGAGCAAGAGGGGTTTGGTGTTTTGGGGGGGCAATGGAGACCCCCCCACGGTAGGAGAAGGTGGTCCGGGGCCTGGCATCACCACTTTGTCTTGGTTTCCAGCCCAATGTCCAGGACAGGAGGTGATGCCCCACTCTAGCTCACAGCGGTCCAACATTTCCCTGCATGGTACCAAATCCAAGGCCAGTTTCCCCCTCCCAACAAAATAAAAAACATGGTACCATTGCTTTTCTGCCTCTTCATAAAAAGGGTTTCATGACATTACTTTAAATAAAATTAACTTGATATTTTATTTTCAAAAATAATTCCACGAATTCTATTTCTAAATAAGGATTCCCTACAGAGTCAGCTTCCTCTCCACCACCATCAGGAAAAATCAGATAAACAGCTGGAGGCTGCATCTGTTCCACGGACGATTTGGGGACCCAGATCTACCACGTGCAATCATCGCCGCCCCGCGCCCGCCCCCCTCACCTTGTTCGTGAGGTAAGAAGCCAGGTAGCAGGTACAAAAGGTGAGGCCCACCAGGCATCTCCTCACGCACATCGGTCAGCCCGCGCCCCTTCCCGGGGACCCCGGGGGAGCTCCGCGACAGCCTCCGGGAGCCGGGCCACCGCCTCTGCTGCCAGGACAGCCACGTGGCTCCAAGCTCGGCCAATCGGCGCGGGGACCGCCCCCCCCCCCCCCCCCCGCGCCTGCCTCTTAAAGGTACCCGGCCTGCGCTGGTTCTGCAGCTGCCCTGTGGGCAAGCGGCGTCCGGCTGCCGGGGGAGGTCGGGGGAGAAATTAGATCGCCCTGCAGGGGCTGCGACCACCTGTGGAGAAAGGGCGGACAGTAGTCGCTGTAAAAAAGGCGAAAATGGTAGACGAGGAAAAATTGCAGTTTACAAAACAATTTACGACACTCCATTACCGTTTAAAGAAAACTGCCCATCGCTGTTTCTGAAGGATGGGACCAAAATGTTGTTGCTTTACTGAATTTTCCCCATATTCTACACTGAGTCTGTATTACTTTTGCAAAAGACACCAGAAAGTTAATGAAAACTACTATTTTAAAAGAAGGAACACGGAGGAGCTAGAATGAGTATAGTTTTTTTCTAAGTCATTCCATTTTGTTGAAATTTACAGAAAATGAGAAATCCTCCCAAAAGTAGAGTTTCAAGCACTGCCCCTATTCCTAGTATATAGGGTGGAAATTTTACCTAGTAAGGCTTCTGGCAAATAGGAGTTAACATACCCAAAACATGTTGTTGGACTTTGTCAGAAACTAGAGGTACAAGTGTTCCCCACGTGCAGAAACACAGATTTTGGAAATGCCCCACATACCAGGAAAACTTCACTTTTTTAAAATTTGTATTCCCTGTGTAAAAATGTTTATCAAACTATATTATCCAAGCAAACACTAGATGTATTGTATCTACATAAAAGATAAACTAAAAAGTAGTTTTCCCTTGATATTATTTTATGAAACCTACTTCAGAGCTAAATAGTCTTTACAAAGAAAAGTTTTGCCCAGCAGAATTTCTTCGAAATCAGTAGCTGATACTTAACTTGATATTCTCTGAGCACTTTTAGTATATGAACAAGTTTGGGCCCTGTTATTTCCTAGTTATTACTTAACTTATTTTTTGACAGAATTTGCTTAACAAGCAGGAACAACAAGAACAGTAAAGAACCATGCAAATAGAAGCTGACATTTGTAGCAAAAGTGCTGATAGATCGCGCCAGAGCCATCGATTTTTCCAAAGCTGTATTATTGTTTCACAAAACAAACTAAACTAAGACTGAATGAAAATAAAATCGTCAGGTCTTAACATTGTCAAACAATCTGGTGTATACGAGATTGAGTTAGACCTAAACACACAAAAAGATTTAACTACTCGTATTGTTAATTGAGATTTTGAGACCGAAAGGCTCATAGTTACTAATTTGTTTTTTTGATAATGGATCCATAAGTGCTCAATAAATGTTTGTTGAATTAAAAAAAAAAGAGGGGAGCTCAGATAAAACAATGCCTTTGGGGGTCTTCCCCCAACAAATCTTTTTAATAATGAATTTTTTTGACAGCACACATGGAAAATTCTCAAAAGATGGCAGAAGCAGCAGCATACTTTTGGAAACACCATAAATCCCACGTTAAAAGCAGTCACCTAGCTGGCTCAATTGGTTGAGCGACTGACTCAATTTCAGCTCAGGTCATGATCTCAGGGTTGTGGGATTGAGCCCCTCATTGGGCTCAGTGCTAGGCCTGGGGCCTGTTTAAGGTTCTCTCTGCCCCTCCCTCTGCCCTCTCTCTCTTTCTCTCTCCCTCTCTAAAAAAAAATAACTAAATTAAAAACAAACATCAAGATTTCTTATGAATATAGATACAAAAATCCTCAACAAAACACTAGGGAAAGGAATCCAGCAACATGTGGAAGGAATTCACACCAAGACCAAGTATAATTTTTCCCAGGAATGCAAGATTGGTTTAACATTCAAAAATCAATTCATGTAATACACCATATCAATAAAATAAAGAACAAAAACCACATGATCATCTCAGTAGAAACAGAGAAGGCATTTGACAAAATTCAACACCTCTTCATGATTAAAAACATTTAACAAAATGAGGAATAGAAGGGAATTTCCTCAATATGATAGAAAGCATCTGTGAAAACCCCACAGCTAGCATTATACTTAATGGTGAAAGACAATGCTTTCCTTCCTAAAATCAGGAAGAAGACAAGGGTGACCATTCTTGCCACTTCTATTTTACATAATATTGGAAGTTCTAGCCAGGACAATAAGGCAAGAAAATAAAATAAAAGGCGAGATCTATTGCAAAAATGAACATACAAACAAAAACCCAAAGAAACAGAGGGGCCTGGATGGCTCAGTTGATTAAGCATCCAACTTTTGGTTTTGGCTCAAGTCATGATCTCAGGGTCTTGAGTTCAGCCCCAAGTAGGGCTCTGCACGTAGCGGGGAGTCTGCTTAAGACTGTCTCTCCCTCTCCCTCTGCCCTTGAGCCCCAGGCACACTCTCTCTCAAACAAATAAATCTTAAAAAACACACACAAAAAGAAACAAAAAACGATCTCTACCATAGATGACAAGATTTTGAATATAAAAACCCCTGGGACACCGGGCTGGCTCAGTTGGTGGGGCATGCTACTCTCAATCTTGGGGTTGTTAAGTTTGAGCCCTATGTTGGGAATAGAAATTACCTAAAAATAAAATCTTAAAAAGAGTCATTGAGGGTGATATGGTCTAATATACATTTAATATGAGTTCTGTCTAAAAAGAATACGGGGCACCTGGGTGGCTCAGTCGTTAAGCGTCTGCCTTCGGCTCAGGTCATGATCCCAGGGTCCTGGGATCGAGTCCCACACTGGGCTCCCTGCTCAGCGGGAAGCCTGCTTCTCCCTCTCCCACTCCCCCTGCTTGTGTTCCCTCTCTCTGTGTCTGTCTCTGTCAAATAAATAAATAAATAAATAAATCTTAAAAAAAAATACAGAGTATGTGAAATTGGCATTTTTTCCAGAACTAATATAAAGAGTGAATCTTCAGATACAGTTTGTGTGTGTGTTTGTTTGTTTATAAAGATTTTATTTATTTGACAGAGAGAGAGAGCACAAGCAGGGGGAGAAGTAGGGAGAGGGATAGGCAGGCTCCTGCTGAGCAGGGAGCCCGATGCGGGGCTCGAGCCCAGGACCCTGGGACCATGACCCAAGCCGAAGGCAGACGCCTAACTCACTGAGCCACCCAGGCGCCCCTTCAGATATAGTTTAGACAACGAATCCCAAGCAAAGTACATGAAAAGAAATCCACTTAGCCATATTTTCATATTTAAATTCATATTTTGATTATAGTAAAAAAACCCACATAATTCACTATCTTAACTTTTTTTTTACGATTTACTTATTTATTTTAAAGAGAGAGAGAGAGCACAAGTGGGAGGGACAGAGGGAGAGGGAGAGATAATCTCAAGCAGACTCCTCGCTGAGTGTGGAGCCAGACTCGGGGGGCTCCTGAGCCGAAACCAGGAGTCAGATGCTTAACAAGCTATGCCACCCAGACACCCCACTATCTTAACCATTTTTAAATGCACACTACAGTCGTGTTAAGTATATACACATTGTTGTGCAACATATCTGTAGAGCTTCGCATCTTGCTAAACAGGGGTTCAGCAAGTTAAACCTGAAACTCTAGGTCTATTGAATGACTCCTCTTCCTGTTTACCCCCAAGCCCCCAACAACCACCATTCTACTTTCTGGGTCTAAAAGTTTGACTACCTTAGGGGCGCCTGGGTGACTCAGTCATTAAGCGTCTGCCTTCGGCTCGGGTCATGATCCCGGGGTCCTGGGATCGAGCCCCGCATCGGGCTCCCTGCTCGGCGGGAAGCCTGCTTCTCCCTCTCCCACTCCCCCTGCTTGTGTTCCCTCTCTCACTGTCTCTCTCTCTGCCAAATAAATAAATAAATAAATAAATCTTTAAAAAATAAATAAATAAATAAAAGTTTGACTACCTTAGACACCTCTTGTAAGTAGAATCAAATACGTATTTTTTATTAAATATTATTCTCCTTTTATTTATCATTTATAGCCAGATTGTTATATCAATTTTTTATATATCGTGCAGTAAAGGAAGCAAAACAAAATACCTGTTATTAAAAAATGGCAGTGGGTTGCATAAGGTTCAGAACCATTAAGTCCCAACTGAACCCAACTGAACCATCTCCATAACATTGCACTCTAGCAACATTTTTTTTTAAGATTTTATTTTTAAGTAATCTCTATACTCGACGTGGAGCTCAAACTCACAACTCCTAGATCAAGAGTCTCATGCTCTACTGACTGAGCCAGTCATGTGCCCCAAGCAAACTTATGAAAATGCTGAGTCGTTGCTAAATACACCACAGACTTTCCTGCCCCTATGCCTTGTCTTACAGCATTCTTTCCCCCTGAAACTAGCTTTATAGCTTCTCTCCAACCTTCATGGCGTAGTTTGGTGGCACCTTACTCCTCCATGTAGCCTTTCCACATCTCATTAACTCACAGTAAATCCTGAAACATCCACTCTCTATAGATGTTCTTTGGCAATTAATCATGCACTCTTTTGAGATAGAAGTGTTGTGTTATTATGTAATGTGTGAATATATTATCTCTCCAACTATATCTGATAGTTCTTTGTTTCTCCCACAGGGCTTCAGGAGTATCCTAGGCAGTTAATAAATATTTGTTGATTGCCTGAAACAACTACTTGCGAAATAGACTCAATTAGTTTCAGTAGTAAAGACTAAAGAGTTTTATATCTGTTCTCTTTATTTTTTAATTTTTTTTTAAGTAGGCTCCATGCCCAATGTGGGGCTTGAACTCACGACCTTGAGAGTCACATGCTCTACCAACTGAGCCAGCCAGATGCCCCTGTTCTCTTTAGAGACCAAGAATCTGCTGATTCCATGTGTTTAGGCAGTGCAAATTCTAGAATAGCTTTGTCTCTGCTGAGCACCAGTGAGTTTATCAAGAGGTGATAGGGAGTAAATCTGGAGCTAAATCCTTTAAACATTGTGCTTATTCCATTTCACAGAGACATGGCCATTATACCATTCAAGGACTCACTCTTAAATTACATAGGACTATATGCCATTGTTCGTAAACCACACTTTTTATATTAATACTATTTATAAATGTGAACTGTAAACTTTTTCAATATTGTAAATTTCATTCTATCTTCCTATTTAAGAAGTAGATGGTTGGTGGCATCAGGGATATACCTTAAATCATTATAACCATTAAAATTGTTAACCCACAAGCTCTATTCTAACCTGGAACTCCATCCCATGGTGAAAGAACTTCCCATATTCCCACAGCCTACCTTCTCTAAAACTTGAGCACCCTCTGAGACTGGGTCCAGGGCAAGGAATAAGGGTCAGCATTCTTTGCTATCTCCAGATCAACTCCCAAAGCATTAATCCTGCGTCCAACCCCTCAGGAAAATGACTCTCCTCTGGCATCTCTGACCATCCCTCTCTCACTCTGTCTAAGCTTCCTTACCAGCATCGTCTACAAATCTCTGGGGTACAATCTGCACATATTTGAAAGACTCTGGCACCTGCTCATACTCATTGCACTCCACCCCAAGCCCTGCCATCCTGCTGG